>NC_062263.1:23990474-25441307 GCF_916048215.2 Malus sylvestris
TTGATACATCTAATGAATAATTTACATCAACCAGTGGATTATGTAGTTCCGTTATACTGTGACAATCAGTCGGCAATTCGCTTGGCGGAAAATCCAGTCTTTCATGCAAGAACTAAACATGTGGAGGTACATTATCATTTCATTAGAGAGAAGGTCTTGCAAGAAGAGATTGAGATGAGACAAATCAATACAGATGAACAAGTTGCAGACTTGTTCACTAAAGGTTTGAGTACCGGCAAGTTTGAAAAGCTTCGTCGTCAACTCAGCATGGAGAAAAGAATGAGCTGGTGTTGAGGGGGAGTGTTAAATGTACAACACCAGCCCAAATAAAAAAAAAAAGATCGGCCCATGATGAAGAACCAAAGGAAAAAGTATGCATATGCTAGAAATATCTAGCATGAGTGTGTCGGTGGATTGCATGCATGTTAACAAGCTAGAATTGTCTAGCAGCTTGTACAATTATGTCGCTGCCATACAAAGCCCAATGGCGTTGGGCAATTATAGTCGGCAAAACCACACCTATAAATAGGTGTGTGATGTTGTGAAGCAAGCAATAAATAAAAACAAGCAACAATCAAGTAAGCTTATAAAGAAGTAGTAGGCAACCAAGTGAGAGTGAGAAGTAAGAGTAGTCTTGTGAGGAGTGTGAGTGATCTAGAGTTTGTCTCTAGAAAGTGAGTGAGTGTCATTGCTTCTAAAGTTGTGTCTTTGAGTGTTTTGAGTGTTGTAATATTTTGTGAGTGTAATACAAGTAATTTGTTTACTTGTTTTGTCTCTCCAACACTTGTGTTAGAGTTGTGTACTCTAAGTTTCCCAACATTCTTCGCTTCACGATTGCCATTTTCACAAGTGATGATGTTCCTTTCATGTCAAGCAATGAATCATTGCGCATGCTAGAAAAGAAAAAGGCAGCATTCTTCTCCCTTTTTTCTTATATCTTCAAGTTGAAGCTTGAATCTTTTTGGTTCATGATTTCCCCAACATCTTCGTAAAGCGAGTTGAAGCGCCTGAAATGTATGTTTAAAATTTTTGACCCCAAAACTACATTGAATATTTCTATCACTTAAAAATTAAAAGAATTTGAGGGGTCTGTTGTCCAGGTCGACCCTGCAATAACACTTTAAATTCATGCCGGTTTAAACCTTGGAAACAATCACACAAAAGATTCCTTTCCTTGTTTGTTGAAAAATATATCCATTTTGCGTGTCCTGGTTTTGCAATCCAACAAATTTTATGGACGCATTGCATCACAACAACTTGATAAGGCCAACATTTACAATCAAACTCATAGAATTTTCAGATGATGACGACACATTTGGTTTTCTTTTGAGGATGGTATAACAATTACCATAAAACGTTCAAGGACGGATATGGTTAAGATTCTAACTATCTTGGCCTTGGTTGATTTCTCATGCAACAATTTCAGTGGACCAATACCCAAGGAAATGGGAGAGTTTAAGTCACTCTATTTCCTTAACTTGTCTAGTATTTCTTTCACAGGCAAAATCCCATCGTCATTTGCCAACATGCATCAACTCAAGTCGTTAGACCTCTCACAGAACAAGCTGAGCAAGCAAATTTCACCGCAGTTGGCAAAGCTTACTTTCCTAGAATTATTGAATCTCTCAAACAATCAACTTGTCAGGTACTCAGATTTCAACATTTCTAAAAGCCTCGTTTACAGGTAACAAAGGAGTTGAATATCAGAGTGCGGAACGAACGGGAATACAAACTAATAGAAATATTATTAAACAAACGAGAATGCCAAAACGGTTACAAAATCCCAAGAGACTACATTGTGACTAACTTGATTACTCTGAATAACAAAGCTCTCTATTTATAATAAACTAACCCTAGTCCCTAATAAGCAAGGAAACGAAAACCTAATTCTAATGGGCAAGAAACTCTAATATCCTTGTCCCACAAGAAAACCACAAACAATAATAAATAATAACTAATTTTCCAACACCCCCCGTCAAACTCATGGCGGTACACGTCATGAGTTTGCCAACAAGCAGATGCGGACTGGCTCCGCAACGCGGACAGACAGAAAGGCAGGCTCCGCAACGCGGACAGACAGACAAGCAAACAGGCAATCAAGCGAGCACAGTGGCGAAGCTACAGAGGGACTGGGAGGGGCGTCCGCCCCTCCCCTCGCCGGAAATTAAGCCCAGGAGGGTGGTTCCGCCCCTCTGGTCTTGTCGGAATTAATGGCTACACCTACACTGCATATCGGTTCCTATCTGGGTTTCTGTTTGAGTTTCTGCTGCTATGCAGCAGCTTATGTTTTTGTTTTCAAATCCTTTAAATGAAACGACATCGTTTCATTTAAAAAAAACAAACTCATTACTAAAACGCACCTTTTCGTTTGATAGGTTAAAAAAATAAATGAATTTTTAAAGGGGACCACTGTCCCGTGCCTTCCATTTTCAAAGTAGACCTTCACTTTTTGAAAACCACCCCACTTTTTGAAATCCTCCAGCACAGCAGCCAACCTGATGGGTTGGTTTTCCACTTCTCTCTCAATTTTAGGCAAATTTTTTAACTTTCTAATTTATATTATCCCTAACCCTAATTGATTAATAAATACAAAATTTTAGTTAATTAATATAGAATCATAGAGTAATACACTAATATAGTTATTGATTATTGATTTTTGCATATAAATATTTATTGATGAATGAAATTATTGTCTAGAGTAAAAATTTAATTCTTGATTATTGATATTAATTTATTAATTGATTTTTTGTGTATTAAATAATTTATATGAATATTGGTATTGATTAATTGAATTGTTGGTTTAATTAGTTAGTACTCATATTGACTATAGTATAGCTTACTCTAGAATTAAGAGTCTAAGACTTTTTTTTCTTTTTCATATACAGTTAAACAATGGAACGATACTATAAGAAACAATGTTTAAATCCTCCTTCAAATATTCCGGCTAGTCCTTCTTCGAATATTCCGAGTATGCCTCCTTCGAATATTCTAAATATTTCTTCTTCGAGTATTCCGAGTAGTTCCCAACAAAGTGAGGTCACTGAGTTGGATGAAATACTGGCTAATCTTCATGTAGACCCTGGACATAGACGTCGAATGCTTGATTATCCACCTAATTATCGTGAAGCAATTCGCCGACATTATCCCTAAAACAATCCTTGTCAACCTAAAGATCACATCATGCCCAGAAAAGTTAGCAATAATCGATGTTTTGTCACCCGTTGGTTTGATAATTTTAAGTGGTTGGAGTATAGTATAGTAAAAGATACCGCATTTTGCCGTTATTGCTATCTATTCAAGTGTGATTTTGATAAAGAGGGAACTGACGGAAGTGATGTCTTCACTGAGATTGGGTTTACAAATTGCCGGAAGTTCGCCCCTCCCCCCGATAAATCCTGGCTTCGCCACTGAGCGAGCAAACGAACAATCCAAGCGAACAAGCAAGCTAGCGGATTCTGGCAAACGATCCAATTACTAACCAGGTGCACAACGTTACTCGAGTTGTCATCAATCCAATTACTCGAGCAATCGTCGTGGTGGTGGGCAACAACAAACTCCAAACACAGGCCCAATAACAAAATCACGTGGGCCCCAAAGACTTAAAAACAGCCAACCTTTTTTCCTATTTTTTTCTTTGTTCTCTTTACGAAGGTCTCCATCCTTATGTGGTCTTTTTCATACCTGCAAAACAAGCACAACAGACGGCGGGATGGTGCAGAAGATCGGTGAGGCGGAGAGAGTGCAGTGGGCAGCAGCTTAGTCGTGGTCGTCTGTACAGCAATGCAACAAGGATGTGATGAGCAGCGGGCATGCAATCTTGGGTCAGTCGGATCTGGGGCGGGTGGTTCCAGTGGTAGCGGGCCTGCAGGTCAGAAACAGCGGTTGTGCGATGGTCAGGCAAGGAAGGTGAGCGAAGAGAGGGCGAGGACAAACTCAATTCGAGTTTGTGGTTTTGGGGCGAGCAGCAGCGGTGGATCATGCAGGTGATGGTGGGTGCGGCATGGTACATACGGACGACGAGGGCAGACTTGGTACGAAAGCTGGTGGCTGGGTGACGATGCAGCGGAAGGTTATGGCAGCAACAAACAAATCGATATCAACCCCAAAACAGATTAATTCCCAAAGGATTTAACCTGCTCTGATACCAAGTTGAATATCAGAGTGCGGAACGAACGGGAATACAAACTAATAGAAATATTATTAAACAAACGAGAATGCCAAAACGGTTACAAAATCCCAAGAGACTACATTGTGACTAACTTGATTACTCTGAATAACAAAGCTCTCTATTTATAATAAACTAACCCAGTCCCTAATAAGCAAGGAAACGAAAACCTAATTCTAATGGGCAAGAAACTCTAATATCCTTGTCCCACAAGAAAACCACAAACAATAATAAATAATAACTAATTTTCCAACAAAAGGACTATGAGGGCCCCTTTGTTTGCCGATAAGAAAGCAGGATTGTCACCACTCACCACCACCACAATCAAATGGAAGCCACTCGAATTCCGGACGTGAGATTGTTAGGGATCTTATCGGTGTTGAAATTGGATTTATGTTTGGCTTAGGAGTTGTGATTATTTATCTTTCCGGCAACAAGTGAGTTGAAGTTACGTGCAAAACTAATCTAAATTCTAGCTTAGTTTGGCTTAAAGTTGTGTTCTGCTTTAAAATTCTTTTTGTTGGGACTAAGCAAGTGCATGATGCAATGCAAATATCAATAAAATGAAAATCTATCAATTTCAACAGCAGCTTCATAGCAATATGATCCGAAACTACATGGAAAGCTTTAGATTATGTACTTGCCGCATGCATGTAGTTTTTTCTTCAAATATGAAAAAACTAATGCCATGCATGTTATGTCTGCTATACAATTACCTCTTCCAGCCTTGGAAAATCAACATGCACAAACATTTATTGGGAACCCGAAGAGCACGGGGGTAGTGTGAATGTGACTGTCATCTACGTACATCTTCCACTTGGCTGTGCTGATGTTTGTAGGGGCGAAATTTCTCGCTCTCTTCCCCACTTCCTTTTTTTTTTCTTTGAGCACCTTAGTTAGTCCGGCAGATGTAGAAAGACTTCAAAGTCAAGTAACGCCCAAGTCTTCTGGAGCTGTACGTAGCTGTCTGCAATTTTCAGTCTCAATCAAAATTAGAGATAGATTAATGAAGAAACTAGAGAAATAGAGACAATAAAGATTGTAATCAACAGCTGTGGGGCACAATCGTGCCTTATACTTGCAAGGATGTGGAGGTAAAAGAGTCTCACAACGGTGAAATGAGAAACCTCGCACAATCGTACCTTATGTCTGCAATTTTCAGTCTCAATCAAAATTAGTAAGGTCTCTAAATAACATATAATAAGTTGACATGCATAAAATAAATTAATTAATAATTAAAAGATACACGGTCAGTTTGGTTTAGTTCTTTCAGTTTTAAAAGTATCAAAACCGAACCAAATTAAAAGTAAATCAGTTTGGTTCCCATTTTAAATTGTTTGACCTTTTTCTTGGTCAAAACCAAACCAAATCGACCAATATGGTCTATATCGGTCAGTTGGATGTCCACTCCTATCCAAAATAAATAGAAAAAGAAGAAAATAATTTAGGCTTACTTTTAGCTACGCCCCCTAACTCAAAAGCCCCTACTTTACTCCCTGAAACTCAAATTCGTTTCACTTTGATGTGTGGACTCTCTCTTCTCCATAAAACTTATATAAGTCACCTCTGCAAACATATGTGAGACCCAACACCTAATAAAACTATGCCACATGGTGCAATAAATTTGATTATCAATCTCCATTATGCATTAACATTCAATAATTAGCTAATATTAAGTTTAAAAGAAATCGAAGAAATGAAAAAAAGAAAAAAGTAAATTGATTAGCTTGACTTAAACCCACATAAGAAATTAACAGATCTAAGGTAATGAGAGCGAATTTTGAATTTTATAGGTACGACTTTCAAGTTTCAGAGGGGCAAAATATGATCAAAATCGAGTTCCAAGAGGCACAGTGGAGCGAAGTTTGAGTTCCAATGAGTAAATTGACAACTTTTGAGTTACAAGTGGTAAAATCAAATTCGAGTTTCAAGGAGCGTAGGTAAAAATGAGCCAATAATTTATATGAGAATATTTGGAGTACGAACACGTATTAAATGCAAATAATCTAGAAGGCCATATTAGATGCTGTATTAGAAAAATCAGATAATGTAGTAGAGTTTTTATAAGAGAAAATTATAAAGACATTACAAAGTTAAAAAGAAAAATCTTAAGACTAAGATGTTGTAAATAATGGGTATGTTTGCCCACATGTGTGTACTATATACTTATAAGCTAAATAGTAATGTTTTGTAATTTTCCATTGAAGTAGCTCTATAAATAGAGCACTTCAATTGTGCAAAGAGAAGTGAATGAGAAGAAGAAAGAAAAGAGAAATATATCTAATAGCAATAATATACATTACTTCCTCTGCAACAGCTTGTGTCGGTATATTACTCTGCAACTGCTTCGTTCCTTCACCGAGTAAAGGTTATCTCTCTATAAATTTTGCCTATTTATAACACGTTATCAGCATGACTCTCTAATCATTTTCTCATTTCCCTTCACCGAAAGAAAAAAGAATGTTTCCTCTAAGGTTTTTACTGTTCTTCTTCTTCCTCTCCCTCAATTGCTGGGTATACCCTCGCGAAGAACTGTTTGCACCATGTTTACTTCTAGTTCTCCAACTAACAGTCACTTATATATTTGATTTCTTGTTTGGTGTAGATATTGACTACTAACCCACTGATTATTTATGCAATCCAAGATTGTGCGGTTCTATCGCCTATCTTGGACTGCAGATCTAATTTTACTGCAAATTTTAAGTGGAGCGGTATAATCGCCCGCTCTATCCTACATATTTAATTTTATCGCAATTTTAGGTGGTGTGAAATAATCACCCACCCTGCTTTACATATTTAATTTTATCGCAATTTTAGCAATTTTAGGTGGTGTGAAATAATCACCCACCCTGCAATAATCACCCACCCTGCTTTACATATTTAATTTTATCGCAATTTTAGGTGGTGTGAAATAATCACCCACCCTGCTTTACATATTTAAATTTTATCGCAATTTAAATTTTATTGCAATTTTAGGTGGTGCGGTATAATCGTCCACCTTGCTCTACATATTTAAATTTTCCTGCTGTTTAAAGTAGTGCGGAATAATCGTTCATCCTATACTTATTTCGATGAGAATGGTGCGGTACAATTGCCCTTCTCATTAATTGTGTAAATCTCGAGCCTGAAGTTTCGAGTACTTATCATTTTGGCCTGAAGATCAAAAATTTGTAAGAACCAGAAGTTCTAACAATATATTTCTCCAGTACACATATTACTGCAAGTTCTTACACACCTCATTTTTCTTTCAGAAAAGAAAATGGCAAACTTGGCAAAACTTGATTTTGCTGCCCTGGACATTACTGGAAAGAATTACCTTACATGGGTACTGGATACCAAGATCCATCTAGAAGCAGCAAATCTTGGAGATACCATCAAGGAAGAAAGCAGCTCATCCTCTCAAGATCGGGCAAAGGCCATGATTTTTATTCGTCGCCATCTTGATGAGGCACTAAAGAGCGAGTACTTAATGGTTGAAGATCCGTTAGCCCTTTGGAATGCCTTGAAAAGCAGATACAATCACCAGACAACGGTGATTCTTCCAAAAGCTCGCTATGACTGGACTCACCTAAGGATCCAGGATTTCAAATCAGTGGCTGAGTACAATTCGGCGTTGTTCAGAATTACCTCTCAGATGAAACTCTGTGGGGGATACTATCACTGAAGAGATGTTATTGGAAAAGACTTTCAGCACATTCCACGCCTCTAACATGGTACTGCAACAACAGTATAGAGCACGAGGCTTCACTGAATACAACCAGCTGATATCTGTGCTCCTGGTAGCTGAACAGAACAATGAGCTTCTCATGAAAAACCATAATTCCTGACCTACTGGATCAGCACCGTTCCCAGAAGTGAATGTTGCTTCCCTTGAAAGGAATACCATATCCTCCCGTGGCAATAATTACAAACGAGGACGTGGCCACAAGTAAGGTCGGTGGAAAGGGAAAAGCAAGAACCATGGTGTCCAGTTTCACAACCAAGTTCCAAGGTATAATCCAGGCCCGAGCTTTAAAAATACCAATCGCCAGAAAGGAAAAGCTCATGTGAACACTCCTAGAAATCATGAAGGAGGTTGCCATAGGTGTGGTGGCAACGGACATTGGGCGCGTACTTGTCGCACCCCAAAGCATCTGGTGGAACTATATCAAGCCTTCTTCAAGGAGAAGGGTGTCGAGATCAATTTCCTTGACCAGGCTAAACCAATGGAAACCCCTGATCCAGTGACCAATTTATCAGGACAGTTAAACACAACCCACCTAGATGCTACAGACTTTATTAATGAAAGAGGGAATGAAGTTTATGGGTCCGATTGAATTATTTATGTTTAATGTACTCATGTTATTTGTACCTGTGGTTTAATGCTAGCATTTTCAATTCAATAAAAGTAGTATTCCAGTATGAATAAACTGCTTTTTCTTTGCTCAGAGATCATGGATAAAAATTATGGTTATTCTCAAAACAAGATCAATGGCGGAGACTTTTGTCTTGCAGATAGCGCAACCACGCATTCAATACTTCGAGATCGAAAGTATTTCTCGAATTTGGTACTTGCAAAAGTAAAGGTAACAACAATATCAGGACCATCAGATGTAATTGAAGGCTCAGGAAAAGCCCAGATTATGTTACCAAATGGAACAATATTGTCTATAAAGAATGCATTATATGCTACTCGGTCCATTCGAAATTTGTTGAGTTTTAAAGACATACGTCTAAATGGATACCACCTTGAAACGAAAAGTGTAGAAAATGTGGAATATTTATGCATTACCTCCAATGATACCCAGAAGCGTATATTGGAGAAGTTGCATGGTTTATCGAGTGGATTGTATTGTACATACATAAAGACAGTTGAGGCATATACTGTCATGAACCAGAAGTTCATTGATTCAAAGGTTTACATGCTTTGGCATGACCGTCTAGGTCATCTAGGATCTACCATGATGCGTAGAATCATTACCAACTCTAATGGACATCCATTACTGAGCAGACACATTAATGTCTCGAATGATAAACCTTGCAAGGCTTGTTCCCAAGGGAAGTTGGTAATTAGACCATCACAACTAAAGGTTGATGATGAATCCCCATCATTTTTGCAAAGAATTCAAGGGGATATTTGTGGACCTATTCAACCACCTTGTGGACCATTTCGATATTTTATGGTTTTGGTTGATGCATCTACCCGATGGTCACATGTTTGCCTATTGTCTACTCGAAATGTAGCTTTTGCAAGACTTCTTGCTCAGATAATTAAGTTGCGAGCACAGTTCCCAGATCATCCCATTAAGTCCATTCGACTTGATAACGCTGGTGAATTTACGTCTCAAACCTTTGATGATTACTGTATGGCACTGGGCATTAATGTTGAACACCCTGTTCCTCATGTCCATACTCAAAATGGTTTAGCAGAGGCATTTATCAAGCGGCTTCAATTAATAGCCCGCACTCTGCTCATGAAAACAAAATTGCCAGTTTCTACATGGGGACATGCCATATTACATGCTGCATCATTGGTTAGATTGAGACCCATAGCCAACCACCAATACTCATCAATACAACTCGTGTTTGGACATCAGCCAAATATTTCACATTTACGAGTTTTTGGTTGTGCTGTTTATGTGCCTATTGCACCACCACAACGAACTAAAATGGGACCTCAGCGCAGATTGGGAATTTATGTGGGTTTTGATTCACCATCTATCATTAGATATTTGGAACCTTTGACTGGTGATGTGTTTACAGCTCGTTTTGCTGATTGTCATTTTGATGAGACAGTTTTCCCGTCGTTAGGGGGAGAAAAGACCGTTCCAGAAGAACGACAAAAGCTAACATGGGTTGTTCCCACCTTATCTCATTTTGATCCAAGAAGCACTCAATGTGAAAACGAAGTGAAAAGAATCGTTCATCTTCAAGGTATTGCTAATCAAATACCAGATGCATTTAATGATGCTTCGAAAGTGACACAGTCATATATACCGGCTGCAAACGCACCTGCAATAATTGATGTCCCTGTTGGACAAAATAAAGTGGCAGCGAATGATTCATCCAGTGCACGCCTGAAGCGTGGTAGACCCCCAAGTTCAAAAGATTCAGCCCCTCGAAAGAGAAAGATGAGGGCCCAATTGAACCCAAATGATATCATTCAAGAAAAGGAATTGAATGATAAATCCACAATTCATGACTCTGTACTTCCAGAAAAAGAAAATGTCCTTGATGAGATACATGTCCCTGAAGAGACAGAAGTACATGAAAGCAAAGAAATATCCATAAATTATGCATGTACTAATGAATTGTGGGATCGAAATGAAATAATCATCGATGACATGTTTGCATTTGCAATAGCCACTGAAATTATATTAAGTGATGATATTGAGCCCCGCTCTGTTGATGAATGCAAACAGAGACAAGATTAGCCTAAGTGGAAAGATGCAATCCAGGCAGAATTAAAATCCTTGGAAAGACGAAGTGTTTTTGGACCAGTAGTCCAAACCCCGCCTGGTGTGAACCCCGTAGGTTATAAATGCGTATTCACAAGGAAATGCAACGAGAAAAACGAGATTGCAAGATATAAAGCATGACTCGTTGCACAAGGTTTTTCACAAAGACCTGGAGTTGATTATGAAGAGACATACTCTCCTGTAATGGACACAATTACGTTCCGTTACTTAATAAGTTTGGTGATTTCAGAAAAACTTGACATGCGACTTATGGATGTCATCATCGCGTATCTATATGGAGAATTAGATACTAACATATATATGAAAGTCCCAGAAGGACTTAAGTTGCCTGAAGCAACTAACAAACCACGGGGTATGTTCTCAATCAAATTAAGGCGATCACTATATGGGCTGAAACAATCTGGGCGAATGTGGTATAATCGTCTCAGTGAGTATTTGATTAAAGAAGGATATGCCAACAATGTCATCTGCCCTTGTGTGTTCATTAAGAAATCAAATACTGGATTTGCTATAGTGGCAGTATATGTCGATGATATGAACCTAGTTGGAACCCCTGAAGAGCTCAACAAAACTGCTGAATATCTGAAAAGCGAATTTGAAATGAAAGACCTTGGGAAAACCAAATATTGTCTAGGCCTGCAGATCGAGCATTGTGTTAGTGGAATTTTGGTCCATCAATCAACTTACATTGAAAAAATACTGAAGCGATTTGGCATGGACAAGGCTTATCCACTTAGCACCCCAATGGTCGTTCGTTATTTGGACATTAAGAAAGATCCATTTCGTCTAAAAGAAGATGGTGAACTGGTCCTTGGTCCAGAAGTACCATATTTGAGCGCAATAGGTGCTTTATTGTATTTAGTACAATGTACTAGACCAGATATAGCTTTTTCAGTTAACTTGTTAGCCAGGTACAGCTCTGCTCCAACAATTCGTCATTGGAAGGGAGTCAAAGATGTTCTACGATACCTTCGTGGGACAACAGATATGGGTCTCTTCTACTCAAACAAGCCCACAAATGAACAAATCCTTGTTGGATACGCAGATGCTGGTTTTCTCTCCAATCCGCATAAAGCCCGCTCACAAAATGGATATGTGTTCACTAATGGAGATACTGCAATTTCATGGCGATCAACAAAGCAAACGCTAGTTGCAACATCTTCCAATCATTCGGAAATAATTGCTTTACATGAAGCAAGTCGTGAATGTTCTTGGTTAAGATCAATGATCCATCACATCCGGAATTCATGTGGTCTACCTTCAAAGACAGATACTCCAACTGTCATCCATGAAGATAATGCAGCCTGTGTCGCCCAGATGAAGGAAGGATTTATCAAAGGTGATAAGACTAAACACATATCTCCAAGATTTTTCAGCGCACATGAGCTTCAGAAGGCTAAAGTTATTGAAGTCAGAAAAATCCGTTCCAATGAAAATTTAGCAGACTTGTTCACCAAATCTCTACCAAAGTGCACATTTCAGAAGTTGGTACAGGGAATCGGATTACGTCGGCTTACATATTTGAAGAATGCGGAATCAGGGGGAGATACAATTCAGGGGGAGCATCCATGATACATGCATGTTGTACTCTTTTCCCTTCGCTTAGGATTTTTCCCACTGGGTTTTTCCTATCAAAATTTTAACGAGGCAACCTAAGCATGCTCAACACTATCCGGGTAAAGTTGTACTCTTTTTCCTTCGCTATGGGTTTTTTCCCACAGGGTTTTTCCAAGCAAGGTTTTAATGAGGCAACTGATGTTGATATGTGGGCATCCAAGGGGGAGTGTTGTAAATAATGGGTATGTTTGCTCACATGTGTATAGTAATGTGTATAGTAAAGTATCACATGTGTGTACTATATACTCATAAGCTAAATAGTAATGTTTTGTAATTTTCCATTGAAGTAGCTCTATAAATAGAGCACTTCAATTGTGCAAAGAGAAGTGAATGAGAAGAAGAAAGAAAAGAGAAATATATCTAATAGCAATAATATACATTACTTCCTCTGCAACAGCTTGTGTCGGTATATTACTCTGCAACTGCTTCGTTCCTTCACCGAGTAAAGATTATCTCTCTATAAATTTTGCCTATTTATAACATAAGAAAGATTTTTGCAACGTTTTGTGGTATGCTGGTTTTTCTTGTTCTCGTGGGGGAAGGCAGAATTGGCGCATCTAACTAGTCCTATCAAAGAGCGGTAATGCCCCATCTATTCTAGCACACCAAGGGAGACCCAAGCATCAAGAACCAAAGGGGATCTTGCCGATTCCGATTAACTTGTGAAAAATGGGAAAACCATACTTGAAACATTTACTACATTGTGACCATAATTAAAGTGAAATACAAGTAATTTTTTTTTAATTAAAAACATAATTATAAAGAATTTTTCTTACTATATGAAATCTACATTTTGGCTAAATCCGTTAGGATCATCAGAACGCATCGAGACATTTATCTCCATTTTTCACAAAGACACATTGGTAATTTAAGGGTAGCCTACCTGGTTTCCTAACAAGCTTAGTAACATGTATAGATATTTTAAATGAATTTGCTCAAAATCGCAAGGAGAGAGGGGAGATTTTTTATGCTTAAATATACTATGATTATGTTCAATTCCCTCGAATTGAAGAAATTTCATAGTGTATTTTAAACATTTACAAATCTCACATTTCCCCCGAAATTTTGAAGAATTTCACTCACCAAAATCCCTAACTTTAGACAAACCAATCAAGACTTCAAAAATCAAAGTCAATCCATAAAAGCAATCTCATAATTCCACAATGTTATGAATAAATCCAATCATATCAATTAGTATCTCTCATGTTACGAATTTCCACTTGCTTTGTGTTAACTTGGAGGCTATTTGTAAACTTGTGACTAGGATTTGGTCAAAGGACTTGCCTACACTCAAGATGCAATAATATATAGCTATTGATCGATTGATAATTACAGATATAGCTGGAGTTCTATTGTCTCGTGATATTCTTATGTATCTTTCTTTTCTTTTCTTTTGGGCTTATGCTCCGTTGTCAACCAAAAAAAAAAAAATGTGTGAGATTTTCATATTCACATACGATAATCAATGCAAAAAGACAAAAAAAAAAAAAACTAAGACTTCAAAGTTTATAAGTCAACAAATCAACTCAATATTATCACAATTCCACAAGTTGACATATCATCTACGTTCATCTTCCACTTAGCTAGCTGGTGTTTGTGTGCTGGGCTTTCGCCCTCTTCCCCACTTTCTTTGAGCACCTTTATTAGAGCATTCCCAATGTTAGCTTTATCCTCCATGAGGCTACCACATTTCTAGCCTTAGCGAGAAATTTCATCCCCAATAAACAAGAAAATGGGGTTAGATCCACCACCGGGACTAACAACTTCCTTTCTTGGGTAGCATAAAATCGGGCTACATCTAGCCCCAAAAAACTGTGGGCCCCACACAAAAAGTAGCAATGCATGTGAACAAAATTCTATCACTCTCCCTCTACTTGCAAATACACTTATACTCTCCTTTTATTATTTTTTAATTCTTTTTTCTTACTTATTTTTCTTGCAATTTGGCTAATTAATGATTGTTTTAAATTCCATAAGAATTAAAATTTCAAATTGATTTAACGTTCATGGGCATTGATGGGTGAAATTTTCATATATTTTTTTTTCAAAATTGTATGATACTAATTTACCAATTGGTGCTAGGTGAATTGTTGTGTTATACGTGAAAATCAAAAATTATTTTAGAGGGCGAAGTGGAAGTTTGTTTCTTTCAACGGATGAGATTGAGATAAGGAAATATAATCGAACGAACAATTCATAATTGATGAAATCTAACTTTACCACAATTTGAAGGATAGAGTCCAAAAGATATAGTCCCTCATTGGGAGAGATTCTTTTATAAAGCCCCAAAGATTCCTCAGAGTTGGGCTATATCCAGCACTTTTTCAACCCCATATAGAACCCCTCGTTGGGGATGCTCTTAGTCAGTCAATTGCCCTAGCCCCACTGGGCAAAAAGAAAAAAGGAAAAAAAGAAAATGACTAAGACTTTAAAGTCTTTTAAGTCAACAAGTCAATCAAACAATATTTCAATTTCACAGTGTGATTTATCTCATCCACCTCCTGCGTGACGCTACATTTATAATGGCCCGACGAACTTAATGGCAACCCCAGAGAGCACGTCCTGACGCCTTTTTTTCCAATTCTCTATCCAATGGCTCTACTAGACAGATGTGGAAAGACTTCAAAGTCAACAACGCATAAGTCTTTTGGAACGGTAGCTATCTGCAGTTTTCAGCCTCAGTCAAAATTAGAGACAGATAAATGAAGAAACTGAAGAGAAATAGAGACAATGAAGATTGTAATCAACAGCTGCTGGGCACAATCGTGCCTCATACCTTGAAAAGAGAAAAAAAAAAACAAACAAACAAACAGAACTGGAAGTGTTTGGATAAAGAGATAATTATGAAGTCAGAGAGACATTAACGTAATGATAATAACTAGTTTAAAGAAATCATAACAACTAAACTCGTCTAAACAGCAATAGATTTTGTGTGACCATAGGCTCAAACTAATTTTCGTCAGTAACACAAGTTTTTCTTCTAAGTGAGATATGCTATATTAACTGTCAATCTTTCAAAATTTTGGATTGGCTTTAATTGGTACTTAGGCACTGATGATGTCTGGTTTAAAATCTTGGGCTTCCAACCCTAAAGTTCAATAACAACTGTAGTCAGAAGCCATGAATACGGAGCTGTGAGGGTGAATTATCACAGCTTTCTTCGTGATGCAGCACGAAATGATCAAAGGGTTACCAACGTAATTCCTTGGAATCCATCAGAAAATTTAGAGAAATCCCAAAAGTTGGTAATTGATTAATTCTTGAATGATCAAATGATTACATCCAGATAACTTAAACAAAGTTTACAAAGGTTTGGAACAACTCAAAAAGACTTCCAAAAATTAAAACAACTTTAACTAAACATTGATCAGATGGAAAACCAAAAGTCCGATTTTAATACAAAACATAAAATGTTGATTTGGAGGCTGAAACGACCCCGGATTCCATCGGAGCTCAAGTTTGACTCGTGGCTTCGTTTCCTTTCCGAAAAGGTATCACTGGTCCAATTCATAGCTCAAACACCAAATAGACAAATTCTCACTACGTCCTTTCGTCTTCTTACGGTCCATCTCCTCCTCAATCCATTCTACCATTTGTTTTACATCACTTCGTCAAATCCTTGTGTACACGCAGTGCAGTGCTAGCCCTACCCCCACTCTCCTTTCCCAAGTCTATCCTTTCCCCCTTCTTTTCTGGCAAATGCAGAGAGGAGAAGAGAACAAAGACTTGATAAGTCAAGCCAACCACACATTGCATACATGGAAGCCTTTTCCAATTCTATAAGACCATCTCCAACTGAAGGCTGGCCAGATGGCTCGTTTTAGCCTTCTGGCCATCCAAGAAATTAATATTTTAATGAACAATACATGACCATATTTGCCTTCATCTCCAACCGAGGGCCAAAGGGCCATAAGGCTCATTTTAGCCCTGTCACAAAAAAACGTCTCCAACCGAGGGCCAAACATAACATAATTTATTATTTAAAAACTACAACTTAAATTCAAATCCAATGGCTAAGTGACATCAGCTAGTGGTTGGATTTGAATTTTTTTTTTTTGCTATAAATAGGGTGGATATTGGGCTATAATTCACACAACTTTGAATTCAATCTATTTCAATTCAATCTCTTTCAATTCAAGTTTGCAATGAATTCCAACTTTGAATCCTCTTCAGATTCCAACTGGGGGTCCTCATCCAATTCCACATTGGAAGAAAAATGGGCGCAATTGGGCACAAAAATATGAAACAAATTTTGTAAAATAGAAGTTATAGGAAAAAAATGGAATTTAAAAAAAAAAGAATATTTTTTGTAAAATAGAAGTTATAGGAAAAAAAAAGAATTTAAAAAAAAATATATGAAACAAATTTTGTTTCATATGAAGGCAATAAAGGCAGAAGTTGAAAAACTCAAAGGCATAGGCTTCGTCCGCAAAGTCAATTATCCAACGTGGGTAGCAAATGTTGTCCTTGTTAAGAAGAATCCGACCAAGGAAAGTCTCCTGCTCCAAAATGTCTTATGGAGAATGTGTGTCGATTACACCGACCTAAACAAAGGATGCTCGAAGGATAGCTTTCCTCTTCCTTTCATAGACAGACTTATAGACTCTACGGCATGGTGTGAACTCCTGAGCTTCATGGATGCTTACTCAGGATACAACCAAATCCTTATGAACCCTACGAACCAAGAATACACAGTCTTCACTACTGACAGGGGACTATATTGCTATAAAGTCATGCCCTTCGGCCTCAAGAATGCAGGAGCGACTTATCAGAGACTGGTCAATTCAATGTTCACCGAACAGATTGGGAAGAGCATGGAAGTTTACGTTGATGATATGCTAGTCAATAGCAAACATGCTAACCAACACATCACCAACCTATCTGAAACTTTCACCATTCTGAAGAGGTATCGAATAAGGTTGAACCCCAACAAATGTGCCTTCGGCGTAGGCTCTGGCAAATTCTTAGGCTTCATGATAAGCCAACGAGGCATTGAGGCTAATTCCGAGAAGATCAAAGCAATCCTCGACATGAAGGAACCGATAACTTTAAAAGACATCCAGAGCCTTACTGGCAAGGTGGCAGCCTTAACTAGGTTCATTTCTAAGGCCACAGAAAAATGTGCTCCTTTCTTCAAAGCACTTAAGGGAAGTAAGAAGTACATTACATGGACTGATGAATTGCTGAGGCATTCAAGAACCTCAAAGACTACATGAGTAAAGCCCCTTTGCTCTCCAAACCTGAGGTTGGTGACACTTTCATTATCTATCTGTCGGTATCGGCTTCAGCAGTAAGTTCCGTTCTCATTCGAAATGATGGTAATGTCGAACGGCCTGTCTACTACGCTAGGAAAGCCTTACAAGATGCGGAGACACGATACTCCAACATTGAGAAATTGGCTCTAGCATTGGTCATATCTGCTTGAAAACTTTGCCCTTACTTCCAAGCACACTCCTTCATCGTGCTTACCAATCATCATCTTCAATAGATACTCCAAAGTCCTGACACTTCTGGGAGAATGATCAAATGGGCGATAGCATTGGGTGAGTTTGACATCTCCTACCAACCAAAGCCAGCTGAGAAGGGCCAAGCAGTGGCAAACTTCATCCCCGACTTCACATATCCTGTTGACATTGTTTCTACTCCTAAAGAAGTGGTTTCATTACTCTCGGAAACTCAGAAAATAGAACCAACAGCCCCAACATGGAGTCTATATGTTGATGGCTCGTCCAACCAACAGGGTTGTGGAGTAGGACTAGTCCTTATGACCCCTGACAAAGTGGCGATGGAGTATGTTCTTCGTTTCAAATTCAAGGCGTCGAACAATGAGGCCGAATATGAAGCCCTCCTAGTAGGCTTACGTTTGGCCAAACACCTTGAGGTTAAACGAATTGATATCTTCAGTGACTCCTAATTGGTGGTTAACCAAGTCACCAACAACTTTGATGCTAAGGATAGCTCCATGGCAGCATATCTGGCACAAACACAATTGTTGCTCAAGCACTTCCACTACCAGATCACCCAAATTCCTCTACTGACAAACAGTCATGCAGATGCTTTGGCTCGCCTCGCCTCAGTGGTGGAAGACAAGATTGGGAGAAAAATTCAAGTCGAATTGTTGGCAACACCAAGCACCATGGCTGCGGAAGTGTGCAACTTACAATAAGGGGATAGTTGGATTACCCCAATTTATAGATTCCTTGCTCATGGCACCCTTCTAAATGACAAAGTCTAAGCTAAGCAGATTCGATACAAGGCTACCCGTTACTTGATCATTAATGACCAACTCTACAAGCGGGGTTTTAACCTACCATACCTAAGATGCCTTACGCTCGCAGAAGAGGAAACTGTCTTTCAGGAAATACATGAAGGAGTCTGCGGAGATCATGCTGGATCTCGATCCCTAGCACACAAGGCTTTTCGCTAAGGATATTACTGGCCAACACTCCACCAAGATGCCATCAGAATATCTCGCTCATGTGATAAGTGTCAACGCTACGCAACTATTCCTCACTCCCATCCCGAGCCGCTCACTCCTATGATCAACCCTTGGCCCTTCGCCCAATGGGGACTTGATTTGATCAGCCCAATGCCTGCAGGGAAGGGCAAGGTTCGCTATGCAATCGTTGCAGTTGACTACTTCACAAAGTGGGCCGAAGTAGAACCTTTAGCAACCATTACTGAGGCAAAAATAGAAAACTTCGTATGGAAGAACATCCTTTGCAGATTCGGCATTCCCAATGCGATAGTCACTGACAACGGGTGACAATTCGACAACAATAAGTTCAGGATGTTCTGCTCTAAGTTCAACATCAACTTATGTTTTTCCTCCCCAGCTCATCCCCAGTCTAATGGACAAGTTAAAGCCATCAACAAAATAATCAAGCGAACTTTGAAAACCAGCTTGGACAAGGCTAAAGGTTGTTGGCCAGAATTTGTACCCTATGTTCTTTGGTCATACCGCACTTCGTATCGGACATCAACAGGAGAAACCCCATTCTCGCTTGCCTTTGGTACAACGACAGTTGTCCCAGTTGAGCTTGAGCAAGCAACGTTCCGAGTCCAGAACTACGTGCAAAGCGAAAATGACAAACAACTTACCCTCAACTTAGATTTAGTCGAGGAACACAGAAACCAGGCTCACTTGAGGAATGTCGCCTACAAGCAGCGCATCTCCAACTATTATGACTCAAGGGTCAAACCTCGTTCTTTCAAAGTGGGGGACTAGGTATTGAAGAAAAGATTACTCTGCGACAGAGTCCCGAGTGAAGGAACACTTAGTCCAAACTGGGATGGACCTTTGAAGTTGTTGGCATAAGTCGTCCTGTCTCCTACAAGCTTAGAAGTTCCGATGGCAAGACCCTTGGCCATCCATGGAATGCTGATTACTTGAAGTACTATTACAAGTAAACTTACATTGTACAAGTGTTAAGCTTCAGTCGTTCGGCATCCTATGTAACTAAGACTATTTGGCATGAATTCAATAAAGAGGTGATTTAGACAACTCGATCCTAATCCTCTTACATTCCTAACAATGAAACACTCAGGTTCAAAGCTTCAACATGAATGCTTCCAACATGAAACAAAGTCTAAGTATATGTCAACAAGACTATACAAATAAACGAACAGTTTCACAGTATATTTGTTCAATCATGCATTCCAACACATTCATACATAAGCCAACTGTGCTTTGAAAGGGTTCAACATATTTTGTGTCATTCGACACTTGCTACAATGTGCCTAAACACCTCGCCCTTATTCTCACCAACCAGGTGATGAAATGTACAACTCGTACTCTCCTTCATGCCACCAACCAAGTGATGAAATGTACAGCTCGTACTCTAATATCATTTGGCAACTTGCCATTCATGCCACCAACCAGGTGAAGAAGGAACTCATCTTCATGCCACCAACCAGGTGATGAAATGTACAGCCCGTACTCTCCTTCATGCCACCAACCAGGTGATGAAATGTACAACCCGTACTCTAATATCATTTGGCAACTTGCCATTCATGCCACCAACCAGGTGATGAAATGTACAATGCGTACTCTCCTTCATGCCACCAACCAGGTGATGAAATGTACAACCCGTACTCTAATATCATTTGGCAACTTGCTACTCATGCCACCAACCAGGTGAAGAAGGAACTCATCTTCATGCCACCAACCAGGTGATGAAATGTACAACCCGTACTCTCCTTCATGCCACCAACCAGGTGATGAAATGTACAACCCATACTCTAATATGATTTGGCAACTTGCCACTCATGCCACCAACCAGGTGAAGAATGAACTCATCTTCATGCCACCAACCAGGTGATGAAATGTACAACCTATACTTTCTTTCATGCCACCAACCAGGTGATGAAATGAACAACCCATACTCTAATATCATTTGGCAACTTTCCATTCATGCCACCACCAAGGGAAGAAGGAACTCACATTCGTACCACCAACCAAGTGATGAAAGCAACTCACCATTCATTCCACCTACCAAAAGACGAGTGGTACAACTTGTACATGTGAACTCCTAGCATTCACAAATAATAAAAAATCCTCAAGCTTGACAACTCAACTAGGGGAGCACTTATGCCCAACAAGAGTTATAGTCACCAACAAAGACTTATTGCAAGCCAACAACAACTTTAGTGCCTAGCATACGAAGATCAAGCTATTCAGCCTTTTTGCATCTGCTTCAAACATTTCCCCTCTGTAACAATGCAAACACTACAACTCGTAGAAAGCTTCACACACTCTTTATCAAGACAGTGTGAAGCAAAACCAATTTATGGTGCCAACAAGAGCTTCATCAATGGAGGGCAACCACAATTCTCAAAAGCTTCACACACTCTTGATCAAGACAGTGTGAAGCAAAACCAATTTATGGTGTCAACAAGAGCTTCATCAAAGGAGTTCAACCATAATTCTCAAAAGCTTCACACACTCTTTATCAAGACAGTGTGAAGCAAAACTAATTTATGGTGCCAACAAGAGCTTCATCAATGGAGGGTAACCACAATTCTCAAAAGCTTCACATACTCTTGATCAAGACAGTGTGAAGCAAAACCAATTTATGGTGCCAACAAGAGCTTCATCAAAGGAGTTCAACCACAATTCTCAAAAGCTTCACACACTCTTGATCAAGACAGTGTGAAACAAAACCAATTTATGGTGCCAACAAGAGCTTCATCAATAGAGGGCAACCACAATTCTCAAAATCTTCACAAACTCTTGATCAAGACAGTGTGAAGCAAAACCAATTTATGGTGCCAACAACAAGAGATTCATCAATGGAGGGAAACCACAATTCTCAAAAGTTTCACACACTCCTGATCAAGACAGTGTGAAGCAAAACCAATTTATGGTGCCAACAAGAGCTTCATCAAAAGAGTTCAACCACAATTCTCAAAAGCTTCACACACTCTTGATCAAGACAGTGTGAAGCAAAACCAATTTATGGTCAAGACAGTGTGAAACAAAACCAATTTATGGTGCCAACAAGAGCTTCATCAATGGAAGGCAACCACAATTCTCAAAAGCTTCACACACTCTTGATCAAGACAGTGTGAAGCAAATCCAATTTATGGTGCCAACAAAAGCTTCACCAAAGGAGTTCAACCACAATTCTCAAAAGCTTCACACACTCTTGATTAAGACAGTATGAAGCAAAACCAATTTATGGTGCCAACAAAAGCTTCATCAATGGAGGGCAACTACAATTCTCAGACATTCAAAGCAAATTCAATTTATATGGTTCATCCCAACCTTTGACTACTACAAGGTGTGGCTTGCATCACAATCTCTTGCTCAACAGTGTGGAAGAAAAATTTGTACATGTTGTCTCTCCCACATTTTCAAATTTCTAGTTTCCCAAAAAAAAAAAAAAGGGAAATTCAACAAAGCTTCATCAATGGAGAACAACTACAGATTCTCAAAAGTTTCACATTATCTTGATCAAGATAATGTGAAGCAAAATCAATTCATGATACCCAACAAAAGCTTAAACTCCAAAGCTTCACCTACAAAGCTTAAACTCCAAAGCTTCACCTACAAAACTTCAACTCCAAAGCTTCACCAACAAAAGCTTCATCAATGGAGGACACCTACAAATTCTCAAAAGCTTCACACTATCTCGGAACAAACCCACAAACCTCTGATGATCAAGTAAAATCTGACCATCAGATTCCTACAGCTAGTCGAGCTTCCTCTTCATGTTTGTAGCATAGTCATGTGCGAGCCTGTGCAACTGTTTATTCTCATGCTTGAGCCCTCTGATCTCCTGTTTGAGACTTATCACTTCAGCCGCCAATGATTCAACTTGATGGGTTCGAGCAAATAGGCGTTGGGCCATATTAGACACAGAACCTGCACACTGAACACTGAGAGCCAGAGAATCCTTAACAGCCAACTCATCAGACCGTTTGGAAAGTAGTCTGTTATCTTTGGGAGTGAGAAGGTTCCTAGCCACCATCGCAGTGGTCATATCATTCTTCATCACAGAGTCCCTAACGGTAAGAGAACCAGTAGGGGATAAGAAGGATGGGCACCATATGTTGTCTTGAGAAGGCATGGTTGCCTCTTCACCAAAGTTTAAGTCAAAACAACGGTCGGATGGGCCAGACATTCTCAGAAATGATGAAGGAGAAATGAGGTGCAATAAATCTCTAAAGTAAGGGGAAAATTCCTACAAGCAATAACTCTTTGAATGTACTCCTTGCACACAATTGGTGCCCTTATAAAAGAAAGGGCAACAGGGTCGTTGGTTTAAAAATTGAAGAGGCACCACTCTCCAGATTTCGAAGAGGCACCACTTTCCACACACAACATCAGCTCCTCGGGTACCACAGATAACTTTGCCAAAGATCTCTGACAAAATTTTGACACATAAATTTTGAAGGTCCAGCTACCCTACTATTACCTACAAGGGTAAAGGAACAACACCACTGCTTGATAACTAGAAAGTCTCAATGTGTGTCAACCTCCGTGCTCCGTGGCAAGGAAGACTGGCAAAAATGCCCAACCTTTACTCACAATCGAGAAAACACTCCCAATAGGATTACTTTATCTAAAATCGAAGAGACACTGCTCTCCGAATCTTAAGAGTTAGACTCCCAACAGGATTGTTTTCTCAAAAATCGAAAAGGCATCGTTCTCTGAATCTCGAGAGCCAGATCCCCGACAGGATTGCTTGTTCGAAAATCGAAGAGGCACCGCTCTTCGAACTTCGAGAGCCAGATTTCCTTGGATAAAGCTTGTCTGCAATCTTCACACGTAACATCAGCTTTCCAGATACCACAGACCACTTTTTCAAAGCGCTCTGACAAAGGTAAAATATGTGAAGCTTGCGGCTCCCACTACATTGCTATGACCAAGAAGGGTAACGAAATAACATTATTACTTGCTCAAAAATTGAAGAGGCATCGCCTTCCGAATCTCGAGAACCAGACTCCCAATAGGAATACTTTCTAAAAAATCGAAGAGGCATCGCTCTCTGAATCTCAAGAGCTAGATTCCCAACAGGGTTGCTTTCTCAAAAATTGAAGAGGCACTGCTCTCCGAATCTTGAAAGCCAGATCCCCGACATGATTGCTTGTTCAAAAATCGAAGAGGCATCGCTCTCCGAACTTTGAGAGCCAGATTTCCTTGGATAAAGCTTGTCTACAATCTTTACACGCAACATCAGCTTTTCGGATACCACATACCATTTTTTCAAAATGCTCTGACAAAGTTAAAACACGTGAAGCTTGCAGCTCCCACTACGTTGCTACGACCAAGAAGGGTAAAGGAATAGCATTACTGCTTGTTGTTAGGGAGACTCCTATAAATGTGGACCTTCATCCTCCACGGACATGCAGACCAGCAAAAATGCTCAACCCTTCCTCATATTTGAAAGGGCACTCCCAATGAAGCCTCTCGAAATACTCAGCTTTCTTCCCCCCCCCCAATAATACCTATGCAAACCAGCAACACCAGAGCAAGAGTATCTCATATCATCAGGGTCAAAAGCAAGAGTATCCCATATCATATTTTTTCCTTGTCTTTTCCTTTGCCCTTGTTCTTACCTGCAAGACAAGGAGAAAGAGAGCAATCAATCAGCACTTGGAATCAAGCTTCCAATCATGAACTGACTGCCTGGAACCCCTTGCCTGATTACTTACCTGGCATTGCTCTCGAGTACTCATCTTCAACATCTTATGATTTCAGAAAAGATACCACATTTACCTGAGGAACAAATAGGGCAAGTGAGAAGGATACAAGGAAGCATGTGGAGACAAGCGCAACAGAACACATGCCGATTCATCTATTACTTCGTCAACAGCAAAAGTATCCCATATCATCAAGGTCGAACGCACTTTTAATTTGATGGACTTGTTTTGACCCTCAAATTCTTGAGTCGGCCTTATACTCTGGAGGAAACCAGAAAACCCTCCAGCCCAGTTCAAGAATAAGCCTGTGGAAAGTTACTTCTTCAAAAGCAAAAGTATCTCATATCATCTCTTCTCCATTTGCTTCTTCTTATCCTTATTGCTGTTTACGACACAAGGAGAAGGAGAACAATCAACTGGAAGCCGAAGTCGAACCTCCGATCCAAGTTGCTTGCTTGGAAGTCTGATTGCTTACCTTGTCTGTTACCTCTTTCGGCAAATCTCTTAGCTCGGTGACTTAGGGGACTCCTACTATAGGGTTTTGTATCGCACTTGACCAAGCCTGAAACTACAAGTAAGCTTCAAGTGAAATTGATACATTACCTTGTGCATCTTCATCGGTTAAAGATATCACCCCTGGATGGAGGAAAAGTACTTCCAGAGAAGATGCAACATCTACGTATGAAACAGATAAGGCAAGTGAAAATGATACCACACTTCGATACTTAGAAGGTTCGTGATTACCCAATGGCTTGGATCTTGCAAGTCCCCAACCGAGGAGCTTCCCTCACTCGGGAACTTAGGGGAGCACTGTTTGTACCATACTTAACCAATCCCGAAACTACTGAGCACCGGTCAATGTTATACCATCAAGGACCCAGAAGAGTTTCCCTACAACCAGAAGGCCAATCACAGCGCGACACGTGTCGACATCAGAAGCCAATCATAACGCGACACGTGTCAACATCAGAAGCCAATCACAACACGACACGTGTCAATGTCAGAATGAAACTAGAAACTCTCTTCTATAAATAGAGATCTCACAATATTTCCTAATGTCATTTGTACTAAATCATTCACTAGTACTTACTAAAGAAAAGCCTGAACTTATGTATTTGTGTAAACCCTTCACAATTAATGAGAACTCCTCTACTCTGTGGACGTAGCCAATCTGGGTGAACCACTTACATCTTGTGTTTGCTTCCTTGTCCCTACCCATTTACATACTTATCCACACTAGTGACTGGAGCAATCTAGCGAAGGTCACAAACTTAACACTTTCTGTTGTACCAAAGTCCTCACTAATTTTGTACATCAACAACTTCAAAATCAACACTAACCCATAAAAGCAATCTCACAATTCCACAATGTCATGGATAAATCCAATTATATCATTCGTATCCTCTCAAGTGACAAATTTCACTTGCTTTGTAATAACTTAGAGGCTACTGTAAATTTGTGATTAGGGGTTGGTCAAGGGACTTACCTACACTCTTATTTAATCTTTTTACTTGATTTTAATGGATTATTCAATTCAATGATGGAAAATTTTAAAAAGATAGTGATAGTATAATTAAAAATAATATATTTGTAAAGAGTAAGTTGAGTGTAATAAAAGATTATACGAGTTCGGCCGGATTTGCCAGACTTTTGATATTGGGTGGTCCCAATATTGAAGTTGAACAATTCGGCCGGATTGGAAACATCCGAAATTAGAGCTGAACTACTGGGAATAACATTGTCCAAACTAATCGATAATAATTTTCGCGTGTTATACCATTTGTACTTCTAATTTATACCCATCAATTATTAAACAAAACATTATATCAGTTAATGAAACTAAAGTGTGTCTATATATAAACTAACCAACACATGATAAAATTAATATCAAAACAACATCAATTACAATCTATGATTATTATAAATATTAGGGATCTAAAATTTTCATTCAATACACATAAATTTTCATAGCATTTTATATTATTAATCTGGATTACGACTAAAAAAATTATTTAAACTTAGATATTAGGACATTATAAATAAAATAAAATAAAGAAGAAGGAGAAATTAAGAAATTAGGTGGTGGTGGAGAGGAGAGAAGTGGAGCAGGTGTGGTGGCTTGGTCGGCGGAAGGAAAAAGGGAATTGGAATAGGAGGAAAAAACACATTGGGCTTACTGGGCTTATTGGGCATTAGGGGGCCTGTAAAGAAAATGGAAGGGGATTATATTTAAAAGAGAGAATCATGTGGCTATTAAAAAAAAGGGCACATGTTTTTTTTAAATGTATTGGATCCAAACAAGTCGTTTTGGCCCATTCGTTTAAAAAGGGAACAGTTTGTTCTTCATTATCCATCTGCTGCAGCCTGCACAGCCAGCAGCCGCTGCTGATACCTCTCCTCCACCATGTTCGGGTGGTCACCGAAGGTCGTTACAACTACCTCTTTGGACCTTTGGAGGGTCCTGGGACCACCCAGGTCCTTGAATGGATCCACATTTGTGTCTAGGAGATAAAAGAGGTGTGTAATTACCTTTTTCATATTCACTTATCACTATAAAAATGAAAATGAAAAAAAAAAGAAAAAAAGAAGAGAAAAAGGCCAAGACTTTGAAGTTTGGCTTAAAGCTGTGTTCTGCTTTAAAATTCTGGTTTTGGGACTAAGCAAGTGCATGATGGAATGCAAATATCTATAAAATGAATATCCATCAATTTACATAGAAGCCTCATAACAATATGATCCGAAACTACATGGAAAGCTTTAGATTATTTATTGGGAACCCGAAGAGCACGGACTAGTGTGAATGTGACTCGTCATCTACGCTCGTCTGTAGGGGTGAAATTTCTCGCTTTCTTCCCCACTTCCTTTTTTGTGTGTCTTATATCAATAGCCCTAGTCCCACTAGAAAGATGTGGAAAGATTTCAAAGTCAACAACGCACAAGTCGTTTGGAGCTGTAGCTATCTATCTGCAATTTTCAGTCTCAATCAAAACTAGAGACAGAGAGAAGAGAAATATAGACTATAAAGATTGTAACAGCTGCAGGGCAAAATGGGGCCTGATACCTTGAAAAGAAAATTAAAAATAGGAACGTGTTTGGATATAGAGAAAATTAGAAAGTCAGAGAAACTTTAACGCAATGATAATTATTCCACTGCTTCCTTTTTGGTATAGAAAAGCTAATGCTTTGTTTCAATTGATTGACTAGTTAAATGAAATCATCACAGCTCATCTAAACAGCAATAGGTTTCGTTTTGGGATGACAACGGTTTGGTTTGGCTGACGAAAATGATACATCCATTCCCATAACTACAAAAATTAACCATATCCAAAACTGCAAATTAACCATCGAGAATTATCTATAACCATACCTACCGAGTAAAAGATTTTCTATCGATTAACAGTTATATTCATCTTCGTCAATATAAAAAATATATTCGTTTTTTTTTTCATAAAAATATAATATAATATATACATTGATGATATTGGCTAATATATATGGGAATCCTTTAACAAGAGGGATCCCCATTTTTCTAAAAAAATGGGGACACCCTCGACTGTCAAATTGACTTTTAATGAAATTGTGTTGTTGAGATTGTGTGGCCTGTGATTTAATCTCAACCACAAAATTTCATTAAAATCAATCTAACGGTCAAGAGGGTATTAGAAAAATGGGGATCCCTCTTGTTAAAGGGTATGTGTGCGTGTATATATATATATATTATAGAATACTATATATTTTATACAAATTGTATTATATATGTAATATGTACTATTCGGGTCGGATTTAGGGATGGATATGAATCGACAACCACAATAATCATATCCGAAACAATAACTTAATAATATTTTCGGTTTTTCCCCATATCTGAAATATAACCGAATTTTCATTCCCAAATCCATTCCATTCGGGCGGTTATCTACGATTATCAGGTTTAATGGTTTGAACTGTCATCCTTAGTTTCGTGCGACTATATGCCCAAACTAGTTTTCGTCACTAACAGATGCTTAGAAACAAGATACTCTATATTGTCAATTAGCTTTTATGGTAGAACCGTAGCATTTCATGATATCAGAGCAAGTTGTAATATGTCTGAAGCCCAACTGCCACACGTCACCTGATTTGTGTTGTCTACATGTTAAGTTGGAGAACTTACCACACGTGAAGGGTGCATTGAGAGTATGAATCACAGATCAAAGAAATAAGGGAATCTCAACTTTGTTCTAATTTGGTAAGTGGGAAGAAAGCTGTGATTATTCATCATCCTTCACTTGGAGGACACAAATCGGATGATTTCGAACATGTTGACTGTTGAGTTTCGCACGTAGAATAATTTGTTTTGATACCATAAAGAAAATTGAAGTTCTACTATAAAACCAATTAATAGTATGGAGAGTAGCCAAATTACTTATAAACAAATATAAGATCTTTTATTTTTTTTCAATGTAAAATTCATACTCTCAACAAAACCCTTGCAAACACAGAATGCAATGTTGGCCCTGGCCCACCCACCCCACACCCGCCCCCTCCCCCTCCCCCTCTTTCTTTCTCTTTCTTTCTTTCTCTTTCTCTAGTCCATACTTTTTCTGGTTAATGCAGAGAGGAGAAGAGAATAAAAGACTTGATAAGTCAAGCCAACCACACATTTCATGCATGGAAGCTTTTTCCAATTCCATAAAATCATTAATATTTAATGAAACTAAACGAAATTTTCCTCCTTTTTTTTCACTTTCCCTGAACTTCTCACAAAGATTATAATATACAAAAATGAAAACTGTGCTCCGATTTTTCTTCTTTCTTGATTGCTGAGTTAGCCCGGCTGCCACGGTGTATCCAAGTTGACAGCAAGTGTAACCAAGACTTGAGGAAGAATAAATGGTTCAAAATCATTGAAATTCAATGTGAAATAAACCCCCTAAATAATCCCAATGAAATAAGAACTGTGATTTTTAGTGTAGCATTTTAATTAATTATGCCCTTCTAGTTGGTTTTGAAATATTTTGTTTTGTATTTCTCAGCTTGATTTGCAATAAATATCCTTGAACTCGTACCATTGACGTTCTGATGTGCGGAAATGTCAAATATAAAATTAATAAATTAATATGAAAAATATGGCAAAATAAATAATTCAAAGGGATTGTATTTCTTTTATTTTATGTTATATTGTTGAATTTAATATGATTTGTACGAGTAGAAAAGGTAATTTGAGTCTTAAATTTGAGAAACACAACGAATTTTCGAGTGGGCCGTGAGCAGTGATGAGCTAGAGCAAGTTCAAGATGGAGCGGTGCAACTTTAAAGGATCGGGATCACTAAAGTCCAGCCCAATTAAAGATGGCGGTGCTGTTGATGTTTCCCAAAAAGGATGGGCTTTGATTCTGTAAAAGTTAAGCTTTGATTATTCCTTGATCTTCAATGAAAGAGAGGAGCCAAATCCTAAATTGGATTAAATTGCTGATGACCTTTATTGAAGAATTTTAAACACACACATATATATATATGGCTAATTCGTTTCACCACTTTTTTTTACACAATTTTCTATACCCGTTTTGTGGGCCTACTCCGTATTGTATTTTAACGATCCAAACCGTTTATCTTTTATAAAATCATTAAAAGATCATTTTTACAAAAATTAGGCAAATCCAAAACCAATCAGACATTCATTTGTAGACTTATAGTGAAGAAAATGGATAAATTCCATTCTACAAAGAAACACTAATACGTAATCTAAGAGTTATATGGTTTTAGATTTGGATATTTTTTCTAGATATGATCCTTAATGAAATACCTAAAAGATTGACGGTTCGGATCGTTGAAGTACCGACTGTTTTTCTTGGTTCAGTGTTACTTGCAGTAATAATGGACATGTTGTTGGCCTGGACATTAGCAACCAAACTTTCTCCAGTGGGATTGACAATTCGAGCAATCTCTTTGGTCTTCAACAGCTTCAAGGCCTCAATTTAGCCAATAGCCGATTTGGCTATGGTTCTCGCATTCCATCTGCAATTGGAAAGCTTACAAACTTGAGGTACCTAAATTTATCATGCAACTTTTGTTGCGTCTAGGGGAAAATTCCACTTGAGATTTCACAATTGACAAGGTTGGTTGTCCTTGATATTTCTTAATCTTACAATCCGTGGTACATGCCACTTGAGACCCCTAATTTAAGCACGATCTTTCACAACCTCACAGGTTTCACAGAGCTATATCTTGTTAGAATTTGGATTATAAGGGAGAAATGGTGCAGGAATGATTAACAAAACAAAAAGAATTTCATTGGGATTTCAGCTTGCAAAACATGGTGGCAGCACTGAGTATTTCATTTTATCATAAAAAAAGCGGACATTCATATATGCAAGAAATGCAGGTAGTGGATGTGTAAATCTCAGCCATTCACATGACCTAATCCTAGCCCTACATCTGTTCCAAGTGACTAGGATTATACCTGCTGATCGTATCAAAATGTAGCTGTTACTCCTTTAAACAAAACTAGCCGTTATTGAGGTTTAAGCCTCTCAGTTTTGTCTTTGAAACTCAAGGCTGCAACCCAGCTTACATTTCAACACTCCCATTTAAGCTGTTTCCAGACTTGATTCCAAGCAATCCTCTGACATATGCGAACCTCTCTTTAGGCTGTGGCTTGGTAAAGATATCAGCCACCTGGTCGTCAGTTTTGCAGTAAAGTTGTTGGATCACATTTTGCTACAATGTGTCCTGATGAAATGGTACTTCCTTTTGATGTGCCTTGTCTTGTGATGAAACACAGAGTTCTTAGTCATTGCAATTGCTGACAATTGTCACACATCAGCGGATAACTTCCTGTTCGTCGCAGGAATCTCCTGGCGGACGAGCACACAGCTCCCTTGGGAGAATGGCGTCGGTTGAGGGTATCTGTCGTACTTCTGCTTTCTTCTCGGGCTCGCTCGGGCAAGCCTTTGTCGGGCAGATCTTGGTCGGGCAAGACACACTTCGGGCAAGGCTCGTCGGGCAGTTCTGAAAGAGAAGGACAGAGTTAATTTGAAAGGGTGCCTTTGTGGGGCCTTAGGTGTAGGCCTTAAGGCTCACAATCAAGATTAACTTTGTCGTGCTCAGGCGTGCCACTGCCATCTTCAGTATGGCAGATGTTGAATGGGTGTTAAGCTTTCATTGAATATGTATACGCCCGAGAAACCAAGTTAGATATAACAGGTGCCTTTGTGGGGCCTTAGGTATAGGCCTTGAGGCTTCCTGTCAAACTAAACCAGCGCTTGGATGTATCATATTTGGTCTTTTATGGTTGCCAGAGTTTTATCACTATTATACCTTTGATTATCTGAATCCAAGAGGTAGGACGAACCCAAATGAGTGCCTTTGTAGGGCCTTAGGTATAGGCCTTGAGGCTTCCCATCAGAGTTAATCCTTATACTCGGACCAAGTAGACCGCAACATGAAATGAAGCTAAATAGATGCCTTCGTGGGGCCTTAGGTGTAGGCCTTGAGGCTTTCTATCAGAATTCACTCCATGCTTAAGCCTTTTCTACGAATCAAGATATAATAGCAACAAAACGGAGAAATAGATTGATTACTTGCGCCCCAAGTAACTTCGGACTTCTCGCTTATCAAGGATTGTCGTGGATGGGTTGAGTCCACATAGAGTTCTTTTTTATGCCTTGAGGCCAAGGACTTTTAAACTGATCTTTAAATTACATGCCCGCCGGGCTTAAGACTTAGATCTGATTTGAACTCTGACGCGATTCAGATCGGATTCAAGTGCTGAAGACTCATTTTCATTATGACTTTGCTAGAAATAACTTGTATATAACTAGGAATATATAACATGTTATTGTGCTTTTAAAAGAAAGAAAAGACAAAGACAGAGCAAAGATAGTCGGGTAAGTTTGAACCTTATCGGCCAAGGCTGAACTTCTTACAAAATCTATCTTTGTGGCTCTGTCAGAGGTCTGAAAGCTTTTAGAGGGGTTGACGGGGGAGAAGAGGATACAAAATGAATCGATACCACCATGAACAAGGTAGCAGAGCTATTACAGGGGTTTGGGAAGGTTTATCCCGAATGGGATGAAGGCTTGTGCTGACTACAGCTTCGTTGAAGGCAAATCTGGCTTGAGCAGAGTTTTGGCTTTTGTTTGTTTGTTTGAGTGTCCCTAATTCTGTCTTCTCTTCCTCCTTTTATAGACGACTTCAGCTTGGGTTCCTGTAGCAATAGCGGTGCCCGAATGCGGTTTGGTGATGACTCACTAGCTTTTTTACATGAATGCCACCAATAAAGTACTTTATTGGGCTGTGTAGTGACTGAATAACCTACCCCCTGTGGTCTTTGAGCAGGTAAGCAGGTGGCCTTTGTAACTTGTGCCCAGCCGAAAGCCTCTTTCCTGCCTCCTAAGTTTTCCTCTGGGCCTTGGGTTTGGGCCGACTTTCTCTCTGGCCCAAAGTTCAGATTTTATCCCAAACAGTGCCCCCTTCAATTGATGTTAAGGTTGGGATCCCAAGCGCCAACATTAAATGAATAACAGCATGCGTGCCCTTTGAGCTTCTTGCGACCTTTAAACTGCCTTCTGGTTCTCTATAAATTCTGGCTTTGGAAACCCTTTTCAAATCATCACCTCTTCTTCATTTTGGTCTTCACCCTTCATCCACCTTGAATCCTTCCGTCTCCCCACTGAGAAATGGGTTCCTCAGGTTTTGAGTGGAGTTTCCTGAAACTCCCCTTTCGTGAGAAAAAAGAAAGTTTTCACCTGATGATTGCTACATCCAACACCTTTGGTCGATCACCCCTCTACCTCCAACACCCTTGGTCAGGCGGTCTCCTCTTGATGACTGATCTTCCCACAACTTGTGGTGATAAGTCGGGCTTCATCATCATACATGGTGAAGATCTTGTGGGAGGGTCCTCTACCAAGCTCATGTTGGCCGCACAACCCGATCACCTGATTGGGTTTCAACCAAGAAGATAGCGGGAAACCAGTTGAAGACACCAACACTTTCAGAGAGGATCAAATGTAATACATAAGATTTGGTATCTTGTAATCTCATCAATTTGTCGACATGAAATAAGTATTTTTATCTATTTCTACATCTCTGCCTTCTTTAAATGTTTGGATGAACAAAATACCGTATGTGAATTTCTAAGGTCCGTCTCACTCTGCTCCCTCTTCGATATAGCAATCCCTAACATCCCATAATGTAGGACAATATTTCTTCAAGAATTTTGCATTAATAGGGTGTTTCTGCTCATTGCCTTCGAGGTCTGCTAGATAATATCCTCATTTGTTCAAAACCCGACTAATAATAAAAGGACCTTCCCATGTCGGGCTCCATTTCCCGAAGCCACGCAGCTGAGCGCCTAGCGGGAGGACCGCTTTCCACGCTAAATCTCCTTCCTTGAAAGACTTTAACTTCACCCTTTTGTTATAAGCTCGGGCAACAGCAATCTTTCCTCCTTGAATCTGGTTCAAGGCTTCAATTCGGGCTGCATCCAGATCTTCAATACCTTGACACATGGCTTCGATATATTCTGCACTATGCAACCCAAATTGGTTTTGAATTCTTACGGAACTGACGTTGATTTCCATAGGAAGCACTGCATCTTGCCCGAAAGTCAAGGCATAAGGAGTCGTGCCTGTCCCCGCTCTTTTAGAAGTCCGGTATGCCCACAACGTGTTCCCTAGCATCTCATGCCACCTTTCTGGACTATCAATCACCATTCTTTTAATAATGTTGACCAAGATCTTGTTGCTAACCTCTGCTTGCCCATTTGACTGAGGGTAGTATGGACTGGATTGGATCATCTTTATTTTGTACTTGCTTGCAAACTCTTCAACCTCCTTTGAAATAAAAGATGGCCCACGATCCGTTACTATAGTTTCAGGCACCCCATACCTGTGCAGGATCTTGGTCTCAATAAAATTCTTGACCACGGCTGAAGTTATGGATTTTACTGCCGATGCTTCTACCCATTTGGTGAAGTAATCCGTTGCCACAATTATGAAAGTATGTCCCTTACTAGAGGCCGGATAAATCTGCCCGATGAAGTCCATTGCCCATCCTCGGAACGGCCAAGGCTTGACCACTGGATTGAGAGGTACTGATGGTACGTGCTGGAGAGGTCCATGTCTCTGACATTCTTCACATCCGCGGGCATAGGACTTACAATCTTTTTCCATGTCGGGCCAGAAATAACCATACCTTCTGAGTAGCCATCTCATCTTTGTTCTCGCTTGATGTGCTCCACATATTCCCTCATGTACTTCGGCCATTACTCTCATGGATTCCTCTAGGCCTAAGCATTTTAATAGCAACCCATCTGGGGTCTTTCTCAACAGATTTTTTGTCCACAAGACATACTTGGTTGCTTGCTGCCTGTTCTTCTTACTTGTGGGTGAAGAAGGATCTTTCAGATACTGAGTAATAGGTGTCCTCCAATCTTCCACCTCGGTCACTAGAACCATTACATCTAGACTGAACCTCCGATCTAAGATAGAGGGAAGGTTTCTTGTTTGGATCTCAACATCAACACCATACTTCCTTTCTTGCATTGGCACTCCTGAAGCTAGTTGCGCCATTTCATTGGCTGCCAAGTTAGATCCCCTAGGAATGTGATTGACTGATATCTCAGACTCCCACAAACTCAGCAGTTGTGTTGCTGCCATATAGTACCCTGCCATAGTGATATGTCTGCATTTGAACTCGCCATTTAGTTGATTTATCACTAACTCTGAATCACCAAAGATCTCTACTTCAGTTGCCCCCAAGTCCATCAGGATTTCCAGGCCGATAATCAATGCCTCATACTCCGCCCGATTATTGGTATTTTCTTGATAATCAAGTAGGAAGGAATAGTAATGATAAACCCCTTGAGGGTTTATAATCACAATTCCAGCTCCTGCTGCCTTCTGAGTGTAGGATCCATCGAAATATAGCTTCCAAGGTGTAATCCAAAGACCTGCTACTCTCCTTATCTCTTGCTGGATCCAATCTTCTTTGCCCGAAACATCACTTCTTGGTGGGATCCATACATTAGCAACTTCTAAACTTCCTGGGATATTGATTTCCTCGCTTTGAGACTCCTGATGTTCGGTCAGGAAGTCAGCAATTGCCTGGCCTTTGACTGCCCTCTGGGGTATGTACTGAAAACTGAATTCTGATAATGCTAGAATCCACTTCCCAATCCTCCCTGCTAGCATAGGTCTTGACAACATATACTTTATCACATCTGTTTTGGCGATAATGTGCATATGACAAGGTAGCATGTAATGCCTTAGCTTGCTGGCAGTAAAATATAGAGCCAAACACAGTTTTTCCACCGGAGAATATCTTGTTTCTACCTCGGTCAGAATTCTGCTGAGGTAATACACAGCCTGCTCTTTTCCTCCTTCATTATTCTGGGCTAGTAGACTCCCAATTGATCTTTCCGATGCAGAAATATATAGTTTCAATGGCTTTCCCCTTTGAGGTGGCACCAGCACTGGTGGGGAAGTTAAGTAAGCCTTGATGCTATCAAATGCCTGCTGGTGGGTTGGCCCCCACTCAAAATTCTCCCTATCCTTCAATCTCAGTAGCGGAGTTAGTGGCTGGATTTTGCCCGCCAAATTGGCAATGAATCTCCTTAAGAAGTTGATTTTACCTAGCAATCTCTGAAGCTGTACTTTGTTGGTAGGTGGAAGTGACTCTAATATTGCTCGAGACTTATTTTTGTCCACCTCCACACCTCTCTGATGCACCAAGAATCCCAAAAAATTGCCCGCTCTTACTCCAAAAGCGCATTTCTTTGGATTCATCTTCAACTTGTGGATCCGCATCCTCATCAATGCTTGCTTGAGGTCCACGAGATGCTGCTCTTCTGTCTTAGATTTCACCACAATGTCATCGATATACACCTCCATGCTTTGGCCAATTAAATCATGAAAAATGGCATTCATTGCCCTTTGATACGTGGCGCCTGCATTTTTGAGCTCGAATGGCATGACCAGATATTCATATGCCCCCACATGACCAGGACATCTAAAAGTTGTCTTATGAATATCCTCTGGCGCCATCTTTATTTTATTGTAACCGGCATTTCCATCCATAAACGATAAAACTTTATGCTTTGCTACAGCATCTATGGATAAGTCAGCCATGGGCATGGGATATTCATCCTTTGGTGTGGCGCTATTAATATTCCTATAATCAACACAACACCGTACTGCTTTTGTTATAGCTTTTAAAACGGGTACAATGTTGGCTAGCCACTCTACATATTTGGCTGGTCTAATAAAGCCAGCTTTCACCAGCCTTTCAATTTCTTCTTTGACTTTTTCTTCTATCTCCTTTGACATCCTTCGTGGTGCCTGCTTGATAGGTTTATATCCTTCCCTGATGGGCATTCTATGTTCCACCAAGGCTGGGTCTAATCCTGGCATCTCGGTGTAATGCCAAGCAAAACAATCTTTGAATTCTTGCAAAAGAGAGATAATCTTGGCCCGATCCTCAATCCTTAATAAACCGCTGATTTGAATTGGTCTCGGATCCTCTTCTGTGCCTAGATCAATAACTTCCAATGGATCCTGGACTTCTGGAGGTGGCTTATCAGGTTCTGCACACAAAAATTCAACTAACTCCGGGTTCTCGGGCAGACCGTCTGGCTCGTCTATATCGTAGACGCATTCGGCCATTTGAATGGCCTTATCTAACTCCTCTGTGCAAGATTCTTCCTCATTTTCCTGCTGGCTGGTAGAAACTTTCCCCTGCCACTCCTGCTCTTCTTTATCCAAGAGCTTTTCTTCCTGTCTTCTTCCCTTTCCATACACCAACAGTCTTTTAATCAGGGATCTGATTGCCATGACCTGATCTTTCTTCTTTTGTTCGATCATTGATGGTATAGAGAGTTTGGTATAAGACAGGGTCTCTCCCACTCCTCCTTGGTAAGGAGCATCCCTTGTTCTAGAAGCTTTCGAGCCGTCACCTTGGTAGGGCGGCCGTTCTCATCAGCTCCTAAACATTTCAAAATTCCCACGTTGGGATTGTAGAAATTTGCTTCTACAACATTAGCTGAGGGGAGGAACGGCCGTGATTCGGCCTCTACCAACTCCCAAAAGCTTGATCCTTCAGTACTTGCCTCGTGGTATACAGCCACTTGTTGATGAAGAGTAGAAGGTATGGCTAAACTTTGATGAATCCAATCTCTTCCAAGTAGGGCCCCGTAAGTGGAAGTGCAGTCTACTACAAAGAACGCCAACATTATTTTCTTGGACCCCAGATCTACCTCCAAAGGTAATATCCCATGAGTTCTGGTGATGGCACCTGAAAAGCTCGAGACTGTAAGGTTTGTGGGAATAAGATCTTCAGTGCTTCTCCCCATCCTCTTCATCTGCTTGGCTGGCAATATGTTAACAGCCGCTCCTCCATCAATCAAAATTCTTTTGAAAGGTACACCTTCCAGATGAGCTGAAACGTATATAGGCTTCAGGTGGTTGGCCAACGAAATACTTGGGCGGCTGAACACCATTTTATCTGTGTAAATCCGTAGGGGACCACCTTTAGGTACTTTTGAGGATTCAACCTTGCCTGAGTCTTCCTCTATAACTACCTCCACATTGACGTGAGCCATCATTGGCTCAGTTGTTAAATAATCACCTTCCATGGTAGCGGGCTGGTCAGGCCTGGCGCCAAACATGGCGGATAATACATATGTCATGTTGATGTGGAAGTTGCTGGGTTCGAGCAAGTCCTCCTTCTTGCTCCCAATGTGATCCATGAACTCGTCTAACCAGGCCATTGCATCGGCTGGTAGTAAGGGCTCTGGTATCCCTTCCTGTTGTGGTTGATTCATGTCTCCGTACAGCGCTTGCTTTGGAACTTCACCAAACGGATCCAAAGGCAAAAAGGTTGGTCTCCTCTCAGATGCAACAGTTTCCTCATGGGTGGGCCCTGGCCTCCAACCAGGTGTTGGCATCATAGTCAGATCTTCCTGAGCCCTTCTTAAGATCCTATACTTGCCAGGATGTTGGCTTTGTGGCACATGATTCCCCATACCCTCCGTCTTGCCGTTGGCCCTTTCTACTTCCTTCTTACTTCGCCAACGAAGCTGACTACTACTTCCAGATGTTGCCCTCTCTGGCTTTTGATTTTTTGAGGCTTCAGAGGTGATGGGGGTCATCAGGGAATTCATGTAGGCTTTGTGCTGCCTTTGAACCCTTCTGACCATGGATGCTCCCATTGGTCTGGTGGGCTGCCCATCTTTTCCAACTACATACCATTTCCGCCCACGATATGCAGGAGTTGCTTTCTTAACAGGATTAGCTATCCCATCAGTTCTTCTGACTTCCTTCCCCTTTTGGCCATTTTGAAGCTGCTCTGTACTTCTTTGGAGTTTGGCTTCCATGTCCTCTGCCTCGTCAGAAACTTCATAGTTTCGAAACTCGTCAGAAACTTCATAGTTTCGAAATACTTCTGACAACGTCTTGGGTTAGGAATCACCTCCTAAACGTTGAAAAACGCTTCGGGAAGTATTTTTTCTTGTTGCCTGCTTAAGCCTTTCGCGGGCTTCTCTTTTAATTAACTCGTGATCAATAAGGACTCCAGCTGGGGGAATCTGGAGTTCACATTCACACTGGCATTTACTACACATAACCAGCCCTTTGATTATGGCAGCCTTTGGGTACTCGGATGGTTTGCCTATCCCTTCCGTAGGTCGTTTGGCTAGTTTCCCTTCTTCTTCTTCCCTTATAATTTTCCCTTTTCCTTTCTCTGCCCAGGTCATGTTGAGCATGTTTACCGGGGCTTCAGAAAAGGGCAACACAGGGTTGACTATGACTACCTCATCTGGTTGGGTAGTCCTGTGTCTTTCTCCTTTGGGAGGAGCCAAACCTGTCTCATTTCTAGAGCCTAGGGAGGCTTCATTCAGTCTCTGTAGCATTTGAAACAATGTATTCTGTAAATCTTCTGGCATGTTTATCTTTATCTTCAGATCAGAGGGTCCCACCGAGCGTGCCAAAACTATGTTCGTCGCAGGAATCTCCTGGCGGACGAGCACACAGCTCCCTTGGGAGAATGGCGTCGGTTGAGGGTATCTGTCGTACTTCTGCTTTCTTCTCGGGCTCGCTCGGGCAAGCCTTTGTCGGGCAGATCTTGGTCGGGCAAGACACACTTCGGGCAAGGCTCGTCGGGCAGTTCTGAAAGAGAAGGACAGAGTTAATTTGAAAGGGTGCCTTTGTGGGGCCTTAGGTGTAGGCCTTAAGGCTCACAATCAAGATTAACTTTGTCGTGCTCAGGCGTGCCACTGCCATCTTCAGTATGGCAGATGTTGAATGGGTGTTAAGCTTTCATTGAATATGTATACGCCCGAGAAACCAAGTTAGATATAACAGGTGCCTTTGTGGGGCCTTAGGTATAGGCCTTGAGGCTTCCTGTCAAACTAAACCAGCGCTTGGATGTATCATATTTGGTCTTTTATGGTTGCCAGAGTTTTATCACTATTATACCTTTGATTATCTGAATCCAAGAGGTAGGACGAACCCAAATGAGTGCCTTTGTAGGGCCTTAGGTATAGGCCTTGAGGCTTCCCATCAGAGTTAATCCTTATACTCGGACCAAGTAGACCGCAACATGAAATGAAGCTAAATAGATGCCTTCGTGGGGCCTTAGGTGTAGGCCTTGAGGCTTTCTATCAGAATTCACTCCATGCTTAAGCCTTTTCTACGAATCAAGATATAATAGCAACAAAACGGAGAAATAGATTGATTACTTGCGCCCCAAGTAACTTCGGACTTCTCGCTTATCAAGGATTGTCGTGGATGGGTTGAGTCCACATAGAGTTCTTTTTTATGCCTTGAGGCCAAGGACTTTTAAACTGATCTTTAAATTACATGCCCGCCGGGCTTAAGACTTAGATCTGATTTGAACTCTGACGCGATTCAGATCGGATTCAAGTGCTGAAGACTCATTTTCATTATGACTTTGCTAGAAATAACTTGTATATAACTAGGAATATATAACATGTTATTGTGCTTTTAAAAGAAAGAAAAGACAAAGACAAAGCAAAGATAGTCGGGTAAGTTTGAACCTTATCGGCCAAGGCTGAACTTCTTACAAAATCTATCTTTGTGGCTCTGTCAGAGGTCTGAAAGCTTTTAGAGGGGTTGACGGGGGAGAAGAGGATACAAAATGAATCGATACCACCATGAACAAGGTAGCAGAGCTATTACAGGGGTTTGGGAAGGTTTATCCCGAATGGGATGAAGGCTTGTGCTGACTACAGCTTCGTTGAAGGCAAATCTGGCTTGAGCAGAGTTTTGGCTTTTGTTTGTTTGTTTGAGTGTCCCTAATTCTGTCTTCTCTTCCTCCTTTTATAGACGACTTCAGCTTGGGTTCCTGTAGCAATAGCGGTGCCCGAATGCGGTTTGGTGATGACTCACTAGCTTTTTTACATGAATGCCACCAATAAAGTACTTTATTGGGCTGTGTAGTGACTGAATAACCTACCCCCTGTGGTCTTTGAGCAGGTAAGCAGGTGGCCTTTGTAACTTGTGCCCAGCCGAAAGCCTCTTTCCTGCCTCCTAAGTTTTCCTCTGGGCCTTGGGTTTTGGCCGACTTTCTCTCTGGCCCAAAGTTCAGATTTTATCCCAAACACTTCCAATTGAACTTCACCAAAATATTTTAGCCCAAATCTGAGCCATTTGGTCTGAGGTGTTGCTTCTGCAGCAGCCACATACCAGCTTCTGCAGCAGACAATGCAATTGTTTGTTGCTTGACAGAAGCCCTTGAAAACACTCATGATCCAAGGGTGAAAGCATACTCAGCTTATGCCCAGGTATTTTACGATTCAAGAAATATATGAACTGTGCTTTATGGATTCACTGTCACATTTTAATTTAACTATGTTGTAGTTAGTTTTGGAAGTCATTTTGTATCGTTCTATTTTACTTTCAGTAAATTTCCTTGTACCGTCGAGGTTTTGTAATACTAATAAGTGTTAATTCGTCCCCAATGCTAACCTTTCCATTTCCTTTTTAACAATTTTCTAGGATGGATATTCAAACATATATAGAACCCTAAGTCTGTAAATTTGTTATCAATTTTCTGTTATGAAATGAACTTAGCTAAACCTGTATCCCAAATAATATTAGCTCTCTGTTATTTTCAGTCTCGGTACAAATTCTCCACCTGCCTGAATTGCTGCAATTAGTAGTCAACTTAGTTGAACTGAGCCTATTATAATGTCTGAATTTTAAAGGGAATTCATACTATTTTGCTTTGTTTTTTGGATGAAGACTTATTTGTCCGAACCGAAGCACAATAATGTAGATCAGAAAAATAAAAATGGCCTTGACAAGAAAAAGAACAAAACAAAACTTGCGATGATATTAATTTTGCAATGAGATTATATTAATTTGTTTCATGAAAAGGTAGTCTTGTTGAGAATGAATCTCACATTGATGAGAGAAGAGATCTTGCATATACTTATAAGAGATTGAGTTATTCCCCATATTGCTAATTGGTTTTATGTTTATGGTGGAACCTCAACTTTCTTCAGGTCTTATATATAGATAGACTGATCTTTGTAGAGACAAAATTTCATGCCTTCTTCTCTCCGCTATCTAGTTGCTTTTCTCTACGCTATGTAGTTGATTTCCACATCGTAATTAGTCGAGCAGTGATCAAAAGTCAACAAGCAAATGAAAATGCATAGGAAATCAACAATGAATCAAACAATTTTACTTGGTTATATATTCTTCTTTTGTTGTAATCGCTTGTTTTGGCTTTGGTTTTTGGAAATTAGATCTTTGCGTTTATTTGTTTTGCATCTAGCTCCTTTTTTGTTTGATAACATGAACATTTAGTTTGTTTTGTCTTCGATTTTCGACTGTTTGTTCTGTTCTCAGTGACACAAAAATATGACCCAACCCAAAACTAAATTGAATTCTTTACTCCCACTGTCAACAAATGCGTCGTATTGGCATGCAATTTTGACAAGAAACTTTGGATGACCCAATAATATCAATAATTGAATTAAGTAATCGAAGTAGGTATCATATTGGGAATCCGTCGTTCCTAAAATTGATAATAATTTGATATATCGTTTCTCTCTCTGCCCCTATCGCCATGTGAATTAAGATAAAATCTCTCTCCGGCCCTACACCTATCTTAGTTCAAACCTACTCCATTAGAAAAATGGGGGAAATACTTCAAAGTCAGCAACTCATGCCAACCAAAAATCTCCTGCGGAAGATTTTTCCACGACGTTAAAGGCACATCATTGTCTAATACATTTCTGCAACGTTTTAATATTACTAGCAACGGTTTACAGATATAGATGGGAGATAGACTTCGTCAAGTCAGCAGCGATGAAAATTAATTTAAGGCCACCACAACAATCCTCAGTTCTTCACCAAACACTTCCCTTGATCAGCTTGCAAAAATGAAAACTTTACAATCTTTCGTCCTCCTATTCTTCTTCATTATCTGTGATAATATCACAACTGGAGTGTACAGCCAGTGTGTCAAAGACCAGCAACTGTCATTGCTCCATTTGAAGAAAAACCTCACGTTTGATGATGCTGATGATTCCGTGGGATATTCTCCGGTTTTGTCCAAGTTTATATCGTGGAATTCAAGTACCAACTGTTGTTCTTGGGTCGGTGTTACTTGCGGTACCAACGGGCGTGTTGTCGGTCTTGACATTAGCAGCCAATACATCTCGGGTGGCATTGACAGCTCCAGCAGTCTCTTCGATCTTCAGCATCTTCAAAGCCTCAACTTGGCCGACAACCATTTTGTCGACGGCTCTCTCATTCCATCTGCAATCGGAAAACTGACAAACTTGAGGTATCTAAATTTATCAAATAACGTTTATTTCGGGAAAATTCCCATTGAGATTTCACGCTTGACAAGGTTGGAGGTTCTTGATATTTCTCAACGTTACAATAACGGGCGCCGCAAACCACTTGAAAGCCCGAAGTTCAGCATGCTCTTTCAGAACCTCACAGAGCTTATAGAGCTTTATCTTGACGGTGTAGATATATCAGTAGAGAAGACTCACTGGTGCCAAGCGATATCATCTTCACTGCCAAACCTAAGGGTGTTGAGCTTGTCTCGAACTAATCTTTCGGGTCCTATCGATCAATCCCTCGCTAAGCTTCAGTCTCTATCAGTGATTCAATTGGGTGGTTTTGGCAACAACATCTCCGGTCCAATTCCAGGATTCTTTTCCAACTTTTCAAACCTAACGGTGTTGAACTTGGACGGAAACAATATCTCTGCTCCGGTTCCAAGATTCTTTGCCAATTTTTCAAAGTTGACTACCTTGAGTCTATGTCATTGTGGTTTACGTGGAGCAGTTCCGAAGCAGATTTTTCAGGTACCTACTCTACAAACTCTTGACCTCTCCCTTAATCCGGAACTTCATGGTTCTTTGCCAGAATTTCCCAAGAATGGATCTCTTCAATCCTTGATTTTAAGCGAGACAAGCTTTTCAGGGTTATTGCATGACTCTATTGGCAACCTCAACATGTTGTCCACACTAGACCTTTCCAAATGCAATTTCACTGGATCAATCCCAAAGTCAATCGGGAACCTAACTAAATTGGTTGATTTGGACGCATCATCAAACCTGTTTAATGGTCCAATTAGTTCTATTCATTGGGAAAACCTTATTAATCTGGTACATCTCCATTTGGACAACAATCAACTGGTGGGGAGTATTCCGTCATCTCTGTTTTCTCTTCCCTTGTTGCCAGACTTGGTACTTTCCCATAATAATTTCTCTGGGCAACTCCCTGAAAATTTTAACGTCTCTTCTAGTTTAGTTACTTTCATTGATTTGAGCTTCAACAATTTAGAAGGACCAGTACCCGTGTCTATCTTTAATTTTCAAGGGCTTGAAACCCTCACTCTTTCTTCAAATAATTTCAGTGCCTTTCCTTTTAATGGTCCTCATCAGCTACCAAATCTTACGAGCATTGATCTTTCACACAATAGCTTGCTCGTTTTATACAAGGGCAGCAATTCCTCATACTCTTCATTTCCTCAAATTATTGATTTCAGTTTGGCTTCTAACAAGTTGAGAACATTCCCAGTTTTCTTGAGAAATCAAACTAGTTTACGAAGTTTGGACCTTTCGGATAACCAAGTTCAAGGCCAACTACCCAATTGGATTTGGAAGTTTGATTCTCTCGAATACCTAAATGTTTCATGTAACTCTTTAGTAACTCTAGAAACTCCTTTCCTCAACTCCACATCTCATGTATCTGTGCTTGACCTTCATTCGAACCAGCTTAAGGGGCCAATTTCAATTGTTCCACCATATGCCCATTATCTGGATTACTCAAACAATCATTTCAGTTCTAGTATTCCAATCTCAATATGCAATGCAAGTGATCTTCTCACTCTTGATTTGTCCAATAATACTCTGAGTGGCGAGATTCCCCAATGCTTGGCTGCAATGAGTACACTCAGGATACTTAATGTGAGGAAAAACAACATTGCTGGAACTATTACTATTCCTGAAAAATGTGACTCATTAGAAACTCTAGACCTCAGCCAAAATCAGATCAGAGGTCAGTTACCAAAGTCTCTAGCCATGTGCAGAAGGTTAAGATTTTTAAACCTTGAAGAGAATCAGATAACAGACACCTTCCCATGCTTGTTGAAGAACGTCTCCACCTTGAGCGTTCTTGCTTTGCGGTCCAACAATTTCTATGGAGGCATTGGATGTCCAGTAGTGAAGACCAATGGCACCTGGCCCGTTCTTCAAATCATAGACTTAGCATACAACAATTTCAATGGTGAAGTACCGGGATTCTCTCTGACATCATGGCAAGCAATGAAAGATAACAAAGATATTGGTTTCCCGTCGACAGTCAGTGTTTTTCAAGGTGAAAACCTTCATGGAGGAGGGGGTGAATTTTTTTATGAGCATGCTATAACGATTACAAGCAAAGGTTTAAAGAGTGATCTGGCAAAGATTCTTACTATCTTGACCTTGATTGACTTCTCATGCAACAATTTCAGTGGGCCAATACCCAAGGAAATGGGAGATTTGAAATCACTATATTTGCTCAACTTGTCGAGTAACGCTTTCACAGGTGAAATCCCATCATCATTTGGTAACATGCGACAACTCGAGTCTTTGGACCTGTCACAAAACAAGCTGAGCGGGCAAATCCCACAACAACTGGCAAAGCTTAATTTCCTTGCATTCTTGAATCTTTCAAATAATCAACTTGCCGGCAAGATCCCAGCTGGTACTCAAATTTCAACATTTCCAAGAGACTCATTTACAGGGAACATAGAGTTATGGGGGCCTCCATTGACGGTAGATAACAAGGCAGGACTGTCACCACCACCAACATTTAACGGAAGCCATCCAAATTCTACAAATGAGATTGATTGGGATCTTATTAGTATCGAAATTGGATTTGCATTTGGCTTTGCAGTTGCTGTTGGGTCACTTGTGTTCTTCAAAAGATGGAGTAAATGGTATTACAGGACTATGTATAAAATCCTTGTGAAGATATTCCCTCAACTTGAAGAAAGAATTGGTCCTCATCGAAGACATGTTCACATAAATCAGAGGTGGAGACGTTGAAATGGTTGTGAGAAGCAATGCAGCTGGACTCCATGTTATGCTTAGGGTAAGATCCAACGAATAAAAACTATGCTTTATGGTTTCGCATTTTAATTTATGACTTGTGTTGTAGTTAGTTTTGGAATTTATTTTGTGTCTTTCTGCATTATGGTTAATAAATTTTCTTGTACCGTCGAGGTTGCTTAAAAAACGATAAGAATGAATTCCATTTTAACACTTTTCTCAGATGGACATTCAGACATGCACACGACCAAGGAAAAGGGGTTATTATGGTTAATTGTGCTTCTTTTGTTTGTTCTCCCTTGTTTTGGCTTTGGTTTGTGAAAAAATTAGCTCTTTGCTTTTATGAGTTTGTACTCCTCTGTTTGTTTGAAAACATGAACGTTTACTAATTTTTGTCTTTGATTTTTAAATGTTTGCTGTTTTTTCATGGATTGGTCAAGTTCTGTTTACATATTATCGCTCAATTTTCTTTGATTGATAAGGATATGGAAAGACAGCTCCTCCTCAGTTCCTTCAGTTTCTGTAAAAACGAAATTTATGCCAAATGAAGATTTTGATCCAGTTTATTAATTCTTGGTGATGACTGTTAAATTAGTGCACTTGATTGTTCATCACAGTTGAACTGAATAGACTTTGCTCTTGCTTCCTTTAAATGGGATAGCCGTTACTTTGAGAAAAGAAGAGTGTAAATATCCTAACCCCACTAAAACTAAAATCGAGGTTTTTTATGATAAAACCTCACGCTTGTCCTACTATGCAAGTGATAGTTAACAAGTTGAAAAAAAATATCGATGTTGATGGAAGTGAACCTTTGGCTTGTTTTTCTGATAATTTGACATCACCATCGTAATCAGTCGAGGTTAAGAGTCAACATGAAAACAAAATTAAATGGGAAATCAACATTGAATCAAACAGTTTTTTTTTTTTTTTGAGCAAACGATATTATCTATACTAAGAGAGAGGGGGTGGTCTTAGCCTTGCAATGGACTAAATATAATATGGTTTAAATTCGTTTTTAATAGAACCAAACCTAAGATCTCTTACTTACAAGTGAAAATGAATACCACTATATTGTAGTACTAAGTGGCTGAATCAAACAGTTTTACATATTGTATTGTTTCTTCTCCCTTGTTTTGGCTTTGTTTGTCCTCCCTCGTTTTGTTTATATTCCTCTATTTTCTTTGTTTGAGAGAGACATGGAAATCTTTACAGGTACTTGTCACATCTAGTTTTTTGTTGAAATTAATTCATCCAAGGCATGGCAATGCTATTTCAACATTCAAAACTATATATATATATATATATATATATATATATATATATATATGTAAAAGCATAGGTTATCGCCATAAATTTAAACTTGTGTGCTGCACAGCTGGAGGAAGATTTCAAAGTCAAGCAAACCACAAATTCTATCCCATTTTTACCTGCTGGTTCTAGATAGATGGAACAAGACTTCAAACTCAGGCCGGCCGCGAGGACGAACAATTTATATCTTATAATTACTTGGGGGAGGCAGTTTCCAATTCGTTGACCATGCAATTAAAACAAAACAGAAAAAAAAAAAAATGTTATCTAACTAAAGGGGAAGGAGTGGGTTAAACTTGTGTGCTGCACAGATGAGGAAGATTTCAAAGTCAAGCAAACCACAAATTCTATCCCATTTTTACCTGCTGGTTCTAGATAGATGGAACAAGACTTCAAAGTCAGGCCGGCCGCGAGGACAAACAATTTATATCTTGTAATTACTTGGGGGAGGCAGCTTCCAATTCGTTGACCATGCAATTAAAACGAAACAGAAAAAAAAAATGGTTGGCTACAGCCATGTAGATTCTATTAGGAAAATTATACTTTCATTGATAAGAATAATAATATAACAGGGGTATTTAAACTTAGATTACTGCACACGCTTGTGCTTACAAAAGATTCTAACTAACTACTGGCAGCTGTAATAAAATTAACAAACTAAGATTTCTCTTGTACAATATGATACTTAGCCCCAGTTTGGGGTTGAGGTGATTTTAAAAACAAGCTAGGATGAAAAAAAACTGGAGTAAAATTTGTGTTTGGTAACTCAGCTTATTTTCAAAGTCACTGTCATTTTAAGCTGAAAAGTGGCAAAAAGCTGAAGCAGCAAAATGCAGCTTCTCAAAACCAGCTTTTTTTTCTTTCAAGAAGCGAGTCACAGCTGTTTTACATAAAAGTTTACTAAACACTATCATACTGCTTTTTTTTCCAAAAGCACTTTTACAAAAAAACTTACCAAACACTCTGCTGCTTTATTTCACAACCGCTTATTCTCATAACATAGCAGAATCAACTTTTTTTTTTCAAAGCACAACAATACCAAACTAGCCCTTAGTATGCCCCCAAATTGAAATAACCGAAGAGAAAGTTTGGTTTTCTTTATTTATTTATTTTAAGAAAACCTTGACAGTACGAGGGATATTTTATTGATAATGAAAAAATAAGTTACACCTAATTAGGTGGGGCATAAACTTTACCCCTCATTATACCAAGAAAAGTAGAAAAAGAACATGAATAAGAAGGGGGACATATAACCCCTCTAGAAACAAAAACAAAAATGATACAAGGAAAAGATGGGGGACATGAAACCTAACCCCTCTAAAACCAAACCGAAAAGGTCTAAAACCTGCAAAACAAGTCAAACAACACCACAAGGGTAGGAAAAAACAAGAAATGGAGACATACTTGCACGGCGAGATGCACATCAGTTTGAGAAGCAGAAGCTAGGCAAGCCAACATAGTATGAAAACAAAGCAGCACAAGCTGCTGGCAAAAGGGAGTCATGGCACACCAAGTTGGAGAAGACAAACTAGGGGTGGGCACGATTTGGTTTGGTGCGGTTTTGAGTGAAACCAAAACCAAAACCGAAATTTTTTGCGGTTCGGTTTGGTGCGGTTTTGAAGCCAAAATCGAAATGAAACCAAACCGTTTGGTTCGGTTCAGTGCGGTTTCAAATGGTTTCGGTTTGGTTTTTAAGAAAAAATGTACAATTTGCAATTTAACATATTAATAAGTATTTCCCAGTAGCAATAGGAAAAAACATTTGTTATGTAAACAATTAGCATGTTGCATGCAGTTGTGATGTTAAAACATGCTTGTGCAACAAAAGGGTGTCCCGTACAAGGTATAACATAAAACAAGTTGAATAACTTTGAATTCATTAAAGGTGAGCGAAACTTTCATACTAGAATATGTGATATCATGCTTCAAATGAGTGGACTTCATTAGATGATTGTTCGACTCTTGATAACAAGATTAGTCCACCCTTGTATATATATGTGTGTGTGTGTGGTGTGATGGTATAAATTAAATAACAAAGGTCCTTCAAGTTAATGAACGAAAGAAAGTGATGAATGATGATATTCTAGTGTGGTTGAGTCCATACTAAGTGTATGGATTCTAACAAACAACCAATTAAAACATAAAATCTAATATGGACATTTAATTAAATGTTTATTAATATTTGCGGTGCGGTTCGGTTTCAGTGCAGTTTTCAAAAGCCAAAACCGAAACCAAACCGTTTTCTATGTTGCGGTTCGGTTTCAAAACCGAAACCGTTTCAAAACCGCAAAATCAAACCGTTCGGTGCAGTTCGATTTGGTTTGTGTTTTGGTTTCGGTTTTCGGTTCTAAGTGCCCACCCCTAAGACAAACCCATGTTAGCAAATTTATCCGTAACAACATTTCCTTCGCGATATATGTGAGAGACTTAGAAGGTCATACTCCGAATGCGATCCAGAAAAGTAGACCATTGTGTACAAAGATGCCAAGGATGATCAAAATCGGTTGATTGGAGAGCAGAAATAACACTGGAATAGTCATTTTCCGACCAAGGGCAATGCCAACCCAGTTGATATGCAAACTCGACACCAATAATAATTGCTGATCATTCTTCAAAAAAGGAGTTGCAATGACCAATCCATTGGCAAAAACACCAAGAAACTCACCATGACAATCCCTGAAACTCCTCCACATGCAGCAGGATCAGGATTTCCTTTAGACAAACCATATGTATTAAGTTTAATCCAAGGAAACCAAGGAGGAGACCAAAGAACAGGAAGAATAGTAGGCACCTTGCGAGGGATAGGTCGAATCCCTATAAAAGAAATGATACGAGTGTCCAAACCCTAAGAGTAACCAGGAATAAACTTCCCAATATGAACGATCCTAGAATTAATAGACATGTGATGAGTCAATTTTATATTATATATTATCTCCCTATCCTTGGTATATTTTGGTTATTATTTTGGTGAGATTTTGATGCTTTGTTATATATTTTTGATGTAGGATATGCAAACTTGTTCTAAGCATAAAGTAATTAAACGGTAGAATTTTTGAGTGATTCCAATCGGAGAGGGTTCGTGAATTTGTCAAGAAGATTGTATCAAAATTTCATAATTTTATCCCGAAGCATCTGATCGTGGCGAATTAATTTATGCCCAACGCGCAATGCTAGAAGATTGGGCTGCAGAGCTTATTTGTGACTTTTGGGTTGGAAGATGATGGATTTTGGACTTGGGTTCTTCTTGGAACTTGAAGAGGAGGTCCTGATCTTTAATTCTAGCCTTTTTGGGCCTATTTTGGAATTCTGAAGATCCATAAACATGGCTATCTTTTTTATGGGCTGATTTTCTAGTCAGAATAGGAATGTAATTCATAGTTATCCTTTTGTTATTTTATTTCCTAGTCTTTAGAAAACCTTTTCTACGAGGGTTTTAATTTGGAGTAGTATAAATAAGGCTTTTTAGCCATTAGGGTTAGGGTGAGAACGCACGCATTATTTTGGAGAACTTCAGACTTTTTACCTACAAGGTGTTTTCAAACATTTTTCTAGTTAATATATTTTCTTTAGTTTTTATAGTTGTTCGTAACTAATTTCCGTTTGCTAGGGCGAAGCCATGAGCCTTAGCATGAATATGTGATTTTATTAATTTGCTTATAATGCATGATTGCTTTGAATTATTAATCACCGCGATTAAACTATCTAATTGTCTTAATGATTCACGACCGTTAGAGTTTTTAGACAAATAATTTGATGCAATTTTTGTTGGAACATCACCCTGAAATTGAAGAGGGCTTCTTGTACTTTGTTTTCAATAATTAATTAAGAGTTGGTTTTAAACACAAATTATTCATTCAATGTCTATGGAAAACGACCTTGCTTGAGCCGCTATACAACAACAACCTTGTACTCTTGCAAGTATTTTTAAGTGTTTTTATCTCTACTTTTGCAGGTGGTAAAAATCCTATCAAGAAATTGACGCCGTTGCCAGAAATTGTTTTAAATAATTTGTGTTTATCATATTCTTAGTTAATTATTTTTGTACCTAACTTTTTATTTACTTTTTGATTTTATTTTTATTTTGGCAGCAGTGAGGAAATAAGAAAGGCACGGCTGGAGCTCCATTTATATCGCAGCTCGTTAGGGTTCCCATCAGCACGTGTGGTCCGTGTGAAGAGGCTCAGCAACTTATGTTGTTCCAGCAGGTCATGGGTTCGATACTAGCGCGCTGCCCTTTAGTGCTTTCTTTTTCATTGTTTTTCCAGGGCCTCTGTTTCTTGCACCATGTCGCCACTTCGAATCCTCCCCAGGTGCATTCTTTTCCTTCTTTTTGTTTTATTTTCTGTTTTGTTTTATTTCTTTCCTTTTTGTTTTATTTTATTTTTGTTTTTAATTGTCTTTTATTGTCCGTTTCTTTCATAATATTAGCTATTGTTTATTTTTATTTTTATTTTTATCGGCCTAACTTGTTTTGGTTTATTTCTATTTTATTTTCCACACTTTGAGGACAATGTGTGATTTAAGTTTGGGGATGGGAAATAGACTTTTTAGGTTTTTAATTTTTGAGTCAAATAAATTGTTTTGTTTTCAAGTTAATATCCATAGATTATTTTAAACATTAGAACAAATGGACATGGTGAAGATTAATCTCATAGTAAAGTCTTTTCTATTTATCGTTGCTTAGACACTAATTCATTAGTTACACTTTGAAAATTTGCACATCACACCAACATGATTTGTGGGGAGTGAGATTGAAACACTTACTTTTCGTCTAAGTGTATTTTAATTTTTGTTCTAAGTAAAGTTAGTATGTATTATAAAGTAATAATTGTTCCACTTGAGACTTTGCTTGGTAACCGGGCCAGTCATGCCTTATCAACAGTGATTCTTGCATCAAACAGTAGAGTCTTGGCATGGGGAAGGGTGGTTAGTTGGTTTTGTAGCCTTTCCAGCTCGAGTTACTAAGTCCTTAGGGTTGTTCTATACCTAGTGCCCTAAAGCCTTTGTGGTTTGGGAGCCATTGACCTAAAGCTCGTTACATGGGTTGGATCGAAAGCTTAAGTAAACTGACATTGCACGACCACCACTCTTACTAGAAAAAGGAAAGAGAAAAAAAAAGAGAAAAAAAAAAGAAAAAAAAATATATCAAGTTATTATGTGTGAAGTGTTCAATAAAGAGGACGAAAGGAAAGGATTTTAGTCGAGTCTCCTTAGCTATATTGGTTCACTTTACACCATGGGAAGTTCATGAATTCCTTTCTAATTGATTCTACATGGCTTAGACTCTATGGTGGGATTAGTTGGAACTTTTGAAAAGATGTTCTAATTTTTAACGTTTTCTATAGTTGCAACTTGAAGGTGAAATTTTTCTCTTAGTTAATTTTTGTTTAAGTTTCTAGTTTGCTAGTTTTTATCCTTGCTTTTTGAGTTTGTTTTGCTTGAGGACAAGCAAAAAGCTAAGTTTGGGGGTATTTATAGACATGCCAATATGAACATCTTTTAATAGACTTCCCAATATGAACGATCCCAGAATTAATAGACATGCAAAGACGATGAAAGAAGATTGGTCGACCCTCAAAAATACTTAACTTGGACTAGGCCGGACGTCTCATTTATAGTTAATCTTGTATGCCGGCTTATGCACTATTCAGAAACGACCTTAACTGGAACTATTTCTGATTTTCAATTTCCAGAAAGTTGTGACTTAGAAACTCTATCCCTCAACCGAAATCAGATAGAGGGTCAATTTCCAAAGTCTCTAGCCAACTGTGCACGTTTAAAGGTTTTAAACCTTGCAAACAATCAGATGACAGATACCTTCCCATGGTTGTTGAAGAACATCTCCACCTTCCGCGTCTTTGTTTTGAGGTCTAACAACTTCTACGGAGGCATTGGAATCCCAAGACTCTTGGCACTTGGGCAGTGCTTCAAATCATAGACCTAGCTTACAACAATTTCAATGATGAAGTACCCGGCATACGTTTGACAACATGGTGAGCAATGATGGCGAATGAAGATGATTCCCTATCGACAGTCAAAGTTGATGAAAGTGAAACCAGCTTTAAGAGAGGAGGGGCTGAGGCTTATTTTGAGCACGCTATAACAGTGACCAGCAAAGGTTCAGAGAGAGATATGGTAAAGATTCTAACCATCTTGACATTGATTCACTTCTTATCCAACAATTTTAGCGGACAAAAACCTAAGGAAATGGGAGAGTTCGAAGATATTACCTCGACTTGTCAAGTAATGGTTTCACAATTGAAATTCCATAGTCATTTGGTAACATGCTAAAACTCGAGTCCTTGAATATGTTACAGAACAAGTTGAGTTGGAAATTTCCACCACAGTTAGCTAAGCTTACTTTCCTTTCATTCTTAAATCTCTCAAATAATCAACTGGTTAGCATGATCCCGCCTGTACTCAGTTTTTTACATTTGAAAAATGCCTCTCTTATAGGCAGGGCCGGTCCTAAGTTTTTGGGTGCCTAGTGCGAAAGCTCAAAGTGTGCCCTTTTTTAATACGGAAACATATGTTTAAAATAAAATATTTAACGAGGACTGGAACCCAGTCAAAGCTTGGGGGCTAGGCCCTCACGTTCGTAATTTTCGATCACAGTAGTGTGAAGAAAATTTTCTAGAGAGTTTGTCCTTAGGATAGGTGATGTTAGTTTCTCGAATTGGTCCCTTTTCTACAAGTAAGGCTCTCATTCCAGCATTAAGACTATCCCAAACTCTTGGATCATAAATGTTTAAATGAAAAATAGGTTCAGGAGATTCAAGATTTTCCTCTACACCAATATGATCATTATTAACATTTAAATTCACATCACCACGATTTTCATGGTCTTGAGACTCATCACCAACATTTTCCTCCAAATCACCACCATTTTCATGGTCATGAGACTCGTCATTAACATCTTTCTCCACATAACCACCAATTTCATGATCATGAGACTCCCCAACAACATATTGTGACTCTTCACCAACATTAGTTTCTCTCAAATTTTCAACCGACTCATTCTTTGGAGAAAAAAAAATTATTAAGAGATCCTCTTAAACTTTCCGTAATTTCATTATCCTTTGCCTTTTTTTCACTTTTCATATTACTAGAGAGTTGTTTCCTAAAAGACATGGCTTCGAAAATTTGTTTGTAAGAATTACATACACATGATATAACAAAAATTTCCTACCAAAACTATCATTCCAACACATATTATATAGTGTAAAAACCCTAACATCTATTATATATTATAAATACAATAACACATAGTCTAACATATTAGAAAAATTGATAAAATTGAACCTAAAAATTGGGTTTGAAATGAAATCAAATAATTCAATTAATCAAGAATTCAATAATTCTATGTCACTTGCAAAATTTTATATTAAATTATGAATTAATAATTCAAATTTTAAAAATTCGTTTACCTCAAAACTTAAAAGGGTTGGTGAATGCACTGAATGAGAAGGACATGTCGGCTTGCCGGCTTAGAAGCTCTGCAGCGCACAGCTTGTAGTGAGTGAGTTTTGAGAGAAATTGCTGCACTTGCAGCCAATGGATGGAAGAAAAGGACAAAGACGGCAGGCAGGGCAGTGGGGAAGTGGGAACAAGGGGAGGTGGGGAATCGGGAAAAATGAGGTTATGTTAGGAACTTAGGGTTAATTATGGACAAGTGGTCCCTCTTATGTTTTTTTTTTTTTTAATGACCCAAAACTTGGGCCGTTCAACTTAAGAAACGGGTTATGTGTAGAAAAATTGGGCCGTTCAATTTGGGCTCTAGATTTTTTTATTTTTTATTTTTTTATACCTAGTTATGTGGATTTTTAACTTTTTGTGCCCCTCTCAATCTTGGGCCCTGATGTGAAAAATAAGTTAACACACAAAATTAAACCCTCTTTTTGACAATTGTAGTATAGATGTAAGTAGGGTATCGTTCTAGGCCGGGGATTAGGAGGGATTGCTAATCTATTCTAAATTAATTTAAAAATATTAAACAAGACTCAATGATACAAAACTAGGCTAAAAACTCTAATAACTCGAAACACACTTAGGATGACTCAAAATAATGAAAATGATCTGATTAAACACTAAGAACTGAAATGGACGGAAATTGAATTAAAAGACTAACAATAAAGAAAACTAACTAAATAATATAATTTAATAATGGATGGGTGTTTGGTTTTGATGAAAAGTAAATTAAACTTAATTAAATTACAGAATTGACAAAAACATAAAATTAAGGTAAAATGATAAATGACAGACTAGCTAGAGGGTTCTTCTCCACACATGACACATATGCAACCTAAATTAATTTTCAGTTGTTCTTTCAATAAGTTGTGAATCTCAATACTCCAGATTAACCGTGAACAGCACTTTTTTAATCTTCAAGTTTTCCTTAAGTTATTGAATTGGACGGGAAAACGCATACAACAATTCAAAACATTCTTCAAAAGTCCCCTACGTGGAAAGCACAATAGAGATACAATCAAAGATCATTAAACTTTGTGAAAACTATAAGCATTGACGAGGCATTCGTAACTATGAAAAGCATGATACTCTTGCCAAGAATTTACTTAACGTGATTGTGACTAGCAACCTTTACTACTTGTGAAAATAAGTTCATAACGATTAGGTGAAATTCACTTATATTCTAGCATCAAATTCATGCATGTAAATTAAGCGTGCACTCTCAACCAACATACACAAATCAGTTTTTATACGAACGGATAAGTAAATTGAAATCACAACTTATGAAATCACAACCGAAGGTAATCAATTCATATTACAAATATAATCATGGCTTTGAATTAACCTCTAGCCAAAATCAATTTATTTACACATTATTAAAAATAGAAATAAAATAGGAGTTTGGAAAGATTAAACCGAAAGAAAAGGAAGTGAAGCTTTGCTCTCTGCCCTCACTGTGCTTCTGTTTGTCTACGCCCCTGCGCCCATGCTCTCCTCTGCCCGCGTGTTCTGCTGCAAGGCAGCTTTCTGCTTCTTCTTCCCGTGTCTATCCCTCTGTCCTCTTTCTGCTCTCCCTGACCTTTTTCTTATCCCCCCTCATCAAGCTGCCAAATGGCAGCTTTCCTTTGGACTCCCTCCTCTCCGTTTCCCTCTCGCCCCCTTTCCGCGTTCCTCTCTTCTCCCCACTTATTTTTCTGTTCCGCGCCTAACCTTCTCACGCTGCCCAAAGGCAGCTTCTTTCCAGCTCCCCAGACCGCCCACTTCTCTCTCTCTTCTCCTGCGTCTTATTATCCTTTCTCACCGAGGCCCCCCTTCTTCTGCGAGCTGTCAGTCTTTTTCCCCTTCTTTGGATTCTTTTTCCGTCCCCCGTGTGGACTCCTCCATTTCCTCTGCTTTGCCAGTTGCTGTCCCCTAATTCTTCTGACTTCCTTGGATCCCTTTGTCGCTGACCTGCTTTCCTCCAGCTGCAAAGGCAGCTTGCTTTCCTCTATATTCTCCTCCCGATGCTCTCCTTTTATTTTCATTTAGTTTCTAGCAGCCCCACATAGCAGAAAAATAAGTTCTTTGGATCATGTTACTCCTACAAACACAATATATCAAAAGTATCATAAATACTTAAAGCTTCCAAATAATTAGACAAGAAAAGAAATATAAAATGATGACATATATAGTTTAAATATTGGTTTATCATTTAGCGTCACAATGGGTTAGCAATATTGTAATTTAAATTTGCTTTTCACGAATAAAATTTCACTTGTTCTATTTTTATTTTCTTTGCATAACAAATCCTATAAACACAAAAATAACGTAAATAGCTCAAAAATATAAGGAACTAACCAAGAAAAGACGAGTGAATTTAAAGTAAAAATATATATAAATATGATCCGATCAGGCCCTGGTGGCACTGGGCCTGGGCCTGGCCTGCTTATAGGGAACAAAGGATTATGGGGGCCTTCTTTGACGGTGAATAACAAAGCAAGATTGTCATCACCACCAACATTGAATGAACCCCTTCCAAATTATGGACATGAGATTGATTGGGATCATATCAGTGTCAAAATTGGATTTACCTTTGGCTTAAGAGTTGCAATCGGGTCACTTGTGTTCTGCAAGAGATGGAGGAAATGGTATTACAAAGCTGTGCACAACATGGTAGTGAAGAAATTCCCTCAGCTTGAGGAAAGAACTGGTATTCATCAAAGACATGTTCACATAAACTAAAGGTGGAGGCATTGAAATGATTACGACGAGCAACGCAGCTGGACTCCATGTTATTCCCAGGCGCATCCTCTCTTTTTTTTTCTTTATTTCAAGACCAAGGCCCAAGAAATAAGAACTTTCTTCACTGTAACATTTTAGTTTTAAGTGTCTCCTAGCCATTTATGTAAAATATTATGTAATGTGACCTTCGTTCTTCTTTCGCTTCAGGTTTCATGGTGCTTAAAAGTAATCTTTATCAATCCACAAAGAATGCTTTTGAACAAGAACTTGAAAAAAGAGTGTCGTATTCCGAATACCGTTGTAATCTAATTATCAAATCGCTATAAAAGTGTTGATTTTTCAGATCAAAGATTTTGGTAAGTTGAAAGGGTATAAATTTATTCGATCATCAAATATTGCAACAAGCCAGAACAATACAATTGCAAAGTAGTGGGAAGGGAAGAGGGCGTACCTCTCTCTAAAAGGTTGATTGTCTAATGAAATTTGTGTTTCGTAATATTATCTCCTCTCTAAATATGTAATCAGTTGTCTGATATGATCTCTGAACTTAGGTAATCCAAATTGTTGTCCTTATCTTGCATGCAAAATTGCTTTCATTATCAGCAATTATTATTGGTGTAGAGTTCGCATATTAGTGTGTTGGCTTTGTCTTTGGTTGGAAGGTGAATTTCTGCTCTCCAGTCGACTAAATTTGATCCTCCTTGGCCTCTTCGAACGCAATGGTCTATTTGTTTTGACCGCACTCGGAAGATGGCTTTCTATGCCTCTCACATATATCACGAAGGATATGTGGTTGCGGATAATTTTGCTAATATGGGCTTATCTTCTCCAACTTTGGTATGACTTGATTCCCCTCCGATGATGGTTCTTGCTACTTTGTTTTCAAACTATATTAGCTTTCTTGGCTTATATTAGCTTTCTTGGCTTCCGCTTCTCAAATTAATGTGCATCTCGGCATATAGCTTCGTCTTACTTTCTTGATTTTTTCTTTAACCTTGTGATGTTGCTTGTTCTGTTTTGTAGGTTTAGACCTTTAGGTTCAGCTTAGGAGGGGGGGGTTAGGTTTCACGTCCCCCTCTTTTCCCTGTATCTTTGTTGATTTTGTTTCTAAAGGAGTAAGGTTTACGTCCCCCTTTCTTTTCATGTATTTGTTTTATCCTTTTTTCATGTATTATGAGGGGTTAGGTTTATGTGTGTACTCTTTTTTTATATCAATAAAATTCCCCTCGTGCTGTCAAGGTTTTCTTAAAATTAAAAATAAAATAAAAAATCTTTATAGTTTAGTCCATAGTCAACAATCACCACAAACTGAAATTGGGAAAGCAACAATGCTGCCCCACTAGACAGATTGGGAAATAATTGCAAAATCAATTGAACAAGCAACCCACAAGTCTTAGGTATATTTCCACCATATTAAAAAGCCACTAAATCAACTGCCTGAGCTGATACATTTTCTTGACTTTTGGTTTAACTCGATCTCATTTGGTGGATTGAATTGTATAACGAGCTCATTTGGTGGATTAGATTGTATAACTCTCTACATTCAAGATATGTTGGTGGATTAGATTGTATAACTTGCTACATTCAAAGATATGTTGAGGGCAAGGGCGAATGATTTTTTCCGTTTAGTGCCTAAATCTTCAACATGCCTCGAAATTCATGAGTTATCCAATCCTATGAGCGTGGGGTGTGAGATTCTTGTGATCATCCTATTTTTCCTACTTGGCTCTCATGTCAGTCAATGATGACATTAGCCAACAAAGATCTAAATGGAAATAGCAATCTTTGCAGCCCCACTTCCTTTTTCCTTCCTTCTCATTTTTCCAGAATAGATGGGAGGAGACTTCTAAGTCAAATAATTCATAAATATAATGGTCTTGCAATGTTCCTCAAAATTAAGCCACCACACCCATTAACGTTTTTCAAAAAAAAAAAAAAATGAAAAGTTTGCTGCACTTCTTCCTGTTCTTGATAATTATTAAGTTAGTTCACGGCCGGTGTGATGCAGATGACCTATCGGCATTGCTCCGCTTAAAGAAGATAAGCCCGCCACCAGAAGCTTATGTTCCCCCCAAGCTTCTGTCATGGAATTCAAGTATCAACCGCTGTGCTTGGGACGGTGTTACTTGCAGTACTGACGGTCATGTCATCGGTCTTGACGTTAGCGGTGAATTTCTCGAAGGCGGGATTGACAATTCAAGCAGTCTCTTCGACCTTCAACATCTCCAAAGCCTCAATTTGTCCTGCAATTGCCAAGTAGGCAATGGCTTTCCAATTCCACCTGCAATCGGAAAGCTCACGAATTTGAGGTACCTAAACTTATCTATCACTTGTTATTCGGGACAAGTACCATATGCGATTACACGCTTGACAAGGTTGGTTGCTCTTGATCTTTCCGGAAATTATAATTTCGGATACACTCAGTTAAAACTCTATAATCCGGATTTAAGCACGCTGGTTCAGAGCCTCACGGAGTTTAGAGAGTTATATCTTGATGGTGTAACTGTATCAGCATGGGACACTGAATGGTGCCAAGCCATATCATCTTCACTTCGAAACCTGAGGGTGTTGAGCTTGTCAGCTTGCAATCTTTCAGGTCCTATTGATCAGTCCCTCGCTAAACTTCAATCATTATCGGTGATTCGATTGGACGACAATGATCTTCCTGTGCCACTTCCAGGAGTCTTTGCCAACTTCTCAAATTTGTCATCCTTGAGTCTCAGTTCATGTTTGATGCGCGGAACATTTCCTGAAGAGCTCTTCCGGGTACCCACTCTACAAACTGTTGACCTTTCCGATAATCCACAACTTCATGGTTCCTTTCCAGAATTTCCCAGAATAATTCTCTTCAGTCCTTGGTTCTAAGCAAGTATAAAATATCGATGATATCGGAAATATCGGTAGTCCAAAAACACGGAAATTTCGATGGAAATATTGGGATATTATCGATATCGATAAAAATTGAATAAAAACCACGGAAATTGTAAAAAAAACTTAGAAATTTTTATTGAAACTTTGCAGGATGTTTATTTAGTCAATTATCTATTAGTTTATCACAAAAAAATTGGAAGGAAATGCATTGCATGATAAATATAACTGATTTAAGTTGATTATATAGCGAGCTGACAAACATTGTGAGTGTAGAAAATATGTAGTAATTAATGAAAGAAGTTTAAACACACCATAATCATTTATATATAATGAATTATTACAATATTTTACGCTTTATACATTGCATGGTAAGATACATGAGTGACTTAGCAAGGTCTAAAATATCTATGATATTGGAAATATCGGTAGTTCAAAAAAATATCAGTAGTCCAAAAACACGGAAATTTCGATGGAAATATCAGGATATTATGGATATTTTAGACCATGGTTCTAAGCAACACAAAGTTTTCAGGGATATTGCCAGAATCTATTGGCAATCTCAAAATGTTGTCAACGATAGATATTTCGGGTTCTAGTTTCTCAGGATCAATCCCAAAGTCGATTCAAAAACTCACACAATTGGTTCATTTGTATATGTCATCAAATAGGTTCATGTTGACTTGTATTAGGTTTCCTATAATTGTGGGATTCCTACCATATTTGGTTTCCTAGTTTAGGATGTAATTATTCTTTCCTTTATTCTGATAGGATTGTATGTGGTCGTATAGGGTTGTATATATACCTTTGTTTTGAGATGAAATATAATATCATTGAAAAACACTCTTTCTTCTTGGCACCAGAGCCGGGTTAGAAAAGAAAAACACTGAACCCTAACTGTTTTTTTTCCTGCCATGTCCCTAATCAATTGCAGCGAGCAACTTAGAGGAGTTGTTGCTGCCTGTGTTCCTGATCGATTGCAGCGAACAATTGTGAAGTTGCTGCTGCCCTCTGTTTTGTCAGAAGGGTCCCATCAACGCTTCGCTGTTGCTCCCTGTTTTGTTTGAAGGGTCTCATCAACGCTGCTGCCCCCTGTTTCTACCCAGTTTTGTTAGTCAATTCCCAAGTTCCAAAATCCCATCAACTCTACAGGTTTTAGGCTATACCGACAACAAGAGAGATGGCTAAAGAAAAGGGGACCGGTTCTAAGATTGTTCCAGCTATTGTTCCAATTATGGTGCAGTCAGAGAATTCCAGTTTTAATATTGGTATGGTTTTGGATGAAAAGAACTATGATTTATGGGCTCCTCTCATTCAAATCCATATTGCTGGAAGGAAGAAGATGGGATATCTTCGTGGGTCTATCAAGGCACCTAACGAAGACGATCCTAAATATGATGATTGGTTCTCTGAAGATCAAAAAATTAAGAGTTGGCTTTTGTCTTCCATGAAGCCTGAGATTATGAAACGGTACATTCGGTTGTCTACATCAAAGGAAATTTGGGACTCCCTTAAGGCTGCATACTTTGATGAGAATGACAAGGCTAGAATTTATTCGTTAAATCAGAAGGCATCACGTCTTCGTCAGAATGGCTGACCTTTGCCTACCTATTTTGGGGAGCTAACTGAGATTTTCCAAGAATTGGATCACTTTAATAAAGTATCCATGAAGTGTGAAAACGACATCAAAGTGTTCCAAAAATCCACTGAGAGACAACGAGTCTATGTTTTTCTTGGTGGTCTCGATGATGGGTTTGATCAGGTGTGTGAAGAAGTGCTACGGAAGGATCCCCCACTTGGCCTTCAGGCTTCTTATGCATATGTTCGTCGAGAAGCCGATCGAAAGGAAGTAATGAAGATGGAGGTTGACAAGAGTGAACCCGCTGCCCTGGCAACAAAGGCCTGTGGGTCATCTTTTGGGTCTAACCGCGAAGGGTCACAAAATCAGCCAGGACAAACTCGGCCTAGTCAGACAAGCCGGGATCGTCCCCAAGGTAAGTGCCCACACTATGGCATGACAGGACACTCCAAGAGTCGCTGTTTTGAGCTGATTGGATATCTCGAGAATTGGGATATGACCCGTTATCCTCGATGGAACGAATCTTGAGCCTCCGTTGTAGAAACCAAGAACGACTCAAACCAGATAACAGACAAAGCATCTGCCATGATTGCTGCGGCAGGTAGTGATGGTAAGGCACTAAGTACTTCTACTTCTGTTATGAATAATACATGGATAATTGATTCCGGAGCTACTGAACATATGACTTATGATTCTAGACAAGTTCCATCACTAAAAAATTCACCCAAACAGAGGTCAACGTTGCTAATGGTAATGTCGTCCCTGTTATTGGGGAAGGCACTGTTTCCCTTTCTGATACCATGAAACTTGACACTGTTCTTGTGGTTCACTCTCTAAATTATAATTTGTTGTCCGTTGCTCAAATAACCCTTGCCTTACATTGTTTGGTTATTTTTTGGCCTCATTTTTGTGTTTTTAAGGACATCCGGACGCGGAAGACGATTGGTTATGGTATTAGAAGAGGAAAACTTTATTACTTGGAGTTGACCACCAGTAGTTCTAGCTTGCTGACTGAAGCTCTCTCCATTGATGATTCTCAAAGGGATATTAATGAAGTGTCGGACATCTGGATGTGGCACAAGCGCCTTGGGCATGCTTCCTTTAGTTATCTACATAAGTTATTTCCTAGTTTGTTTGTCAAGACTGATGTTTCTTAGTTTAAGTGTGATGTTTGTGAAATGGCTAAGAGCCATCGAACTTCTTTTCCTCCCAGTTTCAATAAAAGTACCGTTCCTTTTATGATTGTGCATTCTGATGTTTGGGGACCATAAAAAATAGCTAATCTTGGTGGTGCTCATTGGTTTGTTACTTTTATTGACGATTGTACCAGAATGACTTGGGTTATTTTGTTAAAGTGGAAAAGCGAAGTTAGTTCGGCCTTTCAACGGTTCCATAAAATAGTTACAGTGCAATACAACAGGAATATCCAGGTTTTTCGAAGTGACAATGGTGGTGAATATGTTAATATGGAACTTCATTCCTTCCTGGAACTGCATGGTATTGTTCATCAGACCACGTGCCCGTATACTCCTTAACAGAATGGGGTTGCTGAACGCAAAAATAGACACCTGTTAGAAATGGTCCGTGCTTCACTCATTGCGGCACATCTGCCTTTACATTATTGGGGAGAGGCACTTACGTCCGCCGCCTATCTTATTAATCGTCTTCCTTCTCGTACTCTCAACTTCCATACACCATTTCAGGCTCTCACATCTCAGACTAGCAGCTCACCGACTCCCAATCTTCCCCCACGGGTCTTGGGGTGTGTTGCTTTTGTTCACCTTCATCCCCCTCAACGACATAATAAATTTGAGCCTCGAGCCATTCGTTGTGTTTTTTTGAGTTATGCTACTACCCAGAAAGAATATCATTGTTATCATCCTTCAAGTAAAAAAATGTTTATTACACAGGATGTGAATTTCCATGAGAATGAAATGTTTTTTGGATCCCCCGCGTCCTCACTTCAGGGGGAGTACTGAAATAGTGAAGTTCTGACTCGAGATAATAGTAAAGTTTTGAGCTTTGATGAGCTGTATGAAGAGCAAACATACACGGCACCTGGAGAAGAGCAGCAGCCTATGACATTTGAAGACGGGCAGCAGCCCGTGTGCTTTGGTCATCAGCCCACTGAGCAGCTCACTGACGAAGGGTAGCAAACATTGCAGGTGGATGATCAGTCCACGGGTCCCATGAGGTTTGGGCTTGATGATGAACTGCAGCCCACTAGTTGGAATGGAACCGAGCAGCAATTGCAGCAAGTGTCACGGGATTTTCCTCCCGGTGTTATATCAGGTCCAAGTTTGAAGTCGCCTTCTGATAATTCTCATAACCAATCGTCTCCTACACCGGATGCACCTCCACTCCATCACCTTCCAGAGCGTATTAATCGAGGTATTCACAAACCCACTTATGAGGCAGATCCTAAGTGTAAACACAAGTATTCTGTGAGATACCCATTAAACAATTATGTGTCTACCCGTCACCTGTCAAAATCAAATAAGTCATTTGTATATCAATTATCTACTGTATCTATTCCTAACAATGCGCAGGAGGCCTTAGCATATTCCTGCTGGAAAGATGCAATGAACGAGGAATTGAGATCGTTGAAGAATAATGCTACTTGGGAAATAACTGACTTGCCAGCCGGAAAGAAACATGTGGGATGCAAATGGGTTTATACAGTGAAATACAAAGCGGATGGAACGGTAAATCGCTTTAAGGCAAGATTGGTGGCAAAGGGGCATCGACTACACTGATACATTCGCAAAAGTGGCAAAGATCAATATAGTTCGTGTTCTACTGTCATTAGCAGCGAATCTAGATTGGCCTTTGCAACAGTTCGATGTAAAAAATGCATTCCTCCATGGAGATCTAATTGAGGAGATTTACATAGACCTTCCACCAGGGTGGAGTGATCCGGACATACGGAAACAAAAGGTATGTAGGCTCAAGAAATCATTGTATGGGTTGAAGCAGTCTCCAAGAACCTGGTTTGGTAGATTTACCAAGTCCATGAAAGCATTCGGGTATAGGCAAAGTAATTGGGATCACACATTATTCCTGAAACGTCGGAATGGAAAGGTTACAGCTCTCATCGTATATGTGGATGATATGGTGGTTACTGGTGATGATCCGGTTGAGCAAGCAGCCTTGAAAAAATATTTGTCCACAGAATTTGAAATGAAGGATCTTGGTTCTTTGAAATATTTCCTTGGACGACGTGCAAACCGGTGTCTACTCCGTTGGCCGAAGGAATGAAGTTGGGTATCGATCAGAACCAAGTACTGGTTGATAAATGGAGGTATCAAAGGTTAGTAGGAAGATTGATGTACTTGGCTCACACTAGGCCAGATCTTGCTCATGCCTTAAGTGTAATTACTCAATATATGCACAATCCAGGAGAACAACATATGAGTGCAGTTATGAGAATATTAAGTTACTTGAAAGGAAGCCCTGGTAAAGGAATTTTATTTCGAAAAAATGGGCATTTCAGAATTGAGTGCTATACGAATGCTGATTGGGCAGGATCATCAGATGATAGGCGCTCGACATCCGGGTACTTTACCTTTGTTGGGGGAAATCTAGTAATGTGGAGAAGCAAGAAGAAGAATGTTGTATCAAGATCAAGCGCAGAAGCCGAATTTAGAGGTATTGCACTCGGTATGACAATAAAGCTGCTCGTGATATTGCTCATAATCCAGTGTAACATGATAGGACCAAGCATGTAGAGGTTGACAGGTTCTTTATTAAAGAGAAGCTAGATAGCAAAGTAATTGAGGTTCCTCCCATAGGAATGAACGACCAAGTAGCAGATATTCTCACTAAGGCGGTTTCTAGTGACAAGTTCTCCAAGTTTCTAGACAAGTTGGGCATGTGCAACATCTATGCACCAACTTGAGGGGGAGTGTTGACTTGTATTAGGTTTCCTATAATTGTGGGATTCCTACCATATTTGGTTTCCTAGTTTAGGATGTAATTATTCTTTCCTTTATTCTGATAGGATTGTATGTGGTTGTATAGGGTTGTATATATACCTTTGTTTTGAGATGAAATAGAATATCATTGAAAAGCACTCTTTCTTCTGTTCAGTGGTCCTATTGATTCTATTCACTGGGAAAAACTTGTTAATCTGCTAAATATTGTGTTGGACTCGAATTTACTCAGCGGGAGTATTCCATCTTCAATCGTTTCTCCACCCTTTTTGGAGGAATTACTGCTTTCCCACAATCAATTCTTCGGTCAACTCCATGAATGTTTAGATGTTTCCTCCTACTTTGTTACCCTCGGTCTAAGTTTCAATAATTTGGAAGGACTAGTACCCTTGTCTATATATAATTTTTGAGGGCTTGAAAACACAAACCAAAAACAGAATTATACAAAATTGGCAATGCAAGCGACATTGAATCAAAATAGTTTTACTTAAATCACGCTTCATTTGACTCTGTTTTCACTTGTTTGCCTTTGGTTCTTAGCTTTCTTTCTTTCGTGGTTTCTCCTCTTGTCGGTATTCTTCTGTTTGTTATCATGAATGTTTACTCTGTTTTAGCTTTGATTTTTCCAGATGAAGACTTGCAGTCTTTGATACAACCAACATAAGACCACCAACGCATCAATACTAGAGCTAAGCGGGCAAATTTTCTTCGTATTTTGGTGACTTGCAGCATGTTGAATCTCCACGTCTTTCTAGATTAGCTGTGAGCCTTTGGTATCTATGAAGTGAGTTGAAGAGCTTTACATAATGCTATCTAAACTATTTAAAAAGCAAAATTCTTGCACACTGTGTATTCTCCATGTATTGGAATCAGTCTGTCTCCTCACGCGAGAGTTAGGAGGGGTGTACGTGTAAGTTTTAGCCTGGTTGTAGGGGCGAAATGTCACCCTCTTCGACGTCAACAAGTCAAGCAAGCAACAAGTCTCGTAGAAACCTTCTCCACAAAGTTAAACCCACCATATACCTTACCATCACCATAGTTTTCTTTAGCCTCTCAAAGAGGAATACAATGATAAACAAGTTAATCCCTTAATGCAATCTCATTTGTCCACAATATCAGAGTCTCAATCCAACTATACACATTAATGCATGCGAATTAGTAGCCAATGAACAAGTAAAATTACGAAAATGAAAAAGGAAATCTATGCATAAATGACTACGTACCGTTGATCTTTCATTTGTGACAACTGTTGAAGATATTCCTAATACCCTAAGCCTAAGCTCTTTACTACGTTTTCTGTCCCATATCAGTAAGAGCTTCCGATGAAAACTCCTCTGCTTTCATGGCTTTTCTTGATGCTCATTACCTATGCCTCACTCAGCTTCCATACATTTGTGGTCTCTAGCCAAAGTCATCCCAGCGATCAATGATCATTGTTGTTGCAATTGAACAACAGCCTCGAATTTGACCCTGCACAATCTAACAAACTTGTGCAGTGGAATAATGGATCAGATTACTGTTCTTGGGAAGGTGTCTCCTGCAAAGATGGTTGTGTTTCTCATCTTGACTTAAGCAGCGAGTCAATTTTAGGTGCACTTATCAAGTGCTCTTTTCCATCTGCAGTACATCAAGGACTTAAATTTGGCTTACAATGACTTCAACTACACTCAGATTCCATCTGAATTTGGGCAGCTAACCGGTTTGAGTAGTCTGAACTTGATGAATGATGGCTTCGCGGGGCAGGTTCCGATTGAGATTTCATACTTGACAAAGTTGGTAACTCTTGATTTGCAAGAGAAGATCTTCCAGGTACCTACTGTAAACACGGAAATTCTTGAAACAAGAACAACGTGTACAAAGAAAGATTTTGGTGTTAATGGATTTGTAGGGTTACAATCTCTTCTACAAATTTAGCCTCTGATTCTATCTTTGTAATGGATAGATTTGTTGATGTTGTTGATCCAAAGGGCCGTCGGGGCTTGATCTTTAGGATGAACGGATGATGAATGACAAACACTTTCTTCAAGGGCCATCGGGGCTTGATCTTGAATTAGTGGAAGTTTCTTCAAGGGCCGTTGGGGTTTGATCTTGAAGGAGGATTTTGACGAAGAACGAAGAGGGTTTTCTTGATTCTTCGGAATTTGCTTGAAAGCTTTAGAGTTTCGAGGCTTCAAGGCTTTGGTGTGGTGTGAATTCTCTTCCAATTTGGGAGTAGAGAAAGTGTATGTCAAATCCTCTCATGATTCTTTGATGGAGGAGCCTATTTATAGGCTTTGGGAATGAATCACCACCATCCATTTGTTTTTGTGGATGTTGTAGGTGAATTTTGGTGGATGTTGTAGGTGAAACTTGGTGGATGTTTGTAGGTGAAACTTGGTGGATGTTGTATGTGAACTTGGGTGGATGTTGTAGGTGAAACTTGGTGGATGTTTGTAAGTGAAACTTGGGTGGATGTTGTAGGTGAAACTTGGTGGATGTTTGTAGGAGAAACTTGGGTGGATGTTGTAGGTGAACTTAGTGTATGATGTAGGTGAAGTGAATGAAGGTTGTAATTTTAATACAATGGTCAACATTTATTTCACCAAAATTTCAATGTTTACAAATGTAATCTTAATGCAATGGCTAACATTTATGCCACCGAAATTTCAATGTCTACAAATGCCCCCACTTTAAGGCGCGTTGTATACATGTGCTTGTTACATGTAGAAGATGCGTTTTGAAGTCCCTTAATGTAGTTGTCGATCCAAGGGCCGTTGAAGCTTGATCTTGAACTGGGCTGGTAATTTCTTTAAGTGCCGTTGAGGCTTGTTCTTGAATTTTGTTTGAAATTTCTTCAAGGGCCGTCGAGGCTTGATCTTGAACTTTGAATTTGGACCACAAGGAGCTTTACGTGGTAGATGATCTTTGGCTTTGGTAGTGAATGAATTGGCACGTATTTTGTTGCGCTTGTTAACTTTCCACATCTTTGATCTTGAACTAGGCTGGAGGAGTTTTCTGGTTTCCTCCAAAGGACTTTCCATAGACTTAATCTTGAACTGGATTTGATTCAAGGGTGGTGGACACTTGATCTTGAATCAGACTTGTGATTTCTTTAAGGGCCGTTGAGGCTTGATGTCGAACTTAAACATGACCATGAGCAGTTTCAGGACACGCATGCTTTGAAAGATCAAGGAAGTTCGCAACATTTTCATATGAACTCTGAGCAGTTTGGTCAACGGTATGATCTTCAAGATTGATGGGCTCTTCTTCCACTTGGTGACTTGATCTTTAAGGATTATCGAGACTTTGCTCTTTGGTGACGGTGCCAGCGAAAGGTTGTTGAAGCTTCTCGAGCTCTTTGGTTAGAGCAACGATGTCCAACTTGGATCTTTACTTGAACTCCTCCGTCTGGATTATGCGATTATGTGGGGAAAGGCTTCGTGCTACATGATTTGTTCCAGCTCGTTGTGTTGCATTGTTTTCTGCTTGTTTCTTTTGCATAGCTGAAGTGGTGTACAACCATTTGCCTTTAAATGGTTCTTCGGAGCACCACCTCTTAGCGACTCACTCATGCTTGGCAGCTTCAGTGCAAAGAGCCGACGTCAACAGATCCACACTCCTAAAGCATTCGTTGAGGGAATTCGAGACATATCAGCAGTTGAAGATGAGCACTCGAGAGCAATGCTAGGTAAGCAACCAGGCAAAGCTTCCAGGCAATTAGTTCCAGATCGGAAGTTTGATTTCAGGTTCTGACTGATTGCTTTCTTTCTCCTTGTCTTAAAGGTAAGAGCAAGGGCAGAGAAGAAGATAGGGGAAGAGCATGATATGAGATACCTTTGCTTTCGACCCCGATGATATGAGATACTTTTGCTTTTGAAGAAGTAGCAGACGATCAGCACATGTATTCGTTGTGCTTGTCTCCACATGCTTCGAAACATCATATTCACCTGCATCATCTGTTTTCCAAGCAGATGTGGTAGACGAAAAGAAAGCATAAGATGTTGAAGATGAGTATTCGAGAGCACGGCTAGGTGAGCAATCAGGGAAGGGGTTCCAGGCAGTCGGTTCCAAGTCGAAAGGTTGATGCCAAGTGCCGGCTGATTGCTCTCTTTCTCCTTGTCCTGCAATGAAGAAGAAGGACAAAGAAAAAGATAGGGATAAAACATGCTATGAGATACTCTTGCTCTCAACCCTAGTGATATGAGATACCTTTGCTTTGGTGCGACTGGGTTGAAGAGGTGTTTCCAGGGAGGAAGAAAACCGAGTATGTTGAGAGGTTTTAGTTGCAGATGTGTTCTTGGCAAGGAAGAAGAGTCAGGCGTTTGTATTTTCAGGGAGGAATAAAGCTGAGTATGGTGAGAGGTTTGGTTGCAAATGCATTCTTGGCAAGGAAGAAGAAGAGTTAGGCGTTTTGGATGTGTGCCTTGCCATAGAGGGTGAAGGTCGACCTATATAGGGGTTTTCCAACAGCAGGTAGTGGTGCAGATGTGGCCTTGTCACCCATGCTTATCGGCAGAAGTGCGGTAGTTGACATAATGGACTTCACACATTTTCAACTTTGTCAGTGATCTCTGACAAGGTTGCACGTGATAGCCGAAAGCTGAGATTGTGTCTGAAAAGTGTCGACGGAATTTACGCAAGAAAATCCGGGTTTTGAAATTCGGAGAGTGGTGTCTCTTTGATTTTTGAACAAGTGGTTGTGCTGCCTCTTCTTTTTAAAGAGGTGTCAATTGTATTCAACGTGCACACTTTGAAGATTGAATGCCCATGAAAAATTATCCCTGCTGCATTTCTGAGATTTTGCTTCATCTAACCTTTTTCTTTTATCATTTCTGAAAATGGCTTCTCCTTTCAACATTTGCTTAGATTTAAGTCTTAGGAGCGATGCGGGCGTGCCGCGTCAGGGTGATATATAGCGCCCGTCCTTCATATCTTCTAATGGCCATCTTACAGTTGAAGACTCCGTGATGAGGGATGCAACAACAGCTACGGTTGTAGCTAGGAACCTCCTCACTCCTAGAGATAATAGGTTGCTTTCGAGGCGGTCCGATGAGTTGGCTGTCCAAGACTCCCTGGCTTTTAGTGTTCAATGCGCGGGCTCTGTGTCCAACATGGGCTAGCGTCTACTTGCTCGAACTCGCCAAGTTGAATCATTGATGGCCGAGGTTGAAAGCCTTAGACAAGAGATCAAACGTCTCAAGCGCGAGAATCGAGAGTTGCGCATGCTTGCAAATGATTATTCGACGAGCATGAAGAGAAAGCTTGATCATCTGCAGGCGTCTGAAGGTCGGATTCAAAGCGACCATTAGAAGTTTAAGGCTTTCTTCCAGAGGCACCTTTTGCCTTCGCTTTCTGGCGTTCGACCAATCATTGAGGCGCCACATGATCAATCTTTAGTGCCTTCTTCTTCTAGGGTTCAGCCGAGCGTTGAGGCTTCACGTGAGCAACCTTTGTGAAGTCTCCGTCTTTTCCCTTTTTGTTTTTCTCTTTTTTTTTTATTTTTTTTTATGCACTTGTAATTTCTTAGAGATATTAATGGACATGCTTTATTTTATTCAGTATGTTGTGTTGAAACGCATATCTCACTAAGATGTGTTACTTCCCCTCTTCCTTTTCCTTTTTTTTTTTTTTTAGATAGTGCCTGATGCACCATCCCCTTACTTTCTACTTTTCAATTATTCTGTTGCCATCACCCCTTTTGACTTGCTAATAATAGTATACACTTATGAGTGGCTTGACGATAACACGATTGGGTTTCTTGGTGGGCGCTTGAATTGTCATAGGACATCATTCCTTTTTAGAAAAATGTGAGCTCCACATTTGAATTGGCATGCGGGAACTCAAATCAAATGTGTTGATGGGTCACTTTTGAACATGCGCCTTTGTCCTGCAACTTAATCCCACCTAGAACCCTTCTCATGGTGCCGTGCATCATTCCTGAAATCTTCATATATATATATTTTTTTTGTTTTTGTCGACCAACACCTTCCTTTTTTTTGTTCTATATATACCCCTACATGGTACAGGGAGAAATGCAGAGGAGCTTGGAGAGGCACGGAGCAAGGATGTAAGTAGGTGTGAGTTGACAAACTTTGGCTTTGTCAATAACATTCAAAGGCAGCAGCCATGGTGGAGGTGTAGAAGCAGCTAGAGCTTGAGGCAAAGTGTAAGGTGTTAAGCTTCATGACCGACTAGTCGTTTGACAGCGGTCACCAACCTCATTCTTAAGTCCGCCATTCACAGCTGGCGCCATAAGTCCCCGTTGATCCTTCTAAGCCCCTCGAAGCTCAATGACCAAAAGTGTGGCGAAAGCAAACAATACAGCCTCATCAGGTCAGACGAAGTTTCGAAGCACTGTCACAATCCTCGAGCCACAGCTGGAGGCTTTAATGAAATTAGCCGCTGCCGCAGTAGCAGCGTTCACATCCCTGGAAGCCGCAAACCAGGCAAGCGACACAGATGCCCAGATCAACACCCAGAGGGCAAATTTGACCGGCCGTTCCTCAACAACGTCAAAAGCCCATCTTCCTCGTCCTTTTTAGGAAACCACCGTAAAGAAACTCCTGCTGCAGCGCGGCAATGGAACGGATGAGCAAGCTTGGGATGGGGTTGTTCTATTTGAAGATGTTTGCTGGATAAGTTTATAATCTGAAGGTGGTTGCTTTGATTAGAGGGCTCGAGCTTGGACTGAATTTGGTGATGGTTTTGGCGATGGAGGTGCGAGGGTGAACCGGCGCTCGTGTCTCAAGGGAGCGGTCGTAGGTGACAATCGATTCTTCAAACCGCAAAGGCTGAAGGTAGGTGATGATGATGAAGCCGAGAGACAGAGATGCCGTTGTGTTTGGTCGTGGGCTCGTTCCTCCTTGTCAATCTATCGTCGTGGGCTTGCCTTGGAAGTAGTAGGAGATCGAGACAAGCTCGGCATTGGTGAGCTTGCTCAGATTGGGGACGGTGCTGGGCGAGGCAGCGAAGGTTGTTGCTTTAGTGGCGAGGTTTCCTCTTGGGTATGACGGTCGTGGCTGCAACAGAGGGTACCATGTGTTTTACCTAAGACCCATCAAGCTCATTCCCTAGTGAAAAAGGTTCTGCTGCCGCATGAGGCTATCCGACTGCAGCTTTCAAAGCTTCTGCTCCGCCTCAATCAACCGCCGCCTCTTGAAGTCACAGGGAAGAATGGAATTGCACAGAGAGGTCATCGAGTCGTGGAGATGAAGTTGGGAGGCTGCTGTATTGGTGGTTGCTATGTTGACAGCTATATGCTGATAAAGCATGGGAGATTCGGCCACCAGCGTTTCCATAGGCCCAGGCTGTACAAGCACAAATAGGCTGATCTTCAGAAAGCCCTATAAAGAACTCAAAATGGTGTGGACTGTTGTAGGGATATCTGATGCTGATGCGAGCTATGGCCTGGGCCGGGTCTTGGACTTTGGCGATGCAGACCAAGGCTGGATGCTCGGTGTCGCAGACCAAGCAGAGAAAGGCCCAATGACATTTATTTATTTTTATTTTGTTTACAATAAGGATACTGTAATTTTTTTATTTTTTTATTTTTTTAATTTTTTTTAATTTTTTTTTACGAACAAATATTTGTTGCCTTTGTAATAAAATTGACTTTAATAAAGTCCTTAATTAATTTTTTTTATTTTGATGAGACTGTACTTGAAGTTTTGAAGTTTCAAGTTGCCTACGTACCTTTCCAAAGAAGAGATCAAGTCATAACGTAGTTCAAATGAGCGATGAAATTTTTTTTTATTTTTTTATTTTTATGGTTTTAGTGGTGATTTTGATGATGATTTTTCCGTACACAGTTTATGCTCTTGCGGGCCAGGAGCTTTGTGCCGTGTGCAGTTTAGGCTTATGCAGGCTAGGAGCCTTGGTCGTAGCCTTTTAGGGGTAGTAGCGCTTCAAGAATTTGCCGTTGATGGGGCCGATCTTCAAGCCGTCTTCTGCCATGATTAAGTAGGCGCCGTTTGTGTAGACCTCTTGTATTACGTACGGTCCATCCCACTTTGATGTGAACTTGCTTTTTGTCTTGTGAGTTGTGATGATAGGCCTTCGTAATGCAAGGACGAGATCTCCAGTTTGGAAAGACCTTGGGTGGACCTTCTTGTTGAATGCCTTGGATAGCCATGCTTGGTAGCATTCCAAGTGTTGTTGAGCTTCGAGCCTTCTTTCGTCGAGTGCTTCTAACTCTTGAATGCACAACTTTGCATTCTCTTCATCAGTCAAGCCTTCTTGTATAGCCATCCTTAGTGAGGGGATTTGACTTTCTAGCGGTAGAACAGCTTCCATGCCATATACGAAAGAATAAGGGGTAGCTTGGGTAGGAGTCATATGCGTCGTCCTATATGCCCAAAGTGCTTCGCTTATTCTTTCGTGCCAGTCTCTCTTTGTTCGGCCGATCACCTTCTTTAAAAGGCTACACAATGTTTTGTTGAATGCTTCTACAAGACCGTTGGCCGGAGCATGATACATGGAAGACTTGTGCTGCTTGAACTTGTATTTCTCACAGAGCTCGTCTACAAGTCGGTTGGAGAACTGTTTTCCATTGTCAGTGATAATGTAGCGAGGAACACCATATATGTGGATGATATGCTCTTTGATGAAACAGACAATGGTTTCCTTTTTTACTTCCCTTAGGGGTATGGCTTCAGCCCACTTGGAGAAGTAATTTGTTGCAGCTAGGATGTAAGCTTCTCCTGCAGATGACTTTGGAGTAATTGGTCCTACGACGTCCAATCCCCATGCATCGAATGGCCATGAAACAGCTATAGGGTGTAATGGTTCAGGTGGTTGATGTATGAAGTTGGCGTGGAATTGGCAGGCTTGGCACCTTTTAGCATGTTCTAGGCAATCCTTCACCATGCTTGGCCAGTAGTAACCCATTCTTTTGAGCTGGAAATGTAGCTTTGGTCCAAATTGATGCGCCCCGCACACGCCTGAGTGTGCTTCTTCCATGGCTTGATTGGCTTCTTTCTCACCTAGGCATCTCAGAAGTACTCATTCGAAAGAGCGCCGGCAGAGTGTTTCTTTGTAGTAGAGGAAGTGAGGTGCTCGTTGACGTATTTCAGAGCGGTGTCTAGAATCATTTGGAAGTTTTCCATGCTCTAAGTAGTCAATCAGCGGTTGTCTCCATTCTTCAACATCGACTAGAAGTACTGAGATGACATTTGTATCATCTAGTAGCATTTCGGTGACGAGGGGGATAACCCATCTTTGGCAAACTGGCACGTCTGCAGTTTCGTCTTCTCCTAGTGTCATACTCGAGGCTAGGTTGGCGAGAGCGTCTACCATTTGATTTTCTTTTCTCGGCACATGTTCTAGTGTTATGGCCTTGAACTTTTGTAGCAGCAAAGTTGCCAGTCGGAAGTACAGAACGAGATCATCTTTCCTCACCTCATATTCAGTTAAGAGTTGACTAATTATGAGCTTGGAGTCGCCATATACCCCAAGGGTTGTGATTTCCATGTTGATCGCCATTTGGAGCCCGATGATTAGTGCTTGGTACTCAGCGACGTTGTTGAAGCATAATTCGCTTAGTTGGAATGAATAATGTAGTATTTGCCTTTGTGGCGACATGAATACTACTCCTGCCCCCGCTCCGTCTGCTCGTGCGGATCCGTCGAAGAACATCGTCCATGTCGGGAATATGTCGATGTAGAATACCTCATCGTCAGGCAAGTCGTCTGAGATTTTCCAATCGGCTGGGATTGGATGATCGGCAAGGAAGTCTACTAATGCTTGTCCCTTGACGACTTTAGCTGGGACGTAGATGATCTCATATTGATTAAGAAGCAACGCCCATTTAGCTAGTCGCCCTGTCAAAACTGGCTTGGACATAACGTATTTGACCGGGTCAACTTTAGCAACCAAGTGGATGGTGTAAGCATGCATGTAATGTCTGAGCTTCTGGATGGCAAACACCAAGGCAAGGCACATTTTTTCTATTGGGGAGTAGTTCAACTCAGCGCCAGTGAGCGTTCGACTCAGGTAGTAAAGCGCTCATTCTTTCTGGAATTCGTTTTCCTGTGCCAAGAGTGCTCCCACTGAACTTTCCTGAACGGCGATGTACAATATGAGTGGTTTCCCGGGCACAGGCACCCCCAGGACAGGTGGACTTGATAAATATTTTTTTATGCTTTCAAAAGCATTGTGGCACGCTTCGTCCCATACGAATGGAACATCCTTTTTCATGAGTCGACTGAACGGTTGACAACGCCCTGCAAGGTTGGAGATGAAGCGTCTGATGAAGGCTAGTCGTCCTTGTAGACTTTTCAGCTCGTGTAGGTTTCTTGGCTCGGGCATGCTTTGAATGGCCTTGATCTTTATTGGTCCACTTCAATGCCACGATGCTTAACAATGAAGCCGAGGAACTTTCCTGAGGTGACGCCAAACGCACATTTTAACGGGTTCATCTTGAGGTTGTATTTTCGCAGCCTTTCGAACACTACTCGCAAATCCTTTAAGTGATCTGCTTTTTTCTTTATTTTGACCACCACGTCGTCCACATAACATTCTACGTTTTTGTGCAGCATGTCATTGAAGATTTTCTGCATTGCTCGCTGATATGTGGCTCCAACGTTCTTTAGACCAAAGGGCATCACCTTGTAGCAGTAGATACCTTTTGGAGTGCAAAATGTTGTTAGTTCCTCATCTTCGAGAGCCATACGAATTTGATTGTATCCAGAAGAGCCGTCTATGAATGACAGTGCCTCGTGGCCAGTGGTTGCGTCCACCATGATTTCAATGATCGGCAAGCGTCATTGAGGTCCCGGAAGTCTACACAAACACGTATTTGTCCAGATTTCTTAAGGACAATGACGATGTTGGAGATCCACTTGGGGTATTGCACATCTCGAATGAAGCCTGCTTCGATTAGCTTGTCAATCTCTACCTCGATTTGTGGAATGAGCTCGGATCGATAGCGCCTTTGAGTTTGCTTTATCGGTCGCGTTCCAGGCTTAGCTGCAAGATGATGCACAGCGATGACAGGGTCAAGGCCGGGCATTTCCTTGTAAGTCCAAGCAAAGACGTCTTTGTACTCTGATAACTATTGGTAATACTCTTCTACCTCGTCCGCACTTAGCAGCGCACTCACGAAGATAGGTTTCTGCTCGTCTTTTGTGCCTAAGTTGAGCTCCTTGAGATCATCAACCGTGGATTGCCCCCCATCCTCGAGTTGCGGTGGTGCAGCAGTGACATCTTCTTCGGGGATCTCATCTTCTTTACTTTCTTGGATCGTGATGTGGAAGACATCTTGGGATTCTTCTTCGGTGTCGTCTTTCTGGGTGTTGTAGTTATGAAAATCTATGCAAGCGCAAAGTTCCCCTGATTTTTTAAAGGTAACGTTTAAGTTCCGTCCTACGTCCATGACCCCTTGAATTAGATCACCTTCGATCATGTTGTCGATCTCAGCCTCATCCAGGCTTAAAAGTGTATTAATAATGGTTTCTTGCCCCCTTTTCGACTGGTGCATTTGTGAATGCGACGTAGGCTTCACGTGTAATTTCTTTGAAGTGACATGAGTCCTTCATTCAACCTTGCTTGACTTAGAGCATGCCCCTAGCGGTTGAGGCGACGACTTTGAGTCAAAAGAGCCAAAAGCGACGTCTTCCTTAGGGGTTTCATCTCCTTTGTCTTTTTGGATCGTGACGGGGAAGATGTCTTGGACCTCCCCTTCAGTGTAGTCCTCTTAGGCTGGTTGGCATGAAGATTGTCCAGTGTGGATGATGGTGCGCCTTCTTACTTTCAGTGGTCCATTTGTGTCCACCTCCAAGATTGTTTGGCGCTTCATCCTTGAAGGAATTGAGCTTCGAATGTCACCTTTTTCTGCTAGCATGTCGAGCTTTTCTTCCTTTGACGTTGTCTCCCTATTTTTAGAAAACTTCTTATTGTCTTCAAGTCTTTCCAAAGCTGACTGACGAAGAAGGGAGCTAGCCGTGTTGCTTTGCTTCTTAGGTTTTGACAACCTTTCAAAAATAGAGTTTTGGGATGCTGGCATGTTAAGTCTCTTAAAGGCGGAGGTTCGGTTTTGACCACCAATGCGATTAAGTGCTGACGTTCTGGGTCTTGAATGATTCATCCTATTGAAGACTGACGTCCGAATGGCGGATTAGGCTCTTCTTGATCTGGTTCAATGTTCACGCTGATGTGTTGAGTGCTAGCATTTTTCGCTTTGCTTGAAATCTTCACGGGTGCATTTGGTGTGAAGCCAAGTCCAGCTTTGTTGTTGTCCACTCCGTAACCATGCTTCTTCAACTTCTTTTGAGTCTTGGTGAAGTCGCGTTCTTTATTGTTGACGGTGTCTGAAACCTTCTTTCCAGGATTCGAAGAAGAAGCGAAGTCGTACCCAGCTTTCGACATGAGTTTGTAGGCGTTTGGATCAAAACCTTCTTCGGTCCTCTAGGTTGGGAGGAAGCTTGGTTCCACCCCCTTTGGTAGAGCTTTTATGAAGCCTTGTGGTAGTCTTGCAACCTTAGTGTCGCCTAGCTGTGTCAGAGGCAAAACTGCATTCGTCTTGAGTAACTTTACGTTATCCATATGCCGTTGTGCATCGGCTTTGTTTGCTCCAGTTTCGAATGGAGATTGACCATTCTTTCTTCTCGACATCGGAATGTATCGAAAGACGGGTGTGTTTGGTCCATTTAAGGGCGTCCTACTCCCTTTGGTTATTGCATGTTTAGCCAGCTCATTATCGTCCTTGCTTGAAGACTGCATAACTTCTTCTTCTTGCTTCTTGGGCATGGCTTGCCGCTCCTGCTTTTTAGGTGTTGCTTTGCCCATGGATTTGATCTCTTTTGGAAGAGTTTTGGGCACCATGTCTTCATCCATGTAGAACTTGGCGTCTGAGAAATGTGATTCGACTTCAGTGAATGGTTTGGTGTCGCCATAGATCACCTTCACTCATTCTCGGTAGAATTTTAAGCATTGGTGAAGGGTGGACGGTACTACTCCATTCGTATGGATCCAAGGCCTTCCTAAAAGCAAGCTGTAGGATGTTCTTGCATCAATCACGTGGAATATCGTGCTTGACTTGAGTTCACCAATAGTCATCTCCACTCGGATCATACCCATCGCTCTTTGTCCTCCTTGATTAAAACCTTGGATTAGTAGACGACTTAGGGACAGTTCATCCGCTTTGATGCCGATTGTAGTCATTGTTGACTTTGGCATGATGTTTATGGCTGATCCACCATCCATAAGCATGCGGTTGACTTTGTGTTCCCTTACGTACCCAGAGACGAATAGAGGACGGTTGTGAGGCTTGGATCTTAGCAGTAAGTCTTCGTCGGTGAAATGGATTGCGTCCTCGTTCTTGCGTCAAGCCTTCGTTCTTGCTTTCTTGCACTTCGTGGTCATTGGGACTTTCCAAGACCGCTGCTAATGCTATTCGCATCTTCTTTGGTAATCGTAGTGCTTCCTCAATGCTAAAGTGTGTTGGCAGACCTTCTTCGAGCGTAAGAGTTTTTTCTCCCTCAATGGTGATATCTTTTCCTTTTGAAGGTTCTTCCATTTCTACTTCGACCATGTGGCATGCAACGATAGTGCACTGTTGGAAGAAGTCATTCGGGAAGTACTCGTGCAAGGAGACAGGAATGCGTGGCTCTTGCTCCATAAGTTCCCTAACATACATTGGCTTATCAACTTTTACGTTTCTTTTGGGCTTCCTACTATTGCGGTGACGGTGTTTTCTCACTTGTTCCACCTTTGGTCTTGTGGCTTGTGGTTTTGGTTTCCTTGTTTTTTTGTAGGTCACCAATGTCCATCCTTCATCATCATCGGTATGTGCATCTTGTTCGTTTACCCTCGGCGATGGTTGTGTAGAAGGCACCGTGTAGCTTGCGCATTGATAGGAATGGTCGGGTGTCGCTTGGAGAGGCACGGGATCGAAATATCCAAACGCCACTGTAGTAGTATGTGTTGTGGATGTGTCTTCAAGGTCGAGCTCGATTCTCCCTTGTTGCGCTAGCTTCATAATGAGTTCTTTAAGGACGAAGCACTTGCCCACATGATGGCTCACAATACGATGGTACTTGCAGTACCTAGGATCGTTCGTTCGATTCATTTCTTCAGGGCGCTTGCACTCTGGTAACTCAATCACCTTCTTTTCCAGCAAGTCATCTAACATTGCATCCACGTCTGAGTTGGGAAAAGGGTACGTCTTTTGCTCCAACTCTCTCAAGGTGTTTTTATACTTGTCTTGGGTGCGAGGAGGCTCACTTCTCTTTGTCTCCTTTGCCTTGGTCTTGGAGGAAATCTTGATAGGCGCAGAGGATGTCTTGATAGGCGCGGATGAGGTTTTTGATGGGGGTAGTGTTGACAGTAAAAGTTTCCTTGGCGGGCTTTTTTCCAGTCTTGTCTACACTCGGGGCGAACACCTTATCTTTCTTGAAGTGGGTGATCGGCTCATTCTTTCCGTGATTGGCGATACTCAGCTCCATGTCGTGGGAACGAGTTGCCAGCTCCTTAAACGTTCTTGGTTTTATGCCTTGGAGAATGTAATGTAACCCCCAGTGCATGCCTTGAACACACATCTCAATGGCAGAGGTTTCAAAAAGCCGATCTTTGCAATCCAGACTTAATGAACGCCATCTATTGATGTAGTCGATGACAGGTTCCTCCTTCCACTGTTTCGTACTGGTCAGCTCCAGCATGCTTACGATGCAGCGCGTGCTGTAGAAGCGGTTGAGGAATTCCCTTTCTAGCTGATCCCAACTGTTGATAGACTCGGGCTCGAGGTCGGTGTACCAGTCAAAGGTGTTGCTTTTCAGTGAGCGCACGAACTGCTTGATGAAGTAGTCTCCCTCTGTTCCAGCATTACTGCAGGTTTCAATGAAGTGGGCGACATGTTCCTTCGGGTTCCCCTTCCCATCGAACTGCATGAACTTTGGTGGCTGATAACCCATCGGCATCTTCAAAGCGTCAATCTTCTTGGAGTAGGGCTTTGAGTATAGTACGGAATCATGTGAGCTTCCTTCATACTGCGCCTTGATGGTGTTGGCGATCATCTCCTGCAGCTGCTGGATAGAGAGAGATCCCATGAGCGTCGCCGCTTGGTCTGGCTTCAGCTTCTCTTCGACATTCTCCACTGGAGGCTCCTCATCCTCGTCGTTTTCCTTCTTTACTGGATTATCCCCTTGCCTGACTTTCCCATCGGGCTTTGCATCTAGTTGGTTAACGAGTGCTACGATTTGCAGGTTGTTGTCCTCCATAGTCCTTGTGAGTTTTCCGATCGCTTCATTCATCTGAGCCAGCTGCTCCTCAATTGAAGTCGCTCAAGTAACCATGACTTGCATAGCTATGCCGCTGCTTGAGTCGGCATCGGAAAGTAAGGATTCAGAGTACTTCCTCTGGCTTTCCTCTCTTGGCGCCCTGAACGAGGCCAGGGTGATCACCGGTTCATGCCTCGGGTGCTCTTGTGCCTTCGGTGGAGTTGATGCAAGGGCGGAAGAGGCGGCAGAAAGAGCTTTTGCCTTGCTTCGAGTTATGATGCCTGAAGTGACGCCTCCTGCCGTGATGACGCTCTTGTTTCTTGCATCGGCAGCGAGAACAACTTGGGCCTTCTTTGACGCCATTTGTGCTTGTTGCGGATTTAAAGATAGAGATGAGAGGTAAAGACTGTCCCACCGGGCGTGCCAAATTTGTAAACACGGAAATTTCTGAAACAAGAACAACGTGTACAAAGAAATATTTTGGTGTTAATGGATTTGTAGGGTTACAATCTCTTCTACAAATTTAGCCTCTGATTCTATCTTTGTAATGGGTAGATTTGTTGATGTTGTTGATCCAAAGGGCCGTCGGGGCTTGATCTTTAGGATGAACGAATGATGAATGATAAACACTTTCTTCAAGAGCCGTCGGGGCTTGATTTTGAATTAGTGGAAGTTTCTTCAAGGGCCGTTGGGGCTTGATCTTGAAGGAGGATTTTGACGAAGAACGAAGAGGGCTTTCTTGATTCTTTGGAATTTGCTTGAAAGCTTTAGAGTTTCGAGGCTTCAAGGCTTTGGTGTGGTGTGAATTCTCTTCCAATTTGGGAGTAGAGAAAGTGTATGTCAAATCCTCTCATGATTCTTTGATGGATGAGCCTATTTATAGGCTTTGGGAATGAATCACCACCATCCATTTGTTTTGGTGGATGTTGTAGGTGAATTTTGGTGGATGTTGTAGGTGAAACTTGGTGGATGTTTGTAGGTGAAACTTGGTGGATGTTGTAGGTGAAACTTGGTGGATGTTTGTAGGTGAAACTTGGGTGGATGTTGTAGGTGAACTTAGTGTATGATGTAGGTGAAGTGAATGAAGGTTGTAATTTTAATACAATGGTCAACATTTATTTCACCAAAATTTCAATGTTTACAAATGTAATCTTAATGCAATGGCTAACATTTATGCCACCGAAATTTCAATGTCTACACCTACACTGCAGACCATTGATTTATCAGGCAATCAACAGCTTCAGGATTCCTTACCAGAATTGAGCGGAGAAATCAGAAAAAATATGCCTTGCCTTGTTTGTTAAAGAACAAATCCACTTTGTGTGTCCCTGTTTTTCGATCCAACAAAATTTATGGACACATTGCATGTCTCAAAACCAATGGCAAAGAGGGCTAATGAAGATGATTCCCTTGCCAAGATCAAACTCCTAGAATTTTCACATTAAATAGGAAGAGGCAGAATTGATTTTTCTTTTGAAGATGTTATAACAATTACCATGAAAGGTTCAAGGATGGATATGGTTAAGATTCTATCTTGACCTTGGTTGATTTCTCATGCAACCAGTGGACCAATACCTGAGGAAATGGGAGAGTTTAAGTCACTATATTTCCTTAATTTGTCTAGTAGTTCTTTCACAAGCAAAATCCCATCGTCATTTGCCTACATGCATCAACTCGAGTCATTAGACCTCTCACAGAACAAGCTGAGCGGGCAAATTCCACCGCAGTTGGCAAACTTTAATTTCCTTGAATTCTTTAATCTCTCAAATAATCAACTTGTTGGCAGGATCCCAAGTTGAACTCAGATTTCAACACTTCTGAAAGCCTCATTTATAGGTAACAAAGGACTATGGGGGCCTCCTTTGTCTGCCGACAAGAAAGCGGGATTGTCACCACCACCACAAGCAAATGGAAGCCATTCGAAATCCTGCCGCAAGATTGGTAGCGATCTTATCAGTGTTGAAATTGGATTTACGTTTGGCTTAGAAGTTGCGCTTATTATCTTTCCGGGAATAAGTGAGTTGAAGCTACGTGTAAAACTAATCTAAATTCTAGCTTAGTTTGGCTTAAAGTTGTGTTCTGCTTGAAAATTCTGGTTTTGGGACTAAGCAAGTGCATGATGCAATGAAAATACCAGTAAAATGAAAATCCATCGATTTGAACAGAAGCTTCGTAACAATATTATCCCAAACTACATGGAAAGCTTTAGATTATGTACTTGCCGCATGCATGTTGTTATTTCTTCAAATATGAAAAAATTAATGCCATGTTATGTCTGCTATACCATTACCTCTTCCAGCCTTGGAAAATCAACATTCACAGTCATTTAATGGGAACCTGAAGAGCAAGGGGGTAGTGTGAATGTGACTGTCATCTACGCTCATCTTCCACTTGGTTGTGCTGGTGTTTGTAGGGGCGAAATTTCTCGCTCTCTTCCCCACCATTTTTTTTATTTGTGCACGTTAATTAGTCAGGCAGATGTCGTAAGACTTCAAAGCCAAGTAACGCACAAGTCTTCTGGAGTTGTAGCTATCTATAATTTTCAGTCTGAATCATAATTATAGACAGATAAATGAAGAAACAAGAGAAATACTATGAAGATTGTAATCAACAGATGCGGGGCACAATTGTGGCTTATACATACGAGAATGTGAAAGCAAAAGAGTCTCGTATGGGTGACAGTAGAACCCTTGCACAATTGTGCCTTATATGTGCAATTTTCAGTCCCAATCAAAATTAGTAAGGTCTCTAAATAACCTATAATAAATTGACATGTGTAAAATAAATAAATTCATAATTAAAAGATACATGGTCGGTTCGTACATGCCCGTGTTCACGGTCTATTGGTTTTTCTGTTCTCGTGTGGGAAGGCGGGATTGGCATATCTAACTAGTCCTAGCAAAGAGCGGTATTGACCCATCTATTCTAGCAAACCAAGGGAGACCCAAGCAGCAAGAACAAGAGGGGATCTTGCCGATCCTGATTAACCTGCGGAAAACTGGGAAAACCATACTTCGAAACAATTATTATTGTGCAGGCCATAGGCATTGCTGCATATTCATATATATTCAACCGGACTTAATGTGAAATACAAGTTTTTATAAAAATCATGAGATCATATGAACTTTTTCTAACCATATGAAATCCATACTTTCGCTAAATTCTTTAGGATCATTAGAATGCATCGAGACTTTTATCTCCATTTTTTAGAAAAATACAATTGCTTACATCTTTAAGGGTAGTCAACCTAGCTTTCTAACAAGCTTAGTAACATGTCGAGATATTTTAGATGAATTCTCTCAAAATCACAGGGGAGAGGTAAAATTTGTAAATGCTTAAAATACACTACAAATTAGTCCAATTCCCTCGAATCAGAGAGATTTCGTAGTGGATTTTTCAGCATTCACAAATCTCACATTCCTTTGAGATTTTGAAGAATTTCACTCAAAATTTTACATGAAAATATCTAAAAATTAAACTCCATCAAAATCCATAAATTTAGACAAACCAATGAAGACTTCAAAATCAACATCGAGTCATCAACCCATAAAAGCAATCTCACAATTCCACAATGTCATGGATAAATCCAATTATATCATTAGTATCGTCTCAAGTGATAAATTTCCACTTGCTTTGTAATAGCCTCTAGGCTATTGTAAATTTGTGATTAGGGATTGTCAAGGGACTTACCTACACTCTTATTTAATTTTTTTTGTTGATTTTATTGAAATTATTCAATTGAATGATAGGAAATTTTAATAAGACATTGATAGTTTAATTAAACTTCATATGTGTAGAGAGTAAAATGGATGTAGAAAGAGATTATTACATGAGTTCAAATAAAAAGGAATATGTCTAGGAGATAGAAAGTGTGTATTTATCTTTTTCATATTCACATCACTATAAAAAGAAAAGAAAAAAAATGGAGAAAAAAACCAAGATTCCTAAATCTATAAATCAACAAGTCAACCCAGAAATATCATAATTCCACAACGTGGCTCATCTCCTTTAGCCCCTGCTTACGCTACATTTATAATGGCCCGAAGATTATAATGCCAATCCCAGAGAGCAAATAGTCAAGCCACCAACACCTGATGCCTTTTTTCCAATTCGCTGGCCAATGGTCGTGCCTATAAAAGCCACCCAAACCGTTCTCAGTTGTCCAATTGTTTTTTATTACTTTCTTTGCTAATTAAGCTTAGCAAATTAAGTGTTTGAAAAATGAAAACTTTGCTCCAATATTTCTTCCTCCTATTCTTGTTCAATATCTCCACCATCACTACTACCTGTGCTAATACCATCCCTGCAGTTCACCACCAATGTATTCAACACCAGCATCTATTGTTACTCAATCTCAAGAAAGCCCTTACATTCTCTGATCCCCAGTTGGAAGCTACTCCCCCACCCAAGTTCATATCATGAAATTCAAGTACCGACTGTTGTTCTTGGTTCGGTGTTACTTGCAGTACTAATGGACATGTTGTTGGTCTTGACATTAGCAGCGAATCTATATCCGGTGGGATTGACAATTCGAGCCGCCTCTTTGATCTTCAACAGCTTCAAAGCCTCAATTTAGCTGATAGTATAATCGGAAAATTCTATTTTAATCCTTGTCGAAGATTAAAAATTAATTCTAATCCTTGGCATTTAATTGTAATTTTTTAATATCAAAGAGGTTGTAATAATTGTTGAGTTTTTTGTTTGTAGGTTATACATTGATTTCCCATAAATAATAAAAATGTTATTTATCATATATTTTTTTATGTATATGCATATTACATACATTTGTATGTTTAGATACTATAATTACTTATCGATACATTTGTACCAACACATTTGTATCGATACATTCGTACCGAAAGTTATGTACTGATACATTTGTATCGAAAATTACGTACCAATACTTCTATACCTATGAGTAAAATAAGGTACCTAAAGTTATGTACTGATACATTCGTACCGAAACTTATGTACTGATACTTCCGAAACCTATGAGTAATTATAACACATTTGTTATATCTATTACCATTTGAAATTCTTTACCCATCCATAATAAATGTATTTTTTTATGCTCCAATCATATTAATAGATAAAAATTTAATAAAAAAACAAATTCTTATTATTAAAAAATTCAACAACAAAACAAAAATAATTTATACATAACTTTCAGTACCTTATTTTATTCATAAGTACGGAAGCATCGGTACATAAGTTTCGGTACGAATGTATCAGTACATAACTTTAGGTACGTTATTTTATTCATAGCTATAGAAGTATCGGTACGTAAGTTTTAGTACAATTGTATCAGCACATAACCTTCGGTACAAATGTATTGATACAATTGTGTTGGTACAAATGTATCGAAAGGTAATTATAGTATCTAAACATACAAATGTATGTAATATGCATATACATAAAAAAAATATATGATAATATATGACAAATAACATTTTTATTATCTATGGGAAATCAATGTATAACCTACAAGCAAAAAACTCAATAATTATTACAACCTCTTTGATATTCAAACCTAAGGGAGTTCAGCTGGAATGCTAACAACGTCTTCGCTCCGTTTCCAGGATTCTTTGCGAATTTTTCAAAGTTGACTTCCTTGAGTCTCTCCTATTGTTCGTTGCAAGGTACATTCCCCAAAGAGATCTTTCAGGTAACTACTCTGAAAATTATTAACCTTTCAAGTAATGAAGAACTTCATGGTTCCTTGCCGGAATTTCCAAACAATGGATCCTTTCGGTCCTTGGTTATAAGCTTCACAAATTTTTCAGGGTTATTGCCGGGCTCTATTGGAAACCTCAAGCATTTAGAGAGAATTGATCTTTTCAATTGCAGTTTCACTGGATCAATTCCAAAATCAATGGAGAATCTAACACAATTTGTTTATTTGGAAATGTCCTCAAACCTGTTCAACGGTGCAATTAGTTCTATACAATGGGAAAACGTTATTAATCTAGCAGAGCTTCATTTGGCCGAAAATCTACTTGAAGGGAGTATTCCGCCGTCTCTCTTTTCTCTTCCCTTGTTGCAAGAATTAGTACTTTACCAAAATTGATTCTTTGGTCAACTCAGTGAGTTCTCTAACGCCTCTTCCAACTTGGTTACCCTTGATTTGAGTTATAATAATTTGGAAGGTCCAATTTCATCATCTCTGTTTTCTTTCCCCTTGGTACAAGAAATTGTGCTTTTCAGTAATCATTTCTCTAGTCAACTCAGTGAGTTTTCTAACACCTCGTCCAACTTAGTTACCCTTGATTTGAGTTTTAATAATTTGGAAGGTCCAATTCCTGTGTCTATCTTTAATTTTCGGGGGCTTGAGCAGCTCTCTTTGTCGTCAAACAATTTCAGTGCCTTTCCTTTCAACGGTCCTCAGCATCTGAAAAATCTGACCAGTATTGATCCTTCGTACAATAGCTTGCAAATTTTGTACAATGGTACCAATTCCTCATACTCCTTATTTCCTCAAATTGGTGCACTGAATTTGGCTTCTAACAAGTTGACAGAAATACCAGGTTTCCTGAGAAACCAATCCGAATTATCTTATTTAGACCTTTCGAAAAATCATATTCAAGGTGAGATACCCAATTGGATTTGGTTCAAATATCTTTTTTCCCTAAATCTTTCTTGTAACTCCCTGGTAACTCTTGAAGCTCCTTTCAATGATCCTACTATGAGGGAGATTGTCCTTCATTCAAACCAACTCCAAGGAGAAATCCCTTATACCTTCGGAAATGTCTATTACCTAGATTGCTCCAGCAATCATTTCTCTCGTAGTATTCCAGCTAACATAGGCCTTTTCTTTTGGGACATTAAGTTCTTATCTCTTTCAAACAATAACTTGCGTGGCATCATTCCAGAATCAATATGCAATGGAGTTCTTGACATTATTAATCTGTCCAATAATTCCTTGAGTGGCAGGATTCCTCAATGTTTGTTTACAGAAATGAGTTTGGGAGTACTTAATTTGAGGAGAAACAACCTCACTATAACTATTTCAAATTTTGAGTTTTCAGATTCATGTGAATTGCACACTTTAGACCTTGGGGAAAATCGGATTAAAGGTGAGTTTCCAAAATCTCTAGCCAACTGCACATCATTAGAGGTTTTAAACCTTGGAAACAATCAGATAAAAGATGCCTTTCCTTGTTTTTTGAAGAAGATATCCACTTTGCGTGTTCTTCTTTTGCGGTCCAACAAATTTTATGGAGGCATTGCATGTCCCAAAACCAATGGCACCCTGGCCAATGCTTCAAGTCATAGACCTAGCTCACAAGAATTTGAGTGGTGAAATACCGAGAAGATCTTTGACAACATGGCTGGCAATGAGGGCTAATGCAAATGATTTCCTTGGCAATGCCAGACACCTAGAATTTTCAGGTAAAAGAGGGAGAGCGGGAGTTGGTTTTTCGTCTCATGATGGTATAACAATTACCAGAAAAGTTCAAGGATGGATATGGTTAAGATTCTAACTATCTTGACCTTGGTTGATTTCTCAGGCAACAATTTCAATGGACCAACTGTTCGTGGCAGGAATTTCCGCTGGGAATGTTTCCTGGCCGACGAGCACACAGCTCCCCTGGAGGTTGGCGCCGGTTGAGGGCTGCTGTCGGGCTTCTGCTTCGTTTCTGGGCGTTGTCGGGCAAGTCTCGTCGGGCAAGACTCTTCGGGCAAGGCTCTTCGGGCAAGGCTGAAAGAGAAGGACAGAGTTAACTTTGAGAGGTGCCTTTGTGGGGCCTTAGGTATAGGCCTTGAGGCTCACAATCAAGGTTAACATTTAGGTGCTCAGGCGTGCCACTGCCATCTTTAGCATGGCAGATGTAAAATGGTTGTCGTTCTTTCATTGTATATATATATATGTATCCAAGAAACCGTGTTTAGTTATAACATGTGCCTTTGTGGGGCCTTAAATGTAGGCCTTGAGGCTTCCCATACATGACTAAACCAGTACTCGAACGCATCATATGTATTCTTGTGATTGTAGGAGTCTTCTAACTATTATATTTCTGATTACCCGAATCCAAGGAATAGAACGAACCCAAATGGGTGCCTTTGTGGGGCCTTAGGTGTAGGCCTTGAGGCTTCCCATCAGAGTTCATTCTTATGCTTAGACTCTTAAGATCGCTGAACAGGATGAATCCAAATGGATGCCTTTGTGGGGCCTTAAGTGTAGGCCTTGAGGCTTTCCATTATAGTCCATCCCATGCTTAAGCGTTCTATGATAATCATGATATAATAGAAAGAAAACTAGAAGGTAGGTCGATTACTTGCGCCCCAAGTAACTTCGGACTTCTCGTTTATCAAGGATTGTCGTGGATGGGTTAAGTCCACAGAAAGTTCTTTTTTATGCCTTGAGGCCAAGGACTTTTAAACTAATCAGATTTACATGCCTGCGGGCTTAGGACTTGGATCTAATTTAAGCATTGAAGATATATTTAAATCAGATCCAAGTGTTGAGAAAGCTTTGTCATCGTGATTTTGCTAGAGACAACTTGTATATAACTAAAAACATACAACATATCGCTAGACTTTAAAGAAAGAAAAGACAAAGACAGAACAAAGCAGGTCGGGCAAGATTAAACCTTATCAATTAAGGCTGATCGTCTTGGAGGTCCCTATCTTTGTGGTTCTGTCAAAGGTCTGAAAGCTTAGGTGGAGAGGGGAAAGGAGAATACAAAAGGGTGAATCGATACTACAACAAGTTTGAACAAGGTAGCAGAGCTATTACAAAGTTTAGGAGAAAAGATTATCCCGAGGGGGATGAAAGCTTGGGCTGACTACAGCTTCGTTTGAAGGCAAATCTGGCTTTTTGAGCAGAGTTTGTGCTTTTGTTTGTTTGATTGAGTGTCTTTATTCCTGTCTTCTCTTCCTCATTTTATAGACTACTCGGTTTGGCTCCTGTAGCAACAGCTTTGCCCGAATGCGGTCTGAGGGTGATGACTCATCAGCTTTATTACATGTAATGCCACCATAAAGTACTTTATGGGCTGTGCAGTCTGATCAGTCTACACCAATTGGTCCTTGGGTAGGTAGGCAAGTGGCCTTTGTGAATTGTATCAAGTCAGAAAAGGCCATTTCCTGCCTTCCCAAGTCTCGGCTGGGCTTTGATCTTCTATTCCTCCAGGCCTCCTTGGGCCGACTCCATCTTTGGGCCAAAAATCAAGTTTTAATCCAAACAGTGCCCCCTTCAATTAATGTGAAGGTTGGAATCTCAAGCGTCGACATTGATTGAATACCCGTATGCATGCATATCCGTCCTTGGAAATTGGTGCTTCCGGTGCCCCTTGCTCTTTTCATGACCCTTGAACTGTCCTTTGAGCTCTATAAAATCTAGCTCGAGACTTCTCTTACAAAACCACCAACTTTCCTTTGGCTCTGGCCTTCAACTTCCATCCATCTTGAGCGTTCTTGTTTTCTCTTAGCAACTGAGAAATGGGTTCCTTAGGTTTTGAGTGGAGTTTCCTAAAACTCCCTTTTCGCGAGAAAATGAGGTTTTAACTGATGACTGCTATCTCCAACACCCTTGGTCGACCGCCCCTCTATCTCCAACACCCCTGGTCAGGCGGCTTCCTCCTGATGGTTTGTCCTCCCGCAAGTTGCGGTGATAAATCGGACTTCACCATCACATATGGTGACAGCCCCGTTGGAGGATCCTCTACCAGGCCCATGTTGGCCGCACAACCCGATCACCCGATTGGGTTCCATCCATGAAGACGTCGGGAAACCAGTTGAAGACACCACTATACTCAGAGAGAATTAAATGTAATACATAGGATTGGAACTTTGTAAATTTCATCAATTTGTCGACATGAAATAAATACTATTTTAGCAATTTCTGTCTTTCTGCCCTCTTTGAATGTTTGATGAACAAAAACACTGCATATGGGATTCCCGAAGCTTGCTTCACTCTGCCCCCTCTTCAATGTAACAATCCCTAACATCCCATAATGTAGGACAATATTTCTTTAAGAATCTAACATTAATGGGATGTTTCTGCCTATTTCCTTCGAGGTCCGCTAGGTAGTATCCTCCTTTATTCAAGACTTGACTAATAATGAAATGACCTTCCCATGTCGGGCTCCACTTTCCAAAACCCCGAAGCTGAGCTCCCAGCGGGAGGACTGTTTTCCATACTAAATCTCCCTCTTTGAAAGACTTTACCTTCACCTTCTTGTTATAAGCTCGGGCAACAACTATCTTTCCTTCCTGAATCTGGTTCAAGGCTTCAATTCGGGCTGCATCCAGATCTTCAATACCTTGACACATAGCTTCGATATATTCTGTACTATGTAACCCAAATTGGTTTTGAATTCTTATGGAACTAACGTTGATCTCCATGGGGAGCACTGCATCTTGCCCGAACGTCAAAGCATAAGGAGTTGTGCCGGTCCCCGCTCTTTTAGAAGTCCTGTATGCCCACAACGTGTTCCCCAACATCTCATGCCACTTTTCTGGACTATCTGTCACCATTCTTTTAATAATGTTGACCAAGATCTTGTTGCTAGCTTCGGCCTGCCCATTTGACTGAGGGTAGTACGGACTGGATTGGATCATCTTTATCTTATACTTGCTTGCAAACTCCTCGACTTCTTTTGAAATGAAAGATGGCCCACGGTCCGTCACTATAGTCTCGGGCACCCCATATCTGTGCAGGATCTTGGTCTCGATAAAATTCTTGACTACGGTGGAAGTTACGGATTTTACTGCTGATGTTTCCACCCACTTGGTGAAGTAATCCGTCGCCACAATTATAAAAGTATGCCCTTTACTGGAAGCTGGATAAATTTGCCCGATGAAGTCCATCGCCCATCCTCGGAACAGCCAAGGCTTGACCACTGGATTCAAAGGTACTGAAGGCACGTGTTGGAGAGGTCCATGCCTCTGACATTCTTCACAACCGCGGGCATAAGACTTGCAGTCTTTTTCCATGTCGGGCCAGAAATAACCGTACCTTCTGAGTAGCCATCTCATCTTTGTCTCCGCTTGATGTGCTCCACATATTCCCTCATGTACTTCGGCCATCACTCTCATGGATTCTTCCTGGCCTAAGCATTTTAACAGTAATCCATCCGGGGTTTTTCTCAGAAGGTTCTTCGCCCATAAGACATATTTGGTTGCTTGCTGTCTATTCTTCTTACTTGTAGGTGAAGAAGGATCCTTCAGGTGATAAATGATGGGTGCCCTCCAATCTTCCATCTTGGCTTCTAGAACCATTACATCCAAACTAAATTCCCGATCCAAGATGGAAGGAAGGTTTCTTGTTTGAATCTCGACATTTACTCCATACTTTCTTTCCTGTATTGGCACTCCTGAGGCGAGTTGCGCCATTTCATTGGCTGCTAAGTTAGATCCCCTAGGAATATGATTGACCGATATCTCGGATTCCCAGAAACTCAACAATTGTGTTGCTGCCATATAGTACCCCGCCATAGTGATATGTCTGCACTTGAACTCGCCATTTAGCTGGTTTACTACCAACTCTGAATCACCAAAGACTTCTACCTCTGCTGCCCCCAAATCCAACAGGATTTCCAGACCAATAATCAATGCCTCATACTCTGCCCGATTATTAGTATTTTCTTGGTAATCGAGCAGGAATGAGTAATAATGATAAACCCCCTGAGGATTTATAATCACAATCCCAGCTCCTGCAGCCTTCTGAGTGTGGGATCCATCGAAATATAGCTTCCAATGAGTAATCCATAGGCCCGTTACTCTTCTTATCTCTTGCTGGATCCAATCTTCTTTGCCCGAAACATCACTTCTTGGTGGGATCCAAACGCTAGTAACCTCCAAACTTCCTGGGATATTGATTACCTCACTTTGATGTTCCTGATGCTCGGTCAAGAAATCAGCTATTGCCTGGCCTTTGACTGCCCTTTGAGGTACATACTGAAAGCTGAATTCTGACAGTGCTAGAATCCACTTCCCAATCCTTCCTGCTAGCATAGGCTTTGACAACATGTACTTTATCACATCTGTTTTGGCAATGATGTGTACGTGACAAGGTAACATATAATGTCTTAGCTTGCTGGCAGTAAAATATAGAGCCAAACACAATTTCTCCACCGGAGAATATCTTGTTTCTACTTCGGTCAAAATTCTGCTGAGGTAGTATACGGCCTGCTCCTTTCCACCTTCATTATTTTGAGCTAGCAAACTCCCAATTGACTTTTCCGAAGTAGAAATATATAGTTTCAAGGGCTTTCCCCTTTGAGATGGTACCAGCACTGGTGGAGAAGTTAGGTAGGCCTTGATGCTGTCAAATGCCTGTTGGTGGGTCGGCCCCCACTCAAAATTCTCTTTATCTTTCAACCTTAGTAAAGGAGTCAGCGGTTGGATTTTGCCTGCTAAATTGGCAATGAATCTCCTCAAGAAGTTGATCTTGCCTAGTAGTCTCTGAAGCTGCACTTTGTTGGTGGGTGGGGGTGACTCCAATATTGCCCGAGACTTGTTTTTGTCCACTTCCACACCTCTCTGATGCACCAAGAATCCCAAGAAGTTGCCCGCTCTTACTCCAAATGCACACTTCTTTGGATTCATCTTCAATTTGTGGATCCGCATCCTTATCAATGCTTGCCTGAGATCTACTAGATGCTGTTCTTCTGTTTTAGATTTCACCACGATGTCGTCGATATAGACCTCCATGCTCTGGCCGATTAGATCATGAAAAATGGCATTCATTGCTCTTTGATATGTTGAGCCAGCATTCTTGAGCCCGAATGGCATGACCAGATATTCATATGCCCCCACATGACCAGGACACCTAAAAGCTGTTTTATGAATATCATCTGGAGCCATCTTTATCTGGTTATATCCGGCATTTCCATCCATAAAAGATAAAACTTTATGCTTTGCTACTGCATCTATGGACAAATCAGCCATAGGCATGGGGTACTCATCTTTTGGTGTAGCGCCATTAATATTTCTGTAATCAACACAACATCGTACTGCTTTTGTTACAGCTTTTAAAACGGGTACGATGTTGGCTAACCACTCCACATATTTGGCTGGTCTGATAAAGCCAGCTTTCACTAGCCTCTCAATCTCTTCTTTGACCTTTTCTTCTATCTCCTTTGACATCCTCCGTGGTGCTTGCTTGACCGGTTTATATCCTTCCTTGATGGGCATTCTATGTTCCACCAAGGTTGGATCTAACCCTGGCATCTCGGTGTAATGCCAAGCAAAACAGTCTTTGAATTCTTGCAGGAGACAAATAATCCTGGCCCGATCCTTGGCCCCTAATAAACCACTGATCTGTATTGGTCTTAGATCCTTCTCTGTGCCTAGATCAATAACTTCCAAAGGATCCTGAACTTCGGGTGATGGTTTATCAGGTTCTGCACATAAAAATTCGACCAATTCTAGGCTCTCGGGCAAGTCGTCTGGCCCATCTAGATCATATATGCACTCGGCCATCTGAATAGCCCTATCCAGTTCTTCACTGCAAGATTCCTCTTCATTTTCATGCTGGCTGGTCGAAGCTTCTTCCTGCCATTCTTGCTCTTCCTGCTCCCTCTCTTGTCTTCTTCCTTTCCCATATACCAACAGCCTTTTAATCAGGGATCTGACTGCCATAACCTGATCTTTCTTCTTTTGTTCAGTCATTGATGATGTAGGGAAATTGGTATAAGACAGGGTCTATCCCACTCCTCCTTAGTAAGGAGCATTCCTTGTTCCAAAAGCTTTTGGGCCGTCACCTTGGTAGGGCGGCCGTTCTTATCAGCTCCTGAACATTTCAAGATTCCTACGTTGGGATTGTAGAAACCTGCTTCCGCAACATTGGCCGAGGGGAGGAACGGCCGTGTTTCGGCCTCTACTATCTCCCAAAAGCCTGGTCCTTCAACACCCGCCTCATGATATACCGCCACTTGTTGATGAAGAGTGGAAGGTATGGCTAAACTTTGATGGATCCAATCTCTTCCGAGTAAGGCTCCGTAAGTGGAAGTGCAGTCCACCACAAAGAATGCCAGCATTATCTTTTTGGATCCCAAGTCCACCTCCAAAGGTAATATGCCATGAGTCTTAGTGATGGCACCTGAAAAGCTAGAGACCGTAAGGTCCGTGGGAATAAGATCTTCTGTACCTCTCCCCATCTTCCTCATCTGCTTGGCCGGTAACACTTTAACCACTGCTCCTCCATCAATCAAAATTCTTTTGAAGGGCACACCTTCTAGGTGAGCTGAAACATATATAGGCTTCAGATGGTTGGCCAACGAAATACTCGGACGGCTAAACACCATCTCATTTGTGTAAATCCTTAGAGGACCACCTTTGGATGTTTCTGAGGGCTCAGCTCTGCCCAAGTCTTCTTCTTCCGCTATATCCACATTGACTTGTGCCATCATTGGCTCTGTTGTTAAGTAATCACCCTCCATAGTAGTAGGTTGATCAGGTCTGGCACCAAAAGTGGCGGATAATATATATGCCATGTTGATGTGGAAATTACTGGGCTCGAGTACATCCTCCTTCTTGCTCCCAATATGGTCCATGAATTCATCTAACCAGGCCATCGCATCGGCTGGGACCAGAGGTTCTGGTATCCCCTCCTGTTGTAGTTGACCCATGCCCTCGTACAGCGTTTGTTTTGGAACTTCACCAAAGGGATCCACCAATGGCAGAGAAAGTGGTCTTGCAACGGTTCCCATGTGAATAGGCTCCGGCTTCCATCCAGGAGTTGGTACCATGATTGGATCTTCTTGAGCTCTTCTCAAGATCCTATACTTCCCAGGATGTTAGCTCTGCGGCACATGATCCCCTACCCCTTCTGCTTTGCTGTTGGCTTTCTCTACCTCCTTCTTATTTCACTAATGGAGCTGGCTACTACCTCCAGATGTTGCTATTTCCAACTTTTGAGTTTTTGAGGTTTCAGAGGTAGTGGGGGTTTTTAAGGAATTCATGTAGGCCTTGTGCTGCCTTTGAACCCTCCTGATCATAGAGGCTCCCATTGGTTTGGTTGGCTGTCTGTTCTTTCCGACTACATACCATTTCCGCCCGAGGTGGGCAGAATTCCCTTTTCTGTCGGGATTAGCTATCCCATCAGTTCTCTTGACTTCTCTCCTCATCTGGCCATTCTGAGGATGATCTGCACCTCTTTGGATTGTGGCCTCCATTTTTTCTGCCTCGTCAGAAGCTTCATGGTTTCGAAACACTTCTGACAAAGCTTTGGGCTGGGAATCACCTCCTAAGCGTTGAAAAACACTTCGGGAGGTATCCTTCCTTGTCGCCTGCTTATTTCTCTCGCGGGCCTCTCTTCTTGCATCTTCTTCCTTCCTCCTGATTCACTCGTGATCAATGAGGACTCCAGCCGAAGGAATCTCGAGCTCACACTCACACTGGCATTTACTGCACATAACCATCCCCTTGATTATGGCAGCCTTTGGATACACGGGTAGTTTGTTTATTTTCTCCGTAGGTTTCTTGGCCAGTCTTTCTTCTTCTTCCCTTGTAATCTTCCCTTTTCCCTTCTCCGCCCATGTTATATTTAGCATATTTATAGGGGCCTCTGGAAAGGGACATGCAGGGTTGATTATCACGTCCATCCCGTCTGGCTGGTTGTTTTTACGTCTTTTTCCTCTGGGAGGAACCACATCAATATCACTTCTAGAGCTCGTGGAGGCTTTCTCCAACGTTGCAACATTTGAAATAGCGTGTTCTGCAAGTCTTCTGGCATATCCGTTTCTCTATCTTCTGATTGGTAAATCCCACCGGGCGTGCCAAAACTATGTTCGTGGCAGGAATTTCCGCTGGGGATGTTTCCTGGCCGACGAGCACACAGCTCCCCTGGAGGTTGGCGCCGGTTGAGGGCTGCTGTCGGGCTTCTGCTTCGTTTCTGGGCGTTGTCGGGCAAGTCTCGTCGAGCAAGTCTCGTCGGGCAAGTCTCGTCGGGCAAGACTCTTCGGGCAAGGCTCTTCGGGCAAGGCTGAAAGAAAAGGACAGAGTTAACTTTGAGAGGTGCCTTTGTGGGGCCTTAGGTATAGGCCTTGAGGCTCACAATCAAGGTTAACATTTAGGTGCTCAGGCGTGCCACTGCCATCTTTAGCATGGCAGATGTAAAATGGTTGTCGTTCTTTCATTGTATATATATATATGTATCCAAGAAACCGTGTTTAGTTATAACAGGTGCCTTTGTGTGGCCTTAAATGTAGGCCTTGAGGCTTCCCATACATGACTAAACCAGTACTCGAACGCATCATATGTATTCTTGTGATTGTAGGAGTCTTCTAACTATTATATTTCTGATTACCCGAATCCAAGGAATAGAACGAACCCAAATGAGTGCCTTTATGGGGCCTTAGGTGTAGGCTTTGAGGCTTCCCATCAGAGTTCATTCTTATGCTTAGACTCTTAAGATCGCTGAACAGGATGAATCCAAATGGATGCCTTTGTGGGGCCTTAAGTGTAGGCCTTGAGGCTTTCCATTATAGTCCATCCCATGCTTAAGCGTTCTATGATAATCATGATATAATAGAAAGAAAACTAGAAGGTAGGTCGATTACTTGCGCCCCAAGTAACTTCGGACTTCTCGTTTATCAAGGATTGTCGTGGATGGGTTAAGTCCACAGAAAGTTCTTTTTTATGCCTTGAGGCCAAGGACTTTTAAACTAATCAGATTTACATGCCTGCGGGCTTAGGACTTGGATCTAATTTAAGCATTGAAGATATATTTAAATCAGATCCAAGTGTTGAGAAAGCTTTGTCATCGTGATTTTGCTAGAGACAACTTGTATATAACTAAAAACATACAACATATCGCTAGACTTTAAAGAAAGAAAAGACAAAGACAGAACAAAGCAGGTCGGGCAAGATTAAACCTTATCAATTAAGGCTGATCGTCTTGGAGGTCCCTATCTTTGTGGTTCTGTCAAAGGTCTGAAAGCTTAGGTGGAGAGGGGAAAGGAGAATACAAAAGGGTGAATCGATACTACAACAAGTTTGAACAAGGTAGCAGAGCTATTACAAAGTTTAGGAGAAAAGATTATCCCGAGGGGGATGAAAGCTTGGGCTGACTACAGCTTCGTTTGAAGGCAAATCTGGCTTTTTGAGCAGAGTTTGTGCTTTTGTTTGTTTGATTGAGTGTCTTTATTCCTGTCTTCTCTTCCTCATTTTATAGACTACTCGGTTTGGCTCCTGTAGCAACAGCTTTGCCCGAATGCGGTCTGAGGGTGATGACTCATCAGCTTTATTACATGTAATGCCACCATAAAGTACTTTATGGGCTGTGCAGTCTGATCAGTCTACACCACTTGGTCCTTGGGTAGGTAGGCAAGTGGCCTTTGTGAATTGTATCAAGTCAGAAAAGGCCCTTTCCTGCCTTCCCAAGTCTCGGCTGGGCTTTGATCTTCTATTCCTCCAGGCCTCTTTTTGGGCCGACTCCATCTTTGGGCCAAAAATCAAATTTTAATCCAAACACCAACACCTAAGGAAATGAGAGAGTTTAAGTCACTATATTTCCTTAACTTGTCTAGTAATTCTTTCACAGGCAAAATCCCAACGTCATTCGGCAACATGCATCAACTCGAGTCATTAGAACTCTCACAGAACAAACTAAGCAGGGAAATTCCACTGCAGTTGGCAAAGTTTAATTTCCTTGTATTCTTGAATCTTTTAAATAATCAACTTCTCGGCAAGATCCCAACTGGTACTCAAATTTCAACATTTCCAAAAGAATCATTTACGGGTAACAAAGGATTATGGGGGCCTCCGCTGATAATGGATAACAAGGCAGGATTGTCACCACCACAAGCAAATGGAAACCATCCAAATTCTAGACATGAGATTGACTGGGATCTTATCATTATGGAAATCGGATTTGTGTCTGGCTTTGCAGTTGCCGTTGGGTCACTTGTGTTGTGCAAGAGATGGAGTAAATGGTATTACATGACTATGTATAAAATCCTTGTTAAGATATTCCCTCAGCTTGAAGAAAGAATTGGTCCTCACATAAGGCATGTTCACATAAATCAGAGGTGGTGAAGCTGGAATGTTCACATAAAGCGTTTGGGGGTAGCATAACTGGTAAACCGTCAGGAGACACAACTCCTCCTACTAGGGACACCTAGGGGTTTAAAGGCTTGTTGCACATGCTCAGTGTAATCGTTTCGCCAGTGAAAGTGAGCCTTGATTTTTGCTTTTTGCTTTTTGTTTTAGTTAATTTCTTGTTTTTCAAAGAAATCTTGTTTGAGTAAAATACTTTCTCTTGTAATATTATTCAACACAATGTATAAGGTTATATACAATAGCTATGACGTAATTGATGCTAAACTAACTCCTACAATTAAGCTAGCATACAACAGAATAGAAAAATATATTACAATTAATTTGATATTTGCTGGATTGATTTGTTACTTGAATCGTGCTGATCTTTTCCTTCTTTAACACTCCCCCACAAGTTAGAGTGTATATTAATCACTCATAACTTGCTGAGTAATACCGCAAATTATGGGGAACCCAGGGCTTTGGTAAACAAGTCTGCTAGTTGATGATGTGTTCAAACATAAGCAGTCTTGATCATTCCTTCTTGGAGCTTTTCACGAACTAAGTGATAGTCGATTTCGATGTGTTTCATGCGTTCTTGAAAAACTGGATTTGAAGTTATGTGTAGGGGCGCCTGATTGTCACAATGGAGCATAACAGGCTGCAACTGTTTGACATTTAAATCAGCAAGTATATATCTCAACCAGGTGATCTCGCAACAAGTGGATGCCATGGAGCGATACTCGGTTTCCACTGTTGAACGAGAAATTATGGTTTGTTTCTTAGTCTTCCAAGAAATTAGTGAATGACCAAGCAAGATGCAATATCCAGTGACTAATCTTCTAGTGTCTTTGCAGCGTGCCTAGTCAGCATCACAAAAGGCTCTTAAATGAAGTAAGCTGGAGGCCGAAAGAAACAGCCCTTGTCCTTGTGTTTGTTTGATGTACCGCAGAACTTTATGTGCAGCAGCAAGGTGTGGAATACGAGGTTTGTCCATGAATTGGCTAAGAACGTGTACCGCATACACCAAGTCAGGTCTTGTAATCGTCAAGTATATTAATCTTCCAACAAGTCTTCTATACACAGAGGCATTATTTAGTAGTGCACCATCAGTTTGCGTGAGTGTGAGATTCGGCTCCATTGGAAATTTCGTAGGCTTTGCACCAAGAAAGCCTGTATCCTCCAAAATTTCTAGAGCATATTTCCGCTGTGAGATTGTAATGCCTTTATCTGATTGTGCAACTTCTAAGCCCAAGAAATATTTTAACTTTCCAAGATCCTTAAGCTTGAACCTTTCAGATAAGAAGCTCTTTGTTGCTTCGATTTGAAGCAAATCCTTACCGGCCAGAATGATATCATCTACATAAACAAGCAGTGCTGTGAATGGAGCACCTCGTGTTTGGACGAACAATGAATAATCTGCTCGTGATTGATGATAACCAGCAAATTTAAGAGTTGTTAACAACTTCAAGAACCATTGTCTAGATGCTTGCTTAAGTCCACACAACGATTTGTGTAATTTGCACACTCGAGTCTCCCTCTTTTGTCCAAAACCAAGTGGGAGTGACATGTATACATCCTTATGAAGGTTGCCATGAAGAAATGCGTTATTAACATCGAGTTGGTGTAAATGCCACCCTTGGACAGCAGCAATGGCAAGGAGAAGACGAACTGTACCTAGCTTGGCAACAGGGGCAAAGGTTTCACGATAGTCGATACCTTCTACTTGGTTCTAAGCCTTCACCACCAATCGGGCCTTATAACATTCGATAATACCATCAGGATTGAGTTTAACCTTGTAAACCCATTTACCCCCAATGGCCTTCTTGTTAAGTGGTAATGAACAGAGCATCCAAGTCTTGTTGGTTTGGAGGGCATCAATTTCATGTCTTATGGCAGCTCTCCAATGTTCATCCTACATGGCTTGAGAAAATGTTTTGGGTTCTTTGACATGGGTAAGTGAGGTAGTAAAGGCACGATGGTTAGTGGATAATTGGTCATGTGCAAGATAATGAGAGATAGGGTGAGATGTACTTGACTTGCGAACCACGTTGGAGACAGATGCGGGACGAGAATGGAGCTCAACATCAACCTGGTAATCATTAAGGTGCGGAGGTGTATGTGTCGGACGGGTAGAACAACGAAGAATTGGTTCTGGAAGTGGTGAGATAGGATTGAGTGGTGGTGATATAGGATCAGATAGGGGCGAGATAGGATCAGATGGTGGTAATTTGATAATTGGAGAAGGTGGCTTTGGGGAAGTGATTATGGTTGGTGTCATTGGTAAAGATGAAAGGGAATTGGTGGTTGTTGCTTGTGTTTATTGAGTGGTATGATTTATGGGATCAAAATCATCATCATGTCCATGGAAATGAGGTACATGGGCTGGTGTAATAATTGGTTCAGTGGCAGTGGAGATGTGAGCATATGGGAATTCATGTTCATGAAAAGTTACATATCGAGATGTGAACAATGTGACCATTTTTCTGAGTTCAATGTCCTAAACCTTGTATCCTTTTTGGCCATATGGATAACCAAGAAATATGCAACGAGTGGCACAAGCATCAAATTTGGAAGGTCGATGTACGTGTGTGGAGGCAAAACACAAACATCCAAAAACCCTAAGGTGTGTGTATTGAGGTGGAGTATGAAACAATTGTTCATATGGAGTTTTACCATTGAGAACCAGTGTGGGTGTGCGATTGATGAGGTAGGCGGCGGTTAGAATGGCTTCCCCCAAAATTGTTTAGGTAATTTGGCTTGGAAAAGTAGTGTTTGTGCAACGTTCAACAAATGGCGGTGCTTTCTTTCAACAACCCCGTTCTGTTAAAGTGTTGCAACACAACTTGTTTGATGGACATTCCCTTTGATGAATAAAAGGAGTCAAGGTTAAACTCTGGACCACTGTCACTACGAATAATTTTAACAGTAGACATATATTGTGTCTCAACAAGAGCAATGAAATGTATCAAAAATGTGCGTGCGTCAGATTTATGATGCATAAGATACACCCATGTGCAACGAGTGTAATTGTCGACGATTATAAGGAAATAACGAGCGCCAGAAAAAGAAGGGATGTGGTAACCACCCCAAATATCCATATGCAATAATTCAAAAGGTTTAACGGTGGAAATTGAGCTTAAAGGAAAAAGAGTTCTTGTTTGCTTTGCCAGTGGACAAACAAGGCAATCACTAGCATCATAAGGCTTGATTGAACTAACAAAATTCGGAAGGAAACGTAAAAATTTATGCAAAGGGTGACCAAGGCATTGATGCCAAGAAGCAGGAGATGGTGTTTAGACGGCATAGTAGGTTGCAGGCTTGCAATTATCAAGGTAGTAATGTCACTCCTTCTCAATTCTCGTCCCAATCATCTTCCCCGAACGTAGGTCCTGTATGACACAATAACGATGAAGGAATATGGTTATACAAAAGGAAGTGAGTGTGAGTGCTTATTGAAATGAGATTCAGACTAAAGGATGGACGCAGAGAACATATGCAAGAATCAACTGGGCTAAAAATACCATTTTCCCAACATGTGTAACTTTGGCATAAGACCCATCTAGGAGTTGTACATTTCTATTATGGATAGGTATGCAAGAAGTTAACAAGGTATGTGAACAAATCAAGGCATCATTTTTCCATGTGAAGAAAAACAAAATGCTTTACCTGACAAGTCACTAAAAGTTGTAGAATTACCAACATTATGTGCCATCGCATTTGATTTGTTAGTGTTCAGCATGCTTAGGATTTGTTTGCATTGCTCCGGAGTGAACGGGAATGAGCTAGATAGTTTTGGTTTGTTCGAGGCAGAGGAGAAGACATTGTTACCTCTGGAAGTATCTGCTCGTGTGTTGTTGCGTTGCTCATCCTCACAAAATTTCTTGTATTTGCAGCAATAGTCAATTGTATGACCCGTCCAACCACAAAAATCACATTTCAAATGAGAACGACACTTTTCAGTTATGTGTCCCGTCTTGTCGCATTTTTCACACTTAGCATTTGGGTTTCTTTTTTATGCCCCCTTCCTTTGGTCACGGTTACTCCCTTTCACAGCAAATGTCGCTGCCTCTATTACTACCTTCCCAACAGATACGTCTTGTTGTCGTTCTTAACGAAGGATTAAAGAGTATATTTTGTTTACTGTGGGCAAGGGATCCATCAACAAGATCTACCCCTTAACTGCTCCAAAATTCGCATTTAATGACATTAGAAACTTGATAGTTTTCTGAGTTTGCATGTAGTCACTAATGTTCTTCATGGCCCCGCAATTGCATGTGGGAATGGCAAGAAGAGCGTCGCTCTCATCCCAAAGTCCCTTGAGCTTGGTAAAATAAGAACCAATTGTCATGGTCCCTTGAACACAATCAAAGATCTCACTCTCTATGTGGAATAGTTGCATGCTATTAGCCTAGGAAAAACGCTCCTTAAGTTCTGCCCAAATTTGAGATGCTAGTTCACAATATATCACGCTGGCTGATATCTCCTTAGAGATGGAACTGAGCAACCATGTTTTTATTAACACGTTGCATCGTCCCCACTGTTGCATATATTCATGTGAACCTTCAACTAGTTTCTTGATAAAGCCATCGACGAAGCCTATCTTGTTCTTGGCTTGCAGTGCCATAGTCATGGCAAGGCTCCATGTGCTATAGTTGTTCTCACTTAGTGGTTGCGTCACGAGGGACACTCCAGGTTGGTCTTAGTGGTGTAGGTAGAATGGATGATTAGGATCATACTTCGTCCATTCCGACATACTGGACCTAGAGCTTGATTTCGTCTCTTTGTTGTCACCCATGGGTAGCGGCTAGGGTTTGTGTATTTGGATGTTGTTTTAGGTCACCAAGAGCGTTCTGCTTTGGATACCATCAAGGAAATCTTGTTTGAGTAAAATACTTTCTCTTGTAATATTATTCAACACAAAGTATAAGGTTATATACAATAGCTATGACGTAATTGATGCTAAACTAACCCCTTCAATTAAGCTAGCATACAACATAATAGGAAAATATATTACAATTAATTTGATATCTGCTGGATTGATTTGTTACTTGAATCATGTTGATCCTTTCCTTCTTTAACAATTTTTGTTCAATGTTTTGCTCAAGGACTAATAAAAGATAAGTTGGGTTGTATAATTTGTATTTCTTTTTATCCATAAAAGTAGCTCTGATTTTATGTTAAATTGCTGAAATAATTTGTTTTATATGAGTTATGTAGAAAAGATAATTTGTGAACAAAGCATGGAATTTGAGCCTTAAATTGGAGAAACACAATGAATCACCGAGTGGACAGTGAGCTGTGATGGGCTGGAGCAATTCAACATGAAGTGGTGCAACTTTAGAGGAATTGGATCACTCAAGTTTAGCCCAATTAAAGATGGCGGTGCTGTTCAAGTTTCCTAAAACTAATGGGATTTGGATCACTCAAATCATTAATAACACAAACAAAAAACTGACTATTAATTCATTCAATATCAAGAGAAAACATCACCCTTCTTGGTGACAAATGTTTTTGATAGACATGCATGCATGCATAAACATCGGACAGAAGAAACAAATAACCCAATCACAACTAGTTCATACCCACAGGAAAGAAATATAAACCCAATCACAACTGGTTCATACTCGCAGGAAAGAAATGAAATTTCAAATCGGACATAAGATACAAAAAACACAAACATCCACCATAAATTTAAGCTTATAACAACACAAGAAAGTATCAAATATGTGGCATAGCTTAACGAGATTTAATAGACAAAGCATAGGACGAGTAGATTCAAACATGTTCGATTTGCAGAGGATGTTATTGTCTTCCTACTGATATCTCTGAGCTAGTAGTACCAAAACAGCCATATGACTGTTCTAAGATCCTACATGCACATTACGCTGTCTGCTGAGACAATGCACTATACATAATTACATGCACATTATGCAGTAGTCCATTAAGAAAAATACATACATACATACATACATACATACATACATACATACATACATACATACATATATGTTTTCTCATTTCTGATATACAAATTAAATTGGGAAATGTTTATTGAAACTTCAAGCTATGTCAATACTAGTTGAGCCGGTCCTGAGTTTTTGGGTGTCCAGTGAGAAAACTCAAAATGTGCCCTTTTTTAATACGGAAACATATGTTTAAAAAAAATATTTAACGAGGGCTGGAACTTAGTTGAAGCTGGGGGGCTAGGCCCTCACGCCCAAATTATATTACTTGAGAAAATATACAACGGGAGGGGCATAGTACCTAAACCCCAACAATAAAAAATACAATCATATACAACCACTCCTAGCAAAGCTCCTTGAAATTTCAACCTGCAAGAAATTGTCTTCTAGCATTTTTTGAAGCAAAATCATTAATTATACCATCATACTCCAAGTCTTCAATCTCATCATTTTCAATGCATAAGATTGATAATCCATTTAGCATATCTTGAGTCATAGTGGCTAATAGGCTTGTCTTCGTGTTCCATCGGCACCAACGATATTTTCTTCCGTTAAGGAATTGAGTATTGAGAGAAAAGAAAAGGGAGTCAGGGTGGGACTGGGATGGCAGGACAGTGGGGGAAGTGGGGAACGAGGGGGGGGGATCGGGAAAGGGTGAATGTATTTGTTGGAAGTTAGGGTTAATGGGACCGAGTGGTCCTTGTTATGATTTTTTTTCTTATTTTTTGTAATGCCCAAAACGTGGGCCTTTTTTTTCATCTTTTGTCAAACTTGGGCTTTGCCCTCCAACCCCTATTTGGGCTCCAATCATTTTTTTTAATACCTAGTTACTTGGGATTTTGTTTTTTGTGCCATTTTCATTTTTAGGCCTTGGACAGTTGCCCTAGTGGCACTGGGTCTGGGCCAGGCCTTTCATCTTACATTTACATAGGAAAAGAGAGGAAAGCGATTTTCTGATCTGACTTTACTTGTAATGATGACTGCAATTGCGATTCAGACTGAAATTGAACTTGCGCTTTAAAATTGAATATGTGAATGCGAAACTGACCTCAGACATGCATTTAAACGCCACAATACCAAGATTCTTCATCAGAACTCAAAGCTAGATTACCGAAACTAGTTCGCCAAGAACCCTAACCAAAACTGAAAATTAATTCATCAAAATTTTAGCATACCTAGCTTCCAATGACGATTACGATTGCGGTAGATTGTGGAATCAAGCTCGAAGAATCGGCGATGCAGATCGTAAGAATAAGCTTGAAAAATTTGAGATGCAGATCGTAGAATAAGTAATCAATTCATACTTTACTCAATCTAAAAACCCATTAATATGAACTTAATTTCAAGTTTTAAGATCTACAATCTCAATATCCTGTTTTCTTTGTTTGAGATGGATTGGGAAAGACAAACATTCTTCTCCATACGTGCTTGTCACGGTTTCGTCCAATGCAAGGCAATGCAATTTCAGACATAAAAAATGTCAAAAGTTATGGTTAAACAATTTTTAGGGGGTGTAGTTAAATTAGGATTTAATAGTATTTTATTTATTTATTTTTGGAATGATGATTTGATAGTATTTTAATAGATGCAATTTTGTTTTATGTTGTCACTAAAAAGTTAGGGTAAATAGCCAAAATGGTCCCTGAGATTTGCATAACTCATCACTTTGGTCCCTAACATTTCAAATCAATCAAAGTGGTCCCTGAGATTGTCCATCATCCATCATTTTGGTCATTCCGTTAAAAACTCCGTTAAGTGTCCCATAGCTCTTGGCCGGAAGTTTGGGCAATTTTCAAAGCTTCGTAACTCAATAGTTTATTAACCAAATTCAACCCATAATATATCAAAATGAAGATATGAAAGAGTAGAATAAGATTATACCTATTTGGAAGCCCAATGGTTGCCGGAGATGGCCGTAAAATAACCTCAAAGTTGATTGGTCCGAGAGAAAACTGGAAAACTCGCCGGAAACTGGGTAAACTCCCAAGTCTTGTTCTTAGGCAATTTAGCTTTCTTGCCCTTAGGCAATTTAGCTAATTCCCAAGTCTTGTTCTTCAAGAGAGAATTCATCTCATCACCCAAGACATTACACCACCTCTCATTCTCCTCACTCTCAATGGCTTCCTCGAAATTGGATGAAATATCATCAATGATAATAGGAAGAGCAAAAGCAACATAGTCACTATACCGAGCTGGCTTGGTAATTTGTCTCTTTCCTCTGTTCTTGGCAATAGACTCTTAAGGTGAAACTTGCTCTTAAATTTGAATAGAATCTTCAAGTTCAACTTCTTCAACATCCTCATGGTCTCCAACTTCTTCACATGTAGTGGCTTCGACATCAGCGGAAATAGGATTTGAAGTACCAGAGACAACTTTCTCAAGCTCCACCTGTTGGACATCATTCACATTCTTCTCAGAGTCTTTGTACATATTTTCTTCATCAAATGTCACATCTCTGCTGATTACAAGTTTCTTCAATTCTGGGCACCACAAACGGTAACCTTTGACATCACTACTAAAACCAAGAAAGATAGCCTTTTTGGCTCTAGGATCAAGTTTTTTTTTCAGTTACATGAAAATAAGCAGGTGAACCAAAAATATAAATATAACCATAATCAGTAGAAGGTTTCCTAGTCCATACCTCCATTGGTGTCTTACCCTGAATAACAGTTGAGGGTAACCGGTTGATGATGTGACATGCATAAGTAACTGCCTCTGCCCAAAATGACTTGCTCAAACCCGACTGAGACAACATACATCTAACCTTCTCAAGCAAGGTTTGATTCAATCTTTCTGCAATTCCATTTTGCTATGGAGTTCCCCGAACACTAAAATGCCTCACAATCCCTTCCTCTTTGCAAACTTTAAAGAAAGGGTCGGATGTGTATTCACCACCATTATCCGATCTCAAAATCTTAATCTTTCTCCCAGTCTGGTTCTCAACCATTTTCTTCCAACTCAAGAAAATGCTTAATACCTCACTCTTGTGCTTCATATTGTAGACCCAAAACCTTCTTGAATAATCATCAACAAAGGTCACGAACCAATGTCTACCACTCAAAGAGGGAGTCTTTGTAGGACCCCAAACATCCGAATGCACATAATCAAGAATGCCCTTTGTCTGATGTACTGCAGTACCAAACTTCACTCTAGTTTGCTTCCCCAAGACACAATGCTCGCAGAAATCAAGCTTACAAGTCGTGGCACCTTTTAGAAGACCTTTTTTCACAAGCCCTTATAGAGCTTTCTCACCGGCATGGCCTAATCTCATATGCCACAGTCTAGTAGTATCTGAATCAAATGTGCCCATATTTTCTGAGACTACAGACGCTTTACCTGTCACGGTGCTTCCTTGCAATAGATACAAATGACCACATCGATGAGCTTTCATCACAACAAGTGCACCATAGGTAACTTTCAATGTCTACCCATCTGAATGAAACATGAAGCCCTTGGCTTCTAAAGTTCCCAAAGAAATAAGATTTTTCTTCAAATGCGGTACATACCGAACACCTATCAACTCTTTAACTATGCCATCATGCAACTTCAAACGAACTGTACCAATCCCTTTTGTTGTGCAAGGATTGTCATCTCCTATGAACACAACACCACCATCAAACTCTTTCAAGCTTGAAAACCAATCCTTGTGAGGAGTCATATGATGAGTACAACCCGTATCCAATACCCACTTAGTAGCACAATTAAATGATGAGGAAGTGGTTAAAGCAAAATCAGAAAAATCAGTTTCAACCTCAGCAACATTAGCTTCAGAACTTTCTTTGCCTTTGGTCTTCAACCTAGGACAATCTTTCTTCCAATGGCCCTTATTATGACAAAAGGCACATTCATCCCTTTCCAAGATTTTTCTACCTTTAGAGTTTCCTCTAGGTCGAGAGTGTGATTTTTTTCCTACTAGAAGATGATCTCCTCTCCGATAATCTACCTCTAACAAATAAAGCTTCAGAGGTACTATCATGATTTTTATCTCTATGACACATCTTCAAATTTCACAGTTTCTTTACCATGCATAATAGTGGTAACAAAATGCTCATAAGAGTCCGGCAAGGAATTCAATAATATTAAGGTCTTATCTTCATCCTTAATATCCTCATCTAAATTTAACAAGTCGGCAATCAACTTATTAAAAGTATCAAGGTGCCTAATCATTTTTTGTACCTTTTTTGTATTGGAAGCGGTAAAGCTTTTTCTTCAAGTGTAGCCGGTTCTCTGCACTCTTCGTCATATACTTGTCTTCCAATTTTTGCCACAACACACTTGCCAATGTCTCCCGCATCACAAAATACTTCTGAGTTTTTGCAAGGCACAACCGAATTGAAGAGCAAGCCCGCAAATTTAATTTCTCCCATTCTGGCTTCGACATAGCTTCCAGCTTCTCTCCCAAAGCGGCAAGTAGATCTTTTTGAGCCAAGACATCTTTGACCTCACATTGCCACATCCCGAAGTTGTTTGTGCCATCAAACTTTTCCACTTCGAACTTTGCATTTTGCGTCGTAGTTCTTTCAAACCCGGAGTTGCTTCCAAAAGGATTCTCATCTTGCCCGTCTGACATCTTTGGCAACTAGACAGTACCCAAGGGCAACCAGTGCTCTGATACCAATTGTTGTGCTAGGATAGCACCAAACCCGTTGGAACCAACTCAAGCTAACCCATAGGAAATATATCAAATGGAATGCAAGAACAAAATATTAAAGACAACAAGATTTTAATGAGGTTCCTCAACAATCAGTGTAATTGGAGTACGTCCTCGGAGCAATAGGAGCTCACCCAATAATCCACTATCAACCAAATGGAAGTTTACAAAGTGTTGGCAAGCTCACAACCCAAACCCCAATACAACCAATAGCTCTCACACACCAAAGAAACAAATAAAGAGAAATATAATGAATAATTTCCTCTCTATACAAAGCTCAAAGCTATTACAACAACAATTACCTTGGTGGGTGATTACTAACCAAAGAGAGGAGCACTTTCTTCTTCTCTTCAAAGAGGGGCTTCGGCACTACCTCTTCTTTCTCTTCTCTACTGCTGCCTTTATTTTTCTGCTACTCTTCCCAAATGGCAGCTGCTGCCCTAATTAAAACCTAGCCACTATCCCGTGTCTTTCACAAAGAGCAAAATAAAAATGACTTTAGACAAGTTGCCTTTTTTCTTTTCCCCAAAATAAGGAAGGGACACAATGATGTTGTCCACCTTTTCTTTTCTTTTATTTAATCAAAAGGTATTTGCAAGTTGGCCATTGATAAGCTCATATTTATATATATTTTACATAAAATTCACTTGTCTTTTCTTAGTTAGTTCCTTATATTTTTGAGCTATTTACTATGTTTTTGTGTTTTGTGTGATTTATCAAGAAAAGAAAAGAAAAGTAGCACAAGTGAGATATTAAGTAACAAATTCGTCAAAACTGCCTGTGCAGATTAGCTGACTTTGGAAGCATGTTACGAACAGCTCCGAATGAATGAGAGAATGAGCCTTACATGCTTGGAAAGCTACGGATGTCTATTTTCTGGAGCAATTTACGGATTGTTAATATCAGTTTTCTAGAAGAAGTTATGGGCATTGTAACACTGAAAGGTTTAGAAAAGGGCTAAGCAGATTTGGCTAATAAAATGAGAAAGTAAAGGCACTTGTTTTGTGTTTTGCTTTGTCATCAACACTCAGCAACAAATGGGGTTATGATTGCACTCATTTGGCTTTGGAGCAAATGGAAATGCACATGCAAAAGAGAAACATGGACAGCTACACACATGCAAATTGCACAGGTTGGAGGGCATACACACTCTACATGGACAGCACACACACAACAAGAAAGGCACGGCATGGAGGGCTTGGCATGGGTAGAAAATGGGTGGATTGTTGGCTGAAATAATGAAGAACATGTGTGTGCAAATGCAAAGGAAAAACACACACACATGGGCAAAGGAAACACACACACATGGGCGGAAAATGGGTTGATTTGTGGCTGAAATGATGGAGGTCATGTGTGTGCAAATGTAAAGGGAAACATGGACATCACAGACCCATACAAACTGCACATGCAAGGAATTGAAGTGGTCCTCTCCTTAGCCTATAAATGCATCCACCATTCCCCTTCCTAAAAGAGAGCTTGATCCATCAAAAGAGCTTCATTCACAAACACAATTTCCTTGCCGTGACCTTCATCCATTCATCTAGCCATACTACATCTCACCAATTCATACACTTTCATCTCTTAGCCGTGCAAATCCATTCCATCCATATATCCATACACATCCTAGACACTTGTGCTACAACAAGGTGGTGAAAACAAAGGTCCTTGGCGTTTCAAGCTTGGAACTTTGGAGTGTTTTAGGTGTACTTCGTTCTTGCTTTCAATGTCTACTTTGTTATTTTCTAATTTTGTTGCAATTATGAGTGGCTAAACCCCTATTTAGTTAGGGGGAAGTTTGAAGCCATGAACATGCTTGAGATTTGAATTGATTTCTTCCAATTGTGATTTGATAAGTTGTGATTGCAATTCAATTATCTATTTTATTCATAACTGATTCTTGTATGTTTATTAAGGATGCATACTTAGTTTTCATGCATGAATTAGATGCTAGAATATAAATGAGTTTCACCTAATCGTTACAAGTTTATATTCATGAGTAGTGAAGGTTGTTTATTACAATCGCGTTAATTGAATTCTTGGCAATTGTATCATGCATTCATAGTTATAAAAAACCTCGTCAACACTTATGATTTTCATTGAACGTAATGATCTCTGATTGTATCTCTATTATGCATTCATATAGGGGACTTTTAGAGAATGATTTGGGTTGTCGCATGCATTCATCCAATTCAATGAGTAAAGGAAAATCTGAGGGTTAATTTGTGCATCACGGTTAATCTGGGATGTTGAGCATCATAGTTTATTGAAAAGCAATTGGAAATCAATTCATGTACAAGTGTGTCATGTGTGAAGAACGGACCTCTAACTAATCCATCATCTTATTTCTTAAATTCGTTTTACAATTTGCCTAGTTTTATAACTTGTTTGTTTGTTTCAAATTCATCAAAACTAAAATCCCCCTTTTACTTTCTTGTTTGAAAGTGTTTAAAATCCGTTTTGTTTGTGTTTTAGAGTGTTTTGAGTCAAGTCAAAACCCAAATTTCGTCCAAAGTTGTGTTAAAGTCAGAAACTACCTAGTTTGTGTTTTTAGGCAGTTTTGAGTGTTTTTAAGTTGTTTTGAGTCTTGTGAACCTGTTTTGAGTCCTTTAACTCTATTAAAACGTTTTTAACTTTGTTTTTATGTTTTTGAGTTAGTTTAGAGGTTTTAGCAAGCCCTCCTAATCCCCGGTTTAGAACGATCCCTACTTGCATTATTACTACAATTTGACAACAAGATGGTTTAATTTGAGTGCTTAACTAACATCGCATCAGCCACTAATTTTGGCCACTATCCAACATACAATTGCAAAGTAGTGGGAAGGGAAGAGGGCGTACATCTCTCTGAAAGGTTGGTTGTCTAATGAAATTTGTGTTATGTAATATTATCTCCTCTCTAAATATGTAATCAGTTGTCTGATATGATCTCTGAACTTAGTTAATCCAAATTGTTCAACAACAAATTGTTGTCCTTATCTTGCATGCAAAATTGATGCCACTATCAGCAGTTATTACTGGTGTAGAGTTCGCATCTCAGTGGGTTGGCATTGTCTTTGGCTAGAAGGTGAATTTCTGCTCTCTAGTTGACTAATATTCATCCTCCTTGGCCTCTTCATACGCAATGATCTATTTGTTTGGACCGCACTCAGAAGATGGCTTTCTATGCCTCTCACATATATCGCGAAGGAAATGTGGTTACGAACAATTTTGCTAATATGGGCTTGTCTTCTCCAACTTTGGTATGACTTGATTCCCCTCCGATGGCGGTTCTTGCTACTTTGTTTTCAGACTATATTAGCTTGTTTGGCTTCCGCTTCTCAAATTAATGTGCATCTTGGCATATAGGTTCGTCTTACTTTCTTGATTTTTTTTTCTTTAACCTTGTGATGTTGCTTGTTCTGTTTTGTAGGTTTAGACCTTTAGGTTCAGCTTAGGAGAGGGGGGGTTAGGTTTCATGTACCTCTCTTTTCCCTGCATCATTGTTGATTTTGTTTCTAAAGGAGTAAGGTTTACATCCCCCTTTCTTTTCATGTATTTGTTTTATCCTTTTTTAATGTATTATGAGGGGTTAGGTTTATGTGTGTACTCTTTTTTTATATCAATAAAATTCCTCTCGTACTGTCAAGGTTTTCTTAAAATTAAAAATAAAATAAAAAATCTTTATAGTTTAGTCCATAGTCAACAGTCACCACAAACTGAAATTGGGAAAGCAACAATGCTGCCCCACTAGACAGATTGGGAAATAATTGCAAAATCAATTGAACAAGCAACCCACAAGTCTTGTGGAGGTATTTTTCCACCATATTAAAAAGCCACTAAATCAATTGTCTGAGTTGATACACTTTCTTGACTTTTTGTTTAACTCGGTCTTATTTGGTGGATTGAATTGTAAAACGAGCTCATTTGCTGGATTAGATTGTATAACTTGCTACATTTAAGATATGTTGATGGATTACATTGTATAACTCACTACATTCAAGATACGTTGAGGGCAAGGGCGAATGATTTTTTCCGTTTAGTGCCTAAATCTTCAACATGCCTCGAAATTCATGAGTTATCCAATTCTATGAACGTGGGGTGTGAGATTCTTGTGATCATCCTATTTTTCCTACTTGGCTCTCATGTCAGTCAATGGTGACATTAGTCAACAAAGATCGAAATGGAAATCGGAATATTTGCAGCCCCACTTCCTTTTTCCTTCCTTCTCAGTTTTCCAGAATAGATGGGAGGAGACTTCTAAGTCAAATAATTCATATATATAATGGTCTTGCTATGTTCCTCGAAATTAAGCCACCACACCCATTAAAGTTTTTCAAAAAAAAAAAAAAATGAAAAGTTTGCTGCACTTCTTCCTGTTCTTGATAATTATCAAGTTAGTTCACGGCCGGTGTGATGCAGATGACCTATCGGCATTGCTCCGCTTAAAGAAGATAAGCCCGCCACCAGAAGCTTATGTTCCCCCCAAGCTTCTGTCATGGAATTCAAGTACCAACTGCTGTGCTTGGGACGGTGTTACTTGCAGTACTGACGGTCATGTCATCGGTCTTGACGTTAGCGGTGAATTTCTCGAAGGCGGGATTGACAATTCAAGCAGTCTCTTCGACCTTAAACATCTCCAAAGCCTCAATTTGTCCCGCAATTGCCAAGTAGGCAATGGCTTTCCAATTCCACCTGCAATCGGAAAGCTCACGAATTTGAGGTACCTAAACTTATCCATCACTTGTTATACAGGGCAAGTTCCATTTGCGATTACACGCTTGACAAGGTTGGTTACTCTTGATCTTTCCGGAAATTATAATTTCGGATACACTCAGTTAAAACTCTATAATCCGGATTTAAGCACGCTGGTTCAGAGCCTCACGGAGCTTAGAGAGTTATATCTTGATGGTGTAACTGTATCAGCATGGGACACTGAATGGTGCCAAGCCATATCATCTTCACTTCCAAACCTGAGGGTGTTGAGTTTGTCAGCTTGCAATCTTTCAGGTCCTATTGATCAGTCCCTCGCTAAACTTCAATCATTATCTGTGATTCGATTGGACGACAATGATCTTCCTGTCCCGCTTCCAGGAGTCTTTGCCAACTTCTCAAATTTGACATCCTTGAGTCTCCGTTCATGTTTGATGCGCGGAACATTTCCTGAAGAGCTCTTCCAGGTACCCACTCTACAAACTGTTGACCTTTCCGATAATCCACAACTTCATGGTTCCTTTCCAGAATTTCCCAGGAATAATTCTCTTCGGTCCTTGGTTCTAAGCAACACAAAGTTTTCAGGGATATTGCCAAAATCTATTGGCAATCTCAAAATGTTGTTGATGATAGATATTTCGGGTTGTAGTTTCTCTGGATCAATCCCAAAGTCAATTCAAAAACTCACACAATTGGTTCATTTGTATATGTCATCAAATAGGTTCAGTGGTCCTATTGATTCTATTCACTGGGAAAAACTTGTTAATCTGCTAAATATTGTGTTGGACTCGAATTTACTCAGCGGGAGTATTCCATCCTCGATCGTTTCTCCTCCCTTTTTGGAGGAACTACTGCTTTCCCACAATCAATTCTCCGGTCAACTCCATGAATTTTCAGATGTTTCCTCCTACTTAGTTACCCTCGATCTAAGTTTCAATGATTTGGAAGGAATAGTACCCTTGTCTATATATAATTTTCGAGGGCTTGAAACCCTTGATCTTTCTTCAAACAATTTCAGCGGCTTTCATTTTAACAGTCCTCAACAGTTGAGTAATCTTTCGGTCATTAATCTTTCGAACAATAGCTTGTTGGTTTTATACAATGGTACAACTTCCTCATATTCCTCATTTCCTCAAATTGTGAATTTGAACTTGGCTTCTAACAAGTTGAGAACATTCCCGGATTTCTTTAGAAATCACACCGGCTTAGCTGTTTTGGACCTTTCACAAAACCAGATTCAAGGCACGATTCCTAATTGGATTTGGGGGCTCATTTCACTTCTTAATGTCAATCTTTCTTGCAACTCCTTCGTGACTCTAGAATGGCCATTAACTAATTCTTCCGGCGTGTCTGAGCTTGACCTTCACTCAAATCAACTTCAGGGACAAATCCCAGTTTTCCTACCTTATGCCGGTTATCTGGATTACTCAAGAAATCATTTCAGCTCAAGTATACCAACTAACATTGGTAATTTCCTTAGCATGACTAGGTACTTGTCTCTTTCAAGGAATAACTTGCATGGGATCATTCCCGTTTCCATATGCAATGCAAGTTTGGAGTTTCTTGATATGTCCGATAACTCTCTGAGTGGCATGATTCCTCAATGTTTGACTGCAATGAGCAGTCGAGTACTTAGTTTAAGGAGAAACAACCTTACCGGAACAATTCCTGGTGGAGTTCTTGAATACTGTAGTTTCAGGATTCTAGACCTTGGTGAAAATCAGATAGAAGGTCAGGTTCCAAAATCTCTAGCCAACTGCACAGAACTAGAGATTCTAAACCTTGGAATCAATCAGATAACGGACACTTTTCCATGCTTTTTGAAAAACATCTCCACCTTGCGCATTCTGCTTTTGCGATCCAATAATTTATATGGAGGGATTGGTTGTTCAGAGACCAATGGCACCTGGCCAAAGCTTCAAATCATAGACCTAGCTCACAACAATTTCAGTGGTGGAATACCAGCAAGATCTTTGACAACATGGCAAGCAATGATGGCTAACAAAGATGATTCCCGATCAAGGGCTAGGGCTCTAGAATTTCCAAATGATCCAGGGAGAGCTGTGGTTGAATTTGAATATTATGCTGCAATAACAGTTATTGGGAAAGGTTTGGAGATGGATCTGCAAAAGATTCTAACCATCTTCACTTTGATTGACTTCTCTGGTAACAAACTCAGCGGATCAATACCTAAGGAATTGGGAGACCTCAAATCCTTGTATGTCCTCAACTTGTCAAGTAATGCTTTCACTGGTGAAATCCCATCATCCTTGGGTAACTTGCAAAAGCTGGAGTCCTTAGACCTGTCAAGGAACAAGCTAAGCGGGCAAATTCCACCAGAGTTTGCAGAGCTTAACTTCCTTTCGTTCTTGAATCTCTCAAATAATCAACTAGTCGGCAGGATCCCAACAAGTACTCAGTTTACGACATTTCCCAAAGCCTCCTTCATTGGAAACAAAGGATTATGGGGGCCTCCTTTGACAGTGGATAGCAAAGCAGGATCACCACCACCACCAACATTAAATGAAAGTCAGCAAAATTCTGGAGATAAGATTGATTGGGATCTTATCAGTGTCGAAATTGGATTTGTATTTGGCTTTGGAATTGCAGTCGGGTCACTTGTGTTCTACAAAAGATGGAGTAAATGGTATTACAAAGCTATGTATAAAATCCTTGTTAAGATATTCCCTCAACTTGAAGAAAGAATTGGTCCTCATGTTCACATGACTCAAAGGCCAAGACGTTGAAATTGTAATGAGGAGCAATGCAGCTGGCCTCCTTGTTATGATTGTGTTCTGTAAGAAATAAGATATTTGCTTCTGCTGTCACATAATTATGAATTACGAGATGTGGTGCGAGTTGTTCTGTTACTTTATTATATATTGCTGTTGCAAGTTTTTAATCTTTTTGAATGCCAGGATTATCAATGTTTTCAAAATGGATTTCAAATCTTCTTTTCGATACAGGAATCATCATTGCTCGCTATAAGATCGACATATTTGTGATTAAATTTTCTAAGTACGGAATTTGACATATAAAACAAAATCCAAAAACACAGTTAAAACAAAATTGGCGATGCAAGCAACATTGAATCAATATAGCTTTACTTAAATCGCGCTTCATTCGACTCTGTTTTTTCTTGTTTGGCTTTGGTTCTTAGCTTTCTTTCTTTCGTGGTTTCTCCTCTTGCCTTTATTCTTCTGTTCGTTTGTTATCATGAACGCTTACTCTGTTTTAGCTTTGATTTTTCCGGATGAAGACTTCGTAGTCGTTGATACAATGTACAGCCGCCACCGCATCAATACTAGCTAAGCGGGGAAATTTATTCGCATTTCGGTGACTTAGCATGTTGAATCTCCACTTCTTTCTAGATTGGCTGTGAGCCTTTGGCATCTATTACAACACTGTTTATAAAATTAACGGTACTACACTATTTACAAAACTTAACGGTAACTGTTTATGAAACTTAACAGTACTACACTGCTTATGAAACAAACTTAACAGTACTACACTGCTTATGAAACAAACTTAACAGTACTACACTGCTTATGAAACTTAACAGTACTCACTGTTCTAAAAGTTCTCGCCTAGCGCCACCTAGGCCCCACCTAGGCACTAGACGGTTGGTCACCGTCCCGATTAATGCCTAGGCGTTAGAAAATTAAGAAAATATGCCTAAACCTGCTGAGACGCCCGCCTAGACCGCATAGGCACTTGCCTAGCTCGCCCAAACCCGCCTAGGTTGCGACTCACTTAGACAGAAAATAGATAACTTTTCATTTTGCATTTTATTTTTTTCAATAAATTGTAAGAAACTTGTTGATTAATTAAATGAATACACATTATATGCATGTTCCTCATGTTTTCATTATGTTCCAATACTTCCTAATATATATGTCATTCTATTTTGTAATTTATAATGAAAAATATATATATATATATATATATTATATTAAGTATAAACAAACACTTATTTACAAAAAAATAATAAATTTACTTAAATCTGCCTAGTCCGCCTAGGCCCCGCCTAGCTGTCTAGGTGCTTAGCCCCAGCTTGCCGCCAGACTAGAGCCTAGCATCTTTTAGAACCTTGACGGTACTGCACTGTTTATGAAACATAACGCGCGCTAGGCACACGTGTTTATATTTCATGTTTTTTTTCTTTTTGTCCTTATCATTAAATAAAGTTATTAAATGATTTTTTTATTAAAATGCAAAGTTTTAAAACCCTCTCCATTAATTTTTCTTAAAATGAAAATTATTTGTTGCTGGTAAGATGTGCGGCTATGATTTCCTCTGACCTAAACAAATAACATGCCAAATGTTTGGATACAGAGACAAACATACTTCCAGGTAGTGAGATAAAACTAGTGTCTTAAACTGCTCATCCATTTGCTAATAAATAATTAGAGTAAACAACAAAGGGAATTAACTGAATAACCTTCGTTGGCCAACGTTGAATAACATTCAACATCCAAAATATCTCAAATTTTGATATCGAAATTTGTCGAGAGGATAAAAGAGAAAACCAGAAACTAATGAGATATGAATAAATATGCAACTTGAAAACCATACTACAATTTTGGCTTGCACACATAGAGTGCACAACCTATTTGAAACCTCGGTCACCCATCTGAAAGAAAACATTTAACACACTTCTTATTTACAACTAAAAGAAATGTTCCAATGCAGCAAGATTTAGTACAGACCTTAACCAAGATGCGAGAAACAATTTGGGTGCCCTCCCAGCCAACTTTCCAGCATCCATGTGGTCAATGGACCAACTTTGACCCACCGTTGATCCGCCCCTGCGTAGGGGTATGTCTTATGTTCAATGTACTGCAAAACGGGAAGATTCCATTGCAACAGCTCCCTAAAATCAAACTAAAACATGCAATTGTACCTAAAAGGGGAGGGCAGCTAGGAAGACATAAAATTTCACAACGTAGTTTAGATGTTGAGTAGGCATAGAGCCTGAAGTTTGTTTCTACTACAACAAATCCCTGAACAAAGAAGTGAGTAAAGAATCTCGTAAGTAGCATGTATGGATGCACATCAGCTGTCTTGAAGATTAGGAATTAGTTGTGGAATAAACGATTAGAGACAAAGCTAGAATGAGTACAAATAACCTACTTGTTTCCTCGATGATGAGTCTGTCAAGCTAACTAAAAGATTAGTAGCTAAGTTAGTAGGTATAAACCAACTGTCTTTCCTTCCTTGGATAAGTACACAAAGATAGAAATTTAAAACTTGAGGTCAAGAAATGGTTAAACTTTCATCTGGGAAATTATTACCAATTTAGTGCACGTTATACCAAGAATAAATCACAAAAGTATAACCTGCTGAAGTTTGATCAGTCCCAAATCTGCAAGATCCTTGACTATATTCTTTTGCCTCTCATTCAATGTATTTATGTTATATGCCTAAAACACAAAAAAGAGAATAGAATCAAGAGGTGAGTGATTAATTCCAGGTAGAAACTTTCCATGTGGAAGAAAATACTTTTCTACAAAAGAAATAAGGGAACTTTAACGAAAAGCACCCGGTACTGTTCACTTTAACAAAAAACCACATTTTTACACTAAAAAGTCAATCCTGGTACTATTCACTTTACCATTTATTTTGTCCTTATCATTAAAACTCAAAGTTTTCAAACCCTTTTCATTAGTTTTCCTAAGAAATAAAAGGGTGAATACTATGAAAAGTTCTTATGGCAACATTTACTGCACCACTATTCATATTTTAGTCGGAAATAACTACAAGCCAAAAAAAATAGAGAACTTTAACGAAAAGCTTCTGGTACTATTTATTTTAACGAAAAACCATATTTTTACATTAAAAATTCAATCCTGGAACTATTCTCTTTACCCTTTATTTTGTCCTTATTGTTAAAACTCAAAGTTTTCAAGCTCTTTTCATTAGTTTTCCTAAAAAAATACGGGGGAATTCAATGAAGCATATGCTACTCCAAGAGAATAGTCATGTATAAAGAGCATACAACTAATACCTCGCCATTAACATGAAAATTAAGTTCTACCAGGAATGGAATCAAATCTGCAGAATCTAATCCACGCTCCTACGCCAAAAAGGAGAGGTGAGGAGAGACCAGCATAACTACGGTGAAGTAAAAAAAACACAAAATATCAGAACAACATCAAAAGTTACAGACTTGCAGAATCCCAAATTCATCGAGACAAATTTCTTAACTAATGTAACTTCTCTAGCTTTCGTAAAAATATTAACTTGGGTAAAATCATATTCCACAAAATCAGAAATTGGGGAGTGAGATTAAAGACCAAAACTTCACAGGGGAGGCTTACCATTATATACGCAGGCATTGAAATCAAAACCTTCTTCCGCCATGGAAGTCAAATGTGATGTTTGAACTGAAAATCTATAAGTTGGCATCCTCATCTTCAATACATCCCTTGGGAACAATACAAAGTTGAATCTGCACCAAAATCAACAAACACACATCATCAAATCACATTCTATACATACATACATATAAATTTATATATGTAAGCTGGAACTGCTCGGCGGCGTGCTTAGCCTTGCAATACGACGTGTCGGCGGTGTCGAAGCGAGATGGGCACGAAGTCGGAAGTGGACAGGTGGTTCTTGAACTCCTCCAGGGACCCGGGCAAATTGGACTTCGTCACTTCCTTCACGGCCCATTTCTTTGAGACATTGGTGGTGGTGGTGCTGAGAAAACGGCGCCGTATTAGTGGCGGCAGAGACGCACTCCGTGTCCTGAACTTGTACGGACACCTGCCTGAACCTCCGCCTGAACTCGTCAATGTCGTTGAACGAACTCAACTCGCTCACTTCATAAACCTCGTCATGGTCGTCGCCGTAGCCGACGAACTTCACTCTCAGTCGATCACAGCCATCCTTCCCCTATCAGGACGTCGTACCAGGGGTCGTCCAAGCCAGACCTGAACTCGACCGCCATCCCAACTCCCCCTCTCTCTATACCTCTGCAATCCCTAGTCACAGGCCCTGAGCCATTTCGAGGGCAGGCCTCCAAAACCCAGGGCGAAGCCCACACACGGCCCAAAGGCGACAGCCCAAATCAGGACACGTGTGAGGAATGGTATAACTGTAAATATTTCAAATTCGAAGCCCAATTTCATAATCAAGATAAATAATTCAATTTGAACCTCGACTTTAGCCTAAAGTAACTAGAAAAATTGTCGCACTCAGCTCCAGATTTTCAAACTATAATCGCCACGAATAATTCACAGAAAAATACATTCAAAAAGCAGTAGGAACACAACTGCATTCAAATGCATGCCACTCGAATTCCGAACATGAGATTGGCAGGGATCTAATCAGTGTTGAAATTGGATTTACGTTTGGATTAGGAATTGCGGTTATTTATCTTTCCGGCAATAGTGAGTTGAAGCTACGTGCAAAACTAATCTAAATTCTAGCTCAGTTTGGCTTAAAATTGTGTTCTGCTTTAAAGTTCTTTTTGTTGGGACTAAGCAAGTGCATGATGCAATGCAAATATCAATAAAATGAAAATCCATCAATTTCAACAGAAGCTTCATAGCCATTTGATCCGAAACTACATGGAAAGCTTTAGATTATGTACTTGCCGCATGCATGTAGTTTTTTCTTCAAATATGAAAAAACTAATGCCATGTTATATATGTCTGCTATACAATTACCTCTTCCAGCCTTGAAAAATATACGTTCAGAGTCATTTAATGGGAACCCGAAGAGCACGGGGGTAGTGTGAATGTGACTGTCAGTCATCTTCCACTTGGCTGTGCTGGTGTTTGTAGGGGCGAAATTTCTCTTTTGTTTCGCTCCTACAAAGAGTATATTAGCAAAACCGAGTCATAACTGCAACAGTAGAGTATATTAGCAAAACCGAGTCATAACTCAAAACAAAGCGAGATTTTCCTTTTTGCCATAGATAAGCCTTTGTACGGTGACATCTTACATGGTTTTACATAAAACTAACTGCGACAGTAGAGTATTTAGGTAACATTTAAGTAACACACAAGTCTTGTAGAGCTGTAGCTATCTGCAATTTTCAGTCTCAATCAAAATTAGAGATAGATAAATGAAAGAAACGAGAAAAATCGATACAATAAAGATTGTAATCAACAGATGTGGGGGCACAATCGTGTCTTGTACCTGCAAGGATATGAAGGTAAAAGAGTCTCCCATCGAAGAAAGGAAAAACCTTGCACAATCTTGCCTTATATCTGCAATTTTTAGTCTCAATCAAAATTAGTAAGGTCTCTAAATAACTTATAATAAGTTGACATGTGTAAAATAAATAAATTAATAATTAAAAGATGCATGGTCCGTTCGATTTAGTTCTGGTAGGTTTCCAAAGTATCAAAAATGAACCAAATTAAAAGTAAATCGGTTTGGTTCCCATTTTAAATTGTTTGGCCTTTTTGTTGGTCAAAACCAAACCGACCAATATGGTCATATCGGTCACTTCAATCAGTTGGATGTCCACTCCTATCCAAAATATATAGAAAAAGAAGAAAATAATATAGGCTTATTTTTAGCTACACCCTTGAAACTCCATTTAGGTTTCACTTTACTCTCTGTAACTCAAAAGTCGTCACTTTACTCCTTAAAACTCAAAATTCTTTCCACATTGACTTGTGGACTCTCTCTTCTCCATAAAACTTATAAGTCGCCTCTGCAAACATATGTGGGACACAACACCTAATAAGACTATGCCACATGGTGCAATAAATTAACAGATCTAAGGTAATGTGGAGCGAATTTGGAGTTTTGTAGATACGACTTTCAAGTTTCAGGGGGCAAAATGAGATCAAAACCAAGTTCCAAGTGGCACAAAGGAGTGAAGTTTGAGTTCCAATGAGTAAAGTGACAACTTTTGAATTATAGGAAGCAAAGTGAGATTAAAATCTAGTTTCAAGGAGCATAGCTAAAACTAAGCCAATAATTTATATTGGAATATTTAGAGCACGAACACGTATTAAATGCAAATAATCTAGAAAGCCATATTAGATGTTGCATTATAAAAATCAGATAATGTGGTAGAATTCTTATAAGAGAAAATTATAAAGACATTACAAATCTAAAAATAAAACTCTTTAAGACTAATAACGCGTTTACTAACCTGTAATCGGAATGAGAATAAGGAATCCGATTCCGATTATGGATTATACCTGTGTTTACTAAAATTGAGAGGAATCAAAAGCGCATGGGGCCCACACAAAAAATGGAATCCAATTCGTGAAATTGGAGGATTTGGATTCCCAACATATACAAGGTATTTGGATTCCAGATTGCCCAAGCAATTGGAATGATAATTTTGTTACCCTTTATGCCCTCACTTACTTTCATTATTTCCAAGATTATCCTTTTAGCCCTAGACTTATTTTTCTTTTCACCCAACTCCTAACAATTTCTTTCCATATCCTTCTAGCTCATTAAGCATAATTTTATGCTCATTCACATTATGCACAACTCCATACATATGTCGAAGAGAAAAAAATACAACTTGAGCAAGAAAATTTAGATATTAAAGTCAATAATTAAATTTATAAAAAAATAAACAAAATCATTTTAGTATGTCTATGAAATAAAAATGCAATTTAATTTTTTTCTTACTATTATATACTATATCAAATTTTATAAAAAAAAAGTATATAAAATATTTGATTTGAGACAAGGGCATTTTAGTAATCATATTGATTTATATTCCGATTCTGGACAGTTTTAGTAAACAACTTTGACAGGGAATCTGATTCTGATTCCACCTCAATTCAATTCCTCCTCAATCCAATTTATCCTCAATTCAATTCCTCTCAATTTGATTACGGATTAGTAAACGTGCTAGAAGAAAGATTTTTGCAGCTTTTTGAGGTCTGTTGGTTTTTCCTATTCTCGTGGGGAATGAGGGATTGGCGCATCTAACTAGTCCTAGCAAAGAGCGGTAATGCCGCATCTATTCTAGCAAACCAAGGAAGACACAAGCATCAAGAATCAAGGGGATTTTGCCGATTCCGATTTACTTGTGAAAACAGGGAAAACCATACTTGAAGCATTTATTACTGTGTGACCATAATTAAAGTGAAATACAAGTTTTTTTATTTATTAAAAACATAATTATATAGAATTTCTCTTACTATATGAAATCTACATTTTGGCTAAATCCATTAGGATTATCAGAATGCATCGAGACATTTATCTTCATTTTTTTACAAAGATACATTGGTAACATATTTAAGGGTAGCCTACCTGGTTTCCTAACAAGCTTAGTAACATGTATAGATATTTTAAATGAATTTGCACAAAATCGCAAGGAGAGAGGTGCGATTTGTCATGCTTATATACGCTATGAATTATGTCCAATTCCCACAAATTGCAGAGATTTCATAGTACATATTAAGCATTTACAAATCTTAGGTTTTTCCCCATAATTTTGAAGAATTTCACTCATCAAAATCCATAACTTTAGACAAACCAATCAAGACTTCAAAAATCAACGTCAATCCATAGAAGCATTCTCACAATTCCACAACGTTGTGAATAAATCCAATAATATCAATTGGTATCTCTCATGTTACAAATTTCGACATACGTTGTATAAACTTAGAGGTTTTTTCTAAATTTGTGATTAGGGTTTGGTCAAGGGACTTCCCTACACTCACGATGCAATAATATATTGCTACTAATAAAATTATTTTACTGAACATAATAAATCATACACTCTTTTTGTCTCTCTAGACTCTTATTTAATCGTTTTCTGTGATTTTACAAGAATTATTTAATTCAATGATCTAAAATAAAGCGGCATATGTCTAAGAGATAAAAAATGTGTGGGATTTTCATTTTTGTATTTGCTAATGAATGCAAAAAGAAAAAAAAAGAAAAAAACTAAGACTTCAAAGTCTATAAGAGCAGTTCCACCCCTAACAAAAATGCGCCAATACCCAGCATATTTATCAACTCAGTGAACAGTAATAGACCTCAATGAACAGTAATAGGCCAAATGCATCTTCACACCTAAAACTAAATAGCCTAGTCAATTTTATTATAAAATAATAATTAAATTTTTAATTTCTAACATGATCCCTTCTTCTTCTTCTTCCCACTTTTCTCAAAAGGGTCTCTCTAGACTCCCTTCTTCTTTTTCTTCCCTGATTTTGGGACACAAATTGTTTTGCTTGACAAGCCTTAGATTGCAACTGACGTAACTTCGATGCCATTGATCCCCAAATCAATCCTAAGTTACAATACAACCAATTACCCAATACAATAATCAGTTAATCACCCCCCTAAACTAAGTAAAATAACTACAATTCACCAAAAATAAGTAATCTTAGCACCACCCAACACACAAAAATTTCATCATTTTGCACCAAGCACAATAAACCCCTTATTTTTTTTTCGAAATTTACATAAAACCTAAGTTTTATCAGCCTCAAAGCAGAAAATTGACAATTGGGTATTGAGCTAAACCCTAATCATTGAGATTAAAACTAAATTAAATCAGCAGAAAACTTCATACTCTAGAACAAATCAAATCTTTGTCAAAACCCCCATATCAACCACACAGATTTTCACGCACCGATTAAAAATTCAAAGCAAAACACCAAAAGGGTCAGTCCTAAATCGCAAGATCTAAACAAGCAAAAGCTTTAGAGCCATGAGAAAAATCAACAAATAGTGAATTGAACCAAGGATAGCAAAATCTGAAGGGGTTTTACCTTCGCGTTCGTGCTCCAATGCAAATCTAAAGAGAGAGTGAGACTCTCGGAGTCCTTAATCTCACCGACCTCGCCAGGAAATTCGGTGACTACTTCCTCCTCCGCATGGGGCAGTGCAACCTCGTCGTCGTCTCCTCATTGGAGCTCGCCAAGGAGGTGCTCCACACCCAGGGAGTCGAATTCGGGTCTAGGGAGGCGTGGCAGTATCGCGTGGCGTCATGTAGGCCGAGCAAGGGCTCAGCACATTCTGAGCCAACCTAGAGACCAGCTTGGGCTGGGTGCCAGCCTATCTGCTCGGCTGGAGTGCATTGGCTAGGTGCCGGCCTAAAGGTTCCCCGTTGGAACTGCTCTAAATCAACAAGTCAACCAAGCAATATTGCAATTCCACATCATGACTTATCTCATCTACTCCAGCCTTACGCTACATTAATGACCCAAAGAATTTAATGGCAACCCCAGAAAGCACGTAGTCAAGCCACCAAAACCTGACACTTTTTTTCCATTTCGCTGGCCAATGGCCATTTAGTGGGAAGGATGAGGATCCCCTCACATTTTATCCGTTAATTGTATATTGAGAGATCATTTTTCGTTAGGCACGGTTTGTGTTTAATTTTAAATAAAAAATTTAAATAATTTATGACCGCATGATACATGATGAACAGATAAAATGATGGATATGGTTAAGATTCTATTTTGGGACTAAGCAAGTGCATGATGCAATGCAAATATCAATAAAATGAAAATCCATCAATTTGAACAGAAGCTTCATAACAATATGATCCTAAGCTACATGGAAAGCTTTAGATTATGTACTTGCCGCATGCATGTAGTTTTTTCTTCAAATATGAAAAAATTAATGCTATGTTATGTCTGCTATACCATTACCTCTTCCAGCCTTGGAAAATCGACATTCAAAGTCATTTAATTGGAACCTGAGAGCACGGAGGTAGTGTGAATGTGACTGTCATCTACGCTCATCTTCCACTTGGCTATGCTGGTGTTTGTAGGGGCGAAATTTCTCGCTCTCTTCCCCACCGTTTTTTTTTCTTTGTGCACGTTAATTAGTCAGGCAGATGTGGTAAGACTTCAAAGCCAAGTAACGCACAAGTCTTCTGGAGCTGTAGGTATCTACAATTTTCAGTCTCAATCATAATTATAGACAGATAAATGAAGAAACAAGAGAAATAGAGACAATGAAGATTGTAATCAACAGCTGCGAGGCACAATTGTGCCTTATGCATACGAGAATGTGAAGGCAAAAGAGTCTCATATCGGTGAAAGGAAAACCCTTGCACAATTGTGCCTTATATGTGCAATTTTCAGTCCCAATCAAAATTAGTAAGGTCTCTAAATAACCTATAATAAATTGACATGTGTAAAATAAATAAATTAATAATTAAAAGATACATGGTCGGTTCGGTTTAGTTTTGGTAGGTTTCAAAAGTATCAAAACCGAATCAAATAAAAAGTAAATCAGTGTGGTTCCCATTTTTAAATTGTTTGACCTTTTTCTAGGTCAAAACCAAACCAAATCGTCCAATATGGTTCACATCGGCCGCTTCGGTCCGTAAGATGTCCACTCCTATCCAAAATAAATAGAAAAAGAAGAAAATAATTTAGGCTTATTTTTAGCTACATCTCCTGAAACTCGTTTTGGTTTCACTTTACTTTCTTAAACTCAAAATTTATTCAACTTTGACTTGTGGACTCTCTTCTCCTTAAAACTTATAGGTTGTCTTCGCAAACATATGTATAACCCAACACCCAATAAGACTATGCCACATGGTGCAATAAATTTGATTATAAATCTTCATTATGCATTAACATTCAACAATCAGTAAATATTAAGTTTAAAAGAAATTTAAGAGATAAAAAAAAATTGATTAGCCTGACACACTCAAATCAAACCCACGAAAGAAACTAACAGATTTAAGGTAATATGGGGGGGGGGGCGAGTTTGAGTTTTATAGAGACAACTTTAGTTTCAAGGGGCAAAATGGAATCAAAATAGAGTTCCAAGGAGCACAGTGGAGCAAAGCATGAGTTCAAGGAGTAAAGTGACGACTTTTGAGTTACAGGGAGCAGAGTGAGATTAAAATCGAGTTTCAGAAAGTGTAGTTAAAAATAAGCCAATAATTTATATGAGAATATTTAGAGTACGAACACGTATTAAATGCAAATGATCTAGAATGGCATAGTAGATGTTTTATTAGAAAAATTAGATAATGTAGTAGAATTCTTATAAGAGAAAATTATAAAGACATTACAAATTTAAAACAAAACTCTTAAGACTAGGAAAGATTTTTGCAGCTTTTTTCATACGTACCAATGTTCGTGGTCTGTTGACTTTTTTTGTTCTCGTGGGAGAAGGCAGGATTGGTGCATCTAACTAGTCCTACCAAAGAGCGGTAATACCCCATCTATTCTACCAAAGAGCGGTAATACCCAAGCATCAAGAACAAGAGGGGATCTTGCCGATTCTGATTAACTTGTGAAAAACAGGGAAAACCATACTTGAACATTTATTACTGTGTGGACCATAGGTGTTGCCCCATATTCATATCCAACCGAACTTAAAGTGAAATACAAATTTTTTTTTTATTATTAAAAACATAATTATATAGAATTTTTCTTACGATATGAAATCTACATTTTGGCTAAATTCGTTAGGATTATCAGAAGGAATCGAGATTTTTATCTCCATTTTTTACAAAAATACCATTGGTAAAATATTTATGGGTAGTCTACCCGGTTTCCTAACAAGCATAGTAACGTGTATAGCTATTTTAAATGAATTTGTTCAAAATCGCAGGAAGAGAGGTGAGATTTGTGATGCTTAAAATACATTATGAATTATGTCAAATTCCTTCGAATTGAAGAGATTTCATAATACATTTTAAGCATTTATAAATCTCACATTTCTCCCCATGATTTTTAAGAATTTCACTCATCAAAATCCATAACTTTAGACAAACCAATCAAGACTTCAAAAATCAACGTCAATCCATAGAAGCAGTCTCACAATTCCACAACGTTATGAATAAATCCAATAAAATCAAATAGTATCTCTCATGTTACAAATTTCCACTTGCGTTGTATAACCTTATAGGCTTTTTCTAAATTTGTGATTAGGGTTTGGTCAAGGGACTTCCCTACACTCACGAATCACGATGCAATAATATATCTCTACTAATAAAATAATTTAACTGAACATAATAAATTGTACACACTTTTTTTCTCTCTAGACTCTTATTTAATCGTTTTCGTTGATTTTACAAGAATTATTTAATTCAATGATCTAAAATAAAGAGGCATATGTCTAAGAGATAAAAAATGTGTGGGATTTTCGTATTCGCTAATCAATGCAAAAAGAAAAAGAGAAAAAAAAAGAAAAAGATTAAGACTTCAAAGTTTATAAATCAACAAGTCAACCAAGCAATATCGCAATTCCACAGCGTGACTTATCTCATCTACTCCAGCCTTACGCTACATTAATGGCCCAAAGAATTTAAAGAAAACTAATGAAAGAGACTTGCAAACTTTGAATTTTAACGATAAGAACAAAATTAAGGGTAAAGTGAATAGTACCAGGATTGACATTTTAGTGTTAAAATGTGGTTTTTTGTCAAAATGAACAATACCAGAAACTTTTCGTTAAAGTTCCCAAGAATTTAATGGCAACCCTAGAGAGCACGTAGTCAAGCCACCAAAACCTGATGCCTTTTTGCCATTTTGCTGGTCAATGGCCATTTAATGGGAAGGATGAGGATCCCCTCACATTTTATCCATTCATTGCATATTGAGAGGTTAGTTTTCGTTAGGTACGGTTTGTGTTTAATTTTAAATAAAATAATTTAAAATAATTTATGACCGCACAATGTACGATGAACGGATAAGATATAAGGATCCGGATGCGATCCAAATCCTAATGGGAATCCGAAGAGCACGGGGTAGTGTGAATGTGACTTGTCATCTACGTTCATCTTCCACTTGGCTATGCTGGTATTTGTGGGGGCGAAAGGGGTATAAGGTGCCTGAGTTTGTTCTCTTTTCCGGTGAGGAGAAGAAGTCGACTATTGAGCATATAGCTAGCCCTTTTCCCCACTTCCTTTCTTTGAGGGATTTGGATCCTCTCCTGAGCCAATGGAGAGGATCCTCCTGACCAACCATTGTGGGCCGTTGAATTTTCATCCAACGGTTCTGTTTGTAGCCGTTGGATGAAAATCTAGCGGCCCATAATGGTTGGTCATGAAGATCCTCTCAATTGGCTCAGAGGATCCAAATCCTTCTTTGAGCACCTTTAGTCAGCCCTAGCCCCACTAGACAGATGTGGAAAGACTTGAAAGTCAACAAAGCACAAGTCTTTTGGAGCTATAGCTATCTGCAGTTTTCAGTCTCATCAAAATTAGAGACAGATAAATGAAAAAAACTGAAGAGAAATAAAGACAACGAAGATTGTAATCAACAGCTGCGGGGCACAATCGTGCATGATACCTTGAAAAGAGAAAGAAAAAAAAAAACTGAAAGTGTTTGGATACAAAGAAAATTATGAAGTCAGAGAGACATTAACGTAATGATAATAACTAGTTAAACGAAATTATAACTAAACTCGTCTAAACAACAATAGATTTCGTGTGACTTTAGGCTCAGACCAGTTTTCGTCAGTGACACTTGTTTTTCTTTTAAGTGAGATATGCTATTAACAGTCAATTATCTTTCAAAATTTTGGATTAGCTTTAATTGGTACTTAGGCACTGATGATATCTGGTTTAAAATCTTCGGCTTCCAACCCTAAAGTTCAATAACAATTGTAGGCCGAAGCCATGAATACGGAACTGTGAGGTTGAATTATCGCAGCTTTCTTCCCCACGTAAACGCAGTGCAGTGCTGGCCCTACCGGGCCTACCCCCACTCTCCTTTCCCAAGTCCGTCATTTTTTACCCATGTGGTGTGCCCCACATGTGAGAGTGGAAAACCGAATGTGAAGCCCAGTCACCCAGGTCTCACTCTTGGACGCGCTGGCACGTGCCAGCCTCATCACCAACGAACCCCACCCACGTGGGCATGTCCCCCACGTGTTGGCAGCCATAATGAGCATACCGGCTCTTTTTTCTAATCCAACGGCCACATTTTAAATGGATCGTTGGTTGATCCAATTGTCCATGTTCAATTTATTTATTTGTTTTATATTTATATATTTATTGAATCCAACAGTTGAGATCAAATATAATCGAATTTAACAGTAAAACAAAAGATCTAAAGGTCCAAATTTAAATTCAATTGCTAAAATAATTAAAAACAATTATTTAACTCAAAATTCACCCAAAGATTCTATAAATACATATGTAGTTTATTAATTGTCGTTTGTATTAAGTTTATAGCTTATTAATTATTGTTTCTATTAATCATGGTTTATTAATTATTGGCGTATCTAACTAGTTCTAACAAAGAGTGGTATTGACTCATCTATTCTAGCAAACCAAGGGAGACCCAAGTAACAAGAACAAGACGGGATCTTGCCGATTCTGATTAACTTGCGGAAAATAGGGAAAATCATACTTCGAAAAATTTATTATTGTGCAGGCCATAGGCACTGCTGCATATTCATATATATATATATATATATATATATATATATATATATATATATATATATATATATTCAACCGGACTTAAAGTGAAATACAAGTTTTTATAAAAATCATAATCATATGGACTTTTTCTAACTATATGAAATCCATACTTTTGCTAAATTCTTAAGGATAATTAGAATGCATCGAGACTTTTATCTCCATTTTTAAGAAAAATACCATTGCTTACATCTTTAAGGGTAGCCAACCTGGTTTTCTAACAAGCTTAGTAACATGTCGAGATATTTTAGATGAATTCTCTCAAAATCACATGGGAGAGGTAAGATTTATGAATTCTTAAAATACACTATGAATTAGTCCAATTCCCTTGAATCAGAGAGATTTCATAGTGCATTTTTTAGCATTCACAAATCTCACATTCCTTTAAGATTTTGAAGAATTTCACTCAAAAATTTACATGAAAATATCTAAAAATTAAATTCCATCAAAATCCATAAATTTAGACAACCCAATGAAGACTTCGAAATCAACATCGAGTCATCAACCCATAAAAGCAATCTCACAATTCCACAATGTCATGGATAAATCCAATTATATCATTAGTATCGTCTCAAGTGATAAATTTTCACTTGCTTTGTAATAACTTAGAGGCTATTGTAAATTTGTAATTAGGGGTTGTCAAGGGACTTACCTACACTCTTATTTAATCTTTTTTGTTGATTTTATTGAAATTATTCAATTTAATGATAGAAAATTTTAAAGATATATTGATAATTTGATTAAAAATAAGGGGTTTTTGAACTTTAATCCTTCAAGAAGATTAAAATTTAATAAAAACCTGGTGTTATATTGAATATTGATTTTAGTCACTTAATGAGTACTTAATTCAAATTTATATTATATTTTTTTAATATTTAATAGATATCTTATTTAATGTCATTACATTAAATTTTAAATTTATTATTATACACATTTTAATTCATTATTTTTATTGAACTTCCTCGAATTAGTTTACCTAAACGTCTGTATCATAATATATTTTTACTAATTTAGTATACCGAAATGTATGTACCTAAATATATTGTAGTAAATTAGTGGCACATAAGAAAATATGCAAAAATATAAGTGTATTGAAAATTCCATACCTAACTATATGATCCTAAACTAGTGTACTGAAATGTCGATATCTAAATATGTTATACTAAACTAGTGCACCTAAATGTCCGTACCTAAACATATTATACTAACTCAGTATACCTAAATGTTCGTATCTAAATATATTAATTAGGTTCTAATAATTATTGAGCTTTTGTATGTAGGTTATATATACGTCATAAACAATAAAAATATTATTTGACAATTATTATTAAGTTCCCACAATAAAAAAAGCTATATATATATATATCATATATTCTTCATTGTGCGTAAATTTCTCTCTCCCTATATATATATATATATGTATGTATATGCATATTACGTACCTATGTATGTATTATATCTATGTTCCGAGACATTTTGTACCAAAACTTATATACCGATACATTTGTATTAAAACTTATGTACCAATGTAATCGTACCGAAACTTATGTACTGATACATTCGTACTGAAACATATGTACTGATACATTCGTGCCGAAACTTATGTACTGATGCATTCATACCAAAACTTATATACCGATGCATTTGTACCGAAACTTATTAACACTATAATATTTGAATTGTCCTTTTCATATCAAGTAAATTATATGGATTGGCCATGAGACCCACATTTGTACCAAAACATATGTATTGATACATTCGTACCGAAACTTATGTACCGATACAATCGTACCACTATAATATTCGTATCGAAACTTATGTATCAATACATTCGTGCCGAGACATTGAATACATATGCTGGCATTTAATAGAATCTATGGACTAAAATCAATTTTTAATCATGTATAAGACATTTTTCTGAACTTCATCTTATTTAGGGATTAAAATCTAGTTTTCTATAAAAATAATATGTGTAAAGAGCAAGATGAGTGTAGAAAGAGATTATTATATGAGTTCAAATAAAAAGGCATATGTCTAGGAGATAAAAAGTGTGTAATTATTTTTTTTCATATTCACTTACCATTGTAAAAAGAAAAGAAAAAAAATGGAGAAAAAAAACCAAGACTTCGAAGTCTATAAGTCAACAAGTCAACCCAGAAATATCACAATTCCACAAAATGGCTCATCTCCTCTAGCCCCTGCCTTACGCTACATTTATAATGGCCCAAAGAATTTAATGCCAACCCTAGAGAGCACATAGTCAAGCCACCAACACCTGAGGCCTTTTATCCAATTCGTTGGCCAATGGCCGTGCCTATAAAAGTCACCCAAACCGTTCTCTGTTGTCCAATTGTTTTTTGTTACTTTCTCTGCTAATTAAGCTTAGCAAATTCAGTGTCTGAAAAATGAAAACTTTGCTCCAATATTTCTTCCTCCTATTCTTGTTCAATATCTCCACTATCACTGCTACATGTGCTAATACCATCCCTGCAGTTCACCACCAATGTATTCAACACTAGCAACTGTTGTTGCTCAATCTCAAGAAAACCCTTACATTCGATGATCCCCAGTTGCAAGCTACTCCCTCACCCCAGTTCGTATCATGGAATTCAAGTACCGACTGTTGTTCTTGGTTAGGTGTTACTTGCAGTACTAATGGACATGTTGTTGGTCTTGACATTAGGAGCCAATCTATCTCCGGTGGGATTGACAATTCGAATAGCCTCTTTGATCTTCAACAGCTTCAAAGCCTCAATTTAGCCGATAATGTATTTAGCTATGGCTCTCACATTCCATCTGCAATTGGAAAGCTTACAAACTTGAGGTACCTAAATTTATCAAATAGCTATAATTACGGCGAGGGGAAGATTCCAGTTGAGATTTCAAAATTGGCAAGGTTGGCTGTCCTTGATATTTCTCAATCTTACAATCTGTGGTACAGGCCATTTGAGAGCCCTAATTTAAGCATGCTCTTTCACAACCTCACAGATCTCACAGAGCTATATCTTGATGGTGTGAATATATCAGCACAGGGGAATGAGTGGCGTTAAGCGATATCATCTTCACTCCCAGACCTGAGGGTGTTGAGCTTGTCTAACACTCTTCTTTCAGGTCCTGTTGATCAATCCCTGGCTAAGCTTCAGTCTCTATCCGTGATTAAATTGGATAATATTTACGGAATCTCCGGTCCAATTCCAAGATTCTTTGCTAACTTTTCAAACTTGAGGGAGTTCAGCTGGGATGGTAACAACATCTCCGCCCCGTTTCCAGGATTCTTTGCGAATTTTTCAAAGTTGACTTCCTTGAGTCTCTTCGATTGTTCATTGCAAGGTATATTTCCCAAAGAGATCTTTCAGGTACCTACTCTGAAAATTATTGACCTTTCAGGTAATGAAGAACTTTTTGGTTCCTTGCCGGAATTTCCAAACAATGGATCTCTTCGGTCCTTGGTTCTACCCTCCACAAATTTTTCTGGGTTACTGCCAGGCTCTATTGGAAACCTTTGGAGAGAATTGAACCTTTCAACTACAGTTTCACTGGATCACTTCCAAAATCAATGGAGAATCTAACACAATTGGTTTATTTGGACATGTTCTCAAACCTGTTCAACGGTGCAATTAGTTCTATACAATGGGAAAACCTTATTAATCTAGCAGAGCTTCATTTGGCTGACAATCTACTTGAAGGGAGTATTCTGCCGTCTCTCTTTTCTCTTTCCTTGTTGTCATAATAAGGACTTTCCCAAAATCGATTCTCTAGTCAACTCAGTGAGTTTTCTAACGCCTCTTCCAACTTGGTTACCCTTGATTTGAGTTTTAATAATTTGGAAGGTCCAATTCCTGTGTCTATCTTTAATTTTCGAGGCCATCAGTATAAGATCTCAAATCGTCCAGGGGAGTGATCTTTATATGTATATTTTCATCCTTACTTAGCACGAGGCCTTTTGGGAGCTCATTGGCTTCAGGTTCCATCGGAACTTCGAAGTTAAGTGAGTTCGCGCGAGTGCAATCCCAGAATGGGTGACCCACTCGAAAGTTCTCGTGTGAGTTCCCATAAACAAAACCATGAGGGATATGGTGGACCCCAGGCTGGGATGTGACGATTTGGTATCAGAGCCAATCCATGATCGGAAGTGTGCCGATGAGAACGTCCGGCCCTAAGGGGGATGGATTGCAAGATCCTAAATCGCCCATGGGAGTGATCCTTATATGTATATTCTCATCCCTACCTAGCACGAAGCATTTTGGGAGCTCATTGGCTTCGGGTTCCATCGGAACTTCGAAGTTAAGCGAGTTAGCGCGAGAGCAATCCCAGGATGGATGACCTACTGGGAAGTTCTCGGGTGAGTTCTCATAAACAAAACCGTGAGGACGTGGTCGGGGTCCAAAGCGGACAATATCGTACTACGGTGGAGTCGAGTCTGAGATGTGACATTCAGGATCTCTCTCTTTCTTGAAACAATCAGATAAAAGAAGCCTTTCAACGATCCTCGGCATCTGAAAAATCTGACCTTCATTGATCTTTCGTACAATAGCTTGCCGATTCTGTTTAATGGTACCAATTCCTCATACTCCTTATTTCCTCAAATTGCTACACTGAATTTGGCTTCTAACAAGTTGAGAGAGGTACCAGGTTTCCTGAGAAACCAATCCCATTTATTTGATTTGGACCTTTCAGAAAATCATATTCAGGGTGAGATACCCCATTGGATTTGGAGTTTCACAGTTCTTTCCCTAAATCTTTCTTGTTACTCCTTGGAAACTATTGAAGCTCCTTTCAGTAATTCTACTTTGAGGGAGATTGACCTTCATTCAAACCAACTCAGGAGAAATCCCTTACACCTTCCCATTTGCCCATTATCTAGATTACTCCAACAATCATTTCTGCTATAGTATTCCAGTTGACATAGGCGATTTCTTTAATCCAGACACTTCATTCTTATCTCTTTCAAACAATAACTTACGTGGCATCATTCCAGCATCAATATGCAATGGAGGTCTTAGGGTTATTGATTTGTCCAATAATTCCTTGAGTGGCATGGTTCCTCGATGTCTGTTTACAAAAAGGGTCTGAGAGTACTTAATTTGAGGAGAAACAATCTCACTGGAACTACTTCAAATTTTGAGTTTTCAGAACCATGTGAATTGCACACTTTAGACCTTGGGGAAAATCATATTAAAGGTCAATTTCCAAAATCTCTAGCCAACTGCACATCATTAGAGTTTTTAAACCTTGGAAACAATCAGATAAAAGAAGCCTTTCCTTATTTTTTGAAGAAGATATCCACTTTGCATGTTCTTCTTTTGCGGTCCAACAAATTTTATGGAAGCATTGCGTGTCCCAAAACCAATGGCACCTGGCCAATGCTTCAAATCATAGACTTGGCTCACAACAATTTGAGTGGTTAAATACCGAGAAGATCTTTGACAACATGGCTGGCAATGAGAGCTAATGCAGATGATTCCCTTGCCAAGGCCAAACACCTAGAATTTTCAAGTGAAGCAGGGAGATGGGGGGGAGTTGGTTTTGTCTTTTGAGGATGTCATAACAATTACCGGAAAAGGTTCAAGGATGGGTATGGTTAAGATTCTAACTATCTTGACCTTGGTTGATTTCTTAGGCAACAATTTCAGTGGACCAATACCTAAGGAAATGGGAGAGTTTAAGTCGCTACATTTCCTTAACTTGTTTAGTAATTTTTTCACAGGCAAAATCTCATCGTCATTCGGCAACATGCATCAACTCGAGTTGCTAGACCTCTCACAGAACAAATTGAGCGGGGAAATTCCACCACAATCGGCGAAGCTTAATTTCCTTGCATCCTTGAATCTTTCAAATAATCAACTTGTCGGCAAGATCCCAACTGGTACTCAAATTTCAACATTTCCAAAAGAATCATTTACGGGTAACAAAGGATTATGGGGGCCTCCGCTGACGATGGATAACAAGGCAGGATTGTCACCACCACAAGCAAATGGAAACCATCCAAATTCTAGACATGAGATTGACTAGGCTCTTATCAGTGTCGAAATTGGATTTGTGTCTGGCTTTGCGGTTGCCGTTGGGTCACTTGTGTTGTGCAAGAGATGGAGTAAATGGTATTACAGGGCTATGTATAAAATCCTTGTTAAGATATTCCCTCAGCTTGAAGAAAGAATTGGTCCTCACATAAGGCATGTTCACATAAATTAGAGGTGGTGAAGTTGAAATGTTCACATAAAGCGTTTGGGGGTAGCGTAACTGGTAAACCCTCAAGAGACACAACTCCTACTACTAGGGACACCTAGGGGTTTAAAGGCTTGTTGCACATGCTTAGTGTAATCGTTTTGCTAGCGAAAGTGAGCTTAGATTTTTACTTTTTATTTTAGTTAATTTCTTGTTTTTGTTTAATGTTTTGCTTGAGGACTAGTAAAAGATAAGTTGGGTTGCATATTTTGTATTTCTTTTTATCTATTAAAGTAGCTATGATTTTATGTTAAATTGCTGAACTTAATTTTTTTTATGCGAGTTATGTAAAAAAGATAAGTTGTGAATAAAGCATGGAATTTGAGTCTTAAATTGAAGAAACACAAAGAATCACCGAGTGGACCGTGAGCTGTGATGGGCTAGAGCAATGCAACTTTAGAGGAATTGGATCACTCAAGTTAGTCCAATTAAAGATGGCGGTGCTGTTCATGTTTCCTTAAAATAATGGTATTTGGAAAACATCACCCTTCTTGGTGACAAATGTTTTTGATAGACATGCTTGCATGCATAAACATCGGACAGAAGAAACAGATAACCCAATCACAACTAGTTCATACTCACATGAAAGAAATATCAGATAACCCAATTATAACTGATTCATACTAGCAGGAAATAAATCAAATTGCAAATCGAAAAGAAGAAACAGAAAACACAAACACCCACCATAGATTTGAGCTTATAACAACACAAGAAAATATCAAATATGTGGCATAGCTTAAGGAGATTTAATAGACAAAGCATAGGACGAGCAGATTCGAACATGTTCGATTTGCTAAGGATGTAGTTGTCTTCCTAATGATATCTCTCAGCTAGTAGTACCAAAACAGCCATATGATTGTTCTAAAATCCCACATGCACATTACGTTGTCTGCTGAGACGATGCACCATACATAATTACATGCATATTACGCAGTAATGTATTAAGAAAAATACATACATACATACATATATATTGGAAGTTTTGAGACTCTTGTCCCACATTGGGGAAAACAAGATTCCCTAGGGCCTTTATATAGATTTAGTGCTTTAGTCTAGTAATTAGAACATGGACCATTTGGAAATGGATTGAAGGCTTGGACCTTATGGTTGTGTGGATTAGGCTTGTATAATATAGCCTAAATACAATTAATATTAATTAATCCACACAAGGGCCAAGGGCCTTGTGACACACCCCGACCGGAGTCGAGACGTGTTGGCCGTTACGTGAGAGTGACATAGCCATGAGCGCAAAGCGGAAGCGATAAGAATAAGGAAAAACAAACAATTTAAAACCAAGCAACTAGCAATTCCAGTTAAGAAAGGATACTAGTGAGAGCAATAAGAAAGTCTAGTTGCAGTTAAGTAGGACAATTACTAAGATACAACACCAGAGGGTGAATCCTACTTTTTCAGGATCTGTCAGAACACCGTTGAATTCCTCGTGGCCACCACACTTTGCTAACTAAAACTTGGAGGGGTGAAAAACAAAGTTGAGTGGGTCAGTAAAACACATTTACATGAAAACCTTATTTTCCTTTGAATATACTAACCCCTCGTCGTTAAACAAATATAATTTTTCCCAGAATTAATATATAAGAATATACATATATATATATATATATATGTGATTATATCATTTCAATCATGCTTCACATAATCATAAACATATGTATGCCATGCCACGATATAATCAAGTAAGCAAATCAGGTAAGAATAAATTCATAGATATATGATATGTTAGCCGGAACCCCTGTGATGGTCTGTACGACTAAATTCATAACTCTAAGTCAATCTAGCCGGAGTCACTACAATGACCTATACAACAATATATTGCACATAAGTTGGAACCACTAAAAAGGTCTGTACAACAAGATTGGGTGTAATATAATTATGCTTAAACTCTTCTCACATAATAGTCGGGCGATAATTCACTAGTCACCTACGAGTCGGAACCATAAATAAGGTTTGTACGACAAGACTATGCACCTAAATTGGATCCAATGTGAGCATATGGTGCGGGAGGTGACATAATAAACAGGCTTGTGCCTCATATCTCTGGCTAATTCACAATCACCCTAGCTGCAGCTTTATGAGCTCAACATTACTTAATCACATATCACATATCACATCATCGATGATTCACACAACCAAGCATAGCTTACCTGAACTCACATGTGCCTCCACAGCACCACATATATATATATATATATATATATATATATATATATATATATATATGCAACCATGCAAAACATATTCAAAATATAGAAGCATTTGGCATATCATGGCATTTAAATCACATTTCCTTTAAATATGTTTTTGGGAAAAACGTCAAGTATATAAATATATACTGAAAATAACTGCCCACTTACAGATATGCAGCTGGGTCATAACCCCCACGCCTAGCCTGGCTACGTTCGTCCTCCGGATAGATCTCACCTATAGGAGAAGTACTGAAATAACGTCACTTTAATGCACATATACTAAACTATGTAATAACTCTTCATACATAGCTCAAATTGGGTATATGAATATACCACAATGACCTACACAATCTCAGGATCGTCCCCATATTTTTAAAATAATTTTTCATCCACTCACGCACCGCCACTCGTCGGTGAGTGCACGGCAAGACGCGCGGCCACGCGCAAGGAGCCCTAATGGAAACAATAACGGCAGTTAGGGAATATTCCATTAAATCCTAACAGATTCCGTTAAGCTTAACTGACGGTGTCAGAATATTCCGTCGTCTTCAACCTCAGACTCTGGCGACCGTCGCCGTCGCCGTCGCCGGAAAACTGGGAATTTTTCTAAATCTTATAACTCGACCATTTCTCAACCAAATTGCATGAAACTTGAACCAATTCAAATCTTATAACATGAGGATCAAGTTATACCAATTTTGAGTCCCAAAGATTGCTGGATCTCGCCGGAGAACTCTTGAAAGTCTGACCACCTCTACAACTCCTCCGTTCTACGATGTCCGACGTCCAAAAACCTCCAACGAAGTACTCTGAGCCTCATAAGGACCTTCTTAAGCTCCCTGTGAGCTTTAAATTTCTAAAAACACAAGATTTAACGTTTGCATGAACAATACCTCAAAACGGGGTTCGGATTTCACGAGTTTTCGAGAGTTTCCTTACCTAAAAATGGTACCTTTGAACTCGTATGGTCCTCAAGAACATAATGGTGTGCTTCACACCCTCGATCTGTCACGTTTCAATGAGTTTTGGGTATAGTCCGTACAAGAGAGAAGAAAAGAGAGAGAGAGGGAGTATTAGAGAGAGAGTGTGTACGGGAGGGTGAGAGAGAGAAAGTGAGGTGTAGTGTGTGTGTGGTCCAAAAGTCACCTACCAATCACCATCCATTTCCTTTAGTTCCAATTGGTCCCAAAAACTTAGGAATTTAACATATTAGTCCACTTCTAATAGCATGTCACACACAACACATCTCAACGCCTAAGGACATTTTGGTCTTTTCACATCTACGATAATTGTTTCTCGGGACGGGCTGTCACACCTTGGGACCTTGGATGGAATTTAAAATTAATCTGATTCATTAATTTTAATTTTTGGATTAAGTTTTAAATTAATTTATTAATTAAAAACGTTTTGATTAAAAGACACAGCTCTTAGAAACAATTGTGTACTATCAAATACACTGAACATATATTTAAAGGGGTGTGAAACAACCTATATATTTGCAATCACAGTATCCAAATGGATCATCTTTTCTTACTCTTTTTCTTCCGTACGAATTTTCTAGAGAGTAAACACACAAGGGCCTTAGGCCTTGGGACCTTGGATGGAATTTAAAATTAATATGATTCATTAATTTTAATTTTCGGATTAAGTTTTTAATTAATTTATTAATTAAAAACGTTTTGATTAAAAGACACAGCTCTTAGAAACAGTTGTGTACTGTCAAATACACTGAACAGGTATTTGAAAGGGTGTGAAACAATATATATATCTGCAATCACAGTATCCAAGTGGATCATCTTTTCTTACTCCTTTTCTTCTATACGAATTTTCTAGAGAGTAAACACACAAGGGCCTTAGGCCTTGGGACCTTGGATGGAATTTAAAATTAATATGATTCATTAATTTTAATTTTCGGACTAAGTTTTTAATTAATTTATTAATTAAAAACATTTTGATTAAAAGACACAGCTCTTAGAAACAGTTGTGTACTGTCAAATACACTGAACATGTATTTGAAGGGGTGTGAAACAACCTATATATTTGCAATCACAGTATCCAAGTGGATCATCTTTTCTTACTCTTTTTCTTCCGTACGAATTTTCTTGAGAGTAAACACACAAAGGCCTTAGGCCTTGGGACCTTGGATGGAATTTAAAATTAATATGATTCATTAATTTTAATTTTTGGATTAAGTTTTTAATTAATTTGTTAATTAAAAACGTTTTGATTAAAAGACACAGCTCTTAGAAAGAGTTGTGTATTGTCAAATACACTGAACATGTATTTGAAGGGGTGTGAAACAACCTATATATTTGCAATCACAGTATCCAAGTGGATTATCTTTTCTTACTATTTTTCTTTCGTATGAATTTTCTAGAGAGTAAACACACAAGGGCCTTAGGCCTTGGGTGTCACAGCCCGTCCCAATAAATAATTATCGACGGCGTGAATTGCCGAATATACCCTTGGATGTTAGTTGTGTAATGTGGTTTAGGTGTGGTTTTGGGTCAATAGTCTTAAATCCTAATTGTTCGGAACTAATTAGGAATAAGTTATGGTATTTTTAGGTTGTTGACCAATCTTAGACCACACACACACACACACATCCACATCACCTTCTCTCTTTCAAACCCATACTCTCTCTCGGTTTCACTCAAACTCTCTCTCTCATTGCTTCGTACGGACAAGGGCAAGAACACCCCAAACCTCACAGATCGAAGAAGAAAATGGTACCATTGTGTTCGTGAGGACCCTACGAGTCTAAAGGTATCAATTTCAGGTAGGGAAACATTCGATTTCACGTGGAAACCCTAGCCCCGATTTTGGTCACTATTCATGTGGACGTAAATATGTTCGTTTCAAGGAATTTCAAACTCATAGCAAGCTTTAGGAGGTCCCAAGGAGGCTCGGGGTGGTTCGTTGGATAAATTTGGACGTCATGATAGCTAGTTTCAAAGTTGGCCGGATTATCAAGCTTCCTCAGGTAAATTCTAGTGGAATTCAAAGCCTCAAAGTAGTATAACGTGATTCTACATGTTAGTAGCTTCATTTTGGTACCAATTTCATGAAAAATGGTTGAGAAACGAGTGAGAATAGTGAGTTTGAAAATTTGCCCAGTTTCCGAAGCCGACGACGGTCGCCAGAGCTGGAGGTAGGGGATGGAGGAGTATTCCGTCAGACTTGAAGGAATATTCTCACGGCGTCAGTTAGTTTTGACTGATTCTGTTGGGATTTAACGGAATATTCCGAAGAATATTCCTAACGGCAATTAGGGAATCCGCTCGTGGTGGCGCGTGTTGCCGTGCCCTTGCCAGCGCGTGGTGGCGCATGAGAGCTCCAAAAATAATTCTAAAAATTGGGGGATGATCCTGAGGTTGTGTAGATCACTGTGGTATATTCATATACCCATTTTGAGCAATGTAAGAGAAGTTATTAGCTAATTTTGCGTATATGCTTTAAAATAACGTTTTTATAGTTAATTCGCATATAGGTGAGACTTATCCCGAGGACGAGTGTATCCACGGGCGACTCGAGGGCTACGACCCTTCGACATATCAGTGAGTGGGCTTTTGTTTTCAGTATACAGTTATATACTTGATATATTTCCCATAAATGTGTTTTAAATGAAAAGATGCTTTGAAATAATATGCCAAATGCCTTATATTCTGAATATGCATTTCATGGTTGCATATATATATATATATATATATATATAATTGTGGTGTTGTGGAGGCACAGGTAAGTACAGGTAAGTTATGTTTGGTCTAGGTGAACTACGAACGGCTTGATCTCTATTTAGGGTACGTAGGCAGTCTAACGAGAGGTTAGATGCAACCATTCAATATATGAGATGTGATTGAGATAGAGGCCTTAGTTGTGAATAGAATGACTATAAATGTATTGATGAACATTGAGCTCATAATCTGTACCTGGGTGATTCGATTTAGCCATAGAGAGTTGGCACATGCCTGTATATTATGTCACCTCCTGCACCATATGCTCACATCAGATCCAATTAGGTGCATAGTCTTGTCGTACAGACCACTATAGGTGGTTCCAACTCGTAGGTGACTAACATATCATCGCACAGCTAGCATTGAAAGAGTAAATTAAGCATAATTATATTACACCCAACCTTGTTGTACAGACTCGTACTAGGGGTTCCGACTTATGTGCAGTTATTGCCGTATAGGTCATAAAAATGGCTCCGGTTAGATTGAGTTTGAGCTATAAATTCATCCGTACAGACTACCACTGGGGTTCCGGCTATCACATCATAATTCTATGAATTTATTCTTACCTGGATTGCTTACTTTGTTATATTGTGGCATGGCATACATATGAAAATGATATAGTGAAGCATGAATTGGATAGTTATGATTTCAGAGAGAGAGAGAGAGAGAGAGATATATATATATATATATATATATATATATATATATATATGTGTGTGTGTGTGTGTGTGTGTGTGTGTGTGTATGCTTATATCTTGATTTTGGGAAAATTATACATGTTTTACAGTGAGGGGTTAGATATGTTGATAAATGAAATGGTTTTGTAAAATATTTGTTTTTGCCCACTCACGTTTTCTGTTTTGCGCCCCTCCAGGTTTTAAGTAAGATTGCTGTTAGTGGCTAGAGGACGTCAACAGTTTTGACTTATCCATATTATAGTAGGACATCCCTGGTACTGTATAATTAGTACTTGTCCTACTGGACTGCACTTAGACCTTATGCTCTGAATTAGGAGTATTTACTGTTGTAATTAACTCCCATCACGTTCTATTTAGTAGTGCATTCTAGAATTCTGATTTTTGATTATTCGTATATTTGCTAACTTTATCACTTCCACACTGTGCATATGGCTACGTCACTCTCACGTGACGGCCAGCATGCATTGACCTCGGTCGGGGTGTGTCATTGGGACCTTGGATGAAATTTAAAATTAATATGATTCATTAATTTTAATTTTCGGATTAAGTTTTTAATTAATTTATTAATTAAAAACGTTTTGATTAAAAGACACAGCTCTTAGAAACAGTTGTGTACTGTCAAATACACTGAACATGTATTTGAAAGGGTGTGAAACAACCTATATATTTGCAATCACGGTATCCAAGTGGATCATCTTTTCTTACTCTTTTTCTTCCGTATGAATTTTCTAGAGAGTAAACACACAAGGGCCTTAGGCCTTGGGACCTTGGATGGAATTTAAAATTAATATGATTCATTAATTTTAATTTTCGGATTAAGTTTTTAATTAATTTATTAATTAAAAATGTTCACAGCTCTTAGAAACAGTTGTGTACTGTCAAATACACTGAACAGGTATTTGAAAGGGTGTGAAACAACCTATATATTTGCAATCACAGTATCCAAGTGGATCATCTTTTCTTACTCTTTTTCTTCCGTACGAATTTTCTAGAGAGTAAACACACAAGGGCCTTGGGCCTCGGGACCTTGGATGGAATTTAAAATTAATTTGATTCATTAATTTTAATTTTAGGATTAAGTTTTTAATTAATTTATTAATTAAAAACGTTTTGATTAAAAGGCACAGCTCTTAGAAAGAGTTGTGTACTGTCAAATACACTGAACATGTATTTGAAGGGGTGTGAAACAACCTATATATTTGCAATCACAGTATCCAAGTGGATCATCTTTTCTTACTCTTTTTCTTCCGTACGAATTTTCTAGAGAGTAAACGCACAAGGGCCTTGGGACCTTTGATGGAATTTAAAATTAATCTGGTTCATTAATTTTAATTTTCGGATTAAGTTTTTAATTAATTTATTAATTAAAAACGTTTTGATTAAAAGACACAGCTCTTAGAAACAATTGTGTACTGTCAAATACACTGAACAACTATTTGAAATGGTGTGAAACAACTTATATATTTGCAATCACGGTATCCAAGTAGATCATCTTTTCTTACTCTTTTTCATCCGTACGAATTTTCTAGAGAGTAAACACACAAGGGCCTTAGGCTTTGGGATCTTGGATGGAATTTAAAATTAATCTGATTCATTAATTTTAATTTTCGGATTAAGTTTTTAATTAATTTATTATTAAAAACGTTTTGATTAAAAGACACAGCTCTTAGAAAGAGTTGTGTACTGTCAAATACACTGAACAGGTATTTGAAGGGGTGTGAAACAACCTATATATTTGCAATCACAGTATCCAAATGGATCATCTTTTCTTACTATTTTTCTTCCGTACGAATTTTCTAGAGAGTAAACACACAAAGCAAATTCGCTAGAAATCTAGAATCCAGTGCGGGTTGTAGAATTAGGTAGTTGAATCTTGATCGAGCAGACGTTGTAGAACAAACCACAAGAACAAGAGTTGAACGAAAATATTATTTGAAGGACATAGCTTTTACACTAACCTCTTCCTTTTGTAATCAAATTAGTAACATTGATATTCTTATATTAATTTTTGTATTTATTGTGTAATTCATTCTGCACGGCAAGTATTGTTGGTTAATAAATTATTAGAATTTCAAGTTTTGGTTATTTTTGTTTATTTCTAAATTGTTCTCCAACAATATATGTTTTCTCATTTCCGATATACAAATTAAATCAGGAAATGTTTATTGAAAACTTCAAGCTATGTCAATACTAGTTCATCTTACATTTACAGAGGAAAAGAGAGGAAAGCGATTTTCTGATCTGGGTTTACTTGTAATGATGACTGCAATTGCGATTCAGACTGAAATTGGACTTGCGCTTTAAAATTGAATATGCGAATGTGAAATTGACCTCAGCCATGCAATTAAACGCCACAAAACCAAGATTCTTCATCAGAACTCGAAGCTAGATTACCGAAACTGGTTCGCCAAGAACCCTAACCAAAACTGAAAATTAATTCATCAAAATTTTAGCATACCTAGCTTCCAATGACGATGACGATTGTGGTAAATTGTGGAATCAAGCTCGAAGAATCGGCAATGCAGATCGTAAGAATAAGCTTGAAAAATTGGAGACGCAGATCGTAGAATATGCAATCAATTCATACTTTACTCAATCTAAAAACCCATTAATATTAATTTCAAGTTTTAAGATCTACAATCTCAATACCCTGTTTTCTTTGTTTGAGATGGATTGGGAAAGACAAACATTCTTCTCCATACGTGCTTGTCACAGTTTCATCCAATGCAAGGCAATGCAATTTCAGACATACAAAATGTCAAATGTTATGGATTAAACAATCTTTAGGGGGTGGATTTGATAGTATTTTTTTTTTTTTTGGAATGATGATTTGATAGCATTTTAATAGATGCAATTTTGTTTTATGTTGTCACTAAAAAGTTATGCACCAAAATAAATTCCTTTTAGATTGTGTATTGATGAGTCAATATTATATTATATATTTTATCTTAATCTTAATAATAATTTATTAGTTGTTTTGTGAGAATTTTGATACTTTGATTTATATTTTCAATGTAGAACATTTGATTTTCTTTGGAGTGAAACGTGGTCAAAAGAATGAATTTCGGAGTGATTTGAATTGGAGGACGTTCATGTGTCTCTCAGCTAGTTCGTGTCAAAGTTTCACATTTTTCCACTGAACGGATATTCATGGCGATCAAATAAAGGAGCAGTGTGTAATGCTGTCAAAGTGACGTTTTGGGCTTATTTGGACTTTTTGCCGCCCAAGACGATGTCTTTTGGGGTTCTAGGCTTTCTGCAATTATGTTCGAGACATCTCAAGCTTTAATTCTAGTCATTTTAGGCCTGTTTTGGAGCCCTAAAAGTCCAAAAACGTGGCTGTTTTGAGGCTGTGCAGATTTTGGGCGAATTTTACTAGTCAATTTAGAATTATGTTTCTAAATTTATTTTAATTTATTTGATTTCCTAGTATTATTCTAGGACCTTTTCTAGGTAGGGTTTTATTTTCTACTAGTATAAATAAGGTTTTTTTAGCCATTAGGGTTTAGAGATAGAGGGAGGAGAAGAATGCATAATATATTGGAAAACTTTGCTAGGCTTTGACAATTTGTATTTCAAGGTGCTTTCTATTCTTATTTTTAATAATATTTTGTTTATGATTGTTAGAAATTGATGCCGTTGCCGGGGATTGAACTGGGACACCCGCATGACAGACGGGAATACTTACCACAATACTACAACAAAAGAAATTTTTTAAACTAACACAAAAATTAAAAACCTAAAAATTCTTATTTCTCACTCCCAAACTTAAATCACACATTTGTCCTCAAGGTGTGGAAAATAAAATAAAAGTAATAATATACTTAAAAGAACAAAAAGAAAAATAAACGAAGACCCTATTTTACGAAAAAGAAAATACAAATTTGAAAACTAGAAAAAGAAAAAAATAATAATAAACAAAACAGAAAATAAAATAAAAGAGAGGGAATTGGACAGACCTGCATTCGAAGGGATGACCTCGTGCTTGAGAGATTGATGTGAACTATTGGGCTATTAGAGATCAAAGTCAGCTACAAGCCTGAGCAGCCCATTTGTTTGTTGAAGTCAAATCTCGGAAGCAAGCCCAGAACCAAAAAGAGATGAAAATGCTGAGTACATAAAAAGAAAATACCATCATGAGGTGTCGAAACCCCAGCTGCTCCTCCATAGCTGCCTCACCTCTTCTCTTCTCTCTAACCTCTCATCCGTTCTTGCATCTCAGTCAGAACCAAAACCACACAAATATCCCAAGTTAAAACCCGCAAACTTTTTCTTTGCTGTCTCCATTTCTTGATTTCAGAAGGAAAAATAAAATACTAACACATGCAGTTGGTCTTTCTGTGCTAGGTGAACATGGATCTAAAACCCCAACGCCGATCTACACCTCCAAGTAGGGACGAAGCCTAAGATTTGTGTGAATAGGAGCATCTTCAAACAACAAAGTCATAATTAAAAAGCTCAAGAATTTACTAAGAATTTACTAAACACTATACTAATTTGCCTGATAACTAATCCAACCAACAATTCAATTAACCAATACCGCATACAAATTATTCAACAAATAAACATTTAATTCAACTAATCATATGAATAAATGTATACCCATATTCATAGAATTCGTAATTTCATAATTTCATTCATCAATAATCATAGAATTCATATCAATAATCAATAACCAATAACCATATTAGTGCGTTACCATATGATTCTATATTTCTATACCAATTAAACAAAAATTCGTCTTAAATATTAATTAGGGTTAGGGATCATAGATTTAGGAATTAACAAATTTACCTAAATATATATATATATATATATATATATGTCGGCTAGAGAGTGGCTCACTGGAGTGGTTGGCTGCTGGCATGGCTGCACTGCACTGGTTGGGAACAACACCTTCGCTCATGTTCCGTTCCATTTCAAGTTGCTGGGAATTTGGGCAGAGCAGCACCATGTTGCTCTCTGATTGGCAAAGGCAAATAAAAATGAAACAGGGATGGAAAGGGGGTGGATCGTGGGGACAAGCGGTCCCCCACTATACATACTTTTTTTTTACCCAGCTCTACTGTTGCAGAACCAGTATTGAAAGTCAAGAGTAGGTATTCCATATGCAGCATCAGTATGCGCAGTGCAACATCAATCACCCCATATCGTCTAATAAAAGTCAAGAGTGGGTATCCGGAGTTGTTGGTTAGGTTGATGATTAGGGTGTAGTTGTCACCTTACTTCTAGTTAGATCTTGTATCTTATCTCCCATACTTCTAGGGTGGTTAGAAGCTTTTTGCCTTACCTTCTTTCTGCTCCCTGTTTTATGGAGCTGCCGTGTAGGAGTGATTCAAGGGTGATCAGTGTGTTGATCATACCTTGCCATATATATCTTGTATTCTTATGTTGTTTTTTCTCTATGAAAAGATATATACAAACAAACACTTAAAACTCAACAACCAAATCGGTTTGAGCAGAACCAAAAAAATCTTAGTGGGGGCTCTACTGCTGCAGAACCATATCAGTTTGAGCTAAATCAGAAAAATCTCAATGGGGGCATCCGGCCCCTAGGCCCATGGTAGCTTCACCCTTGCCTCCAAGGGAGACAAACGAAACCGCTTAAAATCTCCAGATCCGTGAGCCAAATGTAGAGATTTGTCTCAGTGCATGCTCAGTTGTGATTTTGTTTTCTAGAAAGTCTGAATCTGTAAACTCTGAATGAATTTGTCATGCATGAACCTATAGATCTGTGAATTTTCATCAATGCTCATGTATCTGGCTTGTTTGCTTGCATGGACCCCCTGATGTATGTATGAGCGCAAAACTGTGCATAAACCTGGATCTGAGCACTGGAGTTGACAGATGGCCTTCCTTTGTGTTGCTTGGTCCGCCCACAAAATTGTATGTAATAGAATGAATGAATGCTGCTGAATGCATGATTCAGTTGAAAGTGTGCACTTGTGGATGTCAGGGCCAAATCAATCCTGAAATCACAAATTAAAAAATATATATATCCAATTAGATAAGTAACGAAAAATAACAAGAATTAAAAATTGCTTTTTTTTTTTTTTTTTTTTCAATTTTCTGATTTTTGTTTTAATTAATTTTGTGATAAAAAATAAAAGCAAGGAAATAAAATGAACGAAAAATAAAACTAAGGGTTTTTGAACTTTAATTCTTGAAGAAGATTAAAATTTAATATAAACTTGGTGTTAGATTGGATATTGATTTTCGTTCTATACTTAATTCAAATTCATATTAATATTTAATAGATATCTTAGTTAATGTCATTACATTGAATTTTAAAGTTATTATTATACACATTTTAATTCATTAATTTTATTTAACTTCTTCTAATTAGTGTATCTAAACATTTGCATCATAATATATTTTATTAAATTAGTGTACCAAAATTTCTATACCTAAATATATTGTAGTACCTAAATACATTGTAGTGAATTAGTGACACATAAGAAAATATGCAAAAACATAAGTATACCAAAAATTTCGTACCTAAATATATGATACTAAATTAGTGTACCGAATGTCCGTACTTGAATATATTATACTAAACTAGTGTATTGAAATGTATGTACCTAAATATATTATACTAAACTAGTGTATTGAAATGTTCGTACCTAAACATATTATACTAAACTAGTGTACCGAAATGTTCGTACCTAAATATATTACAATGAATTAGTGGCACATAAGACAATATGCAAAAATATAAGTATATCGAAAAATCTCTACGAAAATATTTTCTTATATAAGATACTTATTATAATGAGAATTAAATTTTCTTATATAATTTTAAAATTTTTATTATGAACACCATAAAATTATAAATAAAAAACAGACATTAAATAAATATACCTGCATTAAATAGAGTCTAGGGATTAAAACGACAATACATGGGCACTGATTATTTAGTACCACAAGTATACTGACTTTGACGTGGCCCACTAACAAGCATACACGTATATGTTTTTAAAATACCTACTATTCTTGCAACCAAACAACTATCATCTCTCTGACTTCAACCATAGAGAAGCACATACCCATTTTTACAGACCACTTTAATGGCCTTCCTCCCATAAGGCAAGTTTTGAACCTTCCTCTTTGTTGCCCTTATGCACCATCCTTCTCTTACCAACCCCAATGGCCTTAGATCTCTTTACTACTTATAGATTTTTCATTCACAATCAATAACGTATAATTCCAGATCCGTGGGGATGGGTCTTCTTTTCTCCATGTTTGTGGTTTGGGAATGAGATTAACAGAGGTCCGGAGGAGAGTCGAAGAAGGGATTACGGTAGAGACGACGAATGAGGGGGTGAGAGTGGGATCGACGGGAAAGGTGATGCAGTTGCAATGGACGGAGGAGAGGTTGAGGGAGGAGGTGTGGGGATGAGATTAACGGAAAGCGATTGGGGTGCCTGGTTTGGAACATAAGCAAGGAAGAAGATGGATGTTTGGATGTGGGTTGAAGATAAAGTTGGGTGTTTGGTTAACAAGATAATATGTATTCGGGAAGCGTTTTAAATGATATGTGTTTTAATATTATTGGGTCATGTCATTGGATCAGTATATTGGGTATGTTGGAACTCAGAGAAAATGGCAGAAAACTTTTGTACGTGTAAAGTCTGATAACACTAGAAACCTGAGAGAATGTCCTTGTTTATTGAATGAAACTTGTGGTTCTTAAATAGCCTTACAATGCAATGAAATAGGAAATAACAACCCACAATTTACATGGCCTAAGATCGTGGTGCATGACTAAGTCAGAAACATAAAGATAAGTTTGTCCCTCAAGAATAGGAGAGATTATTTGCACGGCTAGAAATGGAACCCTAGAAATAAGGAACCCTAACCCTAACGGCTAGGAGACTTCAAATACTTTAACATCCTCCCTTAAATTGAATATCATTGATAATCAGTTTATCCCTGGGTATTTGCAGACACCCATTGCTTCTCCCAGCTTTGCAAACACTTATAACTTCAATTGTTTAGTCATAACATCTGCAATCTGCTCCTGGGTTGAACATTGTTTGAGCTCCACCACTCCATCATTGACCAAATTTCGAAGAAAATGAAACCGAACGTTAATGTGCTTGCTACGTCCATGCATTATTGGATTTTTCAAGAGTTTGATGGTTGAGATGTTATCACAGTACACTACAGTAGGTTCAGACTGCTCACAAGTTAGACTTTTCATAATCCTCTTTAGCCAAACAACTTGACAAGCACTTGAAGCTGCAGCGATAAACTCAGCTTCGGTAGTGGAAAGAGTAACCACTGGTTACTTCTTTGAGGACCAAGATACTGCACTTGAATTCACCATGAAGACATATCCTGATGTACTTTTCCTGCATCCTGATCTCCTGCATAGTCACTGTCCGTGTAGCCAAAAAGCTTTTCATCTCCTCTCTTCCTATAAAACACCCCAAAACTGGATGTTCCCTTCACATACCTTAGAATCCTTTTTGCTGCCTTCAAGTGAGTCTCAGTGAGGCGTTCCATATACCTACTGATTAAGCTTACAACAAACATCAGGTCAGGGCGTGTGGCTGTAAGGTACATAAGACTTCCTACCAGTTGCTTGCAAAGAGTACCATTGACTCCTACTCCTTCTTCATCCCTTGTGAGTTTGAAACCAGGAATCACTAGATTTTGAACCGAGTTGCATTGATCCATGTTGAATCTTTCAAGGACCTCGTGAGCATATTTTCGTTGGCTTATGAAAACCCCATCTTCCTTCTACAACACTTCAATCCCCAGAAAATATCTTATTTTTCCGAGGTCAGTCATGTCAAATTCAACAATCATGGACTTCTTAAATTGTTTAATCATAACTCCATCGTTCCCAGTGTATATAAGATCATTAACATACAAACAAATCATTAATATTTTACATCCATTTGTTTTTTTAGTGAACAACGTGTGCTCATGAGGACATTTGTTGAAGCCTTCTTTGACAAAATATGATTCTATGCGATTGCACCAAGCTCGGGGAGCTTGTTTGAGTCTATACAGTGCTTTCTTGAGTCGATAGACTTTTGATTCTTCTCCCTTCTGTAAGTAACATGGTGGTTGATCAACAAACACTTCTTCACTGATTTCGCCATGTAGGAATGCTGATTTGACGTCAAGTTGGTATATCAACCAACTTTTCTGTGCAGCAAGTGAGAACATTATGCGAATTGTGTCCAAGTGAGCCACCGGTGAAAATACTTCTACATAATCCACTCCATACTGTTGACTGTACCCTTTCGCCACTAGCAGCGCCTTGTACTTGTCTACTTCCCCATGCTCATTGAGTTTGGTTTTGAAAATCCATTTCACTTCAACAGATCTTCCTCCTAGTGGTAGATTAGTTAATTCCCACGTCTTATTTTTCTCTATTGCCTTGATTTCTTGATCCATTACTTGCCTCCATTTCTCACTTTTCACTGCCTCCTCATACGTTATCGGATCACCATTAGTGAATAAGGCTAGATGAGCTATATTCACATTTTCTTCATCAGAGAGACCTTGACTAGTCTCATAATCTCTCATCCATGCAGGAGGCCTTCGTGTTCATCCTTCTGGGAGTGAGGTGACATTTGAAGTGTCTTCTTCGAAAGAACCACTACTGTTTGACCCATGTTCTTCGAGTTCTTCAGCTGTCTCAGAACCATTTTCATCATTTTCCTTTTCTGTACTTGCTTCTTCATCAACTTCCCATTCTAAATCAGCCAATATGGTTTGCTTGTGAGCCTCATCCCAACTCCATTCTTAGTCTTCTTCAAAGACCACATCTCTGTTAACAATTATCTTGGAAGATATAAGATCAAACAATCTATAAGCTTTAGATTCGTCACTTACCCCCAGAAATATGCATTTAAGACTTTTGGCTTTAAGCTTCACTCTTTTGTTGTCAGGTATATGAACATGTGAAATACAACCGAAGACTCTAAAGTGCTTCACTGATGGTTTGAGACCCTGCCACGCCTTTTCAGGTGTTTTGTTTTTCACGGCAATGGTTGGACTTCTGTTTAGCACATGTACTGTCCAATTTACAGCTTCAGGCCAAAAGGTTTTAGGAATTTTCTTCTCTATCAGCATGCTTCGTACTATATTCATTATAGTCCGATTTTTCCTCTGAGCGACACCGTTTTACTGCAGAGTGTATGCAACAGTTAATTGTTTGTGTATCCCATTCTCATTGCAATAGTTTGTGAACTCTTGTGATGTGAATTCACCCCCTCGATCTGTTTTCAGACTTCGAATGAATGTTCCAGTTTCCTTCTCCACCCTAGCTTTATAGGTTTTGAAGGTAGCAAAGGCTTCTGATTTCTCTATAAAAAAATAAACCCAGGTTTTTCTACTATAATCATCAATAAAGGTGATTAAATACCTTTTGTTGCTGTTTGAGGTTGGGTTGATCGAACCACAGATGTCAGCATGCACCAACTGAAGAACTTTGGAAGCCCTCCATATGCTTTCTTTTGGGAATAGATCTCGATGTTGTAGTCCTACCAAACAGCCTTCACATACTTGCTGAATGGCTTTGAACTAGGGTAACCCTTCCACCATCTTCTTTTGTTGAAGTACTTTGAGTCCATTCCAACTCAGGTGCCCATATCGACGGTGCCAAAGAGTGGCCTGATCTGTGGTTAAAAAGGAGAAGCACTTTGTCTCACTTGGTGGTGGGCAGTGAGCAACCACGATAAACATTCTGTTGGGAGTCATTTTAGTTTCAATGATGAGCCCCCTTTCAAGGTGAAATATCTTACATTTGTCTCGTTGAATGAACACAGTGAGCCCCTTTTCTTGCAACTGCCCAATACTTAACAGATTGTTCTTCAGTTCGGGTACAAAGAAAACTCCCGTGATCACATGAACTATCCCTTTTACCTCCACTCGAACCGTGCCTTTGCCTTGAACAATAAGACTCAAGTCATTTCCCATCTTTACTGATTCCTTGAAACTGCTATCAAGATCAACAAAAATGTCTCTCTTGCCGCTTATATGGTTGCTACACCTAGAGTCAAGAAACCAGATGTGTTCAGTTCCAGCTTTTTTGAAATCGACATGCGCCATTAACAGCATCTCCTCTTTTGTTTCTGCATAGTTTGCCTTTGGATCCCATGCTTTCTTTGGGCATTCCCACTGAAAGTGTCCCAACTCATGACAGTTGTAACATTCTAGGGTTGATTTATCAAACCCAGATCTGCCCCTTCCTCTTCCTCTTCCACGATAGTTACTACGACCTCCACCTCATCCTCCTTGTTGAGTCCCAGATGTGACTTGCAGCGCTTGTTCCTCCACTACAACATGGCGACTAATCCGTTGTTCATGCACCAACAAACTGCTTTGAAGCTCATCGATGGACAAAGCATCCAGATCATTTGATTCCTCAATAGAACATACAACATAATCAAATTTTGGAACCATAGACCTTAAGATCTTCTCTATGATCACCACATCCTCCATGTGCTCTCCGTGAATCCTCATCTTATTGGCAATGATGAGAGTTCGTCCAAAATAATCATTGACAGATTCTCCAGCCTTCATGTGCAACACTTCAAACTTCTTTCGAAGAGCCTGCAGTTGAGCACGTTTGACACGTGCTGTTCCTTGATATTTCTACTTCAAGGAATCCCAGATGTCCTTCGCAGTGCCCTTCTTCAATATGGTCTCTAAGATCGAACGATCAATGGCTTGAAACAAATAGTTTTTGCACTTTAAGTCTTTCAGCTTCTGATCATCAATCACCTTCTTCTGTGCTTCACTTGAGTCAGTTCCCTCTGCTGCTGCAATGACTCCCGTTTCCACCAAGTTCCAATACTCTTTGGAACGTAGAAAGTTTTCCATTAGCATACTCCAGTGATCGTAGTGTCCATCAAACCGCGGAATCGCAGGTTGTACAAAGCTGCCTTCAGACGTCATATCTTTGTTCCTCCACACTAGTTCCTGTGTAGTAGGTTTTGATCAGGCCCCATGGTGGGGCTCTGATACCAGATGTTGGAACTCAGAGAAAATGGCAGAAAGCTTTTGTACGTGTATAGTCTTATAACACTAGAAACCTGAGAGAATGTCCTTGTTTATTGAATGAAACTTGTGGCTGTTAAATAGCCTTACAATGCAATGAAATAGGAAATAACAACCCGTGATTTACATGGACTAAGATCGTGGTGCATGACTAAGTCAGAAACAGAAAGATAAGTTTGTCCCTCAAGAATAGAAGAGATTATTTGTACGGCTAGAAACTGAACCCTAGAAATAAGGAACCCTAACCCTAACGGCTAGGTGACTTCAAATACTTTAACAGGGTACTGTATAGTCAGTACCCAAGTATTGTCCGGACTGACTAGATAATTATTCCACTGCTTCCTCTTTTTTTTTTTTTTTTTTTTTTTTTGTAAAGAAAATCTCATGCTTCGTTCTAACGGACTGGCTAGTTAAATGAAATCATCACAACTCATCTAAATAGCAATAGATTTCGTGTAGGGATGGCAACGATTCTCTTTGGCCGCCAAAAATGCTATATCAATCCTCATAATCACAAAAATTAATCATATCCATAACCGTAAGTTAACCATCGGGAATTATCCATAACCATGTCTACCGGGTTCGAATTCCCTATCAGTTAATAGTTATATCCATCTTCGTCAATATCAAAAATATATTCGTTTTTTTTAAATATATTCGTTCAATTGATGTATTATAATATAATAAATACTAATTCGTCATTATAATATAATATATACATTAATGATGTTGGCTGATCTTTTGATCTCTCCCATAAGCACCATTGAATTTTCATTGATTTTGATTCAAAACTTTTGGACTTTTCCACAAAATGCAATTTTGTAATCAAAGTAATGGGTTAAGTGAATATACATACATATATGTATATATATATATATATATATATATGATATTATACAATACTATATATTTTATATAAATTATATGGATTTTCCTTGTTTTCAGACTATATTTATATTAGCTTTCTTGGCTTCCGCTTCTCAAATTAATATGCATTTCGGCATACATGTTCATCTTACCTTCTTGATTTTTTATTTAACCTTGTGATGTTGCTTGTTTTGTTTTGCAGGTTTAGATTTATAGGTTTGGCTTTAGCGGGGGGAGGGGTTACGTTTCATGTCCCCCTATTTTCCCTATATCTTTGTTGATTTTGTTTCTAAATGGGTAAGGTTTATGTCCTCCTTTATATTCATGTATTTTTTTTTTCATGTATTATGAGGAGTTAGGTTTATGTGTGTACTTTTTTTCGATATTAATAAAATTCTCCTTAAACTGTTGAGATTTTTTTTTTTTAATCTTTTTAGTTTAGTCCATAGTCAACAGTCACCACAAACTGAAATTTGGGAAAGCAACAATGCTGCCCACTAGACAGATTGGGAAATAATTGCAAAATCAATTGAACAAGCAACCCACAAGTCTTGTGGAGATATTTTTCCACGATATTAAAAAGCTACTAAATCAACAGTCTGAGTTGATACAATTTCTTGACTTTTGGTTAAACTCAATCTTATAACGAGTTCGTTTGATGGATTAGATTTTATAAGAAGCTCGTTTGGTAGATCAAATTGTATAACTCGTTATATTCAAGATATGCTGAGGGCAAGGACGAATGATATTTTCGTTTTAGTGCCTAAATCTTCAACATGCCTCGAAATTCATGAGTTATCCAATCCTATGGACGTGGGGTGTGAGATTCTTGTGATCATCCTATTTTTCGTACTTGGCTCTCATGTCAGTCAATGGTGACATTAGTCAAAAAAGATCGAAATGGAAAATTTTCCGAAAAAAAAAGAAGATCGAAATGGAAATAGAAATCTTTGCAGCCCCACTTCCTTTTTCCTTCCTTCTCATTTTTCCAGAATAGATGGTAGGAGACTTCTAAGTCAAATAATTCATATATATAATGGTCTTGCTATTAAAAAAAAAAAAAAAAAAAAAAAAAGATTGCTGCACTTCTGTTCAAGATCGACATATTTGCGATTAAATTTGCTAAGTATGGAATTTGACACATAAAACACAAACCAAAAACAGAATTAAACAAAATTGGCGATGCAAGCGACATTGAATCAAATTCCATGTTTAATCACGCTTCATTCGACCCTGTTTTCTCTTGTTTGGCCTTGGTTCTTAGCTTTCTTTCTTTCGTGGTTTCTCCTCTTGTTTGTATTCTTCTGTTTGTTTGTTATCATGAACGTATACTCTGTTTTAGCATTGATTTTTCCGGATGAAGACTGGGTAGTCTTTGATACAACGTAAGGCCCGCCACCGCATCAATACGAGCTAAGCGGGGAAATTTCTTCGTATTTTGGTGACTTACAGCATGTTGAATCTCCACTTCTCTCTAGATTAGCTGTGAGCCTTTGGCATCTATGAAGTGAGTTGAAGAGCTTTACATAATGCTATCTAAACTATTTAAGAAACAAAATTCTTGCACTAGGAATTGTACTCCCCGTGTATCTGAATCAGTCTCTCTCCTCACGCGACAATTAGGAGCGGTGTACATGTAAGTTTTAGCCCGGATGTCGGGCGGAAATGTCACCCTCTGTTCTCCGCTTGCCTACTTGTTTCAGCACCTTAATCAATAGTATGTCGACATCGAATAAGGACCATACTTGTAGCAGACTGTAAACCCCACTAGGAAATTGGGGAAGGACTTCGACGTCGACAAGTCAAGCAAGCCACAAGTCTCGTAGAAACCTTCTCCACAAAGTTAATACAGTAGCAATATCATTCTTCCACAATATCTGTCTCAATCCAACTATACACATTAATGCATGCGAAAGGAAATCTATGCATAAATGACCACGAGCCGTTGATGTTTCATCCGTGATGACTGCTGAATATATTCCTAATACCCTGAGCCTAAGCTCTTTACTGCATTTTCTGTCATATATCAGCAAGAGCTTCCGATGAAAATTCCTCTGTTTTCATGGCCTTTCTTAATCCCCCTTTACTACCTTTCACTCAGCGTAAACATATTTCTTGTCTCCGGCCAATGTCCAGGGGATCAGCAATCTTTGTTGCTACAATTGAAGAACAGCCTCACATTTGACCCTGCAACATCTAAGAAACTTGTGAAGTGGAAGAATGGATCGGATTACTGCTCTTGGGATGGTGTGTCCTGCAAAAAGGGTTGTGTTTCGAATCTGGACTTGAGCAGCGAGGAAATTACAGGTGGACTTGATAATTCGAGTTCTCTTTTCAGTCTCAAGTCAATCGAGAACCTGAATTTGGCTTACAACTTCTTCAACCATACTCAGATTCCATCCGAGTTCAAGCAGCTAGCCGGTTTGAGTAATCTGAACTTGTCGAATGCTGGCTTTGCGGGGCAGGTTCCAATTGAGATTTCGCACCTGACGAGGTTGGTAACTCTTGATTTGTCTACCTTTTATCTCCCCGGAACTCCTTCGTTGAATCTTGAGAATCCGAGATTGGATGTGCTGCTTAGGAACTTTTCTGAGCTTGTTGAACTTTATCTTGATGGTGTGAATATATCAGCACAGGGGACTGAGTGGTGCCAAGCGATATCATCTTCATTGCCTAACTTGAGGGTGTTGAGCTTGTCCACTTGTAACCTTTCAGGCCCTATTCATATTTCATTACTGAAGCTTAAGTCGCTCTCAGTTATTCGTATTGACAGCAACAATTTGTCTATTCAAGTTCCGGAGTTCTTCTCGAATTTCCCAAATTTGACTTCCTTACAAATCATGAATTCTGGATTATATGGTGCATTCCCAAAGAATATCTTCCAGGTGCCGACACTGCAGACCATTGATTTATCTGGTAATCCGCAGCTTCAAGGTTCCTTACCAGAATTTCCGAAGAATGGCTCTCTTCGATCGCTGGTTCTCAATGGGGCAAATTTCTCAGGCCAGATGCTTCCGAACTCTATTGGGAACCTCAAATTGCTGTCAAAAATAGATATTGGAAATTGCAATTTCACTGGATCAATCCCAAAGTCAATGGAAGACCTTACAAAGTTGGTTTATTTGGACTTGTCGATGAACAAGTTCAATGGTTCAGTTCCATCTTTCAGTATGGCCAAGAATCTGACCCTAATAGATGTTTCTTACAATCAGCTAACGGGTCAGATTAATTCCTCACGCTGGGAAGACCTAACTAGTCTGGTGAATCTCGACTTGCGACACAATCTACTTAATGGGACTATTCCATCATCTGTGTTTTCTCTTCCCATGCTGCAGAAGCTACAGCTTTCTAACAATGAATTTTCTGGTCAGTTACCTGAATTTGGTGCTACATCTGTACTGGACACACTTGATTTGAGTAGCAACAAGTTGGAAGGGCCAATTCCCAAGTCTATCTTGAAATTCCGAGGGCTTAAGATTCTTTTACTATCTTCAAACAACTTCAATGGCTATTTTCTTCTGAATCATATTCAGCAGCTAAAAAATCTTTCGAGTCTTGATCTTTCATTCAATAGCTTGTCTATTAATTACACTGACACCAATTCCTCTCATTCTTCATTTCCAAATATTACCACATTGAAGTTAGTTGCTGGCAATTTGAGAAGAATCCCAAGTTTCTTGAGAAATCAATCAAAATTAAGCACTTTGGACCTATCAAAAAACCAGATTCATGGTGAGATACCCAACTGGATTTGGAGGCTCAGTAATCTTGTTCAACTAAATCTTTCTTGCAACTCTCTGGTAACTCTACAAGGTCCTTTACTCAATCTCACTTCTAGTTTGTCTATGCTTGACCTTCATTCCAACCAGCTTCAGGGACAAATCCCAATTTTTCCACCATCTGCTGCTTATGTGGATTACTCAAGCAATAATTTCAGCTCTAGCATACCGGCAGACATTGGTGATTTCCTTATGTACACAATGTTCTTCTCTCTTTCAAGCAATAAGTTCCAAGGCAGCATTCCAGACTCAGTGTGCAAGGCATCATATCTTCAGGTTCTTGATTTGTCCAATAATTCTTTAAGTGGCAGAATTCCCCAATGCTTGACTGAGATAAGCAGGACACTGGCAGTACTTAATCTGAGGAGAAACAGACTTGGTGGCTCTGTCCCTAATAGATTTCCACAGCATTGTAGTTTAAAAACTCTCGACCTCAGTGGAAATCAGATAGCAGGTCTATTTCCAAATTCTCTTGCCAACTGCACAATGTTAGAGGTTCTAAACATGGGAAACAATCAGATAATGGATATCTTTCCTCGCTTGTTGAAGAGTATATCCTCCTTGCGTGTCCTTGATTTGAGATCCAACCAATTTTATGGACAAATTGGATGTAACACAACCAGTGACGCCTGGCGAAAGCTTCAAATTGTTGACATAGCTCGCAACAATTTTAGTGGTGAAATACCAGGAACATGTTTGATAACCTGGTCAGCAATGATGGCTGACGAAGATGATGCCATGGCAAAGATTAATCACCTCCGATTTCAAGTTCTGCAGTTCAGTCAGGTATATTATCAGGATGCTATAACAGTCACCACCAAAGGTCTAGAGATGGAATTGGTAAAGATCTTAACAGTCTTCACCTCGATTGACTTCTCCTGCAACAAATTCAATGGATCAATACCTGAGGAAGTGGGAGACCTCAAATCACTCTATGGCCTAAACTTGTCTAGTAATGTTTTCACAGGTACAATCCCATCATCACTGGGTAACCTACGACAGCTTGAGTCCTTGGACCTTTCAGACAACAAATTGAGCGGAGAAATTCCCCAAGAGCTTGTCAAACTTAATTTCCTCTCGTTCCTGAATCTCTCAAACAATCAACTGAATGGGAAGATTCCAACTGGCACTCAGATTCAATCTTTTGCACCAGATTCTTTCGCTGGCAATAAAGGATTGTGGGGGCCTCCTTTGACAGTTGATATCACCTCACGATTGCCACCACCACTAGAAAAAGGTCATTCTAATGCTCAACCTGAGATTGATTTTGATCTTATAAGTACTGAGATTGGATGTATCTTCGGCTTTGGAGCTGTCATCGGGCCACTCTTGTTCTGCAAGAGATGGCGGAAATGGTATTACAAAACTGTGGAGAGCATCTTCTTTAAAGTATTTCCTCAACTTGAAGAAAGAATCGGTCCTCACCGAAGACATGTTCACATAACTCAAAGGCCGAGACGTTGAAATTATTATGAGGATTGAGGAGCAATGCAGCTGGCCTCCTTGTCATGATTGTGTTCTGTAAGAAATAAGATATTTGCTTCTGCTGTCCCATAATTATAAATTACGAGATGTAGTGTGAGCTTGTTCTGTTACTTTTTTATATTTTGATGTTGGAAACTTTATTAGTAAATGTGGATTAGAGTTGTCTGCATTCCATTCTTGTTTTTGAACGCCAGGATTATCAATGTTTTTAAACAATATTTCAGTCGTCTTTCCAGTACAGGAATCAGCATTGCTCGCTATAAGATCGACATATTAGCGATTAAATTTTCGAAGTATGGAATTTGACACATAAAAACACAAACCAAAAACAGAAATAAACAAAATTGGCGATGCAAGCAACATTGAATCAATATAGTTTTACTTAAATCGCGCTTCATTTGACTCTGTTTTCACTTGTTTGGTTTTGGTTCTTAGCTTTCTTTCTTTCGTGGTTTCTCCTCTTGTTTGTATTCTTCTGTTTGTTTGTTATCATGAACGTTCACTCTGTTTTAGCTTTGATTTTTCCTGATGAAGACTTGGTAGTCTTTGATACAATGTAAGGCCGCCACCGCAACAATACTAGCAAAGCGGGGAAATTTCTTCGTATTTCGGTGACTTACAGCATGTTGAATCTCCACTTCTTTCTGGATTAGCTGTGAGCCTTTGGCATCTATGAAGTGAGTTGAAGAGCCTTACATAAAGCTATCTAAACTATTTAAGAATCAGTCCGTCTCCTCACGCGAGAGTTGGGAGGGGTGTACGGGCGAAATGTCACCCTCTCTTCTCCAGCTGCCTGCGTAATTCATCACCTTAATCAATAATCTGTGGACATCGAATAAAACAGCTTACTTGTAGTAGATTGTAAACCCCACTAGGAAAATGGGGAAAGACTTCGACGTCGACAAGTCAAGCAAGCAACAAGTCTCGTAGAAACCTTCTCCACAAAGTTAAACCCACCATATACCTTACCATCACCACAGGTCCTCAGTTTTCCTTAGCCTCTCAAAGAGGAATACAATGATAAATAAGTCAATCCCTTAATGCAATCTCATTTGTCCACAATATCAGAGTCTCAATCCAACTATACACATTAATGCATGCGAATTAGTAGCCAACGAACAAGTAAAATTACGAAAATGAAAAAGGAAATCTATGCATGAATGACTACGTACCGTTGATTTTTCATTTGTGACAAGTGCTGAAGATATTCCTAATACCCTGAGCCTACACTCTTTACTACATTTTCTGTCCCATATCAACAAGAGCATCGATGAAAACTCCTCCAATTTCATGGCTTTTCTTGATGCTCATTTCCTATGCCTCACTCAGCTTCCATACATTTGTGGTCTCTAGCCAATGTCATCCCAGCGATCAACGATGATTGTTGTTGCAATTGAACAACAGCCTCGAATTTGACCCTGCACAATCTAACAAACTTGTGCGGTGGAATAATGGCTCAGATTACTGTTCTTGGGAAGGTGTCTCCCGCAAAGATGGTTGTGTTTCTCATCTTGACTTAAGCAGCGAGTCAATTTCAGGTGGACTCAACAAGTGCTCTTTTCCATCTGCAGTACATCGAGGACCTAAATTTGGCTTACAATGACTTCAACTACACTCAGATTCCATCCGAGTTTGGGCAGCTAACCGGTTTGAGTAGTCTGAACTTGATGAATGCTGGCTTCGCGGGGCAGGTTCCGATTGAGATTTCGTACTTGACAAGGTTGGTAACTCTTGATTTGCAAGAGAAGATCTTCCAGGTACCTACACTGCAGACTATTGATTTACCACGCAATCAACAGCTACAGGGTTCCTTAACAGAATTTCCAAAGAATGCATCTCTTCGGTCCTTGGTTCTACGCGGGGCTAACTTTTCGGGGTTACTACCGAACTCTATTGGCAACCTCAAAATGTTGTCCAAGATAGATATTTCCAGCTGCAATTTCACTGGATCAATCCCAAGGTCAATAGCCATTATGCTTGGCTTCATCAAAGCCCTAGCTTTTCTGGTTTCAAATTTCCAATACCCAGCGAATAAGAAGCCGTCTGATGAAATCGACGAGCTGATTCTGTTCTTAGTAAGATATATGCATGATAAAGTTTCAGAATACACTAGAAGATATGTCTGCGCGTTGCTGCAGGAATTGAATATATTAGTTGCGACAAGCATGAATAATTTTCACACAAACTAAAACGACGGTTTAGTACCTAAGAACCAATGAAGTAAAACTTTGCTTGCTATATGCATGCTATAAGAAAGCATTCACTTGTAGATCGTACTGTGCCATCAGTATTATACTCATAGTTTCAAGTGCTCAACTTACTATATGGGGAAAAACACAGAAATGGGAAAGCAGAAAGGTAGAAGACATAATATTTGAGCATTTGGCAGGAATAGTAAGTTTCTAAAAAAAATGCTAAACTATCACAAATTCAATCATTAAACATTACACTGTGACCTAAGATAAAGATAAAGTATATAGTTCGTTCACAAATCAAAACAAAGTGCTATCAAAGGAAAATGTTTAAGATGATGAAAATAAAAAACTGGACTCGGCAACCATATTTCCTATCGGTAACCAAACGAATAATTTAGAATGATACAAACCCAATTCTAGCTCATCTGGTTGCTCTCATCCTCAGCTCTGTATTTCAAAAATTCAAGTAAACCTTGTAAACTATCAACTCCTCAACTTCATCACTCTTCCACCATTGTTTCTAATTTACCTCTCCTTGGAGCTTTTTGATTACTAATTTATATATAGCAAATTGAACTATCCATTTCAAATCAAATTTACATGGGCAGAAAAGCAAAACCTAAACTCCCGCCACATAAATTAATCAATAATCAAACAAAGAAAATTTCTTGGAGACCAGAACAAATCCAATTGAATTTTCATGCGAGTGGTTGTAATTGCCAAACAAAACACATATATTTAAGTGCCCAAAATTTAAGCTTTACATCATAATCTATTCTTGTAACAAAAACAATTTCTCAGCCGTTGGGTATTTTCTGTGGCTTTCGAACAATAGTTGTACTTATATAGAAAAAAAGTAAAATAGTCGAACACAAATGAAAGAAAGACGGATCAAATTATTAAGAAATCTAGAGTTGTTAAAATTCACTTTCATGTGTATGATTCAAACTTCAACACATTTATTCTTACATTTTACCAATTGTAAGACATTGCTAATTGCCAAGATAGCAAGATAATGAATTCCATGAATGAAAAAAATAAATGACATGCAACCAAGAATCTATGTTATACTTGATTTGTGATTCCATTATAATTTCACACAAAAAAAAAGATCAAATTTTGATTGAAACATCAAACAAAACAATCTCATCTGTTACAGATTGGACCAACCAAATAAAGAATCTATTGAAATGGTTGTCAACCTAACTATAAAGGTGCTTTATAACAGCGCAATCAACATCATTTGAACCCATCTAAAAAGAATCTGATTGTATGTTATAAATTCCATGGGTAATTTGATTTTGCAAATTAAAAAGAGTCGAAAAATATTGAAAATTACTAAACCCCATCACAACATCGCATCAGCAAAGATGCAAATCCAAATGTAAGCTATAGAAGAGTGACAATTGCATAAAGAATATGATAATAGGAAGCATAAATGGGATATTGAGGATCTCAAGTAAATTCGCAACAACACAAAACCCAACCAGCAACAATTCGTTCATGACATCTTAAAACACCAAATTTCGTCCTGAAAACAGGACATTTAATGCAGAAAGCTTAAAACTTTGCCTCCCAAAACTAACATCTGAGAGAGCATTGCAATTTTTATCTTTAAAAGCATGAATGGTGAATTTAATAAAAGAATAAGAATCTGCAATGAACTAAATAAAAATACAATTTCTATAAACATTATTTGCACAAAAAATAATTGTATTGAGAAACTCACCATCCCACTTCTCACGATGATGTATGATGATAAAACCAATTAGTGGGTGCACTGAAATATATTCACAGGCCCATTAAACGCACGAACATCATACAGTGAATTGCACATAAAGTACAACATTATCAAGTATACCTCGAGGCGACATTGAATACGATCATTATAAAGTCTTCATCTCTGACACCAAAAGCACTCAGCATCTCAGAACACACATTCATTATACATTTCTCTAATAACTAATCAACTAACTGAATTTAAAATTAGCTTCCAAACCAAAAAAGTTCTGAACTTTTAATTCTGCAATCACACTCAGTTCTTCATCTCTTACTCTAAATCCCAATTACAGAAATATCTAAACATTACTTCAATTTAATATTGATTTCCCCCAAAATAGCACAATCCCATAATTAAATTAAACTTCTCACCTCCACCTCCAGTAGAGCTTTCACATTCTCAACCTATCACAAAAAAATAAAATCAAATTCAAGTTAAAAAAGGGAGATCTTCAACTTCCAAATTAATTGACAGAACTATAAAATCAATTAAGGGTTTCTGCTGAAGTGAAAAGTAAGGGTTTTACATTCTTGTGAGGATCGACGTTTAAGGAGAGGATCTGTTCGTCTCCGGTCATCATTGTGAACTTCATCTTCTTTAATCCGTCGTAAAAAAACAACAATAAATCAAGAATTAAATTAAAACTTCTCACCTCCACCTCCAGCAGAGCTTTCACATTCTCAACCTGTCGCAAAAAAAAATCAAATCAAATTCAAGTAAAAATAAAAAAGAGAACTTGAATATAGCAACCCTACTCCCCCTCTCACAGTTTAATATGTAAGGAAGTTGGAATCCAATCATGTTAAATTCACCCTTTTAAACGCCACAATTTATCTAATAAAAAGAGAAATTGAAAGGAAAAAAAAAACCTAAAACGGAAAGTAGTGATCGTAAGCTTCCTCTACTGTCATTTTTTGCCTAAACTCCGTGAATTAATCGGAAACGAAAGAAAACTAAGAACTTGATTAATTGAGTGATTAAGAAAACATCGACTTGGTTAACTTGATATATAAAAGCTGAATTCATTGAAAGATGCTTCACATACATCATGCATCCACCGTCTATTTCCAGAAAAATGATACATTATCTGGATAACAGCACCTAGTAATGAATTGATACTCAAAAATCCCACAAAACCATCCACAAATACATATTTCACTATAAAGCATGAAATGAGAAAGATTAAGGCTCAAAGGTAACTGTTGGGTGAAGTGCAGCGAATTTGAATGATGACGCTAAGTAAGAGGACCTTGTTTCAGAAATGAATGATGTTGAGGCTAGTGGGAAGCTCCACCGATTCCGCCATATTTGTAACTTGTAGTGAGCGGAAAGAAGAAGAAACAGAAAGGAGAGTCAGAGGAGGAGCTAGAGAAAACAGGCATTACCATATAAGTGCCCTAAACCAAAAACAAAAAAACTTAAACACAGAATTATGGATGTCGTTGGAGACCATTTTAAATGAAACAAATAAATATTGGGAAGCACTCATTGTCAAACTAACCTGACGAACTTCTCTTGCTGAAAATTCATGACTACAACTTATTTTCTAGAATCTCCAAACGAAAAGTTAACCTCTGAACGTTTGGATAACCCGAAGAACTTCCTCATGCACCACCATGTTCCCAAAAGCAGTCCCCTGACAACGATTCAAAGTGAAATAAAGTGAATTCAACATAGAAACTTCTACAATTTCACATGTTTCCTAAAATTACTTGGCTAGGTGTTCATAAAAGGGGAAACTTTTTCTGAAGTCCAAGAGCAATATCAAAGTGCCATTTGCCCCAATTCAAGAAGCAAAATCGCACTAATACTAAATATCCATACAAAAATATCTTCATTTGAGCAATATCCCCCTAAATTTAGCATCCACTGTTTTCATACATTCATAAATTCATTGCTACCAACAAAATGTAATAAATAAATAAAATATAAAATAAGGTCAAAATTGGACCATCGGGACCCCTTGGATTCAAATTTTTGAACCAAAAATCAAATAATTTCAACAAAAAGTGATATTTTGGATTTCCAATTTCATATCATTTCAAGAAAAGATCAAAAAACTACATTGTTAACATTCCCAAAAACTGAAAATCCAATCTTTGGGGGAAATCCATGAGAGCATACAGTTGCATCAGTCAAAATATATTCCTTACCTCAACTAATTGGATTAACCAACAGAGCTAATTTTTATGATATTTAGTTAATTACACATCTAGAGCTATTAGCTATAGCGAATCTTTTATCTCCAACCTTAAATATTACTCCCTTAATTAGTGCTTCTTTTCAGACCACAACATTGAATACGATTAATTAGGTGCTACATCAGTGGTGATTTGTGAGGACCACTATACTAATTAAATTGTACAATACAATTTCAAGATCTAATTGCAACAACTCGAAATCATAGCAAGATGATCAATCAACACAAGAAAGAGACCTTAAGAGCGGGGATCATTTTTCCTTGAATATGAATCCGCATCATGTACCCAACTAAGATATAAATCCCCATAAATCCATATCTGGAAAGTACTAAAATACCCAAAACAAATATATATATATATATATATATATATATGAGGGATTGGATGAGGAAGTCTAAATATACCAGTAATGGCGAGTGGTGAGGATGAGCTTGATACTGACACCATGTTCTTGGGCTGCTTTCAGAACCCTCTCAGGTTCAACTGAATCCACAACCGCTGCTTTTTTGGTACTCTCATCAATAATTCTAAACACAAATAACAATTGAATTTAGAACTGAGCAATATTTAAGCATAATTAATTAATAAAACCCTAATTAGGATAATCAGAAATTGAGATGAAAAGGGTGGATACAACCTTTTTGCTTTAAAAAACATGCTATAAATTTGTTCCGCACTTAGAAATACAGGAAATTAGAGAATTTTAATCAAGTGTTCGCAAGCGAATGACATTACCTGCATCCCATTCATGAAACCAAGGCTTATACACCCAAACTAAAAGGCAAAGCCCTTGAATGCATCTCCTGGGGCTAAATCAACAGAAAAAAGTTAATACCTGATCATTCGCATTTATTTATATATCATATACCAGCACGTTAAACTCAGTCGCAATGGGTGTATCAAAACCTGCTACATAAAATCAGTCGCAGAAAAACATTGCCAAGAAATGAAAATCAAACAAAATGGGCAACTCAGATGTTAAAAGAGAACACAATTTATCTAAGATTCCCAAACTCCTTCAAACACCTAAATTTTCTAGACTGAAAGAGAACTGTTACTTAGAAATCTGTACCATGTAATTGGGGCTGTACACGGGCTCCATTTTGTACACCGCCATGTTCCGCAGAAGCAATACTGGAATCCTTAGTGTTCATAGTGGCTACACTTGCTCTGGATTGTCCTCCTTGTGCATTGTTATTATGCTACTTAAAACTGAATATTTGAAATAAAAATCATCAAACCCTAAAATTTCCAACAATCTCAAAATTTCCAAAATGCATTAAAAACCTCAATTTGAAATAGTAATCCCAAGCAATATAATTGCATAGATTGTAAAAGTGAAGGAAAACTGATCAGGAATAAACCCTACACAAAAACACATATGCAAATAAGTAGATATGACACACACACACACACACACACACACACACACACATATATATATATATATATATGCACCTACGGTTGGAGGAGATGGAAGGGCCAAGCCCATCGGCGCCGGTGCCCATAGGGTAAGCGGGTGAGTATCCCCTGTGAAAAATATGAAATCTTGTGAAAAGAGCGCATGTGGGAAAGAACAATATCAACATTGAACGCATAGAACCTGCAGCAGTAATGACATTCAAAAAAGTATTTGTTCTATGTGACACAATAAAAGAAATAACAGTGAGCCATAAAAAGTAAAAATAAAAAATCGGGGATTGTAAATTGTAATCCAATCACCCAATAAAAAAAAAAGAAATTAAGCACAACAATATCAAAATTAAACGGAAGGAATAATATGAAACAGTGTGCATAGAACGCTCGTGAGAATGAATCACACAACAATCAAGGGTGGACAAATCACAAACGTGACAACTAAAGGGCACCTAACGGACACCCCCATCTCTCTCTCTGCAACGGCAATTGCAAAAATCCCTCGGGTTTCAGGAAGCAAATGGAAAACGAAGTGCTTTTCCATCCCCTACCCATACCCATACCTCCCTTGCCCGTTCCCTTTACCCTCGCAGAAAATCGTCCCATCTCTTGCTCTGCAAATCGCAGAAAAAAAACCCTAAACAAATCCATGAAATCCCTCGCCTAAATCCTCCCACATCTCTCTCGGACACCCCTATCTATCTCTTTGCAAACCCTAAACCAAATCTCCTAAATCCTATCTCGGACACCCCACAAACAGTCAAGAAGCCAAAGATATTAAAGCAATCTCTACATAATACTTTGGAACAGTGAAGCAAACTGGTACTTACTTTTCCTTGTCCAAAACCGTTGGTGCCGCTGTACATTGTTATCAATTGTGGGTCTAACAAATCCCTCATGGCTTAGACTGCATGAAGAATTAAAAACAAAAAGATGAATATATGATGTAAATCATCATATAAATGTAACTGCATTTAAAAAAAAACAAGGGAATGATAAAATCGAATTCTATTTCATCAGCATACTGCATGAAAAGTTACATTGAATGCAGACTCAATCAATTTCCCCAAAGTTATTGTTAACTGAAAATCAATACCAAACCCATAAATACCACCATTGAATTTGGCAAACCCCAAAGACAAAATACAAAAATTTACTCATATAATCACAGAAAAACATGAAATTTGAGCAAGTTAAAGGATAAAGGCACTCACATCATCGAAGTACTGTTTGAGAAGACCTTCTAATACTAGTTCTTTCTTTTTCGTGCTCTTCCGCAGAACTGCCATAAAAAAACCGGAGAAGCATACAAATTCAGAAAAGGAAAGGTCCAAAACTGCCATAAAAAATCCAGAAAGCATACAAATTTATCAGAAAGAAAAGTTCAAATTACAAAAACCAACTGATGTGAGTGAGTAGTGAGAGATTGTGTTAGGCACCTGAAACACGTTTTGGTTTCAATTGAGAAGGCCAGAGCCTTGCATGCGAGGAAGATGACGCTAGGATTCCAGAGACAGAGAAAGGAGGAGTAAGACGACGGAGGCGAGAGGAGGATAGGACAGAGGCGAGACCGTCTGTGTCGTGGGTCTGCGAGACGGAGGAGGCAAGGAGGGTTTGAGAAGCAGATGGAAAAGGCTGGCTTTACCATCGTTTTTCCCTTCCCGCGATCATCAAAGCGTGTGCATCAAGATCAGCAGAACTGATAGCATGTGGCAGACTCGTAAATAAAGTGAAATTGAGCCACCGAAATCAGCATGGTGGCAAACTCGTAAATAAAGTAAATTTGAGGCAAAATTGTAGGTGACTTGCTCGATTGTCGAATATTGTCATGTAATCTTAATGTTAATATTTACATCTTTCCAAAAGTTTTTTGTGAAGTTTGAATGAATGTGAAGCTTCAACTTCTACCGAATTTATTTCGACTTTAATCTCATTTATTGGCATAACTAATTGTTTTAAGACGTAAAATCATAATTTAAAACTTATACTTTCTCGCCATTAGATCGGTTAATCGCTTCACCGGCCACAATCTAATACTTAAAACCTACAATCAGAGCTCTAAAGACAATTACCCCTCGTAACCAACCGGATCAAAATTGAAGAAAATTGTACAGCTTAGAGTGGACTTGCAGATGAGTGAGCTAACTGATAAGTTGAAATTTCAAGTCCGTTGTTACTTGGTAGTGACAACTTATCTACCTTTGCCTAACGGGCAGGAAGACTCAGGGTGTGCTAGTCTAAAAGGGAAACCGGGGCAGTTGGGGTAGGACACATCGCATTGCATGGGACCCTTTTGACTCTTTTAGGCAGAATATTTAACAACTACATAGACTCCAAGAATGGGGAACTACATAGACTCCAAGAATGGGGGACCACATATATCAAACGACTCCTTTTAATCCCTTTTTTTTTTTAGTTGAACGATATTGTCGTTAAGTTAGAAATTAGATTTGTCACTGACGGAACTTGAATCCATATCATCATACAAGAGCTTCACTCATCTGCCTCACTGTGGCAGAGGGTCACCTGCTACTTTTAATCCTTTGTACTTGCTAAACTGGTATGAAACTCCAATCATTAACCTTATTTTTTGATTTTTGGATGTATGTTTTGGTGCAAATATGAGTCCGGGCATGTTTGGGATTGTTTCTGATTGTATTTGATAGAAAAGTTAAAAAAGTGTTTACAATTCCTTCTGAAAAGTGTTTATGAGCTATAAAAGCATTTTTTTGAAGAACTTGTCAAATGTGAAACACTTTAAAAAACTTTTTGAGGAAGCACTTGGAGTTGTGATAAAAAAAAAACTTCAACTTGTTTCTCATACCGACAAAATTGCATGACTTTCGCTCTTTACCAACAACGACACTGAAATCAGCTTCACAATCATCCATAATTACAAGAACAAAAATAAAATTTATCCATCTCTTCGAAGAATTGACATCCAATTCGAGATGGCCGACTTGTCAATAACTTCACACTTTCTAAATTATTTAATCCGTCGGGTGCCGAAATCAACACTTCTTACCAAGAAAATGATGCATTCCAAATTAGAAATTCGCATGTTCATCGTTTAACGCGCAAAGCATCAATTTGAAAACCAAAAGAGTGAAGATATTTTGTATAAATAACGTATGTACATACTTTTCAGCAATACGATTCAGGGTAGCATATTACATTTTATTAGTTTAGCCCTAAAATACTGTTGTTGAAACATGCAAACGAATCCTACTTAACTTTAAAAATCTAATACCCATCATGGGGTGGCTCAATAGACGGGTTCGAATTTCAGTCTTGTATTTCATACAGTATGTGTTCAATTCTTGCCGCTAGCAAATTACACAATGATAGCTAGAAAGAAGCTGAAATTTTTATGTGAGTCTTTCCTATCTCCAAAATGAAGTCTATTTCTTTATTAAAAAAAACTTTAAAAATCTAATTATTTAACGATGATGACGGTCTGGTTTTGCAACAACCACGATTACAAGAATTGATTAATATTTGAGAGACAGCCACAGTTAGCCGGAATTGAAGACTATTTGAGAGACAGCCACAGTTAGCCGGAATTGAAGACTGATTCTTCTAATTATTTTTCTAATTATGCTACAATGCTATATTATTGTTAATATTTGTTAATGGGTAATACATGAGATTCTATGATTATGTTTCCCAGAATTATTTAAACTTTAAAAAATCAATTAGCTTTTGATCTATAGTAGTAGTCTTCACTTGACTTCATGAGGGTTCGACTAACTTGTGATGAGTTCAATACCTGATTGTTATGTAATTTGTTGCGTATGTGTTGGTTAATGACATACCTAATTATTATGTACTTTGTTGAGTATGTGTTGGTCCATTGTCATTAAGAAATTTTTTCTGCATCAATAAAACAATCCTTTTAGTTTTATGTATCAAATTTTGGGCCAATTAAAGTGATTCATCTTTTTTTTTTTAACAAACGATATTATCTACACAAGGGAAATATGATGGGTTTAACCTTATAATGGGCTAATAATAATGTGATTCAAATTCGTCTTTATTGAGAATCGAACCTAAGACCTCTCACTTACAAATGAAGAAGAATATCACTAGACTGTAGTACTAAGTAGCCAAGTGATTCATCTTAAACTAAATGATGTAATGGCTGATGATTGGATTATATTACATAAGTGTTAATCAATATGCTTATTTCCTATGATTGACACATCATTTAGTTTGCAAATTAAAATTTTAGTTTCACCGATCTTTCCCAACATGACTACAAGTGAGCTTCTCCTAACGCGGAGATAAAACGTTATAATACACAGAGCCCCACCATTGCAATAATATCTCCATGAACTTCTTATTTTTTTCAATAAAAAGAATTAAATTTAAGGACAACTAATGAAAATGGTTTGAAAACTTTGAGTTTTAACGATAAGGACAAAATAAAGGGTAAAGTGAATAGTATCAAATTTAACTTTTTAGTGTAAAAATGTGATTTTTCGTTAAATTAAACAGTGTGATGGGTTTTTTGTTATAACTTCCTTAAATTTATCCAAACGCATTGATTGGATCAAGAAAGGGAATGGTTATTTTTCCACAATACAAAACAAGAAAGTCAACAACCAATCCGCGAAGAGACGAACACCATTTGGGAGCTTTGAATATTCCATGTTTGCAACTTGCCGCAAGTAATCTAAGGCCGCCCAGAGGAAGAGCGTACGAGTCAAACATTATACAAACGGGCACACGCGTTTCAGGGACTCTTCTTTCAGATCCCCATCCCAACAATTCTCTCCGTTTTTTCTTCCTCTGAATTCTTCGTCCTTCCGTGCTAACTCCGCTGGATTTTCGTCCGGCCAAGGACCCGAATCCAAGGCCCAAAAGGGTCTTTTCATGGATCTTTACCTTCATGTATCCATTGAGAAAGTTCTAGCCCGCTCTGCTTCCTTTTCTCAGAGATTTCAATGAAAATTCCTCTGTTTTCATGGCTTTTCTTAATACCCTTTTACTACTGTTCCATCAGCATCAACGTAGTTCTCGTCTACGGCCAATGTCCCGGCGATCAGCAATCTTTGCTGCTACAATTGAAGAACGGCCTCACATTTGACCCTGCAACGTCTAAGAAACTTGCCAAGTGGAAAAATGGCTCGGATCACTGCTCTTGGGAAGGAGTGTCCTGCAAAAAGGGTTGTGTTTCGAACCTGGACTTGAGCAGTGAGGCGATTACGGGTGGACTTGATAATTCGAGTTCTCTTTTCCGTCTGCAGTCAATCGAGTACCTGAATTTGGCTTACAACTTCTTCAACTACACTCAGATTCCATCGGAATTCAAGCAGCTAACCGGTTTGAGTAATCTGAACTTGTCAAATGCTGGCTTTGCAGGGCAGGTTCCGATTGAGATATCGCACCTGAAAAGGTTGGTAACTCTTGATTTGTCTACCTTTTATTTCCCCGGAACTCCTTCGTTGAATCTTGAGAATCCGAAATTGGATGTGCTGCTTAGGAACTTTTCTGAGCTTGTTGAACTTCATCTTGATGGGGTGAATATATCAGCACAGGGGACTGAGTGGTGCCAAGCGATATCATCTTCATTGCCAAACTTGAGGGTGTTGAGCTTGTCCACTTGTAACCTTTCAGGCCCTATTCATATTTCATTACTGAAGCTTAAGTCGCTCTCCGTTATTCGTATTGACAGCAACAATTTGTCTACTCAAGTTCCGGAGTTCTTCTCGAATTTCCCAAATTTGACTTCCTTACAAATCATGAATTCTGGATTATATGGTGCATTCCCAAAGAATATCTTCCAGGTGCGGACACTGCAGACCATTGATTTATCCGGTAATCCGCAGCTTCAAGGTTCCTTACCAGAATTTCCGAAGAATGGCTCTCTTCGATCGCTGGTTCTCAATGGGGCAAATTTCTCAGGCCAGATGCTTCCGAAGTCTATTGGGAACCTCAAATTGCTGTCCAAAATAGATATTGGATATTGCAATTTCACTGGATCAATCCCAAAGTCCATGGAAGACCTTACAAAGTTGGTTTATTTGGACTTGTCGATGAACAAGTTCAATGGTTCAGTTCCATCTTTCAGTATGGCCAAGAATCTGACCCTAATAGATGTTTCTTACAATCAGCTAACGGGTCAGATTAATTCCTCACGCTGGGAAGACCTAACTAGTCTGGTGAATCTCGACTTGCGACACAATCTACTTAATGGGACTATTCCACCATCTGTGTTTTCTCTTCCCATGCTGCAGAAGCTACAGCTTTCTAACAATGAATTTTCTGGTCAGTTGCTTGAATTTGGTGCTATATCTTTACTGGACACACTTGATTTGAGTAGCAACAAGTTGGAAGGGCCAATTCCGAAGTCTATCTTGAAATTCCGAGGGCTTAAGATTCTTTTACTATCTTCAAACAACTTCACTGGCTCTTTTCTTCTGAATGATATTCAGCAGCTAAAAAATCTTTCGAGTCTTGATCTTTCATTCAATAGCTTGTCTATTAATTACACTGACACCAATGCCTTTCATTCTTCATTTCCAAATATTACCACATTGAAGTTAGTTGCTGGCAATTTGAGAAGAATCCCAAGTTTCTTGAGAAATCAATCAAAATTAAGCACTTTGGACCTATCACAAAACCAGATTCATGGTGAGATACCCAACTGGATTTGGAGGCTCAGTAATCTTGTTCAACTAAATCTTTCTTGCAACTCTCTGGTAACCCTACAAGGTCCTTTACTCAATCTCACTTCTAGTTTGTCTATGCTTGACCTTCATTCCAACCAGCTTCAGGGACAAATCGCAATTTTTACACCATCTGCCGCTTATGTGGATTACTCAAGCAATAATTTCAGCTCTAGCATTCCGCCTGAAATTGGTGATTTCATTTTTTACACTGTGTTCTTCTCTCTTTCAAGCAATCACTTCCACGGGATCATTCCAGAATCAATCTGCAAGGCGCCATATCTTCAGGTTCTTGATTTGTCCAATAATTCTCTAGGTGGAACGATTCCCCGATGCTTGACTGAGATAAGCAGGACACTGGCAGTACTTAATCTGAGGAGAAACAGACTTGGTGGCTCTGTCCCTAATAGATTTCCACAGCATTGTAGTTTAAAAACTCTCGACCTCAGTGGAAATCAGATAGCAGGTCTATTTCCAAAATCTCTTGCCAACTGCACAATGTTAGAGGTTCTAAACATGGGAAACAATCAGATAATGGATACCTTTCCTCGCTTGTTGAAGAATATATCCTCCTTGCGTGTCCTTGTTTTGCGATCCAACCATTTTTATGGACAAATTGGATGTAACACGACCAGTGGCCCCTGGCCAAAGCTTCAAATTGTTGACATCGCTCGCAACAATTTTAGTGGTGAAATACCAGGAACATGTTTGATAACCTGGTCAGCAATGATGGCTGACGAAGATTATGCCATGGCAAAGATTAATCACCTCCGATTTCAAGTGCTGCAGTTCAGTCAGGTATATTATCAGGATGCTATAACAGTTACCACCAAAGGTCTAGAGATGGAATTGGTAAAGATCTTAACAGTCTTCACCTCGATTGACATCTCCTGCAACAATTTCATTGGATCAATACCTGAGGAAGTGGGAGAGCTCAAATCACTCTATGGCCTAAACTTGTCCAGTAATGCTTTCACAGGTACAATCCCATCATCACTGGGTAACCTACGACAGCTTGAGTCCTTGGACCTTTCAGACAACAAACTGAGCGGAACAATTCCACAAGAGCTTGTCAAACTTAATTTCCTCTCTTTCCTGAATCTCTCAAACAATCAACTGGAGGGGAGAATTCCAACTGGCACTCAGATTCAATCTTTTTCACCAGATTCGTTCACTGGCAATAAAGGATTGTGTGGGGCACCTTTGAGTCTAACATGCAGTGATAACAACGCCTCACGAACAGATCAAAACAAAGTGTCAAAAGTTGATTGGCAGTCCATATATACTGGAGTGGGTTATGGAGTGGGAGCAGGAGTTGTTGTTATCCTCCTAATCGTGTGGGAAGAAGGAAGAAACTGGTTAGAGGACAGCATTGACAAAATTCTTCTGGCGATTCTTCCAATGATGGGATATTCTTACAAAACCCGTGCCGAATGGGACGATGAGGAGGAGGAAGACTTGGAAGAAGAGAGCACGTATATCATGCAAGACTATAGCAGAGACGAGATTGTTTCAGAAGACAGAGTGTTTCGGGGTCCATATTGTGTGTTTTGTTCAAAACTTGATATGAGTAGGAAGAGGGCCATCCATGACCCAAACTGTACATGCCATTTCTCTCCACCTATTACATCTTCTTCTTCCTCTTCGCACTCATTTTCTCCATAGACACAAATTGTTTTGTTTTCAACTTTCTTCTTTACTTTTTCTGAACTTTTACTTTTGTTGGTGTTATACTTTCATATAATTATAAACCGCGAAATGGCGGTGACAACGTCGGAGACTAAGTATATGTATATATATAATGTTGTAATCTTCGTGGTCTAAATATAATGCCCCTCAGAATGATGCAGATGTTCAGTGAGGACTTTCATCAAACATGTGGTGAGCCATCAAACATGTACACCACCACATAAGGGTTTAACAGTTGAAATTTTTTGGGTAAGTACCTGAACAGAAGTGCGCCATTGATGCGCTCTCTCCCTTCTTTGCAAAATGTGGAGGGCAGCAGCATGGCAGTGGCTCTTACGGAAGGGGTTGGTGGACGTAAAAAACGAACAACTGTATGGGCCATATGTGGGTATCTGGGCATACTATAGGCCCAATGGATTTACGGTTTAGGAATCAATCGCGTTTTTTAACTTAACTTATTTTCATCATTGTGGTAAATGACCACTTGCAATTGCGTCTTTTATTTATTTTTACTATAATTGACTCATTCACATAATCACAAAAAGCAAATTACATGAAATATACGCCACTTTGTTTTGACATCGGAATGCAAAATAGAAAAACTTCGCCTAGGTCAAAAATATTTTTGATATTAGGAATCGAACATGTTTTCTTTTTACTTTTTAGATGATTGAAGCTACAAATTAAACTTATGCACCCGAAAACATTAGAGGAAATGAACATCATTTTTTTATTGGCATTAGAAAGTAAATGGTAAGAGATCTCCAATGGACTCCCTAAATGAGCTCTTAACTAGAATTTAAGGAGGATTTCAAACAATCAACTCCAATCATGCTTCCCATAATTAGCGCTAGTTGTTTTAATATTACTTTAAATAAATACATAATTTTTATTGGCCTATTATTGACTTATAGTCATTATGATTCTCTAAAATATAGAATGTAATTAGATCGTTAGAGTACAACATGTTGGAGCGCTCTTAAAATAACTTTTTATAATTTTAGCTAAAACTTTCCTATAAAATCAAATAACATGGTTAGAGATGCTTGAAGTTTGGTAATCTAGTTTCCACATTTCAAAAATCCTTTTGGTAAGAGAGATTCTAAAAATGATTGTATGACAAACTAGAATTAAAAAGAGAAAACATTAAAACAACAAATTTAAAAAGGTACGGTAACCAGTTTTCCAACGTGCTTGGTGCATTTAATTAGCTTTCTCATGTGTTGATGACTCATTAAGTACTACTTTTTTTTTTTTAAGGAAAGTACAAATTGAGAATAGCGTGCAAAATAAACTTTGATAAAATCTTTTTGGAAGATTTCAACCCGATTGAAGGAAAAAGAGTGTTCTGCATAACAATATAACCTATCCTCAACTGATAATACATAGGCAAATTATAAAACATTTTCGTACAAAATATTGCTAAGCAAATTACAGGGTTCTTCAAACCACACAAACTCTTTATTGCTACCAATTCCCACACAAACTCTTTATTGCTACCAATTCCCACACAAACTCTTCGTTTAGTACTTCTTATATAAGAAGCATTTATGCTCATAAAAGGTTTTGCTAATTTTTTTTTTTTTAAGTAGCTCGAGTGCCTAAATTGATTTTACACACTACCAAAGCATTTCATTTTATTCATGTTAGTTTTGGGGAACTTTTTATCACTTTTATTATTTGACTAGAATTTTAATTCATGGATTTGAAGGAAAAGTAAACGATACTCGTTAATAACAACCTAGTTCATTAACAATTTATTACTTTATCCTCTAGTATAAATATAACGTTGTATTAAAAAAATTTAACAAACATCGATATTGCAGATGATTACAAATGTAACTCAAATTTTAACTAGAAAATAAAGGATTCAACGTTTAGTAAAAAAGATATGGCTGGGCAAGGTGAACCCTAATTAACTCAAATATTAATTAAAAATTCTAGTGTTTCACAAAGAAGTGCATATGTTTCTTTATAAAACGCTTTTAGGTTGTATAAACGTAATCATAAATTTTTTTTTTGTTAACACACTTTTTACTCTTCCGAAAACGTTCCAAACAAACCATATCAGTGATTAATTTTTGTTTGATTAATAATTTTGACTAATTTACTCTTTGTATATTCCTTTTTCTCTTTTTGTATATTCCTTTTTCTCTCTTTAGCAGAATAAGTACAAACGAATTCAAAAACAGTAAAACAACTTTCCATTACATTTGCTTCCTTATAAATGTAAGGTTTAATTTTATGGCATGATAGAATATGGATTGTGCAACAATTCTATTATCCGTCCAATCATTCTAGTTAGCAAGAAAAATACTAAGTTAGCAAAAAAAAAAAAACAAAAAAAAAAACTAAACCCAATGCTCGTAAATCGATCTTTTAGTAAGAAAAACACTTCTTAGCAAAATATAAAAAATAAAACTAAAAACTTGTAAATAGTAGGTGGGGATATGAAATGGTTGCAAGTTTGCAACAGCATTTTGATACAAGAGAACCCCCTTAATACCGGAGGAAACTAATGAGTACTGACCCAGAAGCATATTTAGCAACATGATCTACTGATTCAGCCTAAAACCCACTGGATATTTAAGCTAATCCACACTTTTAGGATCATTCCTAGGTTCATCAGCACACCATGTTTGCACTTAATCTAAATCAGTCAAGACAGAAACCAATCAAACACAGAGAACATTCCTTTCCATTTTTAGAGCAACACAAAGTAACATTAGTTAAAAGAAACATTTTTGTTATTGAAACACACCACTACTACCATCTAATCACATCTAACTCCCCAACATACTAATTCATAACCTAAGAGAGAGACAGACAGAGACTTAAGCTAGCTATTTTCTGATGAAAACAAATTAAGATTAAGCGAAATTAGTTCTTCGTCAATGGTCGTGTGAGGCACCAAACCGTTTTCCATGAGAAAAGAACCAATGCGAAGGGAACCCGCTCGCCCGTCCCCTCTTTACCAATTGTTCCTTGACCTTTGGAAGCAATTGTACTCGGGCATTATTGGAATATTAACTGCTGGTGGTGACGGTGGTTGCACTGAAGCATCAGTACTAATGACATCGCCGTGAGCGTACAAATCATGAGTCTGCTGATGAAGCTGGTGAGAAAGATGATCAAAGCACCCAGTTGGAAGAAGATCATGATCAAGACACCCAATTGGATGAAGATCATGATCATGAGCTGGAATATCCATCAACATGGACGGTGGTGATGATGACGACGAAGGATCATGGTAATCCTCCGCAAAGTTGATCATGGTCTGGTGAAGCCATATCTGAGTCTTGAGGAACTTCACATAGTGGATAGCCTCCTCCAGCATGGACACCGTGTCCAGCTTCGTCCCGCCAGGAACCAAGCTCTGCAAGATCTTGAAGCGGTCGCTGATCCTGTGCCTCCTCTCCCTAGCCGCCACGCTCTGTGGGTCAGTGGACAGCCTCACTCCATTACTTTTGTTCTTCCCACCACCACGATTGTTTTTTGTCACGGAAAAAGAGTTGGCGAAATTATTTGAGTTAGAGTCAGTGGCAGTGAGGTAGTCCATTTAGCTAGGCAAGCACAGTAAAACTGGGCTTTTGTTGCTTAAAACTGGGCTTTTGTTGCTAGCTAGAACTTGGTAGGGATAAGTGCTTTTGGGTACATATTTATAGACAGGGAAAGATAGACTCTGGATTTCTCTATTAATTTGATGGTTTTGAATGAAGGAGGAGGAGGAGAGGTGGAGAAAGATGTCGTCATGTAAGTCAGCCAATCTTTGGCGCAGGATTCGGGTGTCTACGCTAGGGTCCTATATAGCCTAGCCAGGAGGCCCAGGAGTTCTTTAGCCTAGCCAAGGTTTCCTCTGCTTTTTGCTTCTCTTTTCCTTTGTCATTTGGTAAATATTATATGCTTGTACGATATGTCTTAACTGACTTTGTGGTAACGTTGCTTTCATTCAAATTATTGTTCGGTTGATGTGGTGAACAGTGGCGATAAGGGGTGCAAGTTGGAATGATATTTCTGATGCCGAAAATAAATTTTTTAATTTGAACTCGAAAATCTAAGTATCTTTAGAAAAATGTAGTTTTAACGAAATAATCGCAGTACTGTTTACTTTAACGAAAAATTATATTTTTACAATAAAAAGTCAAACCCAGTACTATTCATTTTACCTTTTATTTTGTCCTTATCATTAAAACTCAAAGTTATCAAGTCATTTTCATTAGTTTTCCCTTAGAAAATTTGGAAGGGAAATAAGAATGCATTTAGAGATTATGATAATTCTAAATTTCCAATTCGATTTTTTTCAAAGTGTTCTCAAGAGTTCAAACTTATTCCGACGAAAAAGGTTATGATATTCTCATTTTTATAGTTATTTACTCAACTTATGCATTTTATAATCAACTTTCATATTTTATTGTTATTTTTGGTGCCTTTTGTTCATATATTGAACACACACTTGTATATTAAAAAGGATAAGCATACTAGTATACTAAAAAAATTGATTGAATTTATACATAAGCATATACCAAAAATTAAGAAAGAATAATAAATTATATGTACAGAAAAGTTTGAGAATATTCAAAAACAAATAAATTATATAAATTTCCAAATTATGTTCCTAAATTTTTTAGATTACTCTAATTCTGAAATTCCGAATTTGAAAATCATATTTCAATCCACCCGAAAATCACCCATAGTGGCGATCCCTTAAATAATATCCTAAGTGTTTTAGTGTAAAAATGCAAACTTTTTTAACAGGAAACAACGTGTGTCGCATGCAAATTTTTTTTCAGTTCAGTTGGTTTTTGTTAGTGAGGCATTTTATGAAGCTTTTGGGGATTATGTCCTCATCTGTTGAGGCTTGTCGAGCATGACATGTCGAGCCCTACCAACATCTGCCGAGCGAATAGTAAAATGTATAATACAATAAAACCTCTCAAAAGTAATACTTTATAAAGGAATAGCCTCTTTAAAACCATAGGTCGCAACTAGAGACTAGTTATGCATAAATTTTCTTTTGTCTCATCTTAAGGAACCACATATATGTGGAGCCTAAAATATCCCAAAAATTCTAGAGGCGACACATGTATTTTTATTCAAGAAAGACAAGATTGCCCTCAATAAATGAGCAGGTTTCTCATATGCTCCCACACACAACTCACATCCCTGGAGGTCACAGCAGCTGAATACGACTGTGCACAGCTCATCTGCCCTTGGCAAGGAATTAAAGATCAGGATTAATTACCCAAATCCTATCTTTAATACATTCCCATTTGAAAATTGACTCTAATCAAGTAAGTAATCCTAATTTAAATCAATTAGGGATAATTACTCCATTATCTCAAGATATTATTTCCTATTTAATATCTTGGGAATATTTAGAGAATATCTCTCCATTAAACACTATGGCCGGCCCTATCCCTATAAATACCCCATATTCTACCAAATTTTCAGAGCTTTTGCAAACCCTAAAAAAGCCCTAAATGCTTTACTCTCTCAGAGAAACTAACTTAGGCATTAGAGATCCGTTGACCTAACCCCCTAACCTCATGGGCGCGTGAGGCTTAGGTCTTCGATCAAAGATGTTGATTGTTTTACAGGTGCATTTTCGTCAAGACTGAAGACGGCGGAAATTTACATCGACAAATTGGTGTTGTCATAGAGAGTTCATTCAAAATACCCGAAGAAGCCTCTCGCATTTGTTTCTTGAATTTTCTATTACGTTGAATTTCTCACACGTCGTATCAATTAATTTTTTTGAGAAAAGTTTCTTGATCAATCCCTGTAGAAATGATGCAATGGTAGGAAATTCAGAAACTACGATGAACAGAACCCTGTACGTGTAAGGATTTGGATCGGAGAGTGGAGATGAGGACATAGCCCCACGACGAAGATCCTCAAGGCTCAATGCGACGGAGGGAGGAGCCCTACCGCTACGAAGCCGTGCCACTACCACCACCACCGTGACCCAGCAGCCACAGCAATGCCATCAGGTCACGACATCACTTCCACCGTCACTGCCATTGCAATGCCGCACCTAACCAAACCCTAAATAGGAGGCCCAGGTCCTTTTCCAAGCTTAAAGGTAGGAGGCCTAAAACTTGGCAGTTGCCTAGTAGGCCCAGGTTAGGAGGTCCAGCCCACTGCGACAGCAGGCCCAAACCCGAGCCCAGAACGCAACAGCTGCTACCAGCCAGACAGCTTAACAGGCCCAAGCCCAAGCCACTTAGCCAGCAGGCCATAATGTGGCAGCCCAATGACCAAGAAGACCCGTTTTGGGCTCAAGCTTTATATATGCAGTCCATTATACTTCTACCACACAAGGAGACACCCATTTTCCAGGCTCTTCCAATCCAAATGGCGAGCACCACCTGCCCCAGTAGGTCGTCAATTTGGCGAACGCCCGCACGCAGCAGACCATTTTGGTGAACCAACTCTTCAAGTGCATCGACATGCAAAGCGCCCCAGACAAGGTGTCCCAAAGCAGGACAAAGGCAGAAGAACGTGACTCATTCTAGCGTCGTCCAGACAAAGAGCTGTTCAGCTCGCCACAAACGGAGTGTTCAGGTAGTGTGCACTCTTGTTTGGGACCTCAGGAAAACGTCTTCTCTCGCCTAGATGTGTAGAGAAGCGTTCCTTTCCGATTCAGCTCACTAGTTAGTGTGCATTCAAGGTTGGGTCCATACTCCAACGAGCACTTAGGACATTCTAGGAGAAGTGTCCATATGAGGCTAGGCCCACAAAGTGATCATTCTATAAGACAATAGAGTTGGTAGTTACGTGACGCCCTGAGGAGAGCACGAGAACAATCCAGCTTAAGTTCCACTTGCAACCCCCACCAAGAGCGACGGCGGGCAGCACATGGCGAACCACGTGCACTATAATCACGGCACAGATGAGCAAGATATGCTGAAGAGCAACATAGATCGGCAGGTCAACGCCGATGGCAACTGGAGGCTCCGCTGCCCCACCAAGCACAAATCCAAGATGAAGTACAAAGGCTTGTAGCAGAACAGCTACGCGGATTTCAACGCATTGACACTACTGACGATTCCTTTCAGAGAGACATGGCCAACCTGAGTAGGTCACCTTTTACATACGAGATTGAGCAGACGAAGCCACCGCGGAAGTTCAGCCCATAACATTTCACCTTGTTTAAAGGAGATGAAGATCTAGACAAGCACCTGATGCACTACCGAAGCACCATGACCCTCTACGCCAACAATGACGCTCTCATGTGCAAAATATTTACCACTACGCTCTAAGATGAGGTGCAAGACTGGTTTCACACCTTGCAACCACTCTAAATCAAGAACTTCAACGAACTTTCCTTGGTTTTTACTAAGGAATATTCATCCTACCTCTCGATCAAGAAGAAGTTTGACCACCTCTTTAACATGAAGGACCCAAAGGAGTCACTCCGCATTTATGTCAAGAGATTCAAGGCAGAGAAGGCGAAGATCATCAGATGCGATGACAGCATCGCATACTTAGCTTTCTGAAAGGGGCTCCCAGCAGATCACCCATTTTTCGAAGAATTGATTATAGGCGAGAACTTGATCCTGGCAAACTCTTATGCTTTGGTAGAAAAGCATTCCCTTTGGGATGAGGCCAAGTTGTCCTAGAAGTCACCTGAGCAACCGTGTAAAGACGTAGAGCCAACTGAGAAGAAGGCAGGTGACAAACCGCTCAATGACAAAAACAAGCTGGGAAGCAAATGTAGGGACCGATCCCTGACGAAAGGAGGCACAACACCCAAGTCGTACACCAAGTTCTCAAGGAGTCGAAGAAGAAGTTTTTGGCCCCAGCAGTAGCAGCTGAAGTGTAGAAAAACGATTCTACCTTCACCAAATAACAATCACAGCAGATAGGTTAAGAAGATGGCGTTAAGGTCGACAATGCCTTGGCAGATGAATCAGGATGGAAACTTGAAGAAGACGCCGAGCACATCTTCCTTGACCCTAAGCAGCGGTCAGACCATGCAAAACACACATCTAAAAAAGATCTGAGTAATCCTGGATATGAAGTCCCCCATCACTCTGAAAGAGATCTAAGGTCTGACCTGACAAGCAGCTGCACTCAGCTGATTCCTCTCACGACCTATCGACCGATGCAATCCAAGCTGGAAGCAGCGGTGGATCTATGCATCTATATGGCAATATCTAAAACAACAATGAGCTTTACCCTCCTATGAGAAGAGTTGGGCGCACGACCAATTGTATTCCATAGTTCAAAAGCTCTCATCAATGAGAAAACCAGATACTTGAAAATCAAAACATTGATTTTGGCGCTAGTTGTTGCAACCCGTAAACACAAACTATACCTTCAGGCATACGTAATCATTGTCGTGATGCAATATTCTGCACAATCCAGATGCACAATGTTAAAGGCACAAAAACTTACGGATGTTCGAACGAGCGCAGCAACTCAGCCCAACCCCACCTGCAGGTGATTTTCGGCACTTGCACGACGATGTATCATCCAATTACCAGGGATCAGGAGCAGGCCTAGTTCTTACTACTCCGGACTGTTCGATGCTCGAGTAGGTGATCCCTTTAAGCTCTAAGGCGTCAAACAACGAACTAGAATATGAAGCCTTACAAGCAAGTTTCCAATTGGCGAAAGACCTAGCGGTGAAAAAGATCGTGATATATTCCGATTCCCATCTGATCACCAACCAAACCTCGGGGGAGTAGGCAGCAAAGCATCCAAGTATGGCCTGATACCTCAAGAAGGTACAAAAATAGCTAGCAACGTTCCAAGCGTACACACCCACTCAGGTTTCAAAAGCAGAAAATGCCCACGCAGACGTACTAGCAAACCTAGGCTTCGCATTATACCATCATTGCAAGCGCTCCACCCCAGTCAAATATTTGGAGGAGCCGAGCATAGATAAGGAACCAGCAGTCGAGATGGCGTAAATCAACACAACTCTGAGTTGGCAAGATCCCATCATCGACTACATAGTCAATGAAACTCTCCCCGCAGACAAACTAGAGTTCAGAAAGCTCCAGATGAAGGCAGCACGCTACTACATGTGGAACGGCATCCTCGTTCATAGATCATTCTCAGAACCACATTGTCATGCCCCGATCCCGGCATACTTTGAGGATCGACACATGACAAGGGAAAAATAACATTCGTTAAATACGGCATAAGTTACAGAATGAAATACTTTAACTGATAAACCAAAAAAAATATAAAGGTGGCTAAGATCAACACAAGATATTTACAAATTTGTACATTCCAAAAAGAAACACCACCTTCACTAGACTAAGAACAAGTTCGAGGTGCTCAAAAGAAAGTCCCAAAAGATAAAGTACAAGAAAAGATAAAGGGTAACCTAACGCTCCAAATCTCTGATAACTGCACTGCTACTCCCACCTATGGACTTATCGAAGTCTACTCAGACCTGTTACCTGTATGATCAGTGCCTACACCATCGAAATGGTGCACCAGCAAACAACAACCCGGATGAGCTAAGTGATAATAATACAAAGTATGTGATAACAATAATAACACCAAACATCAATCACAATTTATATACCTTGAATATAAAACATTTTTAAGAAATCAATACCAATCCTTTGAAATCTCCGAATGAGTCACCTAGACATCCAACAGCTTTTCTAATTCAACCACAAGATTCTCAAAACCATCATTCATAAATACATTAAAAATTAGTGCTAGAGGGGCACTGGTTCGGCCGAAGCCTACATAAGTAACCAAATAGAAAGTGGCCCCTATCGCGGATTAACTAAGAAAAACCACCTATGTAGTAACCAAGTAGGCAGTGACCCCCTATCGCGGATTAACCAAGTAGAGTCACTCATACACATCTGTTAGGCAGTGATCACCTATTGCAGATTAACCAAGCATGATCACCCCTAAGTGTGTGTGTGTGTGGCCATACCAAAGATATAAGGATTGCCTATCGTGGATTAACCAGGCACGATCCATAAATAGTATGATCCCCTATCGCGAATTAACTAAGCAGGACCATAGTCCCCTATCGCGGATTAACCAAGTAGGTAGTGACCCCCTATCACAAATTAACCAAGCAGAGTCACACCTACGGAACTGTTAGGCAGTGATCACCTATCACGGATTAACCAAGCATGATCACTTCTATGTATTTATGGCCATAAGGATCGCCTATCGCGGATTAACCAAGCACGATCCTTAGAAAATATGGTCCCCTATCGCAGATTAACCAAGCAGGACCACTAGTGACCCCCTATCGCGGATTAACCAAGCAGGGTTATAGTCTGTTACTAGCCCTCAATTTAACAAACATTTCAAATATATATTTTCAAACACATTTCATAAACATTTTAATAAGTAAGTCACATAACATTTCATAAAATAGATCGATGGTAACTTTATAAAAACAATTATTTAGCATAAAACCTAATTTTAGAAATTCATGCGGTATACACAAAGTATACTAGCATGGGAGTTTTCAAGGTAATAACAATATCACATATATTAAAGTCACTCACCTGGAGTACGCGCTAATGCACCCTAGCATGAAAATCAAGGCATCACGCTCTATCACCGCCTAAAACAAAGTACAAGTCCACATTTAGATTTCCTTCCATAATTCATATAACCCCAACTTCAATAGGTTTCTCATAAAAACATTTTAAGAGAAGTTGGACCGTTGTTCAAAGATAGGGTCCATGATCCCACGCCACTTGCTCCATAAGATCCAACCACTAGATTTTCGATTAGTAAGTTCCTAAGGTCCTTAAATTTTACGTACAATAATACTTCAACGTTTGGTAGCGATCCAACGGTCGGATCGTCGTTTGCCTAAATATCCAAGTGGTAGACCTTAATGAAAATATACTCAACCGACGAAATTTCATTAATCAGATGACCAATATAGAATCGGGGCATCAAATTTAGCTTAGGATGGTCAGTGGGTGCCTCAGCCCACGCGCCGCCGCACGTGGCAATTGGCCACCCCAACTCGCTGGAAAATTTTTCAATGCAACCCTAATAAAATGGACATCAAAAGTTGCATTATTGCCTTTTCCTTTTTTAGACAAAGATTTTTCTTTGCAAGACCCTTTTAGTAAATAAAGTGCCTTGAGCTGATGTCTTCCAGTCCAAGCATTAGAGAAAGTGTGGGGATAAGGTCAACCTCATTCCGCTACATTTATGAGATTCTACAGTTTAGGGAGTTCGCTGCTCGTGATTGACCGGAAAGGATCCGCCCCTAAACTTTTTCCAAAAATTCCCAAATTTTACAGGAATAAGGATCTCAATAAGTAGAGTAAACTTTATACATGTGGCCAAGTTCAATTTGGCCGGAAAAGGCTCCAAATTGACTCGCACCTGTCGGAAACCCTAAGGTGGGTGTTCTTCGATTCAACTTCCTTGGTGTTCCAACGCCTCTACAATCAGTTGGGTCTTGTTCTTTGGTCCAAGGGAAGTTGATTAAGGGTGGTGGTGAGTAGTGAAAATCGCCGGAACAGCGAAATCGTCTTGAAAAACCTTCGTGCACCCACACGGTTTATACAGTTTTTGGGCTTAAAGTTCATTCAAAATTGTGTGGATATGGTAGATGGGAGGTAATGGAAGATGTGGCAGGTGTGGGATGGTTAAAGATCACCTGAAAATATGGTGGAAATGGCCGAAATTAGAACCGGTCCAAGGTGTTGTCGTGGGTGTATGGTCAACGAAAATGGAAGAGGAAAAATCCCTCTTTTTCTTTTCTTCCCTTTTGATTGGCTGCTGCCTAACCTTTCTAAAATCTGATTGGTCTCTTCCCTCTTTTAACTAATTGGTGCCTTAACCCAAATATCTGATTGGGAGTTTAAATAATTCCTAAAATCTATAGTATCACAACTTCAAACATCCGTAAGTATACCGTTATAATCTAAACTCGCAAACAGCTTCCGCCTATGCGTTCGTGGTTTCAAGATCTATTTGAAAACACTAGTTGTAACTTAGAAAGGTCGACGAATGTTAAAGATTGGTTATGAAACTTCAAATTCGATAACCAAACGATTAAAATTCCTAAAATAAACGGAATTAAAATTAACTAATAATAATAAAAAATAACGTAATCGTGAAATATGAATTTAAACTACGAGATACGTAAAAAAATATTGAAATTTTGGGGACGAGATTTTACACACATCTTCGTTGCCTATCGCCTTCTGATGACTTGAAGATTCTTAGCTCAATCCACGAAGGTGTCTGTGGAAATTAGTCTAGAGGCCGCTCATTGGCGCAAAAAAGCTCTCAACATTGGCTATTGCTAGCCAACCATGCATCAAGACGCTAATGAGTATGTTCAAATGTGCGACAGCTGCCAGCGCTTCAAGCCTGTGCCTGCACTACTTGCCAGTGAACTTCACCTGCAAACGAGCCATTGGCCATTCATGTAATGGGTGATTAACCTTGTAGGACTAATGCCACCTACTACTGAGGGCAGAGACACGATAATCGTAGCGACCGACTACTTCACAAAATTGGTCGAAGCCAAACCTATGACTACAACTACCCAAACAGACATAGAACGCTTCATATGGAAGAATATCATCTGCCGCTTCGGCATCCCACACTTCATCGTCACAGAAAATGGTCCATAGTTCGTGGGCAAAGACTTGGGGAAGTTTTTAAAAAAATATGGCATCAAGCAACACATGTCCCCGCCCTGGTATCTGCAGGGCAACGGGCAGGCCAAGAAGTCCAACAAAACCATCATCGACTGCCTTAAGAAGACCCTCTCAGACAAGAAGGGCAAGTGGCCAGACGAGATCCCTAGTGTTCTATGGGCACATCGCACCACCAAGAGATGAGCAATCGGCGAAACTCCATTCTCCCTAGCATATGGTTCTGAGGCGATCATTCATCCTAATGTTGTGATGCCAAACATCAACACTGTACTGCCAAATTTAGAGCAGAACAAGAAGGAGATAGCCACCAACTTAAACCTGGTAGAGGAAGAGCGTGAGAATGTTATCACCCATATTGCAACCTATCAGCAGCAGCTTCTCTCCAGCTACAACAAAAGGGTAAAAATCCGACAGTTCCAGCCATGAGACTTAGTCATCAGAAAAACCTTCATCACCGTCCGATGAGAAAACTCCAAAAAGATGGTTCCCATATGGGAATGTCCGTACAAAATCAGCTGAGTATGCGGAAAGAGTAGCTACACCCTCATCACTATGAGTGACAAAGAAATCGACAAGTAGTGGAATGCCTACAACCTGATAAAGTACTACGTGTGACCTCCTACCATTCTTTAGACCTTGTTCAAGACGAAAAAGTTCAAAGACTCAAGCAACTCGACGAATAAGACCTTACATGTCGAGAATTATCAGTTGTTATGCCATCACTGACTACGACAAGTTAATAAAAGCCTATATTTTTAATGAAGATTGAAGGAATTATTCACAAGCCTGGGCCAAATGCGTAAACAAGCTGACAAACCCTGTGACAAGCAAAAGACACCATCTGCCCTGCAGACATAGCGTAAGCTCTCCAGCGTGAGAGGGTAAACTAATTCTCTGACACCCATCCGGGTAAGCTCTCCAGCTCGAGAGGGTAAACTAATTCCCCGACACCCATCTAGGTAAGCTATCCAGTGCAAAAGGGTAAACTAATTCCTTGACACCCGTCTAGGGTCCACTCTCCAATACGAGAGGGTAAACTTCCACAACATATCCAGATGTAGATGGGTGGTACGACTGCTCAGTTTTCCTTAAATACAGTGACTACCTGGGCTGGACGACTCCCAGAATTGGCCACGATAGTCATTCCCCTATAATAGGCTTAGCCAACTGAAGGTTTTAATTTCGCAGGATCCTAGGTCTCTAATCGAAAAAGACATTAAGTGCAGGACCCCTGCCTACGAAAGAGTTCGCATGACAAGATGGTCTGTCCTCGACATGCAAGTCTCTATGAACGTGGCTTGGTTTTAAAGTGTGCAATACTAGTTACGCGACCTGCGGAATCAAGTTATAACTCGAAAGGATGTGGCCTCTGAGGCAAGATTTCGCATACACTTCACGCCTAAAATGCCTCTAAGAGCTAGGGATGACGCCTGAAGTGGTTACGTGGGTCGTCTGCTTCTGTAAGTAAGATGCCCGGCTGACGACCCAACGACTAACAGTCTAAGGAAATCTGTAAGCCAAGACTTACACCTGCTATAACTATGCGGACTCGCCTATTTGCTCAAAAGTAGCGTTTCTGGCTGACGGTCTACAATTTAAGTTTTGCTGGGACAAAGCTGAGGTACGACTATAGCAGCTACGCAGACGTCATCTGCTGCCTACGAGAAGCATAAGTCCAACCGATGACTCTATAAGTTAAAACTTCGCAACACGCCCTGGGAGGGCCTAGGCTCAAGAAGCCACTTGAAAGCCGAAATACAACCATAGTGGTCATGCGGACTCTTCTACTTTCTACGAGAAGCACGTGTTCGGCCGCTGACCCTATTTCGTAATACGCCCCGAGAGGACTAAAGCTTATGAAGCCACCTAAAGCTGAGATTCACAAGTATAGTAGCTACGCGAATTCGCTTACTTCTTGCGAAAACGTGAGTCCGACCGACGGTTCTATAAGTTAAAAATCTCGCATTTTTTCCTCTTGCAAGTAAAGCTCTAAAAGCCCCGAAGCCAAGACTAAAGCCTAAAGTGATGATGTGGGATCGACTACTCCGTCAAAGTGGCCAACATAACCGCACATCCTACGACAAAGTTTTGCAAGTCACCTCAAGCAAGCAAGGCTCCCAAAGCCCTAAAGCCAAGACTAAAGCCTAAAGTGACGATGTGTGATCGACTGCTCTGTCGAAGTAGCCAACACAACCACCCGTCCTACGGCAAAGTTTTGCAAGTCGTCTCAAGCATACAAAGTTCCCGAAGCCCTAAAGCTGAAACTAAAACCTAAGTGACGACGTGAAATCAACTGCTTCGTTGAAGCAGCTCACCCAGCCGCCCATCATACAGTAAAGTTTCACAAAAGACATGGCGAAATAAAAGGATTGAAACAAAGCAATGTAAGATGTTTATTAAATTTCTAGCAAATTGATAAACCGGCTCGAAGGCCAATAAAGTTTAAATAAGTAGAACCTAAAAGGAAAAGAAGAAAAAAAAATTCTAAGTCTAAGCAAAAAGACTAATTCTTGGTAGCTTGTGCAACCACTGGTTCCTCAACTGCCACGCCTTCAGCAGCCGCATCGCTCTTAGCAACCAAAGCTTCCATCAGCTCATCCTCAGCCGCCCCTGCTTGGATTGCGTAACCCTCAACTGCTCTACCAAAGGCAGCCTCAAAGGAGAAATTAAGAAGATTAACTGGAGAAATGGAAAAGGTCTCGAAGTCATTCTCGGAAAACTCATAATCCAACGGCCTGCCTTGAAGATGGTTTACATAGCCAAGCTTGTAGAAATCAGCCTGACAAGAAACAAGCGCCACTTCATGACCAGTTTTCTCATTCTTCAGCTGCACATTCTCTTCAACATGCCCAGTGTGAGCATCATAGGGCTCATCCAATTCTTTTTTTCAGGTTCTCGCTATCAAATAACGTACCGTGTACTTATCGTCCTTGGCAAAACAAGCAGATCATAGCTCCGAATTGACACGCTCAAGGTCCTCGACCACCGGAGAAACACGACTGACTTCCTTCTCTGCAACTTCCAACATCGCTTGAGTCGTACTAAGATTAGCCTTCAAGTCAACGATCTCTTGATGAACGATCTTCAATTGCACAGAAGTGGAGGCAAAGACATCAGACCCCTTCAAAATGACGAGTTCAGATTCGGGCTTCTCCATCTTTTCAACAGCCAAGTGAAGTTGAGCCACCAACGCCACTTCAGCCTCCATAGCACAATTGACAGCATCCTGATCAATGCGCATAGACTCAGCTGTCAGGATCAAAATCTTATGCATAGTAGCGATCAGGGATGACCTCCTTGAGTAGGCATGATGCTTCGCTAAAAAGTCTGAGCGGATGACAACTTTCCCAACACCGTCAACAAACTTGGCGTATACATCGACGTCATTAAGCAGGTCAGTCTTCAGCAACGCATAAACTTCGAGAAACTCTCTAGCCTTAGACTTTATGGTTCATTCACAACTGCCCGTGCAAGCAGATTTCCCCTTTTCAACAGACAAGTCAGTGACAACAAAATGAAGAGCAGGCCCAGGCACCATCTTAGCAGTAAAATCCACATTCCCGCTCTTTATAGCGACGAGCCTCTCAGAAGCGGAACCAGACTTTGCACCCGACGGACTCTTCGATACAAACCCAGACATTGGAGGCGTCACCAAACCCTTCCGCTAAGCAAAACTCTCTGCAATGGATGCGGTCACCTTCGGAGTAGCAGGTTTTACAAGCTCAGGCTCAACGGTCTTCTTCACCCTCTTGGGGGAAGTTAGATCAATGACAAGCTTCTCGGTAGCAAACGAGCTCCCACGAGCAGTAAAAGAAGTCCTTGGCTTTTTCTCAGTCGAAGGCTCACACGTAGGTAAGAAAGATCTCTTCTTTCCACCCTCATTGACAGCAGGCTTAACAACAACGATTGGGAGAGCCAACGCCTCATCCTTTATCCGTTTTATCTCTTTCTTCGGAGGCAGACTACATTTCTCCCAATGAAGAGAGCTGAGTAGCCAGCACCACTCGCAGTACTAAACAGGAATGCCCAAGGCGACGTGCACTTTCTTCATATTTGCCGAAGTCTTTGGAGTTGAGCCAAACTCCGAATATACACAAAATAAGAAAGATGATCAATAAATTGAAGTCATAGAGTAGCTTAACAAAAATTCAAGTAGGACAGGAATGAAGCAGTTCACTTACCACTGATAAAGGTAGTCGGGACATGCAGCTCAGGAAAAGAGTCAGACTCCCACTCTCCGCTCACCTCCAAGGTATATCTCACCCACTCATGATCACCTTTGCTAGAAGCATCGAGCATCCTATGGCGAGACCTCAGCTGCCCTACACCTTCTTTGTGGCCGATCTCAAAGAAGTACCAAAACTCATTTATGGTCAAGTCAAGATCAAATAACCTGTTTAAGTTCGAGAGTCCGACTATCGCACAAATTGCATTTGGGGAGCATTAAGCAGACTCGCATTTCATGGAGAAAATCACCGCCTGGAAAAGACGCGACATGGGAAAAGTAAATCCCAACACAAAGTAATACGGATGGAATTTGGTGGCCTTCTTCCTAGCATTGGCGCCCTCGTCGCATGGCTCATGACCGTTATCATCTTTCACCCGCTTAATGCGAACCCCTGACGGAAAAGCATGCTTGTACACCTCAAGAAAATCCTAAAACAATTCGTCTGAATTAATCTTGATATGTGCATCCTTGAAGTAGCCCACTTTACCGGAAGAACCACCTTGACGGTACAAAGGTGGAGAATATTCGTCACTTTTGCAATCGGAGGAAGACATCTCAAAATCTTTACAAAAAGTATGAGGAAAAATATTTAGAAGGCAGCTCGCAAAGAGAGAATAAATAAAAAAAATGACCACCGAGCCCAGCGCCTCAGCGCCAGGCCCCACGACCCAGCATACCGCCACGGCTAGGCCATAAAGGCCCAGCTTTCTCTTCCATAGCGCAGCCTGAAGGCTTCAGGCCCCTATGCATACTACCTATGCCACTCAACCCAACGAGAGAAGAGGTCCGCGCCTCATTCATCTCTCATTCTTCTATGCCTAGAGCACCCCAAAGCAAGCCCAGGCCTCTCGGCCTAAGTCTTAGACCCCAAAGAATCAATCCACGCTGGTCTCTCTCCCTTTCACCATTCACTTGCATGGGCCCCTGCCCATCAGCTCTCAAGGTCCGGCCCGAGTAGACCTTTTAACGCCCCAGCATCGCCAACACCTCAGCCAAGCCGAGCCCACCCTCTTGCCGCACCACCTGTAGCCTAGTGGCATCCTTGCCACACCACTCACACCTCCTCGGCACCCACCGAGCCAATTTCTCAAGTCCCAAGACTCCCAAAAAATTCAAGAAGAAGAAAATTCAAATTTTTCTTACCTTGCTACGACACAGAGAAGAAGAATAACAACGAGAGATGACTCTTTGTAAGGGCAATAAAAGAAAAACGCTAGGGGTGGGGGAATAAAATTTTCCTCCGGCTTCTCTTCCTTGTTGGAATAAAGATTGCTCTCCAAATTTATTTAATCCCCTGCTTAAGACAGAATTAAATAGGTATTGGGGGCAATTGGTTTCCTTTTCTTAAAAGAAGTCTCTCTCCAAATCAAGAAAGAAGATCAAGTTCAAATTGGGAAACAATTCTACAAACCCAAGCAGCTTGTGATTTCTACACCTACTGCCATTTCTATGCATGCAGCACAGTAGGTGTGGTGACATTTGTGGAGCCTAAAATAATCCCAAAAATTCTAGAGGCGACACATGGACTTTTATTCAAGAAAGACAAGATTGCCCTCAATAAATGGGCAGGCTTCTCAGATGCTCCCACGCGCAGTTCACATCCCTAGAGGTCCCAGCAGCTGAATTATGACTGCGCACAACTCACCTGCCCTTAGCAAGGAATTAAAGATAACGATTAATTACCCAAATCCTATCTTTAATACATTCTCATTTGAAGATTGACTCCAATCAAGTAAGTAATCATAATTTAAATCAATTAGGGATAATTAATCCATTATCTCAAGATATTATTTACTATTTAATATCTTGGGAATATTTAGAGAATATCTCTCCATTAAACACTATGGCCGGCCCTATCCCTATAAATGCCCCATATTTTACCAAATTTTCAGAGCTTTTGCAAACCCTAAAAAAGCCCTAAACGCTTAGGCATCAGAGATCCGTTGACCTAGCCCCCCCCCCCCATGTAGAGAATACCTCGTGGGCGCGTGAGGCTTATGTCTTTGATCAAAAGCGTTTGTTGATGCACAAAATCAGCGAAGACTTTGGTACAACAGAAAGTGTCAGGTTTTGTGACCTTCGCTTGGTTGCTTGGTTGCTTCAGTCACTAGTGAGGATAAGTACGTAAATGAATAGAGACAGAGAAGCAAACACAGGATGTACGTGGTTCACCCAGATTGGCTACGTCCACGGAGTAGAGGAGTTCTTATTAGTAGTGAAGGGCTTACACAAGTACAAAGGATCAAGCTCTCAATTTAGTGAGTTCTTGTGAATGATTTAACACAAAATGGCATTAGGAAATATTGTGGGGGAATGACCCCTATTTATAGAAAAACTTGTAGCTTTGTCACATTGACATGTGTCATGTTATGATTGGTTCTTGATGTTGACACGTGCTGCGCTCTGATTGGCTTCTAATCTTGACACGTGTCGAGTAGTGATTGGCCTCCTGGTCGGAGGGGAACTCTTCTGGGTCCTTGACAGTATAACGTTGGCCGGTGCTCGGTAGTTTCGGGATTGGTCAAGTATGGTACAAACAGTGCTCCCCTAAGTTCCCGAGTGAGGGAAACTCCTCGGTTGGGGACTTGCAAGATCCAATCCCTTGAGTAATCACGAAACTTCTAAGTACCGAAGTGTGGTCTGATCTTCATCTGCCCTTCTCTGGAAGTACCTTTCCTCCATCCGGGAATGGTGTATTTAGCTGATGTTGACGCACAAGGTAATGTATCAATTTCACTTGAAGCTTAGTTGTAGTTTCGGGCTTAGTCAAGTGTGATACAAACCCTATAGTAGGAGTCCCCCAAGTCGCCGAGCTAGGAGATCTGCCGAAAGAGGTGACAGACAAGGTAAGCAGTCAAACTTCCAAGTAAGCAACCCAGGATCAGAGGTTTGACGTCGGCTTCCGGTTGATTGTTCTCATTCTCCTTGTCTCTCATTCAACTGCCAGGATAAGGAGAAGCAAATGGATAAGAGATGATATGAGATACTTTTGCTTTTGAAGAAGTAACTTTCCACATGCTTATTCTTGAACTGTGCTGGAGGGTGTTCTGGTGCCCTTCAGAGTATAAGGCCGACTTAAAAATTTGAGGGTCAAAACAAGTCCATCAAATCTAGAGTACGTTCGACCTTGATGATATGGGATACTTTTGCTGTTGACGGAATAATGAATGTGGTATGGAAAGGTGTCGTGCTGTAGTGATCTGTTTCAGCTCACCGTTGAACCTTCTGCTTCAATCTTTTGCATGGCAGAAGTGGTGTGCAACCTTTGCATTTAAATGGTCCTTCAGAACATTCCTTCATAGTGACTCATCCACGCTTGGCAGCTTCAGTGTAAAGAGCCAATATCTGATCAACTGTCATGAGGTATTTGCCGGTGGAATTCGTGACCTTGACAGCAGTTGAGGATGAGTACTCGAGAGCAATGCTAAGTAAGCAACCAGGCAAAGGCTCCAGGCAGTCAGTTCCAAATTGGAGGTTTGATTTCAGGTTCCGACTGACTGCTCTCTTTCTCCTTGTCCTGCAGGTGTGGACAAGGACAAAGACAAAGACAGGGAGAAAGCATGATATGGGATACTCTTGCTTTCGACCCTGATGATATGAGATACTCTTGTTCTTGGTGTGGCTTATTTGCTGAGGTATTATCGGGGGGAAATAAAGCTGAGTATTTCGAGAGGTTATGTTGAGGGTGCCTTTTCGAATGTGAGAAAGGGTTGAGCATTTTTGCAGGTTTGCCTGTCCGTTGAGGAGGGAGGTCAATGTATATAGGGATTTCCCAATAACAAGTAGTAATGCTATTCCTTTACCCTTCTTGGTCACAGCAATGTAGTGGGAGCTGCCAGCTTCACGTGTTTTAATTTTGTCAGAGCACTTTGAAAAAGTGGTATGTGGTATCTGGAAAGCTGATATTACGTGTGGAGATTACAGACAAGCTTTATCTAAGGAAATCTGGCTCTCGAAGTTCTGAGAGTTGTGCCTCTTCGGTTTTCGAACAAGCAATCCCGTCGAGGATCTGACTCTCGAGATTCGGAAAGCGGTGGTACTCCGGTTTTTGAGAAAGTAATTATGTTGGGAGTCTTTTCTCGAATGTGAGTAAAGGTTGGTCGTTCTTGCCAACCTGTCTTGCCACAAAACACGGAGGTCGACACACATATGGACTTTCCAGTTGTCAAGCAGTGGTGCTGTTCCTTTACCCTTATGGGTAATAGTAGGGTAGCTGGCACTTCGAAATTCTCGTGCCTAAACTTTGTCAGAGATCTTTGACAAAGTTATATGTGGTACCCGAGGAGTTGATGGTGCATATGGAGAGCGGTGATTGATCAGTAAGATTCACGTGCTTTCTACTTCACCAGAAATCTTCGACAGATTGCCCGTAATTTCCGCAAAGCTGATTGTGCATGTGACAGGTGCTGACGAGGCTGCAAAAGCAGGTGCTTCTTCGATTTCTGAAATCGGCCCTCGTGGTCTCTGAGCAGCCCAGCTTTTGAGAAAGCAAACGCCTCTTCGATTTCTGAAGCTCCGTCGAGTGCAGATTTTTATAGAGGCTGGCATTAAGTTCCACAGCACACTTGAATCTCTACCAGTAGAAGCTCATTTCTTGCACTTCTAAGATCTTGATTTGTCTGACCTCTTCCTTCTTCAACACATTTGAAAATGTCTGGACCCTCCGACCGTCGTTTTGACTTGAACCTTGGAGAAGAGACAGCCACGCCTTCTCCAGACAACATATGGCGCCCATCCTTCATATCCCCTACTGGTCCTCTTACCGTTGGGGATTCTGTGATGAAGAATGATATGACCGCTGCAGTGGTGGCCAGGAACCTTCTCACTCCCAAAGATAACAGACTACTTTCCAAACGGTCTGATGAGTTGGCTGTTAAGGACTCTCTGGCTCTTAGTGTTCAGTGTGCAGGTTCTGTGTCTAATATGGCCCAACGCCTATTTGCTAGAACCCGCCAAGTTGAATCATTGGCTGCTGAAGTGATGAGTCTCAAACAGGAGATTAGAGGGCTCAAGCATGAGAATAAGCAGTTGCACCGGCTCGCCCATGACTATGCTACAAACATGAAGAGGAAGCTTGACCAGATGAAGGAATCTGATGGTAAGGTTTTACTTGATCATCAGCGGTTTGTGGGTTTGTTCCAAAGGCATTTATTGCCTTCGTCCTCTGGGGCTGTACCTGGTAATGAAGCTTCAAATGATGAACCTCCAATGCCTCCTCCTTCTGGGGTTTTGTCAAGTACTGAGGCTCCGGATAACCACCCTCCGGTGCTTTCTCTTTCTGGGGCTCTACCGACTACTGAGACTTCCCCTAAGCAACCTTTGTGAAGGCTCCCTTTTGTTTGTTTATTTTGACTCATGTATATGTACATATTTGTGGCTTATCGAAAATATTAATAAATAAGCTTTGCTTCATTTCAACATATTGTGTTAAATACACCAAAGCCTTCTTCATAAAGTTCTTTGAATTTTTGCTTTTGTTGAAACCTGTATTGTTGAAGCTTTGTGAGTGAAGCATGTAGTTTGAGGTAGTGTTCCCTTAATTTCCCGAGTGAGGAAAACTTCTCGGTTGGAGACTTGAAAAATCCAAGTCACTGAGTAGTCACGAACTTTTGAGTACCAAGGCGTAGTAGCATATGGTGGGAGTCCCCCAAGTCTCTAGTCGAGGGAGTTGACGAATGAGGTGTCTTGCTAATAGTCCATGTCGTAAGTACCAAAACTTCATTCTTTTGTTTTCTAAGTGGTAGCCCCGGACTTTTTCTTCATAGATTTTGTTTATGAAGGTTGCTAGGCCCGAATAAGTGGAATTGCAGAAGGTGTAACCGTTGGTGCATTAACATCATAATGGAAGCATCACAATGATGGAAGCATCACAATGATGAAAGCATCATAATGATGAAAACACCATAATGATGAAACATCATAATGATGTTTCTTTGGTGGAATTGTTTTTCATTTCCCCTAACAACCGGAATTGTTTTTCAACATAACACCATCATCTGTAGGTCGAATCACAAAGTTGTCTTCATGAAAGTTGTTCGTTAATTCCTTAACTACAACATATCCAAATTGGAGAGCCATCGGAGCAGTACAACTCCAGAAATCCAGGTATGATGAGTGACCGGTTATTATTTGTCTGTCAACCCGTCAGATTTGTTGTGAGCTTCGAAACTCCATTTTATCTTGTTCAGATCGGTATGCTTTCTTCATTGAAGTTGTTCCTCATCGACTCTTTCATAACATATCAAAAATTCAGGATGAACTAACGGTTAAATATTTCCAGATCTTCGAAACATCACAACAGCTTCGAAATCTGCAAGAAGCCGACTATCATGTTTGGAGCTTCAACACTTTAATTTCCGTCGCTCAAACAGAAATGGTTCCTTCTTGAAAGTTGTTCATATGCTCAAGAACTATAGGGTGTCCAAAATTCAGCTCCATTGGAGAAGAGCAGAGGTTGCAGAAATTTGATAGATGAAAGGAGGCGGAAGAGGGAGAGAGAGAAAAAGTCTCCTGGGTTGGATTTCTATTTTGGGGCAGATTCCAATTTTTGTAGCACCTTCATTATTGATGAATTGCTTGTACTTTTGTCCATTATGAAATTTGGCACTTTGGCTTGTTGTTGGATCTATTATAATATGTTTGAGAACATATATAAGTGAATAAGTAAGAAGGAAAATTTTGGGCCCTTGTGGGTGTAAAACAAAAAATGTTTATGTTTACCCAAGTGTTTTTGTACAAGTTCAAGGGCATCTTGGGTTTTGTGAACAAAATTTGTTTATTTGGAGCAAGGTTTTGTGTTGAAGCTTTGTAGGTGAAGCTTTGGTGTTGAAGCTTTGTGGGTGAAGCTTTGGAGGTGAAGCTTTTCGGGTGAAGCTTGTTGGGTGAAGCTTTTTAGGTGAAGCTTTGTGGGTGAAGCTTTTTAGGTGAAGCTTTTCGGGTGAAGCTTTTTGGGTGAAGCTTTTTAGGTGAAGCTTTTCGGGTGAAGCTTTTTGGGTGAAGCTTTTTAGGTGAAGCTTTGATGGTGAAGCTTTTTGGGTGAAGCTTTTTAGGTGAAGCTTTTTGGGTGAAGCTTTTTAGGTGAAGCTTTGATGGTGAAGCTTTTTGGGTGAAGCTTTTTAGGTGAAGCTTTGTGGGTGAAGCTTTGTGGGTGAAGCTTTGATGGTGAAAGTATGTAGAGGGAGCTTTCTAGGTGAAGATTTTTTAGGTGAAGCTTTGTAGGTGAAGCTTTTTTAAGTGAAGCTTTTCGGGTGAAGCTTTTTAGATGAAGCTTTGTGGGTGAAGCTTTTTAGGTGAAGCTTTGTGGGTGAAGCTTTGGAGGTGAAGCTTTTCGGGTGAAGCTTTTTAGGTGAAGCTTTGGAGGTGAAGCTTTTCGGGTGAAGCTTTTTGGATGAAGCTGTTTTTTTTTTTTTTTTTTTTTTTTTTTTTTTTGGCGCTTGACACGGTCTTCATTTGCTTGTTTTGTAGTGACTGTGGAAGACGGATTGCTTTCTGATTGAGAAGAGTGAGGGCTGAGTTGGCTATGAATGTAAAAGAGTGAGGGCTGAGTTGGCTAAATTACCTCTTTATTGAATTCATTGCCAAATGGCCTTCATTACATAGGATGCCAAACGGCTATAGCTCAACACTTGTACATCGTGAGTCTATTTGTAGTAGTACTTCAAGTGATCAGCGTTCCATGGATGGCCAAGGGTCTTGCCATCGGAGCTTCTAAGTGTGTAAGAGCCAGGGCGACTGATGCCAATGACTTCATACGGTCCATCCCAGTTTGGACTAAGTGTGCCTTCACTCGGGACTCTGTCGCAGAGTAATCTTTTCTTTAAGACCCAGTCTCCTATTTTGAAAGAACGAGGCTTGACCCTAGAGTCATAATAGTTGGAGATGCGCTGCTTGTAGGCGACATTCCTCAAGTGAGCTTGGTTTCTGTGTTCCTCGACTAAATCCAAGTTGAGGGTGAGTTGTTTGTCATTTTCACTTTGAATGTAGTTCTGGACTCGGAATGTTGCTTGCTCGAGCTCAACAGGGACAACCGCCTCTGTGCCAAAGGCAAGTGAGAATGGAGTTTCTCCTGTTGAAGTCCGATATGAAGTGCGATATGACCAAAGAACTTGGGGTACAAATTCTGGCCAACAGCCTTTAGCTTTGTCCAAGCTGGTTTTCAAAGTGCGCTTGATTATTTTGTTGATGGCCTCAACTTGTCCATTAGACTGGGGATGAGCTGGAGAGGCAAAGCATAAGTTGATGTTGAACTTAGAGCAGAACAACCTGAACTTCTTGTTGTCGAACTGTCGCCCATTGTCAGTGACTATCGCATTGGGAATGCCGAATCTACAAAGGATGTTCTTCCACACGAAGTCTTCTATCTTTGCCTCAGTAATGGTTGCCAAGGGTTCTACTTCGGCCCACTTTGTGAAGTAGTCCACTGCAACGACTGCGTAACAGACTTTGCCCTTCCCTGCCGGCATTGGGCCGATCAAATCAAGTCCCCACTGGGCGAAGGGCCAAGGGCTGATCATAGGAGTAAGAGGCTCTGGAGGGGAATGAGGAATAGCCGCATATCGTTGACATTTGTCACATGAGCGGGATACTTTGATGGCATCCTGGTGGAGTGTTGGCCAGTAATATCCTTGGCGAAAAGTCTTGTGTGCTAGGGACCGAGATCCAGCATGATCTCCACAGACTCCCTCATGTATTTCCCGAAGGACGATTTCCGCCTCGGCAGGCGTAAGACACCTTAAGTATGGCAGGCTAAAACCTCGCTTATAGAGTTGATCATTGATGATCAGGTAGCGGGTAGACTTGTATCGAATTTGCTTAGCCTGGACTTTATCATTTGGGAGGGTGCCATGAGCAAGGAAATTATAGATCGGGGTGATCCAACTATCCCCCTGTTGTAAGTTGCATACTTCTGCGGCCATGGTGCTTGGTGTTGCCAACAGTTCGACATGAATTTTTCTTCCAATCTTGTCTTCCACAGCCGAGGCGAGGCGAGCCAGGGCGTCTGCATGACTGTTTGCCGCTCGAGGAACTTGGGTGATCTGGTAGTGGAAGTGCTTGAGCAAAAGTTGTGTTTGCGCAAGATATGCTGCCATGGAGCTGTCCTTAGCATCAAAGTTGTTGGTAACCTGGTTGACCACCAATTGGGAGTCACTGAAAATATCAATTTGTTTAACCCCGAGGTGTTTGGCCAAACGTAATCCTGCTAGAAGGGCTTCATACTCGGCCTCATTATTTGATGCCTTGAATTTGAAACGAAGAGCATACTCCATTGCTACTTTGTCGGGTGTAGTCAAGACTAGTCCCGCTCCACAGCCCTGTTGGTTGGATGAGCCATCAACATACAGACTCCATGCTGGGGTTGTTGGTTCTATCTTCTGAGCTTCCGGGGGTAATGAAGCCACTGCTTCAGGTGTAGAAGCAATGTCAACCGGATATGTGAAGTCGGCAATGAAGTCTGCCACTGCTTGGCCCTTCTCAGCTGGCTTTGGTTGGTAGGAGATGTCAAACTCACCCAACGCTATTGCCCATTTGATCATTCGCCCTGAAGTGTCAGGACTTTGGAGTATCTGTCGAAGAGGATAATTGGTAAGCACGGTGATGGAGTGCGCTTGGAAGTAAGGGCGGAGTTTTCGAGCAGACATGACCAATGCCAGAGCCAATTTCTCAATGTTAGAGTACCGTGTCTCCGCATCTTGTAAGGCTTTGCTAGCGTAGTAGACAGGTCGCTCAATATTCCCATCCTTTCGAATGAGAACGGAACTTACGGCTGAAGCTGATACCGATAGGTAGATAATGAGAATGTCTCCTACCTCGGGCTTGGAGAGTAGAGGGGCTTTACTCATGTACTCCTTGAGGTTTTTGAATGCCTCGGCACATTCATCAGTCCATGTAATGTACTTCCTACTTCCCTTAAGTGCTTTAAAAAAGGGAGCACATTTGTCTGTGGCCTTAGAAATGAACCTGGTTAAGGCTGCCACCTTTCCAGTAAGGCTCTGGATGTCCTTTGAAGTTACCGGTTCCTTCATGTCGAGGATTGCTTTGATCTTCTCGGGATTAGCTTCAATGCCTCGTTGGCTAATCATGAAACCTAAGAATTTGCCAGAGCCTACGCCGAAGGCACATTTGTTGGGGTTTAACCTCATTCGATACCTCTTCAAAATAGTGAAAGTTTCAGATAGGTTGGTGATGTGTTGGTCAGCATGTTTGCTCTTGACTAACATATCATCAACGTAAACTTCCATGCTCTTCCCAATCTGCTCGGCGAACATTGAGTTGACTAGTCTCTGATAAGTCGCTCCTGCATTCTTTAGGCCGAAAGGCATGACTTTATAGCAGTATAGTCCTCTGTCGGTAGTGAAGGCTGTGTGTTCTTGATCCGAAGGGTTCATGAGGATTTGGTTGTATCCTGAGTAAGCATCCATGAAGCTCAGGAGTTCACACCCGGCCGTAGAGTCTATAAGTCTGTCAATAAGAGGAAGAGGGAAGCTATCTTTCGGACACCCTTTGTTTAGGTCGGTGTAGTCAACACACATTCTCCACAAGACCTTTTGAAGCAAAAGACTTTCTTTGGTCGGATTTTTCTTAACAAGGACCACATTTGCTACCCATGTCGGGTAATTGACTTCGCGGACAAAGCCTATGCCTTTGAGTTTTTCAACTTCTGCTTTCATTGCCTCGTATCGTTCAGCGTCATAAGATCTTCGCTTCTGTCTCACCGGCTTGATCTTGGGGTCAATACTCAAACGATGACAGATGACATCGGGAGAGATGCCTGGCATGTCCTCGTATGACCAGGCGAAGACTTCAGTGTTCTCTTTCAAAAAAGATATCAATGCTAACCGAAGGGGTGGTGACAATGTGGTGCCAATCTTCACCATGCGATCTGGATAATCTCTTGAGATAGGTACCTTCTCCAACTCTTCAGCAGGTTGGGCTTGCTGGGTGAAAGAGTCATCTCGAGGATCATCGGGTTGATTGTTGCTATCAGGAAGATCCAAGTTCGCTTCATCTAGGCTGGTCTTTGTGACTTGGTCATGTACAGACAGGGTTTCCTTGGGTCCGGGCAAGTGTTGTTGCTTAACTGAAGTGTTGTAACATGATCGTGCACTAAGCTGATCTCCTCTGATGTAGCCGTTGCCATGGGGGGTTGGAAATTTCATCAACAGCATATGCGTGGATACCATAGCCTTGAGATCATTGATGCCTGTGCGCCCAAATATGACATTGTATGCTGTTGGGCAGTCAACCACTAGGAAGTTAGTGGTAATGGTAGCCGTGTAAGGGCCTGTACCAATAGTAAAGGGTAAATGTATGCTCCCTAAGGGTTGCACGATATCACCGGAGAAGCTTATCAGAGGAGAAATCGAGCGATCGAGCAAGTGTTCAGCTACACTGAGTGCCCTGAAAGCTTCGGCAAACATGATATTGACCGAAGCCCCTGTGTCTACGAGGATTCGTCGAACATCAAAGTTGGCTATGTGAGCCTCCACGATCAATGGGTCGTTATGAGGGTAGATGATGCCTCTTTCTTCCTCAGGGTAGAAACATATCGGATCCCAGTTAGGCTTTTGATACTTCCCTCCCCTGATGTCTTCCACGTGAAACACTTGGTGACCAGGCCTCAGAATTCGTTCACTGTTTTTCATGGCCCTATTGGAAGATTCAGATATGGGTGTGCCGCCGCTTATGGAATATATGACATTCACCTGGCGTTGGTTACGGTTATCCCTTTGAGGGTGAAGGAGGAATTGATCAATTTTTCCTTCTCGTGCCAAAGCTTCAATACGATCACGGAGGATGATACATTTCTCGCTATCATGGCCGTTATGCTCATGGTAGCAACAAAACATGCCCGCGTTATTCGGGGGCGTGTAATCTGGGTGCCTCGGCTTTGGCTTTGGTATCAGGTGAGCTATGCTGGGGTAAATGGCCGCGCATGTGGCATTCAAGGGCGTGTATGTCTCATACCTTGGGGTAGGGGGTATCTTGACGCGGGTTTGACCCACTGCATTGACTGCCTGGGGGCGAGCGTTATTGTGGCGATACCCTTGGTTATCGGGATAGTGTCCCTTACTCTTTTTACTGAAAGGAGAGTGGTGAGGATGGAAATCCTTCCTCTTGCCTTGAAATTGATATGTCTGTTGATTCGGTGAAGCATTATGCAAGGCATGGGGAGGTGCCACTGCTGTTTGGAAAGTCGAGGTCTTCTCATTTAGGTGAGTCTGGCTTCCACCTCCCACTTGTTGATAAATGATGGTTGTAGGGGGTTTCTCCTGATATGTCTTTGCCTCGGCGGAGGCATGGTTATAAGCCTGCGCCATCACCTCAGAGTAAGTCTTCCAAGTATTGGCATTGATCATGTATTTAAAGAAACAATCACGTAGGCCTGCCGTGAAGGCTTTGAGGGCAGTCTTGTCGTCTGCCTCGGCACACCGGGAGTATTCATGGCTGAAGCGGCCAGCATACATACGTAATGACTCGTCTGGCTTCTGGCGGATAGTGTACAAGTCATCTGCAGAGTGCAAGCGATCGGTTTGGAAAATGTGTTGGGAAACAAATAGTTTCCTCAATTCTTCAAATGAGTCTACCGTCTCAGGTGTAAGACGACAATACCAATTTAGAGCTCCACTAGAGAGGGTGGAGGGGAAGAGAAGACATCGCTCTTCGTCGGTGTGCATCCGGTATGCCATGGTGGACTCAAAGAGGTTAAGGTGCTCAATCGGGTCCTCTTTTCCAGTATAAAGTTGCAAGCCAAGCTTTTGCTTTGTCTTTGCTTGAAGGGGGGTGTTGAGGATCCTCCTTGTAAGAGGGCCAGGCCTGGGTTGGTTCCAGTCAGGTATTTCAGCCTGACGTTCAGCCTTCAACTTGTTTACTTCCTCAAGAAGTTGTAGGACAAGGGGGTCCTGAGCGGAGTTATGTGTCACTGGAGCTTTCTTTCGTAAATCTCCATCTCCTATTGGAATTAGGAAGGTTTGATCAAGGGCATGTGATTTTTCCCTGGACTCGCTGTACTGGCTTCCAGGGTATGTCTGTCGGAACACCTCTGAGTCCCCTGTACCCTCATGTCTCTCTAGGACTTGTTGCCCCTTCCCCAAATTGGTGGCCGGCTTGGGCCGTGGCAGGGGACCGAGTCGCTCAGAAATCCTTGGGTCATTGATCTTTGAGCTTATATGGATGGAATTCTCTCGACGTTGCTTCAGGAAATCCCGACAATCGCGAAAGACGGCTTTCGATCCTTCTGCCCCTTCAGCAAAGAGGTGTCTCCCTCCACTTCTCATGGTTCGGGTCGAAGCAACTGGGTTAAGAGAAGCCTCATGTTGATTATCAAGTCGAGGGGTAATCTGTTCCCTATCAGGGATATCTATGTCGAATGCATGTGACCCTCCATGTTGGAGGGCACCCAGTTGATGGTTGACTTCCACGGGGGCAACAAGCTCTCCCACGGGGGCAACAAGCTCGCGTGTCTGAGCTTGCCTAGCTTTGTGGAGTGTCTCGAAGAGCTTCTCATATTGCTCCTGGAGGACCTCATTCCTCATTGCTATCTTGTTGTTCTGAGCTTCCAACTCATCGACTTTAGCTTGAAGAAGAACTCGTTTTCCTTCCTTCTTTCGTTGTTTCGCACTATGTGCAAGGGGGGTGTCATTCTGTGTGCTGTGGCTTCCTTCGCTTCCCATGTTGGAGAGGGATGCCTGGTCAAAAGAAAGTGTACGAATGATAGAAACCAGCTTGACACAGCTGAAGAGAGTAGGAATAAGTGTCGTTTCCCACAGACGGCGCCAAATGTTGATGCACAAAATCAGCGAAGACTTTGGTACAACAGAAAGTGTCAGGTTTTGTGACCTTCGCTTGGTTGCTTGGTTGCTTCAGTCACTAGTGAGGATAAGTACGTAAATGAATAGAGACAGAGAAGCAAACACAGGATGTACGTGGTTCACCCAGATTGGCTACGTCCACGGAGTAGAGGAGTTCTTATTAGTAGTGAAGGGCTTACACAAGTACAAAGGATCAAGCTCTCAATTTAGTGAGTTCTTGTGAATGATTTAACACAAAATGGCATTAGGAAATATTGTGGGGGAATGACCCCTATTTATAGAAAAACTTGTAGCTTTGTCACATTGACATGTGTCATGTTATGATTGGTTCTTGATGTTGACACGTGCTGCGCTCTGATTGGCTTCTAATCTTGACACGTGTCGAGTAGTGATTGGCCTCCTGGTCGGAGGGGAACTCTTCTGGGTCCTTGACAGTATAACGTTGGCCGGTGCTCGGTAGTTTCGGGATTGGTCAAGTATGGTACAAACAGCGTTAATTGTTTTGCAGGTGCATTTTCGTCAAGACTGAAGATGGCAGAAATTTGCATCGACAATATTCACATAATAATAATAGTCAATGAGTACAAAAATATATAATATCACAAATAAATATTTAAGATGAACTAAAATATTTTTCTAAAGTTGTTTAGGACAATGCTTTAGTGTTTAAAGTCGATGCCATGTCCTTGAGTTTGCCTGCATAATACTTCGTCAACATGATATCTTATTGTCGAAGCCAAAATATTTCTAACTTCTCAAGCATGTTTACAACTTCTTGGCATAAAACTTTGGTATTTCCATAATGTCATCCTCAGGAATCTTGTTTAACAAATACAATATTTAATAAAGATAAATAAGTTAATAAAATAATATTTTTTCACTACACCTCTATTAAGTAATAACCCCCTACAATTTTAGACTTGGTTTTATTATAACTTTATAACTTTATAACTTTATAGAAGTGTTGTTGTACATGATTAAGATGGCATAAAACACAATTGGTACAAATAATTTATTATTTCTAACCCAAGACTTTGCTGATGGTAACATATATGTTTTTTCTTCCACAAAAGCAAGAAGTGTGACCGAATTCAACGGATTAATTTGAGCTATTTTTGTTGAGAATAAATTTTACGTTAATGAGTGAAGGGATTTTGTATGTACTTGCTAAAAAATTGGGTTATTTTTCATATTACCAATTAGTTTTATGATGTAATCTCAGCTTTCATCTTAGTATGAGAGTAGGTTGTCTTACTTGTGAAACTCAATGGCCACACGTGCTCCACGTTATTCCATTTGTATTGAATATGGGTTAGACTTAAAAATTCGTAAGACATGAGAGAGCGTGTTAAGAATAAATCTCACATTGATGAGATGATAGATCTTACATGAGTTTATGAGGTTTGACTATTCCTTATATTATCAACAATTATGGTAAAACTTCAGCTCTCTTCAATGTCATTTTATATATTTTCTTGTATCTCTTTTTAACTTATAACCGATTATATAAGGCAAATTATTTATCTTCAATTGAGAGCGCCTTCCTCCTAAAATAAAGGAATAGTGCCTCTAAATCAGTCGGCAAGAGAGAATGAGAGAGGGTGTATTGTTGTTAGGGTTGGACCGTTGGAGTCAAATTGGCTTTTCTTGTCTGGTCAGGAATTAAGGGAGAGACTAAAGAGAGAAGTGGGTGGGGGTGGGGGTCCTTTTTTGGGAAATCTAAGTGGATGTAACGTAGTTGCAGGTGTGTCTAAATCCGAGGACCAAATCCTTGCCGGGCTTTTAAATTGTACGATTATGCTTTTTATAGGTTTTATCCTTAGGATATACACTGTTTTCTGAAAGAGATTTACTATTCATGTCCCCTCAATTACACCTCTTTAGGAAGAAAAATAAAAGGATTCGAGGTATAATCATGAACTCTTCTTTTGAAGAGATTTATTTTAGCAAAACTTGCTTCCACTACCTACTGTTACTATCCAAGCTAAATACTGGCCTTGAACAATTAACCCGAGAGTAATATTGTTAGTTAAATTAAATTTACAAATTAAATAATTTGTCACGAATAACAAATAAGTATGTTAATCAACACTTCAATAATAATTCAACTATCAATTTTTATGTCATTTTGTTTATGTTGTATAATATATGTATAATATTATAGGTGAGAAATTTTTTGAAACCAAAAGATAGAAATTAGGCAAATATATTATGTTGTATGCTGATTTCTCTTTATTCTTAGATCTCATATCATAATAGTACTTTTAAATTTCCTCATGAAAGACATTTAGCAAGTGAAATACAAGTGAGTGGAGAGTCTATTTAAACTCGCTTATTGAGCGAGTCGTGCTAGCATCTCCTATATATATATATATATATATATATATATATATATATATAATTCTTTAGCCCTAACTAGTGCACATGCATGGAAAATATTTTGCCCTAGATCACAACAGTACTTTCATCAGTGTCCTCCATTCCATTGGGCATTGAAAAACACATTGATTCATTCATTACAAGTTTCGTTTCACTTGGTAGATTCAAATTTTTTGCTTTCAGCTGTACAAATGATGGATTGTTACTTTTCCCTCAAGACAAAAAGACAAAAGCAAAGCAAAGGAAATTAAGGAACCAGGTGGGGCTTGGGGTCCCTAGCAGGACACATGAGGCTCCAGTTTATTTGACAATAGGAGTGGGTAGAACCCTAATTATTCTTACTTGTTCAAAAGAAAATTACCTGCTACATCTGTTTTCGTCAAACCGCACATCAGTCACAAACTTCAGCAGATGTATGAGGTGATGGTCTTGGCCACATATTGATTTGACATAAATTCGTTTTTCTTTTTCTATTCAATTATTTGAATGCCATCGTATATATCTCCCGGTAGTTTGTATAAGTTAAGTATGTTTAGCCAAAAAATATAATAAATTTAAGTCTGTATATAGCTAATTTACGTGGACAAAAATGGAGCTAGAAATTAATTAAGTGGGCATATCTTACAAAGTTCAATCTCCATTTTCTTGACAAATTAGGGTAATTTGTTCAACTAATTGTTACAAAAGTCCAATTTAATTTGTCACATTTTTCTCCAATATTTCCTTTACTCATTGTATTAACAAAATTATGCAACACAACATGGTTTTAGACAAGAAAGTAAGTGAGAAAATAGATGGGTTTAGAAGCACTTAAGAATTAATTGGAATTTTGTAAATAATTTAACAAGATTAACATAAAATTCCCAAATGAAAAGGGTGAGAGTGGCATGTGTCTAAAGGGCCACCTCACTCTTAGATATTTTCTGTTATGTAACAGCTGTAAATTTGTCACATGTGTTTTGTTGTTAATCATACTGTTAGTGATTAATCTGGGGTCATTAGTAACTAAGCTTATTTGGCAAAGTGTATATAAATTCTCTCGTATTACTTCCTGATTAAGAAATGAAATATACGGAAAGTATTCTTTCTATCTTGGTATCAGAGCCTCTCTGCTTCACCGCTTCTCGATCCTCTCATCTCCTTTCTGAGCGATTCCCGATCTCTCTCTCGATATCTCTCTCGATCTTCAAGCTCTCTCTTGATTCTGCAACCATGGTGTCGTCCACTTCTTCTCTTGATATTGTTCCTCCGAATCCTACACCGACTGAGTTCGTCGCCCCCAATTTCTCTGCGATTAACCCTAATTTCTCAAATTCATCAATTTCTTCAATCACGATCCAGAATATCAATTGTATGGTGCCTACGAAGCTGAAACGTGACAATTACCTAGTCTGGAAAGCTCTCTTTGCTTCGATCTTCCAGCGCTATAAACTCTCTGGCATCGTTGATGGCTCCGAGCCTTGTCCACCGCCTTACATTCTTGATGTGATTGGTCGTTCTACTAGCACTCCTAATCCTGCCTATGAAGCCTGGTATGAGAAAGATCAAAACATACTGATTTTGCTTAATTCTACTCTCTCTGAAGAAATTATTCCCTTTACTGTTGGTGTGACTTCATCACGAGATCTCTGGCTTAATCTTGAGAATCGATTCGGGGGAGTATCTGCGGCTCACATTCATCAACTCCGATCTCGTTTACACTCTATTGCTAAAGGTGATCTCTCGATCTTTGAATATCTGCAGCACATCAAAGGTATTTCTGATGCTTTAATGGCGGCTAGTTCACCAGTTTCTGATCATGACCTTGTTGATGTCACTCTCAATGGCTTATCTGATGAATATGAATCTTTAATTGATTATATTATGTTATGCATTTCCTCAACTACTCTGGATGAACTTCATGGTCTATTGATTAACAAGGAATTATTCATGAATCGCAAAAAGAAAGGCATTGTTGCTTCCACTCACGAACCTTTTTAGGCCTTTGCTGCTCAATCTCAGGGTCCTCTCCTTCCTACACCACTTTCTTTTCCACAAGCTTATGCAGTGCAGTTTAATACTCCTCCCAGATTTCAGAATCATCGTGGAAAAGGATCATTTCAGCGTAACTATCGTGGTAACTCTTCTAAATCCTTCAACAACTTTCGTGGCAATTCTTATAATCCTAGCAATAGCTCTGGCTCTTTTCGCAATACCTCTGGTAATCGCTCTCATTCTGGTGGATTTTCTCGCAATAACACCTACTCTAGTGGTAAAAATCCTTGTCAAATTTGTCATTCCTTTGAGCATGAAGCTCTTGACTGTTATGAAAGGATGAATCATGCCTTTGCTAGAAAAATACCTCATGCCAAGTTAGCTGCTATGTGTGCGCACACTACATCTAAACCTACCTCTCATACTTGGCTTATTGACTCTGGAGCCACATCCCATATCACTAATGATATCTCTGCTATTCATTCTCCTATTCCCTATTCTGGCGAAGAGAAAATGTATATTGGTGATGGGCAAGGTATGTCTATTCATCATTCTGGCCATTCTGTGCTTAAAACACCATCAGCTACTTTTCGTTTGAATAGTGTTCTGCATGTTCCCATGATGAAGTACAATCTTCTCTCTGCTTATCAGTTTTTAAAAGATAACAAGTGTGCTTTAACTCTTGATTCTGATGGATCTCTAATCAAGGATCGCTCTACGGGGAGGATGTTTTTTCAATGACCAGTTAGAGATGGTTTCTACCCTCTCCAAGGCATTCCCTTCACCTCTCCACACTCAGCATTTTTCAGTACTAAGGCTACACTCCATACATAGCATAGGAGGCTTGGGCATCCTTCTACAGCAATGTTTAGGAAGATTTTAAATAAAGCTTCCCTTCCTCCAATGGTGACAAATCTGTAAATTTCTTTTGCACAGATTGTGCTATAGGCAAAAATCACAAGTTACCATTTTCTTCTAGTACTAGTGTTGTCTCTGCTAGTCTTGAGTTGATTCACTGTGATGTTTGGCGGCCAGCTCCAGTACTTTCTGTTAGTGGTTACAAGTACTATGTGCTCTTTGTCGATGAGTTTACTAAATACACATGGTTGTTTCCTCTGAAAGCAAAATCTGAGGTTTTCTCTGTATTTGTCAGTTTCAAGGCATATGTTGAAAATATGGTTGGAAATAAAATAAAAACTTTCCGATCAGATTCTGGTGGTGAATTCACATGTTATGCATTCAATTCTTTTCTTGTTCAACATGGTATTTCTCACCAATATAGATGTCCTCACACTCCTGAGCAAAATGGGTGCGTTGAGCGTAAACATCGCCATATCACAGAAACTGCAAGAACTCATTTAGTAGCTTCAAGTGTTCCTCTCAGATACTGGGTTGAAGCTTTCTATACGGCCTTGTATCTTATTAATCGATTGCCTTTATCAAATTTGGACAAATCTCCTTGGGAGTTACTCTTCAACAGGGTCCCAGATTATTCAAAGCTTAAGACTTTTGGTTGCAGTTGTTATCCATGGCTCAAACCTTATGTCTCATCTAAGCTTGCTGGGAAAAGTACTCTCTGTGTGTTTCTTAGTTACAGTTTGCAGCACAAGGGCTACAGGTGCTTAGATGTTCAAACACATCGTTTGTACATCTCAAGACATGTTCTTTTCAATGAAGATCATTTCCCTTTTCAGTATTCTCCAAGATCTCAGCGTACTGCACCATTGGAATCTGCATCCTCCGCTGTTTCATCCACTTTTACACTACCTTTTCCAGTTTCTCCACCAAGGTCTCCTCTGCCAGCTTCTTCATCCATGGGTAGCCCTGCTAATTATGTGCCTATTTCAGATCCCTTACCAATATCTTCATCTCCACAATCAACTTCCTCACACCTACCTGCTGCTTCTCCGACACCTGTTACTTCTCAGCTACCTGTTGTTTCTCAACTACCTGATGTCTCTACTAATATCCATCCAATGGTAACACGGTCCAAGGCTGGAATTTTTAAACCCAAGGTATTAGTTGCAACCAAGCATCCAATTGATTCAAGCAGTTTTGTTCCTACGACTTACTTACAGGCTTCCAAACATGATCATTAGCTGAAAGCAATGTCTGAAGAATTTCAAGCCTTACAAACTACTGGTACTTGGACTCTTGTACCTCCATCTCCTCATCAGAATATTGTCGGGTGCAAATGGGTTTTTCGAATCAAACGAAAACCTGATGGTACCATTGATCGGTACAAAGCCCGCCTTGTTGCTAAGGGATTTCATCAGCAAGAATGAGTTGATTTTCAGGAGACATTCAGTCCTGTTGCAAAGCCAGTCACCATTCGAATTTTACTAACCCTTGCCGTCCAACAGAACTGGTTTCTTAATCAACTGGATATTAGTAATGCCTTTCTTCACGGCACTCTTCAGGAAGAGGTCTTCATGCAACAACCTCCCGGCTTTGTTGATTCAACAAAATCATCCTATGTCTGCAAGCTTAACAAGTCTCTTTATGGCTTGAAACAGGCTCATCGGGCCTGGTATGATAAACTTTTTCAGACTCTGATCTCTCTTGGATTTGAAAACTCTAAATCTGATTGCTCTCTCTTTGTTCAGCACAAACCCTGTCTGATTATTGTTCTAGTGTATGTTGATGACATCCTAGTGACTGGTCCACATTCATCTGCTTGTCAAGCATTTATTCATTAGCTCAACACCCAATTTCCTGTTAAAGATTTAGGTCCTCTTCATTTTTTCCTTGGTCTCGAAGCTCAAAGAACTACTGAGGGTCTCTTTTTATCTCAAGGGAAATATGCTCATGATCTGCTTGTTCAAACTCATATGGATGGTTGCAAACCATGTTCTACTCCACTTGGCACAACCAAGTTGGATCACACTGGTCCTTTACTTGATAATCCATCTAAGTACAGATCTATTGTGGGTGCTTTACAGTACCTCACTTGGACCCGACCAGATATTTCGTTTGCAGTAAACCAAGTGTGTCAATTCCTTCAGTGTCCCAGAGAATCACATTTTCAAGCAGTCAAACGCATTTTACGCTTTCTCAAAGGTTCAGTTCATCAAGGTTTGTGGTTCAAGAAAGGTTCTTTACATCTCACAGCTTTTTCAGATGCTGATTGGGCTAGCTGCATCTTTGATAGACGATCAACCAGTGGTTATTGTGTATATTTTGGGCCTAACTTGATTAGCTGGAGTGCAAAGAAGCAACATACCGTTGCTCGATCGTCCACAGAAGCTGAATATCGTTCTCTTGCCCACACAGCTGTAGAATTGACATAGATCCGCAAAATTCTTCACGATCTCCACTTCCCACTTCGACAGGTGCCCCACCTTTGGTGTGGCAATGTCTCTGCCATTTCTCTGGCATCCAATCCCGTGTTTCATGATCGAACGAAACATGTCGAGATTGATTACCATTATATAAGAGAACTTGTTTTAGCTAATCTGATTAAAGTCCAACATGTCAGTACTCATCATCAAATTGCCGATATTCACACCAAGGCACTTTCCAAAGCCAGATTCAAGTTGTTACAGTCCAAGCTTTCTCTCGGGTCTCCTCCGTTTAGCTTGAGGGAGGGTAAAGGGCCACCTCACTCTTAGATATTTTCTGTTATGTAACAGCTGTAAATTTGTCACATGTGTTTTGTTGTTAATCACACTGTTAGTGATTAATCTGGGGTCATTAGTAACTAAGCTTATTTGGCAAAGTGTATATAAATTCTCTTGTATTACTTCCTGATTAAGAAATGAAATATACAGAAAGTATTCTTTCTATCTGTGTCCCTGGACCTATGCTCCATTCGTCCATGCAGGTGGATCGAAGTGCACATGCATACGGCCAATTCCTATATATAACGTGAGTGATCCTAAAGTCAATCTGGCATAAAGTGACCCAAATTCATCTTTTGAATTCTGTAAGGCACATTTTACATGTTAAAATCCCGAACCTATTTCATATATTTGATGTAATATATATTTTTTGCACAATGACATGTATTTCTGTAAAATAATGCATTAATTAAAAAAAATCCAAGAACTGATAAATTATTCCACAGTCCACACGTACTGGGATGGAGGGAGTTGGTAACCTGCGGATTAGCCACTTGATGTTTGAGTATTGGGCCCACGAAGATTGGAAATGGAAACATCGACATCATATGTAGTGATATTTACTGTTGAGGGAAAGTAAGTTACTGTTACGAGCCGGCAGGAATGGTTTTTAGCTTTATAAGGTGAATACAGTGCACAAGAAACGATTCTTGCCGGATACTTTTTCTGAGGATTCGGATATTTCGTGATTGTGACCATTTATTGTATATCATGCGGTCAATTTTTGTTATGTACTGTTTATATTTAATTTTAAATTTTAAATAATTTACATAACGAAAACTGACTGCACGATGTACGATCACGATCTCGGGATTCCCAGAATTTCCAAAAAAAATAATCCGGCGATGATCCTTTTCCACAGTGCACAGGCTAATTTTACTGTTGCTGCAGTTTTTGAGTAACAGAAACGTTACGAAAGGTCTTCTGTGTTGCCCTAGCTGTTTCATTTGCTTTTCTTTTTTCATGGTTTTACACTCATCCTTCAAAGTCTCAAACCTTCTCCACCTTCCACATCTCTTTCTGCATTTAATGGAAGTTGACATGTTCTTACTGCTTATACAGTTTTTGGGACCGATACGATAAAAGTAGAATTAAGGAGGAGCACACGCAAGTACAAGAATCACGGAACTCCAGACTATATAAAAGACACATCATTTTAAATTACTTATCAAATATTGGTTTTTGAGTTGACATTATCACATAGAATTTAGCTGAAAACGTTGGAAGAATGTAGAAGTCTGAGTCCCCAACTTCCCTGCACTGTTAAAAAGCCATAAAATGAAGATTATAGTTGGACTTAACACACAGATACATAATATTTTTCCCATATTTAATAATACAGACCATATGTTGAGATGCATTGTGCGGCTTAACTCTGTTTCCCTTCCTTTTAGTGTGTGTGTAAAAGAAAAAGAGTACATAAACATGATAATAACAAATTTGGTTGAAATTTAGAGATTTGAATATCAGCCATCACAACATACATATATATGTAGAAATGTTCTCTTAATTGTTGAAAAAGACCAAATCCGTTTGAAAGATAAAAAGAAGAAATAGATAAAGATACAAAATCGATGGTCGGTTAATTTTCTCGGGTTCCCAAAAGGATCCCAAGCGTAGAACAATATAGTAAAGTAAAAAAAAAAAAAAAGAATTATATTGGCACGTACCGGAAAAATCCATATATCACATTCTAGAAATATAAAAGCATGTTGGACAAAATTTGCATGAGTTATTTACTCTTTCTTTAAGTTTTGTTTATCAAAATTAAAGTTAATCATCTAATCAAATTAAGTTTAAACTCAGATTTCAACAAGAAAAAGTACATAAACATGAAAAAAATAACGACTTATATAGCTTATAATCTGTTTATAATCATTATGCATCTCATTTGTATAAATCTATTCAATAACGGAGTCTGCTATGCAAGTTCTTAAGCGGCTGCTTTATTGTGATTTTCAGATGATATCGTTTTACGTGTAAAGCTAGAAAAATAAGTCTTCGAAAATTCAGTTTCAGAACTGCAAAAAGCAATATATTCCTGGGAAACATATATGGGCTGCGCCTGCATGAACAAGATTATAGTGTACGTACTATATATTTGACCAAACAAAAGAAGATGCACTAAATATTGTTCTATACAAATCGGCCTTACAACGCATGATCAATGGAGACGTATCAGAACAGGGGCTATCCTTAGCACTGATCTGCTACTATGCCCTATCACTTCATCGACACATATATACATACACACATGCTACTTGGAATGCTTTCACCTTGTCTTAAGACAACACGTGCCTGCCAGATGGAACTGTTTTTCTTTTGAGTAGATGCACAAAATTGTCAAACACCCTACAGCAACAGCAGCAGGATTGGATGTTACGATGCGTTTAGGCATATATATATATTATTACGGACAATTATTTTGTTCAATGATATTTTAAATATCTATTTTTATTGTTTCAAAAAATAATATACATGTTATTTAATTTTTCTTGCACCTAAAAAAATAAGGAATATGTTACATTTGAACCAAATGAAAAATAAATACATAAAACACTCACTAGTGAATACCTAAACATTATTGCACCGTTATCATAATAGACCACTCCAAAAAAAAATTATCGGTCAGTACACAGAGTCTCCCCATTCCGGGCATTCCAACAGGCCCATAACCAATAATTGCAAATTACATACCTCCTAATCTTTCTTTTTTCTTCTTGTGAAGTTTGAAGCTATATAACGTACTCCCTGCTCTTATTTGGTCTCTCTCTTTCTTTCGTCTAATCTAATCACAAAATCAGAAACTTTGGGAGGAATTGACATGGTTAAATATATTCTTGGATCGGACTAGCCCAATTTTCATGAATATAGAAACCCTACGAAGCCCAAGATTTAGGATCTCATCTGAGGAAGCTAGGCAACTCTATTGCAAGGTCAGCGTGGACTTTGACGAAACTAAAACATATATAATCTCATTGCTCTGTGAGGTTGATCGAACAATCTACGTAGTCAGATGGTTTTACTGAAAAAAAAAATCGTATTTAACAGAGGGCAAGATATTATGAATTCAATTACAACAGCCCAGACTCTTAAATTAAAGTGAACCATCTGAGAAATAAAATAAAAAAATGCTAGAGATACCACCAATGTAACATAAATATGTGATTTACATAGCATTACTCATAAAACCGATAATATCCTATTGAGAATAACTTAATTGGATTCAAGACACATTCATGTAAGCATGTGAGTGTCAATGAATATATTTATCGATTTCTTTCCAATTCATTAACTTGGCTAATGAGTTAATTGGTGTTGAGGAAATTACGGAATCTCGTTTTAATTAAAATTTGGAGTCCTTATTGTGCAACTAACCAAAGGGACTTATGTGGTTAGACAAGATATCAATATCATTTAAAACTCTAATGTTATCTTATGATTTGGCAAATCCTTACTAATTAGTAATAGGCCGGATCATAAGGAGACTCATCACTATAATAGGTAGTCTCTGTACTCATATCATCCTTATCAATGCTAAAAACCGTATTCTATAACAAGGATTATCGGTTGTTGTTTGCATAAGACTGATTCTACGATGACAGAGCTATCTATGCCAACGTAAGATATCACCGGTTGCTTCCACAGTGTTGTTGATGCCAACAGAAGATGTGTCAGCGAAAAAAGAAGAAAAATCTCAAGTTGTTAAGAGAGTTTGCGCAGGGCAGTTTTGTGTTGAATTGCAGGGGGTTCGAATGATGCACAGCCTCTTCTATTTATAGCAACGGCTCCCCCCAAGGTCGAGTTAAAACCCCATTCGGACTAGGACTTCTTCTCCCAATCAAACACTGACTCGACCAATCCTACTTTCATTATAACTGTGAACCTAGTCCTTTATTGAGCCGGATTCGCTCTCGGGTTATTAATCCTGCCGAGACTCCTTATTGCACCAGGACTCGACTTATCCTACGTCCTGACCTAGCCGACCTAGGTTTGGAGGCCCACGTACTGAACGATCCATGCCGCAAGGCCTTCCGGGCCGAGAATGATTCTCTACTCGGCCCAAACCATTATTTTGGGCCTAAACATTGCCCCCTTGCTTCTGAGGCTTTCGACCTGAACCCTCTGGTTGAGCTTTGGCCTTGAAGAAGCGACGTTAAAACTTTAAAACTCAAATGCTCCCCTTCCGAGGTGCATTTATTGAACACGATCCCACGATCTCGATTCTGCTAACCACCATTCTACGTGGCCTTCTTTTATAGGGTTAATCCATAGTGACGTTTGGAGCGTGCAGCCCCCTGAATTGTCATATCATCATGGTCTTGTTGCTGAACACCACCACGTCGCCTCGATCTACGAACCATCCAGTATCGTGCATATGCCAAACCGTCTTTCACCATAAATCTCGCCGTCACACGCAATCGTGCGTCCCCCAAAACAAGAAACCCTTGATCTTCTCAACTGGATTTTCTGAATGTTCATAATGATTAGCGAATTCCTCGGTCGATTCTACCCTTTATTTCGAATTTCGAACGATTGCCCTTCCCTTCATTGTCCTATAAATACCGAAATCCTCTCATTTGTACCTTTACGCGTTCAAATTTTCTGAATTTCTGCCATTGCTCTAACACCTTCCTTTTCCCCAAGTCTTCATCTTCAAGTCTCCAACCCAGAAAAACCCCTTTCACAACGTACTTTTTATCCTTCACACAATGGCCTCCTTCATCTCCAAACTTTCCAGGGAATGTGATCAGTGTCAAAAGATTCTTGATCGAAGCTCGATCAAAACTATACGGTTTGAAAGTGACATAAGTACTTCTCACCAAATCTTGGGTCTTCTTTTTAAAGCGGTAGTATCGTCAGCCATTACTGGACTTCTCCAGGAGCATTGCCTATCACCCTTGCTCCAAGGGTTTGAATGGTCGAGATGGGATGCTGCGAAACCTCAAGGCTCCTGGCCTTCGACCACTACAACCTGGGCAGCCTGGGTTGTTCGAATGGAAAAGCTCTTCGGCGAGCAATGGAAGGCCCTCGGTATCTACGACGCCATCATCCTCTCGTCTATGGATGTCGTTCTCGACAAGGAGCTTCTCCTAGCCGCCCTATGCTTCTGGTGTTCGGCCACCAACACCATGGTTCTCCCTCTTGGTCCTGTCGGCCCCACCATTCTTGATGTCACCGCCATTTTGGGAACTTCAGCAACTGGAATCCCCATCAATGCTGCCCTCTCCGGGTACCCATCGAATCTTGACCTGAAGATGCTTTTCGACCGACGGGCTTTTGAGACGTTGAGCCGTGAGGGTCAAATCCCATCGAAAGAAGACGTTCAGAAACTCCACAAGAACTTTTTCAACTACAACACCCTCTAGCTCCATTTTGCCGGTCGAGGAGAAAAGGCCCTACGATAAGGGGAACATGAAGCTTTCCTCTTCTATTGGTACAACAAGTACATTTGTTGTACCAAATCGAACAAATGCTTGGTCGAGAACATGCCGGTAGCCGAGGCCCTGGCTAGTGGTCACGTCCTGTCACTTAGTCCTAACATTCTTGCCCATTTCTTCCGCTGCCTGGCTGAGACGACCCTTCACAAGATCGACCCATACCAAAACGGTCCCCTCTGGGTCTTTCAACTCTGGGTGCAAGTTTACTTCGCCTCCCTTCGGTCGGCAATTGACGATTTCTCGCCAACGGAAGCGCTTGGGCCTCAGCTGGCCTCCCGACCAACACCCCCTTACCAAGCCGAAAAGGTATTCAGATACTTTTTCGCCCTTGATGACCTTTCCAACGACGAGTTCTTGATATGCCTTCGTCGAGAATATCCCTCCTCAATCAAGCTACCTACGTCAATGTGGGGCGCGGACGAAGACGCCGACCTTCGTCAGTCTTGGGGGTCATTCGTGCTTACTCGCGACCTTCCTCTCGGCTGTGATGGGAAACGAGCGGGCTGGGAGGTATACCATCCTAACTTCTTGGCTTGACAGCTTGGCTACCTTCAAGGCTGCCTGGTCCCTCTTCTCTCCTCGTAAACCATCCTAAGCCGTGGACGCGAGACTGGTTCCTCAGAGAATGAATGCAATATCGCCAAAAGGGAGTTTCAAGAGCAATGCCAAAGTTTTCGCCTTCGACCGGCCATCCAGGAAACACTTAGCACCGATACCTTTGGCGAGTGGTGGGAAAAGTATACCCAAGAGTTCTTTGGTGTTTCGGTCGAAATCGTCTTGGACCAACTTTTCGGTGATCGTCCCAAGAAAGCTTCTGTCTCCCAAACCCAGGGTAACTGTTTATTTTCCCCTTTTTCCTTTCAATTTTGAGCTATTGATCGGTTTTGCTGATTTGCTTTTACGTTCTCAGGTGGTCGATCGTTGAAAAAGGTAGAGGCGGCCGCCGCAACTGTGGCCAAGAAAAAATCGGTCGTCTAAAAAAGGGCAGAGGTCGCCGCGCAGGCTTTGCCGAGTAAACGGCCTCGTCGAGAAGTCGAGCCAACCGTCGAACCCCCTCGGCCTGCCAAACGGGTCAAGAAGCTGGCGAGGAAAGGAGAACGGGAGATTCACGTCATCTCCAGTCAAACCACGGGGGCGACGACTCCCAGCGTATCCCCTTCTCCCCCCGTTGCCCAAGCCTTGGTTGAGGATCGGTCAATTCCGGCTGAGGAAGCTGTCCACACACGGCTTACTTCTAAGGTTGGGAAACCAGTTGTTGTTCCCTTGGTCGAGGCTGCACCTGTCTTAGAAAATGCAGTTCCCTCGGCCGAGAAAACTTCTGCAAAACCCGCGGCCGTCGTTTTGGAGGAGAGTGAGGGGAGTGACGAAGTGCCTTTGGCAAGTCGCCCTCGTTCTCATCGTCAACCTCCTCCCGTGTCTGAGGTGGCTGTCCAAGTCGGCCTTACGACGGCCAACCATGGCAAATCACCGGCCGGAGAGCCAGCAACGGCGGTGGACGCACCCGTTCACCTGTAAGACCAGGACCTCCAGTTCGTGCCCAAAGCTGCTGTCCGAGTCGGCCCGTCTACGGCCGACCACGGTAAACGACTTGTCGGGGAGCCAGAAGCGTCGGCGGAGACGCCTGTTCATCCGCAGGACCAGGATATCAACATTCCCTCGCAGAAGGTTACTTCGGCCTTTGTAAGTACCTCCTTCCGCCTTTTCTTGGTTAGTTATCTGCCGTAAAAACTCTAAACCAGGAAACTACTAAATGTCAGGTGCCTGCACACTCTTTTCATAAAAAATTCTATGCGCCGAAGGGTGTTGTCTATATTTCTTGGCCGCCTCGATGGCCATCGAATGTAGATAACCTCCATCGACCGCGTGAACTGAGAAGCAGCCTAAGACACTGGGCTCGGCCATTAAGCTCTTTAGGTTCGAGCAACGATCCTGAAGACATGGCCGAAGTATCCTCTCGGCAGGTTAAAAGAAACGAAACCTTCATGCTATCTGTTTTAGGATTTCTTTGAGCTCAACTGTATTTTGTGTGCAGGCCTCATGGGAAGTCGAATTCAGAGCCCTCCTTTCCAGCACAACTAAAGGGGCTGGTCCTTCTGCCGCCACGAAGAAGCTGCCGATTTAACCACTCGAACTCGATTGCAAGAAGTTTTGTCGCTTTCGACGTCGCAAGTACTCGAGCGCAACGGTCTTGACTTGCTCGGCGCATGTCTGAACGACCTCGGAGCCGATGGTCACCTGAGCGGCGAGGCTATTGTTTAGGCATCGTCTGCCTTGAAGCGGGTTTGGAAGGCCTTTAGTATCTTCCAGAACGCTCTAAAGGCCGAACAAGACCTGCAAGCTGCCACTGCCGTCCAAGACACTCTCCGTCCAAAGATCGATGCTTTAAAAGCAAAAGGAGAAGCATTGGCCGAGCTCGACCGTCAAATGGCCGAATTGGCGAAACGTAGGTTGGCCATTGCCTCCGAGCTTGCTAAGGACTTCGAGTCGGGCGGTAAAGATTGCCTAACCGAGTATGCGGCGAACACAAAACGGGTCGAGCAGTTGAAGCTGGATAAGAGGAACTGGCAGGTCGAGGTCATCATGGGCGAGGTGCGGTGGTTAGAGCTGAAGGCCCTGCTCGGCACCCTTCTACCTTCTTCGCCTTGACGTTATTTCAACTTTTATGTACACTGAGCGACCAGCTCACTTTGTATTCTATCACTTGAAATGAATATTTTACTCCCGCATTTCCCAAGTGACCGGATAGTATTTCTTCAAAAACTTCCCGTTAATTGGTAATTTGTGAACTAAACCGGTTCGGTCTCTAAGATGATATGCCCCATTGCCGTATACTTTATGCAAAACAAACGGCCCTTCCCAATTTGGCGACCACTTGCCGAACCTAGGATCCTTTAGTCCTACGGGCAACACCGTTTGCCAAACTAATTCACCCTCGCCAAATGTTTTCTGCCGTACTTTTTTATTATAGGCTCGTTCGGCAATCCGTTTTTGTGCCACCAACAGGTTGTAAGCGTCAAGTCGCGCTTATTCCAAATCTTCCAACTCCTGTCTCATGAACTGACTATATTCGGCGCTAACCAAACTACTTTGCTCAATCAACCGTAATGAATTTATGCTTAACTCGACTGGTAACATTGCGTCGTGTCTATAAGTTAGTGCATACGGGGTTGTCCCAGTCACTGATCGAGGTGACGTTCGATATGCCCATAATGCCTCATTCAACTTCAAATGCCACATACCGGGCCTTTCCTTTATTACCTTCTCGAGAATGCCGATCAACACTTTATTACTTGCCTCGGCCTGCCCATTTGCTTGTGGGTAATACGGTGTAGACTGTTCAAGCTGAATTTTCAAACCTGCTGTATACTCTTTAAACTTTTCGGCTGTAAAGATCGTGCCATTATCGGTTATAATTGTTTCCGGTACGCCAAGTCTGGTCACAATGTGTTCCTCCACAAAGTCACAAACTTCTTTAGATGTTAGCTCGGCATATGATTTCGCTTCGACCCACTTAGTAAAGTAATTAGTCGCTACTATTATCCATGCGTGCTTGGCAGCCCCAGAAGATGACGTGATTTTACCGATCACGTCCATGGCCCATCCTCTAAACGGCCATGGTTTAATGACCGAATTCAACGATTCGGCCGGGACCCTTTGTATAGGCCCGTGGATTTGACACTGTACGCATCCTCGTGCAAACTCGATACAATCCTTTAGTATTCTTGGCCAAAAATAGCCGTGTCGTCGAAGTAGCCATCGTATTTTCCGTCTGGATTGATGAGCTCCGCAAATCCCTTCATGTATTTCTATGATCGCCTGAGCACCCTCTTGGGGGCCGAGGCATAGTAGTAACAGTCCATCCTCGCCTTTCCGGTATAACTCATTTTGATACATGACATAGTTCGTGGCGTGAACTCGTGTCTTGCGACTATGTTTGCCATTGGGATTGTCAAGGTACTGCATAATGGGCTTTCTCCAATCATCTGGTATTGCCTCGACAGCACAAACCTCTATAGAGTCTTGTCGATCTAGCAACGAGGGTAAGGACATGACTCCGGTGCGTATCACGTCGTCGCGTCGGAGGATTTGCTGGTTAACCAAGGTCGGGTACAGCTATCGTAACACTGGTATTTCTCGGCCTAGCTTGCCCTCCAGGAGTTATGCACCGGAGGCGATTTGAGCCAACTCGTCCGCGTCGGTATTATGGATCCGGGAAATATGCTTGAAAGTAATACCGTCGAAGGATTCGGCCAAATAGCTGGCAACCATGTGGTAGGGTGCCAGGGTACAACTCATGCAGCGGAAAGACCCATTAAGTTGGTTAATCACAAACTCAGAGTCGCCGAGGACGAGGGCACAGGTGGCCCGCAAGTCATGAAAGAGGCCAATGCCGATGATAAGGGCTTCATATTCAGCATGATTATTGGTGCAGTCAAACTCCAACTTAAACGAAAAATACCAACGATCGTGATTAGGAGATTGAATGATAACCCCAACGTTGGCCGAGGATGAAGTACTGGAACCGTCAAAATACATCGTCCAATAGTTGTCGCGTGTTTCAACCATGCCGATTTCGACATCAGTGTCCCCAAAACCGTAGGGGGAAGGGTGTTGAGCAAGGAAGTCAGCCAATGTTTGGCCTTTGACAGCTTTCTGGGGCACGTATTGCAAGCTAAACTCGGACAACGCCATCGTCCACTTCCTAATTCTCCCTTTTATGATTGGCCAGGTAAGCATGTACCGGATAACGTCGGTCTGGGCAATGACTTGTGTGACCGATAGAAGCATGTAATGCTGGAGCTTGGAGGCGGCGAAGAACACGGCAAGATAGAGCTTCTCAACGGCGGAATAATTGGTTTCCGGTTGATTAACATTTCGACTGAGGTAAAAAATAGCCTGCTCTCGCCCGCATCGTTATCTTGGGCGAGGAAGCAGCCGATGGACTCTTCAGCCGCCGAGGTATATAGTTTGAGAGGTTTACCATGCCGTGGTGGAACAAGGACAGGTGGTGTCGTGAGGGAGACTTTGATTTGTGTAAACGCTGCCTGATGCTCGTCAGTCCACGCAAATGTATCTGAGTCCTTAAGTTTCAAAAGCATCGAGAACGCTTTCATTTTTCCTGCCGAGTTAGCTATAAATCGGCGGAGAAAATTTATCTTGCCGAGTAAGGACTGCAATTGTTTCTTCGTCGTCGGGGGTGGAGCATTGATGATTGCACGTGCTTTATTCTCGTCCACTTCAATTCCACGGTGATGCACGAGGAAACCGAGAAAATTACCGACCGACACACCGAATGCACATTTGGCAAGGTTCATCTTGAGATTGTGTTGACGCATACGAAGGAAAGCCTGTCTGAGATCATCCAAATGAATCCGCTGTTGTTTGGACTTAATTACAACATCGTCAATATAGACTTCGACGATGGTTCCAATTAAATCATGAAATATAGTGTTCATTGCCCGTTGGTATGTGGCGCCGGCGTTTTTGAGGCCGAATGGCATGACAACCCATTGGTAAGTGCTGAGTGCCCCTGGGCAGCGAAAAGCAGTTTTGTGCACATCAGCCTCGGCAATGAAAATTTGGTTGTACCCGGCGTGTCCATCCATAAAAGACAAGATTGCATGATTCGCCACGGCATCGATTAACAGATCCAAAATCGGCATTGTATACTCATCTTTAGGAGTTGCCAGATTCAGATTTCTGAAATCGATGCAAATGCGCAATACACCATTTTTCTTTAAAACAGGAACGATATTGGCCAACCATTCCACATATCGAGCTGTCCGAATGAACCTGACTTTCAAAAGCTGAACTAGTTCATCTTTGATACCGAGTTGAACTTCGGTCGAGAAGCGTCGAGATGGTTGACGGAAAGGTTTACATCCAGGTTTAATACGCAACTCATGCTCGACGAGAGTACGATCCAAACCAGGCATTTCATGATAGCTCAAAGCAAAACAATCTTTAAACTCCTCCAGCAGGGCACGAAGTTCGTTCTTCAGAGGTTGGGGAAGTAGAGCACTAATAAATAAAGGCCGTGGGTCATCGGCCGTCCCAACATTAACTTCTTCCAAGGGATCTTTGACTTGGGGCCGATTATCTTCGAGTTCGGCCGGGATGGCTTGAATTTTGTCAAGAGATAAGACAGGACCATTATCTCATTCGGTAAGGAACTCGACGAGGTTAACGCCCGAATTTGGTTGTTTCGATATAGTATACCAATGGGCCAGCAGTCGTTCCATAGTAGATGAAACCGCGGCCCTACGTTTTTCTCGATCAGTGTCAAACATCGGCTTCGGGGATGAAATTAGCTAAACCGAGTCTCGCTGAATCCTGATGGACAGTTTCGGCGCCAACCTCGATAGCTTTTTGAACAGAAATCTGAGTCGGCCGTCCCTCGTCATTGAAACCCTGTAGGGTGATATAGCCGACGTGGTTATCATAATACCGTGCTTGGATCATGTTAGTTTCGAAGGGCTGACTATCGGCTGGGTGAACGATGACCGATTTGCCGTCCCAGAAAACTAGCACTTGATATAAGGATGAAGGAATACAGCTGGTTTGATGAATCCAGTCTCGACCGAGCAGAGCATTATACTCGGTCTTGGAGTCGACGATAAAAAAGGTGGTCATGTGATTTCGGCCGGTAATATTTACTGCTAAAGGAAGCACCCCTTTGGTTTATGATTTGTCTCCGACGAAACTGCTCATTGTGATCCCGGAAGGAATGAGTTCGTCATTGGAGCGACGCAACGCCTTCATGATGTTTACAAGCATGATATTGACCGTCGCTCCGCAGTCGACAAAAACTTTGGAGACTGGAGACCCTTCGATAAGGGCCGTGACATACAATGGCTTTAAATGATGGAGGTTGGCCGATGATGAGCAAGGAAACAATTCGGCCAAAGCTGCTTTGATATTGTCATCTTTTGTTGCGAAGTCGTCATCGGTAATAGTTACAAAGTCAATGTGACCGGCTTCCTCAACAATTGCGTCACCATCAAGGAAACTCGGTTGAGCTGTGCTTGACTGAAAATCGGCAGGCAACACATGAACCATACTGATTTCCATGTTATCCAGAACTGACGGGCCCATCAAGTTAGGATCCTCTTCGCTCGCTGCGTCTCTTGTCTGGTCGGCGACTGCGGCCTCCGCTGCCGTCAGAGTTGGAAAAGAGACTCTTCTGTTCCTTCTTCAATGGTTTGATCTTGCGGCGTCTCTTTGGCAGCCTGTTGGTTCTGCGTAATTGCCTCAGGTGAGGTTGAGATTGAAAGTGTGCTTTGGGCCAAGACCCGAACTTGCTCCTGGTAATGCATCCGGGCGTCTCTGGTGTCGAGATAGGCATCCAATCGTGCAACACGTGCTATTTCATCGGCCGTAAGGCCGAAGAGAGACACAGTCGAAAATACTTCAAAGTGATATCGTAAATACTGAAGGTCCTCTATTGAGAAATGAAGGTCAACGGCATCGATATCAGTATATGGGTCGACTTCAAATCCAAGAACACGAGCTTCTCGTATGTGCTGGAACCTTGCTTTCAATCCTGGGTCTAAGGTCTTCTGAATGATTTGCTCGGCATCAGGGCAAGTTTAGATCAGATCAATTGTGTCTTGACATGCTTTCGGCAAACCATACAGATCGTTGACCAAATGTTTCTTATGAAATTCTCGCATATATTCCAAGGCCTCCCCGAGGAATGGTGGATGCAAATTCCGTCGAATTTTGATCAAAGGCTCTTGAATGGCCAGCGATGCTAATTTGCTTTCAGCTTCTTGCCTGAAATGCTCGAGGCGTGCCTTCATCTCCCCAAGCCGAAGTAGCAGTTTGATCCGTTTATCAGCCTCTTCAAACGTGGTTTCGATATCTCGATTGACCAACCGTTTCCCTTGAACCAACTCTGTCATAATAGCTGGAGGTGGTCGTTCATCGTCAGTGATAATTGTGTCCTTCGGCCGCCATTTAGGGATCGAAGTTTCTTGGGCTGCCCGCCATGCAATCTATCCTTTGGTGCCGGCGTTTCTGAGATTTGGACAGTGCGGTATAGACGCCTTTCGAAGAGTGATATGTATACCAACGTTAATCTCTAGGTTCGGGAGGTTTGAAAGTTTTTTGGCTCCGAGATGATTCCGAGCTGCTAGAGTTACGTATATAGTAGTCCTCGTCATAAAATGGAGCATCAAAATCAAGGCGCCGCTTGACCGAGGGTGTTTCTTCCATCCTCACTTTAGGACCGAGCCTATCAAAAACCCCTTGATGATGGCCTACGTTGGCTACCTTTTGCTGGGTTGCGGTCGTAGGTCGTTCCGTTATAAGCGAAGAGGGCTTCTCCTCTGGCTCACTGTTGACCTTTGCTCTGCATTTACTGCATAAAACCGCCGTCCCACTATCTTCATCGGTGCTGTAATCCATCATAGGTTTGACAATAGCGGGTCCCGTTAAAGCTGTAGGTGGTTTGTTTGAACGAAAATCGGCCATGAAACGTGGTCGAGAATTCTGATTCTGAAAGCGTTGCGTCGCAACAACTTCGACCTTCCCTTTCCCTTTGTCCTTAGGTAGGCACACATCGACCATATTTACTGTTGCCGTGGGGAACGGGTCAATATCAACACTCATCTTCTTCTCTGGAAATTTCAGTTTGCCATTATCAATCCAGCTTTGGACGTTGTCTCGAAACACGACGCAATTGTTTGTCGTATGTTTGCTTGAATTGTGGTATTTGCAATATATCTTTCCTTTAAGCTCTTCGGCCTTGGGAATGTTGTGCCCAGGCCGAAGTTTGATGATCCTCGCTGATAACAGTTGATCAAAAATTGCATCGGCCTTTGTAATATCAAAAGTATAAACTTTTGACGGTTTCAGTGTTCCTTCAGTAGCCGAGCGGATTTTGACTTCCTTAGAGTCAACTTGAGTCAGTGCCTTGCAAACGTATGGCTTTTCTATCACTATCTTAGCTGCATCCACACGAACGCATTCATCCTCGGTTGATGCATAATTGATAGTAAGATTTTTGTAAATCGTCCCTCGAGATGGAGCTTTCAAAATCTTTTCCTCGCGGAGCAAATAATCATACTGCTCGACATGTTGGGCTAATTCGTACATATCCCGAAAGTTTGCCCCCAAGAATTTCTTTTTGTATTCAACGTCAAGATTGTTCAGAGCAAGCCTGACGAATTCGACTTCGGGGAGAGGTACTCAGCACCAATTCCTGGATGATTTGAATCTGGTAAGATAATCCATTGGTGACTCGTCAGACGCCTGAGCCATCCTTGCTAGTGAGGATATTGACATTTCCATTCCCGGTCGATAAAACTGCTCATGAAATTTCTCCGCATTGCGCGGTGAAATGAGCTACATGTTCTAACGATGATAAGGATGATTATCCGGTAAAAAGGCTAAAATCCAGGATTTTAAAACCTTTAGGGTATTCGAACTGTTCCACATAAGCTGGATATGGGTGTATAAACTTAGGGAACTTCAGCCCTTTCTTCATGGCCGAATCGATCATCTGTTGGACCTCGGTCATATGACGGGTGTTACTTCCACTATCTGGTCGGATCCGTCCACTCTCTGGTCGGATCCGTCTGACCTACTATTCGACCCTCCTCATCTTTCCAAGTTGATTGGCCTGAGCCGAGCAGGAATTGGCTCGGCCGGTGCACTTGATAATAGATTATTCCTCGGCGGTAAATGTTGGGCAAGATCGAAAGTTCTACCATCGCTGACCTTGCTAACCAGTATTTCGAGTAATTTGGTTTGTGCTTCACTGGAATTGCGTATCACGTCATGAAGCTTATCGATTCCTCGACTCAATGTCTGTTCAACCGTCCGAGATTGCTCGTCAAGCCGTTTTCGAAGAAACGACCTTGTGGGTGGATTGGATCATTCTCCACCATCTTCATCACAATCTTCCATTACTCCTTCATTGAGAACGCAAGTGTTCATGTCGGGAATTTCAAGACTGCGAACCTGACCGCCGAGATTAACTTCCCTTTCTCGGCAGGTTGCGCTTGTGGACTCAGGTGTCACGGCGCTGACGGGATTCTGCGTCTGTGGCACACTGTGTCCTACGTTCTGAATCGGCAAATCGGCTGTTGATTTTCCCATAGCTGTTTTCTTTTTTACCAATCACGTTTCAATTGGCATGAACTTCGTAGTTTAGCCCTAGGTCCCACCGGGCGTGCCAAAATGTTAACCCTAGAAACTACCAAGCCTACGTGGCGCGCAGGCCGAGTAATCTATAAGCTAACTACATCCTTCGGTGAATGCGGGGCGTGCCAACTCGTCGGTCGAGCTCGGCCGAGGAGTAAATTTGTTGATGCTACGTTGGGCGCGCGGCTAACTTCTGCGTCTCACGACTGCGGCCGAGAAAGGAACACGTGTCGGCCTCTTGTGCTCTCGAACCTGAAGACAAGGTTACTATTCTTACGAAGTTCACGAATCGCCGTCGTCGGATTCGGTCACCGTGATGTTATTCGTCAGAGTAAACTCTCGCCGAATCGACACCAAAGTGTAAAGGCACAAATACTCAAAGCAAATATAAGTTTTAATAGTGAACGTGGTTCGGCCGTCCGAATGCCGAACTCTAAATCCCACTTGGGAGTATCCAATCATAAAATAACTCGGTGTGCAATGCGCCGAGCTCGATATACTGTAACACCTCACTTAGCCAATGAGGCTAATCAGATGACCTCAATCAATAAGGATCTGGAAATCCTTCTCGACCGAGACTTGGATAGGTAACCAACCGTCCTCGCCGCAGTGCTGTTGATGCCAACGGAAGATACTGAGAGGGCGACTGATTCTACGATGACAGAGCTATCTATGCCGACTTAAGATATCACCGGTTGCTTCCACAGTGCTGTTGATGCCAACGGAAGATGTGTCAGCGAAAAAAAAAAAGAAAAATCTCAAGTTGTTGAGAGAGTTTGCGCAGGGCAGTTTTGTGTTGAATTGCAGGAGGTTCGAATGATGCACAGCCTCTTCTATTTATAGCAACGGCTCCCCCCAAGGTCGAGTTAAAACTCCATTCGGACTAGGACTTCTTCTCCCAATCAAACACTGACTCGACCAATCCTACTTTCATTATGACTGTGAACCTAGTCCTTTATTGAGCCGGATTCGCTCTCGGGTTATTAATCCTGCCGAGACTCCTTATTGCACCAGGACTCGACTTATCCTACGTCCTGACCTAGCCGACCTAGGTTTGGAGGCCCACGTACTGAACGATCCATGCCGCAAGGCCTTCCGGGCCGAGAATGATTCTCTACTCGGCCCAAACTATTATTTTGGGCCTAAACAGATATATAAAAAAAATACAATGTTCTAATCCATATCTACATTTTCATTGAATTTTTTTTGTTTCTTTCATTTCAGTTCTTTAGGAATCCTAACAACTATTTTACAGTGATGAAAGCTCAAAAGGTAAAGACATGGAAACAACGATTATGGTGAATCAATTGTATGATATTTTTGTTGAAGAAGATCATACTGTCAAACCACTGAAAAATTATTTATGGACAGATCAACATGATGCACGTCAACCCTATTAACATATGTGTTTATGAAGAATTACAGAAATGAACAATAGTAAGAAAGGTGAATCGACAAAGAAGATGAAGAGAATAGAGGAAAAGCTTTTGTTATATTTCTGAAGAAAACTAATACAACCACACTCCTAGAATGATTGTACACTCCTCTTTTTATAGTTACAACTATCTATTACAAAAGACTGAAATACCCTCACTAACAACTTCATGCTAACTAACTCAATCTTATCTAACCTCCTACCCAATGATACCTTGCCACATGGTCATCATATGGTTATTACAGTTATTACTCCCCCTTCAAACGAAGCTGAGCTGGTGAGGCTGAGTTTGGTGCAGTCAAAATTCCTAATCCAAGTCGGCGACAATGCTTGAGAAAGATCGGACTATGTAAGCCTTTGGTGAAAACATCGGCTACTTGGTCATCAGTAGGAATATAATGAACTGTAAGATCACCTTTCTGAACTTTTTCCTGGACGAAATGATAATCAGTATCCAAATGTTTGATTTTGGAATGAAAGACAGGATTTGAACTTAAGGCCAAAGTGGATAAGTTGTCACAGTACAAGGAAGGTGGATTGGAAACATACTGATGCAAATCCTTGAATACTGATCGAATCCAGAAAATGTCAGCTGCACAATGAGCCAATGCTTTATACTCAGCTTCTGTAGAACTTCGAGACACAGTAGACTGCTTCTTAGACTGCCATGAGATCGGATTGTCACCAAGATATACAACGAAACCTGTAATCGATCGTCTGGTTGTAATATCTGCCGCCCAATCCGAGTCTGAAAAGGCAGTGATATCAAAATGATTGGTTGGCGTATAATGAAGACCATAATCGACAGTCCCTTGTATATACCTCAAAATTCTTTTGACCAACAACATATGCAAATCAGTTGGTTGTGTCATGAATTGACAAACCAAGTTCACTGAATGAGCAATATCAGGACGAGTAAAAGTGAGATACTGGAGAGCCCCAACTAAGCTTCTATACTGACTAGGATCAGATAACAACCTCCCTTCGCCTGCAAGAATCTGAGTATGAGGCTTTGATGGTGTTGAAGTAGGTTTACAATTGTCCATACCTGCTTTCCTCAATAGATCTTTAGCATACTTGGTCTGAGTTATATTGTATATGCAACCCCAAAAAATATGATAACTTGCCCATGTCTTTTAGATCAAACACACCAGCAAGATCATCAATCACAGCTTGGAGTTTTACTGGATTTGAACCAGTAAGAATTATATCATCAACGTAAAGCAATAAAATGACAAGATCACCACCATCCACTTTAACAAATAGACTAGTGTCGGACAGAGAGGATTTGAAACCAATAGCTGGAAGATAGCTTGTGAATTTGGAGTTCCAAGCTCTAGGAGCCTGTTTGAGACCATAGAGTGATTTGACTAATCTGCACACATGATTTGGACAAGTAGGATCCACAAAGCCTTGTGGCTGTTTCATATATACTTCTTCTTCCAACTCTCCATGAAGAAAGGCATTCTTAATATCAAGTTGCCTTAATTTCCAACCAAACGTAGCAGCCAAAGCTAAAATTATCCGGACTGTAGTATGTCTTACTACAGGACTAAATGTCTCGGAATAATCTAAATCGTGCTCTTGAGTGTAACCTTGGGCAACCAACCGAGCTTTGTATCTTGAGACAGTACCATCGGGATTCTTCTTCACCTTATACACCCATTTACTGCCAATGACAGATCGATTTGACGGTGGGGGAACCAACAACCAAGTACCCTGAGTTTTCAACGCATCAAACTCCTCTTGCATTGCACACTGCCATTCTGGTTTGGTAGATGCACTCTTAAATGTTTTAGGTTCTTCACTATTTGTTATATCAGCCACGAAGGAAAACCCCCCAGAAAATTGATCACTGAGTCCCAGCAATGGATCAGCAGTATAAGGCACATCAAGTTGTAAGGAAGACAACTGAGGCAATGAAACAAGATAACCCACATAGCTCTTTTGAGAAATCGCACCAGTTTGTAATCTTGTCTGCATACGAGTGGAATGTGTGCCTGGGACATCTGAATTATGATTGAGAGAAGATGATAGAGGTGGAAGAATTACATGTAATTGTGCAGGATCTAGGACAGGAAGCAAAGGAGTAGTGTCTTGGACAGAGGAAAGAGTATGTGATGGCCCAGAGCCCTGTACTGCTAGCTCAGTTGAAGCACTCTCTTCAAATTGTGTCTCAGATGTACTTTGATGTACTGCACTAGAATCAGACCCAACCATATTCTCAGGATGTGTTGGAGAAGAACCTTGCTGACTTCTAGATATAGGGATAGGAATAATCACAGGAAGGGATGTTGATCCTTGATGATCATGTCTTTGTGGAACTACAGGCTGATTATTATTAATCAAATGAGTAGGAAACACGGATTCATCAAAATGCACATGCCTAGAGACAATGATCTTCTTGGTTGGCATATTAAAGCAAACATAGCCTTTATATCCTTGTGTGAAACCCAAAAAAACACATAACTCTGACCTTGGTTGCAATTTATGCAGATTATATGGTCTCAGCCATGGAAAAATAGCTGAACCAAACACCTTAAGAGACAGTAAATCAGGTGCTTGCTTATATAAACACAAGTAAGGAGAACTGAAAGATAAGCTTTTGCAAGGCATTCTGTTGATTAAAAACACTGCATGTGCACACGCAAAATACCACAACTCAGAAGGTAAACCAGCATCAGTAAGAAGAGTAATTGCAGTCTCTACAATATGTCTATGTTTCCTTTCAGCAACTCCGTTCTGTTGCGGGGTATAAGGACATGAAATTAACTGCTCAATACCTTTATCTGCAAGAAATGAAGTAAATCTCTTGCTTGTATATTCACCCCCTCCATCTGTTTGTAAAACCTTGATTGATACACCAAACTGATTAACAACAAAATTGTAGAACTTGACAAATATCAGAAACACATCAGATTTATTACTCATAGGAAAGATCCATACAAATCTTGTGTACTCATCAACAAATGTTACATAGTACCTATATCCTTCTAGAGATCTTATAGGAGAAGGCCCCCATATATCAGTGTGTACTTTTTCAAAAGGAAAAGTACATTTATCTGTTCTCATTGGAAATGGAGTCCTAGACATCTTGCCTCTAATACATGAAATACAAGTACTATGTATATTATCTGTTGGAATGAAAATCTTTGACTGCTTCAACATTATATCTACTATAGTATGAGATGGATGTCCGAGCCTTTTATGCCAGATGCTACTATTCACTGCTTTCCCCAAATAAGCTTCTGGATTCCTGATAGTAAACTGAGACCCTTTTGAACTTGTAAAGACAGGAATCTGAAATAACTCCTCAGGCCTACTCTTTCCTTGATACACTATCTCCTTTGTCTTCTTGTCCTGCACAAAAAATTCAGAGTCATCACATATAAACCAGCTTTTATTGTCAGCACATAATTGTTTCATAGAAAGTAAACTTCGAGCAATAGCAGGTACATGTAGAACATTATTAAGAGTTAGAGAGTGTGTTGGTGTCTGAAGGATAGTGGAACCAATATGTTTAATTGGTAAACCTGTACCATTCCCAATAGTGATCCTCTCAGACCCTTCAAATGGTGTTACTTGAGATAAGACATTGATATCAGAAGTTATATGATGAGATGCCCCTGAATCAACCACCCAAGCATCTTGAGGAACAAAAGTTGAAGTCTGTTGAGCATTCATGGCAGACAATGATGAAGATGGAGGCTGACCTTGATATGAATAATTGCCCCTTTGATAACAATCCAGTGCAGAATGACCTCTCTTGCCACAAATCTGACATGCAATTGCAAAACCAGTAGCTGGACCATTTGTATTTCTGTGAAAACAATTAACTGCAGTGTGTCCTCGTTTATTACATATCTGACATTCAACCACTACATTAGCTCTAGTATCAACATTTCCAGACCAAGTATTATTTCCAGCACCAAACTATCTCGAACCACCAGAGTAAGACTGAGTTGTGTTCCCAGAGTTAAAATATCCCCTTCCTCTAAAACCATTATTATTTCTGTAACTGTTATTTCCTCTGTAATTATGCCCACCTCTATACTGATTGCCTTGACCATTGAAAGACTGTGATCTTGATACATTCTGACTACCAGAACCAGAATTAGCACTAAAACCATACCCATAAGACTCTGGAAGATGATAACCTTGTTGCTGATCTGCATTTGAGAAAGAGGTGGGACCATTGGGCACAACAGTAATAGTACCAGCAGTTATAGCAGGAATATGATCATGGCTTTGAGGATTGGAACCCGATGCAGACGAACTTGAACTAGAATTCAAACCAGAACTAGATCCTTGAACATATAAAGCAGACATACTCTGAGTAATAATATTCAATTCGCCCTCAATTTCTCTCTCAGCACCAAGCAACAGTGCTCGAAATTCTTTCAGAGTGAGTGTGGATTCCCGCGCCAGAATCACAGTGCGAATCACCCCATACTCCTTTGGCAATCCAGTAAGACCAGCAATCATAATATCATTATCCGAGACTACTTCACCTGCAGCACTGAGTTGATCTCTAATAAGTTTGAGTCTCAACAGATATTTATCAATTGTATCGGACCCTTTTTGAATTGTATGTAATTCAGTTTTAAGATGATTAACCCTGGATTTAGAAACAGAAGCAAAACGATCGACAAGATTAACCCATGCTTCATAAGCTGTTTTACATCCAATCACATACTCGATGGCTTCATCAGATAAAGTAGCAAGTAGCAGACTCAATAATGCCATATCAGTTGCTTCCCAGTCAAGATATGCCACTGTAATCTCATTAGTGACTCCAGTATCAGGACTTATAACAAACTTTGGTGGACATGGAATTGAACCATCAAAGTGACCAAACAATTTATACCCACGTAGGACAGACTGAAACTGAAATGCCCATTTAGCAAAATTATCTTCCTTTAGCCTGATGGTAATCATACCCAAAACACCTTCGACTTTGAATACAGGAGCAGTCATGATTGAAAGATGAAAAACTGCCACAAACCTCACACTATAGAGACTGACACTCTATGCACCCAAAACTCAGAAAGATTGACACTTTCTTGTAAACAAATCTTGAACACAGAAAGAATGACACTTCCCGGCAAACTCGACTCAACCACAGAAAGATTGACACTTTCTGGAAAACAAATCTTAATCACAGAAAGAATGACACTTCCTGGCAAACACTTCTCAACCACAGAAAGATTGACACTTTCTGGGAAACAAATCGTAATCACAGAAAGAATGACACTTCCTGGTAAACACTGCTCAACCACAGAAAGATTGACACTTTCTTGGAAACAAATCGTAATCACAGAAAGAATGACACTTCCTGGCAACCCACTACCAAACACAGAAAGAATGACACTTTCTGAATCCTACAAATCCAGCACTTCAATCCATTATTTTAGAAACACCCATATCAATTGTCAACAATAAAGTCAAAAGAAAACACCCAGAATTCTCAAATCAAGGGAAACAAAAGCATAATCTCGACCCAAGCATATCGCAGATACCCAAACAAAACTCCAGAAATAATAGAACAACCCAGATGAAAGAACACGAACAATATCACCTGATACAACTGTAATCCATCAGCAATGCACAAAACCCAGCACTCGAACTCCAGCAAGAAACATCCGCAACCCAACCGATCAAGATTCACCAAGCACGCACCAGGAACCAATGTGAAAACCACAGCAGAAGAAGCGTCAAGACCGACTACGGCAGCAAGCCAAAAACCGGCGATGATACCATATTAACATATGTGTTTATGAAGAATTACAGAAATGAACAATAGTAAGAAAGGTGAATCGACAAAGAAGATGAAGAGAATAGAGGAAAAGCTTTTGTTATATTTCTGAAGAAAACTAATACAACCACACTCCTAGAATGATTGTACACTCCTCTTTTTATAGTTACAACTATCTATTACAAAAGACTGAAATACCCTCACTAACAACTTCATGCTAACTAACTCAATCTTATCTAACCTCTTACCCAATGATACCTTGCCACATGGTCATCATATGGTTATTACAGTTATTACAAACCCTAATGAAATATTACTTAGGTCTAGGTGATGATCAAGCTCCATGATATTCCGATGAGAGATTTTGGGGGCGCTATCGAGTGCGCCTACGTAATATTTTGTACAAAAACCAGATGCGCTAGAAGTTATGCCGTTATCACTCTATCAAAAGACATTTGCGCTCTAAATGAAATGCCAACTGAATTGTGCGATGAGTATTGTAACATGACGGAAATTTTTGTAAGGTATTTATGGTCGTGCTTTTCGTCATTTTCCACTACTCGTCACATAAGACATTTGCATATGCTATCATTTAGAACGCGGTTGTTATCTTTTGATAAGGCGATAAACCAATAACTCCCAGTTTATATGATTTTTGTATAAAATAATCATCGTTGCTGGCAGCTCCAACTATACAATTTTGAACAATGAAGGCAGCAATCGGTAGCTCCTCCGAAATTGCTTTCGCGATATATCTTGGAGGTTGATCACATAAGACTGAAACACTCTTTCATTGATGTGTATTATAGTGGAGCTTCAAAAAATTTAAGAAACTTTAACGAAAAGTTTTCGGTACTGTTTATTTTAATGAAAAACCATATTTTTATACTAAAAAGTCAATCCTGGTACTATTCACTTTACCATTTATTTTGTTTTTATCGTTAAAACTCAAAATTTTCAAACTATTTTCATTAATTTTCTTAAAAATTTATGACATTAGAGTAGGTTATTCGCATGATAGTTAACGACTACACATACTTCACGTTTTATTTAATTTAGTTTGCTCATTTAAAAAGCTTGAGAATAAATTCGAGTAAAAGATAGAAGGGCTTTCTATGGTAGAACTTCAATCTGACATATTCTTCACGAATAATGGCCTCTTAGAAATGGAAGACTCCAGCAGGCTCCACATGTCATCGTACGTGTCACATCGTGATACACCACGCACCTACTATCGCCAACACGAAACTTCTTCACACAGACGTGTCTAATATTTGTGCACCCAAAAACCAGATCTGTATAAAGCTCGTAGCTAAAAATAGCCATATAAATCATCAAAGTGCATATGCACAAACCAAAAGAGCTATGGCTTCCGGCGATGAATTCAGATTGACATCACCCGAAATAGACCATGAAGGAAGGATGCCCAGAAAATACACAGGAGAAGGTCAAGGAGCAAAAAAGAACATATCTCCCCCTTTAGAATGGTACAACTTGCCACAAGGGACCAAGAGCCTAGCCCTAGTTGTACAGGACATTGACGCACCCGACCCAAAGGGTCCTCTCGTGCCTTGGACGCATTGGGTTGTGGTGAACATTCCACCGACTCTGAAAAAACTGCCGGAGAGTTTTTCCGGTAAAGAAGAGGAGGGGGGTGGTGAGTATGGCGAGATCAAAGAAGGTAACAATGATTGGAAGGTGCCTGGGTGGCGTGGGCCCATGCTGCCTAATCATGGTCATAGGATCGAGTTCAAGCTTTATGCTTTGGACGATGATCTGCACCTAGGTCACAAGGTATGTTTGTAGGTCTATGTTCTCTTGTTAGACTATTTGACAACATAAATAGTTAAGTCAATTCGTATATATTGTTAAATTGTGAATCTGATTAATCACGTGAATCGACTATGTGACAATATAATTAGTTAAATCAATTCTTATACATTGTTAAATTGTGAATGTGATTGATCAAGTAAATCTTCACTAATGCATGACTCGGATTTAAGCAAATATTAGTAAGAGAATATTAAACAGAAACAGTTTTTTTTTTAATTTAAATTTTATTAAATGTTAAAATTTGGGTGAGTTGCACTTGCAGGTGACGAAGGACAAGGTGTTGGAGGCAATTAAAGGGCATGTTCTGGGAGAAGCAGTGTTGATCGCCATTTTCTGATGCTAATTACTATATATTAGTTGTTTGGATGTTGTGCTGTGACTTTTTGATCATGCACTCTTTTTCAATTAACGTGTGATGTTATCTTTAGTTTCTCAAGTTCTGAGCAAGACAATAATGGAAAATTAGTAAAAAAAAAAAAAAAAAAGAAAAACCTTCAAAAGAGTTGGAGTTTTCGGAGCAAATATATATTACATGAAGTTGGAGGTCTGCAGGGCAACTGTTGCTTGTAATGCACGCCAAAGACCAATTTATTCACCAGAAACAAAATTTGGAAGACTGATCACCAAATTCAATGAAACTGTACATGATTTAAAAAAAGAAAAAGAAAAACTCACGGAACAAATTAGCCCTTCATATGATTTGGTCGATTTTATTGTGCCTGACCTTCTGTTTGATTTTGGACACATTGTGAGCAAAGGTAGGCACGGCCCTAGCCTCAAATATTAATCCCAAGGCCCATGGTAATAATGTTAAGCAAATGGTTTATAACGTATGTGATATTCTTCACCTAATTTGTGACGCAACTAATTTCCTTCAAACCCTTTTCGGCATATTTGCGGTTAACTCTTGCACTCAATTTTTGTAGAAACTTTGTCATATAACCTTCAACTTGATTCAGTTCAATAATGACCATTAGAGCTGCTCCGTTTAATGATGATAACATTAGTAATTGGAATTGGAGAATGTGTACGTGTAGTATTGAAGAGGGACTGAAAGAAGTGATTGGTGTATTTTGGATTTTCGGTATTCCTTTTGGGCCCTATGATACTTGTTTTGGTTTGGAAAGGGTTTGGCAAGATGAGTCCAACACACGGCTTTTTTGTGACATAAGACGTTTTGGGTGTTTGAACATCGTTTAGGGGTTTAGAACAGCGATGGGAGTAGTGTATTTTCGGCTTTTCGGTAATTGAATTTGGCCCATGATTCTTTTTTCGGCTGGGAAAGGCTTAGGCAACACGAGTCCAACGTGTTTTTGGGCGTTTTTGGAGGTTTTAGGGGTTTAGAACAGCTTTTCAAAATTTTGTTAGAGTGTTTTTTGAGCAATTCTGTAATTTTATTTTAATTTCTATTGCAATTAGGATTTTCCTATGACTATTTGACTTTTAGAGTTGTGTTGATTTTTTATTTTTTATTTTTTTAAAAGGGGATAACTGGTGACAAGTCACGGTTATTCTTTCTTTTTGGGCCCGAAGAGGTTATGGAGAAATTTATCCTGCCCGTGGTCACAATCAAGTAGATTCATCAGCTCGGAGCATCAAAACCGGAACCTCCCATATTTTTGGTTTATTAGGAAGCCGCAATCTGCGCCCTTACCAGTGGATTATCAGAGTTTTACTAAAACGAAATAGGTCGTGAACCCTTAATCAGATACTTTCCCTCTGCCAATTATGACCATCAAAGCCTAAATAAAAGTAGTACCATGGTTCGTGACTTTGAATCCAATAACTACCTTTTTTTACATTTGGGGGTGGTTGGGGACTCAGTTTGGAATTCGGTGGGGGAGGGATGAGTGCTTTTATGAAGATGATCTAAGTCTCACATTTGTCATCTTATAAAATAAATCACAATTTAAATAGTCTCACTCCTAATTGTATTGAAGCCTTTTGAATAAAAAAATCTTTGTATTAATGTACGGGTGATTAAGTAGAGACAATTTCGATGTCATTAGTGTGGTCGCGGCCCGTCTCTTTGAAACTTTAATTAGAACGAATTTTAGATCTGGGTCTGAATTACTATTTTTACTTATAAACATAACCAGTATAGCTCTACTTTTGTCCCACTCCAAAGTGGTCCTATTTTTTCGGGGCGTGTCAAATAAAAGAAAAAAACAACATCGACTATCTTATAATATAAATCACAACTTATATCAAATGATCTCACTTCTAATTGCACCAAGGTCTTTTACATAGAATTCTCATACTTATTAATTGCACGTGTGCTTAAGTAGAGACTATCAATGTTTTTAGTAATTGATAGTGGCCCGTCTCTCTGAAACTTTAATATAAGTTCCTTGCACAATTAAGTGCCCTTAGACTTTTGGCTAGTTAAATAAATAACGACTCCAAATATATAGTTTTCATTTTCTTTGTATGATTTGTATTATGAAATAAGAGATGTTAACAAGTTTCTTCTTTCGATCTTATGCTTCTACCTTCTATTTATTTTTTTCGAGCATGTATTGTTATTAGACGATCGGAGCCGTCCATGCTCGAGCCTACTTAAAAAATATCGAAAATGGTTTAGCTGATCGATTCACGTTGTATAGTTTAAAGAACAATAATCTACTTACGCTATTTTACACGTTTTATGTCCTGGTAACTTAAATAATTGATAAACATGACTTGCATTGCAAAAAGTAACTTCCTGGATAAGACAAGAAAGCTTCACTTCCAGCTAATCGAACACGATAATCTTCACTTATGTTTGACTGAGGTTTCTCAAGAGTTGCAAAATCTGGAATCACCAAGTAGAGTTGCAAAATCTGGAATCACCAAGTAGTAAACAAGCTACATCTGCCTATCTCTCTCTTCAAGCCCTCATCCATTACCCCAACTACCTTATAACTGTTAATCTTCAGAAATGTAATGTGAGAGAAAAAGGAATTCGAGAGATTTTAGAGAGAGAGAGAGAGAGAAGTAGGAAAAATGAAGAACTTCAGCATATTGATTTCTTAGCTATTACGCAAGTATATTATACAACATTTATACATTTCTCAATTCTTCTAACAACCTAACTAATAGACTCTCTAATCTTCATACAAGTGGCATAATCTCAGCCACACAACCTATCTCTATCATCCTCCCTCAATCTTATACTTGGAAGATCTTAGCATGAGATTGTTACAATGAACATGAAACAATGGAGCAATGAGTCCTTTAGTTAAAATGTCTACAAACTGCTCCTTTGATGACACAAACTGCACCAGAAGCTTGTTTGTTGCTACCCTCTCCCGAACAAAGTGCACATCAACCTCGATGTGCTTGGTCTGTTGATGTTGAACTGGATTGAAGGAGAGTGCTATAGCAGAAAGATTATCACAAAACAACATAGGAGGTGCATATATGGGAATTTGAAGAAAGGCAAGAATTTGGTGAATCCAATCAAGCTCGGCCACTGTAGAAGACAAAGCTCGATACTCAACCTCAGTAGAGGACCTGGATACGGTTTGTTGCTTCTTGGAAGACTAGGAAATGGGATTATTTCCTAAAAACACAACCAAGCCGGTTGTAGAGCAGCGATCATTGGGATTACTTGCCCAATCCGCAACACTAAAAGCATGTAAGGCCAAATCACCTCGTGAATAAGAAATGCCAACATCCATAGTTCCTTTCAAATATTTGAAGATCAGTTTTACTGCAGTGAAATGAGAGACTATTAGATTTTGCATGAACTGCCATACTTAATGCACGCACAGAGAAGGCAATATCGAGTCTTGTGAATGTGAGATATTGTAGAGCACCTACCACACTTCTATGTAATGTGGGATTAGAATAGGGCTCACCATCATCTTTTAATAACCTGTTGTAGGGAAGACAAGGTGTATCATAGGCTTTTGAGTCAATCATTTTTGTTTTAGCAAATAACTCCTGGACATATTTTTGTTGGGACAAAACCAAACCATTGGGAGTCGTAGAAATCTGAATCCCAAAAAAAAAAAAATGAAGAGGACCTAAGTCCTTGATATCAAACTCAGATGTTAAATCAGTGATCACTTGTTGTATCTCAGTGGTTGCACTTCCTGTGATGATTATGTCATCAACATAAAACAATAATATCACAATCTGTGATCCAACAGTTTTCACAAATAAGGAAGAATCTAAGTATGTATTTTGAAATCCCAATTTAGGCAGAAAAGTAGTGAACCTATTATTCCATGCCCTTGGGGCCTGCTTCAATCCATAGAGAGACTTGTGCAATTTACACACTAATGAGGAATTCTGTGGATCCACAAAGCCAGGTGGCTGGGCCATGTACACTTCCTTTTGGAGAATGCCATGTAGAAAGGCATTCTTAACATCAAGTTGCCTAAGAGACCAATTGAAGTGTGCAACAAGTGCTAAGACGATCCTCACTGTGGTTGGGTTAACAACATGACTAAAGTTTCACTATAGTTAAGACCAAGTTCTTGACTGAATCATTTGGCAACCAATCTGGCTTTATGCCTTGCAGCCATCTGAATGCCTCTTGATTTTGAAGACCCATTTGCACCCTACTAGATTTTTATTAGCTGGTAATGAAACCAAACTCCATGTTCCTTAACCATGTAATGCACTGATTTCCTCTTGCATGGCTTGAAACCAAACTGAACTCTTAAGAGCTGATTTGTATGTTGAAGGTTCACAGAGAGACAGATCAACATCCTTGGAAGCAACAAGTGTAGATAAAAACACAATTTTCTTGCTGATCCCACTCTTACTCCTAGTCTGCATAGGATGTAGATTGAGTGGTGGTATGGAATGAACCACTTGAAGTGTATCAAAACTATGATCAAGTGCCATATGATGTAGATTGAGTGGTGGTATGGACTAAAGAGGCCTCTGTGTATTTAATGAAAGAGATGATGGTTGAGATATGTGAGGAGACAATGCAACAATGGAGGAATGTAGGGGTAAGTGAGTTTGACTTGAAGTTGGAGACAAGGTAGATGGTACTGGATTTGTGTTTGTGTTATGGGATAACATGGTGACTACATTTTGTGATGTAACTACAAGGGGAGAAGGTTGAACATTAGAATTCACAGAACATGAGTATATAGGATTGGTATGTGCCAATAAATCTGTATAAGGAAATTCTTGCTCACTAAACACAACATGTCTAGAAATAAAGAACATGTGCTGAGAAACTGCATAACATATGAACCCTTTGTATTTGGAGGCATAACCCAGAAATATGCATTTGGTTGTCTTGGGTTGAAGTTTTGTAGTATTATATGGTCTGAGAAGAGGGTAACAAGCACATCCATAAGTTCATAAGTGCTGAATCACTGGAACTGCACCATACAAAGCTTCAAATGGAGACTTATTGGATAAAATGGGAGTAGGCATCCTATTAATAAGATAAATCATTGTTTGACGTGCAAATGACCAAAACTTAGGAGGCAATTTAGCTGTTTGAAGTAGTGTAATTGTGGTTTCAATAACATGTCTATGTTTTCATTCAGCCATAGCATTTTGTCTGGGGTATAAGGGTAGAGTTTTTGATGTGAGATGCCATTTTGTAGAAGAAAGGACTGAAAGGATTTACCCATGTACTCACCACCACCATCACTTTGCAAAATTCTTATTTTTGCAGAGAATTGAGTAAGGACATAAGCATGAAAACCAACAAAAGTAGCACAAATATCAGATTTATTAACCAAAGGGAAAATCCAAGAATACTTGGTACATTCATCAATGAAGGTAATATAGTACCTATATCCATCCACAAATACACAAGGTGCAGGACCCCAAAGATCACTATGCACCACTTCAAATGGAATTATAAATTTATTGACACTTGGAGAAAAAGGGAAGTTTGCAAAATTTGCCCTCTAAACAGCTTTGACAAATTACAAGACTAGAATTTTTTAGGAAATGCAACATTAGAGACACAACAAAATTAGATGGATGGCCTAATCTATTGTGCCAGATAGTAGAGTTAACAAGCTGACCAAGAAGGGCTTTATGATGAACCATGCCTTAAGAAGTTGTAGAACAAACATTGGCACGAGAAGAGATTAAGTAAAGTCCATTACTGCACAGTCCTTTGTAGAGTATCCTCCTTGTGGCCTTGTCCTGGATCCAAAAACAGAAGGCATCAAATATAAGCCAACAATTATTGTCCAAACAAATTATGTGCACTGATAAAAGATTATGTGATAATTTTAGGCATATATAACACAAAATTCAGTTTTATAGGATGTATATAAGGTTTGATAACAGTGTTACCAATGTGTGATACATGCAAACCTTCACCACTTGCAGTTTGAATGACTTCATTAGTGGGATAAGGAGAAGCCAAAGACAGATTTGAAAGATCAGCAGTCATGTGGTTTGTGGCTCCTAAATCAGTGAGCCATACTTATGAAGGAGATGAGGAGACTGCTGAGTGGGTGGGCTGTGACACCATAGTGTGAAAGGCCTGCATTGGTGCTTAAGATTGAAACTCAAGTCCATGAACTCGTGAGGAAGACCCTTGTTGTGGATAAGAATTCATTTAAGAGTATTGATACCCTTGCTGTGGATAAGAATTAGATTGATGCTGATTGGGAAATGCACCAAGTACACCAGGACTTGGAGTTTGTATAACATGTGTTTGAGTAGGAAGGTACTGCCTTGGTAAATAGCTCATGTTATTTTGATTAAACCTGCCCATTCCCTTGTTCTTGTAAGCATTGAACTGCTTGAATCCACCAGGTGTAGAACCAGATTTAATAGGCCCTTTTTTTAGTTGAATTATTTGCAACCATAGCTGTCATAAATGGTGCGTTGACAATAGACTCCAAAATAGCCTATTCAGCAAGAAGTTGGGACCGAAACTCTTTTAGAGAAATAACATTCTCACGCCTCCTTATCACAGTTCGAAATGTGTTATATTCTGCTGGTAAACCATTCAATGCAAGTATGACAATATCTTTATCAACAAAATAGATTCCAGCAATAGAAAGATAATCTCTGGCCTCTTTGATTTTTTGTAAGTATTGAGCAACAGAGTTGGAGCCCTTTTTAATTGTTTGCAGGTTTGATTTCATCTGAAAAATACTAGTCTTAGAGACAGTGGAGAACTGTTCTTTCAATCTAATCCAGAGATCCTTAGAGCTTGTACTACCAATAGCACACGACATAGCCACATGACTCAAAGAGGCAATGAGAAAATGCATCAGAGCTTTATCATGCATCATCCAAATCAAATATTCATCATTATCAGATGAATTAGAAGAATCAAAGTCTCCAGATGGAGATGAATGTCAAGCAGGACATAGATGAGTACCATAAACAAACCCTAAAATTCCGTTACTTTCAAGCAGTAATTTCATTTGAAAATGCCAATTGAGATAGTTTGAATCATTTAGCTTAACATTCACAGATGTAGAAATTGATGAAACTAGGGCAGTTATTGGTGATTGAAGGAGCTATAATTGAGAAGCAGTAACCATGTTTGCTAAATGACTGATCAGAAAACGACCGAATTTTCTCTGAGAAAAAACACCAAACACCTGGAGTGCACGAATTGAAGAAGACGAATAAACAACCAGAACGCAGTTGCAAAGCACCAGGGAGCAAAAAGAAACCCTAGATTCTAGAGAAGACGAAAGCAATTCGAGCAAGAAACACCGTGAAGAAGCGAGAGATCAGAAGAAGACGAAGTATCAGAGCTGCGAAAGCTTCAGATCGAAGATTAAGCGTGAGCTTTCATGGCGATTGATACCATGTTATACTACAGAAATGTAATGTGAGAGAAAAAAGAATTCAAGAGATTTTAGAGAGAGAGAGAAAAGTAGGAAAAATGAAGAACTTCAGTATATTGATTTCTTAGCTATTAAGCAAGTATATTACACAACATTTATACATTTCTCAATTCTTCTAACAACCTAACTAACAAACACTCTAATCTTCATACAAGTCGCATAATCTTAGCCACACAACCTATCTCTATCAATAACAACCTATGTAATCTCTTGACAAGTGTCACTCAACCATAGATTCATCTTTCACTTGAATATCGGTTTTCTTCACTTCACTATTCTTACAATGGGGTGATGGCGGACTTAGCCTTACAATGGGTTAGCAGTAATGTGGTTCAAATTTACCTTTGATGAGAATCAAACCAAAGATATCTCACTTACAAGTTAAGAAGAATCTCATTAGACTATAGTACTAAGTGGGCGTTTATCTTGAAGTTGTTAGTTTGAGAATATATATGTTCTGGTAAAAGGTTTGCTTTTGGGTCTTCAACGTCCTTTTTTCAAGTAATTGTTTTAGGGTAAATCACACTTCTTCCTACCGTTACAATTAAATTGCGTAAGTTATTTCATTTCTTGCTTATTTCCGTAATAGGTAAGGTATCTTTAACCTACAATTAAATTGCGTAACTTATTTCATTTCTTACTTATTTCATTTCAAATCACATATCCATTAAATCTATATATATCCAAAGCAATTAAGCATACTCCTGGAAGTGCTATTGACACCTTATACATTTCACTAGCTTCTTTTCCTACCTCTTCCCCTAATTTTTGACTTCCTTCTTATCATTTTATTACAAATGAAAGAGGAAAAAACAGTCAAGAGTGAGTCTTTATCTTAGTTTGGGTCAAGCATTGTTGGTTTGCACCAATTGCTGGAAATATTGGAGACTGCTCAAAAACCTAGTGGGAGTGGATAATGGATTCAACTTTTGGGTCTGCTAAACGGCTTCCTTAGCTATAACTCATTTGTTTCTAGACCTGCTTTAAATATCAATCACCATATAAAGCGATAAGTTGAGGTAATTAAACCCCTTAGCTCATTTATCTCTACAGTTATTTCCATGTTTTGTTTTCATGTGATTCTCTCGTTCTTTTTCACACATCCTAAGATGAGTTTGGCAGTTCTAGTACAAATTCGTGTATCTCATTCTCATATTCCTCTTATTATTTATTTATTGCGTATATATTGTTGTGTGAGTGTTTTGTGTTTGACGAGAATTTTTTTAACGTGTCCAAGATACGGGATGATGCAGCACATGACATTAAATAAATTGAGGGTCACTTGAAGAATAAATTTTCCCTCCACTTATAATAACATGTGATGTACAACTTCGTGATCTGGGCACACTGATTTTTTATTTTTGTATTTTTTATTTTTGTATTTAACAAATGATAGGATAATCTACATTGATTATTGGAATATTAAGGGGAGAGGAATTCAGGATCTTACAACTTTTATGGCTGAAAGACGCTGCTTGTGTTTAATCTCTAGAAATAATGAAGCTAGTAATACTATCTTATTTTGAATAGCTAGTTCAATTGCATAATCGATCTTTGGTTGAAAGAATCATTTAATTTTATAAGATGTCAAAAGAACTTGAGAAGCACTTAGATATTCATAACAAATTCCAAAGAGGTTCTAATAGGAGTAATGCCCGGTAGACCAAATTTTTAATAAAAAGAATTTCTAGCAAAAACTCTTCCAAGCATAGCATAAGCGTTTTCTATATAAGTGAATCTTAAATGAGCCATAAATAATCATTTTGGTATTGGTTGAAGTGAGTGCCGATTCATGAATATAACTACTCGTGGTTCAGTTTCCCACTATAAAAAATCCTAGCTAGATATGTTCAGTTTAATGTTGAGTAAAGAGCATTGTGTGTGATATGTTCAGTTTAATGTTGAGCAAAGAGTACTATTGTGTGAATGTGTGTGTCTATATTAATCTTTTGGTATTCTTGTTCAGTACCCTTATGAAGTCTCGCAAAATTTCCCATTCAATGGCGCCCAGCCTCCCTGATGAAATCAAACTCGACATACTCTCGAGGCTGCCGGTTAAATCTTTAATGCGATTTCGGTGTGTGTGCAAACCATGGCTTCATGTAATCTCCAATCCTCAGTTCGTTGCGCAACACCAGAGAAACACAGTAGTCACAAGCACCAGCAAGAACAACTTCAAGCTCTTCGTTGCAAAAATGTCAGACGACCATCTCGATCTCCTTTCCATAGACTATAATGATGATGTTGTTTCAACCAGAGTGCTCAATTATCCGTCAGTAATTAAACCAGATATGGTTATCGATATTTTGGGTTCGTGCAACGGTTTGGTATGTCTAGAAATTGACTTTGGCGAATTCCCTTACAACATTATCTTATGGAACCCTTCCACCGGAGATACCAATGTGTTACCGGAACCTCCTTATGTTGACCGTAATAAGATATTTTACGGATTAGGGTACGATTCCTCCGCTGAAGATTACAAGTTAATATTAGGCAGTCGTGACAGTACAACTTCAACTGAAGAACCTTTCCGATCCATGATACATGTCTTTACAGTTAAATCGAATTCATGGAGGACTTGTCGAGGCCTGTATTATCTTGAGAAGAATGATCAACGGGGCTGCTTCTTAAATGGAGCTCTTCACTGGATCCAGCTTCAGAGAAGAAGTTCCAAGATTGTCTCTTTTGATTTAGCAGAAGAAAATTTTAAGAGCACACTGTCATTGCCCCAACGTGACGATAGAGATATATTCGTCGGAATCGGGACCAGCCAAGATTGTCTCTTTGTGTATACTTCAGCGCTCCAGGATAAAACTTTTTCGATATGGATTATGAAGGAATATGGAGTCAAGGAATCTTGGACAAGAGTCGCGAAAATTTCATCAACGAGATTAGCTAGACAGATTTTTGTTGACTTTTGTGATCCTACTGTGATGCCTGTATGCATTTTCGAGAGTGGTGAAGTTTTGCTGGATCATGAGGGAAGGATCTTGGTGATCTATAATCCCAAGCAAAAAACATACAGAATTATTATCGAGGCTGACGACGAAAACGACGTTGAAGCAGTTACTTATCCAGAGACTTTGGCGTTACCTGGAGGTGGTGCATACATGTGAATGTTTGAGAAATCTGTCTTGGCTATTTCTGTGTTTGTTAGTTATTTCTTATATCTTTTAGTTTTGGTATGAAACTTTGATCTCAAGAAGCAAAATTATAGACGAACGAATTCAGTGGCACATAGGCTGATGTAGAACAAATGACCAAATGGATTGAAGAAAAATGGACCGTTGGAAGACAAAAGGATGCATTAGGAATTTGCAGGTTTGGCATCTGAGCTTTAATTTGGACTCATGATACGTTTTAGCCATCCAGGATCGTTTTAACCTCTAAAACACAGTTTTGATTTCTCTAATAAAAATTGGACCTTCCATTTCCATCCGATTAATGTCATTTATTTACATTGAATTTCCTAGTTTTTGAGTTGTCGAAAGGAGTTGTAAATGACTTATATATTTAAGTCGTGGATGTTATAATTGTAATCATCAGTTCAATCTTTAATAAAAAAAAGTCTTTAGGATTTCTCTCAAACAACCGGTGGATTTCAGATTTTAGGTCTTTAAAGATTCATGCTTGTAATCCTTTTTCGCTTTGTGCTGCTTCATAGGTTGGCGCGTTTTGGTTTATCTACGTCACACAATTTTGCAGTTTGAGGAGCCTCCAAATATCATTTCAAATCTTATCTAGAGAGTAGTTAATCTATATAATTGTGGTGTGGGATGCTCTTTTTCCTTGTACGAATTGAAATTCCCAACAAAATTTTATTGAGCCCCAAATAAAGCACCTTATCCTCTTCTTTATGATGCCCCAAATTTAGTAATTACACAGACGTGTTAAAAAATGTAAAACTACACCTTGTTTCATATATGTAACATTTTATTTTATTATTTCCAAATCACGGTCGAAACTCGTTTAATAACCATTTCATCTTTAATTATAAATCATTTGACAAATCACATAACGTTGCTGACCTTTCAAATTCACACTCGGCAAATTCATAATAAGATGTTTAGTTTGTTTTTTCTTTGTGGCTACACAATGTAAAGAAGATTTTAACCCTAGAAACGGATAAATCAAGCATAAATTAACTGGTCAATACGCTTTTTTCCAACAACCGGAGCAGTTAAATACATAATCTTTTGTCAAATTAATCATAAATTGCTTAGGGTCTGTTTAATACTCTGTTTGAGTACAAGTTTTTCAAATTGAAAACTGTTTTTGAGTTACAAATCTTGAATTCTTCTTTGATAGACCGTTTTAAGAAATTAGACTTGAAAATAACTCAAAAACCATGCCTAAATCCTGAAAACATAAAAAGTTAGTTTTGATTTTTTTCTTAGTCCCGATCTCTTCTTTGTGACACCCAAACACTATATTTAACATCAAAAGTGCTTCAAAAAATATAATAGCATTATCGGTTGTCTGCCAAAAGACAAATGACTTTTTCGTAAAGCATTATCAAATAGTTCTACTAACAAAAAGAACGATAGTCAGTAAAAGAATTTGTAGGCTAGCACATGTGGTTAATATTTTTTTTTCTTTTCAAAATAGTAAGTCATTTGTACTATAACATTTGATATACGACGACGAAAGACTCCACAATTTTATTATATCCACTCCCTCATTAGTTATTAGGCCTAATCGGATAAACGGTTCCTGTGGTGATAAGGTAATCGGAAAGTAGCCCCTGTGGTAAAAAAAATTAGGATTTAAACCCTCGTGGTGTAGTCCGTTAGCAAATTTAGTCCAAAAGTGATTTTTCCATTAAAAGTCTGTTATATGCAAGGGTAAAAATGTACATTGATGTGTGTCTTCTTCTTCATAGTCTCATAGAACACCGAGAGTATTTAAAACCTCAAAAGCCATCATTCAGCCAAGAAAATTACGACATGGCCCGAGTATTTTCCTTGATCAGGGAATGCTACTGAATCAAAAGCTGAGAGCTCTGAATCTTGAGAGGAAGCTTCATAAAGCTGGCGGGTTCAGTAGGTGGTTAGCATCACTAGGACTGGGGGTAGTTTGTTAGGATTTTCCAGAGGAAAGGTCTGAGTAAGTTCCAGTTGGTGAATCTGACCATGAAGAAGCTCAAAGACATGGGTGCCAATGCAGTAGGGTATAAATGTACATTTTTACCCTTGCATATAACAGACATTTAATGGAAAAATCAATTTTGGACTAAATTTGCTAAGACTACACCACGAGGGTTTAATGCCTAATTTTTTTACCACGGAGGCTACTTTCCGATTACCTTATCACCACGGGACCGTTTATTCGATTAACCCTAGTTATTATTCACTCCCATAAGTATATTTTCCACATTGGCCTAATTGGATAAATGGTCCCCGTGGTCATAAGGTATTCGGATGATAGCCCCTGTGGTAAAAAAATTCGGATTTAAACCCCTGTGGTCTAAGTCTGTTAGGATTTATGTCCATCTGTTAAATAATGCTGACATGGCTGACACATATATGCCACGTGACTGCCAAATGTCTGTCACGTGGCAAAAATAATAATTTTTAATTTTTTTTTAAAAAACCTGAATTTTTACCAAAAAAAAAACACAGATCTGCAAGAAGAAGAAGAAGGAAGAGGAAGAGGGAGAGGGAGGAGGGCGCGGGGAGAGGGCTCCGGCGGGGGGGGGGGGGGGAGCTGGTCTCCGGCGGGAAGAAGAAGAAGAAGAAGGAAGAGGGAGAGGGAGGAGTCGCGCGGGGAGACCGGCGGGAAGAAGAAGAAGAAGAAGAAGAAGAAGGAAGAGGGAGAGGGAGGAGTCGCGCGGGGAGACCAGCGGGAAGAAGAAGAAGGAAGAAGGAGAAGGACGGCCGGGGGGGGGGGGAACGGGCGGAGGGCGGGGGGGAGGTTCTGGGTTTTTTTTTTTTTTTTGTAAAAATTCAGGTTTTTTAAAAAAAAAAAATTATTATTTTGCCACGTGGCAGACATTTGGCAGCCACGTGGCAGCCACAGGAGTATTATTTAACAGATGGGCATAAATCCTAACAGACTTAGACCACAGGGGTTTAAATCCGAATTTTTTTTACCACAGGGGCTATCATCCGAATACCTTATGATCACGGGACCATTTATCCGATTAGGCCTTCCACATTTATTGGTTATTCGAAAATCCACCCCAAAATATGTGATGAAAAATGCACCGCCCAAATAACCTTTTGACGTCGGACTCGGAATGATGGAGTGGAACCGACCACACCCTTCTACGAAACGCGTTCCGTTGAAACCCTCCGATCATCTCTCTCTCCCCCTCAAACCCTCACTCTGTCGCTAACTAGTCAATACCCTCACTACTACCACCACTCGATTCCCGCCCCATTTTTTTACGATGGTGAAAAGGAATCCGAACCCGAACCCGAACCCGAGTCCGAAAGCGTTGGTACCCGATCAGGACGAGGAGATTGATTGGGAGATGCGCCCAGGTGGCATGCTGGTCCAGAGGCGGGAAGCCGAGGATGACGCCTCGGCGACTGCTGGTGGTGGTGCTTCCGCCTCATTTCGGGGGCCCATGATGAAGATCGACGTAGTTCTCGGCCCGGGCAACGGGCCCCACTTTGAGCTCTTCCTCCCTGCTCACTCCACTTTCGGTAGTATTCTTTCACTCCTGATGTTATCTTCCATTTTAATCATATTCACTGTCACTGTTATGATTTGATTGCTGTTTCTAATGGTTAATTGAAGTATTGTTTGCTAATTACGAGAGTAAATCATGATTAGCTAGATCGAAATTTTGATGGGTTTTAGTTAATTAGTGTAGCACCCTTGACAACTACTAATGTTAGGGAAGAACACTTAGAGAATCAAACCATAGAAGAAAAGAAGAAGAAAATCCTCACCTAGCAACATATAATCTATGGGGAAAGTGGAATAATAGTTGGGTCGAGTGGTATTCGGTAAATTAGGAACAACATTCCGACAACTATAAGTTTTGTATGAAAACACGTCAAGTTCTTAATTTGGGGAAAAAAATTCTCGCTTTCTCCACTTTTGAATTTTGATACTCTAAGTGATTCTTAGTTGTGAAATTTCTTTGGTGTCCGCAAATTACAAAGACCGGGAATTGTTTCCAGAGTTTTGGGTTTTTAAGTGTTTTATCTAATTCTATCCTTATCAAGGGCTTCCTGGTGAAAATCCCGTATTTCTCCAAATTAGTGTTTTTAATAATGGAAGAGAGTTGTGAGGGGTTTAGTCCTTGATATCATTTTGGCTGTTGTCAGGTGATATGAAGAAACATCTTGCACAGAAGACTGATTTGGAGCCAGAGGAGCAGAGACTCTTTTTCAGGGGGGTGGAGAAGGCAGATGAGGAGCATCTGGACATTGTTGGTGTGAAGAATAACTCGAAGGTGCTGCTTCTGGAGGCCCGAAAGGAGAGTAAGGTTGAGGAGGTAAATCAAAGCAATGAGATGCCAAACAATGCTGGAGAAGTTGGAGTCAACAGCAAAGAGATGCCAAACAATGGTGGACAGGTTGGAGCCAAAAGCAATGTGATGTCAAAAGCTTCTTGTGCAATTGCTGAAGTCATAGCCGAGGTTGATAAGCTTGCAGAGAGGGTGAGTTCCATGTCCCGGTTGTGTTTGGTTACCAGAATGTTAGATTGGTTTGGGACTCTCAATGTTTTGTTTGATTTTAAAAGGTTGCTGCCTTGGAAGTGGCTGTGGCTGGCGGGACCAAGGTTTCCGATAAAGAATTTGTTGTGTCAACAGAGTTGCTCATGAGGCAGTTGCTGAAATTGGACAGCATTCAAGCTGAAGGAGAAGAAAAAATGCAACGCAGGGCAGAGGTTTGTATTTTTCATGATTGTTGGTTTCTTATGATGGAATTGCCATGCATTGTGTTTGTTCTCGTGGAAATGATGTGCTGTGTTGTGCTGATCACACAATGAAGTTCTTGTGATCATCGGCGTTGAGGGTTGTTGTAGTTTATAGATAGGGAGGTAAAAAATTATTTATTGTGGCATGCATTGTGTCAAAATTGATGCATTCTGGTGGTGAGATGGTAGCCCTGCCAATGGTCAGGGTGATTGGAGCAATGTGAAGTGATGGGAAAGGACAATCAAAAGATTCATTATCAGGATTCTATTTAGGATTCTACCTCGGTGTTAATTTAAAGAGCCCCACCAGGTTTCTTGTAAATTGTTTGTGAGGAAAGGTTGGATGCATACCTATATGCTATAGTCATTCCCGTTACATATGTAATAGGACACACAATTGCCCTTAGTAGTCAGTTCATACTTGTCCTTTGGGCCCAACTTCAGTATCTTTGCATATAGTAGACTCCACTTGAGGGCTTCCACCACATAGATCATTTCATTGTATTGCTTGAAACAACTAAAGGATTGCTCTATATAAGCAGCATTGTTGGCTTTCGTTGGTTGCTATGTATCATGTGTCTTACGCTTGAGGTCATTATTTTCATAGAGTAGCATTATGTGTTGATGTTGGTATTTGCGAATGGAATTCCATTACTTTGTGCACTTGGAGCTATTATATTTTTAATGGATCAGCATTACGAGATCGGTTACCTCTCTTCGAAATCCCAATAGTTATAATATTCCTCCCCTCCCCCCCCCCCCCCTCTTTTCTCTCTCCTCTTCTCTCCGGAAAACCTATAGGACTGTAATCCCAGGGTTTATTTTCTCGCTTCTCTCTCTGCTTAAAATTTATTTGTTGCAATAAGCACATTGGAACGTCAGTATGTAATGGCTAGTTTATAATTTGTTTCAAAATTTTGAAGTTGCATAGACGATTAGAGATCTGTTATGGCTGGTTTAACGACTTTCTTGTACAGGTGCGACGTGTCCAGAACTTTGTGGATGCATTGGATGCTCTAAAGGCGAGGAACAGCAATCCAGTTAACAACAGTAGCGATGCTACCGCAGTAACAACCAAGTGGGAGACCTTTGACTCGGGAGTTGGATGCCTAGATCCCCCAACGTCAACGCCAGAGCCATCGTCAACAGAACCAAATCAGGAATGGGAACACTTCGATTAGCCAAAAGTTCTCTCTGCTTTTCTGAGTTTCAGGATTCATAGTGGAACATTAGATACTTTAGCATGCAAAGTAGCTATTTTTGGGAACTGGTACCCACTTTCACGGTTCAAGGGTTTGTATAACAGCCTTAAATCACTGTAAAGGAAACTACCATCTGCTCAGATCAAATGGATTTGGTATATTTTGGATTTATAATTGATTCGTTTTGCGTGTTATGTTACTCGTCTTCTTATATTCCATTTACAGAGCATTTATCTCCTGCGCTCGAGGTATTGAGTTTGATTCCCCCTCCCGGTATTGCTTGTATAAAAAGAGTTACCTGCTTCAGAAATTGAACACAGGGTGCACTCTTGACCGGAGATATAGGATTGGATGGACAAATGGGTTAACGACACACGTCGGGTTCTTGATTGCAGGGTATTACTGTTGAGGCCATGGAGAATCTGCCATGATCAGTCGTTTGTGCTACTTTGATGACCTTAAATTATTGATACAAGGTTTCCACCAATTATGGATACAGAGTCGTGCACTGAATCTGTTGAAAGAATTATTGTTTGTCTGAAAATAATGTCTCCACAGTGGTCAAATTTGGACTAAACTATCACAAATGGAATATTAGGTGAGATTTTGTCAATACAAACACTATTTTAACCTAATGTTTTTGACGGTGTTTGTCTATCACATGTGTTACAGTCTCAAAACAAAGTGGTCATAAATGACATTCGGACGAAATCATCCCATCACACAATCACGTTCAAATTTCAAACGATTTAGTGGAAAATTGTTCAAAACTTCTACTTACAGGTAACAAATACCTACATATTAATTATGTGATCATATGAAACATGCATCCGGCATAGTGCAGCAGGTGTTTACAAGTTAATGGTCACACCTCTTGCACCATTGATATACGGCGACGGTGCCATTTCTTCACCATACGCCGATGTATTCCAACCATGTCTTGTCGGGTCATATTTTTCTCCGTCACCCCAAAGAGCGTAAGCCTCTTCTCCGTGAACGGCGTCATCTCCAATGATAAGCTGCTCCTCCGGCATTCTCAGAGGTATGAAAACCCTAATTGCCAGAAGTATGATAGTGGTGGAGACTATGTTCCAAGCAATCACAAACATGGCTGCAACCAATTGTTTCAGAAATTGCATCCCTCCACTGCCACCGTAGAATGCACCTCTGCTGTTGCCAACAGGCAGCATAAGCTTGCAAAGTGCTGGCTCTGCCAGAAGCCCAGTCAGCAGTCCTCCTAAAAGCCCTGCCACTGCATGTGTATGAAATACCCCTAGGGTGTCATCCACCTGTAAATAATCACAAATTAGACACAGTAAGATTTTTATTTTTTGTACGTGACAATAAGGCAATGTTCTACGTTATTCTAATTTACAAAAGCGGTTTGAAATTCGGTATAAAGAGCGAATACACTATCCTAACCAACTGATCTAACTTAAATACGCTCTTCTTTTATTTTACTGAAAATATGAGTATACCCCTTGGAATTCAATTTTCATTAACTAAAACCCCCAATTGTAAAATTTTCTAATAAAAACCCAATGACTAGGCTCCAACTAAGCAATATCCATAATTAAGTATCACTTGGCAAAATTGGTATTTTTGAATGTCTAAATTACCCCTAATATTATTGACTTTGGGTTTATTACTTGTTATCTACATTTATTTTATATTATTTCATTCAATTAAACGTTTTGAAATGTTTATGTAGATTTGAAAATGAAAATTTTGAGTGTCATGATTTCAATGCATATTAATAACAAAAATTACATGACATTAGAGTTTTGTTTCCTTATATAGTTGTTTTCATATTTATGTAAAAATGAGCATTTTTTTCCTTTTCAAATAATTGTAACAAATAAATTAGCATTTTTTTTTACAAATATACAAATGTTATTTTATTCAAAATTACCAATATTTTACATATATAAAATAACAATATAAGTTTTAGGTAAAATAATACATGCAAAATAATTTACCTAAGTAATAAATAAATAAATACTGTTTGATTCAAAAGTTATTTAAGCTATTTCCATACACATATATATAATAATATCAAAATGTGCCTAACTTATGTAATAATACATGCAAAATAATTTACCTACAAAATAAATGAATGTTGATTGATTGCAAACAACACATAATAATAACAAATGTGCCTAGTATATGTAATAATACATGCAAAATTATTTACCTACAAAATAAAATAATGTTTTTAGCCAATTGATTCAAAGTTAATTAATTACCCTTATTCTACTTAAAAATATAGGTAATTTATTTCACACAAATATAATAACAACAAAATGTGCCTAACTTATACATGCAAAATAATTTACCTACAATGATTGTCAAACAAATAAAAGAAACGGAACATATGATGGTAAGACAAGTATAAAGTAGATAATTTTGTAATAATAAAGCACTTATTTGCTATAATTATGGTGGTAATTAAATTCATCAACATAATTAGGGTGTTGTGGTACAATTGTATATATTTTGAAAATAATAGGTATTTATTTGTTTACATGGCAATTTATTTCAAATTTGGGTTTTATTTGAATATTTAAAACGAGATGGGTTTTTGTTAAGGAAATAAGTGTTGCATGAGTTTATACTAAAGAACCCTTTATTTTATTTATCATATTTTGTTCATTGATGATTGGTCAAGCATTACGGGAAGAGGACAGAGGACTAATGGAAATCTTCTAGAAAACCTAATCGTCTGAAAGGTGGCTATTTCATTTGGTCAATCTGCACTCGATGAAGGTACAAATTTGAAGGATAAGGGAACGATTATAATATACTTGTATAGTTGAAAATGATGGATATTATGACTTTGGTGGGACTATAAGGTTGAAAATTTTGAATACTACAAAGCTTAGGGCAAAAAGAGTTGGGATAGATTAATATTATCTATATTGGCCCTCTGATTATATTAGGTTCCTTTTGAACGATGATGTTTTAGGTATTTCTTGTCCTCGTGCCATCTCGTAATTTTTTGGGCTTTAGCTCCGTTTTTCACAAAAAAAAGTAAGCTTGATGAATATTTTATGAAATAAAGAATAAAACAAATTAAAATGTTTGATGGAGACTTAAACCTAATTAAGATTCTTTATTTTCACACTAACTCGATTGTATCAAATGTCACTTGAGTTAAAATTTTCTGAAATAAAAGTATCATGCACAATTTTATTTGTCTTATTAATTTATTATTATTAAATTGATAAATCAAACAAAATTCAACGAACATAAATACTTCAAAACGTTTAGTTTTAAACAACATGATTTTGCATAATATGAACATGAAAAACAAATATTTAGCCGACGTTGAAGGGAAAATACACAATGCATGCGTATCATATGCCAAAAAACAATACCAAAAAATGTTGAGTGCGGAAAGCAGAAAGTCTTACCTTTTGCAATAGGGCAGACTTTTTGTGTAGGACCATCATGGAGACCCATGGAATGCTACCAGAAAGCATTCCCATCAGAATAGCTGCCCACGACTGCACCAACCCCGCCCCAGGTGTGATGCATACGAGCCCCGTCATCATGCCCTGAACAGCTCCGATCACCGACGGCTTGCCGAAGAACACAACGTCGAGAGACGTCCATACAAGAAGGCTGGTGGCTGCACAGATGTTTGTGTTCAACACTGCTATTGGAGCAACAATGTTTGCAGCATAAGGGGCCCCGCCGTTGAAACCTGACCAGCCCATCCACAGCATCCCAGCACCACAAAGCATTAGCAACACGTTGTTTGGTGGAAACCTCTCCCTGTCACTCTTCAACCTTGGACCAACCTAGAACACATAGGTAAACGTAGTATAATTACATCTAAATTTTTTTAACTTAGTTCAAATTCTAAAATTAAAGATGTTTGGAAGTTCTCATAGAATGGCTAAAACCGATAACCAAAAGTAACAGAAAAACAAAATAGAAGTGTTTATGTGTTATAAAGCACCTGAAAATTAAGCCAACACTTTTAAGTGTTTTTGAAGAAATAAGCACTTGAAATTTTAGTGAATATTTTCAATAAAGCGCTTATGAGGTGCTTTTTAGAGAAACATTTTCAAATAGGTCAAATTTGATCTAGAAAGGGTTTCGAAAATGGGTTTAAGGATTCTCTACTGATGTTTCGTTTATGTGCATGATATTTTCTAAAATGCGTTTAATCGTAAGTACCTACCCAATAAGCGGCGGTGAAACCTGCGATGCCCGAGGAGAGATGGATGACATAACCACCGGAGTAGTCAATTACACCCCAATGATAGAGGAAGCCACCACCCCAAAGACTAAAGGCTCCAACAGTGTATGAAAATAGAAGCCAAAGAGGGACAAAAGCCATCCAAGCCTTGATGTTCATGCGGCCAAGAACAGACCCCGCTAACAAAATAAGAGTAATAGCTGCAAAAGTGAACTGAAAGTAGACGAGTGATGCCATTGGGTAAAATGGCTCAACCGTTTGAGTCTCAATCGATCCATCGTCACGAAAGTGAGTGCTTTTGGGCACTTTGGCTCGGCTGATGAGGAACTTTTGACCTAGAGAGGGTGCACCTTTAGCCCAAAACGGGAGGAGCTGGTCCCCGAAGGCCATACGGTAGCCTACGAGGACCCAACAGATGAGCACGGCGGCGAAGGCGTAGAGGGCCATGAAGGCTGAGTTTACTGCCCATTTCTTCTTGACTATGCTGGCGTAGAGGATCACTAGGCCCGGCATGCTTTGCAACCCTACAAAAGTGGCCGCTGTGAGTTGCCATGCGTTGTCACCTTTGTTTAGCCACAACGGAACCGCCGGGGTTATTTCACTATAAGCATTAGTAATGCCGGCCATGGCCAAATTTCGGGGACTAAGAGCTTTGCCTTCTTGACTAGTTAGTATTAATCTGTAATCCTTGTTGTGGAGCTGGTTTGGCTGGTAAATTAGATGTAAAGAGAAAGAAAAGGCATGGACTTCAATCTTTTGTACTCTGATCAATTCGTAGGTAGCTTCGTGTGAAATTCACTTCTAATGGGAATTAATGGGGTTGGACTTTGACTCGTGTAATTGATAAAAAGCATGGACTTCAATCTTTTGTACTCTGATCAATTCATAGGTAGCTTCGTGTGAAATTCACTTCTAATGGGAATTAATGGGGTTGGACTTTGACTCGTGTAATTGATTTTAGTGAGACTTGGAACCCATATTTTATACTTGCAAGAGAGGTAGACTAGAGTTTCACTCTAATGCGAGAGATATAAATTTAAGATTTTTTTTAATTAATTTTCTCTCTTTTATTGTTAGGACTTACAAAAAAAAGTTTTAAAAAATAGGTATACTTAAGTTCTTATGTACTTTTTTTATCAATATCTATATTATATACACTGTTCTAAAAATCTCCGCCTAGCACCGCCTAGACGCTAGGCCCCAGCCCACCGCCCTGATTAATGCCTAGGCCCCAGCCCACCGCCTAGACCATGTTAGAGATTTCAATAATTATTATTATTAATAATATATATATATATATATATATTAATATATAATATTTATGAATATATAAATATATTAATATATATGACTAGTGCTGCTACCATCCGCAGCATGCGTGCGTGCGGCAACATGTATTGAAAGGTTGGATTTAATTCAACCTTTTACTTTTTGGTTGAATTACAACTTTTGGTTAAAAGATATGATGTTTACTCAAATTGTATGAGTAGAATTAAAGGATGTAATTAGTCAATATTTATTTTCTGAAAATTCTAAATAGAACACATGTCTTTTGGGTCAACACTATTAAGAAGAGTTGTGTGTCTTCAACTAAAATGAAAGGGCTCGATGAACGGGTACTTTGATGTCTATAAATACATGTTGTGGTATAATGTTTCATACACAATATATTCAGAAATTTGTTGTCTACATAATTTCTTTGCTCTCTTTTCTCTCTACATCACATTCATACAATTTCTTTCTAGTTATTTCTAAGGGAATATAATTCGGTTTTGCTAATCGAATATTTCATACTTTGTTGTATCCTGGAAGTGATTTGCCAAGAACCCTTTAGCAAACTCATTCGAGTGGGGGCAAATAACACTTTAAGGAAACGATTCAAGTCGTACCTCAAAGTCATTATTCGGATTATTCTCCTCAATTCTACATTTATTCTAACAGACCACCTAGGCACCCGCCTAGCCCGCCTAAGTTGCAACTCATTTAGACAGAAAATACATAACTTTCATTTTGCATTTTGTTTTTTTCCAATAAATTGTAAGGGACTTGTTGCATACTTGAATGAACAAACATTATATCCTTATTTCACATGTTTTCATTATATTCCAATACTTCATGATATATATGCATTCTATTTTGTAGTTTATGATGAAATTATATATATTTCAAGTAGAAGCAGACACTTATTTACCTGAAATATGATAGATTTACTTAAATCCGCCTAGTCCCGTGCCTAGGCCCTGCCTAGCTGCCTAGGCGCTAGGCCCAACCCGCAGCCCGACTAGCGCCTAGCGACTTTTAGAACCTTGATTATATATCTCCCCAATACGGGAGAGTTTTTCGACCAAAAATGCAAATTACACCTTTCATGATATTTTACATTTTTATTGGAGTACTAAACGTTTCACTAGTAATTGTATCGATATTTTTTATGATAAAATCTTCACACTTATTAAATTGCATGAGTGATTAATTTTGAGGGACAATATTAATTTGAAAAAATAGTGAGACGTTGGATGGTGTTTGAAAGTTGGCAATAATATAAAAAATTGGTTATTTGAGCACCGACATTTCCACCATGAAACCATGGCGAAGTTTTTATAGAGTTGACAAGGCATGGTACGGAGCATGTACAGAGGGAACATTTCATATAAGTCTGCTTATATAGACACGGATGCTGGTGATAGTTTGAGAGAATAAATCATTTTTGTCGGATTTTCGAAGAAATAGTAGCTTATGAATAAGCAAATTTTGACCAGAAGGTGTTTGAATTTGCCACAACATGACCAAAGGGAATGCATTCATTCATATATATGAGCTATAAATAATTGAATTTCAAAGAACTTTATGCAAACCTTGGCCTTCAGTTTTATATTTTGGAGAAGCTTCTGTCAAATTATGACTATTCACTCACCCTTGACCTATTATACATTTATGGTCTCAGGACTACAAGTCTTATGAGAATTCTTCTTTAAGGCTGTCACATAATGCAATCTAACGATTAAAACTGTCTATATATTTTAGGTCTTTAGGATAATCTCTGTTAAAAAAATTTAAATCTAAAATTGTTTGGTCACCTCAAATGTGCAAAAAAGTTGTTCGTTCAATAAAGCTGAAATAGAAATGCCGATAATGAAGCATCTAAGTGATTGTTGATTACTTTTAGCATAGATAATCGTTGAAAGAGAATCTAAAAGCCAAACCATTCTGATCGTTGAATGACATCACGGAATATGATGTATCAATTAGGGCTTTGAATTTTATGGTTTTATTTTCTCCAACATATGTAGTACTATATATTATTCTCATGTTTAACATTATGCACACTATGCAAGGCTCTTTGCAATTCTTGGAAGTCAGGGAGGCTGTGTCCTTGGAAGAATGGAGGCTGCTGGTAGATAACAGCGGCTGCTCGAATTAAAATGCTTGCAGTTAGTCCCCAAATTAGAAACGGCCCCTGCTCTGATTCAAAATCGAAAATATGGAGAATATACTTCCAACCCATCCATTCTCTCTCCTCAAATCTGTGATTATCATTCTGCATTACACAAAAATAAATCCTTGTTAATTAAGTTTTTGACAAAATAATGTAAATTGACATATGCATGCTCTGCCTGTAACTTGTGTAGTGCAATATACCTTGAGAAACATTAATTTGAGATATTAACAAATAAGAAATGATCTCCACACATCTTTTCTTTCCCCTTTGCGTACCTCCTGTTTATTTATCCTTGGAGAATCAAAAGGCTAGAAACAGATAGGGGCATGCGACAAGCGTGCGTAAATCACTACCCTCACAACAAATTTAGCATATTATACCTGGGTGTGATGCCAAATTCATGGATCTCCTAGTAAGAATAACTCTTAGCTCACCCTCAGGACCCTCAAAGATGCATATCAGTACAGCCGCTCTTCTCTCTCTCAATCTCAACTTGACACAAGAACACTCTTCATTTGTGACTGCTAAAGAGTTGAAGCTTATAGCGGAGTTTAAGCATGCAGTGCTTTCATTATAATCCTCGGATTTATCCGGTGCGGAGGGAGGTTTGTAAAACTCAAGCTGCTTGGAAAGCCTATGTAGAGTTTGGCTTCTTAAACCCTCTATGCTAGCCATTTATAATTTTTGGCCAACTATATGCATGCTCTTTTCAATATATAGGCAAAATAGCTTTAAAGTAAATTATTCCTTGTATTTTAGCATGCCTCCATTATCAAAGAAGCTGCAAATCTCTATAGGAGCGTAGGGAATGGAATTTGAGAGAGTATCTGAACACCCATCACCAAAATGAAAATTTAAGCCAACAAATTGACTTGCGAATATGGTGAAAGTAGGAACAGTTGGCACTGCTTAGAGGACCACGTATGCTTGAAATTTACTACATGGATTGTTGGAGAACAATTCAGAAATAAACAAAAATAACAGAAATAAACAGAACTTGAAATTCTAATATTTTATTAACCGAAAATACTTGCTGTGTAGAATGAAATTACACAATAAATACAGAAATTAATATAAGAATATCCATGGGACTAACTTGATTACAGAAGGTAAAGGCTAGCGTAAAAGCTATGTCATTCGAACAGTATTTCCGTCCCACTCTTGTGCTTGTGGTTCTACAACGTCTGCTCGATCAGGATTCAACTACCTAATTCTACAACCCGCACTGGATTCTAGAATTCTAGCGAATTTGCTTTGTGTGCTTATTCTCTGAAAAATTCGTACGAAAGAAAAAGAAGAAGAAAGGATGATCTAACTTGGATACTGTGATCAAGGTATAAAAAATCGATAATATCGGCGATATTTCGCCGATATTATCATTTTTTTGGGAGTCCGATATTCCTACACATATCCAATAGGTTTTCGTCAAAATATCGAGATAATATCACGATATTAGCGATAATATCGCGATATTATCGTGACATTGCTTGAAGGCGACGCCGATGGAGTAGACGGCGACGGGCATGAGGGCCTTGAGCATCTGGATGAAGGAGACGGAGAGGAAGATGTAGGCGGAGTTGGAGAGCCAGAAGGAGAGGGAGTAGAGAGCGCCGATGGGGACAACGGAGGAGAGGTAGTGGTCGCGGGACATGGTGACAGGCTCGACGAGGAGGAAGGCGAGGGAGGAGCAGAGGGAAAGGAAGTAGAGGGCGCCGATGGGGATGACCGATTTGAGGTAGAGGTCATGGCATGGGAGATGGAGACGACGCCGACGAGGCGGAAAACGCAGACGAGGAGGATCGAGAGATGATGTCTGTGTGTGTGTGTGGGAGAACTGGAGAAGGGAGAAGGGAAGGGAGAAGACTCAGAAGAGAGAAGGAAGGGAGAAGACTCAGAACTCAGAAGAGAGAAGGAAAGATCGAGAGACTGAGCTCAGTCTCTGTGTGCGTGTGTGGTGTGGGGGGTCTCGAATCTCGATCTTTGTGTGCGTGTGTGGTGGCGTGTGAGTGTGACTCACTCTCTGACTCTGTGTGTGTGTGGTGGCGTGTGAGAAAAAAAAAATATCCAATGATCCAAATAATTCAAAACCTGTCTCTAGCTTTATGATCTAATGATCCAAATAACTTTTTACAATTTTAGACCATGGACAACAAATAATAGTGCTTTCATAATGAAACCGTGTGCCACTGTAAGTCCGTAATATTCTTTCACATGCAAAACAGTGTGCCATTGTCTGTTATATTCTTTCACCTTATCAGAGGTGGAGTATCAGAGGCATTCATAGCATTTTCGTTTCTTCTTATTCCCTTACCATTTTCAAAGCCATTCCAGATCCATTCCAAAGCTTGAACACAAAGGGTTCCATATTTAAGGTAAGTTTACAAACTTATATTTATATTATTGTAATTTATACAACAACAAATAAATTTGTGTGGACTCGTATATTAATTTTTTTAAGTAATTAATACTTGCATGTTAATTTTTGTAAGTAATTAAGTAATGTTAACAATTACATGTTAATGTTTTTAAGTAATTAAGTAATGTTGTATAATTATTCCCTAGGATAATTTTAATATGTTTAATGTTATTTATTATTTTATTAATATTAGGTTTTATTATCAAATTGGATTATTATTCATTAATTTTAGGTTTTTTTTATTATCAAACTGGATTATTATTCATTAAATTGGATTATTATCAAATTGGATTATTATTCATTAATATTAGGTTTTATTATGAAATTGGATTATTTTTCATTAATATTAGGTTTTATTATGAAATTGGATTATTTTTCATTAATATTAGGTTTTTTTTTTATCAAATTGGATTATTCATTAAATTGGATTATTATCAAATTGGATTATTATTCATCACCATGTTTTAAATTAGGATCATTTTTTTATCAAATTGGATTATTATTCATTAATATTAGTTTTTTTATTATCAAATTGGATTATTATTCATTAAATTGGATTATTATCAAATTGGATTATTCATTAAATTGGATTATTATCAAATTATTATTCATCACCATGTTTTATATTAGGATTATTTTTTTATCAAATTGGATTATTATTCATTAATATTAGGTTTTATTATTCCATATTATTTGTATAATTACTTAAATTTTTACAATCATTTTGTTTACTTCGTATTTAATTCTTCTGTAGAATAACTTTATTATTTTGGTTCTCTTATTTTATCAAAAAATAATTGTCTAATTTTCATGAAAAATAAATATAGGTACGTTTAAGATGTCCAGTAGAGTTACTAAACGTGATCCAGCTTGGGAACATGGAGACCCAATAGACGGAAACAAACATGGCACAATTTGCAAATATTGTGGTCAGGTAATGAAGAGTGGCGGAGTGACACGACTTAAGTACCATCTTAGTGGATTAGATCCAGCAAAAAATGTCCAACGATGCGATAATGTCCTCCCAGAAGTGAAGGCTTTCATCAGCACATTATTAAAAAATAAAAAACAGTGTTTGGAGTTATTTCACTGGAGGTAATGTGAAGGAGGGAATGGGGCGTCTAATTAGCAAGTTCTTTATCTATGAATATGTCCCTGCTGAGAAAGCATCATCACATCATTTCAAAAATATGGTAGTGGGATGTCAACAGGCCGGTGTTGGAGTACAACCTCCCATTCCCTATGATATAAGAAACAAATATTTGGATATGGAGTATAAAGACATTGGCGAGTATGTTAACAAGTTGAGGTCAAAGTGGGAAACTAATGGTTGCACAATCATGTGTGACGGATGGACCGGCCCGACCAGATTGTCTATCATAAACTTCATGGTATACTCCATGGGAAAGACAATTTTTTTTAAGTCTGTTGATGCTTCAGACCATATAAAGAACTACAAGTATATTTACAAATTATTGAGGGATGTAATCATGGAGGTGGGAGAGCATAATGTTGTCCAAGTCGTGACCAACGGTTTTGCATTTGTCAAAGCTGGAAAAAAGTTAATGAAGCATCATAATGTGTTTTAGACATCATGTGCAGCACATTGTATTGATCTCATGTTTGAGGCAATGGGCAAGAGAGAGAATGTTGCTACTATGGTCAAAAGAGCTAGAACGATCACAAATTATATTTACAATCATGGTTGGTTGTTGGCAAAGATGCGTGAATTTTGCAAAGGAGAAATTATTCGTCCAGCTACCACTCGATTCGCCACCAACTATATTGCATTAAACAGCCTACTTAAGAAGAAAGCAGGGTTGAAGCAACTATTCACTAGTGACGATTGGGCCAACCACAATTTCAGCCGCTCAAATGCAGGTCGTATGGTGGAAAGTATAGTGCTTGATCATGCTTTTTGGACTCAATCAGAACATGTGTGCCAAGTGTTTGAACCTCTTTACAAGGTTTTACGGATTGTTGACACAGAAGTGTATCCTACTATGAGGGCAGTATATGAGTTGATGCGTGTAGTGAAGGATGAATTGGAAAGAAAACATGGTGCAAGGTGGGTCATAAAGATAATTGAAGACTGATGGTATAAAACATTATACCACGATTTGCATGCAGCAGGTATAAATTATGTCATAATTTGCAATTCATTTCTTTAGTTGCATAAGTATTATTTCTCTTATTAGAGTATGTGTTTCTTTGAACAGCATATTATTTGAATCCTCGATACCAATACAGACCCGGTGTTGGAGATGATGATACCCTTATACGTGCTGTACATAATGTATACTCTAAATTAGACCCTGCATCACCAGCAGTTGGCCAATTTGGAAATGAGGTACACAATTACTTAAATTATAATAATTACTTTGTTGGATTAAACTAACACGATTTATTGAATTCAGCTAACATGGTTTAAAGATGCAAGAAGAACTTTTGGAGAACCAACATCAATTGCTGCTCGAACAACAATGTTTCCTAGTGAGTGTAAACATATTTCACTATAAGTTTATAATAGAATTTGTTAGAGTTATTAGGCTTATCAACATTGTTTTTCATTGTAGCTAAATGGTGGATCATGTATGGGACTGATGCACCAACTGTGAGAAAGTTAGCAATCAAAGTATTATCACAAACAGCTTCCTCATCTGCTTGTGAAAGAAATTGGAGCACATTTGCACTCATACACACAAAGCAAAGAAATAGGTTGGCTCATAATAGGTTGGAAAAATTAGTTTATTGCTACTACAACATGAAGCTTCAAATTCGAGATAAGGAAGCAAAAATAGATCATGTCGACCATGGTGACCCACTAGATTTGTTTGATATTGTTGGTGAAGATGATGATACAGAGGCTAACCAACTTTATCAATGGATTAGACCTCTTCATTTAGATGATGATGAAGGCAACCTAGCTTCCAGAATTGTTGAAGAAGCACGTAATGAAGGGATAAATGTAGAAAGAGTATTAGAGGAGGAGATGGGATCTAGCAGCGCTGACTCTTTGGAAGAACTTTTGCGCCGAAGACCAAGAAACACTGGAATTCCACCTTCTTCCAATCCTATATAACCACAACATCGTGCTGATACTAATGATAGCTCTAGTACAAGATCAACAGACTCACATACCACTGGAGGTGGGAATGATGAAGGAGGTAGTGGAGCTGGAGGTAGTGGTGGTGGATATGGAAACTATGTTGGACCACCTTCCAGATTTATGAGCCCCTTCACTGGTGAGGCAAACTTCACGCATGCAACACATGATGATTACCATGGCAGTAGGCGGGCAGGACCAGGAATTGGTGCCATAGGGAAGGACTATACTCGTAGAGAAAGAGGCAAGGGGATTTTGTCAAGTCAAGAAGATGACTCGTTATCTATAACTTCGGACTCTGTTGGATTGGGAAGTAGTAACTATGGTTATACTCATAACCAAACATTTCCCTACCCTTCATATCCCAATCCTGTTGGGATGGAATCGAGTGACTCATGGAAACAATCCGAGACTCAATCTTCAAATGATTTTGCTTATGGACAAAGTCAACCATTCTCGGATCCATATGGGTGGCATGTTAACAATTACATGCAAAACTATTTTGGGGATTTATCATTTGATAACTACTCTTCACAATACACTCATTCTACACATAGAGATGATGAAGATAGTGAAAAATTTGAACCTCATAAGAACTCTATGTGGTACTAAGTCACTCATGTATCTTACCATGCAATGTATAAAGTGTAAAATATTGTACTAATTCATTATATATAAATGATTATGGTGTGTTTAGACTTCTTTCATTAATTACTTCATATTTTCTACACTCACAATGTTTGTTAGCTCGCTATATAATCAACTTGATAATGTTAAATCCATCATGCAATGCATTTCCTTTCAATTTTTTGTGATAAACTAATAGATAATTGACTAAATAAACATCCTGCAAAGTTTCAATAAAAATTTCCAAGTTTTTCTTTCAATTTCGGTGGTTTCCATGTAATTTTTATCGATATCGATATTATCCCCGATATTTCCATTGATATTTTCGTGTTTTCGGACTACCGATATTTCCGATATTACCGATATTTAATACCTTGACTGTGATTGCAAATATATATGTTGTTTCACACCCTTTCAAATACCTGTTCAACGTATTTGAAAATGCACACCTCTTTCTAAGAACTGTGTCTTTTAATCAAAACGTTTTTTAATTAATAAATTAATTAAAAAACTTAATCTGAAAATTAAAATTAATGAATCAGATTAATTTTAAATTCCAAGGCCCTTGTCTTGATTAATTAATATTAATTGCATTTAGGCTATATTATACAAGCCTAATCCACACAACCATAAGGCCCAAGCCTTCAATACATTTCCAAATGGTCCATGTTCTGGTTACTAGACTAAAACACTAAATCTATATAAAGGCAATGAACCTTTAGTGTTTCCCAATGTGGGACACCAAAAGTCTCAAAACGCTTACAATACCCCACATTTCGAGACGACTATGTGGTCCTAGAGGAACTAAGTTACGAGAGTAAACAATAGATGTGACATACATTAGGAGATGTGTCTTTTGAACTAGAACCTACCTTAGTATATACTTATCGGATTTATTAGATGACATAGTGAATATAAAATCTTGAACTGTTCATCTCCACAGTAAACCAAGATAATAAGTAAAACATATGCCACACCAACACATCACAAATTCATATGTTTGTGTTCTTTTTGGTCCTGAACAAATCACAGATTCATGAGAGCTTTAGAGAATGTAGCCATGTAAATGCGACCCCACATTTACTCTCATATAGGTGATATTGATTAAGAATAGGCTGCTACTATTCCACTTGATTTACAAGTATCGATATCATTAAACTAATGTATCTTACACCATCAGCAGTCACCACACTTCTTCTATCATAAGAATGGGTATGTAAGTGTGTTTCTTCTTGAATCTAACCAAACCAGTTTGCCTATTGAACCTAGACCATGGGATCTCCAATCAACTAGGTTAGGTTTTCGTTTGGCAGTTTCATTTTACTCTATTGGCTTTAAACCCATTCCCCTTGATGTATGCTTAACTTGCTCTCTAGATAAACCTTTAGTAAGCGGATATGCAATATTATCTTTTGACTTGACATAGTCAATGGTAATTACACCACTAGAGAGCCATTGCTTTATTGTATTATGCCTTCGTCTAATTTGTCTAGACTTCCCATTGTATACACTATTTTTAGCTCGATATTGTGCAGCTAAACTATCACAGTGTATACATATTGCCGTTACAGGTTTAGGCCATATGGGAACATCTTCCAAAAAATCTCTTAGCCACTCAGCTTTTCCTCCAGACATATCAAGAGCGATAAATTTTGATTCCATAGTTGATCGGGCTATGCATGTTTGTTTGGAAGATTTCCAAGATATTGCTGCTCCTCCCAAAGTAAATACATATCCACTTATGGATTTCGTATTAGTATTATCCGATATCCAATTCGCATCAGTAAATCCTTCAAGCATATGAGGATACCTTGTATAATGCAATTCATAATTCATTGTATGCTTTAAGTATCTCAACACTCAAATTAAAGCTTGCCAATGATCATGCCCAGGATTGCATTTATATCTACTTAGTCTACTCACTGAGTATGCTATATCAGGCTTTATACAGTTCATAATGTACATAAGGCTTCCAATAACTTCTGAGTATTCACGTTGAGATATAGCATCTCCTTTATTTTTCTTAAGTTTGCTATTGGCATCAAGAGGAGTAACTGCATCTTTACTTTCCAAATGACCATATTTTCTAAGTGTAGCTTCTATATAATGAGACTGTGTAAGAATATATCCTTCTTGGTTTCTTTTTATTTTTACACCAAGAATCACATCAGCTAGTCCAAGATCTTTCATATCGAAACTTGATTTCAATATCTTCTTGGTCCAATTTAGTATCTCTTTGTTAGTTCCCATTATAAGCATATCATATACATATAAACACAACATAACGCAAGCATTATTTTGAGTTTTTGTGTAGACACACTTATCACACTCATTTATCTTAAACCCATGTGTGATCATAATATGGTCAAATTTTTCATGCCATTGCTTTGGAGCTTGTTTAAGCCCATATAGTGATTTCACAAGTTTACAAACTTTGTGTTCTTGACCTTTAACCACAAACCCCTCGGGTTGTTCTATATATATTTCCTTATCTAAATCTCCATTTAAGAATGCAGTTTTTACATCCATTTGATGTATTTCCATGTCATGGAGTGCAGCTATAGCAATCAATAGTCTTATTGACGTAATTCTCGTTACAGGCGAGTATGTATCAAAGAAATCCAAACCATGTTTTTGACGGCATCCTTTAGCTACCAAACGAGCCTTATATTTGTCAATTGTACCATTAGGTTTTAATTTCTTCTTAAAGATCCATTTGTACCCAATTGGCTTATTGCCATGGGCCAAATTGACTAATTCCCATGTATGATTTTGCATAATGGAATCTATTTCACTGTTAACTGCATCCTTCCAAAATGGAGCTTCAGGAGTGGACATGGCCTCCTTGAATGATTGAGGTTCTGTCTCGGTTAATAAGGTCACAAAATTAGGCCCAAAGTCCTTTCGAATTTTTGTCCTTTTACTCATTCTAGGTTCAAGTTCTTCTTTTTCTTGAACTCTAGATGAGGATGAACCATCATCATGTTCTCTAGGTTCATCATTAACCTTAGATATATCATTATGTAATCTCTTTTCATCATCATGTTCTCTAGGTTCATCATTAACCTTAGATATATCATTATGTAATCTCTTTTTCAAGAAGGTAGACTTGCCCATTTTGTATGGAAATATATCCTAAAAAAATATTGCATTTATAGATTCTATGATAGTTGTTTGTACCATACTTGACCAATCCCGAAACTACTGAGCACCGGTCAATGTTATACCGTTAAGGACCCAGAAGAGTTTCCCTCCAACCAGTAGGCTAATCACAGCGCGACACGTGTCGACATCAGAAGCCAATCATAGCGCGACACCTGTCAACATCAGAAGCCAATCACAACACGACATGTGTCAATGTCAGAATGAAACTAGAAACTTTCTTCTATAAATAGAGATCATTTTCTCACAATATTTCCTAATGTCATTTGTACTAAATCATTCACTTGTACTCACTAAAGGAGAGCTTAAACCTATGTACTTGTGTAAACCCTTCACAATTAATGAGAACTCCTCAACTCCGTGGATGTAGCCAATCTGGGTGAACCACGTACATCTTGTGTTTGCTTCCCTGTCTCTATCTATTTACATACTTATCCACACTAGTGACCGAAGCAATCTAGTGAAGGTCACAAACTTAACACTTTATGTTGTACCAAAGTCCTCTTGATTTTGTACATCAACATTTGGTGCCGTCTGTGGGAAACGACACTTATTCTCACTTTCTTCAGCTTTGCCAAGCTGGTTTCCACCATTCGTACACTCTTTTTTGACTAGGCATCCCTCTCCAACATGGGGAGCGAAGGAAGCCACAACACACAAAATGACACCCCTCTTGCACCTAATGCGAAGCAACGAAAGAAAGAAGGAAAGAGGGTTGCTCTTCAAGCTAAAGTCGATGAGCTAGAAGCTTAGAATAACAAGACAGTAATGAAGAATGAGGTCCTCTAGGAGCAATATGAGAAGCTCTTTGAGACGCTCCACGAAACTAGGCGTACTTAAACACGCAAGCTCGTTGCCCCTGTGGACATCAACCATCATCTGGGTGCCCCCCAACACAGAGGGTCACCTCCTTTCGACATGGGTATCCCTGATGATGAGCGAGCTAATCATCAAAACATTGATCAACATGAGACTTCTCTCAACCCAGATGCTTCGACCCGAAGCAGGAGAAGTGGAGAAAAACACCTCCTTGCAGAAGGGTTGGAAGGATCGAAAGCCATTTATCGTGACTGTTAAGACTCCTAAAGCAACGTCGAGAGAATCCCTTCCACATATGCTCGAAGATCAATGACCCAAGGGTTTCTGAAAGACTCGATCCCCTTGCATGCATTTATGTTGTTATTTCTTAGTTAATTATGTATTTTAAGTTATTTTCGTATGTTTGTAGGTCCATAGGCCTTATGAAGCAATAAGATGCATTTTGGTGCATTTTGGAGCAGTTTTGGGCTTGGAATGAATAGCACATGCATGGAGCAAGGTGAATGGACAAAATTGAAGACTAAAGAAGCTAGGAATATGTTAAAGAGAAAGAAGAATTAATGTAAAAAAGACAAAGAGCTTAGCCACAAAGGGATGTCACTCCACCATTCACCTTTCTATCATTGTCGTGCACCACCATTGCACTCCATTTGGATTTCTATGTCGTGCATCATCATCCATGTTCCCTCCATTGACTCATTTGTTGTATCATTCCACCTCCCTTTCCTTTCTCTACCATGTGCACAATCATTCATGTTCCCTAGCTGCAACACCACTCCATTTTACCCCTATGCTTTGCATCATCACTTCACTTTCACCTTTGAATCATTTCAAACACCACTCATTGCACTCAATTGCTACACCATTCCTTGTTCCCTCCATCATTTCAAATTTCATGCATCATTACATTGAATCATTGCACTCAATTGCTACACCATTCCTTATTCCCTCAATCATTTCAGATTCATGCATCATTACATTGAATCATTGCACTCAATTGCTACACCATTCCTTGTTCCCTCCATCATTTCATATTTCATGCATCATTGCACTCAATTGCTACACCACTCCATGTTCCCCTCCATTGCCATGCACTTCCTCTATAAAATGAAGTGTGTGTAACATAAATTTAGTTCATACTCAGTGAGATCATTCACTCCCATTTTCAACACAACCTTCATCCAAACACATTCATTCATCTTCACATCCATTCCTCCATACAAACAAACCTTCAAACACTCACCAACACCTTGTGCCGTAGCAAAGGAAGGGAAGGAAAGTGTTTGGACGTGCTTGCTATCCAACTTGGATCGTTGGAGCGTTTAGGTGTTTTCTTTCTTTTGTTTCTAATGTTTAAATTCATTTCCTTTCCATTTGTTGTAAATATGAGTGGCTAAACCCCTCTTGGCTAGGGGTGATTTCAAAGCCATGATTATGTGTGCAATATAATTTGATAAATTCCAGTTATGAACTTTTGAATCGTGAATGCAATTGGCTTAACTATTTGATTGATAACTTATTTGTATTTGTTAGTTAAGGGTCGACACTTAATTGGCATGCATAAATCCGTTGCTAGAATATAAGGAAGTTTCACATAATCGTTACAAACTTATATTCACATGTAGTGAAGGTCGCTTATAAATGATCGCGTTAAGTTCAATTCCTAGCATGAGTGACATGATGTCATAGTTGCAAGTGTTTTGTCAATGCTTATGATTTTCATTAAATGTAATGATCGTTGATTGTATCTCTATTATGATGTCATGTAGGGAACTTTAGAAGAATGTTTTGGGTTGTCGAATGATGTCATCCAATCCAATAAAACAAGGAAAATCTGAGAGTTAACTAGTGATGTCACGGTTAATTTGGAGCATTGTCGTTCATAATTCAATGAAGTAGTAACTGGAAATCGAATTATTTGCATACATGTCATGTGTGGAGAAAATGCCTCTAGCTATCCCATCCATCATCTTATTTCTCAAATTTATTTTACAATCTGTCTAGTTTTTCATACTTGTTTGTTTGTTACAACTTCATCCAAATCAAAACCCCCCCTTTTAGTTTATTGTTTCAAAGTGTTTCAAATCTGTTTTAGTTTGTGTATTTAAGTGTTTTGATTCAAGTAAAAGTCAATTTTCATCCAAAGTCATTCCTAGTGTCTAGTTTAAGTTTATTTGGTTGTTTTAAGTTGTTTTGAGTATTTTAAGTTTGCTTTGAGTCTTGTGAATCTTGTTAAGTGTTTTTAAGTATAGTTTTATATTTTTGAGTCAGTTTAAAGGTTATTAGCAAGCCCTCCTAATCCCCGGTCCAGAACGATTCCTACTTATACTTATACTACAATTGTCAAAAAATGGTTAAATTTGTGTGTTAAGTTAATTTTCACATCACTTACTTAAACTTTCCTACTTCCAAGAGGCAATGGAGACTTACGAAAGAAAATTCTAGTGGTACATGACTCCACTCAGGACCCACTTGTCCTACAGCTCATTGAGGAAGTAAACAAGTTGAAGGCCGAACGTCAGGCCGAGATACCTGACTGGAACCAACCCAGGCCTGACCCTCTCATAAGAAGGATCATCAACACCTCCTTCAAGCGAAAACAAAACAAAAGCTTGGTTTACAACTCTATATTGGAAGGGATGATCCAATTGAACACCTTAACCTCTTTGAGTCCACCATGGCATATCGGATGCACACCGACGAAGATTGATATCTTCTTTTCCCCTCTACCCTTTCTGGCGGAGCTCTAAACTGGTATTGCCGTCTTCCACTTGAGACAGTAGACTAATTTGAGGAACTGAGGAAACTGTTTGTCTCTCAACACATCTTCCAGACCGATCGCTTGCATTCTGCAGATGACTTGTACATTGTTCGCTAGAAGCTGGATGAGTCACTATGAGAGTATGCCAGTCGCTTCAGCTATGAGTATTCTCGCTGCGCTGAGGCAAATGACAAGATCGCCCTCAAGGCATTCACGGTAGGCCTATGTGATTGTTTCTTCAAGTACATGATCAATGCCAACACTTGGAAGACTTACTCTGAGGTGATGGCACAGACTTACAGCCACGCCTTCGCCGAAACAAGGACATACCAAAGGAACCCTCATATGGTTAACCCCTATCAACAAGTGGGAAGTGGAAGTCAAGTTCTACCAAGTGAGGAGATCTTGGCCATTCAGACACCCATTGCATCATCTCCTGCCTCATTTAGCAACTCGCTAAGTCACCAAACGTATCTGTCTCTTGGTAAGAGGAAAGATTTTTACTCTCAGCAAGCCCATTACAACAAGAGGGATAAAAGTTCGTATCAAGACAACCAGGGATGAACGTACCGTCGACTATTATGACTATGAGGCCATGCCTCACTCTTTCAAAGTGGAAGACTAGGTACTGAAGGAAATGCTATTATAAGAAGGCATACACATTACAAATGTTTTAACTCTCAACCACTTGAGATCTTTTGTCACACAAGCCATTCGGCAAATATTTAAAAAAGAGGGAATTCTGACAACTTCTTCTGAGTCTTTTGCGTTCCTAGCAATGGAACACTTGGTCTACGCTGACCTACCTTTATACTCCAACTCAGAGCTTCAACATGCATACTTGTCACAAAGTATGTGATACTAAGTGTTACAACCAACATGGTTCACGTATCAAAAGCATGGATCCCTTCATGCATAGCAAAACATTCATAAGCATCGCTCATATCAATCAACATAAACATCATACATTCCAACACGTTCATACATAAAAATTATACATTCCAACACATTCATACATAAACATCATACATTCCAACACATCCATACATAAGCCAAATGTGCTTCGAAAGGGTTCAACATACTTTGTGTCTTCGACACTTGCTACAATGTGCCTCGACACCTTACCTTTATTCTCACCAACCAGGTGATGAAAGGTGAAGAAGGAACTCATCTTCATGACACCAACCAGGTGATGAAATGTACAACCCGTACTCTCCTTCATGCCACCAACCAGGTGATGAAATGTACAACCCATACTCTAATATCATTTGGCAACTTGCCACTCGTGCCACCAACTAGGTGAAGAAGGAACTCATCTTCATGCCACCAACCAGGTGATGAAATGTATAACCCGTACTCTAATATCATTTGGCAACTTACCACTCATGCCACCAACCAGGTGAAGAATGAACTCATCTTCATGCCACCACCCAGGTGATGAAATGTACAACCTGTACTATCCTTCATGCCACCAACCAGGTGAAGAAGAAACTCATCTTCATGCTACCAACCAGGTGATGAAATGTATAACCCGTACTCTCCTCCATGCCACTAACTAGGTGATGAAATGTATAACCCGTACTCTAATATCATTTGGCAACTTGCCATTCATGCCACCAACCAGGTGAAGAAGGAACTTATCCTCGTGCCACCAACCAGGTGATGAAATGTGATGAAAGGTGATGAAGGAACTCACCTTCATACCACCAACCAAGTGATGAAAACAACTCACCATTCATTCTACCTACCAGAGACGAGTGGTACAACTTGTACATGTGAACTCCTAGCATTCACAAATAATCAAAAACCTTCAAGCTTAACAACTCAACTAGGGGAACACTTATGCCCAACAAGAGTTATAGTCACCAACAAAGTCTTATTGTAAGCCTACAACAACTTCAGTGCATGGCATACGAAGATCAAGCTATTCAGCCCTCTTGCATCTACTTCAAACATTTCCCCTCTGTAACAATGCAAACACTACAACTCGTAGAAAGCTTTACACACTCTTGATCAAGATAGTGTGAAGCAAAACCAATTTATGATACCAACAAGAGCTTTATCAATGGAGGGTAACCATAATTCTTAAAAGCTTCACACACTCTTAATCAAGACAGTGTGAAGCAAAACTAATTTATGGTGCCAACAAGAGCTTCATCAATGGAGGGCAACCACAATTCTCAAAAGCCTCACACACTTTTGATCAAGACAGTGTGAAGCAAAACCAATTTATGGTGCCAACAAGAGCTTCATCAATAGAGGGCAACCACAATTCTCAAAAGCTTCACACTCTTGATCAAGACAATGTGAAGCAAAACCAATTTATGGTGCCAACAAAAGCTTCATCAATGGAGGACAACTACAAATTCTCAAAAGCTTCACACTATCTTGTTTAAGATAGTATGAAGCAAAATCAATTCATGGTACCCAACAAAGCTTCACCACAAAAACTTCACCAACAAAAGCTTCATCAATGGAGGACAACTACAAATTCTCAAAAGCTTCACACTATCTTGATCAAGATAGTGTGAAGCAAAATCAATTCATGGTACCCAACAAAAGCTTCAACTCCAAAGTTTCACCTACAAAGCTTCAACTCCAAAGCTTCACTTACAAAAGCTTCACCCACAATAGCTTCACCCATAAAAGCTTCACCCATAAAAGCTTTACCTACAAAAGCTTTACCTACAACAGCTTTACCCATAAAAGCTTTACCAATAAAAGCTTCACCAATAAAAACTTCACCCACAAAAGCTTCACTCACCACAAAAGCTTCACCCACCACAAAAGCTTCACCACCCACAAAAGCTTCACCCACAAAAGCTTCCCCCATAAAAGTTTCACCCACAAAAGCTTCCCCCATAAAAGTTTCACCCACAAAAGCTTCACCCACAAAAGCTTCACCCACAAAAGCTTCCCCCATAAAAGTTTCACCCACAAAAGCTTCACCCACAAAAGTTTCCACCACTACAAAAGCTTCACCCATAAAAGCTTCACCAACAAAAACTTCATCCACAAAAGCTTCCCACACCACAAAAGCTTCACCCATAAAAGCTTCACCAACAAAAGCTTCACCCACCACAAAAGCTTCACCCACGAAAGCTTCACCTACAAAGCTTCAACACAAAAGTTTTACCTACAAAAGCTTCACACTATCTTGATCAAGATAGTGTGAAGCAAAATCAATTCATGGTACCCAACAAAGCTTCAACCTCAACGCTTCACCTATAAAGCTTAAAAAAAAAAAAAATATATATATATATATATATATATATATATATATATATATATATTCGGAAATTCGAAAATTCAAAAATTCAGAAATTCGAAAATTCAAAAAAATAAATAAATTGCCTAGGCCTCCTCTTTTTTAGGCCTAACAACTATCATAACAAATATATATGAAGGAGGAGTTTTGCGCTACCACTTAGAAAGGAAAATGGTGAAATTTTGTTACTTTGGAAACTTGGCTACTAGCAAGACACCTCCTTCGTCAACTCCCTCGATCGGAGACTTGGGGAACTCCTACCATATGCTACTGCACCTTGATATTTGAAAGTCTAACGACCACTCAGTGACTTGGATTTTTCCAAGTCTCCATTTGAGAAGTTTTCCTCACTCGGGAAATTAAGAGAGCGCTACCTCAACCTACATGGTTCACTCACAAAGCTTCAACATACAAGCTTCAACAAAAGGAAAAATTCAAAGAACTTAGTGAAGAAGGTCTTGGTGTATTTAATACAATACGTTGAAATGAAGCAAAGCTTGTTTATTGATATCTTCGATAAGTTACAAATATGTACATATACATGAATCAAAATAAACAAACAAGAGGGAGCCTTCACAAATATTGCTTAGGAGAAGTGTCAGTAGTCGGCAAAGCCCTAGAAAGATGAGGCACCAAAGGGTAATTATTCGGAGCCTCAGTAATAGGCAGAACCCTAGAAGAAGAAGGCACCGAAGGTTGATCATTTGGAGCTTCATTATACGGTACAGCCCCAGAAGACAAAGGCAATAAATGCCTTTGGAATAAACCCGCAAACCTCTGATGATCAAGTAAAATCTGACCATCATATTCTTGCAGCTATTCGAGCTTCCTCTTCATGTTTGTAGCATAGTCATGTGCAAGCCTGTGCAACTGTTTATTCTCATGCTTGAGCCATCTGATCTCCTGTTTTAGACTTATCACTTCAACTGCCAATGATTCAACTTGGCGGGTTCGAGCAAATAGGCGTTAGGCCATATTAGACACAGAACCTACACATTGAACACTGAGAGCCAGAGAATCCTTAACAGCCAACTCATCAGACCGTTTGCAAAGTAGTTTGTTATCTTTGGGAGTGAGAATGTTCCTGGCCACCACCACAGCAGTCATATCATTCTTCATCACATAGTCCCCAACAATAAGAGGACCAGTAGGGGATAAGAATGATGGGCGCCATATGTTGTCTTGAGAAAGCATGGCTGCCTCTTCCCCAAAGTTCAAGTCAAAACGACGGTCGGATGGGCCAGACATTCTCAGAAATGATGAATGAGAAATGAGGTGCAATAAATCTCTGAAGTAAGGGGAAAATTCCTACAAGCAATAACTCTCTGAATGTACATCTTGCAAACAATTGGTGCCTTTATAAAAGAAAGGGCAACAGGGCCGTTGGTTTAAAAATCGAAGAGGCACCACTCTCCGGATTCCGAAGAGGCACCACTTTCCACACACAACATCAGCTTCTCGGGTACCACAGATAACTTTGCCAAAGATCTCTGACAAAGTTTAGACATATCAATTTTGAAGGTCCAGCTACCCTACTATTAACCACAAGGGTAAAAGAATAGTACCACTCTTTATAACTAGAAAGTCCTAATGTATGTCAACCTCCGTGCTCCGTGGCAAGACAGACTAGCAAAAATGGCCAACCTTTACTCACATTCGAGAAAACACTCCCAACAAGATTGCTTGCTAAAAAATCGAAGAGGCACTGCTCTTCGAATCTCGAGAGCCAGACTCCCAACAGGATTACGTGCTCAAAAATCAAAGAGGCACTGCCCTCCGAATCTCAAGAGCCAGACTCCCAACAGGATTACTTTCTCAAAAATCGAAGAGACACTGTTTTTCGAATCTCAAGAGTCAGACTCCCAACAAGATTGCTTTCTCAAAAATCGAAGAGGCACCGTTCTCTGAATCTCGAAAGCCAAATCCCCGATAGGATTGCTTGTTCGAAAACCAAAGAGGCACTGCTCTCCAAACTTCGAGAGCCAGATTTCCTTGGATAAAGCTTGTCTGCAATATTCACACGCAACATCAGCTTTCCAGATACCACAGACCATTTTTTCAAAGTGCTCTAACAAAGTTAAAACACATGAAGCTTGCAGCTCCCACTACATTGCTCTAACTAAGAAGGGTAAATGAATAACACTACTACTTGTTGTAAGGAAGACTCATATATATGTCAACCTTCATCCTCCACAGCCAGGCAGACCTGCAAATAAAAAAAAAATGCTTAACTTTTCTTCATATCTTAGAGGGCACTCTCAGCAGAGTCTCTCGAAATACTCAGCTTCTTTTCCCCCTATAATACCTCTGCAAACAAGCCACACCAGAGCAAGAGTATCTCATATCATTAGGGTTAAAAGCAAGAGTATCCCATATCATGTTTTTTCCCTGTCTTTTCCTTTGACCTTGTTCTTACCTACAAGACAATGAGAAATAGAGCAATCAGTCAACACTTGGAACCAAGCTTCTAGTCAGAAACTGACTGCCTGGAACCCCTTGCCTGATTACTTACCTGGCATTGCTCTCGAGTACTCATCTTCAACATCTATGCTTCCAGAGAAGATACCATATTTGCCTGAGGAATAGATAGGGCAAGTGAGAAGGATACAAGGAAGTATGTGGAGTTAAGCGTAACAGAACACGTGCCGATACATCCATTACTTTGTCAACAGCAAAAGTATCCCATATCATCAGGGTTGAACGTACTCTAGATTTGATGGACTTATTTTGATCCTCAAATTCTTGAGTCGGCCTTATACTCTGGAGGAAACCAGAAAACCCTCAAGCCCAGTTCAAGAATAAGCATGTGGAAAGTTACTTCTTCAAAACCAAAAGTATCTCATATCATCTCTTCTCCATTTGCTTCTCCTTATCCTTGTTGCTGTTTACGACACAAGGAGAAGGAGAACAATCAACCAAAAGCCAAAGTCGAACCTTCGATCCAGGTTGCTTGCTTGGAAGTCTGATTGCTTACCTTGTCTATTACCTCATTCAGCAAATCTCCTAGCTCGGTGACTTGGGGGACTCCTACTATAGGGTTTGTATTACACTTGACCAAGCCCGAAACTACAAGTAAGCTTCAAATGAAATTGATACATTACCTTCTACATCTTCATCGGTTAAAGATACCACTCCTGGATGAAGGAAAAGTACTTCCAGAGAAGATGCCACATCTACATATGAGACAGATAAGGCAAGTGAAGATGATACCCACTTCGGTACTTAGAAGTTTCGTGATTACTCAATGGTTTGGATCTTGTAAGTCCCCAACCGATGAGCTTCCCTCACTTGGGAACTTAGGGGAGCACTGTTTGTACCATACTTGACTAATCCTGAAACTACTGAGCACCGGTCAATGTTATACAGTTAAGGACCTAGAAGAGTTTCCGTCCAACCAGGAGGCCAATCACAGCACGACACGTGTCAACATCAGAAGCCAATCACAACACGACACGTGTTAATGTCAGAATGAAACTAGAAACTCTCTTCTATAAATAGAGATCATTCTCTCACAATATTTCCTAATGTCATTTGTACTAAATCATTCACTTGTACTCACTAAAGGAGAGCTTGAACCTATGTACTTGTGTAAACCCTTCACAATTAATGAGAACTCTTCTACTCCGTGGACGTAGCCAATCTAGGTAAACCACATACATCTTGTGTTTGTTTCCCTATCTCTATCCATTTACATACTTATCCACACTAGTGACCGGAGCAATCTAGCGAATGTCACAAACTTAACACTTTCTGTTGTACCAAAGTCCTCACTGATTTTATGCATCAACAATAGTATTGACATGTATATCACTTACTTCAGAATGAAAAACTAAGAATCTATAAGCTGAACTATTTGATGCAAAACCAATAAAGCACAATCTATCGTTTTAGGCCCTATTTGGCAATGGGACTTGTACTTTTGCCAGGCAACCCCATACTTTAAGCAATTTAAACGTTGGGGTTCTTCCTTTTCATAATTCATATGGTGACTCCTTTCTCGTTTTAGGTGGAATTCGATTCAAATTTTTATTTGCAGTAAGTAAAGCTTCACCCCACAAATTGTGTGGAAGCTTAGAGCTATTCAACATAGAATTGATCATGTCTTTAAAAGTCCTATTTTTCCGTTCGGCAACACCATTTTGTTGTGGTGTATAAGGGGCTATTGTTTGATGAATTATGCCATGTGTGGCACAAAATTCAGCAAATGCATAAGACTCATATTCTCCTCCCCTATCGGACCTTAAGACTTTAATCTTCTTGTTAAGTTGATTTTCAACTTCTGCCTTATATGTCTTAAACATATCCAAGGTCTCATCTTTACTATGAAGTAAATAAACATAACAATACTTACTAAAATCATCTATAAATGTTACATAATAGTTCTTTCCACCACGAGTTGGATATGATCTAAAATCACAAAAGTCACTATGAATTAAATCTAATAAATCATTGGATTTTTCATGCACTGATTTAAAGCTTTGACTTGCAAATTTCGATTCTGTACAAGTCTCACATTTAACGTTATCTAAATAATCAAGTTTGGGCAGCAAACCTAAATTGTGCATTCTAAAAAGAGAAAAAAAATTTACATGTCCTAGCCTAGAGTGCCATAAATTAGATGAATCAACAATATAAGTAGAAACATTATTTATTTCATTCATAGCATTAACAAGTACATTTAGTTTGAATAATCTATCAGCAAGGTAACCATTCCCTACAAACATTTCCCCTTTAGTTAGTACAAACTTATTGGACTCAAAAACTAGTTTGAATCCTTTATTACTAAGGATAGGACTAGAAACAAGATTCTTCCTTATATCGGGGACATGCTGGACATCAAGGAGGGGCAATTCCTTTCGAAAAGTGAATTTCAGAACACATTTCCCTATTCCAGCCATAGCAGATGCATATGCATTTCCCATAAATAGTTGCTCGTTTCCCTCGATTTTCTGGTAGGAAGAGAACATATTTCTATCACCACATACATGGCGAGTCGCACCAGTATCTATCCACCAATCAGCGTGGTCAGATACTAGATTGATTTCAGAAATCATTGCAGCCAGGGCATCCATATTGTTTTTAATCAGGTTTGCACGGTTGTTGTTGCCTTGACCTCCAGGACCTTGATCCCTTAGATGACGACATTCTTGAGCCCTATGGCCTTGCTTTCCACAAACCCAGCAACTTCCCTTGATTTTCTTGAAGTCATTACCTTTCACACTAGGGACATAGTTCTTTTCCTTCTTCTTAGTTTTCTGGAATTTCGGCATTTGCTTTGATGAACTTCCCGTCAGCAACATTCGCCTTGGCTTCCATACTTGAAACCAAGCCCTTCTCATTCTTTCTATTATCTTCCTCAATTCTCAACCTAACAATGAGATCCTCAAGGTCATCTCCTTACGTTTGTGCTTGAGATAATTCTTGAACTCCTTCTAAAAATGTGGCAGTTTTTCTATAAATGACACCACTTGGAAAGACTCATTGATCACCATCCCTTCAACATGAATGTCATGGATGATTTTTTGGAGATCTTTAGTTTTGAGAGACAACAGACTTGGAATCCACCATTTTGTAGTCCAAAAATTTGGCCACGACAAATTTCTTTGAACCACCATCCTCTGTTATATATTTATTTCTCAAGTGATTCCCAAAGTTCCTTGACTGTTTTGCACACCACATAGACATCATACAAAGAATCATCTAATGCATTGAGAATATAGTTTCTGCAAAGGAAATCATTATGATTCCAAGCATCTATGGCCGTCAAAATTTATGCAGAAAAAATATTTTCTCCATTTGCAGTAGGCATAGTCTGGCGCAAAACATTGGCCAAATTCAGTGTTGTCAAATAAAACAGCATCTTTTCTCGCCATCTTTTAAAGTCTTCGTCTTTAAATTTCTCAGGCTTCTTAGAATGAGGTTTAGTTCTTGATTGTTCCATACTGTTCGAAGATTGTTGGAGAACAATTCAGAAATAAACAAAAAATTAACGGAAATAAACAGAACTTGAAATTCTAATATTTTATTAACCGAAAATACTTGCTGTGCAAAATGAAATTACACAATAAATACAGAAATTAATATAAGAATATCAATGGTACTAACTTGATTACAGAAGGTAGAGGCTAGCGTAAAAGCTATGTCCTTCGAACAATATTTTCGTCCCACTCTTGTGCTTGTGGTTCTACAACATCTGCTCGACCAGGATTCAACTACCTAATTCTACAACCAGCACTATCTAATTCTACAACCCGCACTGGATTCTAGAATTCTAGCGAATTTGCTTTGTGTGCTTACTCTTTGAAAATTTCGAACGGAAGAAAAAGAAGAAGAAAGGATGATCTAACTTGGATATTGTGATTGCAAATATATAGGTTGTTTCACACCTTTTCAAATACATGTTCAGCATATTTGAAAATGCACAACTCTTTCTAAGAGTTGTGTCTTTTAATCAAAACATTTTTTAATTAATAAATTAATTAAGAAACTTAATCTGAAAATTAAAATTAATGAATCAGATTAATTTTAATTGCAAGGCCCCATGGCCCTTGTCTTGATTAATTAATATTAATTGCATTTAGGCTATATTATACAAGCATAATCCACACAACCATAAGGCACAAGCCTTTAATCCATTTTCAAATGGTCCATGTTCTAATTACTAGACTAAAGCACTAAACCTATAGGCAATGAACCTTTAGAGTTTCCCGATGTGGGACACCAAAAGTCTCAAAACCCTTACGTGGATTCCACCACATGTACCGGCCATAATTAAATTTGCAGAACTCATTCCAAATTCAATTGATATTCCATCAAGATCATGTCTTTGGAATAACAGTGATGTTGGAATATAAGGGTGTGATTTAGGGTTGAGCACGGGCCGGGCCGGGGATAGCAAATTCTTATATAGGAACCAGACCTAACCCGACCCGGTTGAAACAGGCCGGTTTGGGCCGGGTCCACGGGTCCCTTCTTTTTTTTGTTATATATATATATATATTAAACATAAAAAATAAAAAATAAAATAAAAAAGAGGTAACATTTGGACAGATTCAAATTCTGTCCTAGCCCCAACAGACTCACTCATTCACATTTGCACATTCCCAACCCCTGCAGATTCACAGTCACTCATTCACATTTGCACAGATTTGCATAGATTCAAATCCCTTAAAAAATAAAACTGTAGTGATCCATTATATGAAAAAAAAATTACAAAACTCATACATAACGGCATTTACTTTTGTCTTGCCTTTCAACGAATCACAAGATGTTAATCTAGTTCGACAGTACTCAAATCTAGTTCGTAACATTTTGGTTTTCTGTACCCCTAAGCTTCTTCACTTCCAAAATAGAGGTTCACTTCTATAAAATAAAAACAAACAAAAAATTATTTTCATTCACTTTTTGGTTCGTGAGTTCTTGAAACCTGTAAGGGTAAGTCATCCTCCAACAAATTAAGGAACAAATATTTGCTCCAGTTAAGAAAGCGTCATTTTCACACAAACTGGAAAATCATAAACACAAATGCACAACTTCATTTGATCAAAAAACTAAATCAGAAGCTCAAACAACCGTTCATAAATCCGACTACACTATAATCAAATGCTCACATTCTTTGACACCCAAGAGAAGGGTAGTAAGGAGAAGTTGCTTGAACCGAATGAACAATCTGATTGAGTGTGTTTGTTCTCCCCAAAAGAAGGACAGAAAAACTCAGTTGCCACACCAAAAACGTCTGCACAATGTGGATACAGAGTAAAAGCTGAGAAGAGGAATTTCCATGAAATCAAAACGCAGGGAGACTACTTAAATCAAAATGATGGCCATAAGTATGAAAAACGCAGAGAGACTACTTGAATCAAAACTAGAAGAAAAAAAAACCCAAATCTGAAAAATGCACGCAGTTCTTGTTCTTGATCCAAATTCCAATTAAATTCAAAATTGCCTACCATCAACAAAAAAAATCCCAAATCTGAAAAACACAAACAGTTCTTTAATCAATCCTATTATTCATGTTACCGATCATCTACATCAACAAAAATAAAATTTGGAGAAGTAGACAGTAGACTTATAGTAGCCGGCGAAGTAACGGATGTTGTCGAGGTTGGAGGATGGGTGGTGGTGGTGTCGTTGTGTTGGTCGCGGCGACGGTGATGGGCGTTCTTTGGGGTGTTATTGGAGTCGAGGGAGTCGATGGAGTGACGATGGAGTGGTGGGCGTGGGAGTGAGAGAGTGAGACTGAAACTAAAATTGATTTGGAAACCTAGGTTACAACTTAACGGTTCAGATTGGATGATAGATTATCATTCAATCTCGACTGTTGATTATAATTGGAAACGAGTAGGTCTGGGGCCCCATTTTTCTAAGGTTTAGGAACCGGCCCGCCCCGTAAATAACCATGGCCCGACCCGGCATGCCCTGTTTGTTCCCAAAAAAATAAGACCCGGCCCGTACCCACCCCGAACCTACATTACCCGCCCCGACCCACGGTTTCTCTACTCGTTTGCCCACCCCTAGTCTGTTTGTTTCCCTTCACTAGCCCTCTCTGGACTGGACTAGACTAATAGTTAGTCCACTCCCATGTTTGTTACTTCATGGGACTAGCTTTAATGAGAGTAAGCCGAACTCGCCTCGACTAAGGACTGTGCTAGACGGTTTTAGCGAGAGACGTCGCGAACCATGGGTCTAGCTAATCCCTTCGATTGTTCTTTGCTCGCGTTCTCTCCTTGTCCTCAACTCTGAATCATGAACAAAGACCTCTATTCGAACTTCAATCGGAGAACTCACGAGCTCTATCGTCCGATTCACCTTCGCTCAAACCAAGATTATCGGTCGTGCCCTCCAATTAGGCTCCTTCCTCCTAGATGTCAATTTTCGACGGCAAGGACTTCGGGCTCCGTCCTCCTTGACTTCTTCCATTGTTACCTTTGCTCCATTTTGCCCCTCACATCTCCTTCTTCCCTATTTCCCACAACCAGAAAACCCATAAAAATTGAACCCAGAAAAATTGAACCTAGAAAACCCATAAAAGGGAAAGGGGAAAGAGACAGTGGCATAGATAAAATGGCAGAGAAAGATGAGAGGGGAGGGATGTAGTGGGCGGACAAAAAAATGAGAGAGGAAGATGAAATGGCAGAGAAAGCGGAGAGGGGAGGGATGCAATGGGCAAACAAAAAAATGAGAGAGGAAGATGATTCTAGAAAGGAAAATGATAATTTAATAATAAAATATTAGTGTATATATATATAGATTAAATTAACGATAAAATATTGTAAATATAAATTTAATAATATAATATATGAGTCCTGCTTTTTAGTTCGACACAGCATCAAACGTTTCACTAAATCAGTCCAGCTTAGTTTATTCTAAGCCAGTCCAACTTAGTTCCTGAAGTTAGTCCAGTCCGAGATAGTCCGGTGCAACAAACGCACCCTAAATATACCTCAAGGGATAATAATTTTTTGGTTCGGGACCATTCTGAATCTCATTTATTAACTAATAAAAAACTGTTGTGTTATCTGTTTCATCAGTTAATATTAAAAGTTACATGAAAACTAGTACCGATCAACAATACTTGGTACTTAGTCAATATTTAATCGATATTTGATTGACCTCAATGAAGTTAGTCTAAGTGTAAATTGGTATTACATTCCAGACAATCAATCTTCTACACGTACAAACATACGAAGAAACATTGCTGCCACTTCTGCTTACTGAATCTCAGTTCAATCTGGGAAGCCACTTTGCTGATATTCTCAAACTCGTTCTTATGGGTCTGGGTTGGTTTTTGGGTTTTTTTTTTCTTTCTCTTTCCCAGTGATATTTTAGTTAATTAGTGCGTCAAACAAAGAAGTTGGACACATCAGCAGAGATAGTATTTAATTGGGCTATATCCGTCATAGGTTATCTTCTGGACTGAGCCCATGAACATATCGTAGTGTATATATTTATTTTGAGGTTATTTAGCTAAAAACCAATTAAAACTTTTTTTTTAACAAATGATATTATCTAGTCTAAGGAAAGGGGATGAGTTTAGCCTATAATAGACTAGCAATAATGTGATTCATTTTTGTCTTTGGCGAGAATCAAACCTAAGACCCCTTACTTACAAGTAAAGAGGAATACCACTAGACCGTAATTGCAATTAAAACTTTATTAGCCATATGTCAATAGCCTATTTTTGTTTTGGACCTTATCAAGAATATATTTTTATTCATTAAGCATATATCAATGATGAATGCCATATGAACTTTAGCCCATTATAAATAGTTAGAACATAACTGTCATTTTCTCTTTTTCTCTCTCACAACAACAACAACAAAGCATTTTCCCACTAAGTGGGGTCGGCTATGTGAATCCTAGAACGCCATTGCGCTTAGCGCGATTTCGTTCTGGATTCATTTTCATAAGGATTTGACGTAAACTAGGAGTGCCGGCTGTCGACTACCTGACGCCCTCCCCCTCCTCCTTTATCCGGGCTTGGGACCGGCAATGTAAGATAAACTTACACTGGCGGAGTTTCTTTTTCTCTCTCAAATTAGGAAAATCTATTATCGGCATGAAGGTATGTTACAACTGCTGTATTGAGCTGTTTTGGTATTTCATTTGGATGCTGCGGATCTTCTCACGATAGAGTTACTGACAGATTGGTCCTCTTGGTGGTATCTGTCTCATCTCCAGAATTTTTTTTTTTTTTTTTTTTTTTTGGTGGCAAAATTGTACCTTGTGCTAGGACTAGGCGTAGGAGCTGTTAATGGAGGAGGAATTCAGGTTGTTCCAAAAAAAAAATAATAATAATAATAAATTGTTGCTTGGATTGCTGATATGGAAACAATTTGTTCGAAGCAGGGGGAATAATGATCTTGATATAAGAGTTGATAGATTGTTGGATTGCCGTCTCAGTCAGCAGGGTTGGACTTCAGACTTGCATCTATACAAAGGCACAGATTGCAGACAAAGTTCCAAAAAGGCTTCACCGTCTCATACTCTTAAGCTGTATACTTCGGAAGGCTAGTAGAAGAGTATTAATAAGGATGGTAACAGAAAGCAAACAAATGTGGATTAAAATGCATCATATACCTCCTTAGTTGAGTCATATGGGTTCCCAACAATGGTATGCCATGCAGCTGCATTAAGTCCTTTACTACTATTCATTGATGAATTGGGGCAATTTTTGTAGAGTTTGAGTTTCATTTTTTTGTTCCAACCGTATACTTGGTATCCAAGCATATTGTCGAGTGGGAGTATTAAGTGATGTGTCACTATGTGATGTGTTTGATTTAGTGATATGTGACATCATCTTGTGCATTAAATTAGTACAGTTATAAGTGTATAAGTAGTATGTTTGTATAAGTAGTTTATAAGCTGTATGTTGTAAAGAACAATCATTCAATCAATAGCGAAAAAGCACATTCATCTTCTTTATTTTCCTCTTCAGTTCTCTCTCTCTCGTTCACCTTTCTCAATTCTCATCGCTGTTTGATTTTCTTTTGAATGTAGTTAATTAGAGATGCTTCCTACGAAAGTATTCACAAACCACCCCTAAGTCATGTTCGATAAGTCCATTAACGTACATTAGGCCGGTTGAGAGGGGACATGACATTGTATTGACAGTAGACGTACTTATTGGCATATAGTTGCGAGCTTGACGTGTGATTAGATTGTAGCCAAACATTGTGTCAAAACCTGCTTATCTGCACGGCAATCTGATGGTAGTATAGTACATTCCATGCATTCTCTTTCTGTCGGCATATTCGTCAGCTCGATTCCTCATTTTTTCACATCCAGACATTGTAATATTACATCAATCACCAAGTACTGGACCAACCAATCAGTTAACAAATGAAACGCATGGCAACATGAACCAATCTCTTAAATTCCTAGAGCCAAAGGAAATTAATTTACACCTTAATTTTTAAGGAGAAAAATTAATGAAAATGGCTTGAAAACTTTGAGTTTTAACGATAAAGACAAAATAAATGGTAAAGTGAATAGTACTAGAATTGACTTTTTAGTGTAAAAATGTGGTTTTTCGTTAAAGTGAACAGTACATATAGTTTTTCACTAAAGTTCCCTAATTTTTATTCAGCATGGCAAGTGCTCCATTATTCTCACCTTCATTGGCTCCCAACGAGTCTGAAAACGCCTCTCCCCTCCATCAGTGACTCAAGGTTTGGTCTCCACGGGGAGATTATGATGCTGGTTCTGATCCTGCTATTCGCCACCTTGGTCATTTACATCATGCCGATCATGGATCCAGTTTGATGGATGCTTATAGCTTGCCATGGTAATGGGTGTGGCAGAAATGTTTATTTCCATCTTCTGATATGGCAGGGAACAAGTTCAGAATAATTTAAGGATGAAATTTTAGCAAGTTATTAGTTCTTTTATGCCCATCTTGATTTGATTGTAAAATTATATCCTTATCCCTACGTATTGCCATTATAAGCTGGGTTGATGAGTTCATATTATACCATATATTTTACCCTTATCTTAGTATTAACGAGAAAATATGCCCGCGCGTTGCTGCGGGAACCTGTTGTTTCAGGTGTAATCGGATAAATACAAAACATTTAAGTTGAATCAATTCAACACAATTATGAACAAATAGAGGGATACATGAGTGAATGAGGTCAATAAGATAAGTAGTTTTTTTTTTATATACATTCAAATAGGCTAGCATATAAACACATTGTACAATGAGTGGGAAGAAACTGAACGTCTTTGATTAGAATGAGGATGGTTTCCAAAAAAGTTCTGTTTCCTTAAGAAACAGAAGAAACATGTAGTTCACACATAAAATTTCAGTTACCAAATCCAAAAAAAAAAAAAACCAAAAATGTGACTATACGGCTTTCTTACTACACAAAAATATCCCTTAGTTAAAGCATGCCACACATCATCAAATTGCTATTATATGTAGTATATTCCTCAGTGGCAAGTAATATACTCTCCTTAGCATGACCTCTCAATCCCCTCTTTATCTCCCTAGAATCATGCAACAACCCATAAATACGGTGCCCCTTTAAAATCCAAGCATACATTAAAAATTCAACAATAGTTACAAATCTCTATAAATGAACATACCTTGAAAAGCCAACGGCCCAAGTGATACTGCACACACTGCATGCATTCACATACACTCTCACACACACACTGAAGAATGAACGCATTATATTCAGTTAGCACCATTCAACTTTAAAAGCAGTGAGACCTTCCAAAGGCACAGCCTAACTGACCTCGGTTCAAATAACCAAATTGAGAACAACAGTTGAATTTTAGAAAAGCTGTACAGAGGGGGAAAAAAAGAAAAAAAAAAAGACTTCCTATTACCACAACTGAAAAACAAAATCAAAATGAATATAATAAAATATCAGCAGAGCATGAACACTAACTAACATCCTTTGAAAACATGTGCTGGTTACGTATAATATATATGTGCATAAATTAAGAAAATGACTTGAGTGCCCTAGCAGTAGTCTTTACGCTGAACCAAATCACTATTAGGTTGATTCACGCATCTTCTTTTATGTGCTAAATCTCTACTAAATTGCTCTACGAAAATGACATAAAACTAATTAAATTCCCAATATATCTGAGAAATACAACTTTTAAAAGTGTGACAATAGCAGCACCAGGATGTTGCAGAACTCACTGCCCCATTTTAAGATTCGGTTTTTGTCCAATGTATGTATAAGCTCAGATACATCTGAGAATTTGCTTTTCAACAGTTGTTACTCTCATCGTCTTTTGGGAGAGATAGATACAAAGGTTAAGATTACAATGGGGAAGAGTTAAGAATCCCTCTAAAATACCAAAGAAAAACATACCTAGAACGGAGTAAACAACCGTTTGTCTCCATAGCAGTTTCTCAGAGCATTTATGCTGTCAGAAAGATAGTGCTCCACTCCAGAAGGATGGACAAATGTGGTTTTTTCCAACAATCAGCACCAACCAACAATTTAATGTACGCAACCAAATGATTAAGCTAAACCCAATCTGACCAAATTTGATTTCAAATAAGCCAAATAAGTAATGACAACTAAACTAACCTTTCTTTCCCACATGAAGTAAAAATTCATTTCATTTATCTGTATCTCAACAACTTACACAAATAAATAACTTGAGCTTTGACATTTCCAAATTTGGTGAACTGGATTTTAGAGAGAGCAGAGAAAAAGAGAGAACCTGGTCCCTGTACACATATCTGACCTTTTAGCGTCCTCATCCATTGGCTGGTTAAGCAGCTGCTGAGCCAAATCCTAGACCCCACCTTTTTTTCACGGTCTCCATTGTCAGACATTGTTGCAGTGATCGCAACTCATGAACAATAAGCAATATATTATCAAACTTTAATTCCCCACGAACCAAACACGAACATTTAGAGTAAATTAATTAAAAACAAATTCATGGACAGAAGGAAAAACAAACAGGGATGAAACTGTTACCCAAAACAGAAAAGGATAACTATTACTCTTCTTCTTCGGCTATTTCTCCACTTTCTTCTTCGGTATATTCCTTGTGAAATCAATTTCCAAAATGATTATATAAATTATAAAAGTTCAAACTTATAATTACCGAGAAACCAAAAATGAACATTTCTACTAAATTAATTAAACTATTTATCTTCGTTCTTCGGTATTTTTACTGTGAAACCACCAACTGATATATTGAAAACACCTATGTTGGCAACGGTTGCAGCTATTACATATACAAACAAAAATATATTTCAGAAGATCATAACATTATGCAATTGCAAGCCCATCACCAGAACTGAATTAATCAGTTCAAGATTTAAAAAAATAAAAATTTAATAACCAAGCAAGGTAATGGACAAAACACACAAAGAATCCTAAAACCTCTAAGAAATCCGAATTCTCGGTACACCAAAACAGAACAAAAAGGCATGATCTAATTAATTTGAAAAATCCCAAGAATCAACAGATCACTCTTTGACGACAGTTCTTTTGTGCCACCAGTCAAGCATGTTTCTTGTAAAGAGAACCACGAATCCCTAAGATAATACAGAGTTTATGCCATGCGGAGAGGGGTTGGTTGCTTTAGGCTATAAACAAACAATTTTAAGTCCAAAACCTAAGCCTACATTCAACCTGTCTGCATCTTAATTAAGCAATTCCGCTGGTTAATATAAAAAATGTTAATTTCACAATTTAATTGACAGAGAGCTAGCACATTTGACTGGAAATAGCTTGAAAGAATTTGATAATTAAATGTACTTAATTCACCACTAAGTTACCTGAGCAGAACCCATGGATTGGCTTGTTCAGATATCCAATACGAAGATTGGATTTCTCTTCAAAGAGTATAATCTCAAAACAGAGAGAAGGGAATCTTCAAAAAGTGGCAATCGAGAGTTATGTACTTCACCGACATGCTTAAAAGTGGGAGGAGTTGTTCTCAGAAGTGATTTTCTAACCCGCGCAAGAAGGGTCCCAACCGGACCTTTGATTATTGTATTAGTTTCTTTCATTAAGAAATACCAACTGAAGGTTTAGACACACTGCCTCACGGTCACAAAGCTTAATCAAAACCATGAACATAAGAAAGACATGGAATTAGGAGTGCAAACCATTCATTTAAAATAAACTAAAGTAAAATCCAAATCTTCAACTACAGTAGGCTAGTTGAGATTAATTAAGTCACTAAATCAAACATTCTTTACAATAACAGAGTGAATACATGTTTCACAGAGAAACTAAAGAAGGTGCATATATGTATATATAAGTGTGTGTGTGTGTGTGTGTGTGTGTGTGTGTGTGTACATGTATGAGTACTCTGTTTGATGGGTTAGAGAACTACGAAAAACTGAAACTTTTCAAAAGCACCGAAACAGAGAAAATAAATTGGGGCTAAAAAATGGAATCCTACCAGAGGGGCTTTGAAAGAGTCAGAAAATGCTTCCTGATGATTTTGCACCTTGGTGAGTAGCATTAGGAGCATTTCTGTTCTGTTTTAATAGAAATAGAATTTATGGGGGTTGATATACTTGTACAAATCTTATGAACAAAATTGTGATGTATCTATTAAACGTTCATTAAATTATTAATGTAAGTAGTTAACTTGTAAATTTGTTACATGTGATCATTTATATTTTTCAGCAAAAAAAAAAAAAAAAAAACCATTTAACAATGCAAATACAATATACAAAGACAACTACTAAATTTAGCTTCATTTAGATAAAATAGATTATAGAAAGTCCATTCAAACAACTAAAAGTCTAAAAGGGCATAAATGAAAATAGGGAGTTTTAACGAAAAACCCATGGTACTGTTCACTTTAACGAAAAACCACATTTTTACACTAAAAAGTCAAACCTAATACTATTCACTTTACCCTTTATTTTGTCTTTATCGTTAAAACTCAAAGTTTTCAAGCCCTTTTCATTAGTTTTCCTATGAAAATATTGAATAACCAACATGTCAAGATGACAATATGTAAATCTTACTTGAAGCACATCTAAGTAAAAATGGGTTGCAGCAGAAATTATGAAACTGAAAGATGTAGCTCTCAAGAAAGAAACATGATTGAAAAATAAGAATCAAATAAAGCCTCACCTGAGAGTAAAGATCACATGTGCCCAACTCCTTAACAGCCAAAGGCAATCTCTCTCCATCTACAAAGAAAAAATAAACACAAAAAAGCAAACATATTTACATGATTAAATATCAATTGAACTACAACCCAATTTACCAAATGAAAAAATAAATTCTGGGTTATGTCTACTGCAATAAAAAATAAAAAAAAAAGATTTCAATCCATTTTTCAGATTCAGAAGCAAAAAAAATGGAGAACTACACAGCTACGAAAATTCTAAAAACAAAACCATTAGATCTGAAACTATTGCTCATAGATCCGTGAATGTTAGAACTGAAACAGTAAAACCCAAATTAAATCTTCAGAAATTGATTGAAAAGTCCTTACCTCAAGGAGGAAGACGAACACCAACAACCATTGACACAAATTGAGAAAGGAATGATTTAGAAAGAGAAAATGACCGCACCCACCCTCTCTTTCTCTCCCTGTAATTGTGCACCCAAACCCCCATGAAAAATACAACAGTAAGATAAGGAATTGAATGGAAAATCCAACAGTGAGATAGAGAATTGAATAGGATCTTCCGCTTAAGAAGCCGCCATTGTCAAACCGTTATTTTACAATTTGCTGCAACTTATTCTTAAACGTTCAACTACTCGGGATGAGTATTCTACAACTATGAAACAGTTCCTTTTAAAAGGCATGTCGCACAACTTTATGCATAAATAGGTATCCCAATAAACAAAACCACAGAGCAAATTCCAATAAACAAAACCAGATTTATTATTTAATCTTATTCATGGAACTGTCATAGTTTATGATAATGCGAAGCCAGGAAATAATTATGCAACACCATCACATATTAAAATTTGAGCAACTCACTCAAATGATTGAAAATCTATTACATACATATGGTCTTCTAACATTATACAATGAAGTTTCTTATGTGCGATTGTGCAAATGCACGATTTGCTTTCATCCTAAATCCAACAGTCTCAAGGCCAGCCCTGATAGACAGCATGTTTAAAAATTCAATCAATCGAAAATTCAAAATAAACCCAGTCCTCATTAATAGCTCAGCTCTAAGTTGGAAGTTCAGCAATAATGAGCAATAAACACCAAACTGTCATGTAGCACAATACATCTACTGACCACAAATCAATCAAAAGGACTTCGACGAAGCATATTACAGCGGCAGATAAAACCACCATAGCATCACGAACATCGACCATCATGTTTGTAACATACCAAAAAAACTAAAAAAATTACACAGAAAAAAACCCTAGAAATTAAAAATTATACCATGTGGTCAGCCAAATTGTCACAGATATTCAAGCTCTCGATCAGTCCGTACTTGATCAACTCCTCGAACGGATCCTCATAAAAATCCTGCACCCAAAAACAAAATCCCTATTCAAGACATAAAAATCCAGCACCCAAAAAGAAAATCCCAATGAGAGAGAGAGAGAGAGAGAAATTGATGGACCTCGAAGTTGTCCTGGATCTTGCGGGGGTCGAGGGCTTGGCCTTGGGGGTTGACGCCGGGGTTGGTGAGCATATCGGGGCGCTGGTACATGTTGGAGATGAGGAGGGTGGGGCTGATGCTGGCCTTGGTGTGGAGGCGGAGCACCCTCTGTCACTCTGCAAACTGCCCTCAACCCACTCTGATTGAGCCCGACGGAACCCTTTCTACGATGGTCGACACGTGCACGGGAGAAGCGGTGGTGGTTCTGTGGTGATTTTTCACCGGAAAATGGAGGCGTTGGTGCGCCTGTGTGTCCTTGATTATATATCAGAATTCATAAGCAAAGTCAGAGGAAAATTGATGATTATTGAGCCAGTATTGAATAATGGGTATAAGATTGAAACTTTTGGATGCTCATCCTTGTTTCCAGATGAAAATAAGCATCCCAAAAAACGAAAACAAATCAACTTAACATAAAAGTTTGTATTACCCACCTCAAATCGGCCGGAGAACACATATTGGAATTTCTATATACCTTCCAATTTTTCCGTAACCTTTACCATCTCAGAATTTCTGAATAGGACATGGATTCTACAACATTAGATAAAACTGTCTATACTACACATATGCAGATCAATTCCAGATAAATTAAGATAAAATCAAGGTATGAAATATATCAATTTAGGGTTGGAAGATCACCTCCAAATTTCAGTGGAGAGAGAGTGAGCGAGAGTTTAAGAGGTGTACCTGTAGTGAGTGAGTGAATAAGTGGGCAAGTGATGCTGCAACTGTGAGAGGGTGAGAAGAACACGGAGATAGGTTCGAAGAAGATCAAGGATCTGCAGCAATGGCGCTGAGATCCCCACTCTTCCCTTTCCTTCTCTCTCTGTCGCTCTGTCTCTGTCTCCCTCTCTCCCTCTCCCTCTCCGATCTCTATCTCTATCTCCATCAGCATGGCCTCCCAACTGCGAAACCCTCGGCGAGCGATCCTTACTCCTCCCTCTCCCACTCTCTCTTTCGCGCTGTCTCCCTCTCCCTCTCCTTCTCTCTCTCCCGACGGCATGGTCTCACCGAGTCCCACTGCAGCTCAGAAAGAAAGGAATTGAAACTCGCTAACCCACCCAACCCGTTCGAAACCCTACAGACTAAAATGACCATCGCACCCCTGCCTTTCCACGAAATCAGCGGCAGAGAAAGTCAATGGCAGCCTCGTAAATAAAGTGAAATTCGGCTCCAAAGACTATTCATTTGTACAGTGCAATTGAAAAGCCTTCTTTAGACTAAAGTAATATATTAGTTATTTTGGTATATATTTTCAATGTAGGATATTCGACTTTCTTTGGAGCAAAAAGTGATCAAACGGATGAATTTTGGAGTGATTTCAATTAGAGGATGTTCATGAGTCTTTCAAGATGATTGTATCAAAGTTTCAAAATTTTCTACCAAGCCGTTTGACCGTGACAAGGAAATAAAGGCCAAGCGCACAGTTTTCCCAGATTGACATTTTTTTACGTTTTGGGTATTTTGGAGGTCAATATGGCATATTTTGCGGAAGATTCCTTCTGAGGATTTGTAGGGAACATCTCCATCTTTCAAAATAGACCTTTTGGAACCAAATCGGAGTTGATTTGGTCGGTCAAAAGTCTAATTTTCTGAGAAGTCTGAATTTTAGTTCAAATAGGAAACCTTTTATTTTCTGTTTTATTATTTTATTATGTTTCCTAGTTTCATTCTAAGATATTTTAGGGTTTTATTTTGTAGCAGTATAAATAAGGTTTTTTAGCCATTAGGGCTTTTTTTTCGACGCAAGAAATAGGGGGAGAGAACATGCGCACTACTTTAGAGAGTTTTGGAAGTTTATTTTCAAGGTGTTTTCTTTCTATGTTCTTAATAATTTTTTGTTTTATGATTGTTCGTAACTAAGTTCTTTTGCTAGGGCGAAGTAATGAGCCTTAGTCTAAATATATGATTTTATTAATTTGCTTATGAACGGATGCACGCTTACTTTGAATTATTAATCACTGCGATTAAACCTATCTAATTGTCTTAGTAATTCGCGACCATTAGGGTTTTTAGACAAGTAATTTGATGCAATTTTTGTTAGAACATCACCCTGAAATTGAGGAGGGTTTCTTGTGATTAGTAATTGTAAGTTCACTTAAGGCGAACATCACGCTCTTAAGGGTTGCATGGTTTTTCAAAGGGTTTTCACAAAGCTTAATGAGTCTTGCATGTTTTTATTTGATCTGAACATTACAAACGGGTTGCATGATAGATATATGTTTTCGCTTGAATATCACGAGGAAAATATGCATTAAGAAAACCTAATATTCAAAGCATGTGTGAGGAAATTCATAAGTAATTGGTAAAATTGTGTAGGATTGTTAAGGGATGGCACAACCCTATGCTTTTACAAATTGATTTTCTTTTAAATTGTTCTCTAGTTAATTTCTTTAATTGTTTAATTTTAAAATTCGTTTTTATTATATTCTATATATACTAAAACTCAAACCTCGGGTGGTACTGTTCTAGGACTGTGTGCGGACCAAAATGCCTCTTAAATTGGTCTTCTCGGCGTTTTTTTCCTACTCTTTGCACAGCAAAATGGCGATTTTGCCCAATTTTCTTTAGCCCATTCTCTGTTTTGGTTTTTCTGTTATCTCCGCTTTACGCTCGCTCTTCCTCTCGGGTTCTTTGTTGTTCTTCGCTATCTTTGGTTTGGAATACATTGGGCCAAGTTTCAGATTTTCCTGCTTTAGGGGATCGTGTTTGTGGTCTATGATTTGAAGGAGGTTCTCCATTTGTATAAACCTAGGGTTTTGGGTGTTTTGTCCTCCGTGGTAAAATTGCTTCGCACAATTTCTGGGGTTGCGATCGACGGTGAATATTTTGCGGTGTTTGCATTTGTTTCCCTCTGCTCTTCACCGATATTGGCCGGATCTGTTTCCGGATTTGTTTTTGGTTTGATGGAGGGAAATCTATTTTTGGCGATTTAGGTATGTGTTGTGTTTGGTTTTTGTTTTGAGTTTTGCTTGATTTGGATGAAATTGTAACCATTTTGTTTTGGGTTGGTTCTGATCCTGTGCTAGGTTTTCCTCGCTGAGAGGATATTTTGCATTTTGGTTCCTTCGTTGATCAGTCGCAAATTTGGCAGTGTCTCTGGCGGTCCTCTTATTTTTTGGGTAAATCTCCTTCCGCCAAAAACAATTTCCTTGCTATTTTTACTACTTCGTTCTCCTTCTTCTTCTTCTTTATTATTATATACCTTCTGTTTATTTAACATGTTTGTAAGATTGGTTTATCATTTATGTATGTTTTTATACAATTGTTGCATATTTTACATGTATATGCTTCACTTTTATCAAGTACGTACTTGAGAGATTGGTAGCCTAATTTTTGGGTGAGTTTTTGTCATCGTTTTTTTGTACGTCTGGGAACCCGTCGATAAGTGTTAGATTAGACTGTGTTTGTAATTTTTTGGAACAAATCAGAGGAATGATTGGAGTTTGGGTAAATTTGATGTTAGGTTAAAATTTCTTTGTAATTTTAGTCTGCTGTGCATTACCCATTCGGAAATCACGCTTGAGCAGTGGTGTTGCACCATTGTGCTATTGTGCAAAGTTCCAAACCAGCGGAAGAAGATCGCTAACACTTTGTTTAGACAGAACCGTTTGTTTTGGCCAAAATCAAAAAGGAAAAAAAATACTTTTAACCAAATGGTGTGTTTTCTTTCGTCTTTGTCCATTTTGCCTAAAACATTTAACCAGAACATGACAATTTCACTGAAAAAAAATCCCATTTTCCTACTTTTGAATGAATTGAGCATAGCATTTTAAGGCTTTGTATAAAAGATTATATAAGCCAACTAAGAATCCTATTTTTTCCTACTTTTTCAATGAATCAAATATGTTATTTCAAATTAGTACCTCAATCTTCTTTCTGCTGTTACAATTAGTGGGTTAAGTGATGTTACAGATTTGTTTATGTTTCTGTGGAGATTTTATCTTTTTTTTCTTTGGAATTCTCTGCAGATCAATATCAGGGTAGAAAAATCTCTACTGCGTGTGAATTCGGATTAGAATTCTTCGGCACGTAGCTGATTTTTGTTTATCAAATTGACTGGCCATTCTATATATTTGTAAGTGGTTTTGCCTTTGTATAAAAGATTATATAAGCCAACTAAGAATCCTTTTTTTTTTCTACTTTTTCAATGAATCAAAACATGCCATTTCAAATTAGTACCTCCATTTTCTTTATGCTGTTAAAATTAGTGGCTTAAGTGATGTTACAGATTTGTTTATGTTTTTGTGTACATAGACAAACCCGTTCCTGCAAAGTTTATGTTACTAATTTGTTTCAACATCTCAACATTCGTTCATTTGATTTAAATATTCTTCTATAACAAGTTAAAACTTTATTTTTTCAGTACCTTATCACAAAATAATTCCACCTTGGACAAATTACAAGGTATGCTACAATCAATGCTTTCATAAATTGCATTCAAATTGATTCACTTAGGAATGCATTGGAACATGTTTAGTTTTATGCCCGCAGCATCGCGCGGGTACCATTGCTAGTTAAATTCTAAAATCAACATTTTCCAAACTTTGTTTTAAATAATTATTTAAGAATTAGTTTAAATACAAATTATTCATTCAATCCCTATGGAAAACGACTTTACTTGAGCTGCTATTGTAACATCCCACATCGCGCCAGGAGAGTGATCCTTAAATATATATTCTCATCCCTACCTAGCATGAGGCCTTTTGGGAGCTCACTGGTTTCGGGTTCCTTCAGAACTTCAAAGTTAAGCGAGTAACACGCGAGAGTAATCCCATGATGGGTGACCCATTAGGAAGTTCTCGTGTGAGTTCCCAGAAACAAAACCGTAAGGGCGTCGTCGGGGTCCAAAGCGGACAATATTGTGCTACGGTGGAATCGAGCCCGAGATGTGGTGGGGGCCCGAGCCGGGATATAACAATTTGGTATCAAAGCCAATCTCTGGCCGGAAGTGTGCTGATGAGGACATCGGGCCCCTAAGGGGGGTGGATTATAACATCCCACATCGCCCAGGGGAGTGATCCTTAAATGTATATTCCCATCCCTACCTAGCATGAGGCTTTTTAGGAGTTCATTGGCTTCGGGTTCTATTGGAACTCCGAAGTTAAGCGAGTAGCGCCCGAGAGTAATCCCATGATGGGTGACCCACTGGGAAGTTCTCGTGTGAGTTCCTAGAAACAAAACCGTGAGGGCATTGTCGGGGTCCAAAGTGGACAATATTGTGCTACGGCAGAATCGAGCTCGGGATGTGGTGGGGGCTCGGGCTAGGATGTGACAGCTATACTACGACAACCCTGTTCTCTTGCAAGTATTTTTTATGTGTTTTTTATCCCTACTTTTGTAAGTGCTAAAAATCCTATCATGGGTCATTTGATATTCATGAACCAGATTGACGGGGGTGTTGAAATTTTTGGTTTAATTTATAGTTTTATTCTCTACAACATGAAATTTTTGGTTTAATTTATAGTTTTATTCTCTACAACATGAGTTGTTAGGGGGGGGGGGGGGTGGTTGGAAAATAAATAATGAAATTTTATTTACTTAGAGATTTTGTTTTATGTTATATTTTTTAAGATCTAAGTTCCCTTATCCTAAAATTTGGTTAAAAAGAAGAGTTTAAAAAAAACTCATCGGAGGCTCTCTACGTTTATCCCGAACCTTAGAAGAGTGACGGCTGTCAAACGGAAATCGTTGGATTTCGTAGACTTCGCGGTGGCCTGGGATCAGTGCGACGTTGTGGAAAGGTCTAGTGCTTAGAAGAGATGGTGCAAATTTCATGGTGTGGGGACGACTTCGTAGAGGACTAGTGCGGTGTTTTCTGGTAGGAGCCAGTACTTGGGCCTTGGTATCGAACACCTTGTTGGCTATGGAGGATTTGATGACGAAATTCACAGGTATCACGGAGGAAGACAAATTGATTGTTGTTAATCAGAGGGAGGCTGTAACACTGAAGTCATCGAGATTTTTTCTTGTTGGAAGGGTTCTTTCTCACAAACTGGTGAATAAGGAAGGTTTTAAACGACATATGAGAAATCTGTGGCATCCTAAAACGAATGTGGCCGTGATGGATTTGGAAGATAATCGATTTGTTTTCGGTTTCAATCCCATGCAGAAACGTACCACTATTTTACGTGGAGGGCCATGGTTGTATAACAAGCAGTGCCTATTGGTGCTAGGAGAGGCAGATTCGCTGACATACCCTGCTCGGATTCTTTTGTTCTTTCAGGAATTTTGGGTGCAGTTTAAAGGGATACCCTTAGGCTATATGACTCGGCATATGGGAGAATTTCTAGGAAATATATTGGGAGATTGCATCCGCACGGATCAAAGTCGCAAGGATGAATTATTTGGGAGATTCTTCGAGTGCGGGTGCTATTGGATGTGAGGAACCCATTGCGAAGGTTTGTGAATATTCAACTAGAGGGCAAGCAGATACAAATTGATGCCAGGTATGAGAAATTACCCCTCACATGCTTTCTCAATGGATTGATAGACCATGTTGAAAAACAATGTGAGTGCTATGAAGGAAAAGTTCTCGATAATAAGGCCAAACCTTATGGTTGTTGGTTCCAAATGGATGTGTTAGATAAAGACTATTGACGCACCACAGGGAGACGTTTTGGTTTAGACGCATAGGTTGGCTGGGTAATGAAGGCTCCGGTATTGGAGGAGGTTGATGTTCTAATGGATGTAGAAGTGAGCGAACAAGGGCAGTAGAGCTTTGACCTCTGACTATCCTTGATTTAAATGAGCCAGTTGGAGAGCCAGAGAGTGGAGAAGATAGTATGGCAGTGGTACCTTTTTCAGGCTGAGTGCAATGGGTAGACAACTCCATGATGCGTTTGAGGATAGGAGGGAGGGTGCACTGACAAAGATGACGCAGCCATTATGGTTGTTTGGCACAACGATTGAGTCAAGTGTGGGAGGGGAGGGAGAAGGTCAGGAGGGCAGGAGATTTGGTGAAGATACCCTTGCTTTAACACTGGCAATTAGGGTTAATGGTGCAGATACAATGGTAGGAGGTGACTCTCCTAAGTCCATTAATTCAAACCCTTTTAATTTAGGCCCATTTATCTTTGGCATGGGAGTGGTGCAAGGTGATAGCTCGAGGGGGAGAGCTTCTACTACTTCTAAAAGGAGGCGTTTAAAATCCCGCTGTGTTTGTTTACCGGAGTTAGGAAAAAGAGGCCACAGAGAAAGGGATGAGAGGGGGTTGATCCCGGGTGCAAAGAAGTGTGCTTTGTATACTTCATTAAGATTCGCAGTGGCGGAGGCTGATGTAATACCCAGGTTCTAAAAAATAAAATAAATGGAGAACTTGAGTATGTAATTTTGGATATCTCCACTTTCCATATTTTTGTAGTATCTTATGTGGCAATTTGCGATCATTAGAAACTCATTATTAGGGTGATTATTCACTACTCTATAGCAATGGAGTGGAAGTTTATATAGCATACGTGCATGTGTCTGAGTGCATGAGTTTGGCTTTATTTTCTCACAAAGGCTAAGTAGAGTTTTGCCAACCATTAGAGAATAAATAGGAGTGGTTAGTCACCACTCTAGATAGGTTGAGGTGGAAGTTGGTAATTAATAGAAGCTAATAATTAGGGTGTGGAGGTGGGAAGCCTTTGGCTTATACGTGTGGCTAAGTGCTGAGTTTGGTTTGATATTTTTACCAAGAGTGAGTTGGCAAGTTGTGTTAATGTAGAGAGATTACTCACCCCAAAACATTGGAGAGGTGTGAGTCTATATAGAACCATAGACTAGGTATGTGTATGTATTGGCATGCATGTGGCAATATGTTGTTGTTTTAGAGTGCTTACTCACTAGCCTAGGGGAATTTCAATTAATTGTCTATATTCTCTCTTCAATGCTTCAAATCTATCATTCCAAATCTTCCAATGAGATGAGAACGGGTGCGATTCATATCCCTTAGACTTTGGACATAGCTTTTGAGTGTTTGTTCACCTTGCATGATATTGATTAGCTTCACGTTTGTTGTTTTGCTATTGGACCACATTTCATTGCTAAGGATTAGGACAACATTTGTTGCCTTGTTATTGGAACACATTCCATGGTGATGATTAGGTTAACATTTGGTGTGTTTCTATTGGAACACATTTTATGTTTAATGATTGCCACACTTGATTTCTTTCTATTGGCACACTTGTGGAGATTCTTTGGAGAGGTAGATGTCATGCAATCTTTATAAAAGGAAGAAGCAAGAACCAACAGAGGAGAAGGGAGAGAAGAGAGAGGAAGAAGAAGAAAAAGAAAAAAAACAACTCCAAAGCTATTCTCCTTTTTCAGATTACCCCTTATCTTTCATATACATATTGTTAAGGCTTTAAGCCATCTTTCATTGTATTTATAAGTCCCTCATATATATAGTGAAATACAATGAAAGCAAACCCCAATGGATGTAGTCGATTTGGCGAACCACTTAAATCTTATGTTGTTTATGCATTTACATTTGGAGATCATTGCCATGAGAAGCACTTCCACCAAACTATTGGCAATCTCTATTTATCTCCCTTAAGAATGATGTACAAAAATGTGAGACAAATCCCATAAAAATATATGAGACCTTATCCAACAAATGTTTCCACCAAACTCCATCGATCAAAAGAAAGATATCCTAAAACTAGAAATTCGTCCAGCCTATTTAATAGACCAAAACACCATCATCCATAGATTATATCATAATACTTTCTTCATGAGAGTTGTTCGTCTATCTCTCTACCATGATATATCAAAATTTCAGGAAAATCCAACGGTGTGATCTTCCAATATGTTTAAAATACTAACTTAGTCTCTAATTCAGCAGAAAACTGGACAGCCATGTTATGAGTACCAAAACCCCATTTTTCGTAGCTCCTATCAAAACACTTCCTTCACAAAAGTTGTTTCTTATCATCTCATCTATAATATATCCAAAAACCACGACAATCCAATCTATGTGATGACTTGTATTGTATCCCAATTCGAACAGCTGATGTTCGGTTGAGCTAGCCTTCTCTACGAACCTTTTTGCATGGCCAACATCTCTAGTTTCTTTGGCTCACTTTCATGAAAGTTTTTCAACAATCTAACTCCTATTACATATGTAGAGTTTCAGCTATATTAAAGAAGAGGAAAGGGAAGTGGTGAAGGAAGAAAGAGAACAAGAGAGAGGAAATGAAATTGAAACAATAAAAAAATGAGGAAATGGTAACATATTGCTTATCATTTACATTAAAGAATATTAATTTGTTAATATTATGATTATAATACTCTTGTCACTAATCAATTTGATTTATGTTGAAGCTTACAGGCTTGTTAAAGAAAATGTGAGTATTGATATCTATGTGAACATGACATATACATATGCATTGCAAAGCAAGAAAAAGAGTTGTGTTGTGTTAAGTGCTCACTTGTGTAAAGTGTTTAAGTTGTAAGGATATTCAAGGGCTGAAGTTTGCCTTGAATATAAAATAATGAACCTTGTATATGTCAGGTGTAGGGTTTGAATATACAAATTGGTTGATTTTAAACATAATGAAATCTTGTATATGTCAGGCGTAGGGTGCAGGGTTTGAATATACAAATTGGTTGATTTTAAACATAATGAAATCTTGTATATGTCAGGCGTAGGGTGCAGGGCTTGAATATACATTTGGGCGTCAGGGGAAGTGCATGTTTAATAAAGTGGAAATTGAGAGTTTAATTACAAAAAATTAGGTTTAAGGGATGAACGAGAGTTAACTCATATTCTAACGTACTCGGAGCCAAGTGGTATAAGCATGGTGTGGGATGTGCAGACTTGGATGCCTTAGATATGTGTTGACAAGATTAGAAGGGAGTGAGTACATTCATGCATCTCATTGCATACATTTTATGTATTTTCAAGAGCTACTCATTTCAATTATTATTTTAGTTGGTACTTTTGTTGTGCATTAATTTGTGCACTATAGTTATTCCACTCCGTATTCGATAAATTTTATGTAAGATTTTGTTATCTATTGTATTTATAATTGTTATAATTTAGTTTAATTTTCCACCATATCTTGGTTGTAGAATTTATTTCTATAGCTAAGATATGGCTCACACCCTAGCTCATGAATAGTCATTATTCGCGGGCCAGTGCGTGACAACTGACGAGGTTAGCCCCGCCGAGCCCAATGAGTTGTGTGAGCTGGAATTGTCGGGGGCTTGGGAACCTTCGGGTAATTCGGGCGCTTAAGAGACTTCTTCTCTTCAAAGATCCTATGGTGATTTTTCCATGCAAAACAAAAAGATCGAATGAGCGATGGAGAGGTTAAAATCACACTTGAACTTTGATTTTGTGTTTACAGTTCCAAGCTCGGGATTGTCTGGGGGTTTATGTGCAATGTGGAAAGGGGAAGCGAACTTGTAGTTGAGATCATTTTCGTCAAATCATATTGACTTGGAAGTGGGAGGAATAAGAGATGATATTCACTGGTGACTTACATTCTTTTATAGCAATCCGACGAAGTCTGATAGACATAAATCGTGGAGTTTGCTCCAAAGGCTAAGGGAGAACTCGGATCTACCGTGGTGTTGCATTTGTGGTTTTAATGAGTTTTTTTGTGCTGAAGAATAGGAAGAAGGTGATGTGAGAAGTGACCAACAAATGGAAGGGTTTCAGAATGCCTTAGTAAGTTGCCAATTACAAGATTTGGGGTATGTTGGAAATAAATTTACTTGGGTGACTACCAAGTGTGGGGGAATCTCAGATTGGACAGAGCTGTAGCATCACAGATGTGGGTGGATGTTTTTCTAGGTTTTCGAGTCTCTCATCTGAAACCGAATTCATCAGACCATATCCCTATACTACTGGAATGGTTGCCAAAGAATAATGTTAGATTCAAAAAAACATTTCGATATGAGGAAGAGTGGTCAATGGAGGAGGGTTGTGTGGTGGCGGTGCAACAAAGATGGGCAGCAGAGGTCTATGGTTCACCAATGTTTTGAGTTACGGAGAAGATTAAGGCAACAAGACTATAGTTGGCCAATTGGGCAAAAATAACGAAAATATCAATTCTGGGGGAAACCTCTAAAGCGGAAGATAAGTTGAATGTCTTGTTTGGTAAGCCCTTTAATGACACTACTATTACACAACGGCACGAATTGAACAAGCTTTGTTGGCGTAGGAATAAGCATTTTGGAGGCAAAGATCCAAGGAAAATTGGCTAAAGCTTGGGGATCAAAATACAAAAAATTTCACCAAAAGGCTAATTGTAGGCAACGTAGGAATGCTTTGCCAGGGGTGTGGTACGCATATACGAGGGGAATGGATAAGTTAGTTGTTGACTACTTCACCAATTTGTTTGATTCTCAGGGTGTGATGGGTGTGACGGAAATTATGAGGGTGGTGACGCCCAGAGTCTCGGCTGAGATGAACCAGGAACTGCTCTAACAAGTATCCAATGAGGAGGTTAAGGAGGCGTTGTTTCAAATGCATCCGACAAAAGCTCCAGGGCCTGACGGTATGTTACTGAGTTTTTATAAGAAGCATTGGGAGATAGTTGGGCAGGATGTGTGTGATGGGGTAAGGCATATTCCTTCGTCGAGTCATATGCTTAAGAAAATCAATTATACCCATGTCACTTTGATTTCGAAGAAGGTTGATCCCTCTGCGATGAATGAATTGAGGCCGATTAGTCTTTGTAATGTAATTTATAAGATTTGCTCAAAGGTTCTTACCAACTGACTGAAGGTTATCCTCTCGGAAATTATTTCACCATTGCAAAGTGCTTTTATCCCCAGAAGGCTAATCTCGGATAATTGTTTGGTTGCTTCAAAGATTGCTCATTATATGCATAGAAAGAATAATGGGTGGAATGGTGTCATGGTGTCATGGCGTTGAAATTAGATGTCAATAAGGCCTATGATCGTCTTGAATGGTGTTTTTTTGGAGCAAATTATGAAAAGGTTGGGCTTTGCAAAGAAATTGATACAATGGATAATGATGTGTGTGTCTACAGAATCTTATTTGTTCAAATTAAATGGGTAGCCTATGGGATTATTGTATCATTCGTCAAGGAGATCCCCTTTCACCGTTTCTATTTGTTTTATGTGTGGAGGGATTATCGGCTTTATTTGATTCTTGGGAAGCACAAGGTCGAATCCAGGGCGCCCAAGTATGTAAATGGGCACCAAGTGTGCATCATTTGTTATTTGCGGTGATAGTTTTATTTTTGCAAGCAGTTATTTGCAAGTGAAAGAGTTACTGTGTACATATGAACGGGCATTTGGGCAAGCGGTTAATCTATCCAAAAGTTGTGTGGCGTTCAGTAGGAACCTATCGGAGGTGGATGCACAATTGTTGGCCAATTGTTTAGGGATGGCATGAGTGGATTATCATGAGCGTTATCTTGGTCTACCGGTGTTTATTGGTAAATCCAAGAATGATGCTTTTGCTTATATTAAAGATAGATTGTGGAAAAAGTTGTATGGATGGAGAGGTTTGTTATTGAGTAGTGCAGGCAAAGAGATTTTAATAAAAGCTGTTGCTCAGGCAGTGCCTTTGTATACCATGCAGACATTCTTGCTACCTAAGTCCTTTTGTGATGAACTAAACCAAATGATGGCCCAGTTTTGGTGGGGAAGAGAAGGGGGAAAACGGAGAATACATTGGATGAAATGGCAACGGTTGTGTAAACCGAAGAGTGAAGGGGTTTAGGATTTAAAGATTTATATGCCTTCAACCTTGCTTTGCTTGCAAAGTAAGGGTGGAGAATATTACAACAACCTAACTCTCTGGTGGCAAGAATATTTAAAGCCCGCTATATCCTAATTTTAAGTTCTTACGGGCTCCAGTCAAACCAAACTCATCCTACTGTTGGTGTAGTGCAGTGGCATCTGGCATCTAGAGCTATTATTTGTCGTGGTGCTCGATGGCGGGTGGGGGATGGTCTATGAATACATATTTGGGGGGATAACTGGCTGCCACAGGACCATTTTTATTAAGTGCTGAGCCCAAGACCGGTGGAGGTTCGTTGATTCGTTGATTCGTTGATTTGGGTAAAGGACCCTAAAGGTGAGTTCTTTACTAATAGTGCATATTTTGTGGCTCAATCAGATACGGGGATAAGTGGTGATGTGCTTATGGGATCTGTACTTAATGTTGATACAAAATTCCTATGGAAAGCTTTATGGCGATCGAAGGTCCCAGGGAAAGTGAAAATTTGTGTATGGCACAGATATATGAACACTTTGCCGTCCAAAGTGAATCTGATGACCAAATAGGCACTTAGGGACGATACTTGTGGTTTTTGTGATAAAGAAGCTAACATTATTGAACATGCTCCTTTAACATGTCCTAGAGCGACAATAGTGTGGTTTGGAAGTCCTTTGGGTCTTCGTTCTTTTCAACTGGTTGAAGAAGGTTTTGGATGTTGGTTAAAGTATATAGCACAACATGTATCCAGGTAAAGCTTTGAGTTGCTTCTTATTCTTGTTTGGAGTATTTGGAAGGCTCATACTGAGTTCATATGGAAGGGCGTTGAGGTTTCTCCTATGGATATTCAAATCAAGGCACAAGCTTGGTTGGCCGAGTTTAAAAAATGGAATGAGGTGGCTGTGCATACCTTTGTGGAACTTTTAACTAAATGGCAGCCGCCGACCTATGGCTGGATAAAATGTAATTTTGATGCGTTTTAGGATAGCAGCAGTCGATTAAAGGGTGTGGGCTGGTAGTGAGGAGCTCGGATGGCATGTTATGGCAGCACATGTGAGTAGAGAGGGTGCTGTGAGATTGGTATTTCATGCAGAGGCAGTGGCTACTAAACAAGCAGCTGTTTTTTTTTCTTTTTTTCTTTTTTTTTGCGTAGGTGGATCATGGAGCAGGTCCATGTGGAAGGGGATGAATTGTTGGTCACTTCTGCAATTCAAAATTCATGGGCACTATGGACATATATTTGATGATACTAGGCGACTTTTGCAGGATTTCAAGCAATGGAAAATCACCTTTGGACGACGAAAGACGAATATGGTGGCCCACCGCCTTGCACGGTTTAGTCTCACTGTTGATCACCCAGTTTCTTAGTTTGAAGAACCTCCTGATGTAATTTCTAATTTATTATTAGAAGATAGTACTAGTAGTTAATTTGGTGTGGAACGCTCTTTTTCCCTTCGTTCGGGTTGAAAGCCCCGGCAAGGTTTTTATTGAGGTCCATTGTAAGCTCCATATCCTTAGTTTGTACGTATTTCAATCTTCAATGAATATAAAAAAAAAGTTGCCTTATCCTCAAGGAATTAAGTTTTACTACTTCAAATGGCCTTGTATCTTGTTCTGTAATAAATACTTCTTTATTGAGAAGAATATATAAAGCTCTGAAGTAGTATTCCAAACGATTGTGAGATTAGCAAAGAATTTTGACATTTGGCCTCAAACCTTTATTTTTAATTGAAAATATAACTTTAACCCTTAAAACTTAATTTTCTCTACATAAAACCCGACATAGGTTTTTTACTTGAATAAAACCCATTGACTAGATTCCACATTAACAAATTCATTAATTATGTTTGACTTTACACATTTAAAATTTCCGAATGCCTAAAATACCCCTATTTGAATTTTTTTTATTTTATTGATAAACCCTATTTGGATGTTTGATGTACATAATTAATGTCATGCAGATTGCAAGGAAGAATTAATGATTTTACAAACAAACAAACAAAAAAAAAAAAAAAACCACTAACATTATAAATTCATTGCCTAATATATAATAACATAAAACATGTCTAATATATGTTATCATACATGCTTAATTAAGTCAATAAAATTATATTTTACATATTAATGTAGATAAATTATTTCACATACACATATATACATACATATATATATATATGTAAAATTCATGTAAAATAATTGACCTACAAAAAATAAAAACATTTGATTCAAATAGTGCACCTACTATTAAAATTTTAAAATGTTAGATTGCTTAAAAAAAAAAATTACCCAAGATATGTAAAATACATGAAAAATAATTTACCTACATAATAACAAACCCAATATATGCAAAATACAACCAAAATAATTTACCTACATAAAAAAATGTGTCAAATATATATATATATATATGATATTGATACATACAAAATAAAATACCTACATAACAAAAGAATGCTATTTGATTCAAAATTAATTTACTTACAAAATAAAGCAAGGTTATTTTATTCGAAGTTAATTTACCTATTATTTGTACATATCTTATAATAATAAAATGTGTCAAATATATGTAATAATATATGAACAATAAGTTACCTACAAAAATAAAAGAAAGTTATTTGATTCATTATTAATTTACCTACAAAATATATATTATTTGCTAATCACAAATTTACATATATAGGTAAGATGTATAGTAGTACATATTGGTAAATTATATATATATTGAACTTATAGTAGTACTATATACTTTTGACATATGTGTGTCTATATATATATATATATGTTAGGGGTAATAGTATTTGCAATAATTATTTGTTCATTATAATTAAGTTGAGTAATAACATTTATTAATTTGATTTGAATATTGTGGCACAAGTTGTAAATATTTTGTAATAATAGGTCAATTACTTTTTTACTTGATAATCTTTTTCAAATTTGGGTTTTATTTGGATGTTTAGAATTATGTGGATTTTTATCTAAAGAATAAGAGTTATAAGGATCTATATCTAAAGAACCTATTTTTAACCTAACATTGTCTCGTATCTTACGTCTTATCTTGATTCATACTGATAAAAACATGAATGTAAGATGTTTATTAACGAGTCAATTTCCATTTAACATGATTTACACTTGGGCCTGATGTATGTAATGGACTGGACATTAAGTGTTGGTTTATTATTTAATTAGCAAAAGCCCAAAGCACAGTTGGTTTAACAGTAATCGTCAGCCAAAATCCGACATAATTTTTTCGGTCGTGGAAAAAACACTATATTAGGAAATGTGTAACGTATTCGGTAATATTATTATTTCTTTTTAGAAGAAAAAATGTTCTTTGACCAAAGTAATCTTACCATTCAATTGATAATTATGCGTTATGAATTCAAATAATAGGGCACGTGGGTTAGACATGTCACTGCAAAAGTATAGTTTTGGAAAATAAAAAATGCTATTTCCATATATTTCTAGATACATATCTTTGCTTAGATACGTATCTAAGCAAAGAGCAAAGCCTATTGTGTTAGGTATATAACACAATTCCTTGCAAGTTTATTGTATAAAAGCGGTCTAGGCAGACCTCGAAAATGCACCTTCTAGGCTACTACCGTCTCCTCTCTTCAGCTATTCTCCAAGAGACCAATGTACATATACATTCCTTCTCACTTAGTATTTTGATTTTAGCTTATAAATTAGAATTGTATACTTATAAATTTCTTTCACGTTGTTTGTGCAGCTAAACAGAAATCTTTTCATATATTCACTACGCATTTAACATGGACTTCTCCCAACAAGCAGCTAAAACTTCTGCAGGGCATCATTCCGTTAGCGATTCACCTTCTTCACTTGATGATAAGTCTTCTCACATGGAAATGACTCCAGCTGCTACTCAACAAATTCAGGGAAATGATATCTGTACATCTTTCTTCTTTCTTAAACTTCTTTGTTTATATGTCTTTTAATTTCAATTTGGTTCATTCAGTTCAAATATAAAAAGTGAATATGAATATGTAGAGAATAAAAAAATGTGCATTGAATTCACTTTCTCAAATTTAAACGTCAAATATGTTTTTATTGACTTGGTCGAAAACACATCGTAACACCACCTGTTTTCAAGTCTTCTGTTTCGCGTTTTAAAAAAGGTTAGGTCAAAATGAAGACTTTTGTCACTGTCGATGGAGTCCACGACCACCAGTACCCAATTGAAATCAACCACTGATTAATTAATCTATTTATTTCGTAACATATTTACTTATTCAAGCATCCCTTGCGTGGACTGGAACGGTTTAGACTTTGAGAACGAATATGGCTGCGGAATAAGTGATTAATAAACTATGCTATGCTGAATTTTTACAGTGTTGATTGGTGGTGTATAATTAAGAATCCAAAATTTCATATCAGCTACAAATTAAAGATTAGAGAGATTAGTGGACGTATTTAAAGTATAATATACAATATATCTGTCAACTTCAGTCTCACTTTCTCTTAATCACTTTTGTCTATGCATTAATCCGATGGTGTGTGTGTGTGTGTGGCTGCATTATCCTTAATTTTCGTTTCAAAAAACATCTTCAGTAATTAATATATGGGGAAGCTCATCGTTTTTTTCCCCCAACTCTCATTTAAATTGGTTAACCATACTATGAATGACCTTCAAAACTCACCTTCGTGTAAGAGAATTGGAAAAAGAAAATAATAATTCAGAGAAAGTACATGTAGTTAAATATCCTAGTGGATAAGATTTTGGATTTCTACCCCTGCGTTCTGGGTTCGAAACTCTTCCCTCTTTTCAATTCTTGTTATATTTTGGAACTCTCTTTTCGCCTTAATAATAGTAAAATAAAAACATAATAATTCAGAGAACATGAGACTTTTATAAAATCAAATGTACCAATATTATAGATAATTAAACGTACCAATATAATCAAACGTACCTCTAATAAAGTTGTAGAAAAAAATGTTGATTCAAATTCTTAAAAGGAATAGATGTTTAATCAACAAAATTGAAAAACGAGATGCCTATATCAAAATGCTCCCAAAAAATTATGGTCTAACTCAGGCTAGGAATAAACTTCACATTATAACAAATTGAAAATTTTCTAGTTCCCATCGTAAGAAAATTGTCTATGCATAATAGTGGTTGTCACTAAATTCAAAAAAATGCAATATCACAAATAAAAATTTAAATGCAATTAAAAATTTGTCTAAAGTTGTATGGAATAATGGTTTGTTTTTTAGAGTTAACGTGTCTTTGAATTTGCATGCACATAATCATTAACTCATCAATATAGACGGCATGTTGATGAAGCCAAAACATTTTAGCTTTTTCAGTTTCTTTCTACATCTTGGAAATTGACAATTATTTATTTTTGCTACATCGAAAGAATCCGAACGTATCCTTATCCTATCCCATCAACTCACCCTCCCTCAACACTTTGACTAAATCCAAGGGCTTGAACTTTTTCTTAATTTGTGTTGTTTTTAACCCTTGCATGTGAACGGGTTTAGCAGCTGAGTTGCCAATAAATATTTAAAAAAATTGCACAAACAAAATCTTTTACTCAGACTAAAAAGATTATTTATATAATTAAACGACCAGACTTTCTAAGTGTTTCAGTGTATTATCTTCTCTCAGTTTTCATCTACAATATATTGTGACAAACATGAGCTGATGAGCAAATTGTGACTTACGCAAACCTCATTTCGTTAGTTCACTAGTTCACTATACTTGAACTGATATTAAATTACTAGCATATATTTATCTAGTTCAGAATTATGAGTAAACACAAATTATTTCTAACTCAATTAAATGTCAAAATAATGAATCCTACTCTAGACTGAAAAAACGAGTAAAGTTTCCTCCATATATTCCCTACGGTCCATGGTATTTGGATCATTACTTTGCATGTCTACCTAATACTTTATTACGTACTAATTCTAATTACTTGCAACCATTTTTATCAGACAAAGCATGCATTAATGCAGAGGTTGGAGCAACCATATTGGTTAGAACAGATGTATTCATCTCATGCGCATTTAAATTTGAATTCCTCTTTCTACAATTTAGATTAGTTTTAAAAGTGGATATAGCTTGTACAAATAAAATCATGCATCAACCAATGGAACATTAATTGGCGACTGGTCTACCTATGTGCCAAATTCTAACCGATACGTTGTTCATGCTAATGAGGCCATCTATATAGAAAAGAAACAAGAAAGAAAGAACAAATTAAGTGTTTTTTTTTTTTTGGGGGGGGGGGGCGCTACTAATTTCAATGTATGAAATTAAGTTCTACAATAAGACAGAAACTCAATATCTTTTACTTAATATATTTATCCTGAGCAAGTACCTCAAAATCTCACTTAGAATTGTCTCATTCATATAGTCAGATCCAGAGTACTTGCCCAGCTCTAGGCTGTATAGCTCCCCTCTTTCTCAATCAACTTCATTCCTTCAACCTCCTGAGCTTTGAGGACGTGGGTGGTGAGTACAAACACAGAGACAGATTACTATCAACTTCATGAGTATGATCCTCATCATTCTTCTTTGATGTTAGCCTGAGAGACAGATCCAAATCAAGATCATCGCAATCCGAAGCCTTTCTTTTCAACATCTTCGACTGATCTTGTACTAGATTCTTGCTTATAGTGTCGGAATCTCGGAAAGGGCCACGGTTGGTGTTGAAACTTGTGATGAATTCCTTTGGTTTCAAGGACTCACGGATATTATGGAGCTGGCATTCTTCTTTCAGTGTACGAGTAATCCAAGATGATTGTGGATGATCACCAAATGAACAACTTGTAAGATAATTGTAAGCATTATTACCAGTACTACTAGTGCTCCAGTTGCCTTGAAATCCAGTGCTACTTCTCGAAAACCTTGGATTTTCAAGCGCGGTCCAGGAATTCGTATCGCCGTATGATCCATATCTTGGGAAAGTCAAGAAAGAAAGAATCTTTTGTGAAATTCGATTCATGAAAATAGTAAATTAAGTTAAGGGAAATGTTAATTAATTTGAATAATATGTTAATTATAATTAACCTGAAGCTGGTAGTGTGGCTTCGGTTATATCCTTGAAGCATGGGGAGTTGGCTGAGGTTATAAATATTTTTATCTCCGCATTCAACAAGATGGCCTTGATGATCCGCTAGTACTGTCAAAATAAAGGTCATAAATTTTGTATGAAAATTAACAACATTAATTGGGGATTATTAGTACCTAATGAAAACCCTAATTTATCTTAATCAATAGGAGAATCCAAGATTGCAAATCTTGTACATACCTTGCCCTGCGTCGTCGATCTTCTTGCTTCTGTACATCTGATTAAGGAAAATATTAAGAAAATAAATCTTTTCAGAAAATTCACAAGTTATTTTTGTTTTTGTTTGGGAAAGTTCGAAAGTTATTTTTGTTTTGTTTTTTTTTTGGAAAATTCACAAGCTAATTAATTGCTTAATTTCAACAATTAATGAACAAACTAATTAGAGTTTTTCAAGGACTTTCTAAATCCACTAACCTGTAAATGGCTCTTGACATGTGCAATATTTAGTCCCTTAATGTTCATCAGTTGAAGAACCAACTTTGGTGTAGCTCCTGCTCCAAAAATCATCACCCAAAACCGATATTATACATGAATTTAACTAATCCCTAAAATTGAATTCGGATGAAATACTGAAATTTAAGGATAAATGAAGGGTGTATGATAGAGAGGTAATTAACTTACTATCTTGACCACCAAGCCTCTCCACGGCGTGGATGAAACGAAGATGAAGATCTGGTGTCCATCGGAGCCTAGGCATCTTGGATCTAACATAAGGTCTAACTGATGTCTTCTTTTGATCACTCTCTTCAACTGTGCTGTTGCTTGAGCTTCCTCCGTTGTTTTTCGGCTTACTATTTTCTCCATTGCTATAATTCTCTCCGCTTTCGCTTCCGTCCTCATTCTGTTTATCCGAGGGACTTGTCTTTGAGCACTCAGAGCCTCCCTGGCTCCCCATCATAGCTTGATTAATCTCTGCTAGCTAGTGAAACTCGATCGAGACCAGAATAAGGATCGAGTAATTTTGTGGATTATAGTTAAGGGAACTAAAGGAGATAATTAGGGATTAGAGCCTTCAGTAGGTCGATCGATTGAGATGACGATGTGCATGAACTTTTCATGATCTGGCTTGCAGCAGCTGCTGTCCCTATTCTTTTTTCTTCTTCTTCAGTGTCACATGCTCAGACAGAGAGAAGTAGAATTATTTACAACAAAAGAGACATCGAAATAACAAGACAGAATCAGCTCAGCTCTATTACAATACAAGAAGTGTGCGAAACCCTAGATCATGACAAAAGATAGAGAAACTAGCCTCTCTCTTTCCTCTCTCTCTCATCTCTCTCTGTGTGGGGATAGGTTAACGATATTTTATTCACATATATGGCAAATAGGTAATATATCATGCATGCGTATAAATGCATGTATGGATGTCATGCAATGCAAGAAATAACAATATTTCTTGTGTGGAATATTTTCTATCCCAGCTATAGCGTGCTCCTTCATTTTATATATATTAATCAAATTCCAACACGGGATAACTTGGTAATTACAATGCGTACCCCAATCAAATGGGTATATATGTAGTATGTCTTACTTTAAACAATGAGAGAAAAAAAATGATGTCATTAACATGAAAAAATGGGTATAGGGTTAGTCTACGAGGCCTTTAAAAAATATAAAAAGAAGTTGCTGGTATCGTTTAATTTGAATAGTAATTTTGTAATGTAATTATATTCATGCGTAACATATTATTTTAATAGCGTAATACGACATCCATAACGTAAAAACTAATTCATTATAGTAGTAACAATGTCATTTTCTGTTATTAACAATAACATTATCAATATCCTAGAACATTAGATGGTATACTTTTACGATAATATATAGCGCAATCATACCTTTCTTTTTATGCTAACATCAATATTGTCAAAAGGTAAGTAGGAAGCCCAAAAGTGAATAACGATTATTGGTAATTAAATGATCTACTGATAACTTGGATTAATACTGTAAGAAGATATTTATAGTGTAACAATCAGCGCAGGTAACTTGGTAGTGTAATAAACATTATCATTATGTAACTCACTTTTATTATATAATCTGTACTATCAATTAACATAACTCTTTTTGTCAGTTAAATAGGATAAAATTAATTTCATATCCATTTTAAGTTAAATAAGTTGAATAAACAAATTTAACTTCAGGACTTGGCTACAATTATTTGTGTTTAATACAATCACTATCTCGACAATCAAATGATAATTATATTACATACATATAAGGATTGTTGCAAAATCCTCAAATTCAAGTATTGTTTAGTAATATATAGCTAACAATACACTCTATTATATTTACCCTTCCACATCCCTTCTCTTTTTGTAAGTAATATTTCTCTCCTACCACATGCATCACATGTCCGGTTGCCCTAGTTCTATTAAAACAAAGGGTACTTTTTTTATAAAAAAAAAATTGAGTACCGTATATTAGACAAGTAGGTTACTAGGTTTTATTATCTTAGCAAACAAGGAGTGTTTTAATATTTTCAGCAAGACTAAGAAATTGGTCTTTATATTGATAAATATATCACAGTTGGAGTTGAACTTAAATAAAAAAAAATAAAAACTTTCAATTGGTCTTTTAGTGTACGTAGAGTTCATTCTGATTCGCTGTTAGCAAGTGCTGAAAAATAATAATAGTAGTTAAATAATACTATTGATATAAAATTCAAAACTTTTAACAAGTTTGACAATCAAAGCATTATCCAAAATGATTTTGAGATTGGCACAACTCTTTACTTCGGTCACTGAGATTTAAAATCGATAAAACTAGTCCCTAAGATTTAAAATCGATAGAAGTGGTCCCTGAGTTTGTCTACTGTCAACCCTTTTGATCATTTCGTAAAAAAATTCAATTAAATAAAGAGGAAATGACAAAAAAATATAGTACGTTATGCTATAGTTTAGGGGCGCAAGTGACCCTTTACCACAATTTTTGACACATGTTTTTGTAGGGCTCACTCCGTAATGTAGTTTAACAATTTAAATCATCTATATATCTTGTAGAATCTCATTCCTAGATCATCCTTACAAAAAAAAAATATTAGACATTCATAAAATAGGACAAATGCAAAAACTTTGACACAGATCATCACTTGTATCCATTTCATGTACATAAATTCAGTTTTAAGTGTAACTACTATAGAGACATCGATTGTAATTAGATTGGATAAGACTACCCTCTCAATCCATATGTGATTCATAAAATAGGAACTACCATTTTCACCCCAAAACATGTTCACTACGTTACATTATTTTTGTCACATCCCGGCTCGGGCCCCTACCACACCCCAGACTCGACTCCACCGTAGCACAATATTGTCCGCTTTGGACCCTGACCATGCCCTTACGGTTTTGTTTCTGGGAACTCACACGAGAATTTCCCAATGGGTCACCCATCCTGGGATTTCTCTTGCACGAACTTGCTTAACTTCAGAGTTCCGATGGAACTCGAAGCTAGTGAGCTCCCAAAAGGCCTCGTGCTAGGTAGAGATGGGAATATACATATAAGGCTTACAGGATCCACTCCATTGGGTGATGTAGGATGTAACAATCCACCCCCTTAGGGGCCCGACGTCCTCGTCGGCACACTTCCGGCCAGGGATTGGCTCTGATAACAAATTGTCAAATACCAGCCCGAGCCCCCACCACATCCCGGGCTTTACTCCGCCGTAGTATGATATTATCCGCTTTGGGCCCTAGCCACGCCTTCACGGTTTTGTTTTTGGGAACTCACACGAGAAATTCCCAGTGGGTCACCCATCCTGGGATTGCTCTCGCGCAAACTCACTTAACTTCAGAGTTCCGATGGAACCTGAAGCCAGTGAGTTTCCAAAAGGCCTCGTGCTAGATAGAGATGGGAATGTACATATAAGGCTTAGAGGATCCACTCCCCTGGGTGATGTGGGATGTTACAATCCACCCCCCTTAGGGGCCCAACGTCCTCATCAGCACACTTCCGGCCAGGGATTGGCTCTAATACCAAATTGTCACATCCCGACTTGGGCCCCTACCACACCCCAGGCTTGACTCCGCCGTAGCACAATATTGTTCGTTTTGGGCCCCGACCACGCCCTCACAGTTTTGTTTCTGGAAACTCACATAAGAACTTCCCAGTGGGTCACTCATCATGGGATTGCTCTCGCACGAACTCACTTAACTTCGGAGTGTTGTATTCATTCAAGAAAAGAGCAAATTAAAGAAGTCTCAACCATAGTAGAGAAGCTAAAGTGATTTTTCTCTCTTGGCACTACAAGACAACATGTCATCTACTTTAGTCGATGGCTGTGGTAAATTGCAATACACCATGGCCATTGCCCGTAGTGTATCAAGATGTTGTAAAAGCTAGGGTCCTTCGGGATGCTTGCTTTACAGGAAGAATATATCAATCATTTAATGGGGTAAAACTCTCAAGCTGGTTGATGCATGTGTGTTTCAGCTGGCTGTTGCTGAATGCAGATCTTAAGCTAACTCCATCAAAAAGATAATATCCACCATGTATATATGTCTGTATGTATATATTCGCATCAGTCGGGAATCACGGGGATTGTTCTTCCTTGAGATTTGGCCCTTGTTCATATGCCACCTACGTCACCTTTCTATATTTCCACACTGGCACTGTCTTCTTAATTAATTATTTCCAAAAAAATAATCTAAACAATTTTTAAAATGAAAAATACAAGAAAATAGTACTATATGTTGCTGCTGTTATATTCACATCAAGGGTCCTATACACGAAAGAGTTCGCACCTTTTTTCATCTCATATTTTCATACATGCTAAGTAATTTTATGATGGTCACGTGATATTATTATTTCACTCAAAATTTAATACGTAGGTTTTTCTTCACTAATAAGTCTTAGAAGTAAAACATATCAATTTTGATACTCACTCTTATTGTAACTTGTGTACTGTACACCGTATGACTTGTGTTCCCAATACTAATAAAAATTTCTTTAATAAAATACATAGAATAAAAAAGCATGAAATGAAACGTTGAGATTAAGCATGCTAGAAGTTTCTGGGACATTGGTTGGGGGCTGGAATTGAATTTAAGTTTCAAGTCATTTTCTCTCTTGCATGCATGATTTTATATCATCAAAGTCTATGCTTTTAGGTTTGTAAGAGAACTTTTTCATTCCTCCCACGTGTAAATATCTGTAGGCCGTGAATATTGAGGGTCATCAACAAGATAAGGCACAGCAAGTCATCCCTTTTCTTTCCAGTCACGGGGTTCTTGCACCTAGCTAGTTATGTAACCGTGGCATGTCAAACTTTATATTTCTCATGGAATAATCATCGCTAAGTAATCTTTTGGTTAGTAAAGTGTGCTAGCTAGCTATGTGTATATGTTCCATAGCCAATTATATCTCTTACAAACATCATATTCGCAACCAATTAGTTTTTGATCTAATAATGTTTCTCTTCTTCGCAAACTTAAAAAACAGAAAAACACGAGATTCACTCCTCTATTTGAGCATAGAGTAAGCCGTGTAGATTCTATTTTCTTTTTCTTTTTCTTTTTTTTTTATCAGAAAGATTCTATTTTCTAAAGTAGAAAAGGTTGTAGTTAGTAAAAATATTTTCTTGTAAGAGCAGCTCCAGCCCGATGGACAGGAGACCTTGAAGACCCACACGCCCCAGCAACAACCTCCAGCCCATGTGGGTGATTGGGGAGGGAGGGGGCCCAAGTGAGAGGCCTGGCCCGAATTGGTGGCCCGAGAGCCCAAGGGGAATGTGATGCAATGCTGACTTCAGGGTGGCGTTAGCCACTATTTTATTATTTTTGCATCAGGCGCGTGCACAACACGTGCGCATGGGGGCGCATCCCGACAACATTTCAGAAGCATGGGGCCCACGATGCAGATGACAAAATGTTACCGTTGGTGGCCACGTTGCTTGTTCTCGTCCGTTGGATTTCAACGGTTACTTGTTCTGGACCGTTGGATTTCCAACAGTAAAATTTTTTTTTAAACCTTCCTCAATATCAGCTGTTGGATTTGAGATCAACAATCCACGTTATTCACCTTTATAAATTTAAAAACAAAAAATCACATTTAAAAATTCTAAAGTCCACATCCTCGTACACCCCTCTTGGCAGCTTGCAAAGTGTTTTTCCTTTGTACTTCACGGACGTGGCATTGTTTTGACAAACGATGACCACCTTGGGTAAATGTCGTCTCCTATGTAGTATGGCTCGTGGTACTTATGTCCGTTGACCCAGTACGTGACTCTTGGTGCTTTTCCTTGTAGGACATCATTGAACACTAAGAATTGGGCAAGGACATTAAGGTCATTTTGAGCCCCCGGAACACCGAAAGAAGCATGTCAAATCCATGTATCAAATGAAGCCACTACCTCCAAAATGATACTTTTTGCTCATTTTATGTCCCCATAAGCTCTTTGCCATGCAGTTAGACAGTTTTTCCAAGTCCAGTGCATATAGTCGATGCTTCCAATCATCCCAGGAAAACCTCGCATCTCGGCCTTCTTTAGAAGCCTTTGCAAGTCCATCTCAGTAAGTCTCTAGAGGTATTATGTGGTGTAGAGAGATTCGATTGCAGAGCAAAACCTCATCAGGGACTCAAGAATGGTTGATTTCCCCATCCTCGCTATCTCATCCATTTGGTCTGCAGATGCTCCATATGCAAGCATCCGCAAGGTAACAGTAATTTTTTGCTCAGGAAAGAGACCCGTAACACCAAAAGCATCCTTCTTTTGCATAAAGTAAGAATCATGGTTGCAAACAACAATCATGATTTTGTTGAACAAATGTCGTTCCATTCTAAAACGACGTCTAAAGTACGTATCAAGGAATGCACAGTTACAGACAAAATAATAGTCCAAGAGATCCGTACCTCATCGTTGCCTGCTTATATTAATGTTTGTTGAACGGCTTGGCCTACAGATCTGAGTCACAGCTTGGATGACTCGACGAGAATGTGAGGCTTTTTGGCTTCTTGCTTCATCCTCTCTCATTTTACGCTCCTCATTCTCTTCCTCTTCCATCTCATTTTCGCCCACCTAGAGATTGAACATTTCTTCCCCTTGCTTAAACAATGTTTTCTCTTGCTCATCGATTTCCCACAACATCCTTGAAGAAGACATTATAAGAAGGAAGCAGAAACTATGAATAATGATAGAGATTTTGATTTTGGTGTGTGATTTCTTAGGAGGGATGGTGGGTTATATGGAGGAAAAAGAAAGGATTAGGTTGTAGATAATGCCACGTGGCATGCCGTCATTCGTTAAAAATCTGATCGAAATATATCCTCAAAGATTGTAAACAGATTGTGACACATGGCGTGACGTGATTAGTTAAAAATCTTATCGGAAATCTATCCTCAACGATTTTGAAAAGGTAACGACACGTGGCACGACGGCACAACGAGAACGATTAAAAATCTTATCTGAAATTACATATAAAATTCTTTTGTATAATTTTATAAAATAAAAATACTAATATTTTATGACCTATTGCCATGGCTATTTAGTATAGGGATGGAGATGCAAAAGGCATTTACTATTCATTAAAGGCAGTTACTTTTCATTGGAGACTATTCAATAGTGACTTGCCCTAAGGGGCCTTTGCAACGCTGGAGTTGCTCTAAGATAACCACGAATATCATATTGAACCACTGTTTATAAGTGAATTCTTATCTAAAGTTTGATTCAAATTGAGAGTTTGGTAACACATATCACTGCCCAAAATTAATACGTATTTGTTGACAAAAGAATATATATTCTCCTAGGGGAGGATCTATTAAGGGGCAGAAGGGTCAGTTGATCCTTCTAATTTTGACAAACCTCCATAGAAGACTTAAGTGCTGCCCTGTTAAAGCTTAGAATTGTCCTTGAGATATTGCCCAATAGCTGCTCGATGAATGTTCAATGAACATTAGGTAAGGCAGGGCAAGGCATTGTGTGCAGCAAGTTGATTCAAAGTCTCTTTTGATGCTTATGTGCAGCTTTGCAAGCAACAAAACCAGGTCATTTTCTATCATTTTTTTTAATAATAAGACCTGGCCACTTAAAAAAAAACTTAAGTTTCTAGCCTAGACATACATAAAACTCAAATCTATAAAATCCTAATTTTTACCAAATTTCAGATCTTTTAAAATTTCAATTTTTTCTTTGTTTTTATTGATAATGAAGCTATAATACAACATTTTCAAATATGAAATTGATCGCATCCTGATCAATTGTCGCTTGTAATAAACAATTGTAGTTTGTAATGTTATTTATTTCATGAATTATGAATTATAGAAATATGATTTAATTTTTAAAAACTATTTATTTGTAAAAGAAATGTTTGTGAATTTTTACACATGACCTCCAAAACCAATTTTTTCATGAATCCACCACCGCTCTAATTGATTAATTGCAAGGACTTAATAAGATTAGCAAAGTATTACTGAAGCACCCATATATGAACAAACTAATTAACAAGTTAAGAAAGAAAATATGTCAAAGGCTCAAATCACACCCCATAAAGTTTAAACCCTAAATATTCAAAGCACACCATAGCTTGCTAGAGAAGAGGACAGACACTATACAGCAAAAGATGGACAGAAACGAAAGCCCTACTGAATACGAAAAGATTCACTCCAACACTTAGCCTGTGAGGTCAACGCCCAACAGTTCCTCTGTCCCTTTTTCTTCGCATTCATACGTATTTTATGCCAATAGTTTAATTTGCATGAGAATACGTGAGCCTATTAATGCGGATCTAACCCATTATTTGAGAATGAGGATGTCTGTCTTCTTCTAGGGTCTCTCTGCTCCTTCAGTCTTCACACATATTTTATTATTATTTTAGTCACATTAGTAGCTAGGACATCAGTGCCCGCATCTCTGTAATATTGTAATGCATGCATGGTCTGCATATTCCATGCAAACTGGCCTTTAAATATATGTATGATCGATATCGACGATGGCATCTAAATAATTTTAAGTTTTTCAAAGAAGTTTCACAACTGCTCCAAAGTTTATCGGTAGGTGGGGTGGTATTTCCATCTGTATTATTAAAACAAAATTGGTGTATTTATATGGAGACCATGCAAATTTCATAATAAATAAAACTGGTGAGGAAGTTGGACCTTTGAATAAAGTAGTATCAATCTTTTCATGAAGGTCCAGCGATTCATTCCCATATATCACTCAATTATAAGTGAAAAATTATGAATGCTTATATTGGTCGCATGTGGGGTCTTGAAGGCTCAATATATACTTAACCTATTAGAGAAGTAACACCAAAATGATGAATTTACAAGGTTTAATTGTTCAACCAATATATATGTAGGGAAATTATTTTGATCAGTTTAAGAATTGGAATTAGTAAAACTATATATACTCTATATATATGCAGTATAAATTTATTTATATATATACATGTGTGTGTTTATTTTCACACATATTTATACTTGATAAAGATAATACACTTTAATTTGAATTATTAAGCACATTTCTTATTTTAATATAGTATCCAAAGTACAAGAAAGCTACTTTATACTACTATCCATTGATATTCTTCATCACATGTAATTGAGATGTCATAAGTCTGAATCACATTAAATAACGAGATCGATACCAATTTATCTTCTTACACTTAATGTAAATATATTATTGCATAAAACATAGACAATCAAGAAAAGAATAACTTTAACATTTAGTTGGACGATATCAGTATAAGTATTGCATTAATTTTACGACATCATTTTAAATATCAGTACCCTTTTTAATAAATTTACATTATAATCATTAAAGTTTATATACTTCTTGAGTCCTGGCTCTACATAATAATAATGACGAGATTATAAGATATTGTTTATTACGCTATCAACGTTGATCGTTACACCATGAACGTATAGATATAAGTTATTTAGTGGACGTCACAACTTATCGTCATTCACTTTTAGGCTTACTACCTTCATAATCCAAATGGTGTTACTATATGATGTTAATAAGCAATGTATGAATTATCAGAAGGGTAGGCTACACTAGTGTGATGTTACATAGTTGACATAATTTTAGTTTAATTACTCAAAATGACATTGTTATTACTAGCATATGCCTACACACATTGTGTGTGTGAACATTTATTTATTTTTAAATATGAAGGGGAGAGAGAGAGAGAGAGAGAGAGAGAGAGAGAGAGAGAGAGAGAGAGAGAGAGAGACAGAGAGAGAGAGAGAACGTGGGAATGGGAAGGGGGATGAGAGGTTTTTGTTTTTTATTTTTTAATATTAGATATATGTTAAAATCACTTGTAGGTAAGGTTTAAATATAAAACAACAAAATTTGGTTTGTGAAATCACATTACTGCCCATAATTTTGTTGTTGTAATAGAAGACTAAATAGTCTTTTCACCCTCTTTTGGTTGACAAAGAGGGTTTTGTTAATAGGCAGTTTAGATTATAACATGGTTGGGTTTTATGTTGTGGACTTCATATTATGATGTCAAGGTGTGAGGATGCGAAGGTAAAACAGTCCCACATCAATGAAAGGAAAACCTTGCAAAGGTTTATAAGAAGTTGACTACTCCCATATATATTGCTAATTGGTTTTATGGTGGAACTTTAACTTTTTCATATATAGTACCAGAGCATGTTGGCCCACATGTGAAGTCGACAGCCACACGTACTCCACGTCACTCAATTCATGTTGTCCACATTTTTTGGTTGAAAATTCGTCACATGTGAGAGGACGTGTGAGAATGTGAAAGTAAAAGAATCTCATATCGATGAAAGGAAAATCTTTGCAAAGGCTTATAAGAGGTTGGGTTACTCCTCATATTGCCAATTAGTTTTATATTTGTATCAGTCCAACCTCTCAAAGGAAAATCTTTGCAAAGACTTATATATAAGAAGGGTTGGGCTACTCTTTATATTGATAATTGATTTTATAATAATATCAGCCCAACCTCTTAAAAAAAACATATTGACTATATGGAGAGTAACCCATATACCTTATAAGCTCTTACAATGGTTTTTTTTTTTACCAATATGAGACTGTTTTAACATAATATATAATTAATATCTTATGCATTGACATGAATGCATAACAAAAACATTGTTGGATTAAATACTTACCCCCTTCTCTTAAAAGACATCGTAGACTAACTGTGGATGCAAATTTCTTCCTCCTTGATCCTGGACAATTTTGCACCTACAAAACAATTAACACCTTAGGTTAAGGCCAAGAGCCTCACACGCTCACAATGAATGGGGGGGGCTTTGGCCGAAGAACCTCCGATGCCAAAGTTAGAATTTAGAGAGAAAGAGTGTTTAGAGAATTTTGGGATTTTTGCCAAAGTGTTTGAATTGGCTTTTTTGGTGAGAATGAGAGTATATTTATAGGGATAGGAGGTGGCTAGGGTTTTTTTGGTTTAATTTAGGTTTAATTAGGAGTTACAAAATTGATTATTTGTATAAATGGGGTAATAAAATGGAGAAATGTGAAAAAGGTTAGGAAAAGGGAGGTGGCCGGCCTCTTAGTAGTTTTAGGTGTGAATGGGTGTTTTAATTGATAATTAAGGGATTGATTAGGTAATTAATCCCTTAATTAATCAATTTTTAGGGAATATGAAAGGAAAATATCATTTAGCTAATTGATTAGCTAAATAATGGAATACAAAATATATAGAATAAATTAGGTTTTAGGAATTACCTTATAGAAAGGATTTGATGAAATAGGATTTAAATTGTTACCTATTTTGGGCACTTTTGACTTGGTTTAAGGATGATTGCCCGATGCTCGCGCGTAGGAATCCCAGTATGCCTCAAGGGTATTTTTGTCCTCTTTTACCCAAGAATCCACGTGTCGCCTTGTGATTATTTTTGGCTCCACAAATGCCCCCACACCTGTTGGGCTGCTCGTAGGAAAGGGCAGCAGGTGTAGAGATCATCTTGCTTTAGGAAACGTGGGATTGCTTCCTATTTTGATGTAGATTCTCTCTTTAATAGGAAATTAGATCCTTCTAGGAAAGGGAAATAAATTTCTCTCAAAGCCTATTTAAGTCCACCTTAAATGGGCTATTAAATCAACTTTGGAGAGCGATTTATTCTACCCTACAAGAGAGAGATAGCTTAGAGGATATTTGTTCCCCCTCCTCTAGCAATTTTCTACATCTTGCCCGTGCAAAGGACCGTCTTTCGTTGCTTTCTTCATCTTCTTCATGCCGCACTGAGGTAAGAAAAAATTAATTTTCCTTGTCTTCTTCTTGGATGGTGCTACCTCGGGGCAACCGTCGGGGTGGTGCGGCATGTCGGCTGGCATGGGCCAGGAGTCGGCTCAGCATGGGCCGATGAGGTGTTGTGGCAGGGATCACTACTTTAAGCTGCTCGACTTGGCTAGAACCAAAGGCAGCTTGTATGGCTGGGTCCACAGATTGTGGCGATGTGGCGCAGTGCTAAGCGAGTCACATGGCTCATGTCTTTTTGGGCTTTTGGACATGACGCGAGCTAGGCAGGTGATTAAGAGAAATGAAGAGGTTGTGGGCTTCATGAGCTGCTGGAATGTTGGGTTGAACTCTCTTGCTGGGTACCACGAATGGCATTGGCTATTTTAACTCTCTTCGTTAGGAGAAACGTGGGCTGCTCCCAAAATAAGAGATGAATAGGATTAAGGAGGATGCATTGGCTCGTCCAATCACCGTTGTGGATCATGCTGCAAGTGAATGTGGGAAAATGGATCTTCCCTGCCTGCTCAAGAGATGTCGGCTGAGAAAAAACCAAACACTTCTTTCGCTGCTTATGCAAATGATGAAAAGTTGATTGCTGCTTATAATCAAGTGATCCACTTCAAGAGAATCGTCGATAGGCTTGAACCCCAAATGTTGGAACTTTAAGGTGTACTAAAGATCAACGAAAGTTTGAAGAAAGAAGTGGATGAGCTGCAGCGCGTCCATGTTGGTATTGGTGAAGTAGTTGGAGAAGTTGGTGCCCAAGCTAGAGCAGTTGGGGGTGATGCCACTGCTAAGAGCTTTGCGGCTGCTGAAGGTGTGGCGACCGAATAGTCGTGGGATGTTCAGGCTGCTAAAGTGTAGTTATCTAGGTAGCCTTTAAGATTTTCTTTGTTTTTCCTTGTAGCTTTTGTTTTGCTTGAACTCTTTCGGCCTTTGCTAGTCGTTTATAAACATGTTTTCCTTAGCTTTTCTTCATTTTTGCTTCTTTTGTTCATGCCCTAACCTTTAGACTTGATAGACCAGTGGCAAGTATGCTACTTTTTTATAAGCAGACAAGCTCGCGTAGCCTATGCAGCCGTAGGTGTTGGTGTAGAACTTTGCAAAGTTGTTAGCCATTGGGTTGACAGCCTGATGCCTTACTTACAGAAGCAGATAAGTCCGCGTAACCACTAGACTGTTAACCTTGACTTTCTCCAATTTCGTAGGTTGCGTAGCAAGTATCACAACACTTTAGGACTTGGTGTAGGTTGTTCCGCGCTTGGCAGATGTGAAGCTTATCGACTACGTAGCATGTCGGCAGTGGATAAAACTTCGTATATGCGTGCTAGCTTGTTTAACCTTTCACAAGAATGTGTGATTGTATAAGTCTAGTGCGGCTTTACTGCTCGAAGGGCAAGCCGTAGGCAGTCTTCCGAAATTCGTAGACTACCTTAGTGCACTCGGTAGCAGCTTTAGGATTTCAGGGCAGCCGTCCATCAGATGTACTGCGTAATGTGCCCTCTCCGTCTCTAGGGCCCGGTTCCCCACGGATTAGGCCAAGAAACCCAAAATCCTTCAGTTAGCTAAGCCTTGAAAAAGACTATTGCGGCTACTTCTAGGAATCCCTGCGCAAGCCATCGTGCATCTAGTTATACTAGGGCAGCCCGGCTCATCCACGTCTGGATATTCGGAGTGTAGAGTTTATCCTCCCATTCTTGGAGAGCTGACCCATATGGGTGTCGGGGAATTGGTTTACCCTCTCGCGTTGAAGAGCAATTAGTTTACCCTCTCGCACTGGAGAGCATGGTTGGTCCCTCAGGGGGCGCAATTCTTGCGATAAGTCCCTAAGAAGGGCGCAGTCTTCTTTTGAAGTGCAGGAGTAATCAGTTGTTGTAAGCATGCAGCCAAGCCAAGTCGTGATTACTTCTGAATTCCTCATTGAAAAACGAGTTAAACGAACGAGAACTTAGATGTAAGGTAAGAATTGCATAATAACTGGATAATCCTCGGCTGGTGAGGTAGTGCCCGTCGAGCTGCTTGAGTCTTCGGGCTTTGATGTAGCGAGAGGTCACACATGGTACTTCCTCAGATCGTAGGCGTTCTACTGTTTTTCGATCTTTTTGTCGTTTTATGGTAGCGAGGGTGTAATTATTCTTGCCACCTACTCTGCTGATCTTGTACGGACTTTCCCAGATGGGATCCATATTTTTGGAGTTTTTTTCTACTGGCAGTGATGAAGGTTTTTCTTATGACCAGATCTTCGGGCTGGAATAGCCGGATCTTGGCCTTTTTGTTGTAGCTGGAGAAAAGCTGATGCTGGTAGGCTGCAATGTGAGTGATAGTCTGTTCGGGCCTCTCTTCTGCTAGATCTAAGCTTGTGGCCAACTCCTTTCGGTTGCTCGTCTTTTGGTTGTGTGATATGCCCATAGACATCCTTGGAGTTCGTCTGGCCATTTTCTTTTCTTATTGGTGGGGGATTTCTTGTGGCAATCGAGGATCATCTTAGTGGATGCTTTGGCCCGCCTATTGCCTTGAGGATATCTTGGCGTAGACATATGCTGCTTGATGCCATATTTTTTTAAGAACTCGCCAAATCTTTGCCCATGAATTGCGGGCCGTTGTCGGTGACGATGGATTAAGGGATGCCAAATCAGCAAATGATACTCCTTCATATGAAGCGCTCTATGTCCGTCTGAACCATGATCGTCATGGGCTCTGCTTCTACTTATTTGGTGAAGTAGTCGGTTGCCACGATCATCATGCCTTTGCCCCTGGTAGTCTGGCTGGTGATTAGCTAGGACTCAGAATGAATGGAAAGCTTTTTTACCACCAAGTCTTTTGTCATTCGAAGGCCTGCTAGTGGGGCTTCATACTCTGCTTCGTTGTTAGATGCTTTGAAGTTTAGAGTGATCGCCTGCTTGAGCATTGAAACGTCTGGGGTGGCAAGAACCACGGCTGCTCACGAGCCTTCGTAGTTGGATGCGCCGTCGACATGCAAACGCCAAAAATCTCCATTGAGGGAGCAAGTGTGGCTAAAGTGTGCTCGGCTGCCTTCGGGGCGTCATTGGGCTGAGTTGTTGCGTTCGTCAGAAAACTTTGCATCTGTCAGGGTCTACGCCTTTATCGTCGCCGATTTGGATTCGACGGAATAGTGCGTCATGATGATGACTGCTTGCGTTTGAAGGTAAAACTTAAGCTTTTGGGTTACAACAATTATCACTAAAGTTAGCTTTTGAATTTTTAATAGCATCGATGAGAGCTTTTGAACTGTAGAATACAGGTAGTCGGGCCCCCAGCTCTTCTCGCACGATGGTAGAGCTTATTGCTACTTTAGATACCGTCAAACATGCGAATAAGTCATCCGCTGCTTCTAGGGAGGTGATGTCGGGTACTTCTTCAAGTCCTTGAATGTGCATTGGCGAGCCTCATCCCAAAGTACATACTTTTCTGCCAAAGCAAAAGAGTCTGCCAGAGTTAGATCTTCTTTCATGATCAATTTTCCAAATAGCGGGTGGTCTGCTGGAAGTCCTTTTTGGAAAACTACTCTAGCTATCGAGTCGTTGCATCCGACTATTTTTGCCTTCTCTACTTTGAACCTCCTCACATGATCACGAAGCGACTCCTTTGGGTTCTTCTTGACGTCGAACAAATGGTCAGACTTCTTTTTGATCGAGCGATAAGATGAATATTCTTTGGTGAAAACCAAATAAAGTTCTTAGAAATTCTGGATGGATTGTGGCGGCAGGGTGTAGAACCAATCTTGCGCCTCACCTTGTAGAGTGGTGGTGAATATCTTGCACATGAGATCATCGTTGTTTCGATAAAGGATCATTGCGCTTCGGTAGCACTTTAAGTGGCTCTCCGGGTATTCATCCCTTTTGAAAGATGTGAAATGTGGCACACTGAACTCGTGTGGAGGCTCTGCCTGCTCGATCTCGTCCGTGAAGGGTGACCTGCTTACGTTGGTCATGTTCCGTCGTAGCGCCTCGTCGGTGACCTCGTTGCGTTGGAAATCATGCAATCGCTTAGTCAATAGTCTCTCTACTTCTTCCTGAATTTGCCTTTGTTGGGGTAGCGGAGCTCTCGGCTGCCCCCAGCCATGACTTGCTGGTCTAGGCTGTTCTTCCATGTGTTTGGCTTGTCTATGCCGCGGATGCAGTGCATGTGGTGCGTTCCTAGCAGGCGAACGAGTTCTTCGCAGGCTGCTGGTTGAACTTGAATTGGATTGAGTAATTGTTTCTCTCCATCCGTCGTGCTACCTACTCTGATGTGAGGTGGAAGATGCTCCTTGTAGGCTTAGCCCCGAATGGACAATTTGTCCAAAAGGTTGCTCATGTTGACTATCGGAGTATGACCCCAACCGTGAATGTATGCTCATCCGTGGGCCTAGTAGAGAGTGCATGCTTCTCCGCGCGCTAAGACGGGAATGTACACTGCCCAAACGTTCGGCTCGTGGCTGGTCGAGTGGCTACTTGCTGGGACGCTGCTGGAAAGGTCTATTTGCCCTTGTTCTACTTCGGGATACCTTGTCCGGGGCACGTTGGATCCCGATACGTTGCAAAAGTTGATTCACCAAGGTTGTCTATTGTGCAAGGGCGCTCGTCAACTCTATGACTTGTCGAGACAAGTGTTGTTCGCTATTTGGATTGGAAAAGCTTTGAAAGAATGTGCCTCCATGAGCAGTGAAAGGGTGGTAAACTCCGGGCGCGAGATTTGAGTTGGGAAATATCAAATCCGCGAAAAAATATGGTGAGAATGCCCTCGGCTCGATGGTAGGTCTGGATGGTTGAGATAGTCTTGGGCCAACTTGGGCTGCTTGGAAAGCCACTGGAACAAGATGGGCCGTGAGAGTGGGCTGCTCGACGGAAGCAGGCTGGACCACGGGAGTAGGCTGCTCGTCAGGAGCAGGCTGCTTGGCAAGAGCAGGCTGGGCCACGGGAGTGGGCTGCTCGACGGAAGCAGGCTGGGCCACGGGAGTGGGCTGCTCGTCGGGAGCAGGCTGGGTCACGAGAGCAGGCTGCTTGGCAGGAGTAAGCTGGGCCACGAGAGCAGGTTGCTTGACGGGAGCAGGCTGGGCCGCGAGAGTGGGTTGCTTGGCGGGAGCAGGCTGCTTAATATGTGATGCATGCGAATGCGAGGCTTGGGCCCGGGCCCGTGCAAACTTGGATGGCACGACTTGGGCCGTGGCCTTGGTGTCGTGAGCCTTGGATAGCACGGCTCGAGCCGTGGTGAATGCACCATGGACCTTGCCACGGATGGCTACCGAGGTAGCCACCGTGGTGGTTCCCATGGTGGAAACTCGTGGTGGTGGTGCTGCTCCACTTATTGTCGCATTTAGCCTCACGGATCTCCGCAATCCCATTTCTTGAACATTAGAATTTTCACTTGTGGAATTTTCTAAATTTCTAGCCATTATATTTTGCTTATATGTTTTATCAAAGAACCTTTGCAAGTAAAAAATTCTAATAATAAGAACGTATGAAAAATATTCAAATGGACTAGAAAATAAAGAAAAAACCTTTTTATGCGAGAGTCTTCTACGAGTATGGATTTCAACTCTCAATGAAAGCACAAATTTGTGGATGCAAATTTCTTCCTCCTTGATCCTGGACAATTTTGCACCTACAAAACAATTAACACCTTAGGTTAAGGCCAAGAGCATCACACGCCCACGATGAATGGGGGGGGCTTTGGCCGAAGAACCTCTTATGCCAAAGTTAGAATTTATAGAGAAAGAGTGTTTAGAGAATTTTGGGATTTTTGCCAAAGTGTTTGAATTGGCTTTTTTGGTGAGAATGAGAGTATATTTATAGGGATAGGAGGTGGCTAGGGTTTTTTTGGTTTAATTTAGGTTTAATTAGGAGTTACAAAATTGATTATTTGTATAAATGGGGTAATAAAATGGAGAAAGGTGAAAAAGGTTAGGAAAAGGGAGGTGGCCGGCCTCTTAGTAGTTTTAGGTGTGAATGGGTGTTTTAATTGATAATTAAGGGATTGATTAGGTAATTAATCCCTTAATTAATCAATTTTTAGGGAATATGAAAGGAAAATATCATTTAGCTAATTGATTAGCTAAATAATGGAATACAAAATATATAGAATAAATTAGGTTTTAGGAATTACCTTATAGAAAGGATTTGATGAAATATGCTTTAAATTGTTACCTATTTTGGGCACTTTTGACTTGGTTTAAGGATGATTGCCCGCTGCTTGTGCGTAGGAATCCCAGTATGCCTCAAGGGTATTTTTGTCCTCTTTTACCCAAGAATCCACGTGTCGCCTTGTGATTATTTTTGGCTCCACACTAACCCTACTGGAAATCCAAAATCTGCTAGCATACTTAAATAAGAGTACCAATAAACTAGAACGGTTAATTGGTGCCAAAAAAAAAATTACATTTTGAAAACTGCAGTAAGCTTATATGTGTTGAAGAATGTCATCCCGCATACGAAACCTGACAGAATTTAATACCACTTACAACTGAATAGTTTTACTATAATAACAATGAGACTTTTGTGATAAAACTTAACACATATCTCAAGCATTGTAGATGATTAAAGTTAAAATAATATTGATGTGATTAATGGTAATTATTAGCCCGACTCTAAAATCTTAACATTATATTATCTCTATTACTCGCAAGCGGTAGTAAATATTTATGTTGTAAATGAATCGGAAGTGTGTCTGCTTTTGCCATACAAGAGGTCACATAGACGTCCCTCTATGATAAGAAAGCATATTCAACACTGGCCCTCTTGTCATATATAATGATATCAGTGCCTTGCATATTATAATGTAAGGGGTACATCACGAATTTCTTTGCTGAGTTATACATGATTTGAATAAGACCCCTAGCATGAATTTTATGTACAAAAATCTTAATGTATGTACTATTTGATAATATATAAAAGCTTGAGAAATATGACAGCAGAATATAACATCAATAGTATAGATGTTATTTAATTTGGATCTTAATTAATAATTAGTTTGTGTACAGATTGGTGGTGTTATTATATGAGTCTATTCACATCTCATCTACGTGGTTGGCAGAGCATGTAAGTAAAATATGGTAATAATAGTTATTCCCGTCAAAGGTATATGCTTTGTCACCTCTTGATGCATCTTCTGGAACCTACGTACTACTATACTATCGATTGTTTGTCGTCTCCATATCAGTCTTATCGGAACTGTAATAACTAGATATTCATTTAAATTTTTTTATTTCCAAAGAAACTAGCTGGTGATTTCGTCATAGCATTTCACCTCTTTGAGGGTCAGAAAGACTTCCATAAGCATTTCAACCTTCTCTTTATCATCATCGTGTAATTCATCCACGCTATTAATCGAACACAAAAAATAACGTGTAGATATCCATTTTAACCTACTATATATTAATGTAAAAATTATAAAAATTGATTAAGAATCAAAATTAATTCTTCTTACTTCCATATATGATGTACTCATATTATGAAAGAGTATAAGAAAGTCATAACTTCATAGCTAATTAACATTTTTTATATATTTGAATACTAATTATAGAATTGTAATAATGCTCGTTATAGTTTTGTCATGGTATGAACTCAAATTTAAGCTATCCACATTAATATGTACCACTAATTATCTACAAAAATATTGCGTCGACTTACCTCTATGCATTGACTAGTGATGAGAGTGATCGGTCCAATTTTGAACAGATCGATGGATTGAAGCTTTTACCATCACTTAATTAATTCCAAGGTTACCTACATACACTTTGACATATTTTTGGGTTATAGAAACATTTAAATCAGGTTGCGCTGATTTTTTAATTTTTTTTTCCTTTTTGTGACAAGAAATATGAAGATTTTTTTTTTCTTTATCAAAAGAAGAAAAAATTGATGTGGTCATTCTTTTTATTTGACAAGAAGAGTCTTTGTAGTTGTTGTTCTCCTACCCAAATATCGAAAATAGGCTCTGTCGAGGAGAGCCTTTATGGTTTACAAATTAAACGCATATTCTGATCGCGACTATTGTTCAGGGTTACGATGGTGATTTTTGTTTTTATTTTGGTTTGTGTGTATGACAAAGGACTTTGAAGAGGAAACTCGACATTTATTGGAGATCACTCATAATAGTGCTTCTTTACTGATGATTGCAAGATCATCATACGGTGATGCGGTATTTTCCTCGTGATGCCTTTATGGTGGTTCGACGACATGCAACGTTTAATCATTGTAACTATTATCTTTTCTTTTTTTTTTGTCAAATGACAGATTTGTTAGATTAAAGAGTTGATGGGATTCGAACTCAAACCGTGGTATAAGGACAACACTCATCTTCACCACTATGGTAGAAGGCCAATTGCTCGTAACTATTATTTTTCACATTGGTTAGATGCATGTCATCAGTGGTTGAGGAACTGTGGTGTTTCTTTTGATTTGTGTAAGTTCTTGGTTACATGTACATTTAAATTGTCTATCCTATTATATATATTCATGATGTTTCTTGGCAAATTTTACTACCCCAAAAAAACCACTTTTTTATTGGCTTAAACCGTAATTGATCAACTGACGAAACTCGATTTAGTAGCTTCTGTGTCAAGGATTGTAATGCGGAACTTGTTCTTACAAAATCAACTTGTAAGATCTTTCAATCACCAACAGATGTTGAACTTGTTCTTACAAAATCAACTTGAAAAAGATCAGTAACATGAGAATGGGTACATCTTCAATGACCAACATATATATTAACCTGAAAAAGAATTTAGCCAGGATTTTCGAATGTGAAACATCTGAGGCATAACATTCCTTTATGGCTTAATTTGAATCTTTTCGCACCATACAAGTACACCTTTGACCATCGATCGATTCATGTTTCATTTTAAATAAGTATATAACTAGAACTAAAAAAGATATCCATGGATTCTTGCTAGTGACATTAGTTGAAGTTTGAACTTTTCTTTTTCATACCTTATAAAAATATGCCATCTCTAAGGGTAATACAAATGAAAACCATGATGCATTATATATATTATATATATGCATAGAGATTCACTTGTTCATTTCATCCTTCCCGATTAGATTATTGGTACTAGTCACTACACTACTACAGTGTCTTTGCATAATTCTCCCAAATTTTATTTCCCAAACAGCTCGCAAGCCATTGTCTTTATTCTTCTTAGTCAATGTTGACACCTTAGTCTTTGCAATTCATGCAACTAGTTTTTGACCCATTTGGGTTTAGAGTATATAGATATGGTCCACCTAATACCTACATTTATTCTCTCCTTCCTGGACACGATAGGTACACCCATATGGCTAGTTATTTCAGGTCTTAGGCAGCAAAGAGTGAATTGGATTCTTTTGTTGAAAGATGTCACTTCATTAGTCTTCTCAACGAAGTGAGGTGTTGTATGATTGGTTCCTCTCAAGTCTCATTTAGAGTTCGGCACACATACTTGCGAACCATTATTATGATTAAGACACTCATCTCTAAAGGGTATCTTTTATTCATATAGTTTAATACCGATTCGGCGGACCTATATTTTCATCGATATATTTGAGGCTATTGAACCTAGTGCAGAAGATTCAGAACTTCACATTGCATAACCTTGTCTTCAGGTTTGAAAACTCAAGGCTGAGAATGTTCATTCATCGGCCAAAGTCGCTAAATTTAGAAGTTATTACAGCGCATTCCACCATATCACCACATTCAAGTTATTCGCCTAGAATGCCAAAGAAAACTTAGAACCCGTTTAGTATTTAACTCGGATGCAATTTTTATAACTTAGACAAGTTTTGAGTTTCAAACTAATTTCTTACTTGGTAAGCCTTTTTTGGAGGGGTGGGAGAGGTTAGTGACGAGACTGGGGAAGGAGGAGGAGGCGGACTTATTATTGCAGTAGGTGGTGTTTGGCTTTTGGCGAATTTGGAAATGTAGGAATGAAGCGGGTTTTAATGGGATAGAATCTTGCCACATATTGCAATGGTGTTGTGGCGAAAGCAGGTGGATGAGTTTATAGGGAGTCTACGGTGGTGGAAGGGATGGAACATCGGGATGGGAGGGTGTTAGGGGCAGGGGGAATGGGTGCGGATGGAGTTGAAGGGGAGCAGTTTCAGTGGACAAAACCTAGCTTTGGAGTGTTGAAATTGAATTGCGATGCGACCTGGAAGAAGAAGACAAATGTGGGTGGGGTGGGGTGGGTACTACACAATTTTACGGGGCTTCCTAAGTTCGTGGGAGGGGTGGGTGGTGAAAGGTTTGCAACTGCAATAATGGCAGATGAGGAGGCGATTAGGTAGGGATTAAAGACGGTTATTAGTTTTAAAAAACTGAACTTGAAAAGAACTTGAAAACAAAGCTTATTTAAGAAAAAAATACACAAAGCATGTTTTTAGAGTTTCTGAACAGCAAAGAAAGTTGGGGCGGGCCAACAACCTCCAATCACAAAAAATCAACTCCATATCCGACCCTTCTCTTTGTGTTCTTCCCCGGCAGGGTTGACCAAAGTTGCCGCCGAAATCAATTTGGGCCCGCGGCCAACGTCAATTCGTATTTGTCGTGTGCGCCGATTTGTATCCAATGACGGATCCAAAAAATAATATTAGGGGATTAGTAAGAATAGCTTGCAGAGCGTAATTTTTTTTTATTAAAAATAGCATGCATATCGCAATTTTATCGAATCTTGGTAGGCCTGGAGTTATTTGAAAAGACATACTGCACACATGTTAATACCTCATTTGCGTGGGTAATTAACATGTTCCAAGGCTACTTCCATATGAATGCTTAACAAAAGAAACACACTTATCTTGAACACACTAGCAATGATTGTTATCATTGTATTCCATTAATGTGTTTGTCTAAGAATGATGATGTTTTGTTATTCTCTGAGATCACCATTTCATTTGCTTTGCATTTTTGGATAGTTTTTTACTTGGTTCTTTTTTTTCTTCCTACAATTATAATCACAACTAATGAACAAGTCAGAGGTAAATAATATTAGAACTAGACTGCTAAAGGGCAAAAACTCTCTAACGCATTTTATCAAGCAGTTAAAAGGCATATATGAAGGACAACTCAAACCTTCAAAGGGGCAACACCCAAATCATCCATGGAGATTCATTGAAGTTTGGAGGGTCACATGACCCCCTTACCCCTAAGTCGGTCCGCCCTGTTGTATCTATAACAACCATGAGTGTTGAATCGACTCCACTGTATCTCCACTTAGGTTGTTGAACTAGTCAACGCCGGTGAGGGAAGAGGCGGTGATTACCTGATAAAGACGATGACCAGCCAGGGACTTCTTTCTATAATATTAACATTTAAATAGTTTTCGAATTTAATACCAAATAAGGTTTTGAATACCAAAAAAACCCTTATTATTTTTCAATTTTGTGTATATCATCCACTATACAAATTGAATTGATGTAGGGCTCGTTTGGATGTTCTTTTAAAATAGCTGAAAGCACTTCTTTTTTTTTAAAAAAAATTTGGATTCCAAAAGCACCAGTTATGTATTTCTTCCAAGAGGCACTTTAAGTGCTTTTCCAAGATTTGCTTATATTTTTACTAAAGATTGGTTCAAAAAATATTTTCAACAAAAGCGTTTTTAGTCATTTTGAAAACACATCCAAACAAGTTCGTGGTAAGGCGTGGGCAATACTTCGTTCTGTCACGTTAACGTGGGCCATGCAATAGGTTCCCAAAGTGAGATTCACCATCTTCGTTTTCACGCCCAACATTTGCTCCTACACAATTGTATTGTTTTACCCTTTCTATTTTGTTTTGGTTTATAATTGTTTTACATAATAACAATACAACGATACATATTATACTAAGATCACTGGACATGATCTAAGAGAGTGGGAAAATAAATCAATTATTAACTCGTTATTTTTGAACTTTGAACATAAAACCTTACACTTGATAAACCTAGGCCCATAATCCTGGCCCAAATTTGTGAAAATGGCCTTCAGAAATATTCAACATTGCTGGGCCTTTATATAGGAGCTGAAATTTTTGACTTGGGCCAACAAGAGGGCAATATTATCACCACCAACTCTACTTTAAAAGTTAAATTAAGTGGTTCACTTCAAATTGCACTGAATTTTTTTAACTTCACATAAAAGGTCTACTCAGCTTGATTATCATCCAAAGTATTGGACTTAAATGGTTAAGTTAGAGATAATATCAGTTCATAATGTAGGGACAACTGATGCATTTTTATTTACACATAATATTCTAATTTATGGAGTTTAAGATATAGGATAAATCATACGATAAGTCAACTATAGTACATTAGGTATTAAACTCGTCATCCAAGATAATTGATCTGAAACCTCTCAAGTATACTGCAAAATTCACTTAATACTACTTCGTAATGGTCTTTTACTCCATTTATAAGTGTAAAATTTTAGGTTCGAATCTCGTAATAGCGAGTTCGTAATTAATTTATTTCGTCACTCTTTAATGTAAATACATCGATAAATAAAAAATAAAAAAAAAAAATATATATATATATATATATATATATATATATATAAAATACCACTAAACATAGTACTATTGCTTATTGGGACCTTTTAAGAGAATTGTCACACAACCAAATTTTATTCTTCAACATACTCAAGGGAGCGCCATGTATCAAAGCCCAATGGAAAGATATATGGAATGGGCTTGTCCCATCCCATACACATGAGATTATTAAGGCCCAACATTCGAATTAAGAAAATAGAACTTTTTTTAATTAATAAAGTACATAGTTGATAGCAAAAATAAATAAATAAATAAAAAGAAGTTTCTTTTTTGTTTACACGTCGCATGCAATAACACTGACCAATAGATATAAAAAGTAAAAATCAATCAAAAAAAATATATAAAAAGTAAAAATACGTGGAGAAGCACGTTTCATGAGTTATCCACATCTGAAAAGGGATTATCTTTAGATCCCTTTCATCAAATTCACCCAATTAATCAATTCGGGGTTTTGAAATTTAATCAAACAGTTACAAACAGGAGTTTCTCTAAAAGTTATAATAACTTAACTGTTTGATCAAATTTCAAAGGGTTCGTATTAGGTAATTGAGTGAATTTGATGGAAGAGATCCGAAGAGAATCCATTTACTCCACATCTCAGCTGATGTTGCGATTTCCTTCACATGCCATTTGGGATGCGTGGCGTGGGACCACAGTTTTCGTATTTGAAAAAGTCCCGGGAGATGCGGCTCTGAATATTGGATGCTACTAGATTCAACATTTTTTTTTTGGGTTGAATTAGACAGATTCATATAATTTTGAAGATATTGTTTTTTGGTTTTGGCAAATGGTATATTTTATGCTAAATTGGTCTAAGGAATGAAGATTCAAATTTAGGTGTAGAAAGCGTACCAAATTCCTATACTCAACTTGACTGAGCAAATATCTGCTAATTTTAAGAAGATGTCCAAACAAAAAAATGGGGCATTTAGTTGATCGGAAGCACACATTCTTGAAATTAAGCGTTAGATTTGTTGCTTATCGAGAGTATAACTTAGTGGGATTGTCTTCTCCGAGCTTATAAGACTTATCATTCTGTAAATTTTAGTGGAAGGTGATTCTAAATTTGTTATTCACTACATTCAATATTATGATTCAAGATGTCAAATTTGTGGCTATCTACTTCTCCAACATTAGGATTTTTTTTTTCATATCTTTTAGGAAGCAAATTTCTCTACTCACACCTATGTTGCTTATTCAGCTATGCATTTTGATCAATTTAATGAGGGATGTCCTAAAGGCTTCTTCTTGTAAATTCTTAGTTTTTTTAAGCCAAAAAAAAGAAAGAAAGAAAGATTGGCAGACAACTTTAACACACTAATTAGTAGGAAAAACTGCATAATATCATCACAAACTTCTATGTTTGTGAACATAGACTAATTTTTTTCCTTAATTAACCATGTGGAGATTCACGTCCTGTGACAGTTCGACACCTGCATACAACTTCCTCGAATTTCATTTATTTTTTGTGTCAAATAATGTTCACATGAAATGCACGTGGCCCTTTTTAAGGTTGTTATTGTAATTCTACATGGATAAAAGATCCGGTATTATTTAGTTTATAAACCTACATCCAAATTGGCACCAATGCGAATGTTTAGAGGTTGTTCTTGTTTGAGTGTGAGCATGATGAGATTCAGAGTTTAGATGCCAATTGTTTTCGAGTTCAATTTCACTAAGAATGTCTTATTAGAAAAGGAGTGCTAATCCTTATTGCTGCGAGGATTGTAATAGAACCTTAAACGGATGTCTTGTACTTTAAGGAAATATATTCAATTTCCTATATGAATTTAATAGGGAATCTTTATGTGTTCAACAAGGATTGTATATCTATACTATAGATAGTGGTCTTTGCTCCATAGTACACGTTCTTTTCTAGACTAAAACATATTGTTCGCTTAAGCATTGAGATTTTGACAAATAAGAGAAGGATTGCTATGATTGTTTATGTGATTTTGCTCATTCATGGCTTCGACTAATGGAAGTTCTTCAGGTCAGTTTTCTATTTAACTTTATGGATTAAAGTTTGTTTTTTTATTGATTGTGGTTTATGACACTTGATTATCGAGAATGCCACATGAATTTTTTTTTTTGGTAAAAATACAAATAAAATGAGACAGATGTATAAAATTGACGTGTGAGTTAATAAATAATAGTATATTTCACTTGTCTAAGTGATAATTGCGAGAACATAGAAAAATTTCGGATAATATTTGCACAATTTTCCCCGATTAACATTAGCTGTCTTTCTAATAAAGAAAGATCGGAGAGAAAGAGAGAGGCAAATGGCATCCATGAAAGACAGGCAAGCCGACTTTAATGCCTATCCTCCTGTGTCCTAAAACACTACTAGGACATAATATTCTATCTATCTTATCACTCTCAAACATTGCACAAAATTACAACTCCACATATTATTATTATTATTTTTTAACAATCACGAGATGGTTTAGTGGTTGATGATGAAATTTAGGTTCGTATTTTACACGATATGTCATAAATTTAATTTTTTTATGTTAATGAATTATACGATAATAATACTATAATAGAAGATGCTACAAACTTTAGAGTTGTATTCATTTACGGACCTAGAAGCGAAGTTACGACCAGTCGTGTCTTGCTTCAGGCAAGTATATGTCTTTCTAGTAATGGAAATGGTCTGCTAGAGTAAGCCAAAGGGTGCGTGGGTCCTCCTCAGCGAGATACTCAGTCTACAGTGAGATGGAGCTTCACGTCTTAAACCCACTTCAGATAGTTTCTTTCAGAGACTTCTAGAGCGGAGAAATCGAGCTTGTTCAAGTTCGACATGTCCCTAAAAGAAAGGGAAAAACGTGAGTAGTCATATGGTAAGCCATCGACATATATCGTAGAACATACAGGTTTTATAGACATGTGTTGGTTTAATTTATGCATGAAAACTACAGGTTTCATGTGGTATGTTTTGAATGAAAACTTCGGATTTCAAAGGCACTAAATTTGAAACTACAGGTTCAATTTAGTTTTATGAACAATTAGTTTTTTCATTAAGTTTTTTCATCTTCAACTTTGATTTTGATCTTCATTAAGTTTTTTCATTAGTTTTTTCATTAAGTTTTTTCATCTTCAGCTTTCATTAAGTTTTTTCATCTTCAGCTTTGATTTTGATTCTTTGGTGTTAATATTTTAAAATAATATTATTGGATCGAAAATATAGCCCCAAAATAATTTGGGCTTGGTGCTGTGAACAAGGGGGCAGGGGTTGGGTGCCTTGAGTAAAAGGCATGGCCCAAAAAGGGCATTGGGAGTGGGCTACAGGCCACGGTGGGTGGGAGAAAACCCCAGCCGTAGCTGGATTTTAGTTTGGGCCAAGGGAGATGGCTCGGGGCAAGGCCCAGCAAGGTTGCTGGCTTTTGGGTTTGGCGCGAGAAGCCCTAGCCGCATGGGCTGGCTACGATTTGTTGCAAGCCGTGACACGGGGGCCCATTAAGTTAGGCTTGCGGGCTGTGGACCAAGAAACTAGGGCTGTAGGCTTATGGTTGTGGAGCAGCAAACCAACAGGGGCTGCGTATGTAGTCCAAAGGCATTAGGGTGATGCCATCCCACGGTAATACAAAAAAAAAAATCCCAATTTTTTTCGAACCTAGGGTTTAGGAAACCCATATTTGCTTCTAATTTATTTTATATAGTTTGACTCACAAATTCCACATAACAATTTAATTATGTGATGCATGTTAATTATGTGATGCATGAAATAAATAAATATATATATATATATATTGACAAATATATAAACATATACAATATATATATCGAAAGGAAAATATAAACATAGAGGGGTTCATGCATCATGGGGAATGTTTTCATGCTTCGTGGATGTTTCAAATATCTTCTTTTATTTTAAGCGTACTTGATTAGAAGAAAACGAATAAGCCTTTGAATTTGGTGGATGATAGCCTCCTTCTACGATGTGTCAATTCCTCAACTTCTGGCAAGAGCGTGTTAATAATGTGTTGTAGGCCTATTTGATTGAACGATCTAGGGTATAGAGAGAGGGGGCCGGCCATAATTCGAGAGAAGGGAGATTGATTTGATTGTGAGATGTGTTTGATTCACTTCATTGTGCCTTTATTTATAATAGTATGATATGTAAAAATCTTTCCCTTTAGGATTACAACATTTAATAGATAATCTACTCCTAATAGGAATATAAGATACTTTGCCATATCTCCTAAAATTTACACAATTACATTCCTATTCTAAATATAACTGCAATATTAATAAATAAATAAATAAAAAGAAGTTTCTATTTTTGTTTACAAATCGCACGCAACAACATTGACAAATACTTTGACAAAAAAAAAAACAAATACATATAAAAGTAAAAATCGACAAAAAAAAAAAAAAAAAAAAATATATATATATATATATATATATAGTTGCTATTTCCTTCACGCGCCATTTGGGATGCGTGGTGTGGGACCGCAATTTTCGTATTTGAAAATGTCCCGGGAGATGCGGGCTCTGAATATTGGACGTTACTGTTGTAAATATGGTGGATGTCCACACTTGCCACTAATCCACTAAGCTACAAGTGGGAATAATGTTTGCCAAAGCTTGCCTCATACGATTCTCATTTTCTATAAATACAATCCTACACAACATAAAAAAAGGTGGTGAGGTTCACAGGAGAGAAAGGAAGGAAGAGGAAGAGAGAAAAGAGAGGAAGGAAGAGGAAGAGAGAAAAGAGAGGAAGAGGAGATGAGATAATAGAGAGTGTTGTTTTTGTACTCCTATTATTTCAAATTATAATGAAAGCACCGCTGCTGCCCCCGATGACGTACTCCAGTCACACTGACTGTAGAGGAACCTCGTAAATTTTGTGTCTTGTTTATTTATTCCACTGCATACACCGTCGATTTTACAACATGTTATCAGCACGAGAAACTCTCATGTCATTGGAAAGCACAACGCCACAAATCATGTTCACATCTGTTGCCGGGAATCTCACAGATAAGAAAATCTTTTCATTTCATCTTAAAATCTTTGTACTACTGATTTTCCTGAAGCAAATATATATATGTTGTTGCATGACTGTATATCATCCTTTGCATAAACAAAAGAGTACAGACTCAAAATTCGTAAAGAATCTGACAGCCATGTAAACAGCCTCGGAACTCCAACTTGCGGACCTCGGATTGAAATACGTTGTTCTTGAAAGGTGTTCGTCCGCTCAGTATCTAAAAAATATCTAAATTTCAGAAAACTTTAACGATGCGATCGTCGCAGATGTTTGAAATACCAATTCAGTTACCAATTTCCGCAGAAAACTGGACAGCCACCTTATGAGTACCACAACTCCATTTCTGTAGCTCAAATCGAAATTGTTTCTTCACGAAAGTTGTTCGGTATCCTCTTATCCATTTCATACTAAAATTTGAGCTAAATCTAACGGTTTGATCTTCTCATAAGTTGCAGACACTCTTGACTCCAAAACTTATGGGAACCGTTTTGACCTTTTCGAAACTCACGGGAGGAGGAACACCAATTGGAACCTATTGTTACTATTATTTCCTGAGTAACCAAAATGACTTCAGAACTGTGAAATAAAAATAAAAGGAATCAAACAAAAGAAGTGGCAGACCAAGAAAAAGAAAAAGCAAAAGATGAGGACTTAATCATTGCATTTTCTGTTTTGGCATATTTATGTGCATGGTGTTGGTTTAAATCACATGTCACAAGTTCTATTTATTTAAAGCAATTTATTTACAGTGGGTAGAATTATTACCCTTTGTTTTAAAGCTTTGATATTTATGTAAATGGTGCTGAATTAAAGCCATTGTCACAATCTTTATTTACTTAAATGCAATTTATTCATTATGGCTGGAATTACCGCATATTGCTTTAATTTATGTATTGCACTTATCTTTTGTTACAATGAGTATATATAGGACCTAAAGTTCATTGATCAGATCAAAACCTGCAGTTTCTTGATCCTCAACATATAAAAATGATTGGACCTGCAGTTTCATCATACAAAAAGATCAGGCATGAAGTCCCTTGATCCTGAAGATCAGGACATGAAGTTCTTTGATGAGTACCGTAAGTTTGAAGTGCCATAGTGCCTCAACTTAATTGTAATAAAAGCCATAAGAGTCTCAGTCTACAGACTATTTAATAAGGACCAGAAGTTCCTTATGTCCATACTCAAAATGGTTTAGCAGAAGCATTTACTAAGCGGATGAAATTGATTTCCTGCGCTCTGCTCATGAAAACGAAATTGCCAGTTTTCTACATGGGGACATGTAAACTTTACATGATGCATTATTAATTCGGTTGAGACATATTACCCACTATCAATACTTCTCAGTACAACTCGTGTTTGGGAACCAGCCAAGCATTATACTTTTACGAGTTTTTTGTTGTGTTATCTATATGCCTATTGCACAGCCAAAATATATTAAAATGATGCATCAACACAAACTAGGAATTTATGTTGGATTTGATTCACCATTTATCATTCAATACCTAGAACCCTTGACTGGGGATATGTTTACCGCGTGGTTTGCGGACTATGATTTTGATAAGACAGTTTTCCCGCCATTAGGGGAAGAAAATAACATCATTCCAGAAAAACGATGAGAAAATATCATTCCAGAAGAATGATAAGAAAATACCGTTCCATAAGAACGAAGAGAATTTGTCTTATTTTGATTCACGAAGCAATCAATGAGAAAATGAAATAAGAATAATTGAATGATGCAACAAAAGTGATGAAATCATATATACTTGCTGCAAATGTGCATACAAGAATTGATGTCCCTGTTGGACAAAAATTATGATGCAGTAAATGATTTATCTGTTGCGCTCTTAAAGCGTGGTAGACCCTTAGACTCAAAAGGTTCATTCGTTCGAAAGAAGAAGAATATGACACTACTAAACTATTGCATTCCCGAAGCATAACTGTTGCATACCAGAAGCATGACAGTCGCCGCATGGATATACATCCCAAAAAGGACAATCCACGGACATGGGAATGTTGATGTCTCATGCATGGAGCATGATAGACATATAGGTTCCAATGACTCAACTCCCGGAAGTGGAGATTAAAATCCAAGCTCTATAACGCTCAATAGAAGGTTATGATCTGCATTCTCTAAATTATGACTATCCTGGAAGAGATATTGTCATGCCCTTGAAGAGGCAATGGATATCCAAAGAAATGAAAAGCTTTTATGCATGCACATGCACATGAGAATATGGGATCACAGATTGATGATAACCAATGGTAATTTTGGTTTTTACAAGTAGCTACTAAATTCATCAATGAGCTGTGTTAATATTGAGTCACGTTCTTTTGTTCGTCGACAAAAGGAAAATTATTGGCCAAAAATGGAGAAAGGCAATTCCATTACAATTTTGTAAGAACGTGGAAAAATGGACCTATATATATTTGAATACAATACAAATAGCCAAAAGATGTTGAACCAAGGAGGTTACATATAGGCACTTGTAATACAGTGTAATACACTCACATGATATGACACAAGGTTACTAATTGAAACCTGAAATTATACTCTTGTAAACGAGTTCATATAAATGGAGAATTATATACGAAGGGTTGCGAGTCGTCCACATCATATCTCCATAAGTAAATCCCTCAAGTATACATGAGAGCAAATTGCTCTGTATAAATTTCAAAGGAAAATGTGTCATGAAGTGTAGAAAATCCCTAAAGGATTCAAATTACTTGAAGTAAGCCCCCGAAGGGTAAAACATAAAATATGTACTCAATACCAATGGATGGTATAAATTGCCTTAGTGAGTACTATCATTATGATATTGTTGCAACATACTAAAATCTCTTGCAAGAGTCAATGACATTAAATTAGAACTCATGAAGAGTTGATTGGGACTCCTGAAGAGTCAAGAAAAAAAAATTATTATGAAATGTTGAGAGAAATATTGTCTCGAGCTGCAGATCGAACAATCTACCAACACGAATCTTAGCCATGATGTCTATGATATTAAAAGAACCATATGGATTGAAGATTATGAGTTGAATACTCAAATGATGTAGGCACTAAGAAACATCATTTATCTTCGTGAGGGTAAAGATAAATTAATGTTTGGTCCAGAAGTACCAGTTCTTAGTGAAGTATATGCTTTATTATATTTGGCACAATACACTTAATGAAATAAAGCTTATCTATTAATATCTCCAAGAAATTACAGATATATACATACACATGAATTAAAACAAACAAACAGGATGGAGTCTTTACAAAGATTGCTCATGTGAAGCCTCAGTACTCGGAAGTACCCCAAAAAGGGGAGGCACTGGAGATTGATCATGTGGTACCCCAATACTTAGCAAAACACCAGAAGGGGAAGGCATCAGTTGTTTTCGAAATCTAGCAACAAACCTCTGGTGATCACTTTGAATCTGACTTTCGGATTCCTGCAGTTGGTTGAGCTTTCTTTTCATGCTCGTTGAGTAATTATTTTCAAGTACGTGTAACACTCTATTCTCGTGCTTGAGCCCTCTGATCTCTTGTTTAAGACTTGCCACCTCAACCATCAAAGATTCAACTTGGCGAGTTTGAGCAAATAGGCGTTGGCCCATATTGGATACAGAGCCCGCACACTGAATACTGAGAGCCAAAGAGTCTTGAACGGCCAACTCGTCAAACCGTTTTGAAAGGATTCTGTTATCCTTTTGAGCGAGAAAATTCCTAGCTACCACAGTAGCGGTTATGTTATTCTTCATCACAAAGTCCCCAACTGTAAAAAGACCATTAGAAGATAAGAAGGACGGACGCCATATGTTATCCTGACGCTGCTCGTTTGTATCACTCCTAAAACTCAAATCTAAGAAATCTTAGATGGGCAAGTCATTTTCAAAAATGATAAAGGAAAAAGGAGGTCAAATAAAATTTCAGAAGTGCAAGAAGGGGGAAATTTCTACAGGCAGCAACTTGTTGAGCATACTCTTAAACACAATCGATGTCTTTATAAAAGAAGAGGCAACAGAGCCACTTGTTCAGAGATCGAAGCAGAGCCACTCATTCAGAGATTAAAGAGGCACAACTCTCTGAATTTCAAAAGTCAGATTTTCCTGAATAAAGTTCGTTGGCATTTTTCAGACGCAATCTCAGCTTTTTTGGATATCGCGTGCAACTTTGTCAAACATCTCTGACAAAGTTGAAAACACGTAAATCTTACTGTTCTAATTACACCAAAGTTGCTGATAAGAGTAAAGGCATAGCACCACCACTTGCTATTGGGAAATCTCTATATATGTCGATCTCCGTTCTCCATAACAAGGCAGACCTGCAAGAATACCTAACTCTTCCTCATCTCCGAGAATGCATCTTCAACAAAGCATCTCGAAATACTCAGTTTTCTTCCTCTCCAAGAATATCTCTTCAAAACAAGTCACACCAGAGCAATATTATCTCATATCTTCAGGGACAAGAGCAAGACTATCTCATATCATGCAATTTCCCTGTCCTTTCCTTTGTCCTTGTTCTCACCTGCAAAAACAAGGATAAAGAAAGCAATATGTCGGAACCTCCACTCAAACTTCTAGTCAGGAACCTTTGCCTGGAACCTTTGCCTGGTTGCTTACCTTGCATTGCCCTCGAGTACTCATCTTTAGGGCAAGGGTTGCATTTCACTCCTGCATCAGTGGACAAATACTACAATAGAAGATGCCACACAAGCATGGGGGAAAACCAGGGAAAATACCAATTATGAAAGGGGAGCAAGTAAGGCAAGTGAAAATAATAAATTGAAACATGTGGAGACAAGCACAACAAAACACGTGCCGATTTATCCCAACGAAGCCGAAGATCACTTGTTACGTGGGGCTGCTCATAGTTCCATTTCATTCAAGAGTAAGTCTCAAAGCCCTTGAAGGAATCACATGTCTGATTCAAGATCAAGTGTCCACCACCCTTGAATCAAATTCCGCTCCAGATAAAAGGAGTAAATTCAGACTTTTGAAGCAAATCTAGCAGAAGGTCCTCCATCCCAGTTCAAGAACAAGCACGTGGAAAGTTAACAACAAGTAAAACACCTCTTTCAGCAACTCTTCTCACTAAGAGATTGAAGCAGAATGATCAACGATCAGCCTAAATGATTTGAAATCAGAGGGAGATACTCATCAGGGGGAGTATCCAAGATAGAACAAGATTTTAACAAGACAATCGAAGACTTGTGGCCATCCAAGGGGGAGTGTTGTAAATATGGTGGATGTCCAAACTTGCCACTAATCCACTAAGCTACAAGTGGGAATAATGTTTGCCAAAACTTGCCTCATATGATTCTCATTTTCTATAAATACAATCCCACACAACATAAAAAAAGGTGGTGAGGTTCACGGGAGAGAAAGGAAGGAAAAGAAAGAAAGAAAAGAGAGGAAGGAAGAGGAAGGAAGAGGAAGAGAGAAAAAAAAGGAAGAGGAGAGGAGATAATAGAAAGAGTTATTTTTGTACTCCTATTATTCCAAATTATAATGAAAGCACCACTGCTACCCCCGATGACGTACTCCAGTCACATTGACTATAGAGGAACCTCGTAAATTTTGTGTCTTGTTTATTTATTACACTGCACACACCGTCGATTTTACAACAATTACTGGATTCAACATTTTTTTATTTTTGGGTTGAATTAGACATATTCATATAATTTTGAAGATATTGTTTTTTCTTTTTGGCAAACGGTATATTTTATGCTAAATTGGTCTAAGGAAATGAAGATTCAAATTTAGGTGTAGAAAGCCTAGCAAATTGCTATACTCAACTTGACTGAGCAAATATCTGCTAATTTTGAGAAGATGTTCACACAAAAAGTGGGGCATTTAGTTGATCGGAAGCAAACATTCTTAAAATTAAACGTTAGATGTGCTGCTTGACGAGAGTGTAAGTATTGGTTTAGTACTGATGTGCTTTTATAAAAAATGGGTATAAAAAAAAGCTGAGCTCAAAAAGGTGTTTGGTAAACACTTAAAAACAGCTTGTTTTCACAGTTTTTGGTGAAAAAAAACTGAAAATGTGAAGTAGCAAAAATGAGCTTATTCTCACAGCATAGCAGAATCAGTTTTTTTTCAAAGCACATCAATACCAAACCAGCCCTAACTTAGCAGGATTGTCTTCTCCGAGCTTGTAAGACTTATCATTCTGTAAATTTTAATGGAAGGTGATTCTAAATTTGTTATTCACTACATTCAATATTATGATTCAACATGTCAAATTTGTGGTTATTTACTTCTCCAACATTAGGATTTTTTTTCATATCTTTTAGGAAACAAATTTCTCTGCTCACACCTATGTTGCTTATTCAGCTCTGCATTTTGATCAATTGAATGAGGGATATCCTAAATGCTTCTTCTTGTAATTCTTAGTTTTTTTAAGCCAAAAAAAGAAAGAAAGAAAGATTGGCATAAAACTTTAACACACTAATTAGTAGGAAATACTGCATAATATCACCACAAACTTCTATGTTTGTGAACATAGACTAAATTTTTTCCTAATGACTATGTGGAGATTCACGTCTTGTGATAGTTTGGCACCTGCGTACAACTTCCTTGAATTTCATCTTTTTTTTTTGTGTCAAATAATGCTCACATGAAATGCATGTGGCCCTTTTTAAGGTTGTTATTGTAATTCTACATGGATAAAAGATCCAATATTATTTAGTTTGTCAACCTACATCCAAATTGGCACCAATGCGAATGTTTACGAGGTTGTTCTTGTTTGAGTGTGAGCATGATGAGATTCAGAGTTTAGATGCCAATTGTTTCCGAGTTCAATTTCACTAAGAATGTCTTATTAGAAGATGAGTGCGAATCCTTATTGCTGCGAGGATTGTAATAGAACCTTAAACAGATGTCTTGTACTTTAAGGAAATATATTCAATTTCCTATATGAATTTAATAGGGAATCCTTATGTGGTTCAATAAGGATTGTATATCTATATATAGTGGTCTTTGCTCCATAGTACACGTGCTTTTCTAGACTAAAACATATTGTTCGCTTAAGCATTGAGATTTTGACAAATAAGAGAAGGATTACTGTGATTGTTTATGTGATTTTGCCATGGAAGAAAATGCCGATAATATCGGCGAAATATCGCCGATATTATCGGTTTTTCGCACAATGGATATTTAAATAGGTATCCGAATGGTTTTCGTCAACATATCGCGATATTATTGATAATATCGCGATATTTTGGAAATATCGCGATATTTTTTTGAACGGTGCAATCGGACTCCGAGCCGAACGTCGGAGAAGAACGCTGGAGATGGTGTGCCTATTCCCGAGTCGATTTCGTCCCAAAAACCTTGCAAAAACACGATTTTTAACTTCAATTTCACATATAAACTTCAAATTTCACGCATGCAAGAGGTAATCAACGATTCAACATATGTGATGTCGGTTTAGGGTTTAGGGTTTCAATGGAATCTCACCTGAAAACTTGTTTTCTTCGAGTCGAAGACGAACCAGATGACTGAGCCAACTCCTTGCTCAGCGGCACACCGCCACAGACAACTAAGCCAACTCCGACTTCGCCAGAGCCACGATCAACGACGGCGACACCCAGAAAGTTGGTTTCTGAAAAGGAAGAGGGATTCAAGATTGTCGAACTGAAAAACAGAAGGATCGAGAGAGTGGGAGAAGGATCGAGAGACCTTGGGTCTCTGTGCGTGTGTGTGGGAGAAGGATCGAGAGAGTGGGAGATCTGTGTGTGTGTGGGAGAATGGAGAAGGGGGAAAAGAGAGCTAAGGCCTCAGAGAAGAAGAGAGAAAGATCGAGAATTCGAGAGAGAGAGAGAGAGACGTATGTGTCTGAGATCTGTGTGCGTGTGTTGTGTGCGTGTGTGATGGCATGTCTGAGAGAGTGGGAGATCTGTGTGTGTGTGGGAGAATGGAGAAGGGGGAGAAGAGAGCTCAAGCGCCTCAGAGAAGAAGAGAGAAGGATCGAGAATGAGAGAGAGAGAGAGACGTATGCGTGTGAGATCTGTGTGCGTGTGTTGTGTGCGTGTGTGATGGCATGTCTGTGTGTGTGTGCCTGTGTGATCTGACTCACCTAACTAATTGTTCAATCACTTTTTACAATTTCAGACAATTTTCTACATATTTTCTACACTCACAATGTTTGTCAGCTCGCTATATAATCAACTTGATAATGTTAAATTCATCATGCAATGCATTTCCTTCCAATTTTTTGTGATAAACTAATAGATAATTGACTAAATAAACATCCTGCAAAGTTTCAATAAAAATTTCCAAGTTTTTCTTACAATTTCCGTGGTTTCCATGTAATTTTTATCGATATCGATATTATCCCGATATTTCCATCGATATTTCCGTGTTTTCGGACTACCGATATTTCCGATATTACCGATATTTAAATCCTTGGATTTTGCTCATTCATGACTTCAACTAATGGGAGTTCTTCAAGTAAGTTTTCTATATAACTTTATGGATTATAGTTTGTTTTTTGATTGACTATGGTTTATGACACTTGATTATCGAGAATGTCACATGATTATTTTTTTTTGGTAAAAATATAAATACAATTAGACGGATGCATAAAATTGACGCGTAAGTAAATAAATAATAGTAAATTTCTCTTGTCTAAGTGATAATTACGAGAACATAGAAAAATTTCAGATAATATTTGCACAATTTTCCCCGGCTAACATTAGCTGTCTTCCTAATAAACAAAGATCGGAGAGAAAAGGAGAGAAAAATGGCATCCATGAAAGACAGGCAAGCCGACTTTAACGCCTATCCTCCTGTGTCCTAAAACACTACTAGGACATAATATTCTATCCATCTTATCGCTCTCAGACATTGCACAAATCACAACTCCACATATTATATTATTATTTTTAATCATCATGAGATGGTTTAATGGTTGGTGATGAAATTTAAATTCATATTTTACACCACATGTCATAAATTTAATTTTTTTTATATTAATGAATTATACGATAATAGCAAAATAAAAAAAAAAAACTTTATGAGTCTTTTCAACCCTAATATTTTAATTGCAATCATTCATTTTCGGATGTATCGTAGTAGGGAAGAAAAAAAATAATGAAAACAGCCAATAAACAGAGAGAAAGGAAAGGCGCATGTTTAGATGGACAAGACAAGAATAATAAGAAAGAGAGAGAGAGAGAGTGGCGGTTGCAACGGCCAGGCCAGGCCACCCTCCACCTCAACACATCTGGTTCCAAATTTTGCAAGTCAATGTGATCAATCATTCATTCCCTCCCCTTCCTTCCTTGCCACTTCTCTCTCTTCTTTCTCTTCCAAACACCCCAACTTTCTCTCCATTTTCTTTGGGAAAAAGAAAAAGAAAAAACCAAAAAAGGAAAAATACCCAGAAAAACCTGTGATTTGCCCACCTCGAATTCGCCTGCATCACCATCGTTTCCACCTCCAATTTTGTGTTTTTTTTTTCTGGGTGCCCAAACGGTGGTGCTTGCTGGGCAATGAGGTAGCTCCCAATTATCTATCTATTTCTTCAATTTTTTTTTATTAAATTAATTATATTTTGTTTGAATTTAGAGCTTTGAATTTTGAGGGTGATTTGGGAAAGTTGAAATTTGTTGCTACTTTGGAAGATGCAGCATAATATATTTACAACAATGCGTAGCTTGAAGATCATGGATGGGTGTAAGGGAACTCAAGTTTTCGCGCTTAATCCTTCCGGAGACACCGCCGCCGCCGGAAACGGCGGTGGTGCTGGGGGTGTGGGGGACAAGCTTCTTCACCATTTCCGGGTCAACTCTATTCGATCCAGATCGAGTCGGGGCAGTTTTCAGGCTCCGAACCCGACCGCCAACAATGTTTTGCTCGAGACTCTTCTTCCATATGGTCTTCCGGTGTCCGATCTACTCGAGCCCCAAATCGAACCTTCCCTCAAATCGGTCGATTTTGTCGAAACCCTAGCTGATGTGTACCGTAGGATTGAGATTTGCCCCCAATTCGAGAAGTGGAAGATGTATTTGGAGCAATGTGCGACATTTCGGGGTCTGTCGGATCCAAAACTGTTCCGGCGGAGCCTCAGGTCAGCGAGGCAACACGCGGTGGATGTGCACTCGAAGGTGGTGCTAGCGGCGTGGTTGAGGTATGAGAGGAGAGAGGATGAGCTTATTGGGTCGTCATCAATGGATTGTTGTGGTAGAAATGTTGAATGTCCGAAGGCTAGTTTGGTTTCCGGGTATGATCCCGAGTCTGTTTTTGAGTCTTGTATGTGTTCTAGGACGCTGCGGGGGGAGGAGGACGATGATGATCTTGTGATGGGGGATGAGGTATGTTCCACTTCCGAGGAGGATGGTGATATTTCATTTTGTATTGGAGATGCTGAGATTAGGTGTGTTAGATACAACATTGCCTCGCTTTCTAGGCCTTTCAATGCAATGTTGTATGGTAACTTCACGGAGACGCGAAGGGAGAAGATAAATTTCACACAGAATGGGATATCTGTGGAGGCAATGAGGGCAGTCGAGATTTTTAGCAGGATAAAAAGAGTAGATTCTTTTGAAGTGAGAACTGTTTTGGACCTGCTATCCTTTGCAAACAGGTTTTGTTGCGATGAGTTGAAGTCGGTGTGTGATTCTCATTTGGCATCTTTGGTTTGTGAACTGGAAGATGCAATGCTGCTGATTGACTATGGATTGGAGGAGACTGCTCATCTTCTAGTGGCAGCTTGTTTGCAGGTGTTTTTGAGGGAGCTTCCGAGTTCATTGCACAATCCTCATATGATGAGATTATTTTGTACTTCAGAAGCTAGGCAAAGGTTGGCTATGTCTGGGCACTCTTCTTTTGTTTTGTATTATTTGTTGAGCCAGATTGCTATTGAGGAAGACATGAGATCGAACACAACAGTGATGCTTCTAGAGAGGCTGGCAGAGTGTGCCACCGAAATTTGGCAGAAGCAACTTGCATTTCACCTGTTAGGTGTTGTGATGCTTGAGAGGAAAGAATTTAAAGATGCTCAGTGGTGGTTTGAAGAAGCAGTAGAGGTTGGTCATATTTATTCCTTGGTGGGCATTGCGAGGGCCAAGTTCAAGCGTGGCCATAAGTATGCAGCTTACAAGCAAATGAACTCTCTCATTTCTGATTATACACCGGTTGGGTGGATGTATCAGGAGCGATCTCTGTATTGTATTGGAAAGGAAAAGATGATGGATTTGAGCACAGCAACTCACTTGGATCCAACTCTATCTTATCCATACAAGTATAGGGCTGTTTCTTTGTTGGAGGAGAACCAGTTTGAAGCAGCTATCACAGAGATTAATAAGATAATTAGTTTCAAGGTCTCTCCTGATTGTCTTGAATTGCGGGCTTGGTTTTCAATTGCCCTTGAAGATTTTGAAGGAGCTCTCAGAGATGTCCGGGCACTCTTGACTTTGGACCCAAATTACATGATGTTTCATGGGAAAATGCATGGTGACCATCTGGTAGAGCTGCTCCACCCTCTTGTTCAACAGTGGAGTCAGGCTGATTGTTGGATGCAACTGTATGATCGATGGTCCTCTGTTGATGATATTGGTTCTCTAGCTGTTGTACATCATATGTTGGCAAATGACCCTGGGAAGAGCCTTCTACACTTTAGGCAGTCTCTCCTTCTGTTGCGGTAAGTAGGAGAAAGCGGTACATTACTATACCAACTAGCCTATCTATAATTTGCTTGTGCATTTAATGAAATGCCTTTGTTCAAATCAGTAGTATTGTTTTTGTTTGAAGGGCGTAATCCAGAACATAACATCTTAAGTTCTTGACACGTAGAATTCGTCACTTTCAGCTCATTGGAATTGTATGTGCCTGACTGACTTATATTGCATGTTGGGCAGAACTCTAAACCTCGTTTGCTCCTAAGATGTATTATAGAGAAGGATGACACTCCACTTAGTCCAATTTCTATTGCTTTTTTGATGTCATTGGTTGTTATATTAGTCTGTTTTAGTAGCATCTCTGATGTTCCTGAAAATCGTAGGTTAAATTGTCAAAAGGCTGCTATGCATAGTCTTCGGTTGGCTCGGAATCATTCTAGTTCTGAGCATGAGCGGCTTGTCTATGAAGGATGGATCTTGTATGACACTGGCCATCGTGAAGAAGCATTGGCAAAGGCAGAGGAGTCCATTGCTATCCAGAGATCATTTGAAGCATTTTTCCTTAAAGCATATGCTTTAGCAGACTCAAGTCTTGATTCTGAGTCTTCAACATACGTGATCCAGCTTCTAGAGGAAGCGCTTAGATGCCCTTCGGATGGTCTTAGAAAAGGACAAGTAAGTGTCATCCTTGGAAAAAAAAAATTCAATCTTGGTATCTAAACTTTCAAATTTATTCAGATTGGTATGTTATCATGCAGGCTCTAAATAATTTAGGAAGCGTCTATGTAGACTCTGATAAGCTGGATCTTGCTGCCGACTGCTATACAAATGCACTCAACATTAAGCATACGAGAGCACATCAGGGTCTAGCACGAGTATATCATCTTAAAAATCAACGCAAGGCTGCATATGATGAGATGACAAAGCTGATAGAGAAGGCTCGAAACAATGCATCAGCTTATGAAAAACGTTCAGAATACTGTGACCGCGATATGGCAAAGAGTGATCTAAGTATGGCAACACAACTAGATCCCCTGAGGACATATCCGTACAGATATAGGGCAGCAGGTATGTTGTGACTATGGTTCTTGTTTGTTTGGTGCATGCCACTTAAAGTGGAAGTTATTGTTTATGGATAAATCTTAGTGCTCAGAGATGAAATCCGTACTGTATCCATGGCGTTTATCATACTATTTAAATATACAGAGATGCCTGTCATTATATCCTTGGGCCTTAACTTAGTGTAGATATCCTATATGCCGATTGAATCACTTAGAAACTAGTATGTACTTATATAGGTATTCAAGCAGAAGGGGCTAGTGGTCCATTCTGCTCGTTGGAGCTTCAATTGCTATGAATTTGTCAGTTTAGAGGGCTTTATTGTTCTGTAGTAGGATTTGAATTGAACACTAATAGTTTATTTAGAAATCTGCATGCTGATGTATTTGCCAACTTGAAACTTGTTATTAACTTACCAAACTTACTATAAAAGAAGGATGTCGATGGTTTAATAAATAATAAACTAGAGGAAAAAGAAAAAACCTGACAACTGTAAGTTCTATAAAAAACACTTAAAAGAGCTCAATTGAGAAAAATAAAACCTCGTCTATCCACTTGTGACGTTCTTATGGATTCTTAGTTATGGAATTTCTTTGGTGCCGTTCTCCTTTTACAAAGGCAGCTGGGATTTTTGGTCTTTCTAAAGTTTTCGGTGAATAGTTTTTCTCTGAAGTGTATTGTTAACAAGGGCTTCTGAGTGAAACCTCGATAAAAGAAAAGAAGGGAAAAATAAAACCTATGAAACATTTTTTTATTTTCGGTTGGAAGGACCTAGGTTGTGTTCTGTTATATGCTTCATATGATTATGTTATCAAAGCTGTACAGTGTTAAAGCATGAATTTTTCTGAAAGAATGTATTTGTGAGTGTGTTTGAAAAAACTGTGAATTACTAACATGGGAATTATGGCCCTACAGTTTTGATGGATGACCACAAAGAAGGAGAAGCCATTGAAGAGCTAACAAAGGCCATAACTTTCAAGCCAGACCTGCAGCTGCTACATCTTCGAGCAGCATTCCACGAGTCAATGGGTGACTTTGTCTCCACAGTGCGAGACTGTGAAGCAGCCCTGTGTCTTGATCCCAACCATGCTGACACTCATGACCTCTATGCTAAAGCACGGGAACGTGTCAATGAACAACAGAAGTGAGAAAACCATAGAGAGATTATTCTTTACCGTCTGGGTGGGCAATCATGCTGTTGCTACCTGATTGTTTTAACATGGGAATGGCCAGCAATTGTCAGCATAGGCGATCCATTGGATTTTGTCTTTGGAAACGTACAATTGTAGATTCCCATGGCCTTCAAAAAGGGTATGAAAAGCGGAAGCAAGGAGAGAATTTGGATTCATAAAGGAGGAGAGTAGAGAGGAGCAAGATAGCATGTAAATATATCAACTGTTTATTGATTGGATCAACTTATTGAGTAGAGCAGAGACCTGCTGCTGCTGCTGTCTGATATACTACTCCAGCAAAGACGGGAGCAGAAGTAACCGAAGGCAAAAAAGTATCTTGTACATGATCATGTAAGCTTGTGATGTGTGTCTGTCCAATTTAGATGTGTCTACCCTTTGTTTTTGCCAAGTGGTTTGGGATGTGTTGTAATCTTGTCGTTCTGTTCTCTCATTTGTTGTATCAGCTTCACGGGTTTCATTAAGAACCGGCACAAAATTGATTTATTTCTAAAGAGGCTTATTGGTACCAAATTCAGAGCCAGTTCTGCATCTTCCTCTTCCCCTGACACTCTTTCCGCACTAACTTTTCTCTTAGTTTTTCGGGAAATACAGAGAGTTGGAATTGGTTACAAACTTTTAATCAAAGAATCAGATGGACGCTTAAGACGTGACTGAGAGTTCATTTGTTTAAGAATTTGTAACGGTTGTATTTGTGCGTATTCCCGATTTCTTAAGCGATTGACTTGAAACGAAACATCCCTACATGGACCTATGCTAACCACTATACATCGATGATCCCTCCAATTAAATCAAGGGGTCCCTTCCAAATTTCATACAGAAGGGTCTTTCTATCTGATCACCTGTGACCATTTTAAAGTGAAAATTACTGCTAAACGGACTGCATGAGATGTCCATAACTTTCCAACTGTCCTGCAATTATTTTCATTCAACTGCCTCTTACCATTTCCTTCCTTATCACTCACCTAAAGCTTTCAGCTCACTCCAAAATGTCCTAGGATGCTGAACTTCAATGCACCACTCCTCTCAACCCGCCGCCTTGGAAACTCCGGCGGTGAAGATTTACAAGGTGCATCGCTGCCAGCGAGCGAGCGGATTCCGTTTTCCTGGGAACGAGTCCCTGGCAAGCCCAAGGACTCGAATGCGGATGACGATATCCAGCCTGGGGACACTCCTCGCCCAAAGCTTCCCCCAGGCTGGTGGCACCGGCCTCTTGACAAGGACAACGAGTGTGATCATGAACTCGATGATGGATGTGAGGGCGACATTGATGACGATGATGATCTACGTGACCTTGAGGATGATATCTACGATGTTGATTACAGCAACGAGGCTTTCTCGGATGCCATAGATGTGTTCTCACTCTCAGAGGCAATAGACATTGTGGAAAAGAAAGCACAGAGAGAACAAGAAACAGATCACAGCTTGAAGTTGAAGCTTGCAGAAGAATCAAGGCACGAGATGAATCAAAACTGTCCGAATTTCATAATCGAGCGGTTTCTTCCGGACGCAACTGCATTGGCTGCACCTTCTGCTCTGAAGCTAAACGTGTCACAGATGAGTTCAAGCAAGAGACTCTGCTACCCGTGGAATTATCCTGAGCCGGCGGAGGCCTGTGTTTCGAGAACGGTGTGCAGGCAGTCGTACTCGTCGCCCAAGGGTTGTGGCTTGCAAGGCTTCTTCCCTTGGCGGATGAAGCATAAGCTCTGTCGAGCGAAAAGCCCTGTCGATGCACAAGCTCAATGCAGTGTAAAACACAAGAAAACTAGATCATGAGCTTCATAGTACTTGATGTTTAGTATAGATATATGAAATTAGTTTCCTCCTTTGTTTTTTACTTTTTACTGCCGTTATTTCTCTCTGTCAAAAAGTTTTACATAGATTCTACCTATTGGGTTTGATGCTATGGATGGATTGGAGCTTACCAATATCAAATTTGCTTAAAACTTTAAGTTGGGAAGAAATTGAGGGTCGTCACATGTCAAAAGGATAAAAAAGATTGACTTTTAAAATGGAACAACTTTTTTTTAATTTTTTTATACTGTATTATAGTCTGGTTTGAGTGCACTCACACTTGCCCCACACACATCTTAAGGTTGTCGAATTACCAACGTTGCAATGACACTAGGGCAATTTTTATTGTTAATGAATTTCCAAAGTTTAGACAAAGCGTGTTTTTCTTAAGGTCATTAAATTATCAACGTCACAACGACACTAATGCAATGTTCATGGTCATCAGATTTCAAAAGTGCATATATGTGCAGCTATAGTAATTTAGTAATTCAATAACACGTTGTACGCGTTATTGGATTACATTGTCTTTACCACGATTTTTAATTATTTCCTAAAATACATTTTCATTCAAATTCATAAATATATTCAGAGTTTGGTAATTTTCAAATTTACTTGAAAAAAAAAATGTTTTTGTGATATGTCTGAACTCACATGTAGGAGACTTTCAAATCCTAGGGTTTTCAAAGGCGGTGGACCCGGGTAGCTCGGGCAGGCAGTAGACCCCTGCCCGCTGGTTCTTATTTCAGAAATTTTAGGTGACCACTCCCTCCCGCTTCTTCCACCCATTCGAAATATATACAACGATTTATATATATCGCCGATTAATTCATCTTCCTCCTCCCTCTCTCTCTCCTCTCTGTGCTTTGCCTTCTCACGACGCAAACGTACAGAGTTAACCCGAAGTCCTCCTCGCTTCTCGCGCTACTTGTTTGTCGAGTAGGGTTTTAGAGCTGCTCGCCGCTGCGGCTACCGAATCGGCTTCTACTCGTGGTAATTTCTCGTTCTTCTAATCTCAATCTGTGGATTTCGGTTTACGTTTGTGCTGATAGATCTGCTGATTTTGTTTATTTCTACTTGTTTTGGTCCCATGGGTTTTGAAATTGGTTCCAGTATTTGTTAGGGTTTTGATCTAGTCCGACGCGATTTCGTTTGGTTTTGGTCCTCAAGATCTTAATTTTCGTTTGGTTTTGGTGCTCAAGATCTTAATTTTTGTTGCTTGTTGGTTTTAATCGCACAGTGCATGTCAGGGATTGCGGGGGATTTGGGATTTTGAGGGTTTAAGCTCTTTGGGAGACATCCTGTTTTAGTTGAAGTACACGTTTTGTGCTCTGTACCAAAAAAGTACACGTTTATGGATTGTATGGTTGAAGAACAGGTTGATGGTTTTGGTTGTCATGCTGCTGTTTCTCTCTACAGTTGCCTTGGTGTTTGATCATTCCTTTTGCAGTTTCGTGCAATGTGTCTATGCTCTAGCGATTTAACGAGTTTTTAGTAGATTTATTAATTTGTTACATTTATACTTTAGCTTGTGACATACTGTATAGTGTATAGCCTTACGAAATCATTGGTTTTAATGAAATTATTGTTTTATGTTTATGTATGCTTATATAGCTTTGCTGTTCTTTTGTAGTAGGAGCGAAATGGCTATGGAGATTACTCAGTTTCTATTGGCAGCTCAATCAGCTGATGCGAGAGTTCGTACTGAAGCAGAGGCTAATCTCAGGCAATTTCAAGAGCAAAACCTTCCTGCTTTTCTTCTATCGTTGTCCGTTGAGCTTGCAAACAATGAGAAACCCACTGAATCCCGTACGTTGGCTGGTCTTGTGCTTAAGAATTCATTAGATGCCAAAGATGCTGGTACAAAAGAACTTCTTACTCGACAATGGATGGCTATTGATATTTCTATTATATCCCAAATCAAGGACTTGCTCTTAAGGACACTTGGGTCACCTGTCCTGGAGGCAAGACACACATCTGCCCAAGTTATTGCAAAAGTTGCTTCTATTGATATTCCCAGAAAACAATGGCCCGACCTTATTGGGTCTTTGCTCAACAATATGACTCAGCGAGATAACCCAACTGGTTTGAAGCAGTCAACTTTGGAAGCACTTGGTTATGTATGTGAGGAGATATCTCATCAAGATCTTGAGCAAGGCGAGGTGAACAATGTTCTTACTGCTGTAGTCCAAGGAATGAACCTTGCTGAAAATAGCCCGGAAGTTCGTCTGGCTGCAACAAGGGCTTTATATAATGCCCTGGAGTTTGCACAAACCAACTTTGACACTCAGATGGAACGAGATTTCATTATGAAGATGGTCTGCGAGACGGCCTTGTCTAAGGAGGTACAAATTAGGCAGGCTGCTTTTGAGTGTCTTGCTTCAATTGCCTCCAGATATTATGAGGTGCTTGAGCCTTACATGCAGGCTCTCTTTGAGCTTACATCAAATGCTATAAAAGGGGATGAAGAGGCAGTTGCCCTTCAAGCAATTGAGTTTTGGAGCTCCATTTGTGATGAAGAAATAGAGCTTCAAGAATTTGAGATCTCTGACACTGGGGACTCGGGGCCTCATTCAAAATTTATAGAAAAGGCTCTGGCGTCTTTAGTTCCATTGTTGCTAGAAACTTTGCTGAAACAGGAAGAAGATCTAGACCAAGATGACAACATTTGGAATATTGCAATGGCAGGTGGGACATGCCTACAACTTATTTCCATGACTGTTGGAGATGCCATTCTGCCCCTTGTGATGCCATTTGTGGAGGCTAACATAGTGAAGCCAGATTGGCACTGTCGTGAGGCAGCTACATTTGCATTTGGCTCAGTACTTGAAGGCCCAAGCACTGAGAAGCTCTCTGTTTTGGTTCATTCAGGTTTGGATTTCCTGCTTAGGTTAATGAAAGATGAAAACAACCATGTCAAAGACACTACTGCCTGGACTCTCAGTCGTATATTTGAGTTTTTGCATAGTCCTGGTAGTACTGTGATTTCTTCTGCTACCCTTCCAAGGGTGGTGGAAATATTGGTGGAAGGCACTAAGGATGCTCCAAATGTTGCAGAGAAGGTCTGTTGGGCCATCTATCACCTTTCTCAGGGGTATGAGGAAACCTGCTCCTCTCTATTTACTCCATATGTCCCAGGCATCATTGAATGTCTTCTTTCCACTGCTAGTCGTGCAGATGGTGATGATTCTAGGTTAAGGTCTTCTGCTTATGAATCGTTGAATGCCGTTGTGAGGTGTTCTAATCTTAAAGAAACATCACAAATTATAGCACAGCTACTTGTTGTTATTATGAATAAGTTGGGCCAGACTTTAGAACTTTCGTCAGATGACAAGGAAAAGCAAGGAGACTTGCAAGCTTCTTTTTGTGGTGTTCTACAGGTTATTATTCAGAAGCTTACCAGTGATGATGGAACTAAGCGTTTTATATTGGAAGCCGCTGATCAGATAATGGTTCTGTTTCTTAGTGTGTTTGCTTGCCGTAGTTCCACAGTACATGAGGAAGCAATGCTTGCTATAGGTGCACTGGCTTATGCAACTGGAACTGAGTTTGAAAAGTACCTTCCAGAATTGTACAAGTATTTGGAGATGGGGTTGCAGAATTTTGAGGAGTTTCAAGTATGTGCTATCACAGTTGGGGTGGTTGGTGACATTTTTCGTGCATTGGATGAGAAGGCATTACCATACTGTGACGGGATTATGAGCCACCTGATGAAGGACTTGTCTAGCGAATCGCTTCACCGGTCTGTCAAGCCTCCCATATTCTCTGTCTTTGGCGACATAGGTCTCGCAATTGGAGTACATTTTGAGAAGTATGTCCCTTATGCAGTGCAGATGATGCAGGGAGCTTCAGAGCTTTGTGCTCGGATGGACACTAGTGATGAGGAGTTAATGGAATATGGAAACCAGTTAAAGTGTAGCATCTTTGAAGCTTATTCTGGTATACTTCAGGGCTTTAAGGATTCTAAGCCTGAGGTCATGTTGCCATATGCCCAACATCTCCTGCAGTTTATAGAATTGGTTTTAAGGGATGTAAACAGGTATCGTCTCTATCTCTCTCTCTCCCTGTCATATGTGTGTGTGTGTGTGTAACCTAAAATGTCTTTCCGGTTTGTAATCTGACTCGTTCCTTGTTTATAGGGATGCCAATGTCACAAAAGCTACAGTTGCTGCGCTGGGTGACCTTGTTGATGTACTTGGCCTAACCATCAAGCCACTGTTCGGAGATTTTGCATTCTTTGAGGGAATTTTGCAAGAGTGTCTTCAGTTCGACGATAAAAGTCTCAGGGAAACAACGGCTTGGGCTTATGCTATTATGAGGCGCATCATGGATCAATGAGAAGTGACTGGTCGGTATTCGTTGAGGTCTAAGGATAGGTGTCACGGAAGTTAAAAAGTTATTCAGATCATGTAACCCTTTTTTATTTTGCATTATGGACACAAGTCTGTAGTTTTCGTTTTTGGTTCTTAGAACATCGTCACTTTATTGAGGCTACAGGAAAGGTGTCCTTTCTTATGTTTCGGAACTCTGTTAAGTGCAATACATCCACCGATCAGTGGTTTGAGTTATGTTCTCAATCAGTTTTTCTCATGCTTTACTGGTACGGACTTTTTGTTTTCGAGAAAAAAAGAGAGTTACGATAATCTTTGATATAGATTAAGAATAAAAGACTTGCAGTATGAAACAAATGTTACAATGTTGATTTGATAAGAATGGGAGCAAGAAAGAAATTATAATGGAAAGTACATTGGTGCTACCATCTGCCGGTGTTCATGGAACTGCAAGAGATCCCGCCCAAGGACGATGAAGGATACGATGCCATCGTATCAACCGAAAAAACCTGCATAAATCTTGCGTTCAATTCACTGTTCTGACGCGAATCAATGAGGTTCCAGTTTTCGACTTCAGGAGGCTGATCCTCCTCATTGAGATATCGAACCACTTGTCTCATGGTAGGCCTAGCTTCTGGTTTGTAGTGAGTGCAAAGCAAACCTAGTTCCAGCACCAACTTCATCTCTTTAACATCGAAATTCGAGTCCAAGTTCGGATCAACTGTATCGAGTATGTGATCCATTTCATGATTCTCCATCACCCAATCCGCCAATATGAACTCGCCTGAGCCGATAGGTCTCTGCCCACAAGCCACTTCAAGGAGTAGAACTCCATATGCAAACACATCGGAGCATGTGGAGGCCTTCCCTGTGCGAGCCAATTCTGGTGCAATATACCCAATTGTGCCAACCACGCCAGTAGTGTGTGATATTTCTCCATGATCATACAGCCTGGCAAGGCCGAAGTCGCTTAGCCTCGGGTTCATTTCTGCATCTATTAACACATTGCTCGACTTCACATCGCGATGAATCACCACTTGCTCCCATTCCTCATGCAGGTACAAGAGCCCTGTTGCAATGCCTTTGAGGATGTTGAACCTTTGTGCCCAGCTCAGCACAAAGTTGTTTTTGGACCCAAAAATGAGCGAGTCTAGGCTTCCATATGGGATGTAATCGTAGACTATGAGGAGATCGCTCTTCTTCTTGCACCAGCCCTGGAGATGGACCAAGTTCTTGTGCCTCAACTTTCCCAAGCTCTCAATTTCCGAAGCGAATTCCCTCATTCCTTGGATCGAATTTCGGGTGATCTTCTTAACCGCGATTTCACATCCACTAGAAGGTAAGACACCCTTGTAAACTTCACCAAAACCGCCGGCTCCAATCACACCGGAGGCCTTGAAACCCTTTGTTGCTGCATAAAGATCCTTGTACTTGAACCTGTGAGGACAATCCAGCTCCCAATCCTCAAGACTCTCAAACTCATGCATTCCTTTGTACAAGGTGAAGAACAACAAAACTCCCAACAGCACGCAAACCACAACCGATAAGGCAATTATAAGAGCCTTGATTTCGGGTCTGTAAGAGGATGAACCTTTCTCTTTTGGCGGTTTAGGAAGTTGCGAAACATTGATTGGTCTCGGTATTCCATCCACCGCGAAACTCCACGCTAATATGTAATGAGAGCTCGCTTGTTCTCCGGTGGATGCAGAGAAGCCGGCGTACATAGTCTCTTGAAGAGTAGTAGATAAATTGATAGTGTGCGACAATAGCGGTCTCTCAGGTTTCTCCACATGTATGGGAGATATTGTGACATTCAGCATTTGAGTTTTGCCATCGTAGTCTATCCAAGCTTGGATGAGTTCACCGCTCTCCAAGTTTACTTCTTCTTTGTGTGCTCCTTTGACAGAGTAAGCAGCTGGTTCAGAAGCTACAGAGTACACACTGTTGTTGTTTATACCAACATGATTTCCTGCAGTGTTGGAGTTCTCTTTAAACCCATTCACCGTGTCGAATTCCACAGAAAGGATGTGGTTTGAGGTGTTACTGTCAGTTGTGGAGTTGAAAATCCCAAAGAAATGCCCGGGTTCGGCCCCAGGGAATTTTGGAGAGGGAGAGAGTGTGAAGGCTAGGCCAAAGCCTCCGTGGCCGGAACTAGGGGAGACAATTGCAAAAACAAAATGTGTGCTGAAGGAAGAAGCATTAGGGTATGAAGAAGAGTTTTTATCAAAAAAGTTTATAGGTTTGGGATAGAATGCATGGCCTATAATATTATGTGATGCGTTTGTGAGCCTGAGCATGCCGGAGGGCTTGAATATAGTCGCCCCCTCTCGGATTAGGTCGCTTGCCTCACTTCCATTGAATCCGTTGAACAAAAACTCAACTCCGCAAGCCGGTGAAAACATGGCAAAGAAGAGGAGGAAGGCTAAAGAAATTGGTAAAGCCATTAGGGTTTTAGAAATTGCAGAAGCAAGTCCAAGACCTTTATGTAGCTTGAGAATAAGGTGAAGGACTTAGAAATGGTCAATGTCTAGAGCATATGCGTGTAGAGAAAGACCCTCCTACTATGTGGAGTCGTTTAATTTAGATGATGTGGTTCTCAAGATGAATACTAAGATAGTACGCAACTTAAGAAGGAACTCATAGTTTTCCTTGAATAATATTGCCTTGAATTAATTGTCAAAGTCATATGTTAACTGCTCATTTTTCCGCGTTGGGAGAGTTGTGAAAGTAACAGGCTACAAGACTTAACTAGAAGGTATTGATCAAAGGCAATTGGCATGTAATTGCCACCATTGACTTGCTCAGCCCTTTAGCAATTGACCTCTTATTGTTAAGGAAGAAAAGGACGTGAGTGCTTATCGGCATATTGAGTGGCTACAGATCGTTGCGCCGTCCACTTTTTGGCGTAAACTGACTGTTGTTGTAATTTACAGTCTTTGACGCTTGATAAGGGGACTGTTCTACTGAAATGGATCGTTGCGCATGCGCAGTCCAACTTTTGACGAAGATTTGTTTTTAGTACTAACACTTGTACTGTTTACCAAATCTCATTTTATCTTTTACACTCTATTGTATCGCACTTTACCTCATGCACTCTTGTTCAGTGTCCTAGTTTACATTATTCCGTCAATTTCGTCAGCAAAACTGTTAAATTACAGACATGGTATGGACATTGCGATAAATTTTTAAAAATCAAATACAATGAAAAATAAATGGGAAGATCTACGTTCTTTATAAAGTTACGTGGAGTTCAAGTTGGGCAGGTAGTGGCCTCGCGCTTGCCAACTTCAATAGTTATCAGACAAATTGACTGAGGTTTGGCATTGGAACGAATTCATAAGTTGATGTGTAACATCGCAATTACATGACTCAAAGTTGAGGTGGTAAAAGGAATTGGTATTAGCACTCCAAAATCTCATTTGACACTCTAAACTTTCTATAATTAGAAAAAAAAAAATACACTTGTGTGGAGTGGAGAATGTAATTTTGGAGTGCTAATCTTATATTTAATAGTTAAGTTTACAAATGTATATTTATTAGAGAACTATCATCTGCAATCAAAAAATCTCATTTTACACTCTTCAAAAGTGTATTTTTCTTTTTAATAATAAAAAGTTTGGAATGCAAAATAATATTTTTAAAATGCGAATAATGATTTCCATTTATTATATTAACATAGAGAGTGCGATTTGTTGACCCAAAGAGGCAAGAATATCTCAATCATTAGAGAATCATTGCAGCACTACTCTCCCCCACCAAACTCCAGTCCAGTCAGCACCACAGGGCAGCCGGGCAAGAGGATTGGATATAGTGAATTGCTCATCTGCAATGTCCCAAAGCAGCGTTGAATTCTTGCGTACAATGTACATACTCCACATTCTCATTTGCCACACCAAAGTGTGATGTAGCGTGACAAAGAAAAGAATAAACGATACTGTTAGTGAAATATTATTTCTTTATTCTTTTGACACTCGTTTTTCCTTGTATATCAATATGAAAGCTCTCTCTTTGCTCAAAATAAAGATATGAAGGATTTCTCTTCAATTTTGCAATTGTGGCTATGGCACAATGGAGATGGCCCGTACCAGCAACAAAGAGCATCCATTCCGTCGAAAAGATTCAACGTGATTGTACGTAATGATTATTGGAAGATAATGGTAGCATTGTCAAAACGATCAATCTTGTAAGATATGGCGTATCTAACTCAGTATCTCATAAGAAAATGAACTTAAAAACCAAATAAAAATTGTAAAAACACACAAAACACCTACTTTTTCATTTTTAGAATCCTCATAGTTGTTGATATGTTCTTCCATCATGCTATTTTTATCTTTATTTTTTGAGTTTACTATTATTAGGGGGAGGAGGAAGGGTTCGAAGCTATTACATTAATTTCAAAAAATGAGCAATTTCGAATCCAAAACACATAGGTAAAAATTCAGTACCTTATCCACTAAAAAACAAAAATTAAAAATACAAAAAAACTATTATTAAAAATACCTAACCATGTTCTTCCATTTTACATCATTTTCAATATTTTCAAATACTTTCAACCACTTTTTTTTTTTTTATTATCCGAAATTAAAAATAAAATTATTTTTTTATTTTTTTTATAAAATAATAAATATAAATATTTTAATATGAATTGCCTGACGTACTCAGTTTAAGAGTGGAGATACACTCGGCCAGTTATTGTTCATTATAGGCGGTTATTGTTTGTTTAAAGGAATTGAGTTGCCTATAGCTCAGAGGACCTAGCAACATTGGAACTGCTGTTATGCAAGCTCACGGCAAAGTGAAGTTCAAATTTCAGTAATGCCCCGCCTTTTGAGAAAGGGATCCTCTCTGGAACCCTTTCCACCAAATCCACTTAGTTTGGGATCCGGGCCATTGAAATTTGATCCAAAGGTTACAGTTATTATAACTTTTAAAGGGGCCAACTGTTTGTAGCCGTTGGATCAAATTTCAATGGCATGGATTCCGAACTAGGTGGATTTGGTGGAAAGGGATTCAGAGATGATCATTTCCCGCCTTTCGGATATGATGCTAGTGGGATGCCTTAGGCTACCAGCACTGCCTGATTTGGCGCACATGGCAACACTTCTTCGCTGTCAACCTCAGCACTTGATATAATTTCCTTCAACTTCTTTCAATCGAATGCAGCATAAACTTTATATGCTTGGAAATTGTTAAGGGATGAAATTGCAGAAAAATGTTTTTAGTAAAAATGTTTTTTAAACCAATTCTTAGTAAAAATGCAAGTGAATCTTGAAAAGTACTTGAAGTGCTTCCCATAAGAAGCACCAATTGTGTGCTTTTTCTAAGAAGCACTTCAAGTTTTTTTTTGGAATCTATAAACATTTTATCTAAAAGAGTTTTTAGTTATTTTAAAAGCACTTCCAAACAAACATCATTCCCATCTCATGCATGACTTTGATGACATTCCATCATATATAAAAATTTGATCCCAGACAATTGTTATGGGCAGTATTCACACACTTGATCCATGAGGCAATAAGAAAATATGATCAAATAATACCGACAAACGCATAATTTGTTAGGCAAAAACTTGAGTCAACCCTAATAATTTACTGAGCATCAGTTTTATGCTTGTGCAATTTATTCTTCAAACCAATACTTGAAGCCTTCTGGATAGGGAAGGGCTTGACCAAGAACATGTACTCTAAACTTGTTTTATCTGTTGACAAGATTAGATGGCTCGTTCTTTGATTGAATACCAGAGATTGGTATCTTTTGATCAGCAAACATTATTTTTATCTACTTTAGGACAAGTGTGAAGATGAATATAATAATATAGCTTATATTTCCCATAATTATGTGACAAGATAATGATTTTTTACGCATAACATATTATTTGGCATATATACTTTCGCCGGTCAACCGATAGGATTATCGAAGTCCGCTATATATATATATTACTTGTCTTAATTAGGTCATGAACCATGGATCAGGATCCTCTCCTGAGCAGATGGAGAGGATCCTCTCCTGAGCAGATGGAGAGGATCCTCCTGACTAAGGTCATCGGACCGTTCATTTTTTATCCAACGATTATAATTATTATAACTTTTAGAGGGTCCCCCTGTTTGTAGCCGTTGGATATTAAAAAATGAACGGCCTGATGGGCCTGGTCAGGAGGATCCTCTCCATCTGCTCAGGAGAGGATCCTGATCCATGAACCATGATGAACATGTTGCAATGTTTCATGCATGCATTGCTTTGGACCATGGTATAAAAAATCGATAATATCGGCGATATTTCGCCGATATTATCGTTTTTTTGGGAGTCCGATATTTCTACACATATCCGATTGGTTTTCGTCAAAATATCGCGATATTATCGATATTATCGATAATATCGCGATATTTTGGATAATATCGCGATATCGACGGATGGAGCTGATACGTTTTGGTCAAAAACGGCGTCGGAAGCGAACTTTGCGAATCTCCTCCGCCTCCACTGCTTCCAGTAGGCGCCGAGTCGCCGTTCTGCTCGGCCGGCAATGAGGACATGGTTTTTTGGCCTTTGGCTTCTCGGATCTGAGCTCTAATAGCAACTGATATACCAAAAATCCGTTCAACAAACAAATAAATAAAAAACGTTATTTTATTTAATTAAAATGATTTAACACTCCGTTTGGTTGCCGAGAAACCGCGGAGGATTAGAAAACAAAAATTTCTAGAGATATGAAATTTTACTTCCTATTATTTTTTGTGTAATTAGATTTCTAGGTATTGGAAATGGAAAATTCAATAAAAAAAATGGAATTAAATCAAGGAGCCGGCGTGTATTACCTTGAAAGCGTGGATTTAAAGGTTTGGGGATGAACAGAGAGTAGGGATTTTCCCACCAACCAAACAGAAAAGTTGGATTGGACATGAAAGCAGACGAGATCTCCCACCAACCAAACAGAAAAGTTGGATTGTAGACGAAAGCCAACTCGATCGATCTCGTCTGCTGCTGGTCTTGCTGCAGCAGGCAGTACCGGAAGCAGCAGCTCAGAGAGAGGGAGAGACGAGAGGGGAGAGGGTGAGGATTTCGATTTTGTTGTTTCTAAAAGGTTCTGGAGGAGGAGTTAATGGTAGGACTGTAGGAGGGAGATGGAAAAAGGGTGTATTTGTGGGTTCGAGAAGGTAAGGGACAGAAAATAATAAAAAATAGATTTTTTTAAATTTTAGGATAAATTTCTATATTTAAAAAGGGATTCAAACCCCTCCCATTTTACTCCTTCAACACCTTGACCACCATATCACTTATGTTTTTGTGAAAATATGCTAAAATACACTTACTCTACACATAGAGATGATAAAGATAGTTAAAATTTTGAACCTCATAGGAACTGTATGTGGTACTAAGTCACTTATGTATTTTACCATGCAATGTATAAAGTGTAAAATATTGTACTAATTCATTATATATAAATGATTATGGTGTGTTTAAACTTCTTTCATTAATTACTACATATTTTCTACACTCACAATGTTTGCCAGCTCGCTATATAATCAACTTGATAATGTTAAATCCATCATGCAATGCATTTCCTTCCAATTTTTTGTGATAAACTAATAGATAATTGACTAAATAAACATCCTGCAAAGTTTCAATAAAAATTTCCAAGTTTTTCTTACAATTTCTGTGGTTTCCATGTAATTTTTATCGATATCGATATTTTACCGATATTTCCGTCGATATTTCCGTGTTTTCGACTATCGATATTTTCGATATTACCGATATTTAATACCTTGCTTTGGACAGCCAGACTTCAAGCCCAATTAGGTAATGTCCTGCAGCATCATAAGCTTCTTAATATTCGTGAAAGAATTTTTGTAAATGCCTTGGAATAATGTCTCTGTTTCTTTATAGGGGAACTTGCTTGTTTCCGCACTTGTAATTAATAAATCTTTACTGTCTGAACATTATAATTAGAATTATTTATTCTTTTTATATTCATCTAAAAATCATAATTGTAACAAATATTCAATAAAAATGGTATTATGTAACTCAATTAACGATAAAGCCGTTTACAAATGGGTTATAGCATTTTCCTTAATCCGAAAGAAACAGAAATTAATAAACCTAAGTTGTTAAAGTTTGTCCTTCATCTGAGGTTTAGTGTGAATAAAGATAAGGGTTGTTTTATTAACACATCACGCATTGTTAAATACATCCCTCATACTAAATACACCCAACATCTATTTTTTCAATCAAAATTTATCTTAGTACACCCAACATACTTTCCTATACTATCCTCACATCGCAAACTTTCTACGTACACCCCACATTCTTCACATACATTCAACATTCTCTCATTGTTCATTCTCACCACACCTCCAAATTTCAAGACTCTCGCTAAACATGTAGATGCTAATTATGAGATCGACTACATGACATTCGATTGTTGGTATATTTTACTGGTAGAGCACAAATCCAAAATTTGTATCCCTCTCTGACAGAATTTTGACCCAAAAAATAATGATAGGACATGGGTGAATTCTTTTTTTTTTAAATTATAATGGGATCAATTCTTTACTGTACAAAACTTAAAAGAAAGTAGTGCCAACTACTATGCTTACCACTTAGAGAAAAATTTGTTTATATTATAATTGTTATAAATAGGCAAAATTTATAGAGAGATAACCTTTACTCGGTGAAGGAACGAAGCAGTTGCAGAGTAATATACCGACACAAGCTGTTCCAGAGGAAGTAATGTATATTATTGCTATTAGATATATTTCTCTTTTCTTTCTTCTTCTCATTCACTAATCTTTGCACAATTGAATTGCTCTATTTATAGAGCTACTTCAATGGAAAATTACAAAACATTACTATTTAGCTTATGAGTATATAGTACACATGTGATACTTTACTATACACATTACTATACACATGTGGGCAAACATACCCATCATTTACAACACTCCCCCTTGGATGCCCACATATCAACATCAGTTGCCTCATTAAAACCTTGCTTGGAAAAACCCTGTGGGAAAAAACCATAGCGAAGGAAAAAGAGTACAACTTTACCCGGATGGTGTTGAGCATGCTTAGGTTGCCTCGTTAAAACCTTGATAGGAAAAACCCAGTGGGAAAAATCCTAAGCGAAGGAAAAAGAGTACAACATGCATGTATCATGGATGCTCCCCCTGAATTGTATCTCCCCCTGATTCCGCATTTTTCAAATCTGTAAGCCGACGTAATCCGATTCCCTGTACCAACTTCTGAAATGTGCACTTTGGTAGAGATTTGGTGAACAAGTCTGCTAAATTTTCATTGGAACGGATTTGTCTGACTTCAAGAACTTTAGCCTTCTGAAGCTCATGTGCGCTGAAAAATCTTGGAGATATGTGTTTAGTCTTATCACCTTTGATAAATCCTTCCTTCATTTGGGCGACACAGGCTGCATTATCTTCATGGATGACAGTTGGAGTGTCTGTCTTTGAAGGTAGACCACATGAATTCCGGATGTGATGGATCATTGATCTTAACCAAGAACATTCACGACTTGCTTCATGTAAAGCAATTATTTCCGAATGATTGGAAGATGTTGCAACTAGCGTTTGCTTTGTTGATCGCCATGAAATTGCAGTATCTCCATTAGTGAACACATATCCATTTTGTGAGCAGGCTTTATGCGGATCGGAGAGAAAACCAGCATCTGCGTATCCAACAAGGATTTGTTCATTTGTGGGCTTGTCTGAGTAGAAGAGACCCATATCTGTTGTCCCACGAAGGTATCGTAGAACATCTTTGACTCCCTTCCAATGACGAATTGTTGGAGCAGAGCTGTACCTGGCTAACAAGTTAACTGAAAAAGCTATATCTGGTCTAGTACATTGTGCTAAATACAATAAAGCACCTATTGCGCTCAAATATGGTACTTCTGGACCAAGGACCAGTTCATCATCTTCTTTTGGACGAAATGGATCTTTCTTAATGTCCAAAGAACGAACGACCATTGGGGTGCTAAGTGGATAAGCCTTGTCCATGCCAAATCGCTTCAGTATTTTTTCAATGTAAGCTGATTGATGGACCAAAATTCCACTAACACAATGCTCGATCTGCAGGCCTAGACAATATTTGGTTTTCCCAAGGTCTTTCATTTCAAATTCGTTTTTCAGATATTCAGCAGTTTTGTTGAGCTCTTCGGGGGTTCCAACTAGGTTCATATCATCGACATACACTGCCACTATAGCAAATCCAGTATTTGATTTCTTAATGAACACACAAGGGCAGATGACATTGTTGGCATATCCTTCTTTAATCAAATACTCACTGAGACGATTATACCACATTCGCCCAGATTGTTTCAGCCCATATAGTGATCGCCTTAATTTGATTGAGAACATACCCCGTGGTTTGTTAGTTGCTTCAGGCAACTTAAGTCCTTCTGGGACTTTCATATATATGTCAGTATCTAATTCTCCATATAGATACGCGGTGATGACATCCATAAGTCGCATGTCAAGTTTTTCTGAAATCACCAAACTTATTAAGTAACGAAACGTAATTGCATCCATTACAGGAGAGTATGTCTCTTCATAATCAACTCCAGGTCTTTGTGAAAAACCTTGTGCAACGAGTCGTGCTTTATATCTTGCAATCTCGTTTTTCTCGTTGCGTTTCCTTGTGAATACCCATTTATAACCTACGGGGTTCACACCAGGCGGGGTTTGGACTACTGGTCCAAAAACACTTCGTCTTTCCAAGGATTTTAATTCTGCCTGGATTGCATCTTTCCACTTAGGCCAATCTTGTCTCTGTTTGCATTCATTAACAGAGCGGGGCTCAATATCATCACTTAATATGATTTCAGTGGCTATTGCAAATGCAAACATGTCATCGATGATTATTTCATTTCGATCCCACAATTCATTAGTACATGCATAATTTATGGATATTTCTTTGCTTTCATGTACTTCTGTCTCTTCAGGGACATGTGTCTCATCAAGGACATTTTCTTTTTCTGGAAGTACAGAGTCACGAATTGTGGATTTATCATTCAATTCCTTTTCTTGAATGATATCATTTGGGTTCAATTGGGCCCTCATCTTTCTCTTTCGAGGAGCTGAATCTTTTGAACCTGGGGGTCTACCACGCTTCAGGCGTGCACTGGATGAATCATTCGCTGCCACTTTATTTTGTCCAACAGGGACATCAATTCTTGCAGGTGCGTTTGCAGCCGGTATATATGACTGTGTCACTTTCGAAGCATCATTAAATGCATCTGGCATTTGATTAGCAATACCTTGAAGATGAACGATTCTTTTCACTTCGTTTTCACATTGAGTGCTTCTTGGATCAAAATGAGATAAGGTGGGAACAACCCATGTTAGCTCTTGTCGTTCTTCTGGAACGGTCTTTTCTCCCCCTAACGACGGGAAAATTGTCTCATCAAAATGACAATCAGCAAAACGAGCTGTAAACACATCACCAGTCAAAGGTTCCAAATATCTAATGATAGATGGTGAATCAAAACCCACATAAATTCCCAATCTGCGCTGAGGTCCCATTTTAGTTCGTTGTGGTGGTGCAATAGGCACATAAGCAGCACAACCAAAAACTCGTAAATGTGAAATATTTGGCTGATGTCCAAACACGAGTTGTATTGATGAGTATTGGTGGTTGGCTATGGGTCTCAATCTAACCAATGATGCAGCATGTAATATGGCATGTCCCCATGTAGAAACTGGCAATTTCGTTTTCATGAGCAGAGTGCGGGCTATTAATTGAAGCCGCTTGATAAATGCCTCTGCTAAACCATTTTGAGTATGGACATGAGGAACAGGGTGTTCAACATTAATGCCCAGTGCCATACAGTAATCATCAAAGGTTTGAGACGTAAATTCACCAGCGTTATCAAGTCGAATGGACTTAATGGGATGATCTGGGAACTGTGCTCGCAAAAGCTACATTTCGAGTAGACAATAGGCAAACATGTGACCATCGGGTAGATGCATCAACCAAAACCATAAAATATCGAAATGGTCCACAAGGTGGTTGAATAGGTCCACAAATATCCCCTTGAATTCTTTGCAAAAATGATGGGGATTCATCATCAACCTTTAGTTGTGATGGTCTAATTACCAACTTCCCTTGGGAACAAGCCTTGCAAGGATTATCATTCGGGACATTAATGTGTCTGCTCAGTAATGGATGTCCATTAGAGTTGGTAATGATTCTACGCATCATGGTGGATCCTGGATGACCTAGACGGTCATGCCAAAGCATGTAAACCTTTGAATCAATGAACTTCTGGTTCATGACAGTATATGCCTCAACTGTCTTTATGTATGTACAATACAATCCACTCGATAAACCATGCAACTTCTCCAATATACGCTTCTGGGTATCGTTGGAGGTAATGCATAAATATTCCACATTTTCTACACTTTTCGTTTCAAGGTGGTATCCATTTAAACGTATGTCTTTAAAACTCAACAAATTTCGAATGGACCGAGTAGCATATAATGCATTCTTTATAGACAATATTGTTCCATTTGGTAACATAATCTGGGCTTTTCCTGAGCCTTCAATTACATCTGATGGTCCTGATATTGTTGTTACCTTTACTTTTGCAAGTACCAAATTCGAGAAATACTTTCGGTCTCGAAGTATTGAATGCGTGGTTGCGCTATCTGCAAGACAAAAGTCTCCGCCATTGATCTTGTTTTGAGAATAACCATAATTTTTATCCATGATCTCTGAGTAAAGAAAAAGCAATTTATTCATACTGGAATACTACTTTTATTGAATTGAAAATGCGAGCATTAAACCACAGGTACAAATAACATGAGTACATTAAACATAAATAATTCAATCGGACCCATAAACTTCATTCCCTCTTTCATTAATAAAGTCTGTAGCATCCAGGTGGGTTGTGTTTAACTGTCCTGATAAATTGGTCACTGGATCAGGGGTTTCCATTGGTTTAGCCTGGTCAAGGAAATTGATCTCGACACCCTTCTCCTTGAAGGAGGCTTGATATAGTTCCACCAGATGCTTTGGGGTGCGACAAGTACGCGCCCAATGTCCGTTGCCACCACACCTATGGCAACCTCCTTCATGATTTCTAGGAGTGTTCACATGAGCTTTTCCTTTCTGGCGATTGGTATTTTTAAAGCTCGGGCCTGGATTATACCTTGGAACCTGGTTGTGAAACTGGACACCATGGTTCTTGCTTTTTCCTTTCCACCGACCTTGCTTGTGACCACGTCCTCGTTTGTAATTATTGCCACGGGAGGATATGGTATTTCTTTCAAGGGACGCAACATTCACTTCTGGGAACGGTGCTGATCCAGTAGGTCGGGAATTATGGTTTTTCATGAGAAGCTCATTGTTCTGTTCAGCCACCAAGAGCACAGATATCAGCTGGTTGTATTCAGTGAAGCCTCGCGCTCTATACTGTTGTTGCAGTACCATGTTAGAGGCGTGGAATGTGCTGAAAGTCTTTTCCAATAACATCTCCTCAGTGATAGTATCCCCACAGAGTTTCATCTGAGAGGTAATTCTGAACAACGCCGAATTGTACTCAGCCACTGATTTGAAATCCTGGATCCTTAGATGAGTCCAGTCATAGCGAGCTTTTGGAAGAATCACCGTTGTCTGGTGATTGTATCTGCTTCTCAAGGCATTCCAAAGGGCTAACGGATCTTCAACCGTTAAGTACTCGCTCTTTAGTGCCTCATCAAGATGGCGACGAATAAAAATCATGGCCTTTGCTCGATCTTGAGAGGATGAACTGCTTTCTTCCTTGATGGTATCTCCAAGATTTGCTGCTTCCAGATGGATCTTGGTATCCAGTACCCATGTAAGGTAATTCTTTCCAGTAATGTCCAGGGCAGCAAAATCAAGCTTTGCCAAGTTTGCCATTTTCTTTTCTGAAAGAAAAATGAGGTGTGTAAGAACTTGCAGTAATATGTGTACTGGAGAAATATATTGTTAGAACTTCTGGTTCTTACAAATTTTTTTTTGATCTTCAGGCCAAAATGATAAGTACTCGAAACTTCAGGCTCGAGATTTACACAATTAATGAGAAGGGCAATTGTACCGCACCATTCTCATCGAAATAAGTATAGGATGGGTGATTATCCCGCACTACTTTAAACAGCAGGAAAATTTAAATATGTAGAGCAAGGTGGACGATTATACCGCACCACCTAAAATTGCGATAAAATTTAAATATGCAAAGCAGGGTGGACGATTATACCGCACCACTTAAAATTGCAATAAAATTAAATATGTAAAGCAGGATGGGTGATTATTTCACACCACCTAAAATTGCGATAAAATTAAATAACGGGAAAATTTAAATATGCAGGATAGAGCGGGCGATTATACCGCTCCACTTAAAATTTGCAGTAAAATTAGATCTGCAGTCCAAGATAGGCGATAGAACCGCACAATCTTGGATTGCATAAATAATCAGTGGGTTAGTAGTCAATATCTACACCAAACAAGAAATCAAAGATATAAGTGACAGTTAGTTGGAGAACTAGAAGTAAACATGGTGCAAACAGTTCTTCGCGAGGGTATACCCAGCAATTGAGGGAGAGGAAGAAGAAGAACAGAAAAAACCTTAGAGGAAACATTTTTTTTTTTCTTTCGGTGAAAGGAAATGAGAAAAAGATTAGAGAGTCGTGCTGATAACGTGTTATAAATAGGCAAAATTTATAGAGAGATAACCTTTACTCGGTGAAGGAACGAAGCAGTTGCAGAGTAATATACCGACACAAGCTGTTCCAGAGGAAGTAATGTATATTATTGCTATTAGATATATTTCTCTTTTCTTTCTTCTTCTCATTCACTAATCTTTGCACAATTGAATTGCTCTATTTATAGAGCTACTTCAATGGAAAATTACAAAACATTACTATTTAGCTTATGAGTATATAGTACACATGTGATACTTTACTATACACATTACTATACACATGTGGGCAAACATACCCATCATTTACAACAATAATGGATTTATTCTTTTTTTTTTTTTTGAGAAATCGAAAATTTGTTTTGGAGTAGTTATAGATTTTGATAACAAAAAAAATGTTGTAGTTCTTACAAAATTCATAATGAAGTACGTCTGGTTACGAATTCGTAACATTTTTTTATTCTTGGGTTTAGGTTTCTATCAATTTGGGGTTTTTTTTGTCAATTTGGGGTTTTATGATTTTAGGGTTCGGGTTTAGACAACCAGAGTTAGGGTTCATATTAGTAAATAATTTGTGTATTTAATTTTTTTTAAATTTTTTGGTGCTAAATAGTCATTTCATGTTGAGTTGCATGAGTGATTTAATAATACATATTTGTGTATTAAACATTATGTGGGATGCTAATAAAAAAACTCTAAAGATAAAATGTGAGTAATAGGATTTAATACATGAGTGATTTAATAATACATATTTGTGTATTAAACAATATGTTGAGATGCATTGGGCTTACGATGCGTGTATGTCATTATACTTGTGTACTTAATTTATATAAGGGTCTCTATTTGTGTTACGCACATTACACATAATAATTGTGAATGAAAATTTTCATCGTCTTTTTATTTGACGAAAATGCACTTGTAAAATAATAATACCTAAGATTAAGGTCAAAAATCTCACGTGCCCACGATAAATTGGGGGGGAGGGTTTGGCCCAAGAATCTCCGATGCCAAAATTAGAATTTGAAAGAAAATGTGTTTAGGAATCTTTGGGTAGAGAATGGTCTAACTTTTTAGTGGGAGAATATGACTATTTATTGGGAGTGACCGGCCTTATTTGGATAACAGAGGCCAGCCACATATGGTCAAATTATGGGTATAATTGCAAGATATTATGTGAAATAATATCTTGCAATTAACTTGGAAATTAATCCTAAATTGAATAGGAAAATTGGGAGTTATCTTTTGAGTAAGGATTTGATGAGGAGTGATAAAAGGGATTTGAATAGATACCATTTTGATCACCTTTGACTCTTCCTTGATTGAGCCGTTATTGTCCGTTGCATGCGCATGAGAATTCCGATGTGCCTCGAAGATAATTTTATCATTTTAACCCAAAAATACACGTGTCACCTCCATAATTTTCTTGATTATTTTTTTCTCTACAATACTTTTCATTCGATATTATAATCAATAGAAGAGCAGTTACTGGTGATCATACATAGGTTCAAGTAGAAAGATGTCTTTCACTGTCAATCCAGATTACTATCCAATTAGCATGTCTTGATTTTATACCTTAACGATAGCATGTTGCTGTGGTCTTGCTTCACTATATATCTATATAACTAGAATCTATGTCAAGGAAGGCTTGTAAACTTTGAGTCATGATGTGAGAAAGCTCTGAGTATATATATACAAAATGGGTGAGTTATGTATGTCAAGACCAATATTATGGTATAAAATTAATGACCAAAATTCCTACTTGGCTCTTGTCTCAAATAATGCAACCCCATGCTTGGTTATTTTGCCCATTTGGGTTTTCACTATCAAGCGATTAATTCCAAGATAATTAATTCCTTGCGCATAAAGGTATTAAATATCGATGATATCATAAATATCGGTAGTCCAAAAATACGGAAATTTCGATGGAAATATCGGGATATTATCGATATCGATAAAAATTGAATAAAAACAATGTAAATTGTAAGAAAAACTTGGAAATTTTTATTGAAACTTTGCAGGATGTTTATTTAGTCAATTATTTATTAGTTTATCACAAAAAATTGGAAGAAAATGCATTGCATGATAGATATAACTGATTTAAGTTGATTATATAGCGAGCTGACAAACATTGTGAGTGTATAAAATATGTAGTAATTAATGAAAGAAGTTTAAACACACCATAATCATTTATATATAATGAATTAGTACAATATTTTATACTTTATACATTGCATGGTAAGATATATAAGTGACTTAGCAAGGTCTAAAATATCGATGATATCGGAAATATCAGTAGTCTAAAAAAATATCGGTAGTCCAAAAATACGGAAATTTCGATAAAAGTATCAAGATATTATGGATATTTTATACCATAAGGTACCGTTTGATACGCAGATGGAACGGGTCGGGACAGAGGTTCCTTGTATGTTTGGTAACAGGATGGTTGTTCCGCGTCTGTAAAAAACAGAAAAACCCAACCCAAATCAGACAAATAAGAAATCATTGAGACCGATTTCAAACAAATCGTCAGGAAAAACCAAGTGGGTACCTCTCAAATCGACGATTTGGCGATGAGGGACGAAGCTTCGGTTTTGAAAAGAGAGTGGGTTACCAGGTCCGCCACCCATATCTCTCTGTGTCTCTTCCCTGAGTTTAAAATACAACTTTTTCAGTAAATTTTCGTTCTTTTCGGCCTTAAAACCAAATTAATCCCAAATATTTTACAGCATAACAACAAATGGTAAAATTTATAGCTTTTTCAAGTAAGGTTTTGTTTTTTTTGGTTCTTAGAGCAACGAAACAGGGGGCAAAAGAGTAATTAAGTAGTGAGCTCATGAGATGTTGTACCTTGCCATGGAAGTGGTGCTTGTTCTTGAAAACGGCATTGTAGTAAGCGTCCAAGCGGACTCGATCGAAGAGCATCTCCTTCTGGTGGTAGAGGAAGGTGTAGGTGCAAAAGTAGTTGGCGAAGTCGACGCCTTAGTCCACCGGGGCGCCGCCAGCGTCGCCATTGCTGGTGCCGCTTTGGTGCCCGCCAAAGCCGCCGTTTCTGTAGCTCCCCACGTAGCTAGTGTAGGAAATGGCGGCGGAGGACTGGTAGTGATCGATCAAATGCTCTCCTCACTCGGGGAAGAGAAAGTGAAAAGGCAGAGAGATATTGTTTTTTTTGGGGGGGGGGGGGGGGGGGGCAGGGCTTTCGGTTCTTAAAAAAAATGTTATAATTTTGGGGGGGGGGGGGCAGGGCTTTCGGTTCTTAAAAAAATGTTATAATTTTGTGTTCTACGTACTAGAACGAGTTTTTCCAATGAGGTGAGATGAAACGAAAATTTACCTAAAACTCATCTCGTGAAACAGCGTGTTCCACTTGTTTTAGGCGCACCAAACGGGGGATGGAACGTCTCGTCCCACTCTATTCCGTCTCATTCCATGTACCAAACGGTACCAAAAGGCACGCCCTAAAGTTTCATAAAAATCAGTATGGCAAAGATTCCACATAACTTCATGTAATGTTCAAAACTTCTAATACACTGTTCAGCACATTTGACCTGTTGAACCATGTGTTGTTGCTTCTGGTATATTTTATGAATTAGTTTAAAATATCAAGCAAGTAATACAATACAAACATCACCACAGAGACTTCCCATTTCATCACTTTGATGAAGACCATCACAACTGTCGATCAAGCGTGCATTCTAAGCTTCGATGGCAGTCCCTCATAGTAAAATCTGATCCCACACAATTATTATGAACATCATTCAGACACTTGATCAGACACGAGGCAATAAGAAAAGGAAAAATTAGTATCCGGTCCCTAGTTCTTACTGTTTATTAACTAAGATCTTATTAGTTATCAAATTTTGATTCAAGTCCCTAGCATTAATATGATAATGAATTTACATGTTTATTATATAATTTTTTAATATAAAAATTAGTAATTAATTTAGGGTTTAATACTCACACATCTATTAAAATTCTAATTAATTTTCAATTCAAACATTTCCAAAATAATAAAAAATTAAATTAAATTAAGTTTGTACCTATTAGTTTTTTTATATATATAAAAAGATTCTTAATTTTTAATCTTAAATGTACCCATTCATATAATTTTTCAATTTTTTTAATCTTAAATGTACCCATTCTCAAATATATCAATTTGTTATATGTAAAATGTACCCTTTTTTAATATAAAATCCATTCAAATTTTTTAATCCATGTTTAAACTTATATGGGTACATTCTTTTTTGTTGATTTGAGAATGTATCCATGTTTTGGTACAATAATTTTTTTTGTTAATTTTGGTTAATGTACCCATACATATATGTATACACACACACACAATATAATAGAGAGTATAATTTATATTTTATTATTTTTAATCCCATAAATTATGGGTTTTATTTAAAATCTCATTAATATAAACAATTACAAATTTCAATTTTTAATTTTTAATTTAAAAAATATAGTAACTTACATTATTACATTAATGTCAGGGACCTTAATAAAAAACTAAAAACTAATAAGGTTTCAATCAAAGAATATTGATAGTTAGGGACCGCATCCAAAGTGTCCCATAAGAAAATAAGATCAAATAGTAACGACAAGTGCATAATTTGTTAGGTGAAAACTTGACCCAACTTAATATTTTACTAAGCATCAGTTTTGTCTTCTGCATTTGTTCCTTCAAACCAATATTTGAGGATAACTTAAAGCCTTTGGATAGGGGCCTTGACCAAGAACATGTACTCTAAACTTGTTTTATTTGTTGACTAATTAGATGGCTCGTTTCTTTGATCGGATACCAGAGATTAGTTTCTTTTGAGGAGCAAACATTACTTCTGGGCATCAAGAAGTATTTTTCAACTTGAGGACAAGTATGAAGATGAATATAATACTACCCTCACATTGCCACAATTATCCAATTTGCAGCATGTGGGAATGCTTGTATATTGCATACGTGACAAGATACACTTAGTTATATTATTTAACATGTGAATTAGGAGATAAATTAACAGTCTGCATGGATATAGACGTGCTTAAAATATGGTTTGGCATATATTTATTTCGGTCAATGGATAGGATTATATTCAGGAAGTTGGCTCTAAACCACCATTAGATCGCGACAACCACGATCAACATATACTTTGGCGATTACATTGCAATGCTTCACGTATTGCTGTGTAGTTTGGACTGCTAGATAGGGGTGCAATTCGGGCAGGTTGGACGGGTTGGAAGGTCAATCTAATTGTAACCCAACTTTTAGAATTCGGGCTCGGGTTTGGGTTGGGTTTCATTCAGGTTCATTTGGGTTCATGTTTAATTGGGTTAGGGTTTACTTGAGTTGGGTTTGGGTTGACCAACTTTTTCAAGTTTAATCTTGTAACAACTTAGTTTCTAAGAATTCCTAAAAAAATTAAGCCAAGTAGCATCAAAGCTAGCTTACTCTAATTTCATAAATCAATCTACTATAAAGCTTTAGGATTTAGAGACTACGAATATAGGCTAACTAATCAAAGTCTCTTATTCCCTAAAAGCTTAAGTAATTATAAATGGTAATTTATTAAAAAAATATTAGAAAGGGCGTAGGTTTTTGGACTTGGCACACTTGGGTATAATATGAGCATTAATTGATATGGGTTACAATTTGGTTAGATTGGGTTTGGTTGGTCGGGTTAGGTTAGGTTAGGGATGGACGGGCAAATGATCAACCCAACTCAACCCAATCAAGGAATGTGTTAAAATTGGGTTGGGTTCGGGTGGGTTATAACTAAAAAAAACTCGCTTGTTCAAGTTTAAAGTCGGGTTGGATATAAATGGGTTCGGATTAACCCAACCCAAGTTGCACCCCTACTGCTAGACTTCAACCATAATTAGGTCATGAACCATGATGAACATATAATAGGGGTATTTCATGGATATCATTGTACTCATTACATGGTTTCAAATGTAAAACTTCACAAAATCAAATGAGAAATAGAGATGTTCAACAAATTAAAGTTCCATGCTTTAATGTCATAAATAATTAAACCCAATTTTGCAATCTGAGGCCGTTTACAAAGCATATACGTACTAGTGAGCCTCTGAAGCATATGCACCACATAAATATTAATATATATGTCAACTTCTTGATGAATTTTCTTAATCTTAATTAGTCCACGAAGAAGATGACGAGAGGGGTTACAATGACTATTGAACTGTATACCACGTTATTGAGAGATTAATTCATATAATAATGATCCGAATACGAAGATTCCTTTTTTTTGGCCTCCAAAGCAGGAAAAGTCCATGACAGTCATCAAGGAGTACGTAATACGTAGATCAATGACAAGGCAAAGAAAGAAGAGTATGCTTTAAGTGTTCGAATACAGCCAACGTTGGTAGAGAGTCTAGAGACCTTCATGCTTCGAACATCGTCCACGTAAAGAGGCTAAGACATGATATTTTCAGATATGCTCTCATAAAAGATTCAATCAATGTTTCTGATGCATGTATCTTATGTTTATTTATGTGTCTTTTTGATACACTAAAAAATGAAAATGATTTGCAGAAATCACCTCCCTAACTATTTTATCTGATATAATCTCATCAAGTGAGCCTCAGAATTTGTTTAATCCAAATCTACAGTTTCCCTATCCATTGAACTTGTACTATGTTGAATAATAGTTTATGGCTTCATTGTTTTGGGGAGATTACAAAATCAATGTTATCCCAATATCGTTTGAGATGAAATATAAGAATCTGGGAAGTTGGAGGAGAATCTAATCTTTAGCACTGCAAACAACATAATGATAGACGCAATCTGATTACATATATAATCATATTTAACCAATAATTAGTCAATTAATTAACATGCAAATTACCTTATCAGCAGAATGTGTAGTTGTTCTGAATTAGCTTAGCACTGGTTTGGGATTGAAAAATCTAGAATATCTAAACTTATTGAAAAAAAGCTTATTGAAAAATCTAGAATATCTAATGTGTTTGGTAAAACAAAACAAAAAATTGTTTTTTTTAAACTGATATCAATGACAATGAAAAAGCATCAAAAACCAAAATCAGGGTCTATCATGCTTCTAAAAAAATGTTTTTTTTTTCAAATCATAGTGCTCTTTCAATGAAATTTTCAAATGGCAAGTATACCCCCACATACTTTACAAAATTACAATCATTACCCCTACATTTCTCTTTGATAATTATTATATCACATTAAATACCATATCATTTTTAGTCATTTAACATATTCACAACAATTTATATAAAAGTTTACTAAACATTCAGACTTTTTTTTAAACACGGTAATACCAAATTAGCCCTTGAACAAATGGATTCAAGTTTTCTGCAGAATCTCATTATGCAGAAACGGCGGCACATCCTTATCCTTAATTATAAAGATTATATTATTGCAATTTGCATTGATTACTTGTTAAAGACAACATTTGCTAATTGTAAATTTGCATGAGCTTGCGTCGAAACTCTTTCTTTCGGCAATATTTAATTAAACGTACATTGTCTAGCTAAATTAATATTATGAATTCCTCCAGATACTTAGGAGATGTATCGGTGGCTATTTGTGTATCGACATTATGACCCCAACATAATGAATAGCTAATTGTGTGTCAACATTATGTCCTCAACATGACATGAAGAACAACTAATGGCATGAGTCCACATGGGAATATTGGGTCCTAATCATCAAGCACTTCTCTTTAAGAGTCTTGTAACTCATTTCGTTAAGAGCATTCTCTCTTACACTTCAGATTCCAAGTTCGAATTATTGTCACCAATATAACTTATATTAAACCAAGCATTTCTCTGCTATTGGTTTACAAGAGAGAAATTGAATTAAAAGAACCGTCTTATTTGAAATGTCATTAACAACTCATTTTAAAACTATTCTCACGTCACATTCAACGGATTATGAATATTGCAGGCCTTAAGATTGATACTGTCATGTATAGTTTAATATCAAACATAATATAAAATGGACCCTAAGCTATCCAAAATAACCAACTGCTGAACCAGTAGGACCAATACTTATTATAATATATAGGAAGTTTATTCAAGAAGTTTACGTGAAAGTTGATTGATTGTATGTGCTTATTTTTTCTTTAGGGCAAATATTTTGGTGACCGCCAGTTCCCTAACCAATACGTAATTGTTTTATAATTAATCAATCAATGTAATTTTCTTGACAATTGTTAATAGGGTTACAATATTTTTGTAATGCAGTTACGTCTATGCATTACGTCTATGCATAACATCTTACCTTGACAATGTAATATGACATCCACAATGTAAAATCAATCTTGTGTGTAACTTTACTTTTCTAGTAATTCATATGTTAAATGTTAATGTTATGTTGTACAATTAAATGTGAAGGTAGCCTTTGGGAGCTCAAAAGTGAACAACGATAAGTAATTTCATGACGTCCACAAATAATAACTTACATCTATATTGTAACAAGATATTTATAATGTAGCAATTAGCGTTGGTATTCTAATAAACAATTCATTTTATAACCTCAATATTATTATCTAACGTTGCACAAGAACCTTTGATGGTTATAATGTAATTTATTTAAACAAAGGCCAACAGTACCCTTTTTGTTAAGAGAAGTACTGCAAAATTTCCTCTATTAATATTAGCGAAAAAAATACTCGTACAATCAACCTAAAGAGAAAAGAAAAAAAAAACACTTTTACATATCAACAACAGTAATGTTGAGTGCAACAACAGTCAAGTTCAACACTAAAGTTAGGACCAAGAGTTCTTGTTCTTCTTCAAAACACTATTTTAGGTTTTTTTTTTTTTTTTTGGCAATGAAAGTGATTTTTTAGGGAATTAATTTATTAAAGCTTTTTTAAAAGGTATAAGAGCTAGCTAGGTGTCATTGTATGGAAGGATGACCAGGACTCTGTGTCACCAAATTGGACTTATACCCTTGGTTGTTCTTCACATTGAGAGTTTTTTATTTTTTATTTGTTTTTTGTGTCCACACACAATTAATTTATATTAAATAATTGATTAATTAAGGTTATATTTCTTATGATGAAAGGTACTTACGTTGAAAAGACATAATCATTGTCTATCTAATTTTCTTGATTAAAAAAGAATGATACGTGCAACATATAAGTCACCCCTTCAAGAAGCAGCCAAGAAAGCAAAGAGAATTGAGCTGGGAACCTTTGTGGAATTACGCGTGCAGTGCAAAGAAAGTTAGTGAGAACGATTGGTATTTGTTTACGAAGATAAGATAGTGATTAATAACTTTTAATAATAATTCTCCATTTTAATAATCTTCTGTTCTTTCTACTATTTTACGCTTAATTTGTCATGACGTTGTCACCAACCGATATATAACGAGGTTAAGACTTCATTAGCAAATCAAACCCAAAGAGAAAAGTCTTCAAACCCTCTAAAAATATTCATCAAAAAAAGAAGAAGATGATGCAGTCTGAGATGAACTTTCAATCCTTGTGGCCCTACCTGAATGTCACAAATTCACCTGTGGATACAAACGAATACAATGATCAGATGGCCAGCACTGAATTTTCTTCGATTTTCATGGCGTCTGACGAATTTTCAGAATCTTCTCCTTTTCCATTTTCAACCATTTTTTCTGGTGAATGTGAACAATTTGCGAACTGTGATAATCTCCTGCAAGTCACATCGATGGCGGCAGAGGAATTTCCGATGGAGTTGGGAGGATTCGAGCCGAATTTTTTTATCGATCAGTATGAAAATATGTATGCCTCATGTTTAGAAGGCAGTGAGGGAAGCAATACTCTTCCTTCACAGCAATTTTCTGTTGAAGGAAATGATGTGTGGAGTCCAAACTCCTTTGTGACATCAGAGGCATCCTCCATCGATGTGACCTCGGTTCAACAATCACTAACCCTACCAAGAGACGACATGGAAATCGACAACGAAGTGAGTATTCACCATCTGCTCAAGGCGTTCAGCGAGTCCATGGAGATGGGGCAGAGGGAGCTGGAGTTGGTGATAATGAGATGCCTTGCAGAGAAAGTAAACCCACTTGGTCAATCCCTTGAGCGCCTTGCATTCAACTTATGTCAAGGATTTGTTGATAATCAGCACGGAAACTATTTGAAACAAGAATCCTTCAAGAATTTCGAGGCCGCATTCAACTTGTTCTACCAAATCTTCCCTTTTGGGAGGCTTGCTCACTACGCAGCAAACACTGCGATCCTCGAGTCTATCCCAGAAGATGTAGAGATGGTTCGTGTAGTGGAATTTGATATTGGTGAAGGGGTTCAATTGTCACATCTGATTGAGGCTGTGGCAAAGAGAAACAAAACATTAAAAGTGACAGCAATTAAATGGGATGTGGAAGAGAGTGATGAGGTTGCTCCTCCACAGTGGAGATTCGAGGAGACGAAAAAGCAACTCCAGCATCATGCAAGGTCTTTCGGCCTAAACTTGAAGGTGGAGGAGATCGCGATCGAGGATTTGGTGAGCGAAATCAAGAAGGCGAACAAGAGAGGTGGAATGAGAGAATTTATAGCCTTCAACTCTATGGTAGGGCTTCCTCACATGAGGAGGAGAAGAAGTAGAGGACTTGTCATGGAATTCCTAAGGCTAGCTAAGGATTTATTAGCCAATTCAGCAAGAGGTATCGTAACCTTTGGTGATGGATATGCTTGCACGAAAAGGGGAAATGACTTGAGTTTCAGGTCCTTCTTTGACACGAATGTTGTGCATTACAAAGCATTGTTAGAGTCTTTGGAATCGACCTTTCCGAGCCACCTAGGAGAGGCAAGGATGGTGATGGAGTTGATGTTTGTGGCGCCGTATGTGTCTTCTCAGGCTTGGCTCGATAAGTGGAACGAAGAACGAGAATGTGGAAATCTTCAGCCCTTGTTCGGGCTGGAGAGTAGGAGAGTGAGTAGGGAAATGTTAATGGAGGCCAAAGAAATTGTGGGGGCAGATAGCTCGTATGGAGTGAGAGTTGGAGGAGAAAATGGGAATGAGATGGCTTTGGAATGGAATTCAATTCCTTTGGTCAGAGTTGAAACCTGGACAAACCGAAGCTAACTAGAAATAAATTATTATTATTTTTTGAACTCTCTTTCCCAATTTTATTACAGCAAATGTGTAGATTGCTGGAGATTACCATAAGATATTTTTGTACAGATTCATATTGTTGTGAAAGGAAGATCAACTAAGTTGGTGGATATTTGGTATATAAATTTCACTCTAGCTATGACCCTCGCAAAACTCACATATCATCACAATCATTTTATGAACAGACAACAGAGTATCAATTATTTTAACAACAAATTTTGCGATCATCATCACAAGTTAGAGTTGACGCAAGTTGTACCAACACATGGGATGCTACTGTGACGGTATTCTAAGCTGATAATGCACTACGAGGTGAAAATATAAATATATGACAGTTCATTAGTGTCCTAAAAATCTGCCACAATAGCATTTCTGTACGTAAGCAAGTTTCTCTTCAAGTACTACAAACTTTATCAGTAGTAAGAATTTGACAGGTTTATCTACAATAGTCAAATGTTTGACATACCTCCGAAAACCACTAGAACTCGTTTGATGTCTATGATTGCAATGGCGGAGCTATGAATTTTTTACCGGCTGAGCTAGCTTAAAATTTTATATCTTTATAAATAAAGAAATTTGATACCGTATTTTTCATAGTATCAACTAGCTTAAAAAAAATCACAAGGTGAACCAAAAAAATTTGTAATTAAACAAATCCAAACTTGTACATGTACAAGATGTAAGAAAAAGAGATGGTTTGCAAACTGTATTACCTAATTTTATATAGTTAAACCTAGAGAATTCGGATTAATGACTAAACATTTAGTGGGCTACATTCGAAAATCAATTAAAATTACATATAAAATTTTATTTTTCACCGCCCAGGGCAGCCTTAACCTGGCTCCGCCAGTGTATGATTGAATTGAATTGGACTGGATTAGTAGCACGCTAAATACCTTGAACCTTATAAGTTATCTAATCCATTCCAACCTCAGCACATAAAAAACACAAGCGAATATAAGGCTTGTGAAGACAGAACGAAGAGAATCGAAAACAGCAGATCATACATCGGCAAAAATAGTTCAACGACATGAATTTTACAATCAGCGTTTCATTTTCTTACTGAAAGAAACAAACCTAAAAATGGCAAGAACCGAAAGATCGACAATTGGTTTAACCACAAACATGAAGTTCGAACAATCGTCAATCGAGCACTACTCTAAACGTGTGTCTGAATACATATAAAAATCTGTTTGCTTATATTATACTAAGAACTCAAATGAGATAGGATCCTAATTCTAAACAATGCATTCTCGTTTGCCTGATTAGCTCCTCAATCGAAATGACTACTTGAAGTACATGGAGATCTGCGGGATATCAATATCGTTCTCCTCATCATCGGCTCCTCGTACGCCACCACCTCATCAGAGTGCTTCTAATTAGCGGGAAGATCTGCCTTTGCAACACAAAGAATACGTGTAACATATCCGCCGCCACCTCAAGAAGCAGCCAAGAAAGCAAAGAGAATTGAGTTGGGAACCTTTTGTTGAATATATATGCTGTGCGTAAAAAATTGGTGAGAGCGATTGGTATTTGTTTATGAAGATAAGATAGCGATTAATAACTCTAAATAATTATTCTGATCATTCTCTCTTTTAATAATCTTGATACGATAGTGATTAATAACTCTAAATAATAATTCTAATTATTCTCCCTTTTAATAATCTTCTGTTGTTTCTACTATTTTATGCTTAATCTTCTCTACATTGTCACCAACCGATATATAATGATAGTTTAAAACTTCATTAGCAAATCAAACCTGAAGAAAAGTCTTCAAACCCTCTAATAATATTCATAAAAAAAGAAAAAGATGATGCAACCTGGGATGTTTCAGACCTTGTGGCCGTACCTGAATGTAACAAATTCACCTTTGGATACAAATGAATACACTGATCAGATGGGGAGCTCTGAATTTTCTTCCATTTTCATGGCTTCGGACGAATTTTCAGAAACTTCTTTTCCATTTTCAACCATGTTTTCTGGTGAATTTGAACAAGTTGCAGATTGTGATCATCTCCTGCAAGTCTATTCGACCGAGGTGGAGGAATTTCCGATGGAGTTGGGAGGATTTGAGCCTAACTATTTAATCGGTGAGATAGAAAATATGTATGCCTCATGTTTGGAGAGCAGTGAGGGTAGTACTCTTCCTTCGCAGCAATTTTCTGTTGAAGGAAATGATGCGTGGAGTCCAAACTCTTTTGTGACATCTGAGACATCCGTCCAACAATCAATAACCCTGCCGATAGACAAGATGGAAATCGACAACAAAGTGAGTATTCACCATCTGCTCAAGGCGTTCGGTGAGGCCATGGAGATGGGGCAGAGGGAGCTGGGGAAGGTGATCATGAGATGCCTTGCGGAGAAAGTAAACCCACTTGGTCAATCCCTTGAGCGGGTTGCGTTCAACTTATGTCCTTCGCCCATGAGCGGTAGGTCTCGGGTTCGAGACTTGGGAGCAGCCTCTCCATAAATGGGGGTAAGGCTAGCCGACATTCACCTCTCCCAGACCCTACGTAAAGCGGGAGCCTTGTGCACTGGGTACGACCTTTATTCAACTTGTTCTACCAAATCTTCCCTTTTGGAAGATTTGCTCACTACGCAGCAAACACCGCAATCCTCAAGGCTATCCCAGAAGATGTAGAGATGGTTCATGTAGTGGAATTTGATATCGGTGAAGGGGTTCAATTGTCTCAGCTGATTGAGGCTGTGGCAAAGAGAAACGAAACATTAAAAGTGACAGCAATTAAATGGGATGTGGATGAGAGAGATGAGGTTGCTCCTCCACAGTGGAGATTTGAGGAGACGAAAAGTCAACTCCAGCATCACGCAAGGTCTTTTGGCCTAAACTTGAAGGTGGAGGAGATCACGATCGAGGATTTGGTCAGCGAAATCAAGAAGGTGAACAAGAGAGGTGGAAGAAGAGAATTTATAGCCTTCAACACTATGGTAGGGCTTCCTCACATGAGGAGGAGAAGAAGCAGAGGACTTGTCATGGAATTCCTAAGGCTAGTTAAGAATTTACTAGCCAATTCGGCAAGAGGTATCATAACGTTTGGTGATGGAGATGCTTGCGCGTTAAGGGGAAATGACTCGAGTTTCAGCTCCTTCTTTGACACGAATGTTGTGCATTACAAAGCCTTGTTAGAGTCTTTGGAATCAACCTTCCCGAGCCACCTAGGAGAGGCAAGGATGGTGATGGAGTTGTTGTTTGTGGCACCGTATGTGTCTTCTCAGGCTTGGCTCGATAAGTGGAACGAAGCAAGAGAAGGCAGAAATCTTCAGTCCTGGTTCGGGCTTGAGGGTAGGCGAGTGAGTGGGGAAATGTTGACGGAGGCCAAAGAAATGGTGGGAGCAGATGGCTCGTACGGAGTGAGAATTGGAGGAGAGAATGCGAATGAGATGGCCTTGGAATGGAATGGAATTCCTTTGGTTACAGTGGAAACCTGGACAAACCAAAGCTAGCTTTAGACTCTGCTGCTGTAGATTACCATAAGTTGTTTTCTGTATAGATTCATTACGTTTTATGTTGTAAAAAATAGTCAACTAAGTTGGTTAATTTTTTGGCATAATAAATTTCACTCTATGAACCTCGCAAAACTTACATGTCATAGAAGATTTTTACAGGACCTCCCTACATCTAGGACCGTACCTGAATCATTAACTCACTTCTATGAGCTCAAATGTTCCACGTGACCTTGCGTTTCGGCTTGGATACCGCACAGTTGCTATCCAATTGCTAATAGCGGGCTTACAGAGTTTATCGGTAGTACTTAAAACCTGTTGACATGTCTCTGTATTTTGGTTGAAGAGTGATGGTGCTTGAACTCCCAAAAGGATGTCTTACAAAGCGAGCCCTCCCCATCTCAACTGCGCCTTCCCTCTCCTTCCTGCTGGCCTGACCCGGGAGGGGTCAATATCCTCTCAAGTCAGGTGTGCCAAGTTAATAACAACTTGAAGCTTTCAAAAGCGATGACATAACCTAAACTTTACCAGTCTTGTGAATTCAGCCGTGAAAAAAAGTTCACATCCTAAACTCGTCCTTGGGTTCGACAGAAGCCTCTACAGGCTTGTAACGGTACAGAGAAAGCGAATCGAATGCAAATGCCAGAGGTAAACTGATAAGTTTGACCGAAGTTTAGCGAATTTGAGCAAGACTGTACCAGAAAATCCTCAGTAGTGGAAAACAATAATACATATCCACCTTGTGCGAGTTCAATTCCCACTAACGCTATTGTTTAAAAAAGACCGATATGTGTGACAGTAAAAGAGATTCACTAGAAGAAAGAAGAAAAAAAAGGCAACAAAAAATCAATTACAAACCGTACATCAGCAGAAAAATTCAACTGAAAAGGAAAAATAACAAATTTCACCACATAACATTATTGGCAGAAATAAACAACCAACATTTGAAAAGTACAACTAGATGGACCTAAAATCGGCAGGAACGTAAAGACTCCAGAGACTCCAAGTTCGGACAATCGGTCGGTGCTACTCTAAAGTCAACATATATTTGAGTACATATAAAACTCCGTTTGCTTATATAAACTTAAAAAGTCAAATGAGATGGGGAGTTCACGTCCTGAACATCGCATTCCGGTTTTGCTTGATTAGCTCATCAACTGAAACGCCTACTTGAAGTAAATGGAGATTTGCGGGATATCAATATCGTTCTCTTCTTCATCTTCGCAAGCCACCACCACGTCAAAGTGCTTCCTATTAGCAGGCAGTTCTGCCTTCGCAATACTCGTAGCCAAATCCACCATGGTCCTGTCCATGCGCTCCTTGTGCTTCGGGAACATGCTGTTAAAGAGCAGGCAACTTCCATAGGAGATGCTGTACGCGTTTAAGCCCTGGTCTTCGAGCCACTTGAGGAGCTGCTTTAAAGTTGGGTTGTCCTTTATAATCCACCTGTCCCATACTGTCCACTTCATATCTTGGTGCTTGATGACTTTAGGAGGGACTGGTTCAGCCATGGAGAACAGAGGAAGGGAGAGATTGGCAAAGGTGTTTCGGTAGTCTTCAACCTTGTGCCCTCCGTCCAGAACCTTGTACAGCTCCAAGCAGACAAGGCCGGTTGCCAGAGCAGTTGATGTTGCAATTGCAGGAATGATTCTTCCTGCAATGAATTTGGCTTTCAGTTTGTCGACTTCACCAATGCCATAGTTCCTTGCCCTCATATTTGCAAATCCAGCTATTAGGTCCATATGATAGTTTGTATCATCATCCTGCATCAAAACATATCAAAAGCGCCACGTCAGTTGTGGATTCATGATTCTCTGGGAAAACGAGAAAGAAAAAAAGAAAGTCGCCACTTGTAAACTTTGAACTTTCACATACTTTTGGCTCTAATTCCAATGGATACGATAGCATCATACAACAAAAACCTATCCGAGGATATAGCACTAAGCAACAAATCCCTCCCCAAAATCAATAGCATTGCATACAATATGCTAAACGCACACCTAACTAAAAACGATTTAAGTAGTTAATGAATTTATCAAACTCCTCGTTGATATTTAAGTTGATTTCCTTATTAGGGCAGCTATAATTAGTTCTGCAAGATTTAACTGTCATGTACTTCAGTACTTCTACAGAACATGGAGAAGACCTAACAAGTTTGGGAGATGCTAATACCCTTATTCAAAGTTTCATATACATTGCTTATTATCTGCATCAGCATGTTGTAATAAAGAACTTTACTCTTGCACATGTAGTATGTACTATGGTTGCCCTAACGCTGGCTCCAACATTTTACCTCACACACGCTACGATATATGGAAGTCACTCTATCTCATAAGCCGCAAGCCTGAGATGAACAAATAGATACAATGTCTACGCATAATTTCTACGTAAAGAGAAAAGGCTGAAAAACAAACCTTCTCAAACTGAATCGGGTTCATCTTGAAGCCTGGTGGCAGCCGCTCCTTGCATCTTTCTAACTTCACAACTAACTCGTTGATAACCGCAGCATCATCAATCGATGCTGGTAAGACGGTTGTAGCTTTCTCATCAGTCTCAATCTTCACATCTTTCTTAGGCTGAAAATCTGGTACCATCACTTTGTTAACAGCATCAGCAAACTTTGCACGAGACTTGACCCAATCAGGAATTGGAATGTTGAATGTCTCTGCTCGTAGTATAGATGCTGCCATTAAAAACTGGAGGTGGCTGAGATCATCAACTGAGAACTGCAGTGGGCGAGGAAAACGCTTGGGGGCAGACCAAAATGGTGTCCCACTACTGGTTGTAGCATCCTCAGGAAAAGTATAAGTTAACTGCTTCACACGGTTAGCAAAGTAGTCCTCAAACCTGTTTCCATTAAGTACAATTGATTAGATACAGAAAAGAATATTATGACTAAATGAAAATTTAAGAAAAAATGATAAACAAGAACTGTACTTCAGACGGGCCCAGCTTATGCAATCTTGGAACGTCTCACATCTCTCTTTGTCAAGGCATTCAATGACACTTTCCAAGTTGTTCCTGGCCTGAGCATCACCAGCATTTTTCATTGCAGCAATGTATTCATTAGGATTAGTCAGGTAGGCATTTACTTCAGCTGGCACCTTCTCAAGTAGACCCTCAAACTCAGACCGGGCCCATGTCAAGCAATGGTCAATGTTGTGAGGGAATGAATGAACTGTGCACATGGGTGCTTGCTTTTCAGGTGGGTCCCGTGATGCTCCATAATTTTCAGTCAGGTGAGGAATGACCATCTGCGTGTTGCACTTGGCACCTAGAGTTCCTGACTCCAAAAGTGGCTTCTGGAAGTACAAGCATCTCTGATCAATGTAAAGCCTTGCATTCACATTATCCAGAGCATTGATAACAACATCCAAATTCTCCCAAAAAGTATCATCAAACACATTTTCAGTATCTGGGCTTGCACGATTCTGCAGTGCTTCAATGTTCAGACGACCATTTATCAACATAGCAGCAGAGGCAGCTACTGTTGATTTAGCCTGCCCAATGTTCCAATCTCTAAAGAGAAATTGCCTGCTAAGGTTACTCTTCTCAATGACATCATCATCTGTTATTGTTAACTTCCCTTCTTTACCACAAGAGACACCCATCAATGCTAAATTCTTCAAAAACTCACATCCTAGTGCCCCAGATCCGACAGTGAACACTTTTGCGTCCTCCAGCTTTTTCTGGAGCTTGGCTCCAAATACTGAAATTTGTGCATCATATCGGCTATTCAAAGGCTTCAAATCATTAGGATCCAAGGTCTCTGAAGGAAGGGATTCAACTGAATCGAAGTAGAAAAACTGTCCACGAGGCAAGCAAAAACAAGGGTTAATTTATAATGATACAAACGTAAACCTAATGGAGTCAGTTAAAGATTCAAAACAAAAAAGCAGTGTCAACCATTCTTGCAAAGAAAATTCAAGTTGGTTTTAGTAATTACCTGGAAAAGAGGATGGAACTTAGCAGAACAGGCCTTCACAACTTCTTGTCCAACAATACCACCAAACATAGCAGCCATGGGATTTAGCACAGCTCTAGCACCAAAGGCAAAATGACGAAGAACCTTGTGGTCAATCTCCTCAAGCTTACCATCTGCTGAGCTATCATTGATGTTAGTTACCATAGATATGAATTTTGTAGCATCATCCTCAGATCCAGCAACAGGGAAACGCCCCAACTCTGAAATGAACTTATCTAGTGCCTGAAATGCCAAGTGTAGGAGAGGTGGGCGATCAAACTTGGAGAAGTCACTCAGAAGGAAGTCACCATGATCCTTGAGTGCTTCTCGCAGAGGCTTAAAGTTCAACACCTTGGGTTGCTTCACCTGTGAAACTATACCCCCTTTCTCATAAGCAGCATAATTGGTAGTGTCCTCCTCGATTGTGAATGAGTAAGGTCTTGCATTCTTAACCTTCCTCGGCTTTCCATCATTCAACTCGGTCATTCCATGGACTTCGGTGAACACAACTAAATCCCCATCCTGGAACTCAAGCCTCTCATCATCAACACATGCTATGAGAGCAGGGTTGTCATTACTAATCGATGCAATTATACCTGTATGCGGATCCTCACCATCAACATCAAGAACAGTGAACTCAGGGCCAAAGTCACAAAATACGCTGCCAAAAAGGCCTCGTACTTCTGATTTTATAAAAGAGATGGGAGGGTTATGATTATGGCAGTAGTCATCGAATTCAATTGCCTTCTCCAAGCTAATATCAGTGAAAACTACAGCCTGCAGAAAATTGAAATACAAAGCTAAAATACAGTTATCTGCTGAATAATTAAAGTATATAAAACAAAAGGACAGTACACAGCTCCAAAATTTACAGGAAAATTCACTCGGAATCCAGCTTAACAACAATATCAGTACTTGTTTGGCCAAATGCACCTCTTCCCAAAAGTAAATCAAGTCCGTCTATTATTGTGTGTTAGTAGATAAAACACAACTATACAGAAAGAAAACCACTCAAACTACTATAACTGAAAAAGTTTTAAACTTCTAAAGTGACATTGTTAAAAAGGAGCAAATAGTCTAGGATACACCTTGTGTTTTTATGCAAGCAGAATATATGATTTCAAGAACATTGATTCACTTGATTTTAAGAATAATAATTAGAAACTGAATTTCACCAAAGCCTCTAAAATATATGTTAGTGACAATGCTGCAATAACACAGGACAGAAACACCATTCTGACTCCAATAATTGTAAAGGCTTTGAATTTCCAAAGAAACATTGACAGAAAGAGATAAAATACTCAACATATACCGCTTTTCATAGGCAAGCAAAAAATATGATAATGAAGAACATTGGTTTCCTTTGATTATAAAAATGTAAATACGAAACTGGATTTAACCACGGAACCCTAAGTTAAAAGTTAGCAACATCAAGCCATCATGCAACAAAAGAAGTAACAAAGAGACAAAGGGTGCAGTACCTGGAAATCAGAGAGTTTCTCTTTAGTCAGTTCAGTTGTTATGGTCGAAATGACAACAGCGTTGTTTAGTTCTTGTAATTTTTGAACACAGGCAAGGGCCCGATTCTTTCCAACATCCTCCTCAGAAAAGAAGAAGTTGCTTGACAAGTCCCACAACTCAACAACTCCATCATCATGCAAAGTCACAGACTTGACACCGGCAAGAACAAGGTTTTTTGCTGCAACAAAGAATCTCAATGCATAAACCACAGATTAACCGGACATTCGTACCACCTTAATTTCTATGAGAAACTAACTTAGCAGTAATTAGCAAGGTACTATCTTCGAGCTCCTAATAAGTATAGGATACACAACAATGAATCAATGGAATCATTTCACAGTTTTCTCATGCATGATCAGGTTAAGCATGTCTAACTTAAAAATGGAAATGCAAAGTCCATTAAAACAAAAAATATTTATACCCTTCCCTTTCTTATTCTCAGTTATTATTAGAACAAATTAAGTTCTCAAGAGCTATAAAACATCTCCATATCATCCAAATAAACCCAACATTTTTCACATACCAATCTCAGCGCCCAAGCCCTGCATCCCCGAGACGAGAATGTTGGAGGCAAAGAGCCGGCGCATGGTCTCCCTGCCATACACCGCCAACTGCCGGCTGTGGAGATCTTCATCGATATCGTTTGAGCTCCCGTTGCCCAATGCCATGATTGGAGATTCTTCGATGCTGCTACTGCTGTTGCTGTTGTTGTTAAAGGTGGTGGTGTTTTTGTTTTCGTTGCTCTTAGAATCGTCAGTAGTCGCAGCTCCGCGAGGCTTCTTGATCGGAGATTCCGTGGCTTCGTTTACTACAACCTCTCCGCCCACTGCTTCTCTCTTTCTAGGAAGCATATAGTGCGATGAACTGCCGGAACACCAAAATCTCATTTTATCAGTAATCAGTCTCGGATTCCACACTCTAAATCCAAAACCCTAACGCAGTCTCCAATTAATTAAACAATAAAAAAAATCCTATATCATCTTAAACCAAAATTAAACCCTAAAATCACAAGATCGGTTTAAACGCTTCCGGATTTCAGCTGACTGTTTAAATTTCTCCAAACAACAAAAACAACAGAATCCGGAAACAACATCAAAATTTTCTTTTCGTATAATTTTCTCGGGAAACAAACAGAAACTAAAAAGCTAAACAGTGATCTAAAATCTACCGATTCCAAAACTAAATACATAGATCGATTCGATGCGATAAAGCGAAAAGGAAATCAAGCGAGTGAAGCAAGGAAGATATACCGAGACGAACTGTGGCGAAGAAGCTACGGTGAGAATATCTGGAGAGAGAAAGAGAGAGAGAGAGAGAGAGAGAGAGAGGAAGCGTCGATTGCAGGTTTTTGTTATGGTTTCTTCTTGTTTCAGCTTCTGCAGAGAGATGCGATGGTCCTGATGTCGCGGTTCATCTCTCTTTGTAGAGAGACGGAGACAGAGAGTGAAAGAGGTGGGCCGAGAAAGGTGGACTTGGATTGGGGTAAAGGGAATAGATGTCCTTCGGGGTTTGTTTGGGGGCGGGGATTAGTGTAATCTAATAGGGATTGTGTTAAAACTTTGGGTTAGTTATCCTGGATACCATCGCGACTATTAGGATATGTCTCAGGGTAATGATATCCGCACACCAATTTTTATTTTTTTCATACATCTCTCTCAATTTTCAACTGTCAAATCGACTGCACTAAAAAGGATCAGTAATAAAAATTTAACAATAATGTGCGTGAATTAAAAATAAACGTGCGAATAACACAATTCTATATTAATATAGCGTCATTATTTTTTTTCTTGTTAACAAACAGATAAATGTTGGGGAAATTGTCGGTGTTGGAATTTAATGAACCGACAGAGGGGATTTGCATTTGCCAATTTGATTTTGTTTTGTCATTCTTTCTTGGTACTAGGGGATTAATCGAAGCTCCAACAATTTATATTTGTTTGAATTCAACAACTTGGAGAAGGGGCTAACCAAATCTAATTTCATATTTGTTATCCACGATTATTTTCATGTTTACGGGGTTCTTACGAAGTAACTTAAACTTTAACTTAATAAAAGATTGATGATAAACTTCAATTTTGTGTGGTGTTAACGACTCTTGCACAACTTTGCAAAGTCTGCTTGGATTTATGCAACACATAGAGGAATGAGGATCCTCTTTGTGAGGATTCTGGAGATTCTTAAATCGTGTTTGGTCATCGTATATCGTGTGGTCAATTTTCGTCAGGTACTATTCATATTTAATTTAAAATAAAAGTATTTAAAATGATTTCTGACCGCACAATATACGATAAACAAACGCGATTTGAGAATTCCCAAGATCCTCACAAAGAGGATCCGGAGACGATCCTCATTCCACATAGTGATATGATCCACCCAGTCATGCTAGTATGTTAGGATTACTGATTATTAGGGTTGTAATTCAAAAATCAGTACTTTGTTATAAACAATTTTCATACTTGTTATGAAAGAGGTGGACCGAGAAAGGTGGACTCGGATTGGGGTAAAGGGAAAAGATGTCCTTCGGGGCTTGTTTGGGAGCGGGGATTAGTGTAATCTAATCAGGGATTGTGTCAAAACGCCTTTATTGGGATATGTCGCAGGATAAAGAAAATTCGCACACCAATTTTTACTTTTTACATATCTTTTTCAAAAAAAAGGAGAGTGCGCTGTTATAAAATTCTCTGTCTAGCGCCACTAGGCCCTGCCTAGGCGCTAGGCGGCTGACTCGTGTCTCAATAGATCCCTAGGTATTTTGAAATTAAGAAAGAGTACCTAAACCTTCTTAGGCGTGCACCTAGCCGGCTTAAACCCGCTTACGCACCCACCTAATCGTGACTCCACCTAGACGGAAAATCGATAACCTTCATTTTTATTTTATTTTTTTTTCAATAAATTGTAAGAGATTGAATCCTTGAATGAACATATAAATAGATTTACTTAATTCACTTAATCTATCTAAACCCCCGCCTAACCACCTAGGCGCTAAGCCCCTGCTCACAGTGATTGCCAACTAACGCTTAACATCTTTAAAATCTTGGGTGTGTGAATAACATCATCTTATATTTTACAAATGTTTTCTTTTAGCTTGTTATAAAAAAAAAATTAAAAAAAAAAGAGGACAACAGGTGGCAAGCCATCGTTATCCACCTCTTTCAGAGGCCGAAAAGACTCACATGGGCATTTCAGCCTCTTTCTGACCGTGGTGTTCTTTTAGCTTCTTAACAAACAGATAAATGTGTTGTGAAATGGTCGGTGTTGGAATTTAATTAAACCGACAGAGGGGATTTGCAGTTGCCAATTTGATTTTGTTTTGTCATTCTTTCCTGGTACTCACGGATTATTCGAAGCTCCAACATTTCATATTGGTTTGAATTCAACAACTTGGAGAAGGGGCTAACAAAATCTAATTTTATATTTGTTGTCCACATATCTCACTTATTTTCATGTTTATGGGGTTCTAAAATTTAAAACTTTAGGGTATTACAAAGTAAATTAAATTTTAACTTAATACGTTTAACTTAATGAAAGATTGATGATAAACTTCAATTTTGTATGGTGCTAACGACCCTCGCACAATTTCGCTAAATCTACTCGGATTATGCAACAAATAATGATATGGTTCACCCTGTCATACTAGTATGTTGGGATTACTGAATATTGTGATTGTACTTCAAGAATCAATATCTTGTTATGACTTGTTTACTTACAAACAATTCGCATTCTTGATAAATTCTTCATTTACTAACATGTAAAAACAAAAACGAAAAAAATAAGTGATTCCATCATCCTACCTTTAAGCTCAAAACTTGAGTTGAAAGAAACGTGTTTGAATTGATCCATCCTAACCCCATATAGGATAAAATATTAATTGTCTTAACATTGCGCAAGGGAACATGACCATAGACGAACTATTTGTATAATTTATAGGAATTAACTTGGCTACTGAACAATTCAGCAGCCTCTCCTGCTTATATTCAATCTCGTGTGAACACGTGTCTAAGTTTTGATTAAAAAAAATCAAAACTTGAATACGTGTCCACTCGGGATTGGGTGTAAGCAGGAGTGGCTGCTGAAAATTCAGCAACCAAGTCTTGTTCTAATTTATATATTGTAAAGACAACAAACATATTTTTATAACACATCTCCTGACCCAATACAACTTCGTTCATGTTTTCTTGTCAGATAAATGTCCGCTCGCGTTTAAAGTAATTTTATAGCAAATGATTCTTTATGTTTTGTTAAGTCATTAATTTGGTCTTTTATGTTTCAAACTCGTTAATTTCGTTTTTCATCTCTAGAGTAACTCATCAATTTCGTTCTTATCATTAGATTTAGTTATGTTTTCTTGTTAGTGTGCTTACGTGACATAAGTTTCGAGCCTACAAAGGCAATAACATGACTCCACATGTATTTAGTGAAAAAAAATCCATTAAAAATGATTTAAAAACCATAAAGAAAAAATAAAACAAGTTTTTCCAATTTCCTACAAAGGCAATGACATGACTCCACATATATTCAGTGAAAAAAATCCATTAAAAATGATTTAAATGTTTAAAAACCATAAAGAAAAAATAAAACAAGTTTTTCCAATTTTCCATCGAATACAGTAAAAAAAGAAATGAGCGTTGTAGAATAGAGAGAGAAATTATGAAAAAAAATTGCGTCGACAGCAGGATTCGAACCTGCGCAGGCAAAGCCCAACAGATTTCGAGTCTGTCTCCTTAACCACTCGGACATATCGACAGCCCCGTCAGAACAATAGAAACAAATAATATAATCACTCAGTGTGTCCCACTATTCGTTAATTTGCAAGGGGGGATTTTTCAGTGTCGGGCGAGCCCTAAATTCAACACACCAAATCCCTAGATTCGTTCCCACCAATTTCTCTTTAATTTGAAAATTTCCAAAATCTCTGACAGTTGCAGCAAATCCGATTCCTCAGAGAAATGGGAGAAGCTTCTGGAATTTCGAAGCTGATTTCGTACAGCGACGATCTGGTGAAGGTGTTGAAGGACCATAGGGACATCAACAACTTGGCGCAGTGTCTCCAGCACTTCAAGGCCCTCCGCTCCTCCTGCGATTCCGATTTCAATGAAGTCCAGAACTCGCTTCGAGGTTTGTTTCCTCACTTGGGTTCTGTTTGTTTCCCGAGAAAATTTCTGACCCAGAAAATTTTCAGTTAGTTGCTTATACTTTTTTCCATTTTCAAGCAAGCTAAATTATGCCTTAGGTAAATCTGGGATTGTTTAGTTTAGAAAATTACTTTATGCATACACGCAGAGAGCTTCACCTCAAAATGTAGGGTTCAAGACCATTTTCCGGGAAAATGTTTTCGAAAGAACAAAAAAGGGGAGAGAGGGGTTAGGTTTAATTTGGGTTTTTCTGGTTGATTCTCGTATTTCCCTTGCATAAATGTTTCTCGGAAAGAAGATATTTGGCTGGTGTTGTATGTCGATACGTGCATTGATTGATGAGTTCTTATATGAAGCAGACTATGAGATAAAGACAGATGAATGCAAGCAGAAAACCGAGGCGGCAAAATCGGAGGTTGTTGCTGATGAAGAGTTAGACCGTCTTCAGAGAGAGTTTGATGGGGATGCTGAAATAGAAAGTTCGCTTATGGAGGAGATTAGATAAGTATACATTTAGTTGTGTTGGCTTTCAGATTTTTTATTTTAGGTTGACTAGCAATGGTTGCTGATTTGGCTCTCTTTTGCTTTAACACAGTTCTAGGCAACGAGATTAGTGAGTTTGAACGCCAAAGGATTTCTGTTCGGGAGAAAAAGCGAAACTTGAAGAGACACGAGCAAGATGAGTTCAGGGAACAGTAAGTATTTAGAAGTGTGATGCTAACATTGTGGCGATTCTTTCTCTTCTGTTCTCAGTGTTCTTATATTTCTTAGGTTCTAAAAAATACTGATAAAAGTCTATGCATTCATCACAGTAGTGGTTGCTGTCGTTGTACCGGTCATGAGATGGATTGTTCTGGTCTTATTTTTCTCTGTCTCTCTTGACAGACTGACAATTCATTTCTAGTCAATAAAATATTTTCTCTTATCTACAGGAGGAAGCTCTCCATGTATGCTTCTGTCACAAACATTATACCAAACCTGGAAAATAAGTCGCGTGATATGGGTTGTATCCTACTGCTGAAACTTACTTATTACTTGGACATGCATATTTCCTTCATTTGTTTGTTCGTTCATTTTTTTTTTTTTTTTTTTGTGCAATGTTATTTAAAGTATGATATAGCTGTAATCACCTTGTTTTCCTTAAGTCTAAAATTACAGATATTGTGGATAGCAATAAGAAAATTGTTCAGAAGTTTGAATTTGATCCAACAAAGATGACTGCCTCTGAAACATGTGATAGCATTTGGAAGATGATATCTTCATGATATATCTTGAACATTTTCCCTTCAGACGGCTTGTATAATATAATATTTTCCATGTTTGTTTGCTTCTTTTATGCTGTCCTACAGCTTGATATCGTGTTTTTGAGAAGTGATCTTTGGGAGGTTTGTAACTTATGATGACATATTGTAAAGCACATTTCAAAGTTGATTATCGGGGATGGTGTTGCTGCCCCTTGGAAACATATTGGTTGTGTACTTGTGTTTTACTGTCTATTTTGTTGAAGCATAAGTTTGAAGGGCGTATTAGAAAGTCATATATTCGAAATTCAGTTTAATTCATAACTATTGAACCAAGATACAATACATATAACGCTGGTCAATTATTCATAATGATATGGGACCGGCAATGCTGCACAGAGCAAAATATATTGCAGAACCATGTATGTGAATCACACTGAAGTTTCCGCCTTCATTTACGAAGTTTTAGCTGTTCCTGGTGTTCTTCACCCTTGTAGCATCTTTGTCCGGTAGAGTTTTCCTTATCAGTTGAGTTGATATTGGGCGGAAGTGGTTTGCAAGCCTCTGGTTTTGGACTTCCTTTGTAAGCCGCACAGACAATGGGTACAAAGTTTTGGTAGGACTACGACCAGATATGAAGAGTTCAGTATTGTATGTGTACTTGCGGGCGCATTGTGTGTGTGTGTGTGTGTGTGTGTTTGAGAGAGAGAGAGAGAGAGAGAGAGAGAGAGAGAGAGAGAGAGAAAAAGAGAGAGAGAGGGAGAGAGATGGAATTTACTTCATAGAGTGGTCTAGTATTGACAAGAACCCATGGCACATAGTTGTGAACCGGATCAAGATGCGCTGTCTCATTTGCATATTGTAGTATAAGCTGCATGCCAATTTATAATCATTTTGTTTGTTGAATGAAAATATTGTTTGGATTTGTACACATGAGTTTCAACAAAATGCTGTTTAACAAATTAGTGTTAACCTTTTTCTCTAACCCGCTGTCGTAGCAATCTTGGACAGGTTTCGGATCCATCCCTAGTTGTTGAGAACAAGATTTCCATTCATCTTTCGACTGCTTTCCTTGAATGGTTTGGTTCTCAATGCAATGAATGAATTTGAAATGCTGCGTCTGCATCAGAGTTAAAGTGACGATGAAGATCAAGTAAAAACTCTGTAAGTAATCCTATTCGTATCATTCATCTTTCTTTGTTTTTTTCTGTAAGGTCTGTGGAAGTCTGCAAACATCTCCTGGACAAGACTCATATCGTTTTAGGTTCTAATGGAAAGTAAACTGTGAAAACTTATGATTTTGTCATATGTGTAAGTATATATTTATTATTTTCTTAGATGTTGAGGAAAAGAAGATGGCCATACCGCATCTGGATAGCTGTTGATAGCACAGGCTTCTATGCTGTTCAAGTAGCACTCATCCGGGCCGTGCTGCAGAGTGTGAAGCACCAACACATTCGTTCAGCACAGGCGATGATAAAAACACAGAATGATAAAAGCCAATTAAAAAAAAGATGAAGATGGGAAATCATAAATCTGACCTGGCAAACGATGGTGCTGTTAGGTCCTTGTATATGAGCATTTCCATATGGGACTAGCCTCAAGTTCACAATGTTGATGAGATCTGTGTCGAATACCTTTGATAGTCCATTTACGATGAACTGTGCACAGAATGGGCATAGTGTTTCGTAATACAGAGTCAGGTCAACTTTCTTAGCTTTGGTAGGAGGCCTAGGAATAGCACTAGGAGCTTCTATAAGTTTTCGGGATTTTGGAGAAGGCGGGACTTTGCTGCCTTGATCTTCAAAAGAAGAACAAGACACGCAAACGATGAGCAAAGAAGTTAGAATGAGAAGGGAGAAGAGCTTAGGAGAAGCCATTACTGAATGTTTATTAGCAGTTAAGAGCACACTGAAGCTATGCACATGTAAGCCTGCATATTTATAGCTCCTCCAAGTACTAATGTACCACCCACCACAGGACCAAGCTGTTTCTCTACATTAAATTTTAGACTGACCAAAATACCCTCTTTCGTTCGCTATGAGCTGTGATCGCCACGCCACCTTAAGCGGGAAAGCGACAGTCGCTTATCTTCTCAATGTGTTGAGAGATGACTCGTATGATAGCTCTTAAATTTCGTCATTTGAGTTGATTGAGTTGCATCGTCGAATCAACAGATGTTGCTTACTTGAGGATGATGAAACTGTGCTAAGAAGGGAGGATTAAGGAAAGATAAGGCAATTAATTGCAGAGCCCAAACCCTTGAAACTGTGATAAGAAAGGAGAACTATGACAAATTAAGGATTGCAGTAATTAGGAGTTGGTATATTTTGGATTATTATCATTAATTCATTTGACTTGTCCAACTAATATATTTAAGAATCAAATGTCTTGTACAGTCAATGAGCTATAAGCTTATAAGATTTGGTGTTGATGATGGTTTGCTGAGATAAATAGAAACTCAAACAAGAAAAGTTTTGATGATGCATTAAACGCGTATGGGATCGTGTAGTGTGTATCAAGCACTCTAATGTGTTTTAACTTTTCCACATGGTAGTGTTGGATTAAATTTCAAATATCGCCGCAGTGACATTCCGGTTATAGATGAGTTTCTCTCAGCCCTGAGGGGAGGTGGAAGAAGGGTCCTGTAGTTTTGCGTCTTTGTGGCCCCTCTGAAAATCGCATGATGTGTTGAAATATTTGTAAAGAAGGTTATACATCATTAGTGTTACCTAGTGATATTGGTTGAATGGAACACCTTTGGCTGTAATCAAAGGTTCTTCTTGAGGAGGATGGGGGCCTAGTTGCAGTGGCACTAGAGCCAAAGAAACTCCCACCTCATCCAAGTTCGATTCCCCCCACCCCCAAGCTTAACTAATGACAAAAAAAAAAAAAGGTTCTTCTTGAGAATCTGTCTTTTTTTAATCGGGGAGTCGAACTTAAGAGCTCTTTCACCACAAAGCTCAGTTAGTGGTGTCATACATATAATTAAGACTATCTTCTTATTATGTTTTCAATGAGTAAAAGGGTCAATTAAGTACCTTGTCATTAAGAGATTTAAATTGTATTTGTTATGTGATGTCCCTATGCAACGCGTTTTCTCCCTCCCTCTCTCTCTCTCTCTCTCTCTATAGAAGTCCAGATCCAGAGCTTCCTCTCCAACTTCAAGTTTCAACCGCCGTCCCTTGCTCTTGCTCGGGGTAGGCGGCAACCCGTTACTCCTTCCCTCCTCCTTTTTTCCCCTTTGCCTTTTCCATCTTTTTCCTCCCATCTCACTTCCTCTGCCTCATCCCCCTCCTTGCATCCACCTCTTCTTCCTCTCCCATTTCCAGTCTCATTCTTTCGTTTAATTCCCAATTCTCCCTGAGTTTTTCTCAGTTTTTCTTGAGCCGAGGGTCAACTATCCCCTGAGCTTGTCTCAAATTTGGGCTTCATGCCTCTTATATGGGGTCTTTTGCCTATTTTTATTGCTTTCTGTCTTTTAATTTTCTTTCATCCATCCTCCTTAGTTGTGATACTTCATCCCCATCCAACATGTACTCAGATAGGCCAGTTCCGAGCAGAAATTGGATACCAAATCTACTATCCTCCCTCACTTCTCCTCCCCCAACCTGCATATCAGGCATGATAGATCTCCATCGTGAAGGGGACTTGAATATGGTGTCTACATTCTCAATTCGGAGTTTGGATTCCTCCGAGTATGTGACGGCGGCGATGGTCTGGTTTATGCAAGCTTGAGATTAGGGTTTTTTCAACCTTCGGGCCTAAGTTTGTGAGGGTCTCCCGTTGTTTCTTGGGTTGCGGCATTTTACCTTATCTTTTGTTTGTTTATCAGGTTCCTTTTGGACCTTGTACCAGTTTTTTAATGGAATGAAAGTTCTTTTGACCAAAAAAAAAGTACTTAGTCATTAATTAAGACTATCTTCTTAGTATTAGTAAGGATTAAGACCAATTTTCCAGTACGGAATGTATATTTTGTTTGTTTTGCCTCACATACATGGTAATTTTCCTTTAGTTAAGCAATGATCAAGGAGCTACTCAAACTTAATTAAACATGAAAAGCACTGGTAACGCGTAAATACATCAATTCATCTATTTTTTGGCTTCCACTAACCCTAATTAAATTGATCAAGTTACTTATTCGTATAAGGTAGGTGGGTTCTAGGTTTTAAGTTTCATTACTTAATGGTTTGACTGTACCAACTCCAACAATAGTTATTTGTCGTTGTCTTATTAATTTGTCATTATCCATGTCAGCAGGATATTGTGGTACAACTTGTTATATGAGAAAATGATGATATATTGATAACGAAAATGACTACAAGTGCTTTGCGATTTTACAGAAGAGTGGAGAAGACGCCGAAAAATAAGGGAAGGAGAGTAGGAGACGGCATAGAAGGATACGATATGGTACGAAGGGAATATTTATTCCAAATTTGACATGGGAGGATTAGCATCCATTAGATAACATGAATGGTCAAGATTTGTTTAAATGCACAGATGATAAATGCAGAGACTCGGGATCCAATTACAAGTTACAACCATAACAGAAAAAAAACTTGAACCCGAATCATAGAGTCATAGAGGATTAAGCAAGCCAGAATTACACATCATCATAAGCCGGACCATGACTGCCAAAGCAACCTACCGTTCCGCAAGGAGTCAGGCCCCTAGGGTGCGTTTGGTACGTGGGACGGGACGGGACGGGACGGAACGGGACGAGGCGTTCCGTCCCGCGTTTGGTGCGCCAAAAATGGGTGGAACGGGCTGTTCCACGGGACAGATTTTGGGTGTTTTTGCGTTCCACCTCCCCCCCTGGAACGGGTTTGTTCCACGTCTGTGAAACACAATGTTTTACCATTTTAAGACAAATATACCCCATGTCTTTTTCAACAATTACACCTTCGTTCCGTCCTGTCCCGTCCCGTCCCGTCCCGTTCCGTTCCGTTCCGTCCCGTCCCGTCTGCGTACCAAACGCACCCTTATAGAACATCCTCCTTGTCAACCTATGGAGGTGGTGCACTTGGACAAAAATGGCATTCGGCTACATCAACATATGCAAGTTCATCACTCACTCCTCTACAAGGGTATCGTCACTTCCTTTGCAACGAAAGCTTTCTGGAACAATGGTGGATTTGGTGTGGTGGTTAGGGATTGGACGAGCTCTTTTATGGCAGCGGTGGCATGTTCGTGGTCAGCGTTGCTTTCTGTTCGCTGTGTCTTTAGGTACACACAGGTTCAGTTCCAAGGGCATTCTCAGCTTGTTGTGGCTGCCATTCAGAGGATCCAACTATTTCATCGGTGGCATGTGAATGGAGTTGCACATCGGTGGGCTTGAGTTGGTACTTTCTCTTCCTATACGGAGAGGATTTGGTTTCAGTGACCTTTAACTTTGCTGATTAATATTTCATTATTTTACTTGAGGATTGTAACCTTTTCAATAAATGTGGTACAACTTTAACGTACGTTTCCATGGGTTCTTTCCAATCAGCTGTTTGAACTTCATGTAGAATGATAAAAATTGGAGATGGAATTAGTGGTGAATTTCGTCTCCAATTAAGTTTATGTTCAAAGTTAATGAGGCAAAACTACATCACCAATACTTAAATTAGAACACTACACAAGTAATTAATTACGTACGCTACTAATTAGTAAATTATTATTTCTATAGTCTAGAGCTAGTTGACCAGCAATAATGCTGCACGCAGCAAAAGGAGATGCAGAATATAGCTTCTTATTGCAAAGTTTGTTGTTTCAGCTGAGCTGCTCCAGCTGAGAAGCCCGGGGGGAGCAATGAATCGGCTGCAAGTCCGCGGTTTAGGATAGCCTTCGTAAGCCTCACAGACGTACCTCTCAAAGTTTTGGTAGTCCTGCATGAAATCCACAATATGAATGATAAAGAGAGTGGTTTAATTGGCGTTCGTGTATGTGTTTGTGCAGGCACGCGCGAAAGTTTGAATTAGAGAAAGAGATTAGAGGGAAGGAGATTAGGGTTTACATAATAGAGTGGTTTTTGATTGACAACAACCCATGGGACACATGTAAGTGGCGGATCGAGACCATAGGTTTCCAAAATATAATGTAGCATAAGCTGCAGCAAATGACAATTCATAGATTAATTAGCAATAGAGTTTTGTGTATATATCTAGACCGGCCCTGAGATTTTGAGGCCCGCGGTGTGAAATTTAAACTGGAACCCTTACTAAGAACTGAAACAAAATGTGCAGTGTCCAGTTTGGGCTCACCTTTCTCTCATATCCACTTTTGTAGCATGTCAGTAGAGGTTCGTGGCTCATATTGTGAATCTGACAACAATATTTCCATACATCTTCTTTCAATCGATGTTCTTTGACGGCAAGGTATTCAACGCAGGAAATGAAGGGTAAATGCTGCTTCTGCATCACACAGTTAAAAGAGATGAATTAATTAGGCTGTGTTATTATTCACAGGTGCTGAAAAAATTAAATAAGCTAGGGCTTTACCACATTTGGCCAGACGCTGATCGCACAGGCTTGTATACTATTCAAGTAACATTCATCTTGGCCATGCTGCAATGAAAGCACAAGCCACAATTAGTTATTAATCAAATTAACTAGTGCAAATACATATAATGAAACTATACTAAACATATAATACCAAAAATAAATTAGGGGCCGGGAAATGGGACCTCGCAAACGACGGTGTCATTAGGTCCTTCGACACGGACATTTCCAGAGGGCACTAGCCGGAGGTTGATAATGGCCATGAGATCCTCCTCCGAAATCAATAGGGGTAACAGTTGCTCGATGAAGGAAGCACAGGCTGAGCATAGAGTGCCATAATAAATAGTCAGGTCAACTTTCTGATGATGATCAGCTAGTTGGGGCTCCAGAGGAAACGAAGGCGGGGCGACGGAATCAATGCCATGACCATCTTCAACAGAAGCGCAAGACGGAGGAGAAATGGACAGCAAAAGAGTAAGAACAAGTAGGGAGAAGAGCAGCTTAGGAGAAGTCATTAAGGCATCCATTTTGTTCTTAGTATTTGCTTAATTAGCACATAAGAATGGTGATCATGTATTTATATTATAAATATACCTCAAGTGCAATGTGAACACTTACCAAAATTGTTTAGGATACAAAATTACACGTCGGAAATTTGTGGCCTTGTATGTATATATATTATAAGGATTGATTTGCACATCATTTTCCAACTCTTTGTCTTCATCTATTTTGTTTGCATTATCTAGCCATTTGGGAATATTGTTTTATTTCCAAATGAGTAAGAAATTATTTCAATGAAGAAGAAAAATAGAGCAAAAGCTACATAATTAAGCTTTTGAACCCTTGTGTATCCACCTAGTATGGCTAAAATTTTGGAAAGTCCCTCAAATCTACATAATTTATGTATATGGGGCTAATGATGACCTACTCAAACTTAGGGTGAAACGAGAAAAACACTCATAACGCATATCACTAGTATATAGCCTCCCTCAATGGCTCAATCACATATATCCATTTTTGGCTTCCAACCAAATAGGTGAGTTCTAAAGGCTCATTTGTGTCTAGGGTTGGATTGAATTGGGTTGATGTCAAATGTTAAATCAATTCAAATTAGACTGTAGAATTACATAAACGTACAAGAACACAATAATTTATAATGATTTGTTCAAAGTTGTTACATATGCGTTAGTGTACTTTCTGTTTTCACTATATAATCGAGTTTTACAATATATAGACGCTTGTTGCTTTTTAGAGGGAAAAGTGTGCATCTAGGGTTACAATGTGAGGAATGAGGATGATTGGGAGTTATCCCTAAAATAAGGGCGAGGGAGCCCCTTCATGAAGAATTAGGGGTTCGGGCCGTGCCGATTCCCTGATTCGAATCATTCTTTCTTTTGACAGCAAGCACGGTTCGCAGCTAAACAGTGACACCAAATATGATACTAACATATTAGATTAGATTAGATTGGAAAACTCATACAATTAAATGTATAAGTGAAGGTAGAGCTTAATGAATTTCAATTTGAGGGGATGGAAAGGATTAGACATGAAGAAATGCATCCCTTTTATGCACCAGACGAGCTCTAGAGTTCATAGCTCCAAACACACCCTTTTAGGTAGAAGCGTAGAACATCACCATCAAATCAATTTCATATATGAATAAATGAATTTGAGTCCTACCAACAATATATAATTGTTATATGTCACTTTCTCGTGAATTTGGTATTCCATGTCAGCAGGTATACATGGGATTGAAAGTGTATATATTTTTAGTGATAAGAACTGGCAAAGTGATCTATGAAGTTCATATTTTGATGCTTTTGAAATTATAATCTGATTGATTACCTTTGTCTCAAAGTAATTGGGCTTTTTTTCTGTCTAAAATATGGTAAGGCAGATAGATTGTCATGCACTTGACATTCCATTGCAGCACAAAGCAGTCGGTGTGAGAATTTATTTATCCCTTAAAACTTCTAAATGCTAATGTAATATTTGACTTATGAGCTCAATAGAGTCAAGTAATTAAGCAAGCTGAGAAATTGATTTCTGTGGCGATAGAGTACTCTGATTGGCAGGCCATCGGCAAGGCGGCACCTTTGTAAGCCTTGCAAACGTAGGAAGCGAAATTTTCATAGTCCTGTTACCTGTATTAAGGCGAAAAATGTTGAGAGACATAATCCTGCATCAAGGCAAAAAATGTAGAGTGAAAGAGAGATGACCAACATTTCCAATCGGTTGATTATTCAGAACCAGCCATGGAACGAACTTAAGAGGCGGACTGAGGTGAGTGGTTTCATTCGCATATTTTTGTTCAAGCTGCATTGCATTAACAACATCAATTGTCAGATTACGCGACATATAAACATGATTTCTAGTAGATGCTACTATGACTATTCGACGAGTACTAAATCAAAATAACCTTTGTTGCATTTGCAGTTTTTTAGCAATCCAAAACGGGCTTTAAAGGCAATCCCAATGAGCCGAAACAAGTTTGCCACTCCTTGCGCCTTCCCTCAATTACCAGAAATTCTATGCAGTATATCAAAGCAAAATGCTTGTTCTGCATCACAAATTCATCCTAGTGTAAGATAACGTGAATTCGAAATCATTTAAGACCAAAAATATCACAGATTGGCCAAGTCTAAGTACATAAGTGTATATGATTATATCCATACTACCATGTACACATTAAGTTCCAACACAGTATTAAATCTAAAATATCAGAAATATATTATACGGGAAGAGAGGGGTCTCACCACATCTTGTAAAACATCGAGCGCACAAGCTTCCAGAGAATTTAGCTTGCACACATCTGGTCCGTGCTGCAAAATTTCAGAGAAATCGTCATCAAGATACTTAGGGCCGTACGATAACCATTTTGTTTATATGTTTTAGTTTTCATTTAGTTCCCACCACCTCCCTTAATCCTTCTCCATTACACATTTCTCCAATATATTCTCTCTATCTCTAGTGTAAAAACTAAAACAGAACCGTTATATCAGATGGATCGAAATGTACAATAATACCTGTTTGGTTGCTAATATTTCGATGCAAGAAAAGAAGTAACAAAATAAGCACAAGTGTTCATGCAAGAAAACTGTAAAACTTCATTAAAAAGATGAAATGGAGAATCGACCTGACAAAACGTGGCTGTAGAAGCATTTCCCCAAGGAACCAGCCTGAGATTGAGAATGGTGATGAGACCCTTGGCGAAAATTCGAGCAAGATTTTTTTCGATGAAAGTAGCACAATAGGGACATAGAGTTTCATAGTAAACTGAGAGAGTAACTTTCTGAGGTTCCACCCTAGAAACTCCGAATGAGCACAAAGAACTGGCAATGATCAAAGTGAAGAATAAATAAGTACTAGTAGCCATGTCTCTGAGATTTCAGAACTGCTAGGTTTAAATTTATGCAGTTGGTTTAATTAAAAACCTCATACTCCTACCAAACATGCGATTTCAATTTCCAATATTTATTAAAAATTCATTTTGCAGCTGTCAAATCCCTTTCGATCTAATTTGGGAAATGCTTGTAGGGTTAAAGCTTCTATTTTCTTTAATGTCTTTTACTGTAGGGTTTTTTGGTTGTTACTGGTGTGAATAAGATGGCATCAGTGTTTACCTACAAGTTTCTGCAGAAACAAGATTCGTTTGTCTTCTATACTTTTGGCAACAACTCTTCCAAACGCGTTTATGATTCTTGGCTCTTTAGACACACATCAGCCAGTGGTAGATACAGAATTTTCCTGTTGGGGTCAAGATATAGCCCAACCCATGTCACTTTACCCATTCTTGTCACGCCTTACTCATCGTGAAGGACTTTTGTCAAAGAGCTTACCCCACGACAGCCATGCTCAAGTAGAGATGGAGCTTTTTTAGATCATAAATAGAAAAACGGGCAAGTATGAGCAACAGCCTTTACGCGCCATTATGTAGATCCGTCGCTGAGAGCAGCAATTCATCATATTTCATTATACACCAATTTTATAGTAATGTGAAAGATGCAAGCAATGACACAACAACCGACTGCTGTCAAGTTTGCCATCACTTGGTCACCTCCATGGCATCAATGAAACGCTGCGCATTGAAGCGTTCTCTGGTATTACAAACCCCACAATTACAGTGACTTGTGTCACATAACCCATATATATAAGGGTACAAATACTAAATTTTGCAGATGAGCATTAATGTGAAGAGTTCCTTCCTTGGTTTGCAAAGCATACTTGAGGAACTGGTTTTTCTTGCTCGGTTGATTCGGTCTTATAACGAATTGATCCGCAAGCTTGTGGAGGTGTGCCTTTGTAAGCCCTACAAATATAGGCCATAAAGTTTTGGTAGTCCTACGTACATACAGCAAAGTGTTAACAAGGGTGACAAAACCCAATAACAACTTAAATTACCTATACCTTGGATGCCACATTGACCAATATTCATGTAATTGGCTTGGGATACCGACAACGCGACATCTTGGTAAGTTTCTCTCAAAAAAAAAAAAAAAAAAAAAAAAAAAAAAAAAGAGATGACAAGGTGAATTACCAAGTGACCTACCTCTTGAAGTGGTTTATCATTGACAATCACCCATGGCACAAATCTATGTGGAGGTTTAAGCTGAGCAGTTTCCCTAGCATAGCTTCCTTCAATCTATATATGTATCAAAGGAAAATCCCAATCCATGAAGCTCAATTCTCAAACAATGAACCAGTTCATATTAAAAAGCACCACAACAATACACACATTAAGAGGAATCCCGCTCCACTTGTTTACAGAGTGGGATCAATAGTATCCTCGTCTTGCCTGTATGATGACCATGTATTGCCTACATAACACCCCTTGTATCGTATAGCCAACAAAACGGCAAAAACATTAAACTATAGACAAACTATGCGGTCAATACATGGTCACTATACAGGATGGGATCCCGAGATCCCCGCTAAGAAGCTAATCCTATATATATGTGTATGTGAAATAGAAGTGAAACTAACCACATAGCCATTTCCACTGTTGTAGCAATCGATAGGCTCAGTGCCTAATCTTGTCATTTCAAAGCAATTGGCCCAAGCACCGTGTTTGCCCCCCAATGTAAAGCGCTCAACGCAGTGGATAAATGTGAAATGCCGATTCTACATGCATTAAAATTTGATCAAAATATTAAACTATGATTTGAATATTTGGTTTTGCTTAATTAGTGAATTGATGAGTTGCTTACCACATCAGGATAGATGCTAATGGTGCAGGCCTCAATGGTGTTGAGCAAACATTCATCTGATCCATGCTGCAAAATCCAAAAGAAACAAGCGCAAAACATGTTTTAGTCCTTGTAATTTTCACAAAGTTTTGGTTTGTGTCCTTGTATTTTCAATTGCATCGAATTTGGTCCCTCTAGTTTGCAAACTCCGTTAATCCAACCCAAGTTGGTGGATGTCTTTCGATTGGAACAATTTGCAAATTAATTACAGAGATCGGATTCGATTTAATTGAAAATACAAAAACGACAATTAGGGAGTGAGGTATGCAAAACCACATAATAGGTTGGCCATATTTCAATATTTAAACTTGCCGTCCAAACAAAATTAAACCTAGATTTTTCACTTAAAAAAAAAATTAACATTGTGTTAGTGGCTAGATTAATGCTCGGATACTTAAATTTGTATACTAAATTAGCAAACCAAATGAGGTGTCATCAATAAAATATAAGCACGTTTATCAACGATTAAGTAATAACTCAATCACCAACTTCTATGTCATTTAGTTTACAAAATTTAATATACAAATTTAGTCTCTCTAGCATTACTTTGGTGGCTAATTAGAAACTCATTTTAAAGTGTTTTTAAATGACTAAAAGCACTTTTAATGAAGTTGATTTTGAATTCCAAAAACACTTAAAATACTTTTTGAGATGCACTAGATATGTGTCTTTTATAGTAAACACTTAAATTATTTTTTTAAGATCCACTTATATTTTTACTAAGTACTGATTTAAAAAATATTTCCACTAAAACTACTTTTAATTATTTTAAAAACATTTCAAAATTACAAATCAAACCAAGACAATGTGACTGGCCCACTGAGCCCACGAGAAAGTTAATATCGCTTATGAGGTGGCCCACGAGAACTGGATGTCAGGTCTCGTGATTGGCCCCAGGAGAATGACGACGCTAAAAAATGGGACAGGCCCAAAAACCGCAACCGACGCCGTTTGCGGCACGCAAACAGCCAAATTTTTTTATCCGGTTACCAGTTGCAGGGTGCAGCTGGAGCAAGAAAGGTATTATAACGGCAAACAAGACCATATTGAAAGCAATGGAAGGGAAAGGGGTACCTGGCAGGCGAAGGAACCGTTGGGATTGAACCAGGCGTTGCCCCAAGGGACCAGCCGGAGATTGACGGCGGAGATGAGACCGTTCTGGAAGATCTTGACCAGCTGGTTGACAATGAAGTCTGCACAGAACGGACACAGAGTTTCGTAGTAGAGAGTCACTGAAACTTTCTCAGAAGCAGCAGATGGAATTACCATTATCCCCAGGAAGCAGAAGAAGATGAAGAGTCTGAAGGATTTTCTGATAAAACCCATCTTTCACATCAAATCAATTTTGTGTACAAAAGTGTGTATTTATTGAATTCACTGACCTGGACATTCATGTGCTCTCATATCTGTGTCCACGTGTCAATTGCCTTTTTTTTTAGTTTTTCACTTTCACATAGATGGTACTGTGGTAGCGTGATACCAACTTTCTTTTCAAGTTAGAAGAAATTTTAAGTTCAAATCTCCTTGTTTTTTAATGCATAAAAGAATGGTGTAGTTCTCTTGAACGAAATGGCGTTGCTACTCGTACTTGAGTTTTTGTCAATTTAGGGTTTATAGTTTTAGTTTGAAGTTTTTGTCAAATAGGGTTTATAGTTCGCAAAACCAGTATCAGTTAATAATGTTTTTCTTATTTTGCAATTATGAAAGTATCAGAGATATTTTGAACAAAATAAATCAAACTTAATTATTGATGAGAGATATTTAAACACCGAACTTCAAGTATAAGATGAAACGCTTTTAGTCGCTTCAACTGTAAGTACCTTAAGAAAAAAGTGAAGAATGGAGAATGAAGAATGAAGATGATAAGTATCGAGAACAATAAAACACCATCTTGTATCTTTTTTATGGGGCTACACGAAGGGACTGTGACGGCAGAAAAAAACAAGGATGTGATTTAGTTTTTCTATCGACATAGTGATATTTTAGACTTAAAAAGATTTGAATTTGAATGCAAATGATTGAATCGACTGACTTAGGGGAGAGAGAATTTGATTCATGATCGGACTGAGGCCCATAAAAATTCGTAGTCGTTGGATGAGCCCAGGCCCAAATTTGAATCATATCCACTTTCAAACAGTCAAAACCCCTCCAAGTCCTCCATTTTCTTCAACCTTGTCAACGATAAACCCCAATAATCTCAAAATTTTCAGAGGCTTCCCCGAATCCACTCTTCCTCCTCCGATGGCCTCCATCAACTTCAACCCCTTCGAAAGCTGGTTCCATAAACCCCCATCAACCTCCTCTCCCTTACCGACTCATTCTTCCACCGCCCCACCACCGCGCAATCCCCTCCCAATTTCTCCTCCCTCAGCCTCTCCAACCTCTTCAACGCCCCCCCTAAACCCGACCCCAAAAAAACCATTGGAGCCCGAGTCGGAAAAGCCCGGATACTACACCCAGATGCTGGAGCAGTTCTTCTGGGAATGCGAGAACGACCGGATTACAGTCACGCCCCGGAAGTCGCGAAGATTCTGAACGAAGACCCGATTTTCGAAAAGGAGAACTCAACTGAGGAGGAGGTCCGGGAGAACGAGGGGTTTTGGAAGGAGTTCCGGGAGAGCCCCGTGGTGAAGTTTCTGGCTCAGGCGGAGAAGATTGCAGATATGGTTAATGAGCTGGAGCTGAAGGAGAATGACCGGCCGTACAGGGATGAGGATAAGAAGCTGTGGCAGGCGGTGCCGCGTGTTATCGGGCCGGACGGGAGGCCGATGCCGAGGAAGGCGATAAAGACAGGCGGGAGTCGGATGACAAGTTCTGGGATTTTGCAAGGCAGTTCTTTTTTGGACTTTGGGGGTTCCGCCAGCGGCCCTACCCGCCCGGCCGGCCTATTGACGTTGCTCAGGCTATCGGGTATAAGCGGCTCGAAAAGCAGTATTAAGATTGTAAGTTTGTTCATTTAAATCTCTATGGTGAATGCATTTGCATATGTTAGTTTGAAGAATGTAGTTTTTTTAATTTGGTTTTGCTGCTTAGTGTAGTGAGATTATGAAATGGATTTTCGAGCCGGGTTTAAAATTTCGTGTGGTTATTTCATCACTATGAGAATTGGCTACAAAGGTTTCAATTACAGTGAAATGCAGAATTGGCTACAAATGTTTTAATCACAGTTTAGTGGTTCGGCTCAAGTTGAAGAAATGTCACATTCTTCGATTGCATTGTTAACCAATGATTTCTCGACTCGAAACTCGTTATTGACATTCTAGATTCCTTTTGGAGAAAAGGGTTGTGTTATGTTGTCTTGATTGTTTGTCTGCAATAGCATTGATTTTACGTTGATACAGTTATCATGAGGAACGGTGGATTTTACTCTGAGGACCGGTTAGGTCGAACAAGAGCTCCATTGGAGCTAATAACCCTTAAAACAGCTTGGGGTGCTGGGATTATTGATAAAGACACGTTCATTTGGGGCGAGGACATGGATGAATGGGCTCCCATTCACATGGTTTACGGGTTGGAACCTGCTATTGCCACTTGGGAAGGTATGCTAAATATTCCCTTTTCTTGAAACAGCAAATTTATAATGGGTGATAGCAGCAACACAATAAACACACCCTTTAGAACTGGAGTTCAGTAACCACTAAATTACGATGGCGATGGGACCAATATCTGTTTTTATCTAGTATCATCTTATGTGCATGTCAAATTTGTACTAGATATTTGAAGGAAATTTTGTGAAACTTATCAATATGATAAGCAATCTTACATGCATGAACTGTGCATAGTAGTAAAATAACTTTAATTCTGTATTTTCAACAAATTGATTCTTGGCTTATGGTTGGGTGAACTTCAGTTAGACTCGCGGCTGGTGCAACTGCTTTGATTCACAAACTGCAAAAAGGAATTCCTCCCTGGGTTCCACTCAAGGGACACGAGAAGAAAACTTATAAGCAGCTACAAGAGGAGGCTGTTGAAAGCAAGAGACGTGACTTAGCAGTACTTGAAGCTAACGATGGTGTTTGGCCTCCAACTCCGAGTCATGCTCTATTTCTTTGGGCTAGTGGCTCTGAACTGACAACAATTTTAGAAGAGGATCACATGCCGAACAAATACATTCCAAAAGCTCTTAGGTATTGTGAATCCTGGTTATTACAACTTAAGTATTTCTCTGCAAATTCCCATCAGTCCATTACCCAAGGTCCAAGGATACAAAGAGATTTATTTGCATATTAGTTTCTCAACCTCTTTGGACATTTTGCATAATTTCCCTTTAGGGATGTGCAAGCACTTCCACTAAATCGTTGTGGGTTTTTTCGTGTTCAGAGACTGTATAATATTTTCACCAAGCTAAGCACCCGAGTGTACCAGAAACTGGAGCTAACAATTCCTGGTTTCGATAAGATAATGGAGAGTGTCCATGCTGATGCTACTGCAAGGGATGCCAGACGGAAGGCAAGAAGAGAGGCAGAGATGAAAGCCGAGCAGGAAAAAGCCTTGGGAATTCAGAGCGATCCCTAACTCACAATTAGTCATACTTCAAACACGGTCGCAGTATTTCTTCTTTAAACGTACATTGAGTATGGTAGTTTATGTTTTCAATCCAATCATAGGGACTAAATAAGGCTAGCGTTTTCGCTTTACAGTGTAGTCCAATAACCTCTAAGTTCAGCTATCTAACATTTGATATGGTTGTAGTTGTCTTAGCTCGGTCGAAGAATGTCTCACATTTGAATTACATTAATATTAGTACCGTATACATTGCAATGTGTACGTTATTCAGTTACGGTTATATCCATTTTGGGGACGTAACTTTGTCGTATACCCATCTTGTAAAAATAATTTCTTGGTACATATCAATTGTCAGAAAGAACTTGAAGCCCTATCTATAATTTGTCACCATAATAGGTACCATCAATTGCTGCAATTGAAGATGGACAATAGCTATCAACACATAAATTAAACGAGTACCGAAAGCACAAGATTACAAGTCTATTTATTATATCAAATCCCAAAAGATGATGTGATGATAAAGAGATGATGAATTATTTAGTGGCAGTCGGTGAGACGTCAAGGAGTATGGTTGAAGACCACACAACATGAAGCGGTTCATGTCACATGCTTTCAGTCCCTCCGCTACCCACTACTAGCAGTGCCAAAGGGGATTAAGTAGAGTTCTTACATTACAAGTGTCTTTTAATTTTACAGGTTAATTACACGTAAAAACAAAAAGGAAAACTAATGAAAAGTTCTCAAAAACTTTAGTTTTAACGAAAATAAAAGTGTAAGTGAATAGTATCGGAAGTGACTTTTTAAGGTAAAAATATCTTTTTTCGTTAGAAGTAAACAATACCGGAAGTATTTCATTAAAATTCCCTAACAAAAAGGATCAGCTTATTGTCAATGTCAAACCACGTCAATCCATTCTTTCAATGTATATCAACCTTCTTCTAGCTACTAATATGTGATTGATCAATGTTAGGAATCGAATCGAATCGAAAATAAACCGTTTGAAAGGCCTAGAATTCACCTCAAACATCAACCTGTGGTAATTAACTATTTTTAAGCTTTCAAAACTTACACCAACACCTCATAGGATTCTAAATCGTTTTCACATGACTCATTCTATTCAAAATTCCGTTTAAAAAGTTGATCAGTTTATCGAGACAAAATTTCACATAACAAAACTTTATGCTACATATCACACATTTATTTACACGTACCATCAACTAATTATGTTACATATCACATCACTAACGGACCAATTTAAAAAAAATAATAATTAACAATAAAAAAGAAGTGTAGAAGCACAAACTAGAAGGCACTAAAAGAAAACGGAAAATCCAACAAACCGTTTGACTAGGGACCCATCACTACCTTCCTCCATCCACTATAAAATTAAGAATCTTGGGAATCAAGGATATGAGATAAAAGCAAAATTCCAAAATATCCCTCCTGCTCATTGTCCATTTCTTCTTTAATAAATATTTCCCAATTTCTAATTTTCTACCTAAAAAGTTTTCTAATTTAATTACTTTTTATTGTCTTTCTTAAACATAGAGGCTTATTTATGTCACCTGATTTTTTATTTTATTTTATTAAAAAATAAAAGACTTTGAATCAATAATTTCTTGCACGTTTGGTTGGTTGCAAAGGTTTATAAGTAAGTAGTCAGCCTAGCCTTCGATTTTCGTAACCAAGTTTTTCTTTCTCACTCCTTATGTTATGTACTTTTTCTTTCTTAATCCATACTTTGTTTCAAATAGGTTTATCCCATATCAGCAGGCTCATTAACAAAGAATGTCCTGCTTAGTTAACAAACATCAAGTTTGGAGTTGGGCAGCGTGGATACAAGACTCTTGAAGTGTAGATTGTAAAACAAACAAGAATATACTTAAGAGAAAAAGACACGTAAAAATTATTTCCATGTAACACATGAGATTTACCCAGCAAATTAGGTCAATTAAGCAATCCCACTCACATGTTTTAACTTAGGTTAGACAACGAATCACAGACTCTCCAATTGGGTAAATGCCACCTGCCATACCAAATAGAGCCACTTCGTAATAGCAATTTTAGGCCTCCCTACTTGATCAGGTTGACATTGGAAGCAAAGTTGAATTGGGGTGGGGTGACACAGGTGGTGTGGTGTGATTGGCCAGAGGTTTAAATTTGGAATGATCCAATCGGACATCAGCGTGCAACAAAAATACACTGTTTTGATGAGTGTTGCTTAGTGCTATGTCTACATGCAGTTTGTTGGCTTTGCTTGGATAGTAGTATTTTAGTGAGGGGAAGTTAGGAGAACTGAAAAATTCAACATATAAAATGGAGAGGAGGGGAAGGAATAGGAACCATCTGAAGATGGTGGGTTGGAAGACATGGATTTGCTTCAAGCAATCCTTCCTCCTCCCAACTAAGTGCTTCCTTCTCAAGCTTGCTTCACACTCAAGGCACAAATCCAAAGGTGAGTTAAGTTTCCAATTATACCCTCTCCCTCCTCCCTCCCTCACGCTCGGACTTTCCTGCAGCGGAAATGCTACTATAATAGTATCTCAAGCCAATTAGACGCTGCTATCTGAGAAGTTTAAAACTCAAAGCGGTGCGTGATTGTTTTAGGATACTGCAATAGTCGTTGAATTGTTTTTGAGATTTGCGTTAAATTTGCAGGAAGCGGGCATGGATTGGTGAGCTTGTACAAAGACATGGAGTCTTATGGGGAATATGAAGATATAAGAGTGATGTGGGAGATTATTCACTCTTGTCAACAGAAAGCAAACAACACTAAAAGGAGGAGGAAGAGGTCGTCTTCTTGCTGGAGATTCTGTCTTCAGCCTACATAAATTTTGTCCTTCCTTTTCAAGAGAGATATATAAATCTTAGCTTTGGTTCTGCAGGATTTCACATGTAAATACCAGTAATCTGAGCGAGTATACATGATAGTTTGCTCTCGATTTCATTCTTAGCGTTGTTCGAGCGCGCTACTGTGTAATTTTAGAACAGAAGAACGAAAGTACTTCGAATAAAAGCATATAAGGTCCACTTAATCATAACAGAACTTAGTTCAATTTGTACAGAGTCATAGACTAATAGGATAACTAGAACATAATCACTAATTCAATAAACTCTTCACTACATAAGTTGGAGGCGATCAAACCCTCGAACCAACGATTTGCGCAGCAGTAAGTCTACTCTGACCTGTCGAAGGCGCCTACCTGAGCTCACACTCTTACCAGCTTGCATAAATAATTATACATAATTCTGGAGAGCTGTGAATTTTTAATTTGCAGCGTCACCCTCGTGAAGGAGCTGTTGGTCAAAGTGCCACACTCCTGCAAGCCATGAAGTAGCTCATTAGAGTCCAGAAATTAAGATACGAGGAGTCGAAAGGAAAATACAATGGCGACAAGTTGGAAGTGTGAAATTTGTTTCATACCATGGCCTTTTCCAAGCATTCTCAGTTGAGTGACATAGTCAGCTATCTTCTTAATGGCTTCAACCTGTAAATAATACAGGAACAAATCGTTAGTCAGCGTTTGAATATTGCAAAGCAGTTGTTTTCCTTCTGCGTTTTGGTATGTTCACTTATTGAAATGATTATCAACCAGAGTAAGAACCAATAACAACCGATCTTGGCTTTTTTTACCCTACTGATGACAATATCACAATAGTAATTCAAACTCATACTAGAGTAGAAAACGTGTTTAATTCACCTGCTCAGCCAGAAACTCGCTCTCGATAAAATCTGTCAATTGGGCATCATTGTTCTCGTCTGCAACCTGTTTTGGATCAAACAACGAGAATTCAATACAAAAAGAAAGCGTCAAATGGAAACGAGACACCATGAGCTTTATCAATGACCTCAAACCGATCTCATATGACAGAGATATGTTACCTTATGCAAGTTCAAGAGTTTTTCATTTGTCAGCTTCTCCAAAGACAATGCTAACTCCATAGCTGCATCAACGAAAAATACGTTATCTTGGAGACTAATTTAAGTATTATAAATTAATATATAGGTCTTCACTTGTTGGTTTCAGATAAAGACATGCTCATTCTCTAATTATACATTTCACCAATTCAGCATCCAGCAGCAAAGAAATTGTCAACGCCGATAAGTACTCTGTTGTCCACGGAATGAAAAATCTTACCATACAATGCATCTCCCTTCTCTACATGATCAAACTCCGTAGGCGGCGCTGTTATGGAGTGCAGTGTCACTCTCCCACCTCGCATATTCTGAGAAATAAACCGCAACGCTATCAAATCTCGCAATACAAGACCCTAACAAACGAACACGCAGACACACAAAAAACTCGTATGCCCTTGATGCCGAAATGAAACAAGAATGCGGAGAATTGAGTTTAACTTATACCTGATATTCCATCAGCTTTTCGGCATGTTCTCTTTCTTCCTCGCTCGATTCCTTGAAAAACCTGATACATCACAACCAATTAACCGCGCGTGCAAAGAGACTAGTATATATATTAAGCGGGATATTTACGAGTTTAGAGTGTTTACTTGGCAAGGCCCTTGAGAGCAATGTTGTCCCTGTCAAAGTACGCAAACAGTGCGTGGTACACGTACGACACATTGTACTCCACACTGTCACACAAAAATTTAAGATTTAAGATTAGCATATGAACAAGAAAATCATCATAAAATCAAAACAAATAAATTACAATTATTAAAGTTGAAATTTTGCGACAACAACATAGAGATACACACTTGATCTGCTCGTTTATGGCGGCTTCGGACTCTTTTGCGTAACGCTGACGGGCAAGAGAGACATGAGGAGCCGCAGGGACAACAAAAGCATCGTTCTTCACCTCCTCAAACGGCTGAAACACCACGCCGGTCATCGCCACTGCATCGCTCGATGCAGAAACCGAAAACTTTTCGAGTTTTCGCTGCGGCTTGAAGCTCAGAGCGGAGGAGGGTGATCCAAGTTTTGAGTTGAACAAGAGGGTGCTAACAGCACCACCATTGTCCCGTTGCTTGGATGGGACCGAAAATGTCGAAACGGACCTCAGAGACATCGTCGATGCGATTTTCGAACGGAGTATCCCCAACGGGTGATTCGAAACCAGAGATTCTGAGCAAGAATTTGGACTGAAAATTGCAGAGGAGTTGGAGAATGGTGAAGAAATATGAGAGGCTGGGAGTGTGCTGAGGCGATAAATAGGGATATGGAGGAAATACAGCTGGCATGGGATTCATTCTGGACCGTGGATCAGAAAATAGATGGGTGGCTACGATTGGAACACGTGTGACGGCGTGTGGCGAGCTCGTGGTTGTTTATCTTGTACCTGTGAAATCGTGGAATCCAGCACACTTTTCGTTCCAAGTTGCAATTTAAAACTATCACAATTTTGTCTTTTTATTATTGCAGTTTCTCACGCGCTCGAGTGAGGTAAACGAAAAACACGCGCGATTTCAGTCCTCCGGCTAAATGGAAAGGGCACTTTCGTAATATAAGATAGTTTTCCTTTCAGCTGGCGAGTAGCCAACTTTTATAGCGTGGCGGTTTTTGGTCAATATCTTTGAAAAGTATTTTAAATTTTCTTTTATTTTTTTTTTGGTAAACAATGAGAATATTTAAAATTCTCAGGTATCATTGTATTGGGATTTGGATCCTTTCCGAGGCAATTGGTCGAGATTCTTCTGATCAGTGTTCGTAGACCGTTGAATTTTTATTCAACGGTTATAGTTATTATAATTTTTAGAGGGTCTCATATTTGTAGCCGTTGGATAAAAATTTAACGGTCTACGAACACTGGTCAAGAGAATCCTAACCAGTTGCTTCGAAGAGGATCCAAATGAAGTTGACTATAGAAGTGTGCCGTTGTTCTTCATTGATTTTAAATACCTCGACTTTAAATAACAATCTACATAAATTAACGTAATTAAATCAGAATAACATTTTGTTAAAAACCCTTATTAGTTTTCTTAATTACAATCGATAATATTATTTAAAGCTAGACTAAGAGAAAAGAGAGTTTGAACATCAAAGGTATTGGGTTAAGAAGAAGGTTCTAACCACTCGAATAATTCACTACCAAAAAAACATTATCAGTTGATATTTTCGCTAAAAAAAATAGGTTGAAAAATGTAAAAATATGGAAGAAGAAAAAAAAACAAGTTGAATAGTATGAGAGGTGGAAGAAGCTGGAAGCCTCTAGGAAGAAAAGTATAACTTCTATCTGTCTGATTTGATTGCAAATTTGCAATGAAGGGGTTGTTGACTAGTTGTTGATTTGGTATGGTCGGGTTCGGGTTTGGGTTTGGGTTTGGGCCGCAATATTGGGATTTGGAAAGGGATATATAAACATGGATTTGGGTTGGGGAAGGAAATTATTGGGTTTTTTAAGCCCTACTACTTGATTGTTAGTTGGGCCAAAAAGCCAGACTGTAAAGCGGTGGCCCTTGGTTATAATTGGAGTGATAATCCAAAAGTAATTCATTGAATGAGAAAAAGAACAAAATAAGAAATAAAAAGCATATTAGATCAAGAGAGAAAAAAAGTTGTGTACTTATTGGAAGACCTAATTAAATTTAGGCTAATGAAAGCTTAATTATGGTCAAATGATATTCCTATTCATTTGTAAATTAGAGGTTTCAGTTCGACTCATGGATGGCGAAAATGTATTATATTTATGTTGAGTTGGATACTTAGTTAGTGGTTGTCCCATTGTGTGTCCTAATCTCCCTTCCCCTCTTCCCTTAGAGTAGAATGTTTCCCTTTTTCTTAGAATATCGTTGTATAAGGGAAAGATAATACTGACATTCCCCCCACTTGCGAATAATTAGAGCGATAACCTGGATTAGTAATTCATTGAAAGAGAAAAGAACAAAAAAAGAAATCAAAGCCATATTAACTTATTAGTAATTCATTAACAAAACAAGGATGTTAACTCATTGGAAAACGTTATTTAAGTTAGGTCATTGAGAACCATATGGACTCGTTTGATGTCAAGGGTTCTGATGTTGATAGAAATATCAAATATGAATGTCAGTTTGCATATTCTTTTTTCTCATTGAAGATATAAGGTGGAGAAGTCATGAACAAATCAAAATTGTCCCTGTCAATCCCAACATTTTTGAAGGGATTAGGAAGGATAAGATTTCTCATGATTTCTTCATCTTCTACCTTCACTCGAACAAATATGCAAGTTGACATTCATATTTTCATTCAACATTCATGTCTAATGAATCAATCAAATCAAACCAAGCCAATTTTTTTTTCATCAAACGAGTCCTATAGGGTCATTTATAAGGTTCGAACTCAGAATCTTCTCTAATCAAATAAAAATGGTGACCGACTAAATGAACGTCTCTACGTGTTTGGACAACTTCTTAGAGTTCCATTTTTTTCCTGAGATTTTATTATTTTTGTTAAGACGGAAATAGTGATTGTGCGAGAGTGAGTCGTTTATGGGATTGAATAACAAAAATTGAAGTTATTAGGAAACGAGCCTGATCTAATGGAAAATTGGTCATGTACTTTCCTTATTACGCTGCATGCTCTATTCTGGCATGATTTTATTGATTTGGTGAAGATATTTTCTTATACTAGGCAATACTTTATTCGTTTTGTGGATGAAGCTGGACAAAATAAAATTTGAGTTCAATTTTATTTTTTGGAATCTGATCCATTTAGATGAAACTTATAAGACGCAATATCTCAGACTGCTGTCCAATTTAATAAGTTCAGTCTCAACATTGACAAGTTACCCAAATAACGATTAGAACATTAACCCAACAAAAGCTTTTGGACAACATCAGAAAATAAGCATACCAAATCAGTTACGCAAGGAGTCTGCAAAATGACCAAGACTGCATGCTTGAATTTGAGATAAGAGCTTGTCTAATATACGGTCGCTCGATGTGAGAACCTGTGGCTCTGAGGCTCTCTGCCATGTAAAAAACATCTTGTTTTGGAAGCCTTGTGAAGAATAATGTCGACACCCTGCATGCGTGTCATTTTCTACAATGGAAGAGTTTTTGTCATTCAATGACTATAGTTTATGATTCTATGCGGCTCACATGATTGATGTTGCGAATTAATATGAGAAATGTTACATTCAACGGATGCATGTAAGTTTTTTTACATCTTCACGATCACAAAACGTCTTACAAATTTTGTTTTGGGCACCTAGGTCATGATAAACAAAGGAATGATTAGAAGTGTATTTGGCACACTCACTTATCTTGTTTTTCCACCCATTAGTTATATAAGGTGCATTAAAAAAGATGACAGATTGGTGGACGTAACAGCACTCTTGATTAATTGACACCTAGCACTTCCATCGTAGATATAATGGGAGGGGTGCCTTATTAGTCCATTCTCCCTTTTGAGATATTGTACATATATACACTTTGCGTTTGGGGTTTGAATTGAAATGCGAGATTTTCGACAGGGATGGAAACTGATTGTGGTAAGACTTGTGTGCATGTGGACATAAACGAAGATTGAAGCTTGTGGATAGCACAAGCATGGAACACCATTTGTCCTTAAGCTTATGGAATTGCTTTCTCGTTTTGGAACTGAAGTCAATGTAATTTTTACACGGGAATCTTTCTGGATAATACTTCTCTCTTTCTAATATTGTATAGATATTGTAAAGAATGTATTAATTACGCGTCGATATGTTCTACTAAAAACAATTAGCACATTATCAATAAGATATTAACAACTCAACCTTTCTAAATTGCAAACTGAAACTGCAAGTTTACGAGAAAATAGCAAATAAAGAAATGAACTTTGGGGTCACATATAATACATAACGGAAATAGAAAACTATGAATGATGCTAAAGAGACCAATTTTTACTATTTTTTTGTAAATGACATAAATGACGGTTAATGGTTAAACTTCTTCGTTAAATTATTTATAAAAATTTAAAATTTAAAAAAAAATTAAAAAAAAACCCAACTATCAACCACCAGAATCATGTTATCTACAAAAAAAATATGAAATCCTTCTGATTCTCTTTAATCTCTCAAACGCTCTAAATTTGATTTCTTTCTTTCTTTCTGAACTAAATGTGTAAATGTAATTCAGTTTCTTTCATTCTCTGAAAAATTCACCCAAAAACCAAAAACTTTCTCTACAATATGGAGACAACCCAATATTTCGCATTCAACCGGAAAGCGATTCCCAAACCCAAATCATTCACTCCCTCTTGTAAACCCTCCAACCCCATTCCGATTACAAATACGAACAGAGGATCGAAACGATTTTCCATACTCGAACTCATTTTCCTGATTTTGAATCGCTTATTTTTTTTTTCGACAATTTTCTCCGCGAAGTTTGAACCCCATCTTGTACTACACCATTCACCATGGCGATTGACGCCTCCCCTGCATTCCAAACCGTCACTCAATCCCACGACTTCCGGCCAGAAATATCAGCATCCCCCTCCTCCGCCCATGACGGCCTAGAGTTCTGGCAGTTCATGATTGCCGGCTCCATAGCGGGCCTAGTTGAGCACATGGCTATGTTCCCAGTTGACACGCTCAAAACCCGCATGCAGATTTTTGGCGGGTCCTGTTCCGTTCAACCTATTGGCGTTAGACAGGCCCTTGGCTCGATTCTGAAGCTCGAAGGCCCCGCAGGGCTCTACCGCGGCATCGGCGCAATGGGGCTCGGAGCAGGACCTGCCCATGCAGTTTATTTCTCAGTGTACGAGATATTCAAGGAGTATTTCTCACGTGGGAATCCGAACAGCCCGGTGGCGCACGCGGTTTCCGGGGTGTTTGCGACCGTTGCAAGCGACGCGGTGATCACACCGATGGACGTGGTGAAGCAGCGGCTGCAGCTGCAGAGCAGTCCGTACAAGGGAGTTGCGGATTGTGTGAGGAGGGTGTTGGTGGAAGAAGGGGTTGGAGCTTTTTACAAGTCGTACAGGACGACTGTTGTGATGAATGCCCCGTTTACTGCCGTCCATTTCGCTACGTATGAGGCAGCGAAGCGAGGGCTGATGGAGGTGTCGCCGGAGAGCGCGACTGACGAGAGGCTGGTGGTTCATGCCACTGCAGGTGCGGCTGCTGGGGCTTTGGCGGCGGCTGTGACCACCCCGCTTGATGTTGTAAAAACTCAATTGCAGTGTCAGGTCAGAACTTTTATCAATCAATTTGTTGCTCAATATGTTTGATCCAATTTGTATGGTTTTTATTGGGTTTGGAATCTGGATGAAGGAACAAGCAGTTTTGCACCACAAAAAATTAGTTCTTTGTTGTTCCAGAGATAAACTTATCAATGACGGGAATCCATTGTGGCGGTACGTATCCCATGCCACTAACGTACTGTTTTGCATCTTAACTTCCTCATTTGGAAGTGTGCATGATTGGCTTAAGATACCACCACAATGACATTCTTGTTATGATAAAGTCCTTGTTGCTATGATTTTTTTTGCTATGCAAGTACTGGAAAGATTGTATTTGTTGCTTTCAAGTTGCCTTAGTAGGCCTTGCTTGTTAGCAAACTGCAAAAGACTAAATTGACTTCTGTTCTAATAGCAACTCAATCTGATTAGACTGTAGGCTGTTTGGAATTAAACTTGGGGTTTTCTTAAGGTTTCAATCTTTTTGACACAGGGGGTTTGCGGGTGCGATAGATTTTCGAGTAACTCGATAGGGCATGTTATTCGAAGCCTGGTGATGAAGGATGGATACCGCAGTCTTATGCGAGGTTGGATTCCGAGGATGCTCTTCCACGCCCCGGCTGCAGCAATTTGCTGGTCCACTTATGAAGCATCAAAAACTTTCTTTCAAGAACTCAATGGCAGCGACAGTTCCAGGACTTGATCAAGGAAGATGGATCTGCAGAAACCTTGATCTGGATTCTCACACACTAGAGCAGCAGCTTTGGAGGTGTTACTTATGCACATAATCGACTCGGTTGAAAGCCCTTGTTGGTGTAAATGACTAATAAGTTCACCGGGAATTCCCAACTTCTAGTTTAGTAGAAGGGAAAATTTGTGAACTGTCATATGAACTTGTACCCATTTTTCAATTTGTAATACCAACTTTCCAAAATCATCAATTTGTCATCTCACCCTAAATGTGTTAAATTTTTCATCAAAAATAAATCATGTGACTTGTGTTCAGGGTTATTTCTATCATTTTAACACACCACTTCCTTCTATTAAGTTGCATTCAATCAAAACAATTATAGGGTGATCAGTGTAGCATGTCATGAAATCAAATTTTATATGAGCTCTGTAATATGAAAAACGAGTTGAGGTTTGGTGCCAAAAATGGAGTTGTAGACGCACATATGCGGCTCGAACACAATGATCCGCATGAATACCCTCGAACACAAAATTTAAGGGTTTTACTAAAGAAAAGTAAAGAACTTGTAAAAATATCTTAAATGACAGAAATAACCTTGAACACAAGGCACATGACTTATTTTGGATGGAAAACTTTACGTAGTTGGAGTGAGATGACAAATTGATGATTTCGGAAAGTTGGAATGACAAACTGCTTAAAATTTTAGTTTTCTATGACAAATTGAAAAAAATGTACAAGTTCATATGAGATTTCAAAAATTTTCCCTTTGGTTAATATGTCTGTGAGAGGTACACAAGTGATTCAAAAGTCGATATGTTGGAAGCAAAATGCCCAATTTGATACATAAAACACAGTAAATTTCTACAACCATGGAGAAGATGAAATATTAACTGCATCAAACCGTTCGAAGTCCACAGGAAACAAACAAGAGTTGATTAAGCCCGAATTCGTACAAGCCAAATTGTCCAAAAGCTCTACAAACTAAATTACACAATAAAAACTGATGAGCATTCTGACCCTTGTTAAAACTTCTCGACAGTAATTCCGTCTCTTTGAACCTCATAAGCCTCTCTACTCCTGGTTCTCTTCAACCCAGCTGTGAAATGGAGCTTCGATCCCTCCGATGTGATGCATGACACATTTACCCATATAAGCACCTTTGTCTTCATCCCCTGTATATCTTCTAGCCTTCCTTTCTTCAAATATCCAGTTACAATGGTGAAAAAACGCAAAACAGTCGAATCTCTGTAGCCCACTTCACAGACTGTCGGTATGTAGACAGTAATTTTCCCAGTCTCCTCATTAAACTCATAGTTGGTAGCATCACGAGGAAAGATTCCTATTGCCATGTCAAAATCCTTTAGGAGCTCAGGCAACGGCTTTTGCATTTTCCCTGAGAAGGTTGCTTATATTGTTATGAAGATTTATCAAAGTAACACAGGCCTACACGAGGATTACAAAACCTAATCAAATCTTTTCAATTTACTACACCAGTAATGACTCTGTCGTGAACAAATATAGTACTAGTCCACCCCTGAGGATAGCAGTTTATATAATCCAAAACCTAGACCTCGGAAGCACCATTCCGCCCTCCACAGCAGCACAAATACAACTTGTATTTCAAGAAACCCCAGCAGCAAGTTACTTGCTTGAACTCCACATACGACATTTTCGAGAGTCGAGCAAGTTAAAACCATAGGAAAAGGGTCGTACGAATATACTCATATCCACCCAGCATCATTAAGATTAAGGAACAAACCATCTCAAACATACCCTCAATCACAACGCGCTCTACAGCACTGGCACACCCATACTCTGGCCAGAATACGCGATCGCTCACTCACTTTTAATTGCACTACTTAGACGTATTACATATTAACCCCATGAATTAATACAACTACAACGTCCGAACTATACGAGTCGTAAAATCAGTCATATAACAACATTATGTGAGGGGTTACTTTAACAGGCAATGCAAGTAAACAGAGCCAGCAGAGAAAACTAACCTTTGAATTTATTAACCAACCATTTGGCTCCTCCTTCGACACTGTTTTGCAATGACTAATCATCAGACAAACAATGTTAGCGAAAAGAATGTCATAAAACCAAAAACAAAACAAAAAAAACCCAAATTTGGAAAAGTATTAATCTTGACAATTAACATATCGAATCAATCATCATTCAGATTTAACAAAACAACATTTTAATGAAAAATTAACCGAAACACGATTACGAAAGTGGGTTCCACACAGAAAATTCAGATCGTGTAAAGAAATCAACTTTGGGAACCAAAATCATCATTAACCAAAAAAAACCCTGATTGGATCCTAAGTCAGATTAAAATGATCAATTGAATAACATAATTAAATTGAGATCGACAGATAGAGTGAGAGAGAGAGAGAGGGAGAAAGGTACGTTGAGGTCATCACCGACGGAGCCGAGCTCCTTGGTGGCCTTCTGGTTGAACCAGTAGGATCCCGCCTTGTTCAAAATCTGATCCATGCGAATTGCCTTCTCTCTCTCTCTCTAGAAGGAAACCGATCAGAATGTTAGAGAGAGAGGAAGATCTCTGGCTCTCTCTCTCTCTCTCTTCTTTCTGTGCCTTGGCTCTGAAGGTTTCTCAGAAATTATCTCCCACCCCTAATTGTCCGTCCAATTTTGGGGGAAATTTCAAGGATGATGAGTCGCCCCGCTATCCACTCGTTGACTTTTCTCTCTCCCTTTGTTGGCACGCCTACTCGTTTTCCTTCTTTTTTTTCTTTTTTTACACACATGCGTGTGAACTGTCGGGTCGGATTTCGCTCTTGACCGCGCATTGTCGTGAAATAAAACGGATCAGGATCCTCTCCTGAGTAGATGAAGATGATCCTCCATCAGACGTTCAATTTTTATTCAACGGATATAAATAGAGTGTCTTTCTAAAATTTATAATAATTATAGCTGTTGGATAAAAATTGAACTGCCCGATGGGCCTGGTCAGGAGGATCCTCTCCATCTGCTCAGGAGAGGATCTTGATCCAAATAAAACGACCTTCGTTTGTAGTTATTTATGAAAATTCTCGTCAGATTATATTTGTGGGAATTTCGGAGATTCTCAAATCAAACCATATCTTTTTATCGTATATTGTGCAGTTAATTTTCATCAAATACTGTTTATATTCAATTTTAAATAAAAAAATTTACAATAATTTATGACTGCACAATGTAGTATGTACGATAAACAGATGTAATTGGAGAATCCCCGAAATTCTCACAAAAGGGATCTGGCAAAGATCCTCTCTCATTATTTATTGCCTTTAATATCTTGTTTTTTGTTATAAAATGTGTTTTTTTTAGTTATTAATTATTAATCAATAACAGTGGATAATCGTCTTACCACCGGTTGTCTCCTCTTTAAAAACTAAAAAAAAAAGGTTATTAATTATTAACTGGAGAGGAAAGTTCAAAATTATTAAAATAATTTAGAAAATGAGAGAATTTTGAATTCGAACGCATGGGCTGAATTATTCGTTGAGATTCAAAACTTTTTTGGTTTTGCGTCATTTTTTTTTAAACCTGAATTATAAGGAAATGCTGCATCATGTTAACATATGATCCTTTGAGACCTTTAAAACAATATCTATACAGCTAATTGGTTTTTCTTGGTTTCCAAAGGTCACTGCCCTATTAATAGGAAACGAAACGAGCAAGAGGACGATGACAAATTAGCAGTTCTATAGCTGTCTCATGTCACATGGGATATACATACATCGAGAACGTCACGTACGTTGTTCCAATGCATGCATGCATATAGACTTGATCTCGGTGCTGCTGTGTCCGTTGTGCATGCATGCTTGCTCATTGCCACTCGTCATCAACCTACATCGCGCACAGTGCACCGAAACCTTCCCCCTCGTTCCCTCTCTTCCTTTGATATTTAGAATTTTCCCACTCTCTTCATTCAACGTATATATGAAAAGGTTTAACAACTTGTATCAAAACCCAATGCTTTTATTTATATATTTCTATAGATATCCAACTACATTTTAGCTCAATGTTCGCACAATTTGCAACCACTTTTGCACTTTATAATATTATTTCAATTGTACCAATTGTACTAGGACAAGTCTTATTTTTTTATTTTTTATAAACATAAGTCATTTATTTTTTTATAAACATAACTTTATTGGCCGCCCATGCTTTAATTTTTAGTTTCTTTGGATACCCCACTATCTTTGCAAATATACCAAATCTAACCCTCGATAAATCATGCTTTATTTCATTAAAAATGAAACTTAAAAGCTACTAATTTAAAAGAAATGTAAAACTAAAATAAAAACAAACTTTGTTGTTCCAGATTCCATGTCATATGGAGGTTTGGGTAGTATTGTGGCTGGGCATGGTGGTTGATAGTTGTGGTCCTTGTGTAGATTCGAGAAGGAAGGGATCGGGTGAGGGGCTTGGGGACTCGAGATAGGATGGTCTAAAATATCCATAATATCTCGATATTTCCATCGAAATTTCCGTGTTTTTTGAACTATCGATATTTTTTTGGACTACCGATATTTCCGATATCATCGATATTTTAGACCTTGCTAAGTCACTCATGTATCTTACCATGCAATGTATAAAGTGTAAAATATTGTACTAATTCATTATATATAAATGATTATGGTGTGTTTAAACCTCTTTCATTAATTACTATATATTTTCTACACTCGCAATGTTTGTCAGCTCGCTATATAATCAACTTAAATCAGTTATATCTATCATGCAATGCATTTCCTTCCAATTTTTTGTGATAAACTAATAGATAATTGACTAAATAAATATTCTGCAAAGTTTCAATAAAAATTTCCAAGTTTTTCTTACAATTTCAGTAGTTTTTATTCAATTTTTATCGATATCGATAATATTCCAATATTTTCATCGAAATTTCCGTATTTTTGAACTACCGATATTTCCGATATCATCGATATTTAATACCTTAGATAGGAGGATGAGGTGATGTCGGGGAAATAGGGGCTGCCAGAAGTGATAGTGAACGGACTCAACACTGGAGATCGAAGAGGCAACCTTAGGGGTTTGGCTCGAAGAGGCAAAAGGTTCATATATTTTTGTGGAAATATTTTTAAATTTAAAAAAAATAGTTTTTTTTTTGTGACAAATTCCAACAAAATTAGTTAATTTCTTTATTTTTTTTAAATTCTAAAACCAATTTTAATTGAGTTTTTGGGTCATTTTACAAGAGGTAAATCTGTCCTTCACGTTTTGTTTTTCAAAACTTTGGTTTTAGATCACTTTTGGATGTACAAAGAATCTCTTAAAGTTAATAGCATTTGGCATCACAATCTTGGAAAAGTTGGGCATCAAATTCACTATTCATACAGAACCCGATATTTTAAAAATGCATGGTTAAGTTAATTAATCCAATCATGAGTGAGAAAGGAAATAAAAAATATACCGATTGGTACGTTTAAGTTTTTAAATGTCAAGTGGAAGGAAAGCAATGCTTTTAGAAGAATGGAATCAATCCAGAAGAGAAATCAAGAAGCAAGGATTGAATAAAGCAATTTGATTAGTATTTTGAAAAGAAGAAACCAAGTGGTTTAAGTACTTTAGTTGAAAGATATATATCGAACTCAAGATGAACACACTGGCACATACAAATTTACATATTTGTGTACTTTGTCTATCTTAAAGAGATTCAAAGTTGGAGAAACTGTCATGTAGTCCAATACACAGTCACGTGGGAATATTAATATAATCTTGTTGTAATTAATGACTTATGCATCGGGCTCCTTTTTAGTGGAGAACCTATTTCAACCTTAGTGTACGTAAAATAACAAGACGATAGAGTTAGGGATCACATATTTACCATATATGACTGTCATATTTTAGAGAAAAAAGAGAGAAACAATTATGAATAGAAGTCCTATAATATAGTGAATACATATATATCCTACGATGGTTCTATGTATTTTTTGCTTTTGTTTTTAATAAAACAAAATCCGCCACTTAGTACTACGGTCTAGTGACATTCTTCTTCATTTGTAAGTGAGAGATCTTAGATTTGATTATTGTGAAAATACAAATTTGACCCACATTATTACTAGCCTATTATGAGGCTTAGCCTACTCCTCCACCCATTTAGTGTAAATAATAAAACAAAGGTGTTGATGCACAAAACCGGAGGGGTCTTAGAACAACGTAAATCCGACCGTGAATCTGCAAGAAAGTAAAGAACACAAGATGTATCGTGGTTCACCCAATGTTTGGGCTACGTCCACATTGATTATTGTATTTCTCTGAGAGGATTGTGAGGGGGAGAGAGAGAACCTCTGTAATGAAAGTGAGGCTTTGAGAGGGTGAGAGTCAGGCCTAAGAATTGGCCTCCTCCTATTGTGAGGGTGAGGAGTCCCTTTTATAGAATAAGGGCTCCTCACTTATTACATATTTGCCTCTTCCTTTATTACATAATTACATTTGAGTCCCCTGAGTATTTATACGAGATTTAAATACGAATGCCTTAAGTATAGTACAAACAGTAGTCCCCCAAGTCTTCAGTCAAGAAAGTCTTTTGGCTGGAGACTTGAAATTCAGTCCATGTGTGGGCCGAAGTAACTAGATGTCGTCTAGAACTGAATACTCGATATGAGGCGGTGCTCAATGTGAAATGAGGTTCAACTAGATGCAGCACATGTTGCGAGGCTGCTTGGCTTATGGCTTATGTTGCCTTGGTTGGCTCAGCTTGGGGCGTTTGAAGGTGAGGAAGTCCCTTTTATAGAATAAGGGTTCGCTCCTCAGTACATAAATAATGGGCTAGAGTTGATACTTGCGGCGAGGCGGTTGCTCGGTAGGCGACGATGCTCTCTAATGATGGTGAGGGAGTCCCTTTTATATAATAAGGGTTCGCTCCTCAATACATAAGTGATGGGTTAGGAGTGATGCTTGCGGCGAGGTGGTTGCTCAGCTCGCGGCAATACTCTTTAATGAAGGTGAGGGAGTCACTTTTATAAAATAAGGGCTCGCTCCTCAGTACATGAATAATGGGTGCTCTCTAATAAAAGTGAGGGAGTCCCTTTTATAGAATAAGGGCTCACTCCTCAGTACATAAATAATGGGTTAAGTCCCCCAAGTATTTTTCATGAGGCCTAGTTGAGGCCCAATATATGGTATATAGTGTATGGGCCAAAGTGGCGGTTGTTCGGAGGCAGTATTTGTATACCCTGTATTGAAGTTTTGTAGGTGAAGCTTTTCAAGTGAAGCTTTAAAGCTGGAGCTTTTGTAAATGAAGCTTTTAAAGCTGGAGTTCTCGAAGCTGGAGCTTTGTAAATGAAGCTTTCGAAGCTGATTGACATGAGTAATGCTCATGGATGTGGATATGAGTGATGCTCATGAATGTTGACATAAGTGATGGTCATGAATGTTGACATGAATGATGGTCATGAATGTTTATGTATGATTGACATGAGTGATGCTCATGTATATTTATGTATGATTGACATGAGTGATGCTCATGTATAATTTTAGAGTATTGGATGTACTTTTGATCACCTAGTGGGTGATAATAGCGGCAGGTTGCCGAATAATTTTGGAGTACTGGGCGTACTTTTGATCACCTTGTTGGTGATAATAGCGGCAAGTTGCCGAATAATTTTGGAGTATTAGGCGTACTTTTGATCACCTGGTTGGTGATAATAGCGGCAGGTTGCCGAATAATTTTCTATAGCACTGGGCGTACTTTTGATCACCTAGTTGGTGATAATAGAGGGCTTGACTCTTTTGGGCATATGGGTCTTCGCCCTCCACATATCATTTCAGCCCTTTATTTTGGGCTTGCTTTTTTTTTTTTTTTTTTTTACCCTTTAATGAGGTTACAGATGTCTTCGAAAGATAAGAAAAAATAAATTACATCATTCAAAACAAAGGTTTCGACACAAAAGCTTCAACAGTTGCAGATCGTTGGTGCGTTGTTTTTGCTTTTGCTTTTGTTTTTTGCTTTGCTTTTGCTTTCGTTTTCTGCTTTGCTTTTGGTTTCTTCTTTTCTTGATCTCTCCGCTCTTTCTCTGTCCACCCATGTTGCTTTGCAAGGTCATCTTTTGCTTTTCTTGATCTCCCAACTTGAAGATTAGAGCATATAGATTTGCTTTTCTTGATGTCGGAAAGGTGGCAGGGCACTAAAGTACTCTCTGGAGTGCAAGATAGTTTATGTGCTTTATCTTGAAGCTCCTTGAGGCGAAGGTCATCTTTTTTATCAACAAGAAACACCTCCATTGATGTCTTGAGGAAGGTGGTGGAGTCGTTGACGGATTGGACTGAATTTGACGAGGTCGTATTGTGATGGGAGTTAAACCCGAGAAATAGACCAAGCTGAGCCTCCGTGTAAACCATCAGCACCAAAATTTGTCGAATTTTGAAAACCCATGGGCTAAGATTTAGAAACTAAAATGTCGAGGGCCTCGACAGAGAATATGGGTTTTTAGTTGCATAAGTAACAACAGTGGCAGTGACAACAGCGGAAGAATGACGATCGTGCAGCAGTCTCCGGTGAAGAGGCAGAGTTTTCCATGTACAAACCCTAGAAGTTGTCGGAGATTGGCAGCTTCGAGCTTTTACCTTATCTGGCTCCTCCACTTCGTCGTCTCTCTCTCTTGTTTTCTGCCAAAGACCCGAAGTCATCCATATTTCTGTCCCTTTCGAAGTTAGGACTTGTTTTTTGCCAAAAGTGGAGCATCCGGGCCAACTCGACTCGATTTCGATTCTGACGAAAGATCTTGCGGGTTTTCCGGTGAGAAACTAAGAGTTGTAATAGTAAAAGAAGGGAGCTTTAGTGTCGGAGTAGTCATCGGAGGTGGAAGAGTGGTCGGAGTCGGAGGAAATGTAGTAGTGGTAGTCGAGCGGAATCTGAACCCAGGTGGTAGGATCACATTTACATGAACTGCATCTCCTTCTTCAGTTGTCATGTTGCTGCTGCTGCTACTGCCACTGCTCAGCAGTTAGATCTGTCATATCCGTAGTAGTGAGACAATGGTAATGGAGCCGTGGAATTGGGCTGGTTATAGAACCTTGATAAAATGACAGGCTAGTCAACACAGTCAAACATGAGCTCCAAATCAAGCATTTTCCCTGGATACCTCCTTAACAATTGTAGGATCCCCCACTGAGTAAAAACATCTCTCGTTTGAAACGACTTCTGATATGTCTCCAAGTGAGCCTTGCCATTCAGGATCACCAACTTGAAATTGGCTGTCGGATCTGTGCCTGTTTTTATTTTTGGATTTCCTTTTGTTTTGGTTCTTGGGTTTCCACATATTCACGGTAGAGTGTGGTGAGGTCTCACGGTGGTGAGATGGAAAAAATAAAAGAGAACCGACATAGCTTTTCGTGTCAATTCTCACAGACGGTGCCAAATGTTGATCCACAAAATCGGAGGGGTCTTGGAACAACGTAAATTCGACCGTGAATCTGCAAGAAAGTAAAGAACACAAGATGTATCGTGGTTCACCCCAATGTTTGGGCTACGTCCACACTGATTATTGTATTTCTCTAAGAGGATTGTGAGAGAGAGAGAGCCTCTGTAATGAGAGTGAGGCTTTGAGAGGGTGAGAGTCAAGCCAAAGAATTGGCCTCCTCCTATTGTGAGGGTGAGGAGTCCCTTTTTGACACACCCCGTCCTGAAGGAGGGCATGCTGGCCGTCACGTGAGAGTGACGTAACCATTTACACAGTTCGGAAGCTTTAAAAATACAATTACTAAGATGAAACACCCGAGGGTGAGTCCTACATTTGTGAATTCTTTCAGAACACCGTTGGATTCCTCGTGGCCACCAAAGCTTTGCTATCTAGAACCTGGAGGGGCGCAAAACAAAGTTGAGTGGGTCAGTAAAACAAAGTTTTTCGAAAACATTTCATTTAAAACATTTCTAACCCCTCGCTGTAAAACCTGTATACTTTCCCAGAAAATAACATAATAGCATATACCTTCAAATATCTCAAATCATCAATCTTTATCAAAACCGGAAAGTATGCCATGCCATATTGTCAAAAACAGAATATGGATGCATCAATATAACATGTGAAATAAGGAATCAACCGGAGACCCTGCAGTTGATCCTGTACGGTTAATTTTATAGCTCAATATCCAATCCAACCGGAGTCACCACGGTGACCTGTACGGCGATACTCTGCACATAAGTCGGAATTACTTGAAGTAGTCTGTACGACAAGAATGGTGTAATAATACGCTCTAGTGCTTCTCTCATTAATCATCTGTGCACATAATCTAAGGTCACCTACCAGTCGGAACCACCTCTAGTGGTCTGTACGACTAGCATGTCGGAACCCTCTATCGGTCTGTACAACATGCACCTACTTGGATCCAAGGTGAGCGTGCGGTGCGGTGAATAATATAAGCACTAACACCAGGGGTGCAGGTTATGAGCTCTCAACACAATTCACATCATTAATGATTCACATGAATAACATAAAAATCACCTGATACTCACCTGTGCGTCCACAACACCAAATCACATATATATATGCATCAATTATCAATTCATATATCTCATGATATGCATGCATGGCATTTTAAAACGTACTTTCATTTAAACTCAATTTCTGGGAAAAATATCAATAGTATATAGGTATAAACAGAAATACTGCCCACTCACCTGGAGTTCGCCTAACAACTCCCTAGCACAACACATCAAGGCGTCATGACGATCGGCACCTAGAACAATAATCAAATCCAACCTCAGAAAACATATCGATATAATATATACCCCAGGCCGGGATGTGACACTTTTATAGAATAAGGGCTCCTCACTTATTACATATTTACCCCTTCCTTTATTACATAATTACATTTGAGTCCCCCGAGTATTTATACAAGATCTAAATACGGAGGCCCTAAGTATGGTACAAACAAAAGGGTTCTTTAGATATAGACCCTTACAACTCTTATTTCCTAAATAAAAACCCACCTAATTATAAACATATAAACAAAACCCAAATTTAAAAAAAAACTACCAAGTAGAAAAGTAATTAACCTATTATTACAAAACATTTGTACTTGTGCCACAATATTCAAATCAAATCAACAAATGTTATTACTCACCTTAATTATAATGAACAAATAATTATTGCACGTATATATACATATACACACACACACACACACACACACACACACACACACACACACACATATACACACGTTCAAAAGTATATAGTACTACTAGAAGTTCAATATATATATATATATATATATATATATATATATATAATTTAACTATTTGTATATAGTACTACTATACATTCAAATATGTATATATATATATATATATGTGTGTGTGCACATTACTAACATATATGTTAAAGTAATTAATTTACCTATATGTAAATTTATGATTAGCAAATAATATATATTTTGTAGGTAAATTAGTAGGTGCACTATTTGAATCAAATATTTTTTTTTGTAGGTAAATTATTTTGCATGAATTTTACATATATCATGCATTATATATATGTGTGTGTGTGTGTGTGAAATAATTTACCTACATTAATATGTAAAATAGAATTTTATTGACTTAATTAAGCATGTATAATAACATATATTAGACATGTTTTATGTTATTATATATTAGGCAATGAAATTTATAACATTAATATTTATATATATATATATATATATATATAAAATCATTAATTCTCCCTTACCATCCATCCTCATGGCATTAATTATGTACATCATATATATAAAAAAAAAAATAATCAAATAGGGGTAGTTTAGGCATCCAAATTATTTTTAATGTGTTAAGTCAAACATAATTGATGAATTTGCTGATGTGGAATCTAGTCAATGAGTTTTATTCAAGTAAAAAACTTAGGTCGGGTTTTATGTGGAGAAAATTCAATTTAAGAGCTAAAGTTGTATTTTCAGTAAAACAAAATCCTGCTCCTACTATATCTTATTTGATGATATAACAACTCATATTATCCACTTATATTATTATTCATAAATAAATAAGACGCACTACGTACTTGACGAAATGACTGTTGCACTTACTAATCTCTACTAATTAATAAAACACTCATTGCCAACCAAAATCGTATGAAATTACCAGTTTAACCCTCTAATTAAAACAGAACATAAATAAGAAATATGGGGCAGAAATGTAATTTCGCACAACCAAATTTTACTTTTTTCTTCAAAAATCCTAACATATCTCTAATTAAAAAAATAAAAAAATAAATTTCCCACTCCCACATTCTCTATCACTCTCTTCCTCTCCCCTTCTATTTCAAAAACAAAAATAAAAAATTTTCTCACATACTTTGTGTGTGCCCATATGTTAGTATCTATAAAATTTTGGCTCCAAAGAAAAAACGGGTTTCAATACGAACGAGCATGGAGTGGAATAGTAAACGCTGGCTAACATGAATATGAGTATATTTAATAAGAAAAGGAAGAAGGATGAAAGGGTGTGGTAATCAGTTTGGTCCAAGTTTTTATTTCTCAAAATTTGTCTTCACGCTCATAATCTGGGTCTGGGACCGAGTAAATGCTTATCCTATCCCTGTGGGCTGTGGCTTCTTGCAACTTGATCCCAATTTGGCATTTGGCAAATTCAAATTGGTGACCGCATTCTAAATAAGTTGGTAAATATTAGATATATATGCAATGACCAAAACTCCATATTGGCTTATGTCGTATAAACTAACCGAGATTAGGGTTTTGCACTGTAAAGCTTCTAATTTCATTAGGGTTGTGGAGTTTCCATCCAAAGGACCACCGGCAGTCATGAATTCGAATTATATATGGTCCAATTCCATCAAATTGAAGCAAACTCTGTCGCACCAACCGGTGGTCCGGCCGGTACCCTATGGACCCTCATGTTCTTAGCGTTTGAGACAAACACCAACATGCAAAAATGTCATATATGATGAAGCTTCTGTTGCATGTGAGGGTGAGACTTGAGAGTCCCATCTCCGTGACCAATTTCTTGCTTCATTAATCATCTCTATATGTATTGTGATGCGATATTTGCAAGTGGTAAAGGATTTTCACACTTTTTTTTACACGTTTTTATTTTTATTTTTAGTATTTGTATTGAATAACTCTGAGGAAAAAATAAGAGATGAAATTAATAGGGTACGCAGAAGGAGAAAAGATGAGTATTGAAATAATTTTCCTTCATTTCAGTTCATAGCGTTTTTGAATGAAATGAGTATTAAAATTATTTTGATTCCAAAATTTTCTTGTATACAATAACACTTGGTTATTTAAATTATTTTGAATTCTGACTTTAACCATGTGTGCATTTCTAAAGACATCGACAATAAAAATAATGTAGTTTTTTTTTTTTTAGAGAAATACCATATTTGATATTCATTGCAAACAAAGCAATACAAGGACAAATTGACAACAAACTGAGGATAGTGTGCACATTGGGCCTCGATAAAACCTTGCCGGAGAACATGGTCTAAGGAAAAAGAGTGTCCCACACAACGAAAGGAACTATCCCCAAATGTCAATACAGAAACAAATTACAAGAAATCCCAAAGCAAATCAGGAGAATCTTCCACCCACCAAACATGTAGCGTATAACCATTGTTGTGCTGTGAGCGTCAACCGTGCGGCAAAACATGCGACCATGGCTTCCATAGTTTGTACATAACAATCCACAATTTGATATTTCAAAACAGTGAACTAAACTGATAAAGAGAATAGTCAATCTTATAAGTATGAGAAAAATATGTTTGAGAATCAATTCACTTATAAACTCTCCTTAATATTAGCTCTCCTCCTTTTCTCAAAAAAAAAGAAAAAAAGAAAAAGAAAAAGAAAAAGAAAAAAGCTCCCCTTAATATTCAATATCAAATACCTAAATTTCAGGAATCAGAGCAACTATGAAGCTAGTTGATCCTTTTTTTTTTTTAGTACTTTCTCTGTTTCTAAATTTTCTCATTTTTCAGTTTTCAATTTCCATTAAGTAAACATGTTCTTATTCTTAGAGCGTGCTAATCTTGAAGACTTGAAGTTGTGAGGCCCAACAACTTTGAGAAAAATTTAAGTGTGCCGGGAACAATTTAGTTCACCAAATGTCACAATACTATTAGTTGAAAAATTATTTTTTAAATTTCTTACTAATTATATTATTACATTATTAAACTAGATTATGTTCCCGACACTCTAAAGATCTCTCCAACAACCTTATAAATTTCAACCATAATAAATCCTAAGGTACATGGGATGGGACGAAACGCAGTGGAACATAATGCACTCGTCCTATGTTTGATGTGTCAAATATAGTGGGACGCGCTATCTCACAGAACGAATTTTTGTTATATTTTCGTTCTACCTCTGTCCTAGAGCAACTCGTTCTGTCCTGTGGAACACAAAACTATAAAATTTTCAGACAAAAATTATAACCGAAACCTTCGTTTCATTCCGTCTTGTTTGCGTACCAAATGTTACCTTAAATTAATCAAATCATGAGTTGGGAATGATATTTAAATGACATGATAACATAATTAAATCCCCGCGTTCTTTTGTAGGAGGGTCAACTTGTAATCCATCAACTTGTGTGGTTTATTTATTAAAAGAAAAAGCGTACATGACTGTTACGAAAACTGAGTACCGTTAGAAAAATTATTTATTTAAATGATATTGTTGACCTGTCTGTTGATATTTAAAATATTATGTATATATTGAATAGCGTATTTATTTTTTAAGAGTTACATATCATATGATTTATAAATATAATTTAAAAAATTAGTCTATCTAGTATTACTTCAGTTTAACATTAGAATGACGTTATCTATATATCTTGTTTTACTTTTCACACGTTATTTCAATTTTTGACCTTGAGATCAAATAATTTAAAAACAATTAAAAGATAATAATTAACACAAGATATATGAGAGATAAAAATAAATAAAAAATTGCAGATTGCACCGCCTAACTTCAACCCGATCAACTTGCGTTTATTTTTTCCTTTATTTATTCCTTTTCTTTTTTGGCTTCAAGGGCCAACTTGTTTCTATTTTATAAATTATAATCCCCCACATGAACTTTCTCCAATTTTATATTCACTAATTCTTGGCTTTGAAAATTGCAACCAACTCATCTCTCTGTTTGTGCGTGATAGAGAGAGAAAGAGGGAGTCCTTAAGAATTAAGATCTCTCACCGGAAGCCAGAGCAGAGCAAGGCAAAGAGCCTCCCTCTACATCAGAAGCAGCTCTCCAAATTTACCATTTATACCCAAAACCCAAAAAGCTATACCACTTTAAATCTGCTCCAGAGTGAAATTTCTCAAATGCCTCCCAACCCGCCCAAATCCTCAGTCTTGATCCACCGTGTTCACACCGCCACCTCGGCGACATCGAACACGGCGTCGTCGCAGTACCAAAACCAAAGAGGAGGAGGATCTGCTGCACTGCTACTCAACAACAATAGTAATAATAACGGTAAGAAGCGGGCCACAGTACCGGAAGCCGTGGCGCGGCACCACACGCACGCGGTGGGGCCCAACCAGTGCTGCTCCGCCGTGACTCAGGAGATCGCTGCGCCCGTGTCCACCGTGTGGTCGGTGGTGCGGCGCTTCGACAACCCGCAGGCGTACAAACACTTCGTCAAGAGCTGCCACGTCATCGAGGGCGGCGGCGACGTGGGAACGCTGCGGGAGGTGCAGGTGATATCGGGGCTGCCGGCGAACAGCAGCACGGAGAGGCTGGAGATCCTTGACGACGAAAGCCATGTCATCAGCTTCAGCATGGTGGGCGGGGACCACCGGCTGTCGAACTACAGGTCGGTGACGACACTGCACCCATCGTCGCGCCCGGGCGGCGGGACGGTGGTTGTGGAGTCGTACGTTGTCGACGTGCCGCACGGGAACACAAATGATGACACGTGTATGTTCGTGGACACTATTGTTCGATGCAACCTGCAGTCCCTCGCTCAGATCGCCGAGGATTTAGCAAGACGCAAGTAATGATAATATTAATCATTTATTAAAACTAATTAATCATACTTTAGCTACTAGCTTAATTAGCTCCTTCATCTTCTTTTGCGCTTGCATGGATTAATTAGCCTCATAAAACTATCGTGAATGTCTATGATCGAGGTTATGAGCTAGTAATCTGTGTTTGTACTTTTTTTGGCGTTTCCGCGATCGTTTTGTGATTTTAATCCTATGAAACCGCTTCAATGGTTCAATGTTTATGGCTTTAATCAGTGCTATTACTGTGTGTGATATCCATTATGTTGAAAAATTGGCTAAAGTGATCAATTTTTCAAATTTCAATGGCTGAATTGATCATTTTTCAATCGAGTAGGATTCTTCCCTTCAAATTCCCTCCCATTCAGTCACCTTCTCTCTTACTTTCCTCAGTCATAAGCATTCAAATAGGAGATCGGAGGAGAATCTTACTCTTATTTCAATTTGTCAATCTTCGATTATATTTGATCGGTATATTAATTCAACAATTAAATTTGATTTTTGAGCATTTAGTCATTTTTTTTAATGATTTTGTTCGTTTAATTGGAATATTAGGGAAATTTATAATGGCAACTAAGAAAGACATCACTTTATTAAAATCTAAAGAATGAATTGTTGTATTTGTATGTATGATCTAAAAAAGAGCAGAAGCCATGGTTGCTGCTGCCTAATGTTTTGGATGGTTGAACTTTTCTGACTGGTATGGGTAATGGTAATGGCAGTGCTGCTGACGACTATTGAGGCAGTGGGCAGCTAGCTGCATGGCTAGGTTCTCAAGAACAAGACCACTCGACCGACGTATGCATGTCACAGCACTGGCATAATTAGTTAAGAGTAATAGTAATGTAGTTTGTGTATATTCTTTGTGTATTATATTTTGTAATTTAGTTAAGAGGTATTCATCAATTTCCTCCTTGAACTTGTGATCATTAGCCAATTTATCCCCTTAACTTTAATTTTGGCCAATTTCTCCCCTCAACTCTCATAATTAGTCAATTTCCCTCCTCAACTTTAATTTGGCCAATTTCCACCCTCAACTTCATAATTAGTCAATTTGCATCATATTGTTAATTTTTTTTAATTTTCCATCTATTCTTTTTTTTTTCTTTCAATCTTTCTAATAACTTCAAACAAAATACTAAAATTAACATAAACTCACATGTATAATATAGGATAAAATGTACAAAAACATAATACAATTAGTATGTGATATGGGTTGATTATAAGAAAAAGTTATGAATCGGGTTTAAAGCATGTAGAAGAAGAAATAATAATCATAAACTCATGGATCAAACCTATTTCAATAAAATGGGTTATTCTTAATAAGGAGTCGAAAATTATGAATTGACTAGCCATTTTTGCACTAAAGCTCGATTCTCTGCAATTTACTTGAACTTAACTTTCACTTTTATAAAGAAAATTGTATTCACAGACAAAAATGTACACATCAATCCTTTTCGTTATCAACTTTTTATAGTAAAAAATCAAATAAAATTACTCCATACTGATTTATTATGACTAATAATACTATCTATGATAAATTGTAAAATTCTAAATTTTAATCTATTTGTAATAGGATAAAGACATAGGAAAATGATTAACATACATCTTATTTAGTTTCTTACACACACTTGTTTAATTATGATCAAATTAAAAAATTAACAGTAGGATGCAAATTGACTAATTATGAGAGTTGAGTGGGGAAATTGGCCAAATTAAAGTTGAGGGGGGAAATTGACTAATTATGAGAGTTGAGAGGGGGAAATTGGTCAAAATTAAAGTTGAGGGGGAAAATTGGCCAATAGTCACAAGTTCAGGGGGAAATTGATAAATACATCTTTAGTTAATTGTAATTGTTTGCTATCAATATATGTTATCGTTGTAATTGAGTTAAGTCCATGAGATATCAACTTTAACGTTGTTTCGATGTAATTGAGTTTTGTCCGTGAGGTGTCAACTTTATCGTTGTTTAATGCGCAAGAATCAATTGCGCGTCTTTAGGATTTTGGTGACATGCAATGTAGATGGTATTGGTTAAACATATATGATGTAGATTAAGCTGTTAATCAGATTGATATCTTATTAAGACATTCAGAGGCCATGGGCTACTTAGGGCTGGTTTGGTATTGCTGTGCTTTGAAAAAAAGCTGCTGTGAGAATAAGCGGCTGTGCTGTGAGAATAAGCGGCTGTGAAATAAATCAGCAGAGTGTTTGGTAAACTTTTTTGTAAAAGTGCTTTTGGAAAAAAAAGCAGTCTAATATTGGGTCTTTTTATTAAAGAAGCACTGCAGCTCCATGTGCTTTGAAAAAAAGCCAGTTTTCCAAAGCTACAAATAGTAGCTTCAGCTTTTTCCTTTGATTTCAGCTTATTCTCACAACAGCTTCCAAAATAAGCTCTTTTTTTTCAGTTTACCAAACACCTAAAACCCTCACAGCTTTTTTTCATGGGTGCTTTTTTTTTAAGTACCTCACTCCCAAACTAGGTCTTAAAGTGTTTGGCTTCGTCTTTCCATGCTCTGGCTTTGAATTTTCTCTGGACTTGTGTTCCTTTAGAATTGTCAAAGTCAGAAAGAATCATGTGTTAACAAGGATTTGTAATTAAGTACGTTGTATAATAGTGTTATACACAAAATCAAGATTCAAATACTAAGAAAATGAAGCTCATCTTCTTATTCTCTGCTAATAGGTTTCTGATTAATTTTGAAGAAATAATAACTAGAAAATGGCAGAGAAAAAAGTGAATAAAATTGAAAATGAAGCCGGCTATTTATCTCTCACTGTCTTATTTTCCCCCCGGTAATCACGATCAAGTAGAAAATGACAGAGAAACGTTTCTAAGAAAATCTAGAAAAACAGGAGAGAATATGAAAGCATATATTTCAATATTTATTGTCGTCTTGTATGGATGGTATCGATAATCGAGTAGAACGAAAGCATGTATGTAAAATTTGCATTAAAAAATGGTGAACAACGTGACAGGAATCCAATAAAATAGCTTAGCTGCCTCTTTCGCTTGCAACTTGCACTTTTTGATAGCTATTCGCTAGCTGTTCTTCCAAAGAAAAGGAAAGGAAGGCCGGATACATGCAAAGCAGTTGCATGCAACTTGCTCTCTCTCTCTCTCTCTCACTGTCATGATTTTCGTTTAAAGAAATGCAAGTTGGGGGGTGTTGGTCGATGGATCGGTGGCTGAAATGTGAATGGTTGAGTTTTGAATATGTTTGAATAGAGACTATATGTCTAATCTGATTTGCAAGTTGGTAAGCAAGTGGGATGGAAGACAAGGCTCTCTCTCTCTCTCTCTCTCGGGTATTCTTGTCTACTTTTCCAATTCCTTCACGCTACCTACATATGAGCCAGTATATGACCCATTCCATCCGTCTTCTAACTCTTCGTATCTGTACGAGGAGCATGCTTCCCTCTCCCAGACTGGTGCATCTCGTAGAGTTCAAATCTTCTGCACTTATTTTGTGTATAGATTTTCGTAGCTTATATTATTAATTGATATGTGTTAAATTTATGATAATAAAATTAAAGAGAATTAATACATATTAATTAATAATAAATGTCACAGATTAACTACACACAAAATAAGTGCACATATTTGAACTTCATCTTGTCGTATGGTTTCTTCGCTTTTTTGCATGGAAATTATTGACTAGGTAGAGAGATCACATCATCACTCGATCATGACCTAGCAGGCTAGCAGCAGCTGCTTCCTTGAAAAACTCGTGATGTATCACGCCTGTCATAATTACTTTGCTTGAAGCAAATATTACCAAAAGGATTGCCTTCCTTTTCCATGTTATGATAGTGTTTGTTTGGGTCATTGAACAATCAGTATTCAATACGTAATGCGCTGTTTCCCGTCTTGTCTTGAAACAAATTAGGACATCTTAGAGTTGGAGATAATCTCAGTAGATGACTTGCTTTTTGAACGTTCATGAATCCCCTAACACAACAATAATGTCTCATTTTTCGAATATATTAATAAAGAAGGCCAACATAATTCTATAATATTTTGAAGTAACATCACTTGATAGTGTTTTATAAACACTAAAAATCTCATGAAATAAAGTTAAAGCAAGCTGAATTTGCCACTATGGGTTTGGCAAAAGAACATTGACTTGTCAATATTTCAGAGAGACATGCTAACGGTCCACAACTAACAATATTGATATTCTTCGTTCAAAGTACATCTTACCACCTACAGAACACAACATGTATGAGGGTTTTGTACAAAAGTCATCGGTGTAATTAGTACTAGAACCACACAATACAATGCATAGTCCCCCTTCATATTACACCACTTTGTCCATCCATTTGCAATTAATGCATTTTTATGATACAAATTACATAATTTAAATTGTTTATTTTTTCAATCATCATTTGAAGATCATACGTGCAAAAAAAATTAATTAAACTAAAATTTGTTTAGTCATCTTTATTTATTAAATAAAGGGGCTTTTAGATTTAAATGCCTCGATGTTCTATTTGTTAGATTAAACATCTATACCTTTTAGAATTTTTATGAAACATTTTCCTACATTTTAGGTGTCAAATATATTATAAGTAGCATTTTTTTAAAGGAAAACTAACGAAAAAATCCTCAAAAACTTTAGTTTTAATGAAAATTACAAAATAAAGGTGTAAATGAATAGTATTAGGAGTGACTTTTCAAGGTAAAAATGTTCTTAATGTTAAAAGTGAACAGTACCATGAGTGTTTTGTTAATTTTTTTTAATGCAAAATTACACAATTTGCCTCATATATAATGTACCAATTAGTTAATAATTATCCAAATCTCCTAGAATCTAGTAGACGTATGTTTTTTAAAATCTAAAAACATATCAAATTTGATTTACTTATGCTTCTAACGTGATATATATATATATATATATATATATATGTGTCATCTTCTTTCACGACTATTCTACAATCTCTTCGTGCCATTTCTTTACTGTTAGTCGATACTCTTCCGTCCTCCTTTGTGAGTCATGTTCATTTCCCTTATATTTTCATTTTATGCAAACCTCTTGATTTGAGTATTCGTACCATGGTACATTTGGAAAATAGATTCTAGTGGTAGATGATATGGGGTATGTTTCCATTTAGTATTGGTACGTTTCTAGCCGATATGTTGGTACGTTTCAAGTTGGCATGGGTACATTTCGTATCAGCATCAGTACTTTCAATTTGGCATGGGTACATTTCTAGATAATATGTTGGTACGTTTCAAGTTGGCATGGGTACATATCATATCAGCATTGGTATGTTTCAATTTGGCATCGGTACATTTCAAGTCATATTAGTACATTTCAACATGGCATGAGTACAATTCAAATTAGAAATTAATATATTTAAATTTGGTTTCAATTTAAAATTCACATTCATATATCTCATGCCGAATGACATTAATCTCATTCCTGCTAATCCCGTTTCTTAACAACTTTTGTGCAAATTATATTGTGCTACAATATTTTAAAATCACTTGTTTTCTGTTGCATACTAGACAACCATGCAATCAAACTAGAACTCAACAAGATAAATGTAGCGTCCATGGTGTTTTCATCATGTTGGATTGGCTATCTAAATTTTTTATACTGATGTAAGCTTTTTCTGTGATCAATGAAGTTTTATTATAGAAAAATAAATGTTAAAAATTCAAAAATTAAGAGATAATATTGATGATTTAATAGTTGATATCTATTAATTATCCAACATCCCTTAAAAAGGTGCATAGATTCTGGCACGACGAAAAACCTCTATTAACTAAAAAGATTAAGTGGGAATTCAACATATAACATTTTTCATTTAGAAAAAAAATAATTAAAATAAATTAAAAAATGCTTAGGTGGCCACTAGTCATAGCGCTTTAATCAAATCTTCGAAAGACACAAATGTTTAATAAAAAAAATTGTAGGAAAGGAGTGGGGCATTCCAATTTTCTCTTAAAATAAATTGATAATTCATGAGACTACTAGTTGTTACCAGTTTAGTACACGTATTTGTATGTATGGATTCAAGAAGTTTCCAATATGAATGCCACCATTTATTAGAATGTGTATATCCCCAACAACAACAATAAAATGTACATCAACTTTTACTTTCTACGGTCAATATTGTGGATACAAATTTCCGTCTTCTTCTTCTTGGATGAAATTGCATCTGCAAAACAATTCACACCTAAGGTCAAGGCCAAGAGCTTCACGCGCCCACGATGAATGGGGGGGCTTTGGCCGAAGAACCTCCGATGCCAAAGTTAGAATTTGAGAGAAAAAGTGTTTAGAGAATTTTAGGAGAAGAATGGACTTAGGTTTTTGGAGAAATGGGGAGCTATATATAAGGGTGTGGCCGGCCCCTATTTGGAGAAAAGGGGTCCGGCCACTTATGGTGGTTTTTGGTTCTAATTGCAATATATTATGTCAAAATAATATATTGCAATCAATTAGGAAATTAATTAGAAAATTAACCAATTAAAAATTTGGTAATTAATCCTAATTTGAAAAGAATAAATAGGGGTTACCTTGTGGGGAGGATTTGATGAGGATTGATTAAATATGTTTTGAATAAATACCTATTTTGATCACTTTTGACCTTGACTGAGCCATTATTGTCCGCTACTTGCGCGTGGGAATCCCAGTGTGCCTCGAGGGTAATTTTGTCCTTTTAACCCAAAAGTTCACGTGTCACCTCCATAATTTTCTTGATTATTTTTTGCTCCACAAATGCCCTACACTTGTTGGGCTGCTTACAGGAAAGAGCAGAAAGTGTAGAGATCTCCAACTTTGATGCAGATTCTCACTTAGACTTGGAATTATATTCTTCTAGGAAAGGGAAATAAATCGCCTCCGAAGCCTATTTAAGCCTACCTTAAGTAGGAGATTAAATCAGCTTCGGAGGGCAATTATTTATCCTTATAAGAAAGAGAGAAATCTAGAGGATATTTGTTCCCCCTCCCATAGCTCTCTCATTTGCTTGCCCGTGCAAAGAACTGTCTTCCGTTGAATTTTTTGTTCTTTTCTGCACCGCACCGATGTAAGAAAAACTTAATTTTCTTTGTCTTCTTCTTGGGTGGTGCTGCCACGGGGCAGCCATCGGGGTGGTGCGGCACGTCGGCTAGTTAGGGCTAGGAGTCGGCTTGGCAAAAGCCAATGAGGTAGTGTGGCAAAGGCCACAACTTATGCTACTCGACTTGACTAAAGCCAAGGGCTGATTAAGTGGCGTGGCATGGGCCATAGTTTGGGCTGCCACGTCTCGGCTGTCTACCAAGAATGAGGAAACTGCTTAAGTTTGATTTCTCAGCTGCCGTAAATGGAGCAATCAAGGACGGAGCTGCCAAGATTGGAGCTGCTAAAGATGAAGTGTCGAATAAGCAAACTATTGAGTGCGAAATGGCTACTGCCCCCTGACCATTTGCTATTTTGCTGAACTTCGAGTATTTGATCTTTTGAGTTATGTGGTCTTCACGCACTGGAGAGCAATTAGTTTATCCTATCACGTTAGAGAGCAAACCCAGATGGGTGTCAGGGAATTAGTTTACCCTATCGCACTGGAGAGCAATTAGTTTATCCTTTCGCACTGAAGAGCAGACACATATGGGTGTCGGGAAATTGGTTTACCCTCTCGCACTGAAAAACAATTAGTTTATCCTCTCACGCTCAAGAGCAAACCTAAATGGCTGTCAAGGAATTAGTTTACCCTCTCGCGCTGGAGAACAATTAGGTTATCCTCTCGCACTGGAGAGCAGACCCATATGGGTGTCGGGGAATTGGTTTACCTTCTCGCACTAAGAGCAATTAGTTTATCTTCTCACACTGGAAAGCAGACCTCAATGGGTGTCGAGGAATTAGTGTACCCTTTCGCACTGGAGAGAAATTAGTTTATCCTCTCGTACTGGAGAGCAGACTTATATGGGTGTCGGGGAATTTGTTTACCCTATCGCACTAGAGAGCAATTAGTTTATCATTTCGCATTGGATAGCAGACCCATATGGGTGTCGAGGAATTAGTTTACCCTCTTGCACTGGAGAGCAATTAGTTTATACTTTCGCACTGGAGAGCAGACCCATATGGATGTCTGAGAATTGGTTTACCCTCTCGCACTGGAGAACTTACCTAGATGGGTGTCGGGGGATTGGTTTACCCTCTCACACTGAAGAACATGGAAGTCGTTGTCGTGAGTGCAATTGAGAAAAGCTGGACAATTGCAATAGTCCTTAGCTTGCGAGGTCTTGTTTGGTGATCTACTTGAGACTTTGAACTGCTTGTGGAACCTGTGTAAGATTGTAAGCATGAAGCACAGTAAGCTGTTCCTGGACCTTCTCCAAGTATTGCACAATCCTTAGATGTTTCATCGTGTGTTCTTATGAGGCTTGGTCAGCTGAGAATCTGAATAGATTGCAAGCTTCTCCACCGTTAAGTCTTTTGCCAGCAAAGGCTGCTAGTAAGGCTTTGTATTCTACTCCATTGTTAGATGCTTTGAAGTTTAAAGTGTTATGAGCTTAGTCGGCGTGATTATGAGCCATATTGCAAGATCGGCAGGGCTGGGTGCTGTGGTGCAAGATCGGCACGGTTATGAGCCATGGTGACAGATCGAGGGTTGCCAGGGGCCATGAAGCAAGTAGACATGGCTGTATGCGCAGAGCTGGGGCTGGCTTAGGCCAGGTTGTACGCAGTATAAAGGATTAGACCACTAGGTTTGAGATGCTTAGCCACTGGTGATGTGCTGCTTCAGTATTGAACCGTCTGGAGTGTTAAGAACAAGACCTGCCCCCAATTCTTGGTAGTTGAGCTGTGTGTCTTTCTGGTACTCGTATACCCCCGGCGTACTATTAGGCTGAGCTACTGCATTTTTTGAAACATAAGTAATCTTTGTATTCGACAATCTATGTGAGATGGTCTCGTCTACTCGATCTTGTCAATGAAAGGTGATCCGTTTATGTTGGTTATGTCTCGTCAAAGTGCCTCATCAGTAACTTCATTGGATTGGAAATCGTGTAATCGTTCAGTTAGGAGCATCTTGACTTCTTCTTGAATTTTCCTCTAGTGAGGCAGCGGAGCTTCCGGCTACCCCCGGTTGTGACCTACTGGTCTAGGCTGCTCTTCCATGTGTTCCGGCTTGTCTATACTGCGACTGTAGTGCATATGGTATGTGCCTAGCATGTGAACGAATTTCTCCCGGGCTGCCGGTTGAACTTGAGTCGAATTGAGTGACTGCTTCTCTTTGTCCTTCATGCTACCTATTCCGATGTGAGGTGAATGATGCTCCTTGCAGATCTAGTCGCAAATTAACACTTTGTTTGGAAGATTGCTCATGTTGATTATCGGAGTGTGGTCCCAACTGTTAGTGTATGCTCATCCATGGGCCTAGCCAAGAATGCACACTCATTCGCGCACTAATATGAGAGTATACGCTATCTCGGGGGCCTAATCGGGAGTGTACACTGCCAGAAAGCTCGATTGGTGACTAGTCGAGTGGCTGCCTGCCAAGACGCTGTTAGAGAGGTTTTTCGTCTGCCTTTGTTCTACTTCAGGACACCTCGTTTGGGGCATGTTGCATCTCGGTGCGTTGCAAGAGCTGACTCACCAAGGTCGACTGTTATGCAAGGGCGCTCGTCAACTCTATGACTGTTAAGACAAGTGTTATTCACCATTTAGGTTGGAAGAGCTTGGACAAAATGTGTCTCATTGAGTAACGGAAGTGTAATTAGCTCCGGGCACGAGATTTAAGTTGGGAAATGTCAAATCTGCAAATAAATAGGGTGAAAATACTCCTGGTTCAATCGTTGGCCCAGAAATATAAAGCTGGGATGGTTGAACCGGTCTTGGACCGGTTTAGGTTGAATGAGAAGCCCCGGAATCGGCTGGGCCACGATAGTGGGTTGGTCCGCATGCGGCACACGTAGGTGCATGGCTTGGGCTTTGTTCGGGTGTGCGTTAGGCTTGTGCTGAGTCGCAGCTCGAGCTAGCTCATCTTGGGCTTGGGCCCACGTGGTTTGGAGTAGAGCGGGTTGGATCTGCTGGTCTTGTGCTTGGCATTGGAGCGCACTGGGCTCGTGCTGGCCTTAAGCCAGTGAGGTCTGAGCTGCTCTAATTGTTGCAGTTGCTTGGGCCTCAGCTGCATGGGTTTTAGCTGCCATTGCAGCACTGTGGGCTTGAATGTGGGCTGCCTTACGTTGGTCTGGCTGCCTTGTGACAAAGGCCTAGACTTGCACTGTGAGGTGGCCAGCTCACCGTAGGCAATGGGTTCGCCAAGGGTCGCTGCCGTGGTTGCTACCATGGTGGCTACCACGGTGGTGCCCTGTGGGGGTGGTGCCACTCCACCCGTCATTGTGTTGAGCCTCATAGATCGTCGTGGCCAAATCCTTGAATGTTGGAAGTTCCGTTCGTCGTGGTTTTCGAATTTCCTAGTCATCATACTTTTCTTTTACGTTTATTCAAAGAATTTTATAAAAAAAATCTAGGAACTACGAAAAATCTACAAATGAACAAGAAACTAGAAACTTTTGAATGCAAGAGTCTTCTTCAAGCGTGTGAATCAAGACTCTCGATGAAAGCACCAATTTGTGGATGCAAATTTCCACCTTCTTCTTCTTGGACGAAATTGCACCTGCAAAACAATTAACACCTAAGGTCAAGGCCAAGAGCCTTATGAACCCACGATGAATGGATGGGCTTTGGCCGAAGAACCTTCGATGCCAAAGTTAGAATTTGAGAGAAAAAGTGTTTAGAGAATTTTAGAAGAATAATGGACGTAGGTTTTTGGAGAAATTGGGAGCTATATATAGGGGTGTGGCCGGCCCCTATTTAGAGAAAAGGGGTCCGGCCACCTATGGTGGTTTTTGGCTCTAATTGCAGGATATTATGTCAAAATAATATCTTGCAATCAATTAGGAAATTAATTAGAAAATTAATCAATTAATTTTGGTAATTTATCCTAATTTGAAAAGAATGAGTAGGGGTTACCTTGTAGGAAGGATTTGATGAGGATTGATGAAATAAGTTTTGAATAAATACATATTTTGATTACTTTTGACCTTGATTGAGCTGTTATTGTCCGCTGCTTGCGCGTGGAAATCCCGGTGTGCCTTAAGGGTAATTTTATTATTTTCACCCAAAAATCCACGTGTCGTATCCATAATTCTCTTATTTATTTTTTGCTCTACAAATATTAGTGTCCTGGAGACTGGGTATATGATCATCTTACTTTTTCTTTTTATGTTTGCCCTTTAGTTTAGGCAAAGCCTTCGCTTTTTAGGACGTACAAAGCAAGTAGGAGCAAGATAGGCAACAAGAAAGCACAAATATGTTGAGAATTTGGGTTGAGATTGGATATACATGCACAATGAAGGTGTTTAGCTGAAGAAAAAAGGGAACTTTAACGAAAAGCACCCGGTACTGTTCACTTTAACGAAAAACCACATTTTTACACTAAAAAGTCAATCCTGATACTATTCACTTTACCCTTTATTTTGTCCTTATCATTAAAACTCAAAGTTTTCAAGCCCTTTTCATTAGTTTTCCTAAGAAAAAAGGGGGGGGGGGGGTTGTGCCATCAGCCCATCAGCCCAAACCCATAGTCACGACCACAGTAGAAAATATCGATAATATCGGCGAAATATCGCCGATATTATCGTTTTTTGGGGACCCCGATATTTTAGTAACTATCCAACTAGTTTTCGGCATAATATCGCGATATTATCGATATTATCGATAATATCGCGATATTTTCGAAACTATCGCGATATTTGGTATGGACTCGTCGGAGAACACGGCCGGAGCAAATAATCTGAAACCCTAAATCCCCAAATGCTAATTTCCAGCCTAATGAACTGAATCTACAATACAGGATTCCGACAAGAACGATTTCATTACAAAAATCAACATGTTTACAAGCCGAGAAGAACGATTTGAGTACAAAAATCAAAGCAAATGAACCGATCCCTAAATCCCCAAATTCGGATTCAAAGCAACTGAACTGAATCCCTAATTCCTAAATCCCTAAAATCTATTTCAGTACAAAAATCAAGCAACATGCAGATAAATCGCAATCTGTACAAAAATAGAACCCTAATTCCTAAATCCCTAAAATCAATTTCAGTACAACAAAGGTGTGCAACATGCAGAAAAATTGAAATCTTTACAAAAATTGAAATCTTTACAAAAATTTAAAGTAACAAAGGTGTGCAACATGCAGAAAAATTGCAACATCCCTAAAATCCTCACGAATCCAAGACGGCTGGGACAAGTTCGTGGTCCTCAGTGGTGTCGACGGCTTGGACTACGGAGACAGAGGGAGACAGGGAGACACGGAGACACGGACGGTTAAGGAGTGGTGTCGACGGCTGGGTTTAGGGCGGGTGAGATGGGAGGAGCAGAGGGAGACAAGGAGACACGGAGACACGGAGACACGGACGAGGACTGAGAACTTCTCGGTGATGATGTCTCTGTGTGTGTGTGTGGAAGAAGTGGAGAAGGGGGAAGGGAGGGAGAAGACTGAGAACTTCTCGGTGAGAACGAAGGCTCAGACCGACCTCAGAGAGAGAAGAGAGAAGAGAGAGACTGAGAGGATTCGGGAATAGGGTGGTGGAGTGGGAAATGAAAGATCGAGACTGAGAGGATTCGAGAGAGACTGAGAGGATTCGGGAATAGGGTAGTACGTGTGTGGTGTGCGTGTGTGGTGTGGTGGGGGGGGTCTCGAAGTGTGTGTGTGGTGGAGTGTGAGTTATTCAGTCTTTTTTTACTGTCTGAGTGATGGCATGTTAGAAAAAAAAAGCATCCAATGCTCCAAATTATTGAAAACCAAATCATTCCAAACCTATGTCTACCTCTCTGATACAATAATCCAAAGAACTTTTTGCAATTTCAGAACATGCACAACAAATACTACTGCTTTAATAAAGAAAGCGTGTGACAGTCTTTCATATGCAAAACAGTGTCAATGTCTTTCACATGTAAAACAGTGTCAATGTCTGTTATATACTTACATTCTTTCATCATCAGAGGCATTCACCGAATTTTAACTTACATTCTTCTTCCCATACCATTTTCAAAACCATTCCAGATCCTTTCCAACGCCAAGCAACACAAAGGCTTCCATATTTAAGGTAAGTTTACAAACTTAAATTTATATTATTGTAATTTATACAAAAACAAATAAATTTGTGTGCAATCGTATGTTAATTTTTTTAAGTAATTACTTGCATGTTAATTATGTTAATTTTTGTAAGTAATTAAGTAATGTTAATATTAATTGTTTTAAGTAATTAAGTAATGTTGTATAATTATTCCCTAGGATAATTTTAATATGTTTAATGTTATTTATTATTTTATTTTCCTTACCATTTTCAAAGTCATTCCAGATCCATTCCAAAGCTTGAACACAAAGGCTTCAATATTTAAGGTAAGTTTACAAACTTAAATTTATATTATTGTAATTTATACAACAACAAATAAATTTGTGTGGACTCGTATGTGAATCTTTTTAAGTAATTAATACTTGCATGTTAATTTTTGTAAGTAATTAAGTAATGTTAATATTAATTGTTTTAAGTAATTAAGTAATGTTGTATAATTATTCCCTAGGATAATTTTAATATGTTTAATATTATTTATTATTTTATTTCCCTTACCATCTTCATTATCAAATTGGATTATTATTCATTAATATTAGGTTTTTTTATTATCAAATTGGATTATTATTCTTTAATATTAGATTTTTTTATTATCAAATTGGATTATTATTCTTTTATATTAGGTTTTTTTATTATCAAATTGGATTATTATTCTTTTATATTAGGATAATTTTTTTATCAAATTGGTGGATTATTCATTAAATTGGATTATTATCAAATTGGATTATTATTATCAAATTGGATTATTATTATCAAATTGGATTATTATTCATCACCATGTTTTAATTTAGGATAATTTTTTTATCAAATTGGTGGATTATTCATTAAATTGGATTATTATCAAATTGGATTATTATTATCAAATTGGATTATGATTCATCACCATGTTTTAATTTAGGATAATTTTTTTATCAAATTGGTGGATTATTCATTAAATTGGATTATTATCAAATTGGATTATTATTATCAAATTGGATTATTATTCATCACCATGTTTTAATTTAGGATAATTTTTTTATCAAATTGGTGGATTATTCATTAAATTGGATTATTATCAAATTGGATTATGATTCATCACCATGTTTTAATTTAGGATAATTTTTTTATCAAATTGGTGGATTATTCATTAAATTGGATTATTATCAAATTGGATTATTATTCATCACCATGTTTTATATTAGGATTTTTTTTATCAAATTGGATTATTATTCATTAAATTGAATTATTATCAAATTGGATTATTATTCATTAATATTAGGTTTTATTATTCCATATTATTTGTATAATTACTTAACTTTTTACAATCATTTTCTTTACTTTGTATTTAATTCTTCTGTAGAATAACTTTATTATTTAGGTTCTCTTATTTTTATCAAAAAATAATTGTCTAATTTTAATGAAAAATAAATATAGGTACGTTTAAGATGTCAAGTAAACGTGATCCAGCTTGGGAACATGGAGACCCAATAGACGGAAACAAACATGGCACAATTTGCAAATATTGTGGTCGGGTAATGAAGAGTGGCGGAGTGACACGACTGAAGTATCATCTTAGTGGATTAGATCCATCAAAAAATGTCCAACGATGCGATAATGTCCCCCCAGAAGTGAAGGCATTCATCAGCACATTATTAAAAAATAAAAAACAGCAGAAGGAAAAGATGACACAAGGAATGGAAAATATTCGAGCTGGGCTACGGGGAGAAGTCTATGGCCAAGCGGTTGACAGTGATGAGGATGACGATGAGGACGAATGTGATGATGACATGGGACCTGAAGAACGACGCAGTTTGAAACAAGCATTACGTGCCTCCAAACAGTCAGCATGGGAAAGAGAACACCTTCATAAAATTCCTAATAGGGGACAAGGTTCCGGGACAAGTGGTGGTGCACAAATGAGACGGGGAGGCAGTCTTAGAGAATCACAACCAACACCACCAATAGCCCCAAGTTTATATAAGTCATCCAACGCACGTCAAAAGAGTGTTTGGAGTTATTTCAAGGGAGGTAATGTGAAGGAGGGAATGGGGCGTCTAATTAGCAAGTTCTTTATCTATGAAAATGTCCCTGCTGCGAAGGCTTCATCACATCATTTCAAAAATATGGTAGTGGGATGTCAACAGGCCGGTGTTGGAGTACAACCTCCCACTCCCTATGAGATAAGAAACAAATATTTGGATATGGAGTATAAAGACATTGGCGAGTATGTTAACAAGTTGAGGTCAAAGTGGGAAACTAATGGTTGCACAATCATGTGTGACGGATGGACCGGCCCGACCAGATTATCTATCATCAACTTCATGGTATACTCCAAGGGCAAGACAATTTTTCTGAAGTCTGTTGATGCTTCAGACCATATAAAGAATTACAAGTATATTTACAAATTATTGAGGGATGTAATCATGGAGGTGGGAGAGCATAATGTTGTCCAAGTCGTGACCGACAACGGTTCTGCATTTGTCAAAGCTGGAAAAAAGTTAATGAAGCATCATAATGTGTTTTGGACATCATGTGCAGCACATTGTATTGATCTTATGTTTGAGGCAATGGGGAAGAGAGAGAATGTTGCTACTGTGGTCAAAAGAGCTAGAACGATCACTAATTATATTTACAATCACGGTTGGTTGTTGGCAAAGATGCGTGAATTTTGCAGAGGAGAAATTATTCGTCCAGCTACCACTCGATTCGCCACCAACTATATTGCATTAAACAGCCTACTCAAGAAGAAAGCAGGGTTGAAGCAACTATTCACCAGTGATGATTGGGCCAACCACAATTTTAGCCGCTCAAATACAGGTCGTTTGGTGGAAAGTATAGTGCTTGATCATGCTTTTTGGAGTCAAACAGAACATGTGTGTCAAGTGTTTGAACCTCTTTACAAAGTTTTACGGATCGTTGACACAGAAGTGTATCCTACTATGGGGGCTGTATATGAGTTGATGCGTGTAGTGAAGGATGAATTGGAAAGAAAACATGGTGCAAGGTGGGTCGTAAAAATAATTGAAGACCGATGGTATAAAACATTATACCACGATTTGCATGCAGCAGGTATAAATTATGTCATAATTTGCAATTCATTTATTTAGTTGCATAAGTATTATTTATCTTATTAGAGTATGTGTTTCTTTGAACAGCATATTATTTGAATCCCCGATACCAATACAGACCCGGTGTTGGAGATGATGGTACCCTTATACGTGCTGTACATAATGTATACTCTAAATTAGACCCTGCATCACCAGCAGTTGGCCAATTTGGAAATGAGGTACACAATTACTTAAATTATAATAATTACTTTGTTGGATTAAACTAACACAATTTATTGTATTCAGCTAACATGGTTTAAAGATGCAAGAAGAACATTTGGAGAACCAACATCAGTTGCTGCTCGAACAAATATGTCTCCTAGTGAGTATAAACATATTTCACTATAAGTTTATAATAGAATTTGTTGGAGTTATTAGGCTTATCAACATTATTTTTCATTGTAGCTGAATGGTGGATCATGTATGGGACCGATGCACCAACTGTGAGAAAGTTAGCAATAAAAGTATTATCACAAACAGCTTCCTCATCAGCTTGTGAAAGAAATTGGAGCACATTTGCACTCATCCATACAAAGCAAAGAAATAAGTTGGCTCATAGTAGCTTGGAAAAATTAGTTTATTGCTACTACAACATGAAGCTTCAAATTCGAGATAAGGAAGCAGAAATCGATCATGTCGACCGTGGTGACCCACTAGATGTGTTTGATATTGTTGGTGAAGATGATGATACGGAGGGTAACCAACTTTTTCAATGGATTAGACCTCTTCATTTAGATGATGATGAAGGCAACCCAGCTCCCAGAGTTGCTGAAGAAGCACGTAATGAAGGGATAAATGTAGAAAGAGTATTAGAGGAGGAGGTGGGATCTAGCAGCGCTGACTCTGTCGAAGAACTTTTGCACCCAATGCCAAGCAACACTGGAATTCCACCTTTTTCCAATCCTACACAACCACAACATCGTGCTGATACTAATGATAGCTCTAGTACAAGATCAGGAGACTCACCTACCACAGGAGGTGGGAATAATGAAGGAAATAGTGGAGCTGGAGGTAGTGGAGCTGGAGGTAGTGGTGGTGGATATGGAAACTATTATGGACCACCACATCCCGGATATATGAGCCCCTTCACTGGTGAGGCAAACTTCACGCATGCAACACAAGATGATGACCATGGCAGTAGGCGGGCAGGACCAGGAATTGGTGCCATAGGGAAGGACTATACTCGCAGAGAAAGAGGCAAAGGGATTTTGTCAAGTCAAGAAGATGACTCGTTATCTAGAACTTCAGACTCTTTTGGATTAGGAAGTAGTAACTATGGTTATACTCATAACCAACCATTTCCCTACCCTTCATATCCCATTCCTGTTGGGATGGAATCGAGCGACTCATGGAATCAATCCCAGCCTCAATCTTCAAATGATTTTTCTTATGGACAACCTCAACCAATCTCGGATCCATATGGGTGGCATATTAACAATTACATGCAAAACTATTTTGGGGATTTATCATTTGATAACTACTCTTCACAATACACTCATTCTACACATAGAGATGATGAAGATAGTGACAAATTTGAACCTCATAGGAACTCTATGTGGTACTAAAGTGTAAAATATTGTACTAATTCATTATATATAAATGATTATGGTGTGTTTAGACTTCTTTCATTAATTACTACATATTTTCTACACTCATAATATTTGTCAGATCGCTATATAATCAACTTGATAATGTTAAATCCATCATGCAATGCATTTCCTTCCAATTTTTTGTGATAAACTAATAGATAATTGACTAAATAAACATCCTACAAAGTTTCAATACAAATTTCCAAGTTTTTCTTACAATTTCCGTGGTTTCCATGTAATTTTTATCGATATCGATATTTTACCGATATTTCCATCGATATTTCCGTGTTTTCGGACTACCGATATTTCCGATATCACCGATATTTTCTTCCTTGGTCACGACAACAACAAATTAGTAGGTGGAGAAAATAATGGAACTGCCACTGTTTGTAAGATTCAATTGTTGGACAATTATGCAAATTTAATAAGTCTGATCCCATAATTTACAAGTTTACCAAACAATCTTCAGAATATTAGTCTAATTTAATTACGGAATTGTTATTGGCACTCCAAAATTCTCATTCTACACTCCAAACTTTCTATATTTAGAAAGAAAAATACAATTGTGAGGAGTGTAGAATGAGATTTTTGGAGTACTAATAACATTTCCCTTTAATTAAACTAATATAGTCTAAGCCAAACCACCAAACAAAATTAATTGTCATCTAAGTAATCTAAAAATAATTGTGAAGCAAGTAATTTTCATAAATATTGTTGAAAATCTATATTTTCAGTTATCCACTAACGACCATTATTTTACTCCAAACCATAATATCAAGTTACTCTTTGACTCAACTGTCATACCAGACCAGGTCAAACCAATTCAAAAGTATTATTTTCAGAAAACCACCAAGGAAATGCAATTCCACAAACTCCTAATTCTGAACTAGAAAAAAAAAATTAAATTAAACCATGAAAATTGTTTCTCACCCACCACTCTCATCACAAAGCTTCAAAAGGGAGAAACGACAGACTCTTCAGTCCTCCCACATGCACCAAATAGCTAGCAAGAATATTTGCAATGAATGAAATGGCCAAAAAGCACAAAATTGTTCTTGTTCCCACAACAACATGGGGAATCAGAAGCAGTTTGCATTCCCTCATTGCAATCCTTGGCAACTCTACTAGTTGCAGCTGTTTATCTAACCCTAGATGGTGGACTGTAATTGTTGTATCAAGATTATTGTGATATAAACGACCACATTGGAAACTTCAGCAGCAGCAACTGGGGAAAACCTAAATTGCCAAGAAGTAGCAGATGCAATTTGTTTTCAGGGAAGTTTTTGATAACCAGTCTTATCTCTGTAAAAGGAGAAACAATGCGTCAGACCAATTGGCTTGTGATAAGTTTGGGAGGAAATACTTGTGCTATCAGAACTGCAGGTGGCAGCCTCACCAGTGCGACCGCCCTAGGTCTCTCTCTACCTATCCCTCTCCTTATTCTGATAAGAACATATGTGCGTTGACGATTTCTGATGATTAATTATGCCTAGCCCGCATCCCATTAACGGTCAGTAATCGTCCACAAGAAAAATTATTGATATAATATGTTACACTTCCAATGGTAGCTGAGGTGAACAGTTGATGACTTCTGAATCGATCATGTATTGAGAAACAACACCACAAAAATAAAACTGGGGAATATAATTCAATTAAAGTCTTTTTCTTATTCTAAGAAAAAAAATCTCTTAATTGGATTGGATTGGCATCCAGTCTCAAACCCAGTACAAACTGGATTGTGAATTAGCACAAAACCAACATGCTTCAAGAGACTGGGGTGCACCCAGCACATGTTTGTGTTTTTGGTAGTATTCCTCTTCACCTGGAAGTGAAAGGTTTTAGGTTTGAATCTCATGGATGGCGAATTTGATACTAAATTATACTGCACATTATGTGGCCTAGCTGAACTCCCCCTCCCCTTAGTGTAAATATATGGATATACTAAAAAAAAAGATTTATTATTTATGATAATTGGTTATATATAGCTTGCATTCTATCGACGGTTAAAAATTGCCCACATGCACTAGCAGAGGTACACCCACAACCAAGGTGGGCTGTAGCCAGTGGCGGATCCAGAAAATAATGTTTGGGGGGTCAATAAGGATAGCGCGCAGCGCGCAATTTTTTTTTAACAGAAACGGCATTTGAGGTTCGCGTCTGAGGTTCAATCAAGTCCTTGGCTTCTGTGAACTCCCGGCACCGACACAACAGATCAATCATGCGAGCATAATGTTCTTCATCGGGGCTAATACCATAAGAATCACGCATTGAACTAGAATAATGGCGCCCTTCTTTGACTAAACCAGCATGACTACAAGCTGAGAGAATGATGAGGAAAGTTACTCTATCTTCTTTTTTTTTTTATCACAAAGGAAGAAACAGGGAATCAGTTATCATTGAAACGAAATTAACCGAGTAACCGAGCAGCACATTACAATAAAAGCATCCCAATCTCAGATCCAAATTCATCAATCAACAAAACCTAACGACAAAATCTCGCTCAACCATTTCTTATAATTCATTCAAACGACTATCAATGTTTGGCTCCTTTCTCCGCCTGCCTTTCCTTAGCCTTTTGAATCTTCAAAACCTTCTTCACAATTTTTTGTTCTTCGACCAAGAAAGCTCGAATGATCCTCTCCCTAACTGCACCTCCAGACAATACACCACCATAGGCCCGGTTCACAGTCCTGCGATTCCTAGATAATCTAGACCTCTTGTACTCAGCAGGTCTCAAGTGAGGAATCCCTTGGATTCTCTTGCCAGTAACAGGGCATTTGGGACCGCTGGCTCTCTTCTTGGTGGTCTGATAGATCAATTTCCCCCCGGGAGTTTTGACGATGCGGTGCTGGTTGGACTTGGTGGCGTAGCTGTGACGCTTCCGGTACGTGAGCCGCTGCACCATTTTTGGAATGCTCGTTTAGTTCGGCTGCCTCTCTCTCTGTCAGTGCGATCGACTGCAACCACCCCAGCCATACTTCAATACTTCAATGTCAGGCGTCCATACTTCAATGCTCCCAGCGCAGTTCGTCTTCAACCACCCCAGCCGAGGAGTTCTTTCAGACCTTTCGTCGAACACTTGGTGTGCAGCCAAGGGGTCTCACCAGCAGCTCCAAGGGGTCTCTAAGGTTGTTTCCATGGCTTCCAAGGGGTCGTGCGACCCCATTGACCCCACTGTGGATCCGCCACTGGCTGTAGCTTAAGAAGCTTTAGTTTGAACTCTTGCTAATAGCTTATGTAATTAACCTACTTTAACCTATTATACTTATATATACCCCACCCAATTCTAATAAAAAATATAACTTAATATGTAATTAATGCAAGACTTTTTAAGAAAAAAATGAAATTATATTACTTGTTGTAGACATAATTTACTGAACAATTATGAATGTCATAGAGAGAGAGAAGGTGCAGCATAGAGAGAAGAAGAGAGAGATGTTTAATTGTGGGTGTGTTCTATTCCACCCCATTGTGCCTTTATTTATAGTAGTAGGATAGGTAAAAATCTTTCCCTTTAGGATTACAACATTTAATAGGTAATCAACTCCTAATAGGAATATAAGAAATATCCCTATATCTACTAGGATTTACACAATCACATTTCTAATCGAATAGGACTACAAGGCTCCCCCTTGAGTGTGTAAATACTCAAGTAAATGGAGCATCAGGTATTCAATGATGAAGCAAGTACAATTGATGAAGTCGTTGGCACAATGAGCGAATGCGAGTCTCAAATCAACGGAAGAATGCATAAAAAGTAAAACTCACAAAACTTCGCTATGGTAAAACCCAAGTTTGGAGAAAAAACTCATAGGCTAAGAAGAAAAGTGAGAAGTTGCATTAAGTCAAAACTATACGTCTTTTAAACGCAAGTAGAAGAGCTCACAAGGGTATGATCAACCCAGGATGGGTGCCTAGTTAAAACCTAGTTAGGTAACAAAAACTCAGTGGAAAAAATGCTCCTAATCGTAGGGAAAAATATCACATTAAGATCAAGTGAGTATACTTCTAGATACTCCCCCTGAGTTTGACATAACTTCCAAATGAGAACTACAAGCATTGCATATGAATATTTAGGCATACCAATTCCTCAGACAAGCTTCTGGAAGGTTGACTTCGGCGGTGACGTCGTGTAAAGGTCGGCAAGGTTGTCTGGGATCGGCTTGCATGACTTCAATCTCCTGATGCTTTGCTGATGTAGATGTGGACGCAATATATCTTGGTGTTGACTTTGTTGATGTATCATGGCTTGGTCAGGTTGATACATGCGGCATAGTCTTCATGGATCGTCGTTAGGCCTCAACAATGGATGAAAAACACAGCAAGTACTTCGAACATGCTCAACAATAACTCCTCATATATTTGGAATGTGATTGTGTAAATTCTAGTGTATCTAGGAATATCTCTTATATTCCTATTAGGAGTTGATTACCTATTAAATGTTGTAATCCTAAAGGGAAATATTTTTACCTATCCTATTACTATAAATAAAGGCACAATGGGGTGGAATAGAACACACGCACAATTACACATCTCTCTCTTCTCTCTATTATTGCCGCACCTTTCTCTCTCTCTATGGCCTCCATAATTGTTCAATAAATTATGCCTACAACACTTTATTAGCATTTTATTGACGATGCGCTAAAGAGAGTTTGATCTTCAATCAGGAGAGTATTACGTTTTAATCATTCTTTTTATGATTAATTTACTCTTTTATGGAATTGATCTACATGCTATTGATTCAATTTAATTTTTCTTTGTTGAATGTGATATAACGCATTGGAGATGCGATTCCGGCGTAATTTACTGAACAATTGTGGATGCCATAGAGAGAGAAAGGTGCGGCAATAGTAGAGAGAAGAGAGAGGTGTGTAGTTGTGAGGTGTGTTTTATTCCACCCCATTGTGTCTTTATTTATAGTAGTAGGATAGGCAAAACTTTTCCTTTAGGATTACAACATTTAATAGGTAATCAACTCCTAATAGGAATATAAGAGATAAGAGATATTACAAGATATTCTAGGATTTACACAATCACATTCCTAATGTAATAGGACTGTAACACTCCCCCTTGAGTGTGTAAATACTTAAGTAAATGGCGTATCAGGTCTTCAGTGATGAAGCAAGTACAGTTGATGTAGTCGTCGACACAATGAGCAAATACGAGTCTCATATCAACGGAAGAATACATAAAAGGGTAAAACTCACAAAACCTCGTTATGGTATAACCCAAGGTGAGAGAAAAACCTATAGACTAAGGAGAAAAGTGAGAAGTTGCATTAATTCAAAACTATACGTCTTTTGGACGCAAGTAGAAGAGTTCATAAGGGTATGATCAGTCTAGAATTGGTGCCTCGTTAAAACCTAGTTAGGTAGCAAAAACCCAGTGAGAAAAATGCTCCTAATCATAGGGAAAAAGAGTACATTAAGATCAAGTGAGTATACTTCTGGATAGTCCCCCTGAGTTTGACATAACTTCCAAATGAGAACTACAAGCATTGCATATGAATAGTTAGGCATACCAATTCCTCGAACAAGCTTCTGGAAGGTTAACTTCGGCAGTGACGTTGTGTAGAGGTCGGCAAAGTTGTCTGGGATCAGCGTGCATGACTTCAATCTGCTCATGCTTTGCTAAGGTAGATGTAGATGCAATATGTCTTGGTGTTGACTTTGTTAATGTATCAAGGTTTGGTCGGGTTGATACATGCGGCATAATCTTTATGGATCGTCGTTGGGACTTAACATGGATGAAAAACAGCAAGTACTTCGAATATGCTCAGCAAGAACTCCTAACCATGTCTGTCGATTCATCAACCAAAACCATAAGTATTTATATGGTCCGCATTTTGGTTGGATTAGTCCATATATATTCTCTTGAATACACTATGAAAAAGGGTGATTTCGTATCTTTACGAGAAATGATATAGAAAATCAATTTCCCTAATAAGCAGGCTTGGAAAAGTGTGCTTGTAGGCACAAGATCCTTACTTCGGGTAAGGAGATGCATCATAGCATCATTGGTCGACCTAAGTCCCAAAAAAGAGTCGTGCCAAAGCAAGTAAAACTACTCAATCACCAGGCCCCAGGTTGATTATATGTGGTGTGTTTCTAGTTGGGAGACAACCCATTAGCCCCAAATCAAAGCTTCAGGCTCATTTTTTGAGGTGGTGCAAAGATATTCACTCTATTTTCTTCAGTGGTTTCATTTATGATCATTATCATTTCGAATATCCTTAAAAACTCAACGACAGGGAGAATTTAAGGTCCCTTAAATGGCAATGCAATATCATTCATACAACGAGGAACGTGCCAACGCTCTTAATCAGGTTAGATAGACCTGAAGTCGTTGTTAGAGATGTGATTTAGGTGTAAAGTTAGTGTGCATAGTACGCATTCATCCAAACAACTAACTTTCCCACATTCCTACCTAATCACGTGTTTAATTGAATTGGTCACATGTATACAAGAAACATGATTCAATTAACTCATATTCGAGGACAATATCAATAAGATTATCCATAAGTAAAGCATACACCAAACTAGGGATTGGCAAAATACCCATAGGTTTGGGTAACCGTGCTTACCCGCCCATTTAAAGTTAACGGTTACGGTTATGGGTAACCGTTTAGACGAATAAAAGGTTATGAGTATAACCGTTTATCCATGAAATTTAAATGGGTGGTTATGGGTATTATCCGCGATAATAACAGGTATCCATCGGTTATGGGTATTACTTGCGGTTATAACGGGTATTCATTTACCTATTTAATTTAATATATGTAAAATTCAATTATCTGCATAAGTTGCAATTTTGCATAATGGAAAAGGAACGTGTTGGTTGGTTTTTACTCTCATCTCTGAATTAATTCAATTTGCATAATGGAAAATGAAAGTGTTGGCTGATTTTTAGTTTAATCCATTAAATTTAGATTTTTCACAACCTGCAGTTGCACTAAAATATACAGATAATGACTACTTTGTGATTGAATGTGTTCGAAAGTGTTTAGTTTCGGAATATTTTAGAAGCTTTACTTTGTAATCATATGGATTATAATTAAAGACTTGCTTGGGTGTAATAGAAAAATATCGTTCGTAAACTATTATTTCAATTATTGGAATTGTATGAGGACTTAATGATTAAAATAGGAAAATGCATGCTAAAATGTACTTATAACAGTGTTTAATTGTCAAAAAACGAAAATTATAACAAATTTTTATTTTGTAATTTTCAAGTTGTTAAAAAATATGCAAACGGGTGAAAAAATGGGTAAATGGGTAAAAAAAAAAAGATAAACGAGTTCAAAAATGGGTAAATGGTTATGGTTAAATGGGTACACGGTTATGGGTATGGATAACCGTTTATAAACGGTTATGGTTATGGATATAACCGTTTATGTAATTACTCAACGGGTAAATGGTTATACAAGTATGAATATAAACGGTTATGGGTAAATAACCGTAGTTATCCGTCCGCCATAACCGTTGCTCATCCCTACACCAAACGTGAATCCAAGAACATGGAAAAATGTTCACAAAGTAAATGGTTTACTAAGGGGATTCGGCCAACAAGGCCATCCATGTCAAAATCCTGCTCTTCCAACGGTGTTTAGTGAAGCAAAATTAGTCTCACATATTGACTACTAGAATGGTACTCCTCAACAACATTGGTAGGGGTACGAACAGGTGCATAACCAATGATCTATTCCATCAAGATGGAAGTAGATTCTGCAGGGTTAAGGTTTGGGAATACTATCCCTTATTCTTGAAGTTTTAGGTCTTAGGTGCCAAGGATCACGCTTCGGGCATGATGCCACACCTAGGCAGGCCCTAAGTCTACCATATGTTTGTGGTAGTAATCAGATCTAAGAATTTGGTAAACTTCCGCTTTCTACACTATTGCTTTAAGAACGAGTTAGAAACATGGAAGGAATAGAAAAGTATTCTCCAGTCAAAATTCAATCGGATTTATAAACTTCAGAATTGTACTCATTCATGGATGTAATCATGGTGTGCTTCAGGCAATGTCTTTCATGATTAACCAGTCCGTAGAAGCAAGCCAAAGAGCCATGGAATCCTCGTTCCGGAGGTATTTTCGTTTGTTATGCTTCGGGTATAAGTCTTTGAATGAAGATCATGGCAGAGGCTTATTCAGCTCTTCCATGCCATAGTTGGCTACAATGGTTTCTCATCTTCTTGATAGTCAATAGGAGATTCACGTCTTGTACCCCACATAGAGTGGTTTACGTTAGACATCCAAATAAGGGAAATCAAACTTGTGACAGTTCGACAATCCATTGAATTTGAAGGGAACAAGATTGTGATTGGTGTTATGGGAATGAATCATCCATAAGCATCAAAGTTAGAACATTCGAGTTCTAATACATGGTTTTCATGAAAAACGTTGGGTTTTCATGCATGTATTATTTTATGAAAACTTCAGGCTTCAAAGGCACTAAATTTGAAGTTACAGGTTCAATTTAGTTTATGAACGTTTAGTTCATAAAAGAGAGGTTCCTGCAAGAACATAGAATGCAATATACAACTAAGTTTAGTCGATTTGAGTTTCTTCAAGAACTCAAGTGTGAGAGTTTCGTTACTATGAAAGTATGTCAACGATTCAAAGTATAAATATAAATTATTGAATCGTTAATGTCCAAAAGTGATCTTCAGGTCAATAATTTTGAATTCATTATCAAATTAATGGACTGCAAGTCATTTTTAATTAATTCAATAGATCGAGACCATTCGAGATCAATCGTGGAAGCAAAATAATACAGAGTTTCAGGCCATATTTTGGGCTAAATGGATGCGAGCCATTCAAAAGGAAAAAGCCCAAAAAATTGGTTAGGGCCATGAAATCGGGAACCAAAAATAAAAAAAATTATGGTGCTGGCTGGAAAAAAAAAGGCGAAAAATTGGTTTTGGGTCAAGAAACAAAGGCAGCCCAGCATTGACATTGTTGGCCGCTGCTTTAGGCAAGGCCATGCAGCATTAGGCTATGGGCTGGGCTCAGGTAAGGTTGCAAAACGGCAGCCCAATAGGACATGCAAACTGCAGGCTTGCAGCAAGGATGGGCCGAGAAAAAGGGGTAGCCCAGCAGCATTAGGCTGCTGGCTGTGTAACCCAAGGTGAGCTGGTATACGGGCCAAAACAAAAGGAAGCCCAGCCTAAATTAGAGCGAGACGAGTTCTGCTAGCCTATCAGAAGACAGAAGCCCAACGTGTGGATTTTGGGTGCAATGCACAACGAAGTCCAGTGGGTTTTGGGTGCGCCGCTTGGCTTGGCTTCAGGCCAGCTTGACGCAGCTCGACAAATTTACCTTTTTCTTTCTTTCTTTTTTCAGATTTCTAGGGTTTTTAGAACCCAAACAAATTATGCTTCTATTTTATTTTGATTCTTTGACTAACAAATTCCACATAGCATAAATTGTGTAATGCGTGAAACGTATATATATATTGACAAATATATGAAACATATACAATATATATATATATATATCGGAAGGTAAATATAAATGTAGGGGTTCATTCATCATGGGGAATGTTTTCATGATTCAAGGTCGTTTCAAATATCTTACTTTATTTTAAGCGTACCTAATTGGCAGAAAACAATAAAAGCCTTTGAATTTGTAGAAGTTCATTCTCGGAAAGCCGGAATTGCATCTCCAATGCATTGTATCACGTTCAACAAAGAATAATTTAATTAAATCAATAGCACGTAGAGCAATTCAATAAAATAGTAAATTAATCATAAAAAGAATTATTAAAACATAATACTACCCTGATTGAAGATCAAACTCTCTTTAACGCAGCGTCAAGAGCATGCTGATAATGTGTTGTAGGCATAATTTACTGAACAATTATGGAGGCCATATAGAGAGAAGGTGCGGCATAGAAAGAAGAGAGAGATGTGTAATTGTGGGTGTGTTCTATTCCATCACATTGTGCATTTATTTATAGTAGTAGAATATGTAAAAACATTTCCCTTTAGGATTACAACATTTAATATGTAAAAACATTTCCCTTTAGGATTACAACATTTAATAGGTAATCAACTCCTAATAGGAATATAAAAGATATCCCTAGATCTAATAGGATTTACACAATTACATTCATAATCTAATAGGACTGCAACATTACTTGTTTTGTTAGTTTGGATTATTATTTCATATTTTAAAGTTTTATATTCATGTATTATAATATAATTTTATGTAGGTAAGAAAAAAATTATTTTACTTTATGGTAATTATTTTAGCCAGCCTACCCATAAAAAAATTCTTGGCTCCGCCCTTACCCTCATGAAAACCTTGACGTAATATGTTAGGGTGCGTTTGGTACGCAGACGGGACGGGACGAGACGGAACGAATGTGTAATTTTTGAAAAAGACATGGGGTATATTTGTCTTAAAATGGTAAAACATTGTGTTCCACAAATGTGGAACAAACCCGTTCCAGGGGGGAGGTGGAACGCAAAAACACCCAAAATCTGTCCCGTGGAACAGCCCGTTCCACCCATTTTTGGCTCACCAAACGCGGGACGGAACGCCTCGTTCCGTTCCGTCCCGTCTCGTCCCACGTACCAAACGCACCCTTATTGAACCGTTGATCACGAACACGTATTCAAACACGATTCAACTGAAAACATAACATATTATTGCAGAAGAATACATACTACTAGCCAAAGTCCAAATAAGATAACATTTCCATTGCATGTATTTCACAAACTTTGAAATCGATAAACAAAGAAGTAGAATCTTCTGCTGTCAGAATCCTTAGCTTCTTATGTTTCCTTGTTTCATAGCCAAATATTATAATTCTGATTAAACCAACTAATCTTTGTTTAATCAGTATGATTAAATTAAGGAGTACAAAGCCACGGTTGAGCTCTACTGGGCCCCATTGCTTGTGGAATCAACCGAGTAAACCACCGATTAATTGCCAGATCGGATTGTTCTTAATTCGTATCTTTGGTGGAGAAGGGACCAAATGAATGTCTTGTAAGTAGAGTTTCTAAATACCAAGATTCTATCGTATTTCGAAATACTTTATATTTTAAAGTTTTAGTCATTAGATGTCGGTTATTTTATTTTTAACTCTCGAAATATAAAAGATCCCATAGTACACTGAAAAATCCTTTAGTAATTTTAGATAGAAGTAGGTAGAGGTTAGTTTTTTGGATACAAATTTAGGTAGACGTTAGATAGAACTGTATTTATTCTACTGGAGATAGAACTTCTTATTTGACTTTGCAATTAAAATTTCGATTAATTAATTATGATTTTTGTTTTTGGCAATGATTGAAGGTGGGGATCTTTTGAGAGCCCAGATTTCCCAGTTGGGATTTTGAAAGACGCTGAGATGTTTAGGGTTTATCAGATTGCTCTAAAGACGTGGTCGGATTGGTCGGAGGTCCATGTCACCCACTCACCAGAGGTATCAATACGACATTACTAGCAATTTCACGTTTTTTTTTACGATATTAGTTCATCATAGGATACAATTGATCATGTGTTGGTTAATAATTAATTCTGAAAATTGAGATACAAAACCCTTTGGCTTCCACTAGAAATTTGACCCTTAAGCTTAAAGGGTTTCACCCTAACTTGAAATTTGGCTTCCACTAGACTTCTTGGTATATTTTGTTCTTTATATTTCTTAAATCATGTGATATGAAATTGAGAGAGTAATTATTTTAGGTGATATGCTAAAATCATAAAATTTGAATTTGATAACTTATGTGGCACTTTGACATCTTTTAAATTTTGCTCTCCACCCGATATATCATTTTTAAACATAAAATAAAAATTCATATTTAGCTTCTTTGCATTGGTAATGAAAGAAAATGGATTAAAATGTATAAAAATATTTAAACATAGCATTGGTAATGAAAAGAAATAAAAAGACAATGCTTTAAATCAATAAAAGTTTAATAAAAAGAATTTAATAATTAATTAAAAAATTGGAAGGTATTATCAAATTTGGCAACAAGGGAGAGAGATGCAATTACTTGTCATATCACATTAAATTTGGTTTCTCGGTTGAAAAACACTATTATTATTATTTATTTATTTTTGGCTATTGCTAGTTTGAAAATTTCTCTTAGCATGGTTTTTGGCTTGCAAACTATATAAAAATGAGAAGAGATCCCTTTTGGATCTCTTTCATCAAGTCCTAGGGATCTAAAGATCCGAACCCTTAAAATTTGATCAAACGGTTACAATTATTATAACTTTTAGGAAGATCTTTTGTTTGTAACTATTTGATCAAATTTCAAATGTCTGAATCTTTGGATGTCTAAAATTTAATGAGATAAAAACAATCCCAATCATATATCATCACCAATCTTCCTATGATAAAATAGGATTATATAATCATAATTCTGATTAAAGTATAAGCTGACATCATGTAATATGTGAATGCAAACAAAATCTTAAAACAATAATTTTCTATTTCCACCTGCACGATTATTCATCAGTCTTCTTCTTCTGCTTACCTGCCGCCTTCTCACTCTTCAGACAACGACTCCATCATTTCATACAGTCTGTGTCCCTTTTCATACGATAATGAGTCAACAAATTCGAACCCCCTTTTGATTTTTCTCTCTGTTTCAATGATTTGGTCAAACAATTTTCCGAAACGAAGCAAAAAGTCTCGATCTTTGGCGATGCGGCAGTCGCAGAGGTGGAAGTGGAGCAAGAAGAAAACCCAGTTTCCTGCTCTGGTGTTCGTCTTGTTTCTGTTCATAGCGTTCTCGAATCTCCACAGAGAACGCAGCATTCTGAAAATTCAAGAGAGCCCTGATCTCGTTCTTCACCGTCAAGATTCATTCACTTTTGTAAAGCCGAATCTTTTCACCCTGCAAAATCATGCTCCAGGTAAGGCTGTTTGGTTCTGCTAAAAAAGCTTTCTGGGTTTGTTTTTCCGTATTTTTTAAAATCTTTTTCTGAATTCTTGATCAAATTTTTTCTTTGATTTTGGTGAGGTGGGTTTAAGTTGGTTTTGTAAATTTTCAGGGGTTTTGAATAGATTCAGTACATGCAACTCCACCAGAGAGTACAGTGGTCAGAAAATTTTGTGGACTGCCAGGACGCCGGAGTACGGTCAACGGAGAGAGAGTTTGGAGAGGTGCGATGTGTTTTCCGGCAAATGGGTGTTTGATAATGCTTCGTATCCGCTGTACAAGGAGTCGGACTGCCCTTACATGTCGGACCAGTTGGCCTGTCACAAGCATGGGAGGCCTGATTTGGGGTACCAGTACTGGAGATGGCAACCCCACAATTGCAACTTGAAGAGGTAAAGAGGTGTTTGATTGTTTGGGATTGGAAATTCTAATCCCACATTGTCTGTTTGATTGTTTTCTATAGTAGAATTGGAAAAAGCATTTAGTTCCGAGTCGGTTTAATGCAATTTCTAGTTCAAGATACTTGAATGAATGAACTGGAATGTGTTTTGATCTTATTAGAGTTTGACTAGTATAACAAGTATGGTACTTTCGGTTGTTTGAGAATGGAAATGTTGAGTTCCCTTTTAAAAGGTTCTAAAAGACGTTAGGCGCGAATCGGGCAGTAGGCTAGGGCCTAGCGGCTAGGCGGAGTAGGCGAATTTAAGTAATTACATTTCGTGTAAATAAGTGTCTGTTTATACTGAAAATAGACATTTCATCGTAAACTACGAAATATAATGACATATATATTATGAAGTATTGGAACATAATGAAAACATGGGGAACAAACACATAGTGTGTGTGTGTTCATTTAAGCATTCAACAAGTCTCTTACAACTTATTAAAAAAATAAAATACAAAATGAAAGTCATTTATTTTCTGTCTAAGTGAGTCGCAACCTAGGCGGGTCTGGGCGAGCTAGGTGGGTGCCTAGCCGGTCTAGGCAGGCGTGTCAGCAAGTCTAGGCGCCCTTTCTTAATTTTGAAACTCCTAGGCATTAACCAGGACGGTGACCAGCCGCCTAGCGCCTAGGCAGGGCCTAGGCAGCGCTAGGCATGGATTTTTAGAACAGTGTGTTTGGTTTTATTGATAGATTGTTTTCTTTTTCTGTATAGATGGAATGTGACTGAAATGTGGGAGAAATTGAGAGGCAAAAGGCTGATGTTTGTAGGGGATTCACTAAACAGAGGGCAGTGGATATCGATGGTCTGTTTGTTACAATCTGTGATTCCCGCAGATAAGAGATCAATGTCGCCAAATGCTGACCTTACCATTTTCCAAGCAGAGGTAAACATGATTTCCCATTAGAAGATGGGGCCTTGGTACAACTATGTATAATGCATTAGGCTGCTCTTTTGTGACTAAGAGAAATCTTTTTAGTTTAGATCATGGAATGTTCTTTAGGAAACAACTGAATGTCGGTAATAACTATCGTCATGAAACTAGAACATACGTGAAATTTTTGGGTGCGGTTCCTTGTAGTAGGTGGGTGCATAAATTCCATCCGTGTAATTTTCAGGAATATAATGCTACTGTGGAATTTCTCTGGGCTCCGCTTCTTGTAGAATCTAATTCTGATGACCCGGTGAATCACCGAACATCTGATAGGATAATCCGACCAGATTCAGTTCTTAAGCATGCATCAGTATGGGAGGATGCTGATATACTGATATTCAATTCCTACCTTTGGTGGAGACAAGGCCCAGTTAAGCTGTTGTGAGTATAATCATCCAGGTTTCGGTTTAGAAAGAACTGAGTTATATAGAAAAATAATGAATTGGTATCCAAATTGATCAGACTTTGAATTCATACAGATGGAGCGCTGAAGCAAACAGTGTTTGTGAAGAAGTAGACGGCCTTGGAGCCATGAAGTTGGCCATGGGGGCTTGGGCCGACTGGGCTTCCAAGATCAATCCCCTCAAGAAGCGGGTCTTCTTCGTTACAACGTCTCCTACGCATCTCTGGTTAGCACCTTGCTCTTCTACAATATTCTTTTATCTACCACTTTGGCTGTTATTTCTCCGAAGATTTCAGGTTTTGGAAAAGTATCCGAAAATTCAGTTCCATTTGTATCCTCATGCTGCGGACCAGCATTGTCTAGTTAATGACATTTTTATTTCGGTAAACCACGAATATGACCTGTGTATACAAAATCATGGTATTAATGTAGTTCTAGTTGTATCATTTTTGGAAATTTCATATATTACCTCTATGTATCTAATATGTAATTTCCTGAACTTTTAGGAGTCGAGAGTGGAAACCCGAAAGTGAAGGTAATTGTTACAGTGAGAAATCCCCCATTGACTCGGAGGGCTACTGGGGAAGTGGTTCTGACCTGCCTACCATGAGCATGGTGGAGAAGGTCCTCAACAAGTTGAGTTCGAAGGTTTCCGTTATCAACATTACTCAATTATCTGAGTACCGGAAAGATGGCCACCCTTCCATATACCGCAAATTCTGGGAGCCACTGCGGCCTGAGCAATTGTCTAATCCCAAGAGTTACTCCGATTGCATACACTGGTGCTTGCCTGGTGTACCCGATGTATGGAACGAGTTGCTATTCCAATTCTTGTAAGCAAATGTACAATTTTTTCAAGGCATTCTTAGTGGTTTTATACAACAGGTTGCCTTGTTTTCTCAGCTCATGTGCATTACGAACTGGACCGGCAACCGTTAATGCCGGTGTTACACAGTTCGATTCATTGAAAATATAGTGCTAGTATTCAACTTGTATATCCCCTGTTCTTGCAATATTAGATCCATGTTTGCTGGGAATTATGAGCTTTATTTTTGTTATTTTTGTCAATATCATGTGTTCATTTATGAACTACCACTCTTATATCTCTGGGTTGGGTTTCCGCCCAATTCAAACAAGTTTAAGACCCAGAACTTCCAAGCCCAAAACAAAAGGTTGCAATTTTAGCAACTATACATTACCGAATCTTTTCTTGCATCAATACGGAAATAATTTTCGCACTCCCCTTTTTGTTCTTTTTGCCTCTGGCGTTCGTTTGGATTGAATAAATCGGAGAGAGAATTGGAGGCAAAAATAGAGAAAAAGTGCAAAATAAGAAAACGAAAGCGTGAAATCAGTAACATGATGATAAAGGGAGGTCTTAGTATTTGATCAGCAGGAGCACTGACTCTGAGCAACTTTGTGTTGAGTGAAGATGGAACGATTCCCATAGTAGAGAGAGTCAGATGTGTGCAATGGCTAATTGAAGGGTTTCAAACTCAATTAATTAAGGAGACTTTAACGAAAAGTTCCCGGTACTGTTTATTTTAACAAAAAATCATATTTTTACACTAAAAAGTCAATCCTGATATTATTCACTTTATCCGTTATTTTATCATTTTAGTTAAAACTCAAAGTTTTCAAACCTTTTATTTTGTTCATTTTGAATAATAAGAATATTCTCATAATCTAATCTTATATAGATAGTCACTCGCAAAATATACGTATTGGTAGATTTGATAGATATGATATGTGTGTCTACAATAATTTAATGGCCCTTCGTCTATAATTTGTGATGAGGAGGAATCGAATTAAGGACGAGTTGAACTGAGAAGAAATTAGAATGTAAATTTTCATTAAAATGGTCTACTAAACTATGTGGATTTGAAGCAGGATGACACTACTTACATACAAGTTGTTTACAATTCAACATAAATTGTTAACACTAATGAGTGATACACTTGGTTCGTTTGTGGCGTAGCGCCACTTCAAGGGTTTATGCCACAATTTGATTAGTCTAATACATAAGCTAATTAGTCGTGTATAGATGTTCGTACTTAATACGTATTTACACCTTGTAAAACTTGAAAACTATTATGATTTAGAGATTTTTCTACTTTACACCGGAGCATGATATCCATTGATTTAATATCGTCGAATTATTTAGACTATTTTAACCCAAGAAAAAAAAATTCTTGACCTTCTATTACTTCAGTATATATTAATTCTAGCGAATTTCAGTACAACTCATCACCAAAACGTAGTAGAATTCTCGTGAAGTTGAGTACAGCTCATCTTGTGCTCAGTATCTTTAATATGAAGTTAGTACACAGCTCATCAGTGTCTTTATATTAGGGAATCATATACATTTACCTGAAATCTGTAGTTGCCATTACCATTTACCACTGAATGATTGCATCGCATTGCATGCAGAGCCAGAGACCATCTGTCGAGCCATTAACATCCCACATTCATCACTTGACATCAAGATAGGGCGCCTGATCCGGTTATGGCGTTGGCTGCATTACTCACGCCAGGACAAGAACACTGTATACAACTATATAGTTTAAATATCGGGAGTTTTCCACCAAAGACTAATAACAGACAACTCTCGTTTTCCAACGAACTGAGTATTCACATAAAGCAGTAACGTACTTTTGATTCCGAGTCAATGGCACAAAAACAGAACTATAGCTTCAAAGAACACATTCGTGAAAATTCAAACTCGATTGAACTCTAACTCTTTTCTCGCTTTGCACTAGACTAACTCTTGCGGTTACTTAAATATTTTGTACCAAGAAAGAAAGATATGCGTCTGCTGCTGCTTGTGAATGGGCGGCAACAGAAATCTTGCGGATCTGGGGCCGCGTTATGATGATCACATTTATGCACCCTGATTTCGTGGTTTGACTATTTGACTCATTGGGGGGCACTTGGTTTGTCCGTTCCGCCGTGGAAGAAAAGAAAGATATCACTTTTTACGGGATCCAGCAAAAGATTGTCCTACTATCACACACTCTCTCTGTGGGTGCTTTCAACGTGTGCCACTTGACTTGTCGACTGCACGCATGGAGTCAACAAGTTTTGTTAGTTTTAATCACGTTTGACTAAAAGCTTAAATCACCTATAGTTGAATGGTTATCAAATTTGACTCGTTTATCATGTTTAGGGAAGAAAATTGGTACAGTTAATCAGTCACTCTTTTAGTTCAATTGTCAGTCTTTGATGCAAGTAAATGTTTTCAGATCACAAGTTGTTCAATTACTCGTCAATACTTAATCGCTAGTATAATTTATATCTGATTAGCTAGTTCGTGAGACAATGACTTACTATTAGTATCTTGTTAACTGGTTAGATATTAACTTACTAAAGCAGTGCTCAATAGCTGCTTCAGTAATGGTAGCCGTATTGGAGTAAGACGCAGCCCACACCTCTATGGAAAGCAGGAATGGAAATTTTCTGTAACAGAATTGGCGTACATAGATAAAAAGCCTAACTTTCTATTTATGGAGAATAAGCAATGCCATTACATGGAGAATTAGCATCAACTATGTACTAACAATCGCGGTAACATGAATGAGTATGTGTTTTCTTAATGATTGGACGTAAAACACCTGTAGGTGGCTTTTAAGTGACTTTTTCAATCGTGTAAACTCAACAAGAACACGAATCTAATTCTGTTAGCTAGATCATGAGATGGATCTACATGGCCCCCCAGTTTCCCACATTGACAGCCGATCAATGGTCCTCCTGAGATGGCCACCACCACCACCGTTTCATCACTAATACTGGCCCTGCAATCTCAACTCGCACAAAACTCATCATTTTACCGACAATCGTACGGGCCGATTGATTTGTTTAAGAAAACCTTTATAACGAGAGGGAATATTTCTAACTTAATTAGCAGCAGATTCTTGCAATTTGCTTAAAAAATAGTAAGTTAATGATGATATAATAAGACAGTGGGACACGTGGTGACAAGGGTTTAATTAGCTCAAATTAGAAAGAAAAACAAGTTTTGATGTAACAGCTTACGTTCAAAAACCAGGAGGTGAGAGAGGTTTCTTTTCAGTTGTATCGCATTAGAAAAGGGATGAGGAAGTGCTTAGAAGAAAACTAGCATAATTAGCAGTATCGCATGTGTGTGTAGAATCTAGCGCACAAAAGGGACGTTGATAAAACCCAAAAAAAGGTGCCAAATCGAGTAGCCAAGTGGTCAAGTCCCAACCTCCAAATCCAACTAACCAGTAAGCAAATTCGCAAAGCATGTAAGAAATAAATATTCTTGGGTAGGGTTGCTGAAGGCAAAATCATCGTGTGTTCTAGTGTGATCAAAATTGAGTGTGTTTTGCAAGTGGTAGATTCCTTCAATAGTTTTAATTTCTTTGTTTAATTAACTGTATTCGGGTTTCAAACTCTTTTTTATTGGTAGATTGTGTAAAATATCGTTTATAATAAAAAAAAGTTCAATGCATTTTTACTTTTATGTGATCGGACTCAGGTAGTCTTACCGAATATTTATACTGTAAAATGTTGGGCATAATGCTTGATTATTAACTGTGGACCTATAAAGATTTTAAAAAAAAAAAGCAATCATTTATGTACTAGTATGTGAAACGACTATTCTTAGGAAGTGAGTGACTTTTCTTAACATTTTGTTTGTATGCACCCATCTTGAAATACTTAGTCACTAATATCGCTATTTTGATATGGCCTGTTCTTAATTCTAAGGGCATTATGTTTAACAAGAATTGAAATGTTGAAAATGCTAATGGGTAATGAATGCCCACAGTAATATTTAAATCTTTGGTAAATGAATGAAAACCTTGGCAGATGAATGTAGACTTTGGAAATAACATGATCCTATTTTCAAAGTCATGGGATGAAAATTTCAAATTGTAATAATGCGAGTTGCTCTATAAATAGAGCACTCGACTGCAATCAAAACAGACAGGAAAGAAAAAAAAATCAATAACATCATTTATTCTTCCGTCTTTTATTTGTCATCCTCTTGTGCTATAATTACAGTGTGATACTTTACATCTGTTTCGCTTCATTCACTAAAAAGGTTATCCCTCTAACTTTTACATATTTATAACATGAAACTTTTTTTTAAGTCAAAGTAAGATTTATAGAGCATTTAACTTTGTCATGGCCATATGAGGTCATCTCCAACCGAAAGCTGATCAGATGGCTCGTTTTAGTCATCTGACCCTCTAAGATATTAATATTTTAATGAACAGTACATGGCTATATTTGTCTTCATCTCCAATCGATGGCCAAATGGACATAGGGTTCGTTTTAGCCCTGTGACAAAAAAATCGTCTCTAACCGAGGGCTAAAGAGTCATATGACAAAACATAATTTATTATTTAAATTTAAAAACTACAACAACTTAAATTTAAAAATGATGAAAATAATTTTTTTCAAAAAAATTTAAAAATTTTTGGCCCCAAAAAAAAAGAAAAAAAAGAGGAGAATACTGTGAAATTGGGTCAACTGGTTGGCCTTTTGACATTTTTTTTATCCCATGAAGTCCACGAACTATTTAACCTAACCTTCGATTATTGAAGACAATTTTCAATCTTTGAACCATTTGATTGGAGATTGGAGATGAGCTGAGGGATGACGAGCGAATACAGCGGTTCAAAGGACAAACCATTGAATTGAAGAGAGCGTGGTGCAACAGTATGGCACGGTCCCGTCGTCAATTCCTACCCCGGAAAACATGATGACCTAAAAGTTGTAATACGACGTAATACGACTGAAATACCCTCCAACCAGTAGCAGGAAGGTGGTGGTCCTGGGAGGGCATTTAGGGAAGAATGTGCATCGGAGATGGTGAAGGGGAGTCTAGAAATCTGGTGGGTTCTGGCCCCTTTTCTCTGGGCATGTAATAAGCAGGAGACTGCTCTCCTGCCTGGGACTCCGGGTAGCAGAAAATGAAAGTCAGGACTCTGCAATTTCCAAGGCACTCCCAAACTCTGAAAACTACGGACTTGTCAATAATATCATAATATGCACGTTACATGAGAGCTTTTTCAATATAAAACAGACACAACAACCACGTCAAGTAAACCAGCAAAAAAGTGCGTACAACCGTTTTTTAAAAGAAAATACGATTGAGTTCGATATTTTATAAATTGTAAATCTGTTTAATTATGATCATGAATAAATTGTAATTTTCAACAACTATCTTATAAATCTTGATAAATTGAATAACCATAATTCATTAAGAAATACTAACTTGTATTTTAATAACACGTAAAAATTTATCGACGCACATTTTCAATTAAAGTTCTTATTTGGTGTTACTATTTAGTACGGTGGTATGTTATGCATGTCATAACAAACAATTTATGTATTCTGATGCATGCAACATGAACATGCATTTCATTTGTGAATTGACCGGTCTACGATAATAAAGTTGGAGTAGGATTCGCTCTCCTCTTATTACCATCCCCTGCTCTTACACCTTTCTTTTTGTTTTATTCTTTATATAAAAAATTCAAAACAAGATGTAAACCTGACGTAATTGCAACCGTTAAAATACGAGGGGATAAAAGGAGAGAGAGATTAGTTTGTATACCATTACTTAAAAAACTACAATGAGCTAACACAGTAAGTGATCATATTAATAAACAATACTTCTTGGCTTCTTGCTGGTATTATCAATTGTTTCTTACAGGTGGAGTCAAATGGAGTGATGCAACGTGACAAAGAGAAGAATAAACAACATTCTTAAAGAACAAAAGCACTGCAATTCACCAGAAAGTATGGGATAATCTCAAAGTTTAATGTTGAATAATTGATAATACAGCAAACCAAAGGCAAGATGATCTGTTTATAATACCCTCGAAATCACCCAATAAAAAAGGAATCAAACAAATAACAAAATATAGGAAACGTCTTGAAATATCAGAATCTGATTTTGGGCTAAAACGATAGAATTTGGTCGAAAAATCCCACAAAGCACCATGTCTCGCTCCTCGAAATGTCAGGTCAGGGGCTTGAATTGGATATCGAAGTCTGGATCTACAACGCTTTGTTTTGGTCCAAGTTTATGCTTTTCGACTTGACTTTTAATTCACTTTACAATGTGATCTACATGAATCATGATGATGATTATGTGTGAGAGAAAATGGTGCATTTTGGGTGTGACAAATGTTTCCATTAGTAGTTAAATTATGAAAGATAGTTCCATTAACTAAAGTGAATATATAAAATGTCATAACGATAGATCATAAGAATTAACCTAATAAGGGAAAGATATGACTAATTATGAAAGAAGACTGAAAGGAGGGTGAAGGGTCCCCTCTAAAGTCTAAATCATCACACATAAATCCCAAAAATAGAAACATAAATAATAGTAAACCAAATTTATATAGAGCGATGTAATGCTTGACACCAATTCTTAAGTCTTGAGTGCATGCATTACACCGTACGTATTTTAGGAGAAAAAATAGAGAGTTTTAAGAAAAATCCATGATACTGTTCACTTTAACGAAAAATCACATTTTTACACTAAAAAGTCAAACCTGGTATTATTTATTTTACCATTTATTTTGTCCTTATCATTAAAACTCAAAGTTTTCAAACTTTTTTCATTGATTTATTTTTTTTTTTAAATAAGGTAACGTACGTTGTCAGTAAGGCCATAGGATTATAAACCTAAATAAAAATATCAGGTAGACCACAAAAGTCTATTTGTTAAATTATTTAGTAAGTAGTTTTTTCAAGCTTTTTCACGGCTCCAAAAGAGAGAGAGAGAGAGATGACGTTTGTAATTTTTGTGTTTTAGCTACTCTCTACTGCTATAAATACTACTGCCCTTCCCATAACTCATAGCCCTTCATACTCAGATATTTCAGAAGATCTAGCTACCAAGCTGCTTCATCGTCTTCTTCTTCCTCTTCTGCTGGTGGCTTAGGAGTTTAAATAGTGTGGAAGAATCTGTTAAGCTCAGGAGGGATAGCGCCATTCTCGGTTTGGTTTAACCACGTATCGCGCTATCCATCTTGGGCTTCATGGCTTCTTCTTACTCTCTCTCTTGCAGTACAACTTTGGCATAAAGAACACTTCAAGTAAGCTTAATTTGTTATTGTTTTCATAATCTTATGTTTGAGAAGGCTAATATGCTTTGTTATCTGAAGTTTTTCATCGCCAAAAGAAACATCTGGTAAACAAAAATGTGTTGCAAGCGAAACATATCTGCTTGAAAGCTGAAACATCTGCAGACTCAGTGTTTGACTTTGAGTCAAATGAAGGGATCTTGAATGTTTGCCAAGATTTCAAAGAGACGGACTAGCGGCCCTTACATCTGAACGAAGGGATCATTTCAAGATTTTACAGAGACGGACCAATGACACCTATATCTGAATGAGGGGATGTAGGCCATTTCCATGTTCAATTTATCTGTTCCGTTTACATCTGAATTTGATGTTTTTCTTTTATTATTTAGCAATTTGAAGCTAAATATTTGCTTAATTAAGCTTAACTTGTAAAAACCCCCCAAAGCCAAGGAACAATATAAATATGCATGTCCTTGATATACGATAATGATTTTCCTTTGATTATTTTGTTAACGATCCTCCTTTTTCATGTGTTGCTTCCTTTGCTTCCACAATCCATAGTTATTGTACTAGATTAGTTCACCATAAAGAAAGTTACTGTGCTAAATTGCTAATTAAGCTTTTAAAAATAGATTAAAAATAAGGAAAACTAATGAAAAATTAAAAAAAAACTTCCATTTTAATGAAAAGTTATTTTAAAGATATAATGAATAGTACTAGGGAAATGTATAAATATGGTTTTTCATTAAAAGTGAACAGTACCGAGAGTGTTTTGTTAAAACTCTCAAAAATATGCAGAAACAAGAAAATATGAAACTGAAAGACTTATCCGAAGTCACATGGAAAGGTGAAGAACTGGAGTTGGATGTTGACCAGTTCCCAACCCAAGCTGGCGAGTGAATAAGTTAGGGGACTCAGATATTTCACCTTCAATTGCCTAAAGTTTAGCTAAAAGATTGTGCAATTTTGGCACCTATTTTCGTACTCCTGATTATTTTGTTACCATTTCAGGTAACAATTCCCTTGGTTGTTGCCTCCACTAAAATACAAACCATTCACTCCCGACAGCTTTAATTTTTCTTTCTTTTCGCTTTCGTCTTTTTGGGTTTTTACTTTGGCCAAATTTTCTTCTTGGTTCCTATGTTGACACGGTACTTTTAATGTGACTTTTGTGGTAAAAACGTTATTAATTAAACTCCCGTGGTGAGCCCTATTAGCAATTGAGGTCCAAATCCAAACTTCCGTTAGTGTTCCGTTAAATAAACTCATGTGACTATCACGTGGATGAGTCAAATTCATCATTTCAATTCAAATTACATCCCATTCCATGGACATCTAGCATGACTTAGGTATACTATATACGTGTGTTCGTTCTGAGTGAGTTATGACATGCACTTGTTTCTCTTGTGAGTTGGCATCTAATTCCAGTGTACAAAGCAAATTGAAACAAAAGGGGACATAATTTACATTAGCCATTCACGAGAGAAAAAATAACTTCATCATTTCTTGTACCATAATGTAGTTTGCACACTAATGACAAAAGCATATATCCAACCCGGGAAAAAAATAAAATAAAATAAAAAGACAAAAGTATGTCTTCCACAATATATTGTGGTTCATCATAACAAAAAGTAATTAAAAAAGCTTTCCACAAAATAAACAAATAATCTAGTTTTTCACAAAATAAAATCAATTTCCTCCGCTTCATCATTTTTATTTGCAAGGTATTGTGCTTTTTCATCTGTTGATTTTGCATGTTGTGCATTGGGGCCATTCCAGAAGGTCTCCAAGGATTTATAGAATTTGATGATATTGCAGAGGTCATTCCCAGAGGACTCCATGGTGCAGTGAAAGGTTGTGTACTGCAAGACCATGGCATGCATCAAACCACACTACGAATTAAAGACAAAATTGAAATGCATATATGCAGACTCGTACAAATTGATAGAAAAATTAAAATTCAAATAAGACTAAGTATCTAACTCATGATTAAAGACGTGTTGACATTGAAAAAAAAAACAAAAGTTTATTAAAAGTATTAGGATTTCCAAACGAAATCATACCTAAGAAATTAGGCGCGACTTCACATTTACCTCTTCTCCTAGCCATTGACAAGGTTTTATAAGTTTAGTTTCACTGCGTTTAAGTTTTTTTATTTATTTTTTATTTTTTGGTAAAATCTAATTTCAGTTAAACCCTAAGTCAGACTAGATGTCCACTGCATACAATGTAATTTGAATTGAAATGACGAATTTGACCCCTCTATGTGAGAGTCATATGAGTTTATTTAACGGAAGAATAACGGAAGTTTGGATTGGACCTCAATTGCTAACAAGGCTTACTACGAGGGTTTAATTAACAATTTTTTCACCACGAGGGTCACATTAAAAGTGTCGTGTTACCACAGGGACCAAAAAAAAAATTTGGCCTTTTACTTTTTAATATGCTTCGATGTATTCTGCATGCCAGACGGTTTAGTTGTTAAATTTTTTAGAGTATCCAATAACAAATGTTTAATATTGGCATATTTAATATTGCTTCTGAAAAACTACGAGTGAGTTTTGGCAACTAAATTTCTATAAGATTGTGTTTGGTGGAGAAAAGAAAATCTCTTTTGGGTAGTAAAATTGTTTTATGAAGACGCTTTGTTATGTGTTTTTTTTTTAAAGAAAATACTTAAATTTTAAACTGGGAGTTAAAAATGTGATAAAATAAGAGTATGAGCATTTTTTTTAATTTTTTTAGTACATTGATATTTTTACATTAGGGAGAGGGGAAGTTCGGTTAAGTTACATAACGAGCAATGTAATTTGGTATCGAATTCGCCATTCACGAGATTCGAACCTAAGACCTGTCACTTCCAAGTGAAGAGGAATACCACCAGACCGTAGTACTGAGTGGCATGTGTGACCAGTTAAAAATATGTGTGTTTATTATTTTCGTTAATTAAAAAAAGAAAGAAAAGCATTTCTAACAATAGCACTTACGAGAAGAAATGGTTATCGCAAAGGCATTCCAACACGAGCTCTATATAATCGTCTGTATTTTGTAATTAACACTTTTTTGAATTGGTCATCAAAATTATGCAGTCCACCATAATTAAAGAATGAAAAAAAATTTACATATAAATAAATAAAAACGTATAAGAATTATTATCTTAACCCCAATGATATTTTTGTTATTCTTTACTTGTAATTTTATTTTTATTCTTGTTTCTAATATTTTAATTTTATAAACTTAAAGAAAAAAAAATGCTCACTACGTAGTTTTGTTCTGTTAGTTTGTATCTTTTTAAAATTAAATAGTTTTATTTGAAAATTACGAAGAATTTTTTTAGATTATGAATGATTTATCATTTGTGTCTTCTCGTTTTATATATAGATATTAAGATTCAAAAAAAGTGGTTGTAATATATATATATGAGACACTTTGGATGCGGTCCCTAGCTATCAATATTCTTTGATTGAAACCTTGTTAGTTTTTAGTTTTTGATTGAGGTCCCTAACATTAATATAATAATGTAAGTTACTATATTTTTTTAATTAAAAATTAAAAATTGAAATTTGTAATTGTTTATATTAATGAGATTTTAAATAAAACCCATAATTTATGGGATTAAAAATAATAAAATATAAATTATACTCTCTATTATATTGTGTGTGTGTGATACATACATATATGTATGGATACATTAACCAAAATTAACAAAAAAAGTTATTGTACCAAAACATGGATGCATTCTCAAATCAACGAAAAGGAATGTACCCATATAAGTTTAAACATGGATTAAAAAATTTGAATGGATTTTATATTAAAAAAAGAGTACATTTTACATATAACAAATTGATATAATTGAGAATGGGTACATTTAAGATTAAAAAAATTGAAAAATTATACGAATGGGTACATTTAAGATTAAAAAATTGAGAATCTTTTTATATATAAAAAAAAAACTAATAGGTACAAACTTAATTTAATTTAATTTTTCATTATTTTGGAAATGTTTGAATTGAAAATTAATTAGAAGTTTAATAGAGGTGTGAGTATTAAACCCTAAATTAATTACTAATTTTTATATTAAAAAATTATATAATAAACAAGTAAATTCATTATCACATTAATGCTAGGGACTTGAATCAAAATTTGAGAACTAATAAGGTCTTGGTCAATGAACAGTAAAAACTAGGGACCGGATACTAATTTTTCCTATATATATATATATATATATATATATATAGAGAGAGAGAGAGAGAGAGAGAGAGAGAGAGAGAGAGAGAGGAGAACTAGAAATCAGGGAACGGAGAGAAAGTTCCATAATTTTTGTTTTTGTATGTGATTAATGCATAAAAATACTCGACTAGTTGTTGTCTCTTTCACGATTTGATAGTGTCCATGAAAAATCCTAATGTCGTGTGCACTTACGTAAAATGAAATTGGAATTGTTAAGGTTTTTCGCATTTTAACATTTATTAATACATATGTCAAATTCTAATTTTTAACTTTCTCGTGTTTATTGACATGAGTTGGATTTATTCTAATTCTCGACTTTTCTACATTTATTAGCTTAAACATTGATCTTACAATTATTCTAATACGTTTAAATGACTGTCAATGATGTGTTTGGTTGACATGAGTTGGATTTATTCCTTCGTATTTACTAACACACGGAATAAAACATATTAAAATTCATTATGCAATTAAAAAAAGAATCATAATTGAAAAAAAAGTGAATACAAAAATTGAAAACCGAAAACAAAACAGTTATCAAACGACACCTAATTGTATCTCGCGTGGAAATTAACTCCGTCATACACCCATTTTGACACATCCCGACCCAAATCGAGGTGTGCTGGACCCATCATGGGAAGTTCTTGTGTGAGTTCCCAGAAACAAAACCTTGAGGGCGTGGTCGGTGCCCAAAGCGGATAATATCGTGTTACGGAAGAGTCGAGCCCGGAATGTGGTGGGAGCCCGGGTCGGGATGTGACACATTTTCATTGAGATATCATGACAAAAATAGTTGTTTATCTCATACTTATCAGTTGCATATTGCTCTCCCAACAGAAAAAATTAGTAATCATGCCCAATTAGAGGGAGACAACCCATGAGTAGTTGAGTACTCGTAACTTTAACAAATTTGCATCTTATGGAATATTGGCCCATTGGGCTTCAATTCATGCACCCAAAACGGCATAAGATAAAAGCCTCGTTGCTTTTGATGGCAACCACAACCACACTTTTAGCCACGGCATTCGGCCCAACGGAAGATATTTTTCTGAGCGCGAAATCTAACCGTTAAAATCGTCGCAAAAAAAAAAAAAAGGATAAAACAACACGAAAACATATGGTTGCAGGCCTTCTTCAACATTCACGCTCTTTATCTGTTTAAGAATTTGAAAAATGGCGATTGGTCTCTCACACCACCACCTTCTCTGCATATATTCCTCCAAATCCAACCCACCATTTTCAAAAACGCAAACACATGTCAGAAACCCGAAATCCTCCTCCGTCGCTCTTCGGACCATCCTTAAGTCGTCGTCTCCGAAAAACTCCAACACTTCGCTGCAAAGTTCGCCGGAAGAATCGAAGCCCGCCACCACTTCTAAGCGGGCTGACCCGCCCGGCAAAAACCCACCTCCCAGATTGTCTTCTTTCGACTCCCTCTTCATCCGCCTTCGTCGTTTAAGGTAGCTTGCAATCGTATTTTCTGTACCCAATTTTAAATTCCATTTTTGTTGGGGTTGTTGGAAATTTGTGATTTGAATATATGATTGCAGAGCTGAAAGGTTTAAACTTGATGGAATTTTTGTGGACATTTTGTCGATTGCTCTGCCTGCTGCTCTGGCGCTGGCTGCTGACCCTATTACCTCTTTGGTTGACACAGCCTTTGTTGGCCATTTAGGTATCTACCTTGTTCTTTGTTAATTGATACAGTTATATGTGTATTTGATAAATAGTACAAGAGTCCCACTACACATGGTTTCACTCATAATGGCACCGAGGCCTTAGTGATAAAACTCCATAGCTGCTGTGCAAGTAGGTGGTAAGATATTAGTAGTGGTCGGTCGTCCATGTATCTGAAATCTTGACAGTTTCTGCATGGTTTAGGGTCGGTTGAATTGGCAGCAGTTGGGGTGTCAGCTTCAGTATTCAATTTAGTTTCTAAATTGTTTAACGTTCCGTTGCTCAACATCACCACATCTTTTGTTGCTGAAGATCAGGCATTGGCTAGCAAGGCCCAGGATGGTAATTAGCAACTTTTTCTAGCAAGGCTTGTCATATTTAAGGCTTTGGAATTAATTCTTTGCTTTAATCAAAATGGTTTTGTGAAGATTTCCAGGGTGACAGCCAGAGCAAGAAGCTCCTTCCCTCAGTGTCAACTTCGTTGGCACTTGCTGCCACCATTGGCATTGCTGAAGCTGTTGCACTTTTTCTTGGGTCGGGTGTCTTGATGAATGCCATGGGTATATATGCTGTATGTCAATCCTCACCAGTTATCAGTTTATGTTGCTTTGTACTACTTTATTCCGCAAATGTATCTTAGATTCTTAATATAGTACTTCAGTTGAATTCAGTTTTGGTTGATGTCTTTGTGCAGTTTCTTTCTTTCACATGATTATTAATATCATGATTTGGAGTTGAATTTCTTATTTGTTTAGGTAGTTTTTACTGTCGCTTTTTCACTAGTATGTAGCAAACCTCTTTCTTCCTTCTCTGGGTCACTACAGACACACGGTATTCAAATGAAATTGAAAGGGGTACCATGGTTTCAAAGTTGGCTGATAAGGATGGAAGAAAAAGATTAGCATAAGGAGTAGGAAAATTTTCTCACTGTGGGATATGTAGCATCTATACATTTTGAAACTGACTGATGATGTTTCTGGATTTTTTATTTGAGGTTTGCTATTGTTATAGGATTCACCAATGCGAATACCTGCTGAGAATTTTCTTGCCCTAAGGGCATTAGGTGCTCCACCAATTGTAATTGCACTTGCCTCACAAGGCACTTTTCGTGGCTTTAAGGACACAAAGACACCTCTGTATGCCATTGGTATGTATTGTTCTGCATCTTTTTGAACTCAACTGTACTGTATTCCAACTGATAAAATGACAATGTCTGCTCTTTTGTGTCAGTTGCTGGCAACTTACTTAATGCTATATTGGATGCAATTTTGATATTTGCCTTTGATTTTGGAATCCGCGGTGCTGCTATTGCTACAGTGATTTCTGAGTACGTCAACGATGTGGTAAACTTAATTATACTGGTGGATTTTGATCTTGATGTTCCTATCATAAAATTCTGTCAAATTTTTTTTTCTAACAGAACTCTTCATGTCTATTTTTCGCAAGGTACCTGATTGCTGCTATTCTTCTGTGGAAATTGAATAGCAAAGTATTACTTGTCCCTACCTATATTGATGGGGGAAGAATAATCGGTTACCTTAAATCTGGTAGGTTCTTTGTGAACTTGTTTATGAAAAATAGATGATAGTGATATATGAGTTTTTCTAAATATGTCCTTTATATTTGTCAGGGGGTCTTCTTATTGGCAGAAGCTTAGCAGTAGTTGTAACTACGACACTAGCCACATCCATGGCAGCCCGGGAAGGTCCTATCCCCATGGCTGGCCATCAGATTTGCATTCAAGTTTGGTTGGCAGTATCTTTGCTTACCGATGCTTTAGCACTTGCTGGTCAGGTGTGACATATTTTACTTTACAAGTTTCATATGACTTGTGAACAATTTACATAGAAGAATTTAATGAAATAAATTATGTGAACGAACTAGCTTTAGTTTAATCATTACAATGATGTATCTTCACAGGCACTTCTTGCCAGTGGTTACTCCCAACAAGATTATGAACAAGCACGCCTAGTGATTTATAGGGTTCTACAGGTCCATATTTTTCTCCTTTTTTTCCTCCACCTTGTTATGGTATTGATGTCATAGCTAACCCTGAATCTCCATTCACTGTTCTTTGAATTTCAAACAGATTGGTTTAGTGACAGGAATTGGTTTGGGAATTATATTATTCATCAGTTTTAAAGCGTTTTCTAGCTTATTCAGCACAGACCCACAAGTCCTGGCAATTGCATGGTCTGGTTTATTGGTAGGATACTACATATCTCAACGGTTTACTTGTTGCTTGTATCATATGTACAATTAGTTGCACTGCTACACATACCTGATATGGATACTGTTTGTCAGTTTGTTGCTGGATCTCAGCCAATAAACGCTATAGCATTTGTTATCGACGGACTGTACTATGGAGTTTCAGACTTTGGATATGCTGCCTATTCAATGGTATTCCCGGATCCGATCATGAACAACAGATTGGTTATGTCATATGGTCTCCTCTCACCTCTCTTTCTGTTTGGGTAGGTGTTAGTAGGGCTGATTTCTTCCACAGTCATACTCATTGCTTCTCCGTCTTTTGGCCTTGCTGGAGTCTGGACGGGGCTGTTTCTCTTCATGGCATTGCGCGTAGTAGCCGGGATTTGGAGGTAAATTAATTTCTGTATGAGATCATGTCATCGCGCAACTTGAACTTCTTGACAAATACTATTGCACTCCAGGTTGGGCACAAGAACCGGACCATGGAAATTGGTCTGGGATGAGAGGAAGCAGGAAACTTAGGGTGACGAATGTTCAATCTCCTGGTAAAGGAGAAGAAAAATACTCATCAGGGGTTATCGAACACAAGTAACGTCTCCAAAGTCCGATGCTAATTGCGTAACCTGTTTTCGAACACAGGTTACGTCATGGTGTTCAAGGGCCTACCTGATTATTAAGACGACCTGGATCAACAAGAGAGAGTGACTTCGACTGGCTTCCGACTACTCGCTAGATTCAGTATGTCGGGATGCAAATGCTGATCGGCGTTCCAAACCGAAGCTTTGTTCCCCTCGATACTTCACCAGGCTCTTGTAATATAGGGGGGTTTTGTGTATAAATACTGTAGCTCAAAAATAGCTCCGATATACATTCTTACGGAAAAAGAAGGAAGCATTTGTGACAAATATCACCATTTTTAGTGGCAGTAACATATGGAATTATAAAACGCCTACAAATGTTTGTAAAACGACATCAAAGGTTCTGAAATGGAAGGGAATATATAGATTTTATTATTTTTTGGGTTAAAGATGCAGCTACAATCTCCTATTTAATCAAAATAACAATCTCAATTAAGAGTAAGGGAACCATGAATCATTTAGGCAGCCCCTGCTCTTCCATTGCACCAGAATCGTAACTCTGTCGATCGATATCCACGCCTGAACGTGCGTACTCCGTGTGATTCGAGCTTCCAGGTATGTCGGGATGTGGTTGTGTCTGCAACTGAATAGGGAGATTATGCGTCCTCCCCCATTGTTGGTCCTCAGCAGCATCAATGCCAGAGGTTTCCTCTGCAGACCAGTTATGCACGTAGTCAAGTCTGTCGTCGATCTCTTTCTGAATTCCGATATCATTCCAAGGATTAATGCCATATCTCGGACTGTATGCCACATCTAAATCATCTAACCAAGCATAACTACGTATTAAGTCATTGCGATTATGGCCATTTAATCTCGTCGTTTCTGCAAAACCTCCTTGCAATTCTTGATCCGTCATCGATAACTTCATTTCAACATCCTCAGAAGGCTCAAAATTGGTTACAAGAATTTCGGCCGCGTTTATTTGCTCACCATGTATGTTGTTGTACTTCTCATCTAACCCGTAGTGACTTCCGGATTCCAGAATCACCGGAAATGGTTTCTCCGCGGCTTCCCTCATTGCCGGTGTCTCAACTTTGACATCATTTGAAGGCTTGCAACTGTTTCTCCGATTGCATTCCCCATCTACAAGCTCAGTTAAGTAATCATAATTGGACCTCAAAAGTATCTCCAAAGGATCCATATCGTTACAAGGCTTCCAATCAAATACCGTATCAAAATTCACAACATCGGGCTCATTAGGCAAGTAATCTCCCCTATGATCGAACCTTCCATAGCTCTCGGTCTGAAAAACATCATCGTTCTTAACAAGCTCACGTTCAGTTTCGTATTCGCATTTCACAGCTTTTGGTTCTCTTGAGGTAGCACGTAAAACATGTAATTCCTCTGATACAGAACAATCCGTTTCCTGCTTTTGCTCTTTGGCCACACAATCCTCAAAGAATCCTGATCTTCCCTCTGCCTCATCCGCATTATTGTATGTCAATGAGGACTCATGCGACGATGGTGTTTTAGATGACACAGAATTAGAGTAGTAGTCCTTCGAGTCCACAGCATTGTCGGGGAAGTTGAGCCGGGCCAAAGCACCATAAATTGCTCTAGCAGCTTTATCATAAGCAAGAGCAGCTTCATAGGCTGTAGGGAAAGTACCAAGCCAAAGACGCCTATTCTTCTTCGTAGGTACAGAACCGGCTCTAGCTCGAATTGGTTCTCGAATTTCCGCCACCCATTTTCCCCAAGTCCTCTGCCTAACACCCCTAAATACACAATCTGAGTTCTCCGGCCCTCCTTTCCCCCTCATGCAGCCTTTTCTGGAGCCCTTCGCCGGAGCCCGAGTCTTCTTCCCTCCATCTTTCCCAGAATCAAGCCTCTCATTGTAGTTCTTCCACTTGGTCAGTGTGTCCTCTATCGATTCGCACCCGTTGCGCCTCTTCCGCAATTTCCTTTCCCTGAAAGGTTAAACCACATTCAAAGCTAGGTTCAGCTTTCAAATAATCAGCACGAACAAATTAATTTCCAGGCACCTATCTTTTGGGGTTTGGGATTGCTTTGAGAGGAAGCATTTCTACTCGAGTGCATTTTTGCTTATCATGTGGTGTATGCTCACCACCCTATGTATCACCGTTAGATAAGTTTGAATTTTGAGATTTGTGCTTATCCACTACACGAATCTTAAAATTCAAACTCATTTAACGATGATAAATAGGGTGATGAGCATACACCACACTAAATGATGTGAACAAAAATGCTTCCTTTCTACTCGTAAGTGTGTGCTAAAAGTGCGTCCATTAGAAACATATTGCAGACTTTATTAAAAGTGCTTTTAAGAACTTTTGCTAAAAGTGCTTTTATTATAAACATATAAAACTTTTTATGAAAAACCCAAATGCTTTTTCAAGAAGCACTTGAAACTTCTTCCTGAATAAGCATTGCACTTGTACACGAAGGAAGTTGGAATTCCACAATAAAACTAATTAGCAATATGAGGAGTCGACCAAACTTCTTCATGGTATCAAAGTATGTTGTGTCACGTGTGAGCCCAACAATCACGTGCTCCGCATCACCCTATTTGTATTGTCCACATGTTAGCTTGAAAAGATTTAAAGTATCCCCAATTGAGGTTTTATCCTTCTCGAGGCCACTACATTTGTAGCTCTAATGAAAAATTTCATCCTGATGAGCCGAAAATGGAGCTATAACCACCACATAGACTAAAAACTTCATTCCATGGGCACCAACAAATTAAACTACATCTAGTCTCAAAAGGCAAGGACCTTTTTCTTTCTTTCTGTTTTTTAGTTTAGAGATGGGTGTGCTCTATTTTTAATTCCAAAACATGATTTAAGAATTTATTGTTTATCCGTTTGTTTAATTAAGAAAACATAAATAAATTTTGTGTTATTGATTAATGAAAAAAATATTGTGTTTTGTGTTTATTTTCAAGATTGAAAAGTTCATTAAAAAAAAGTGATGAAATTTAACATTGGTAGTTCAGAGATCCGAACGGAAAGCATAAATAAACAACATACTTAAATTGTAAAGAGATTACAATTTTGTTATTTGAAAGCATAAACAATCAAATTCAAAAGTTGTTTTGAAACAAAATCTTATCTTGTCTGGTTTCATAAAAATAAATGAATGGATGATATTCAGACAAGAGAATTTAACCAACGGTGCATGAAGTAATAAAATCTAACATCTTCAAAATTTGAATTTTTGAGGTTGAAAACTTCATAAGAAAGATGTTAGATAGCACGTTAAAAAATAAACTTATAAAAGTTAAAACAAAAGTAAATTTATTAGCATAATCAAATTTCTACATAAATAAATATATAACTCATATAGAGACTGAAACATATAACCCCTTACTAACAAAGAATCTTTTTAGAGCCATATCGGAGCTTTAAATTGAACTATATCCACCACTTTTTTCAGCCTCATATAAAGCAGTTCATTAGAGACGCTCTTATAAGAGGTTGGCTACTCCTTGTATTGTCAGTTGATTTATGACGGAACTCCAATTTTCTTCAACCGCAGTCATAATCGTTTTAAGCGATGCCATGACCAAATCCCAAGCAGGAAAGACTTCCCAAAACTCCCCAAAACTTCGATTTCTCAAAGGAAATGATTCACACAGAGAACCCCAGATAAAAAATCAAATAAAAACTCAAGAACTCACCCGTCCGAAGCCTCGGACTCCATGCAAGTTCAGAAATCTGCCTGCTTTCTTCTTCCTTTTTATCTGAGTCGGTTTCCGAAGTCTTCCTTCAGGCGTCGAATATGCAGAAATATATGACCTTTTCGACCTAAGTTAGTTGAAAATTCGGAAATGGTTTATGTAGGGTTTAGGTGCGAGCTGGCTTTTGCCCCTTGAGCAAGGCTTCGAGACGTTTTGGACGAGCTTGGGTTTTCTCCTTTTTCGGCTAGTGGGTTTATGGGAGCAGATAACAACAACAAAGCAATGGCGTCAGACTCTCACTTGGGCACCAAGGTACTGAGAGATGGTCCCGAAAAGGATTAATGTCAATTTGATGACATGGACAGCTCACGGGTTGATTTTTAGCCCCTGCTTCGACACGTAACAGTCGTGCACTGTATTTACCCTTCGGTTTCTTACTCACGAAGTCTTTTCTTTTCTTTTCTGTTGCATTTATAATGGCAGCCGCGGTTAATGCTCTAAGATGAAGCTAGTTTATTAGGCATTCACCAGTACAAGCATGTACGAGAAGGCTCGAAAACACGTTTACGACTAAAAGTGTTTTGAAATTATATAAGCATGTCTCAAAAGAACGTTTAAGAGATGAAGTGTTTTATCTATCAAAATAGTTTTAAACAAGGAGAGTGATTTTCATGTTTTTTCAGTCTTTTACACACTCTTGTTTAATCTTCATCGTTGAGTTTGTTGCAATTATTGAATCTAATGGTTACAAATTAAAAAAAAATGTGTAAAAATAAGTAGACTAAGGGCTGGTTTAATATTGCTGTGCTTTGAAAAAAAAACTATTTCTGCTGTGTTGTGAAAATAAGCTTATTTTTGCTGCTTCACGTTTTCAGTTTTTTTTTACCCAAAACTGTGAAAATAAGCTATTTTTAAGTATTTACAAAATACTTTTTTGAACTCAACCTTTTTTTTATACTTACTTTTTATAAAAACATCACGTTACCAAATCAGTACTTAAACAAACGCTTAAGACATGATGTCATGAGTTCACTTGTTATAATCAATAAACTTATCGGATAATTAATAAAAATTTTGAGAATACCAAGTAGGACTGTAGGCGTGCCAGACTGCACCAAACTGCATCATGAAGTTTTGTGGTAGGTAACGCACCAACAAAATTCGTCTAGGACAAGAAAAAGTAACTTTTCATCCAAAGATCCGAAGAAAGTTTGATTTGTTTTTGTCTTTTTCCGAAACCAAAGAAAAAAATAAAGAAAAATTAATAAAAAAAATTGAAAATTTTGAATTTTAACGATAAGGACAAAATAAAAAGTAAAGTTAATAGTACCATGATTGACTTTTTAGTGTAAAAATATGGTTTTTCATTAAAGTGAACAGTACCATAAGCTTTTCGTTAAAGTTCCCAAAAAATAATACATTTATAATTTGAAATTTTTTATGAAAAGGGTTTAGGTTAAATTTATTTTAATTAGAAACCATGCATTAATTTTATTTAATAAAAATTATTTAAATTTTAATAAAAAAGTCTGAAATTTTAATAAAAATGATAAAAAAAATCTTTAAATTTTAATAAAAAATATAATATTAATATTAAAAAAATAAAAAAGAACTGACGATTATGATTAAAAGTGTATTAGAGGCTCAAAAAGACGTTTACGAGTAAAAGTATTTCAAAACTATATAAGTATGTCTCAAAGAGATGTTTAAGAGGCGACGTGATTTATCAAAATAATTTTAAACAAGGGAAGTAATTTTCATACTTTTTAAACTATTACATACTTCTGTTTAATAATCCGACAATTATAATAAAAAAATAAGTAAGAAATAAATTTAAAAAATGTGTAAAAATTATTATCGTTATGTTATGAGTTGACAAGTTATAATCAATAAACTATCACATAATGAATAATAAATTTGGGAATACGAGGTAGGAGTTCTAGACTACACCAGACCGCGTCATGAAGTTTGCGGTGAAGCACCAAGACAGTTCCTCAAGGAAAAGAAAGAGTTGAACTTTTCATTCTAAGAAGAAATTTCAAAAGTTTGTTTATGTTTTTGTCATTTTCCGAAACCAAAGAAAAAACAGTTTTTATTTTGGGTAGTGTTATTGGCATTCCAAAAATTTCATTATACACTTCTCACAAGTGTATTTTTCTTTCTAAATATAGAAAGTTTGAAGTGTAAAATGAGAATTTTGGAGTGTCAATAACAATTCACTTTATTTTTTATTTTTATATAAATAATAGAGTAAGCTACAGTAAATGCATGAAATGCAAAGGCAAGGAAGATTCAAATGTGAATCTGAAGTGTAAAGGTAAATACGCTTAATCAATCAAACTATAAGTTACTTGTTAAATGTTAAATAGCCAAGTTTACGGTTTTGGATTAAGAACCAAAATAGAAAAGGAAAATGTAGACTTGAGAAATGCTTCCAAATTACTAGTATAAAAATTTCAACCAATAACAGCTTCTTTTAGAGCAAGTCCACCCCTAAGGACTTTGTGCCAGCACCCAGCGTATTTATCCACTCAAGTGAACAGTAATAGACTGGAGTGAACAGTAATAGGCCAAGGCATCTCCACCCCTAAAAAAATGCGCTGGCACCCAGCGCATTTATTTGGTGTGTTTTTTTTTTTAAGTTTATTTCGAATAAGAATTTTTAACCAATTTCAGATAAAATTTCAAATAAACTTAAAAAAAACACACTAAAATAAAATTACATAAACTCATCAAATAAACTATAAAAAAAAACACACTAAAATGAAATTACATAAACTCATCAAATACACTTTATTCTTCAACCACAAGCTTTTTGGTATTTTTTTTCACACAAAAAGTATATGAAAGCTTTGGTAGAAAGTGTAGAAAATATTGAAATGTGGTGTAAGGTGGAAGATGAGGGTTAGGTATTTATAAATAAAAAAATAATTTTTTTTTTAATTTTATGTATTTTTTAATAATTTTTTTGTATTTTTTAATAAATATTAATTTAGTTAATTAACGTGGACCGTTGATCTGTGATCAGACGGTCCAGTTTAAAAGTCAAATTTAAATTTTTTTTACCATTAGAAATCCAACGGTCTAGAAAAACTAGCCGTTGGAAATCCAATGGCATATAGCGTGACACGTCGCCTCTCCTTTGAGAACTGAGTGGGCCTGCGCCGCGGACCCCACCTGTCGGCTAGATGGACCGGGCCACGCCTCAGTCAATTTTGGACTGGGCTAGAGACCGGGTTGGGCTGGGTGCTGGGCAATTGGGTCGGCTGGAGGGGATTCCCTGTGTGCTGGCCTATTTATTTGGCAGGGTGCTGGGCAAAAAGCCCTCCGGTGGAATTGCTCTTACAAAAGGGTGGTGATGCATACATTAAATTTATGCACCAAATTTTTGCTGAGGTACTAAATAACCAGTAACAACTTCTTGTACTTATTTTGAATAATATTCATATCTTTAATTGGGAATTCCGAATTGAACTTGGTATAGTTAGTGTTTTTTTTTTCCTTTTCTCTTTTCTAAACAAACAATATTATCTACACCAAAGGGACGGGTGGGCTTAGCCTGACAATGGGCTAGCAATAATGTGGTTCAAGTTCGCATTTGACGAGAATCGAACTTAAGATATCTCATGTACAAGTGAAGAAAAATACAACTAGACCGTAATATTAAGATTTGAATTGTATTAGGAATAATGTCAAGGCAGTAATCTGGCCTTCGTTTGACTGGAGATGACACGATAGAGCCACCGGCGAGGGTATGGTAGTGAGGTGAATGGTTGTGCCATTTTTTGTTTTTAGAGGGTGGGGTGGATTTAACAAAAGCAACGGTAAACCTGGAATTATTGAGACAAATTTTAATTGTGACTTGTGAGGTGTTTAAGGAGTAATGCTTGGTACATAAATTTACAGATTAAATTATGTATTATTAATAAGAAATAACGCGTGTCAACTTTTATGTTATTTAATTTACAAATTTAGTTTTTCTGATTTTACCTTTCAACATATTAAGGAGTGTTAATAAAACAAGCCCTTTTAATTTCATTTAAAAATTTAATCCCGACAAAATTTTTTGTATGAATATATTGGCGCACCGAAGAAAACTCTTCTCTCGATTTTTCTTGTTTATTTTATTTTTATTTGGATTTGTGATTTTTCATGCCATATTTCTCTTGGCAACTGACATTTCTTTGGAGTTTTATCATTTTCTTTCTTTACAAATGGTGAACTCCCGAAGGAAGGCTGCTACAATGCACTCCAAAATCAGCCGCAAGAAGCTCGATCTTATCAACGGTGACGTTCCAATTCCGATCCTTCTTTTCTTTTGTTTCAAATTCCAAACAACTTTGATTTCCATTTTTTGAAAAAATGTTTCTAACTTCTTGTTTTTTGTGTGTGTTCCTCTCGTTTATGTACAGAGGATGCGACTTGTCTACCGGTATCATTTTTCTTGAAATTTCTTAAATATTTTTTAGGACACTTTGGATGCGGTTTCTAGCTATCAATATTCTTTTATTGAAACCTTATTTGTTTTTAGTTTTTTTAACAAAGTCCCTAACATTAATGTAATAGTGTAAATTACTATATTTTTTAAATTAAAAATTAAAAATTGTATTTGTTTATATTAATGGGATTTTAAATATAGCCCATAATTTGTGGGATTAAAAATAATAAAATATAAATTATACTCTCTATTATATTGTTTGTGTCTGTGTGTGTATGTAAATATGAGTGCATTCATCAAAATTAACAAAAAAAAATATTGTATAAAACATGGGTACATTCTTCAAAACACCAAAAAAAAAAAAACAAAGATATTAGGCTTAATAACATTAGTAAATTTCTTCAATTAAATTTGATATAGTTATACCCTCAAATCAACGAAAAAGAATGTATCCATATAAGTTTAAAAATAGATTAAAATTTTTTTAATGGATTTTATATTAAAAAATTGGATACATTTTATATGAAGAATTTGTACATTTTATATTAAAAAAATGATACATTTTACATATAACAAATTGGTATATTTAAGAATAGGCACATTTAGACCATCTGTGACGACCCGTCCCTAAATTTCCCATGTAATTTCCCCCGAGTATGTGTTTTGACGGTTATGCCCTTAGTGGCAAATGACGTGGACGTATCTACTCCTTCCTTGTTTATTTTCTCGCTCCGTAATTTAAATTTCACGCGTTCTTTCGAGTATATGAGGACTTTATCAGTGTAGAAACATTGTTATGGATAGATTTCAATGTCCTTTTACAGTAAGAAGATCCAAAAACCCTATCATATTTACCCTTTTCAACCAACCCGTGCCCCCCTCATTACTTACACTTCTCAATCAACTCTCATTTCTCACCAACCAATCTCATCCACTCCCTCATTTCAGCATCCAATCATAAAAGCGAGGAAAAAATTCATAAAAAGGCACTCTCTCTCTTCCTTCTCTCTCTCTTTCCTGTATACTCTCTCTTCTCTGCAATGCCATGAACGAAACTCAAACGCCTTAGATCGAACCTAAAAACACTCCCATTGTACTCCTCTCATCTTCATGAACACAACCATGTTCTTAAAACCCAGTTTGGACGAGTTTTGACTATTTTACTCGGAAGGTCAGAACTCGAAGCTTGGGTAGGCTTCAACGCAACCCCACGAAGCTCCTACAACACTTTGGTGAAGAAACGACGTCGAAACAACCCAGTTTCAAAAAGTCACAGTTTGGCCGGAGCTTTCGAGGAAATTTCTGGCCAAACCACAGTTAGTTGGCCAGCATGCGAGGTATCAATTTCTTCATCTCGCTGAGTACTACAACTTTCATTTTTGTTTCACCCAATTTCGTTGAGTATTGAAGAAGTTATACTCATTTGAATCTTACCCAGTTTCCGGCGACCTCCGCAGCTTTCGAGGTAATTTCCGGTCAAACCACGATGAGTTAGATGTCTTACGAGGTACCATTCTCTTCGTCATTTCGAGAACTATAACTTTCGTTTTTGAATCACTCAATTTCGTTAAGTATTGACAAAGTTATTAACATTTAAAGCTTGTTCACCTTTCCAGTCGAAATCCGGGTTTCCCTTCCGTTTAGCTCCGGCGAGCAGCAACCACACCAGGCCTTTGGGCCTTTCTTGCCGAGCCCAAATCAACCCTTTTAGGTTTTTGTTTTAAAGACCTTTGGGGCCTTGTAGGTTAAAGTCCAAACCCAAATTTAGTTTGGTTTTATTTTTGTTTCTAAAAAACCATAAGGCCTTAGGCTTTTTTCCATTAGGGCCTTAGGCTCGCGACACCAAACCCTTAACCCATATGGGATATTCCGTTAGAGAATATTCCATCCATCAAAGAATATTCCGTCCGTTAGGAAATATTCCGTTAGGGAATATTCCCCCTGTTGATCTTTTGGAAATTTAACAAGGACCCTCTTTAAGGTAATTCGACGTCCTGAATTCGTTTTCGACGTTCGTTTTCCCAAATTCAATTGTTTTAATATAGTTTTATTAATTTGACCCTTTATGTGCCTAGAGGCAATTATTTGTGACGATTCCGCGTTTGCTAGTTTGTGTGGCTCTTCGACGGCTAAGTATCTGTGAGTGGGCAGTTTGTTTTTATATCTATACATATTATAGTTTCCATAAATGCGTATTTACTTCATTTTACGCCTATATTGCCTAGTATCATTATTGTGATATGAATTGTGATAAATGTTGTTCTATGGTTGAGATATTAATGTCATGACATTCATACATACTTGTATACATGCTCATCTTGTTGCACCCCGGTGTTAGTACTCGCCCCAGGCTCAGGGCCAGTCATTCCCGTGTATGTTCACATTGCACCGTTCGCTCACCTTGGATCCAAGTTAGGTGCCAGTCATGTCGGGTAGGTTGCATTAGGCAATCCGACTTGTATGTGACCGTGCTTCTGCACCAGCCTTCACGTGATCGTAGTACTAGAGCATATTGATTATACCCAGTTATGTTCGTGTCAGAAATTATCTGTTCGAACTCGTGTGTCAGCTTAGATTGATGAGCATTTATTTATACTTTATTAGTACATGATTATATTAATGTGGTAATTGATATATCATGACTTGGCATATTTCTGGTCGTAACGCTGTTGTATTACTGTTTACATACTTACGTAGTATGGTTTAAGGAAACTATACTTGTTTTACGGCGAATGGTTAGTATATTCGAAAATAAACGTTTTCTTATAGGCATTATTTTTGCTGACCCACTCAACTTTGTTTTTCGCCCTTCCAGGTTTAGTAGTTGTGCTTATGTGTAAACGAGGATTCTGGCAAATCTAAGGGGATGGTTGTCCTCATCCTATTTTACTGTATTGTTCTTATACTCTACCATTACGTGTGTAATGGGTGCAATCCCGTTCACCCGCGTACTCTTTGGTTTAGGCACTGTTGGGTTTAAATTTATTCATATTCTTCCTCCTCTATACTACACTTTATAGTTTCTTCACCCTCCAGGTGTTGGCCAGCACAACTCGATTCGGAGTCCAAGTGAACCCTCTGGGTTGGGGTGTGTCACCATCTCCAACCCTTGGGCTAAAAACCAAATTTTTTAGCCCGAAAAATTTAGTTTTTAGCCCAGAAACAGTTTTTTTGCTCCAACCCTTTTGGCTTAAAATTTTAGCCTGGTATTATTAAAGAATGAATTTAGACTAATTTTGTTCTTAAATTAACTTTAAAAAAAAATTATGTAGACTATCGTAAATTAATTTTATGAAAATTTTAATCTAAAAATATTTAAATTTCGATAAATATTGAAAAATCACTAAATCAAAGTGTGGAATAATAAGTACAATAATTATTGAAGGCATCTAAATTAATAGAAACAATAATTAATACACACGACAATTAATAAAGTACATAAGCTTAATACAAACGACAATTAATAAACCACATAAACTTAATATAATCTAAAATTCATAAACTACATAAACTTAATAATGATATCCACCATCTTTATTTTGTGATGGTGGACTTGGGATATAGCCTTCAGATGAATTATCATATTGAAATATACTCCTTATGGCATCCCTTTGCAAAATTTCTTTTTGCTTACCACATAAGTACTTCTTTCTCTTTTGAGTGTATTTGTTGAGGTCCTCCATCATCAAATTTATTTCGAACCTCTCTTGCTCCTATCCCCTTCTTCCTTCATTTGCAAACGCATTAGAACCGCTTTTTCTTGGCGAGCGCTATGAGTTTCGCTCAATCTTGCAATTCCGGAAGCAAGGTGTCCACTCATCGAATCTTGGAACTTCCCTTTTTTCTTTGCTTGCTTTTACTTATCTATTCTCGAGGGCCTTATAAAAGAAAGAGTTAGGTCATTTCATCGACACCTTCATCTCCGGCATTTGTCGATGCGGCTTCACATTGAAATAATCTTCCCCATTGTTGGTCCGCATCGGTTCCCCACCTCAGACAATCCTTAAGGATGTCCCAAGCATGTTGCAACTTAAAAACTTGATTTTTTGGTGTTAACTCTTGTCTTTTAAATTTCCATTACTTTGTTACCTTATGCAAAAAATACATTAAAATAATTAGTTGTAAAATAATATTATGTACATGACAAGTAAAATATCAAGAAAAAACTCACAATTTATGTGGCGCCCTTTCCACTAGCCATGCCAACCACGGCTTTCTCCAAGCTTCCCTTCCATAAAGTGCATGCTTTGTTGATAGTCTTCCACCAATCATAAACACCATCACCGTCCCTCCCGCCGCCATTGCAGTTTTCTTGAAACTTTGCAATGATTTTATCCCACAAAACCTTTTTATTTTGATTTGTGCCAACTACACCATCTTTGTTAACAGAAACCCATGCCAAGCATAAAGCAACATCTTCCTCACATGTCCAATTACGACCTTTAATATGCTCTCTTGCCATGTTGAACAATTTGGAAATAGAAAGAAACGGTAGAAACATAAATTGGAATAATTGTAGGAGAAAGTTGAGTTTTGTGTGGATGTTTGAACAAATACATAGGTATTTATAGAGTTTTTGGGTGAATTTTGAGTTAAATAATTATTTTTAATTATTTTAGCCGTTTGATTTAAATTTGGGCCGTTAGATCTTTTTTTTACCGTTAAATTTGATTATATTCGATCTCAGCCGTTGGATTCAATTATATAAAAATATAAAAGCAAAATAAATAAATTTGAATATAGGCCGTTGGATGGAAGTAGTCGTTGGGGCACTGGGGAACGTGGCCAACAGGCCCACGTGGACGGGGCCCTCGTTGTCTGAGACGTCGCGCGTTGGGCACTTGGGTGGGTAGCATTTGGCACACAAATGCCACTTTTCACTCGGTTCAATGGGGCCCACACCAAATTCTGGGCTAAATTTTGGGGCTTGGGTTTAGCATTTAGCGTTTAGCCCAAATATTTCCCTGGGTTTGAGGGAAATTTTAGAGGGAAATTTGGCAAATAGGGGTTGGAGAAAGCCTTAGGATTAAAATTTTAAGACAAAAATATCTCTTATCTTTTTCAATATTTACACCAACCAAATCATAGAATAAACCCTAAAATTCTGTCATCCTCTTTCCATCTTCTCAGCCGCTGTCTTTCTTTTCCCGTAGCCTTCCTCCTCATCCTCTCCCGTAGCCTCTCTTTTCTCACTTCTCACTTCTCTCACCCTGTCAGCCCCCGGCGCACCGCTCAACAGCCAGAAAAACACAGCCGACTGCACCCAACCAGCAGCCAGATTGGCCCATTTGGGTGGGTCTTAGACTTTGATAAAAGCCGCACCATGATTCCAACCCTTCACCAAGCCGTTGTGGTGTTCTGATATCTGGTGAAAAGAAGGATCTCCCGATGGGGCAGTACCTTCACCAAATGAAGACCCGGTGAGATGAATAATAAAAACAATCTCAGCAGCCGCAGAACGTAGCGCAGTTTTCGGTGCCTTCTGAACCGGGTTCACTGGGTTCTGCAAGTGGGGTTTGATCACAAGGTGTTGCTCCGAGCTCTCTTTCTTTCTTGTAGGCATGTTTGCAGAAGCACTCGTTCAAAACGATGAAGCTTTCGCCAGACTGCACAGAAACACAATGCTTTACTTCCCTTCTAGTTTTTCACTCAATTTCCAAAAAGATTTAAACACTAATTCCACTGGAAAAAATTTAAAAAAAAAAAAAACCCAAAAAACATACAGGAAAAATGGCATGTCAGATCAAAAGGACATAAATTTCCAAAACTATGAATAAATGGTAAAAGAAAAAAATATATTATTTCAATTTCATTAGTCTTATACGCATAGCATATCTTGAGTCATGTGCTAGTGTAAAAAATATATCATCAGTTTGAGGCTCATAAAATCTTAAAAACTTATTTGAACTGCGTCCATTAAGTTTTTGCTATGTTTTGAGCCGATTGCACTGGTTCTTTTGTTCAGGCTGCAGAATTGTATGCATGCTTCTGGTTTTGACATCATTAGCAACATTTTGGTTAATGTGGAGATTTTTTTATTTTTTTATTGGAAAAAAATGCGGAGAATTTGGTCAAGTTAAACCAATTAGTTTTTATGTTCATTTTAATTGATGGATTTAATCTTTGTTCATTAGGAATATATGAGATTGACAAATATTTTGCCTAAGTACATCCTGCATTGGTGAATGCTGATCTATAAGTCGAACTGCCTGGTAGAAACACCATACAAACTGCAGTCGAGCAAAATATGTGTTCTATAGACACATGAACTAATTAAACCATCTGTTAAAATGTGATAATGTTTGTTGGTGTTATACCGTACAATCTGCTAAAGTAGTTTTACCTTTCATAGGATGGATGCCAGGTTGCCAACCAGTAACCATATATTTTCTTAAACATGCTTTTAAAAGACAATTGTCTATTAATCGGAATGGTTTAGGACTTTGATGTGGTCCTGATAGAAACCAACCTATAAGTGTGTCTTACAGAGGGAGGGATGGGTTATGTAGGTAGTCCATTATAAGATCTCTTTTTGTTAGAGGTTTTTTGGTTTCTTATTCTCCATCTTCTACGTTAGTAATTTCACTGACTTTTATGAATATCTACTGTGTTACACACTTGGTAATTTATTTGAACTAGGTCAATTTTACTTTGTTTGGTAGTTTATCTGAAATTTGTTTCCACTTGTATTATTTCAGATTTTTCATACTCTGAAGGCTTGATTTCCAGTGGTAAAATGGGAACTGGGAAGTCTGCAAAGAAACCTGGTGAATTATTGTTGCATATGTGTTTTCACTGGAATTTTTTTGATGATTTTACTTTATTGAATAGCGTTAATTTGCCAGATAAAGGAAAAGCTGCAATGGAGGAGGCATGCATGCGTGAGAAGGTCCGAGAAATACAGAAAAACCTGTCCTCCATTTAGAGCTCTTGGGGAATTGGCAATTTCTAATCCTAATTTCAGACACAGTCAGCTTTCTTCCCTGGTATGCTTCTAACAGCCAGAATATGTGGAATCTTAGTTTTAAATAGTTCATTGATATATTCACTCAGAGTATTTTATTTTCTTTTCATTTTTTGGTTGTTCTCTTTGCTACTTTTAAATCTTTTAATTCACGAACCCAAAATTTTGACCAAATTTTTTCACCTATGAGGTTTCTTTGACACTGTATATGTTCCCAGACTACTTAAATCAAAATTTCTACCTTAATATGCTTATTTTTGCTTGGTGAACATGTCTCCATCAGTTGTCATTATCTGTTAGCCACTCATGATTTTAATGATATACCCAAATAAACTTTTCCAGGCTTTGGAGAGTTTGTAAATTTTGTTGTGATGTGTCACAATGTTGGTGGCGTTTGCAGTAATACGTGCAACTGTCACATAACAATAGGCTTGTTCAAATATAGATTATGCAAACGGTCAAATATGGGCTTCTTTAGATATATATTTAAATAGGTTATAAAAGCCTACCTCTGAATGGAGGACCTGTGTATTTATTTTTTAGTGCGGCCTCGAACAAGGCTTGCAATGCATCATTTTCTGCTTGTTCGGTTCGACTTGCTATTGTCCTTCCAGCCATCTTTCACCGCTCTCCTCATTAGATCTCATCAACATGTTTTCACTGTCGTACAAGCTTATGAGGAAAGATAGTGCAACTTCTGCACCGCTCCCCATCTGCCGCTTCCATCAGTGGAAATTGAGACTTCAAGCTCTATGTTGGGCATCAACAATTAGGCTGATATGCACTCTGATGCTGATATGCACACCCATCAGAGTGATTTGGTACACCAACTTCCTGAAGCTGATACCCCTTGGGTGTATTATCCTCTACAAAGCGTAGAATTAACCCGTATCCTTAGCAAGAGTCGATCCTCTTAATGTAGTACTTGCCACTTCTAACAATTTGATTAAATCTTCTTGCTCGTGACGCTTGACTTGTCACAAAATCTAATGCCATGGCAAAATCCACCATGTCATTGCATCTCAAGGACATTGTGGGTGGGCTATCAGAGACTAGACTAAGCTTTGTGGTTGGATACAGAATGCCACCGTTGTACAAAGTTTGTCAGGAACCCTCGCCTTCTGTGAAAGACACCACTTGCTTTATTATTATATTGCAACATACAATCGTTATGGCAACAGATTCACAACAAACTTTGTACGACGGTGTCATTCTGTATCCAACCACAAAGCTTAGTCTAGTCTCTGATAGCCCACCCACAATGTCCTTGAGATGCAATGACATGGTGGATTTTGCCATGGCATTAGATTTTGTGACAAGTCAAGCGTTACGAGCAAGAAGATTTAATCAAATTGTTAGAAGTGTCAAGTACTACATGAAGAGGATTGACTCTTGCTGCGGATACATGCTAATTTTATGCTCTGTAGAGGTTAATACACCTAAGGGGCATTATCTTCAGGAAGTTGTTGTACCAAATCACTCTGATGGGTGTGCATATCAGCCTACGGATGCCCAACAGATAGCTTGAAGTCTCAGTTTCCACTGATGGAAAGAGCCTATGGGATGGGGAGTGGTGTAGAAGTTGCACTATCTTTCCTCAGAGGCTTGTACGACAGTGAAAACATGTTGACGAGATCTGATGAGGAGAGCGGTGAAAGATGGTTGGAAGGACGATTGCAAGTCGAACCCGAAGAAGCAGAAAATGATGCGTTACAAGCCTTGTTCAAGCCCACACGGAAAGATAAATACTCAGGTCCTCCATTTAGAGGTAGGCTTTTATAAATTATTTAAATATATATCTAAAGAAGACAATTGCATAATCTATATCTGAATAACCCTATTTTTATGTGACATTACTGCAAACGCCACTAACATTGTGATACATTCAAGGAAGCTTTTCTAAAATGTGGCCACAACTCTAGCTTGCTAAACGAAATCAGGGAGAGGGCTCTATTTCTCATCTACCCCGCCAAACTTGCTGGGAAAGATGATGGAGATATCATATTTCATCCAGATGAGACTCAGTAAGTTAAAGTATTCATCACAATTTTTGTTTTACGAATATTTATCATATTTGTTAAGATGGCGTTGGATAAAATATGGGTTCGAATGCGAGTCTTATTTTAATTTTTTTCCCTAAATATCAGTCTTTCTCTAGCAGAAGTATGGCACCGCTGACACATCTATGGGGAGGATACTACCTCCATCTGGTTCCTTTCAGAAAACAAGACCAATCACAGACATTTTGGAATTAGAAAAGGGTAATTTCAGAAAAACCAATCTTTTACTGTTTGGATGAAGATTGGAATAACAATCTGTTGCGATCATATCGCCTGAAAATATGCGAGAAGAGATGGAGCAATAGAATTCATGTGTGTCATGAGATTTTCATGCCGCGTTTGTCAAGCAACTAGAAGAGTCTTCTGTGAGCTTCTTGGAGCATTCATAATTTGAGGCCATTCAATCTGCCCTTCATGCTTCTTGGAGCTCAATTAACTTGTTTCAGCTAGGTTACATATTAATTTCAGTCAAAATGTTGATAAATCTTCGACAAAACTTTTGTTTCACCATTTTAACACCTTAACTAAATAAGAAACTAAGACGGGAGCATAATGTATAACCATCCATCTGCAGTTTTGGCACCCGTGACGTCTCATAAGAGTCGAACATAGGACCGCTTATGGGGAGATTCTCATATCGAGAGGACCGAAAATGTGAACGAGGAGAGATCACCTACTATGTCCTACATTTGTATGTAGTTAATCCCACCTACATTATGACCTAATGTAGCAAATTGTCTCCGGTTTTACGCTGCTCTTCTTTGCAACTGCTCTGTTATAAGTTAATAATATCGTTAATACAATTCTTTGTTTGTTGCGTTACTCTTTTCCGAATATTTTTATAAGACGGCATCATAACGTAACAAGAGGCAATGCTTTGGGTCAGATGTCCACACGACACACAAGTTCGTGAGTAGGAAACTGTCACGTAACAACACTACACATAACAGAAGAAAATTAATTGGACAAGAGTTCCTACAAATTCAAGATCTCCTCATTAAAGAATAAATTCTGCCCTACAACCGAAGGTACATCTTCTTGTGTCTTTCCCTGGTCCATGGTTGAAGAAGAAAAGATAAAAACACTGCACAATCCATTTGCTTTCATCTTCCTTTCATAAATCGGACTGATTGGAACAAACACATGGATAATACACGGGTCATGATACGGCAAAAGCAGAGTACAAAAGGACATCCTCAACTACCACCAAAACATGCCAACCATATGACTACATAAGCACTTCCATGGTTCCTACAAATTTTCATCTCAGAAAGTCGTTGACCGTATGATTCATCAAAAAGCAATGCCATGGCTGCTAAATCTTACATACATCAGCTAGCACACCCACCGAGTTGGGCATTATCCTGTATCCAGTGATTCCAACAGAAAAACCAACTCAAAGTGAGACTTAGAAAGCAGACACGTGTCAAGAATAAACTTAATCTTTACTATGAACGATATTCACTGATTCCAAATGAAAATCAAGAATACACTCAAAATACAATGCGATTCCACACAAGGGAAATTATTAGTTATCATCGTAGAAAAGAGACTGAGGGTCACCTTATAAGGGAAACCAAAAATCTTATACAACCATTAAAAGACGAAGATTAATGAAAAAGGGGTCAAATTTTCAGAGGGTGCATATTGGGCAAGAGCAAGTTAGCATAGCCACACAGTGCATCTGCATGCATGTCTCACAAAAGAAATCGTCAGATGTAGTGTACAGCATACAAGGCAGATTCGAGAGAACCTAGAAAAAGTCGCCATAGACAGATGATATTTGGTGCTAAAGGACGTGGACAAGCTCAGCTACCAGAAAAGAACACTACGAGGGACTAGAATCTGGACTTTAGTAAGAGGATTAAATTCAAACGGAAATACTGCAAGATCAATATGTAAAACAAGGAACACAAAATGATGTCGAAGAAGCAAAAATTAAACAGATTCAGGAGACAATACAAAACATGAGAGTATCGGTCATATATGCAAATGTTAAGCTGTGTATAGAATTCAAGCCTATCGGAACCAAAGGGGCTTGTATAGATTGATGTCACATTTGATATACTCCACATTAAATGGCAAGGGACTCTGACACAATCTCTCTCTTTCCACGATCTCACAGTTGTGAACAACACCGCTATAATCTATTTTAAGGTTTCAAAAAAAAAAAAAAAACCGGCCTCAATGAGAGAATTGAGGCCCCTATGAATTTTCAACCAGGCATACAGGGGTGCGAGAGTTTCCCGTCAGGTGTAAGCCTTCCATGCGAAAGTGTACGCTTTGTGTTAAGGCAGTCGCTATTTGCCCAAGTCTTATGGCTTTTGGTGTCTGCCTACAATACTTGATTCTTTTTATAGGAAACTAAAGTAAAATATCATGTATTCAAACTGTATGAATATAGGAATTAAAATAAACTGGCCGGAAAAAGAAAATCAACAAAACTCACCACCCAGAAAACGCCACCAGCTAGAATTGCGCAATTACTCCAACCCAGCAGACCTAGCAGCTTTGTACCTTAGCTTCCTATTGTGATTTTCCTGCCAAGATTTTCCAAAAGAACGAGTTAACAACTTCCTAATATGGGATGCAAGGCACACAATTGACATCACTAACATTGAAAATTAATGATTATTTGACGGCATTGACAAAATTCCAGCAAGTTTCACACGAAATTCTCAAAAACTTGCTAATTTCAGTAAAGAAAAATCGTAGCATACAAACTCAATATTTACAATGACAAATTCATGATTAATTGACTGCATTGACAAAATCCCATCCACAATTGGGCCTTTTCATGGATCAAGGCTCATATTGGACGGTGATGATCCAAGCCCGAGCCTGTACGAAGCAAAACTATGGGTTTTTGCCATAGCAAATCCGGAGAGGCCACGTGGATTTTAAGGCAGAGAACGGAATTAAGGAGTACGTGTAATAGTCATTAGAACTGATTTTAGGTATCGTTTGGTATGCAAACGGGACGGGACGAAACGGAATGGAACAGGACGGAACGGGACGGGACGAGACGGGAAATGACGGAACGGAATGGAGAGGGAGCAATGATGCCCTCGGATGGAAACAAGGAGGAAGAAGAAGGAGATGGAGATGTTATAATTTTGTGTTCCACGGATGTGGAACGAGTCGTTCCAAAGGGATGAGGCGGAACGAAAATTCACCCAAAATTCGTCCCGTGGAACAGCATGTTCCACCCATTTTAGGCGCACCAAACATGAGACGAAACGCCTCGTCTCACCCCGTTCCGTTCTGTTCCACGTACCAAACACTTCCTTACAGCACACATCAGATATTTTACATTTACCCTACCAAGTTTAAAATCTTTGCTACAACCTCCAACCTCCAACCTCCAACCTCAGCCGTCAATCTACCTCCCTCGGAGCGCAGACCGTCCATCTGTCAGACTCTAGTAGCACAAAACTTCCCTGCATGCAAAGGTCATTGAATCACGTACACATCACACGCATTCGGCGTCCCTGCTGCAAAGCCGTCCTTTTTTCTCTCGCGCATAAAATCCGTTATTATATGCAGAGAGCCAAACACCCACTCACTCACTCACTCACTCCCCGCCATTACCATTTACCTCCTTCCTTCTCAGCTTTCTCTCTGTATGTCTCTCCTCTCCATCTCTATCTAACTTCACCTCTCTCTTTCACCGTCGTTCTCTCGTCGTCGACGGAATGTTCTACTCGCACTAGCTTCTAGCTCGGAAAGCTCCGCTACGTCAAATCTGGTAAACCCTCACTATGATTCTCCGATTTCTACACATTTTTTGTTGAATCTATCTTTCACATATTTGCTCTGTTTTTTCTTCGTATATTTCTCTGTTTTTTTTCCTTGCATTTTCATCGTGACGAATTTCGTAATTTCATGCAATGTCGCCTAGAAACTGAATTTTTCTCTGGAGTTTATGATTTTTCTTGCGTATTTTACTTTGATGTTTCTTTGGATATATAATTTTTCTCTTCCAAACTGACATTTCCTTGCAAACGGTGAACTCACGAAGGAGGGCTGCTCAAAAGCACGCCAAAATCAACCGCAGGAAGCTCAATAAGCTCGATCTCGTCCAGATCTGGTAAATCCCTACTTCTTTTTCTTCCTTTTTTTACTTCTTCAATTTTTCAGAGTTCACTGTTTTCGCCGATAATTTTCACTGGTTTTTCCGATGAAATATAATATTTCATGATTTTTCTGCATTTTTTTTTATTTTTGCAGCGAAGAGATTTTGAGCCCTTCGGTTCCCATGGCTCTTCGCCTCTCAGGGATTCTAATGGGTAACCAAACTCTCTCGCTCTGTCTCTCTCTCTCTCTCCCTCCCTCTCCTCCGTTGCATTTCGCTTCGTTTGTGTTTTTCAGGTGACGTTCCGATCCTGCTTCCTCTTGCATTCGGATTCGAACAATTTTCAAATTTTTCGAATAAATATTTTCTGACTTCTTCCCTTTCTGTTTGTTGCTCTCGTTTTCGTACACAGAGGATGCGCCTCTTCCACTGGTACTGTTTTTCTTGGAACTTCTTATTTTAATTTCCGATTTTTTCCTTCTAATTATTACCATTATTATTCTTAATATTTAATTTTCATATATGTGTGTGTTGTTGTAGGTCGAATTAAACGAAGCAAGGAAGATGAAACCTGTTGGGGACCACACCGTCCTCCCCGATGGAAAATCGCAAGCCAGGTGGGTCCCGCTTCTTTCTTCTTTTCTAAGTTACCAAAATTTTCCGAACCGCCGCATTTTCGAAACACCGGCGTAGTTTAGAATGACGTTTTGGGTGGAGGGGCAGGATTGTCATTTGATATGTGGATTTTTGTTGTCTCCATTTTTGCAGAAAGGAAGCTATTACGCTGCCTGAGAACGAAGACACAGAGATTGAAGGAATTCTTAATTTTTCCCACGGCGGCAGCGCCTCCCTGCAATTTCAGCGAACCTCCTATTTTGCTATGGTAAAATGTCGAAACTCTCATGGATGGTTCATCGAGGGTATTTTTGTCAATCAGTCGCAAGTGTCTGTGTCCGTCAGTTGATAGTGTATGTATGAAAGGTGTTTGAAGAATTCCCTGAACAGGATTTGTGAGCAAAAACCCCTTCCGAGGACAAGATTTTAATGATGGGTCAAGTTTGTGTGTCCTGATTATTCAACTATTTTTATTGTTTAGCCCCGCTATCAAGGTGTGCATGCCACACTCTGGGGAGAAACATAGTTTCCGTTCGAGCAAAGCTATACTACCAGTTATGGTTCTCAGTTAAAACGTTTTCTTTGTATGGCGATGTGCCAAGGCTCGTGTTGATGTAGATCTAGTTACACATCAGACACAACGAATTGTATCCTTTCAGCTGTTATGCCTTGTTTTCGGATACGATAGGAAGATGCGATTGCCTATGTATGAAGTATGAACTGCATAAAGAAAATTCTAAACTGATAGAATCCTCTGAATTGCCTCATTGAACTATTCTCTATCTTTGCAGCGACTTGATAGTGTTGAACAATATGTTAACAACAATGCAGCAGGGGAGGAAGGTCCAGCTCCGCAACTCTACCAAGTTCTATCATTCGTTTAAACTGCTTTTGTCATATTTTTAAGTTGAGTCATTTGTCCACATTTATCCAAATTTGCTTATCTGCTAACTTATGTTACTCTCTCATTCAGCTAATGTCGGGAATATCACCTTACCTGATCGTTTTGATCCATTTCAAGCTGACCATTTTATGTACAATCGCTTCGAGAGGTGAGACGTGTGTCAACCCTCCTACATGAAAACTCAATGTTTTTAAAGTTGTAGTCAGTCTTACATGTGTGTTCTATGTGGATGGAAGATTTGATATCGAACGGGATGAAGAGACACAGTTTAACTTCACGTCAGGAGAGTACAAACATATTCCGATACCCTCTTCACCTCCTCGCGATGAACATCAGGAAGGTCAGATCATCCCTTTACCCATAAAATAATTTGCCAATTTCTGAATTTTGATAAATTTAGATGCAAGGAACCAAGTCTACCCTAATTTACATAATAATTGCACGTGAAACTCTTCTGATCTCAGGGCTTCCTGTAGGTGATACAAACCAAGATGATCAACATCCAGAACAACAGGCCAATCATCCAGATGAAAGCAAGGAAATTAGATAGGTAGCAAGTAATAATCATATTTTCCTAGTCATACAATGACAAAAAATCATCTTCTAATGTTGGAAAGTAACTACCAACTGTTCAATGTTGGGATGTGGATGAAGCAGGTCCAAAAACGACTGGGGACTAAAAAATGGAGAACAAGAAAGCAACCATCTGGAATCGATTTTGAACAAACAATCATTCCTGGTCATGAATGCTAATCTTGGCTCCAAAATCCTTCAGATGTTTCACGAGATGCAAGGAAACAAAAGGTTAATCCCTGATCCCCAAGGTGTATGCATCAGTTTATGCCCATCTATATTTCAATTCTGGTTAATGGAACATGCGAACATACTAACTTAAAGTTGAAGGGACTAGGATGGGTTACCTCGATTGCGGTTAGTGCAACATAAGTCTTATTTCAAAGCTGTTGAATACACTGTTAGATTTCTATGTTACCAAGTACAAACTTCATTCGCCTAAATTTTCATGCAAGAACTTCATATTTCTTACGCTATGTGTAGCTGCAGCGCAAAGATGTAATGGAAACTATGAAGATAGCAAACCTCATGGAGCTGCCACCTAAAGTACTAATGGAAGATTTATTTACAACTGGAAGTGAAAACGTATATTATCCACATCCTCTCCTTGACATGTGGATGAAAAGTGTCCGAACTCCTCACGAGTCTCCTGCTGGTCAGTACATGTTATTTCATTTTGAGAACTTCCTCATGTATATAAATTCAAGAAGTAGAAAGAGTACCTGAGTTATTTCTCTGTCTACAGGATGGACATCCTCGCCCCTGCCCCAAGGACCACTGTCACCAATACGGCCTGAGAGGCAAAACTATGATGATCCAATGGGATGTGTAAGCCAGTCCACCTTATATTACTTGTTCATTTTCCGAAAAGATGAGTAAGCTCATGTCTGACACGTTACAATGTGTTGAAACTGGAAATGTGAAGCCTTTTGAAGATTTCATAGTGGAGGTGGCTCCTAGTCTTCCATAGATAAGCAACGGCCAAGTTCTGGTGTGACAAAGGGCAAGAATGAGCCAGCAAGTGTACTCATGGAAGGACTGACAGCCAATCTTAAGGACATTGGCTTAGGGGGAAATGATACTAACCCGATGGCAGTGCCTGGAAATTCTGGTACGGTTAAATTTGTTTAATTCTTTGCATACCTTGCATCTTTGGTTAAAGCATTTCAAACATATTCAGTGATGTTCTAAATAGTTCTTTACTTCACTTAAATTTACAGATGACGTAAGATCCATCCCAAGCTCAGCATCAGGGCAGGGAATTCCTTCAGAAGGCAATTCAGGACGGTTAGTAAATTGTTTCTGTCAACCAATTTATTAATATTTCAATGCTATAAAATGTTCATAAATTCTTTGGACAATTATCTTGAAATGTCTCGTGCAATTAGAGCTTTCTTGCTTCTCGTAGACCATGTGATAAAGTACTGTCTGTGAACAGGTCCAGCAGGAAAAGGCCTCATTCTGCATCCGGGGGCAACATTAGACTTGAACCATTACTAGAAATGAGTCAACCTGATGTACATTTCAAGTTGTCGAGCTCACCTGAGCAAGTCCCGGCATTTGATCAAGGTATGTTATACCTTACCACTCCTGTTGGTTGAGTTTTTATTAAAGGCTTTCATGGTGATCATCAATAGCTCTACCTGCAGCTCCAAGTCCATCGACGCGAGTTTTGTTCTGCGCTGATCATCCATATTTGGTCGGAACTGCAAGGGGAGATGCATTTTGGAAGGTATATCTTTCTCTTGATTTTTGTTATTTGAGAAAAGGTGTTTTTTCATTATGTTGCTTGGTTTAGCAGGTTTTTTTTGCATCTCATTTCTAATCTGAAAGCAGGGCTATCTCGTATAATATAATCTTGATAAAATAATATAATAAACCAAGATGCTTGAAGATTACTTATCTTCCATTCCATGAAAGGCTCATAAAATTTAAAACGTATTTGGGAACTGGTTCCATTGAGTTTTTGCCTATATTTTGACAATAAGTCATGACAGTTTGTTTCCTTTCCCTCTTTTACTGGTAGAAAATATCTGTTCATATGGATTTGTGTGCCTTCTCATGCTGATTTTATCTATTTTGGCATAGTGAAATCACAATAGCCTTTTTGAACTGATTGGATTGGTTCTTTCTGTCTTCAGAGGCTACAAGAATGTATGCATGCATGTGGTTTCGACACCATTAGCAACATTTTGGCCGACGTGGAGAATTTGTTAAAGGTAAACCAACTCATTTTTTTATTCATTATAATTGATGAATTCAACCTTCGCTCATTAGAAATCATGAGATAGATAAATAATAATATTTTGCTGAAGTACATCTTGCATTGGTGAATGATGATCTATAAGTCGAACTGCCTGGTAGAAACACCGTACAAACTGCAATCGAGCAAAATATGTGTTCCAAAGACACATGCACTTAAACTATTGGTTAAAATGCAATATTGTTTGTTGGTAGTACGTGGTAATACCATCAGTTTAAGGCTCATAAAATCTTAAAAACTTATTTGAACTGCGTCCATTAAGTTTTTGCCTATGTTTTGAGCTGATTGCATTGGTTCTTTTGTTCAGTGGCTGCAGAATTGTATGCATGCTTCTGGTTTTGACATCATCAGCAACATTTTGGCTAATGCGGAGAATTTGGTCAAGGTAAACCAACTAGTTTTTTATGTTCATTTTAATTGATGGATTTAATCTTTGTTCATTAGGAATATATGAGATTGATAAATATTTTGCTTAAGTACATCCTGCATTGGTGAATGCTGATCTCTATAAGTCGAACTGCCTGGTAGAAACACCGTACAAACTGCAGTTGAGCAAAATATGTATTCTAAAGACGCATGAACTTATTAAACCATCTGTTAAAATGTGATAATGATTGTTGGTGTTATACCATAAAATCTTCTAAAGTAGTTTTACCTTTCGTAGGATGGATGCCAGGTTGCCAACCAGTAACCATATATTTTCTTAAACATGCTTTTAAAAGACAATTGTCTATTAATCGGAATGGTTTAGGATTTTGATGTGGTCCTGATAGAAACCGACCTACAAATGTGTCTTACAGAGAGAGAGAGGGATGGGTTATGTAGGTAGTCCATTATAAGATCTCTTTTTGTTAGAGGTTTTTTGGTTTTTTATTCTCCATCATCTTCTACGTTAGTAATTTCACCGACTTTTATGAACATCTAATGTGTTACACTTTGTAATTTATTTGAACTAAATCAATTTTTTACTTTGTTTGGTAGTTTATCTGAAATTTGTTTCCACTTATATTGTTTCAGATTTTTGATACCCCTGAAGGCTTGATTTCCAGTGGTAAAATGGGAACTGGGAAGTCTGCAAAGAAACCTGGTGAATTATTGTTGCATACGTGTTTTCACCGGAAATTTTGTATGTTTTTACTTTAATCAAAGTATTGAGGAGCATTAATTCGCCAGATAAAGGAAAAGCTGCAATGGCGGAGGCATGCATGCGTGAGAAGGTCCGAGAAATACAGAAAAACCTGTCCTCCAGGCATAGAGCTCTCGGGGAATTGGCAATTCCTAATCCTAATTTCAGACAGAGTCGGCTTTCTTCCCTGGTATGCTTCTAAAAGCCAGAATATGTGTAATCTTAGTTTTAAGTAGTTCATTGATATATTTGCTCTGAGTATTTTTATTTCTTGGTTGTTCTCTTTGCTACTTTTAAATCTTTTAATTCACGAACCCAAAATTTTGACCAAATTTTTTCACCTATGAGGTTTCTTTGACACTATATATGTTCCCAGACTACTTAAATCAAAATTTCTGCCTTAATATGCTTATTTTTGCTTGGTGAACATGTCTCCATCAGTTAGCCACTCATGATTTTAATGATATTGTTCATAATTTGACTATTCCCTCATTTTGGATTAAATATTTCTCCATTGTTAAGTTTATTTGTTTACAGTGTCACAATTTTCTAAACATTTATACCCAAATAAACTTTTCCAGGCTTTCGAAACATCAATTTGAGTTTGTAAATTTTGTTGTGACGTATAACAATGTTGGTGGCGTTTGCAATAATACGTGCAACTGTCACATAAAAATGGGGTTGTTCAGATATAGATTATGCATACTATCAAATATGGGCTTATTTAGATATATATTTAAATAGGTTATAACAGCCTACCTCTGAATGGAGGACCTGAGTATTTATCTTTCAGTGCGGCCTCGAAAAAGGCTTGTAGCACATCATTTTTTGCTTGTTCGGTTTGACTTGCAACCGTCATTCCAGCCATCTTTCACCGCTCTCCTCATCATATCTCGTCAACATGTTTTCATTGTCGTACAAGCCTATGAGGAAGAATAGTGCAACTTCTGCACCACTCTCCATCCCATAGGCCCTTTTCATCAGTGGAAACTGAGACTTCAGCTCTCTATTGAGCATCCGCAATCAGGCTAATATGCACTTTGATGATGATATGCACACTCATCAGAGTGATTTGGTACAACAACTTCCTTAAGGTAATGACCTTTGGGTGTATTATCCTCTACAGAGCCTAGAATTAGCCTGTATCCGCAGCATCCTCTTCATGTAGTACTTGCCACTTCTAACAATTTGATTAAATCTTCTTACTAATGACCATTAACTTGTCACAAAATCTAATGCATCACAAAATCTAATGTCATGGTAGAATCCACCATGCCATTGCATCTCAAGGACATTATGGGTAGGCTATCTGAGACTAGACTAAGCTTTGTGGTTGGATACAGAATGAAATCGTCGTACAAAATTTGTCGTGAATATGTTGCCATAACGATTTCATGTTGCAATATAATAATAAAGTAAGTGGTGCCTTTCACAAAAGGCGAGGGTTACTGTTGAAAACATGCCATGATTTTGATCAAGCAACATCACAACAAAATTTACGAACTCAAATTAATGTTTCCAAAGCTTGGAAAAGTTTATTTGGGTTTAAATTTTGTTGTGATGTTGCTTAATCAAAATTATGGTTGTTTTCAATAGTAACCCTCGCCTTCTGTGAAAGGCACCACTTGCTTTATCATTATATTGCAACATGCAATTGTTATGGCAACAGATTCACGACAAATTTTGTACGATGGTGTCATTCTGTATCCAACCACAAAGCTTAGTCTAGTCTCTAATCGTCCACCCACAATGCCCTTAAGATGCAATGGCATGGTATTAGCTTTTGTGACAAGTCAAGATTCACGAGCAAGAAATTTAATCAAATTGTTAAAAGTGTCAAGTACTACATGAAGAGGATGCTGCGGATACATGTTAATTGTAGGCTCTGTAGAGGATAATACACCCAAGGGGAATTATCTTCAGGAAGTTGTTGTACCAAATCACTGTGCATATCAGCCTGGTTGCGGATGCCCAACAGAGAGCTTGAAGTCTCAGTTTCCACTGATGTAAAGGGCCTATGGGATGGGGAGTGGTGCAGAAGTTGGACTATCTTTCCTCATAGACTTGTACGACAATGAAAACATGTTGACGAGATATAATGAGGAGAGCGGTGAAAGATGGCTGGAATGACGGTTGCAAGTCAAACCGAACAAGCAGAAAATGATGTGCTACAAGCCTTGTTAGAGGCCGCACTGAAAGATAAATACTCAGGTCCTCCATTCAGAGGTAGGCTGTTATAACCTATATATATCTAAATAAGCTCATATTTGATAGTATGCATAATCTATATCTGAACAACCCTATTTTTATGTGACAGTTGCACGTATTACTGCAAACGCCACCAACATTGTTATACGTCACAACAAAATTTACAAACTCAAATTGATGTTCCAAAGCCTGGAAAAGTTTATTTGGGTATAGATGTTTAGATTGTGACACTGTAAACAAATAAACTTAACAATGGAGAAATATTTAATCCAAAATGAGGGAATAGTCAAATTATGAACAATATCATTAAAATCATGAGTGGCTAACTGATGGAGACATGTTCACCAAGCATATTAAGGTAGAAATTTTGATTTAAGTAGTCTGGGAACATATATAGTGTCAAAGAAACCTTATAGGTGAAAAAATTTGGTCAAAATTTTGGGTTCGTGAATTAAAAGATTTAAAAGTAGCAAAGAGAACAACCAAGAAATAAAAATACTCAGAGCGAATATATTAATGAACTACTTAAAACTAAGATTCCACATATTCTGGCTTTTAGAAGCATACCAGGGAAGAAAGCCGACTAAGTCTGAAATTAGGGAAGAAAGGGCCTATGGGATGGGGAGTTGCGCTACAAGCCTTGTTCGAGGCCACACTGAAAGATAAATACTCCATACAAAGGTAGGCTTTTATAACCTATCTAAATAAGCTCATATTTGACAGTTTGCATAATCTATATCTGAACAACCTTATTTTTATGTGACGGTTGCACGTATTACTACAAACGCCACCAACATTGTGATACATTCAAGGAAGCTTTTCTAAAATATGGTCACAACTCTAGCTTGCTAAACGAAATCAGGGAGAGGCTCTATTTCTCATCTACCCCGCCAAACTTGCTGGGAAAGATGATGGAGATATCATATTTCATTCAGATGAGACTCAGTAAGTCTAAGTATTCATCACAATATTTGTTGGATAAAATATGGGTTCGAATGCGAGTCTTATTTTAATTTTTTTTCCTAAATTTCAGTCTTTCTCTAGCATAAGTAGGGCGGGCACCGCTGACATATCTATGGGGAGGATACTACCTCCATCTGTTCCCCTTTCAGAAAACAAGACCAATCACAGACATTTTGGAATTACCAAGGAAAAGGGTAATTTCAGAAAAACCAATCTTTTACTGTTTGGATGAAGATTGGAATAACAATCTGTTGCGATCATATCGCCTGAAAATATGCGAGAAGAGATGGAGCAATAGAATTCATGTGTGTCATGAGATTTTCATGCCGCGTTTGTTAAGCAACTAGAAGAGTCTTCTGTGAGCTTCTTGGAGCATTCATAATTTGAGGCCATTCAATCTGCCCTTGATGACTTTTTTGCATTCTCGACTAATCTCATTCAAATCAACACGTACTTACTACTGCATAACATGCTTCAAGTTCAATTAGATTTCATTGTATTTGCAATTGAAATTAATACTCCCCAACGAAATGAATTTTGTTGAGAATTCTACCCGATCAATCAATCTTTATATATATTTTTCACTATTTTTGAATTAGATTATTTGTGAAACGAATATCTAGCTGGTATTAGTATTACTATTACATGCATAAACACATACATGTTTTCAAAATAAAGGGTAAAGTGAATAGTACCAGGATTGATTTTTTAGTGTAAAAATGTGGTTTTTCGTTAAAGTGAACAGTATTAGATGCTTTTCGTTAAAATTCTCTAAAAAGAATTAGGTATGAAATTAAACAAAACCTCAAATTGCAAACAAAAGGTTAAATACATTACTTCTTGTGATTCGATGAAATTCATCCTCTAGAATATGACGCTCAACCAGCCCGTTTGGTCATTAATTACTTGGAGCTCAATTAACTAATTTCAGCTAGGTTATATATTAATTTCAGTCAAAATGTTGATAAATCTTCGACAAAACCTTTGTTTCACCATTTTAACATCTTAATTAATACGAAACTAAGACGGGAGCATAACGTACAACCATCCATCTGCAGTTTTGGTACACGAGACGTCATAAGAGTCGAACATAGAACTTCTCATATCAAGAGGACCGAAAATGTGAACGAGGGCATATCACCTACTATGTCCTACATTTGTATGGAGTTAATCCCACCTACATTATGACCTAATGGAGCAAATTGTCTACGGTTTTACTGCTCCCATATAAAACTTTCTTGCAACGGGTACGCTGCTCTTCTTTGCAACTGCTCCGTTATAAGTTAAATAATAGGGAACTTTAACGGAAAGCACCCGGTACTGTTCACTTTAACGAAAAACCACATTTTTACACTAAAAAGTCAATCCTGGTACTATTCACTTTACCCTTTATTTTGTCCTTATCATTAAAACTCAAAGTTTTCAAGCCATTTTCATTAGTTTTCCTTAAATAATATCGTTAATACAACTCTTTGTTTGTTGCGTTACTCTTTTTTTTGAATATTTTTATAAGGTGGTATCATAACGTAACAAGAGCAATGCTTTGGGTTAGTTGTCCACACGACACACAAGTTCGTGAGTAGGAAATTGTCACGTAACAACACCGCACAAAACAGAAGAAAATTAATTGGACAAAAGAGTTCCTACAAATCCAAGATCGCCTCATTAAAGGATAAATTCTGCCCTACAACCGAAGGTATATCTTCTTGTGTCTTTCCCTGGGCCATGGTTGAAGAAGAAAAGATAAAAACACTGCACAATCCATTTGCTTTCATCTTCCTTTTATAAATTGGAGTGATTGGAACAAACACATGGATAATACACGGGACATGATACAGCAAAAGCAGAGTACAAAAGGACATCTTCAACTACCACCAAAACATGCCAACCATATGACTACATAAACACTTCCATGGTTCCTACAGATTTTCATCTCAGAAAGTCGTTGACCGTATGATTCATCAAAAATCAATGCCATGGCTGCTAAATCTTACATACATCAGCTAGCACACCCACCGAGTTGGGCATTATCCTGCATCCAGTGATTCCAACAGAAAAACCAACTCAAAGTGAGACTTGGAAAGCAGACACGCGTCAAGGATAACCTTAATCTTTACCATGAATGATATTCACTGATTCCAAATGAAAATCAAGAATACACTCAAAATACAATGCGATTCCACACAAGGGAAATTATTAGTTATCATCGTAGAAAAGCGACTGAGGGTCACCTTACAAGGGAAACCAAAAATCTTATACAACCATTAAAAGACGAAGATTAATAAAAAGGGGTCAAATTTTCAGAGGGTGCATACTGGGCAAGAGCAAGTTAGCATAGGTGCATCTGCATGCATGTCTGACAAAAGAAATCGTCAAATGTAGTGTACAGCATACAAGGCAGATTCGAGAGAATCTAGAAAAAGCCACCCTAGACAGATGATATTTGGTGCTAAAGGACGAGGACAGGCTCAGCTACCAGAAAAGAACTCTAAGAGGGACTAGAATCTGGACTTTAGTAAGAAGATTAAATTCAAACGGAAATACTGCAAGATAAATATGTAAGACAAGGAACACAAAATGATGTCGAAGAAGCAAAAACTAAACAGATTCAGGAGACAATACAAAACATGATAGTATTGGTCATATATGCAAATGTTAAGCTGTGTATAGAATTCAAGCCTATCAGAACCAAAGGGGCTTGTATAGATTGATGTCACATTTGATATACTCCACATTAAATGGCAAGGGCCTCTGACACAATCTCTCTCTTTCCACGATCTCACAGTTGTGAACAACACCACTATAATCTATTTTAAGGTTTTAAAAAAAAACCTGCCTCAATGAGAGAATTGAGGCGCCTATGAATTTTCAACCAGGCGTACAGGGGTGCGAGAGTTTCCTGTCAGGTGTAAGCCTTCCACGCAAAAGCGTACGCTTTGTGTTAAGGTGGTCGCTATTTGCCCAAGTCTTATGGCTTTTGGTGTCTGCCTACAATACTTGATTCTTTTTATAGGAAACTAAAATAAAATATCATGTGTTCAAACTGTATGAATATAGGAATTAAAATAAACTGGCCGGAAAAAGAAAATTAACAAAACTCACCACCCAGAAAACGCCACCAGCTACAATTGCGCAATTACTCCAACCCAGCAGACCTAGCAGCTTTGTACCTTAGCTTCCTATTGTGATTTTCCTACCAAGATTTTCCAAAAGAACGAGTTAACAACTTCCTAATATGGGATGCAAAGCACACAATTGACATCACTAACATTGAAAATTAATGATTATTTGATGGCATTGACAAAATTCCATCAAGTCTCACACGAAATTCTCAAAAACTTACTAATTTCAGTAAAGAAAAATCGTAGCATACAAACTCAATATTTCCAATGACAATTTGATGATTAATTGACTGCATTGACAAAATCCCATCCACAATTTACTTGCAATTCTCCGAAAATTTACCATATTCAGTAAACAAAAAAGCAATCATTGCACACAAACTCGATACTGCTAATGACATATCATGATTGTTTGACAACATTGACAAAATCCCAACAAAATTCACATGGAATTCTCCGAAAATTTTACTAAATTCAGCAAGTGCTCACCTGCTCAAGAACCTTGGCGGAGCTCTGCTCAACGAGCCTGGTCAAAGTTTCAATCTTGACAAGCATTTTCTCATACAAGTCCTCGACGCCGGCGGTGTAATTCGCAGCCTCCGAACCCATCAGCCTACTGAGGCTTCCAACATCCAAGCCCTCACTGCACATATCCAGTTCGCTCTGATCCTTGTTGTGCTGCTTCAGTTGATCTAAGCTCTCCTCTCCCCTGTCGACATTCATCGGCGAAACCCTAAGCTCGCAGGGCAAAATTGGGAACGGCGAGCTAGGGTTGAAATTCCCGTAATGGGCTCGGAACGCGGGCCCAATGTTGACGATCTGGATCGATTTCGGCTCGAAGGAGTGCTTGGATGGCCGGAACTGATAGGCACGGTACTCGTGAGTGTGGATGGTCTGATCGGTGACCGGAGAAGCGAAGAGGAGAAAGAGGGAGGGGGTGAGAGTTGGGGTGGCGGGGGAGCCCTCGGGAGGGTTTTGGATTGGGAAGTTGAGAGTGGGGTTGGAGGAGAGAGAGTTGGAGACTGAGAATTCTCGGAGGGAGGGGCGGAGGTGGGTTCTGCGGCGGCCGGAGAACCAGCCGAGTAGGTGGGAGGAGGGGGATTGGGCCTGCTGGGCTTGGACGAAGCGGCGGAGGGAGAGGGGGTCGACCCGGCCGGAGGAGTTGTAGAAGGAGAGGGTGGAGCCGGAGCAGAAGAAGGCGGTGACGGTGGCGATGAGAGTGGCGGAGGAGGTGGAATTGGGAGAGTCGTCGGTGAGGGTAGGGGGGATGTGGCTGACATGGCCGAAGATCAGGCCGTCGACGGAGCCTGGGGAGGTGGAGAAGCGTTGGATCATGGAGGCCAGGGCTGGGCCTGACATCGCCACCTTGTCTAGGGAATGGTCTTCCATTGCATGAGCAGATTAGCAGATGGGGAGAGAGAGAGAGAGAGAGAGAGACAGAGACAGAGAGAGGAGAAGAGAGGAGAGTGCGCGAAACAGAAATGAATTAAATGGCAGTCGGTAGCTGACTGACTGGTTTATTTGTAAAGGTTTTATTTTATTTTATTTTATTTTTTACCCTAAAAAAATGTAAAAAGGGTTTTTTACTTGATTTTCAGAATAATTTTTCAAATTACATGGATTTTTTAGATTAAAATTAGAGAAACATATTTTGGAATGTAGGGTTTATTTCTTTTGAAGAAATTTTTTGTCTGGTTTATGTTCGTCACGATTTTTTTTATTAGATTCACGCAGTTATTTTATCGAACTCTTCACTTGCGATCTAATCTCTCAAGTTTTAAAGTATAATTTTTCGAAGTCATATATAATGTGACATGACATTCTCTCATCTAGTTTTGTAATACCTTTCAATAAAAACGAATTTGAGTGATATCTAGGACTAGGAGTGAGTGCTTGCTAAGTAATAAACTAAATCAACTCCTGTAAGTTGTTTGTATGGGCAAGTTCTCTTTTAAGTCTTTAATATTTTCGTGTTATGCGAATTTGTTGTATTTTCTTAAAGATTCTTGGAGATGGGAAACTAAGGGAAACTAATTTCTACTTTTTCAATTTATTTTGGAAATAATTAAACACACAACCATATACTTATCAAAGTTAAGCAACGGTGGTGAATTCTAAGGCGGCTGCTAGTTTCATCATTAGAAACGAGACTGGAGAGGAGACCCCATTGTTGCTGGTGCTAGGTCCTTGGGTGAAAGTTCAATTTGTGTTGCTGAATGCTTGGCCCTGAGGGATGCACTTTGGTTAGCGAGAAGAAGTTTCAAGAAGATCTGCGTGGAAGGAGACTCTAAGTTGGTGATTGATGCTAGTACGGGATCTAGCATTGTTTCCTGGCGTCTCATGTCTGACATTGATGATATCAAAGATTTGCAAAATACTTTTGAGTACATTTTTTGGACACGTGTGTATTGAGAAGTGAATTTTTTGTCGGATGCGATTACCAAAGCTGAATTTCATTATATATTTGATTGTATGAGAACTGGTTGTAATCGTGGTCACTATTTAATTTATGTGTTTCTTTTTTTGCATAAAAGAAAGTTAAGCAATCTCATATTATAACATAATAAAACATAATTATACTGATCATTCATTCTTCTGCTTTGTTAACAGAAACACAACTTGAAAGATTACATTATTATCCCCAACAAAAAGAATAAAAAATATATATAACTAAAACCTGTATTTACATATACCAAAGAATATAATTTAATTTTAATGCCTATACCTCCTCCTAATCCTATGAACAAATTAAGTGATAAGATAACAACAAAACCCAGATTTATCCCAAATAAAGTAATAAACCCTTTTTTACTCAGCTTCTTGTGGCGGTACTTCTGCTCCTCCTTCAGCTGCAGAACCACCAGTTGCCTGATCAGGCTTAATCTCCTCCAGCTGCTGCAGAACCTGCTGAGCTTCCGGCCGCGCAGCCGGCGATGGATCCACACAATGCAGAGCCAACTTCAATGTGTTAAGCAGCAGGTCACCTATGGTTGGCACATCCCTCATGAGCTCCAAGTCGAAAACTTCATTTGTCCACTCCTCTTTCACAATTGATGCCACCCATTGGGGCAAATCCATGCTGTTCATCGGTTCCCCGGGGGATTTTCCTGTCAGCAGCTCCAGTATGAGCACCCCAAGGCTGTACACATCAGTCTTTGTTGTGGCCTTCTTGGACTTTGAGAGCTCAGGTGCGTTGTAGCCGAGAGTTCCTGCAGTGGCGATCACAGTGGTGTTGGCGGCCGCAGTCATGAGGCGCGAAAGGCCAAAGTCCGCAATGTGAGCATTGGTCTGCTCATCAAGTAGAATGTTGCTGGATGTGAGATTGCCATGTACAATGTTCTCGTTGTGGAGGTAGCATAGTCCACGAGTGATGCCGATCGCTATGTTCATCCTTGTTGGCCAATCAATGATGGTGTCTGGCCCTCGAGCTGCATAAGAAATATTCATCACAAACATAAGATGGTTAAGGGGTTAAAAGTGCTTTCCGACAACTAAAAGCGCTTAGGCATGTCATCAAAGGAAATAGATGAGCATAGTTGAATCAACTTACCATGAAGGAAGGATGCAAGGCTACCCTTAGACATGTAATCGAAGACGAGAAGCTTCTCTCCCTTAGGTCCCAAGTAATAAGCCCTCAGAGCCAAGAGATTCGGGTGGCGAATCTTCCCAATTGCTGCAGCTTCAGTTTCGAATTCCTTCTGACCTTTCGTTGTCTTTTCCCTCAATCTCTTCACTGCAACTTCATTTCCTTCCTCTAATGTTGCCTTGTATGCAGTCCCATATGTGCTCTTCCCCATTATTTCAGCAGTGGCACACAGCAGGTCATCAGCTGTGAAAACAAACGGCCCATCAAAGTGCACAAGCTTCCCACCAGCTTCACCGCCATATTCAACTCCGGCACTACCAGGAACTGCCTTGGCAGCGATCCCCGCATCAGCGGCCTGCTTAGCCGTTGTACCATTCATACCTTTTGAAGCAGACCTTTTCCTCACCAAACAAACAAGCAAAATGCAGCAGAGTAGAAGCAGAACCGCCAGGAGGGCACCCGCCGCTATGAGAATTTTGTCCTTCGTACTAAATTTGTGGTGATGCTTTTTCTTCAAAGGCTGCTCTGCTGGCGGAGAAGATGGAAGAATCTGAGGCGGGGGAGAAGAACACGGAGTTGAAGCGCTGTACCCACACAGCTGAAGATTGCCCGCAAAAGAGCTAGAATTGAATTTTTTCGAGAGGAGAGAAGGGACGGGGCCAGAGAGATTGTTGTGAGAAACATTGAAGGAAGTGAGGTTGTCTAAGCTGGAAAGTGAAGCAGGAATTTTGCCACTGAATTTGTTTTCGGATAAATCGAGTTGGTAAATTCCAGAGATATTGCCAACAGATGCTGGAATGTGGCCACTGAAATTGTTTTTCTTCAAGTTAAGTACTGAGAGGTTCTGCAACCTTTCCAGGCCTTCCGGGATTTGGTTATTGAGGCGGTTGCCCTCGAGGCTCAACGAAACAAGGGAGGAGAGGTTGGAGAAGCTAGAAGGGAAGCTGCCATTGATGGCATTGTTGGATAAGTCTAGCTTTTGGAGCCTTGTGAGCTCCCCTATTTCATCGGGAATGGTCCCGGAAATCTGGTTGTTGTTCAAATAAATCTCTTCAAGAAAACCCAATTTGCTCAGAGAACTTGGAATAGTTCCGGAAATCAGATTATTATCAAGGGTCAGGATCGTAAGTTTGTAACTATGATTTCGATATCCGGCACCCCAAGTGCTTGGAATAGGACCAGAGAGGTTGTTGTGTTGGAGGGCAAGGATGGTGAGAGAAGGGAACTTGGTGAGACTAGTTGGGATGAAACCCGAAAGCGAATTGAAGCTCAGATTAAGTCTGTACAGCTTGGTAGAATTTGCAAGACTAGAAGGGATTGCACCAGTAAGCGAATTATTGCTGAAATCAAGAGTTTGAAGAAGAGGGCAGTTACCAATCGAAGGCGGGACAGAACCCGAAAGCCGGTTGTTGAAGAGGTAAACCCCTCTGAGATTGGGAAGGAAGCCAAGAGACAAAGGGACAGGGCCAGCCAAGACATTGTCGTGCAGGCTGAGCTTCCGAAGCGCTTGCAGCTGCCCAATCTTTTCCGAGATTCTGCCCCCGAGCCTCTTCCACGGAAGCTGGATTGCAATGACCTGTCCGTTCACACACTTGATCCCTGCCCACCAGCCCAAGCAGGCTCCATGTCCGCTGTCATTCCAGCTGCGCAGTACACCGGTGAAATCAACAAGCTCGCGCTTGAATGCTCGAAGAGCTTGGTAATCGGACTGAGTCACAATCACTCCATCATTCCCTCGCTGGCCCGAAACAGGCTGGTAAGCGACAATTAATAGCTGAAGAAAGAGCAAGGCATGGATGACAAACAACAACTTATTTTCCATGAACATCCAAGGACTGCAATGTCCAGGAAGATTCGAAGATGCTGGAGAAAATAAGCGAATGGAAACCCGAAGAGAAGATTAAAGGAGTGAGCTTTTTTCGGGTTGAGCTCAAGTTGTGAACTTTTTTTATAATTTGTGCAAGTGAAGAAATGAAATGGAAGATAAATAAGGAGGGAGAAATATCTGAGTGAGGGAACAAGTGAGGTCGGAGACAGAGTCAATTCTTCATGTGTTGTTTATCAGTTAACGGCTAGTTTTTTTGTGTTGTGGGATTTCCACCATATAACGGCTTGGGTTGAAAAACGTGGGTCGTCTCCTCACTTGACTGGAATCCAACGGCTATATTATTATTTGGCATCCAATTCCAATCCAATGCTGCAAGTACGGCGAAATGACCATAATAACCTCGGCCTCCGTGGGAAGTACCAAACTTTTGCAGACGTCCTAGGTTGGTTCGAGATCAATGATTCCCCCCTAAAAGTTTTTCCTTTTGCCTTTTGCGTGGCATCAGCATGAACGAAATTCACCCTAATCTGGTTCCGATAATCATCGACATAATCGTGATAGTAAGAGAGTCGGATTTCATCCCGAAAGCACACGGTTTACGCAACATCTGGTAATCGCATTTGTAAACACAAACTGCGGTACGATCAGTGTTCCGCTGGCACAAGTAGCATGCTTTTCATCAAACGTGAGGTTCGAAAAAAATACGAAGGGGTTCCCCGAACAACCAAATCAAATGTGTTGAAAGTAAACTTGGAAGAGCCAAAGACTTCTGCTTGACATAAACAGATCAAATGGAAGAAAAAACAGGCTACTTTCTCAATCTTTTAACAGCAAGAACACAAACAAGGGCACAGGAAGAAAACCCAGATTTAGCATTGCCCAAACAGATAACAACGCGATCTTTACACAACACCCCCATCAGCGTTCTATAAAAACCGTACACCACTAAGACAATGGTACATGAATTACGCATCCATAGAATAAAAATCAAGAACGAAAAGATTTCATCACATCGTGGATGAGGATATGCTCCCATGATAACCGAAGTCTAACCCATCATCAAGACCGGGTATCAGCAATGGCATCGCATATCATGATCCATACTTGCAAAAGCAAAATGAAACCTGATTGAGGCACGTTTGCTGACTATCACATAGATGAAAACATCATTTTTGATCGAAAAAGACATTATCGACTACATAGATAATAGATTAATCGGCAATCTTCCTAACAAAAGCAAAACCGAAATGGTAACAATGTAGCTGCTAACAATCTCAAACACAGGAAAAGTATCAAAGACTGCTATCTTTTGATTGGATCAAAGATATTGCACAAGATAATAACATTCATTCACTCATACAAATTAACTAGCCAAGGCATTCGTGTCTGAAAAACGTGTTCATAGAGATGAACCCAGAAGATGCACATTGCAGATTTTGCAGATAGTAGAGCAAAAAGAATCATTTATATCATAGATCTACCAAATGAAAGGGACAAAAGTTCGATTGATAGATCTACCAAGAACCATGAAAAAACATGAATTCGCTATCTAATCAGAACTAAAGTACACAGATGCATACAAATTGGTCAATAAAATCCAGCCTACATATATTTATATAACAAAAACTTCAAATTTATTAATTTTTTGTGGTTTTGAGAGCAAGGTTTTATGTCAATTCAACTAATTATACCATCATGATCTTGATCGCGATCCAATCACAGTGGGGAGATACATCAGATCAACCGCGAGCGGCGACAACGGCGGGCGATGTGGCGGCAGCGACATTGGAAGCAGCGCCGTTGAGGAAGGAGAGGAAGCCGGTGGAGGCGGAAGGCTCTTGCTCGTCAAGGAAGAGGTCCTCGGGAACCCTAAAGGCGCCGTGAGCGAAGACGACTGCGGCACCCACGAGGAGAGCGGAGATGAGGACGGATCCAACGGATGTGAGGAAGACGACGAAGACGGAGAGGGCGGTGAGGCCCAAGAGGGTCTGGGTGTCAGAGAACGTGCGGCCGAAGATGACGAGGGGCTGATCGGAGGGGCGGAAGAGGTAGAGGAAGAGCCAGGCGGCGAGGAGGCCGAGGAGGACGAGGAGGGAAAACGGGTGGGTGAAGAGGGAAACAGCAACGGTGAGGGCGAGAACAGCGAGGTAGTTGACGCGGAAGTAGGAGTAGTTCTTGCGGACGCGGACGGTGGCGTCGGAGAAGGATTCCGGCTTGGCGAAGGCGGATCGGTCGAGGAGCTCGGACCAGGGGCGGCGCTGGGCGAGGCCGTTGCGGCAGGTGTCGGAGATGTGGTTGATGAAGGCGCGGAAGGCGGGGGTAGCGATGGGAGCCTGGGACTGGGCCGTGCCGCCGCCGACGGCTGTTGCGGTTGTAGAGACCGGGAGGATCGGCGGGGGTGTCGGAGTCGACATTTTACGTTCTGGTGTCGATGGATCTGGATTTTCGGTCTCGGATCTCTCAGATAACTTTTCGGGGGAATTTGTGGAAAAAATTTAGGCGGTTTTGGTTAAATAACGGGGGAGGGAGAAGGGCTAAGTTTAGAGGACTTGTGAGGTTCTGCTTGCTTCGTCGTTACGTTTCGCCCACGGAAAGTCAACGACGAAAACCGGGTCAAAAATATTTTGACACCCCGTTTGGTGAAAGGTGGCTTTTCTTCTTCTTACTGTTTGCTCGGAGGGTTCTACTTGTATCGTTTGAGGGTCTCTCAGCCGCGTAAATCGTCAGAATCCAAACGGACGGCGTAGATGTAGCGGGAACTTAATTGAACTCTTTCCACTCGTTTTCTTGTTTTTATTTACTTATTTACCTTCTTTTTTTTCCATTAATTTCATTGCTGATTAATTACTGTTTGCTCGGAGGGTTCTACCTGTTTATCGTTTATAGCCAAAATTTAGCTTTTAAATTTATAAATGTCAATTTTTATAAAAAATCTCATATCTACCCAAAACCTCACATTAATATACCAAAATACCTTTCTAATTACAAAACCACACAACAAAGAGATGTTTTTTCTGTTCGTTCTTTTTTGTTCTGTTGGAATCGAGCCCATTGTATTCTCAAGTTCATTTCATAATTGACAAACTTACAACCATGTCCATGAAGAAAATTACACAAAAATACAATTTATGTATGTTTTTGTGTAAGATTCAATTGGTATTTTGCAGAAACTTTCATGGAAATTGCCATTAATGTTCTCATGGCATTCTGCATATTAGTTGGATCACCAAAATCAGATTAGCTATTTAATTAAGAGATGGATATTGAGCATGAAAGGCGGCATGCCCAGTCCAACTGGATCCTTTTGATTTAATGGTCATTTCCATGGCTCTCACCTGTTCTAATAGTCTAATTTATTCTTTGAACTTTATACTTGTGGTGGAGTTCTTCGAATTTTATACTTAGGATAGACAAGTAGAATGCGTTTCCATCTTCGCAATGGTGCAGCTGATGTATATTCATGGTGTTTTCCTTGTTCAACCATGGCTATAACTAATATAGATTCATTCGTGTCCAGTTTCCCAAAACCTCATTAACAATAACACAATATTCAAAAGGGTTTTGACGTAACTATGTGTAAATTTTAAGGGCAATTGGGTCTATTAAAGTAGAATTTTGGCTATATTTGAAATATTTTATAAAAACTGACATTTTTGAATTTGCATGTTAAATTTTTGCTATATACAATAACTTCTCAATCTAAGAGACAAAGTGTGTACAAACAGTCTATAACTTTTTACGATACTAATAAATTTATTCAACGACGTTACAGTGCACCATATAACAGCATTTGACATCGTGCAATGTAATTGTTAGACGTTGAGCACCAAGGGGAGGAGGTTGTGATGCCACTTTCTCACAACTCACAAGATTTGCACATGCATTTGAGTAAAACAAACGAAAGAACCATCCTAACTAATACCAGAGGCAGACATAGTATGCTAACAGATGCAATTTAGCTACACAGATTTTCAACCCAAGGTTCCAAACACAACATTTAACAATTCCGCCGATTAACCACGGACAGAGTTCTGGAAAGTATAAACACAGTTACGCAGATGGGGACTAGATCAAGAACAGATTGGTAATAATGTGCTTCTATGAATTGCAGGCATGATGTGCAAGAAACTGTGCCTATTCTCCCTCGAGAAAGTCCGATTTCTAATATAGACTTAGAAAACAAATCCGAGTTTAAGATATAGAACAGACCCGGACAGATGCAAACACCAGATAAAATGGATGAACATAACACCAGGATTGCCAACTACGGGGTTCCATAACATCATTGATCAGTACCAGATGAAAATAACTTATGCCAAACGGAGAATACAACAAGCCTTCAAACATTCCATTAGGTTCTACTTAAGCATACATACGGAAAATGACAATCAAGTCGTCTGTGATTTCAAAGTACTGTGATAATAATACGAAACCACCACTACATATAAAGCTGTCTGAAAGTTCATGGCGAACTTGAGACATTGTTCAAATGGTAAAACGTACTCTAAAAGGTAGACCCGTTCCATCCAAAGTTGGAACCCTGCAGAATAGCAAACATCGGAATCATCAAACATAGGAACAAGAAGAATAAATTGCTACTAAACATGAGTTTGGTTCCTGCGAGAAGCTAAAAGGAGCAGTGCTTGAGGTTTTAAACAGTAAAGATTTATTTACATGATCTAGTTCTGGTGTAAAGCATGCAAACACTGTGCATATTCTTGACTCTGATGGGCCTAAACAAACAGGAAGAATGCAATGAGAAGAAGCCATGCATATGCAAATGACCCTTTCTATGGAAAATTAAAAGGGCGAGATGTTGGCTTGCCTTGGTGTCATAGAACTTGAGAAAAAATCGTGACTTGGGCACAGACAACTTTGTCTCAAGAATTGCGGCAATTGCAGCACTTAGCTTCTTGTTCACATCAGGATTAAGGCCACCAATGGAGACCAACTCAGCATATGCAGCTGGCTGCTCAGTCCCACCAAAAGATATGGGTACGGATCCCTTCAGCACAATCATCACATACTGCATATCAACACATTCAACAGGATCACCATCAACCAAAGGATAAAAAGTTTAACCCCAAAAAGTCACTATGAACTTAAAATGTATAATTCTCGTCCAATATCAGTAGAGCATTAATTTTTTTCTCAGCTAATTGAGGGATAAAACGACATTGAAGTTATCATCAAAAGGCATGCCTATGAGGCTATAACTCAAGGGAAGTGATTTTCGCAAACCCTATTTCTCCTCCTACACACCATGCTTACGGCCTTTTGATTGAATAAATTAAAGGATAATCAAGGGACAGAAATAACCAAGCTTGTACAGAGGAGAGAACTTGTGTCCGAAATCATTTTCCTAACTCTATTATTACGCTCATCCATGACTAACATTCCTTCTGGGAGTGATTACGGCAGGAAAAAATCACTTCTAGTGTGATCAGCAAAATTGAAAAGTTCTTAAGTGATTACAGGCAGGCATAAACCCTAAGGCTATTCGACCGACAAAACATAAGAATTAGTGGGAGCTGAAAAATAAATTTTTCTTTCTATTCTAAGTGAAGGGCAGGAGAAAGAATCTTGCATCTATCTCGAGTTGCTCCCTTATCCAGGCGATTCGTTCTATTCTCTCTGAGGTCGGGTACTGGTAGGTGAAGCATCTAGCTTAGGGGTTTGAGTCGAATCGCTGAAAGGCCTTTGTTAGTGATTCTCCAATTTCGTAAAACAAGCCCTAAGAACTACATTATCTCCAAAACAAAACAAAAAAATCCACAATCCCTAACAAGTTCAACTTGCTAAGTAATTTTTACCATTTTTCTGAGTGTTCAAGTTATACATCCTAGCAGTAAAGAAATCCCCCAAAATTACTTGGTCGAAATTCCTGAACAAAAAGTGAAAATTACCAAAACGATTTTACCCTAGTTTTGTTTTAGCAAATAGGTAGCTAAAACCAAGCTAATTCACATATATACTCTTAATTCATCAAAAATTAATGAAACTAATTTAAAACATGAATACAGAAATACATGAAATTTACAATTTAGTACAAATATTCTAAAATATCAGTAAAATGTTTGTAAATGTCTGTGAGAGAGAGAGGGAGAAAGTCGTACAGCCTCGGGCTTGCCGATGATCTTGGCAACGGTGGAGGTGGCTTCGGAGAGGATGGCGGAGGTGTCCACGCCGTCCAGGTTCACGTTAGCTGAAATGTTCAGGCACGGCATCGTTTCGTCTTCCCGATCCTTCTCTCTCTCACTCTCTGGCTGTTTTCTGCAAATGCGTTGGTAAATAAAAACCCTCACCCTCCCTCAGTCTCTCTCCCCTTCTGTTGCAAGAAGGAGGGAGGATAATATCCAAAATGCCCCTTGTGGGTCCGGCATAATATTTTCACTCTTTGGGCCCATTCTAGTACATCAGATCCGATGATCGGCCCAGAAGAGGGGCAAAGCACGACTCCTGTATTTGCATTTCTGGGCCTTCTCGTGTTTAGACTAAAAGTCCTTCAGTTGACTAGGTTTGAAAACTGAGGTTCAAAGGTTGGGTTCGAAGACAGAGGTTTGAAGGCAAAAAACGGATTGCAAAGATCTGCTGGAGAAATTGGATCAATTTGGGTTTTTTCAAGCACTACTCTCTCTTTTGATCTTTGGGATCCAAGCAACGAACTTATCATCTGGGATTTTAACAATTTGTCTAGTTTAAAAGATTTGCTGGAAAATTGGATTGTTTGGGTTTATTTTTAATTGGGTTCAACTGGGTTTTCTGGATTTGAATAATTGGTGATATAGATCGGTTCTTTTGTTTTGGTCATTTTTTATTGTACATTTATTCTTCGAATTTATGTTGTTCTTACATTGAAGATAAAGATTTGCAAATGTTGATTGTGCTTTTCTTCAATGGATATTTTACAAGCTGTTTGGTTGTTGAGAAAACTAACGAAGAATCGTAATTTTATTTGCCATAGATTGTGGGTTATGGATGCATGTTTGATTCCAAATGTGGTTGCAATGTCTGAAAATTAGTTGAGTTTCTTTCACATAGTTGAGAGCTCAAAAGCCCCCATTTCTTTCAAACATTGATGGGTATTTCATTATCCTCATTTCTAGTCCGACATTGCACCAAACGCTTCACTAAGTTAGTCCAGCTTAGTCTAATCTAAACAAGTCCAGCTTAGTCCCTGCAATTAGTCCAGTCCGAAACAGTCCGGTGCAACAAACGCACCCATATGGACTAACTTGAGTCAAAGTTTTGTTGGTTTTTTAGTATAAAAATTGAAGTTTAAAATAGGATTGCTGAAGTTTTTCCAACAATTTGACTAGTTTGTCACAAAACATGTGAATAGTTGGTGATAAATGAAAGGACACAACTAGGGATGGGCAAAATACCCACGGTTATGGATAACTATGGTTACCCTCCCATTTAAATTTCATGATTACGGTTATGGGTAACCGTTTAGATAATTAAACGGTTATTACCCGTGAAATTTAAATAGGTGGTTATGAGTATTAAATGCGGTTATAAACGAGTAACCGTTTACCTATTTATTTTATATATGTAATGTTGAATATTTAAAAAAAAAAAAATATATATATATATATATATATATATATATATATATATAGACACACACATACGGAGCTGTTTGACAGGGGATGGGAATATATATATATATATATACACACACACACACAAACACATACGGGGCTGTTTGACAGGGGATGGGAAGTTGGGTTATTAACCCAACAATCACCTCTCTTCAATTTGAATATTGCATCTTTCTATTTTTATTTTTTTTTTGGAAAACTGGTACAACAGAACCTGGGCTAAGAAGCCAACCAAACAGAAAGCCAACACAAGGCAAACAACAAGCAGAAGCTAGAAAATCCTTGCAGAGATTAATATTATGACAATTTTTTTTTTAATTTTTAAGTTGTTAAAAAACATGTAGACGGGTGAAAAAAATGTTATGGTAAAAAAAAAAGGATAAATGAGTTAAAGAGGGTAAATGGGAAACGAGTATTAAACGGTTACGGTTAAATGGGTATGCGGTTATGGGTATGGTTAACCGTTTATAAATGGTTATGGGTATGGGTATAACCGTTTAGGTAATTACTTAATGGGTAAACGGTTATGCGGATATGAGCATAAACGGTTATAGGTAAATTAACCGCGGTTACCCGTCCGCATAACCATTGTCCATCTCTAGACACAACCCTCCTCATAGAGAGGAAAACTACTCCCTCAAAGATGCATATGGTATGGTCCAGCCTAACACCACCCGGTGGTGAATGCTATGTAGCTGGGACGCATAAATGGTAAACTTTCCGGATTCAAAGCAACGGTGCAATGAATTTCATCTTTTCTTTTTGCATGTCACTCAAATGTCATGTCTTTCGAGGTTTTTTGGTACTATTATCCGCAATTAAAAAAGAATAAAAGAATTTTAACGAAAAGTTATCAGTACTGTTTATTTCAACGAAATATTACATTTTTACACTATAAACCCTTATAGTATTCATTTTACCATTTATTTTGTCATTATTGTTAAAACTCAAAGTTTTTAAACTTTTTTCATTAGTTTTCCTAAAAAACAATGTTTGTAAATTATGCACTTTTCTTAAATATATTTTTTGGCAAAAAAAAAAGAATATATATATATAATTTAAAGTGTGTAATGAGTTTTTTGTAGTGTTAATAATAACATTTTTTTTTTCTCGTGGATCTCTCGTTGGTGGTGGTGGGTGGGGACCCAAATCTCTTTTCTCCCTTTCATCTATGATTCCACCATTTGGGACTTGAGTTGACGGACTTGAGTTCAGATCGTATAGGACTACTTTATGAAGCATCTTTGTTCCTAAGGGCATTTGTTAGAAACATATTGAAAAATTTTATTAAAAAATTCAAGTGCAAGTTCTTTTTAGAAAAGCAATTGGGAGTGCTTTCTAAATGTTTTTTTTTTTTTGGAAAGACCTCGTATGTTGCAAAATCATTTTTAAATCTTTTCGCCAACAAAAACAGAAATATTTTTAATTACCAGAAAACATTTTTTACTGTTCTAAAAGCAATTCTAAACAAACTCGTATCTATCGTATATAACTTTTGGATTGAGATCAAAATCAAATTTGAGTTTTGTGTCTATGGTTCATTGGAGAAGCCCTCATCTGTATGGACCCATATGAAAAGTTAGCCTATTGCGTGGATGACAAGAAAAAAGTATGTTCCCAAATATTATTGGACTAGATAAAGAACTTCACTATTTGGAATTGCTACTATTCAGTTGTTGATTTTTTGCATCACAAGTTCACACCGTGCATAAAAACAATAGATCGGATTTATCATCCCTTATTTTGTTGAAGAACAACATTAGGTATTTTCATTTTACAGTTTGGATCCTGTAGGAGTACTTAAATCAACAACTTTAAGAAAAAATCGGGTTTTTGGGATCGAAAGCTTGGACTCAAAAATCGTGCCGAGAGTGGCGATCAGCTGCCTCTTCACGGTCGTGGTAATGCCACCCATTGCTACTAACTCGCCATATGATGCCGGTATAGTGGTACTCTTCCCGAACGATATGGGCACCGATCCCTTTAGTACCACCATCACAAACTGCAAGCAAAGAGACGTTCAATATTTAAAAAAAAAACAGTGAGCATTCGAGGAATGCTGAGTATAGCCGTTCATGTGCGAGTCAATAACTCTTAATCATTACTGATGCATTGTCAAGCGCCTACATGGCCGAGACAGAACCACTCGCATATGGACGACATATACTCGAGTACAACCCTAGATAAGATCAGCTGGCACGTAAGAGTCAAATTAGGCAGAAATGCGTAAGCAGTAGTGACTATTAAGTGAGGAAGTAGTGCGATTGCAACCAAATGGACAGGACAGCTACTCCAGTGCCTTATATTGTGTCAACAAGTGGTCCTTAATCACTCCTAATTAATACACTAGTTAATCAGATAGCAACTGACTTTTAGAATTTAAAACCCTAATCTCCTCGTCAACCGGACATCTTCAATCACTGCTAGAGTTTCCTACCCCAAAAACAAACGTTAAAAAAAAATAAAAAAATAAAAATAAAAATCACTACCAGATTGAATAGAGTCTCTCAGCAGCCCTTGAACTTCAACAGAAGGGCTTCGGCTAAGGCAGGAGAATAACTTACTTACATTCGAAAAGTTAATGCGGCGATAACAACAACCTATAAGTAATACATCATGTCATCGCAAAGTTAAACGCGTGAAAGTATATTATTGGCTTGGAATGTTGACACAGTGACATACTAGGTGTTGTTGTTTCTCATTTTTGAACCATCAAAAAATCCCCTTATTCGATCAGATTATGACATGGCATCCCCATCTGCTTAAGCTGACTTTCAAACTTGGCAGATGAATGAACAGAACCCCAGAATTACCATTTTACAGAGATGAGATTTTGATGCTGGTTAATTGATTAGAGAAACGTTCTTTCGATTCTATAACTCAAAAGACTTATTGAAAAAAAACCAATCCAGATGAAATCCCACTTCTGAATAAAGAGCAAAACGAAAACAAGACAGAATAAGTGATTCGCAGAACCCAAAAGGATGTTCATATCTCAATGCTACATAAACAATCAAAACCCTAGGTTTAGACTCTAGAAATAATCACTTGTACATTAGAGAACTCTGGCCACTCAAACGTTACCTAATTTGGGTTGTAAACAAAAAGTTAAACCTATTGTTCTTTACAATTAACGGTTAACTAACAGACGCTGCAAACTGTTGACACCCGATTTCCAACATAAACTGTATTTTTGTGTGAGAGAGAGAGAGAGAGAGAGAGAGAGAGCTTACATTTTCGGGCTTTCCAGTAATGGCAGAGATGGCTTTGGTGGCTTCGGAAAAGATGGAATCAGCGTCGACTCCGTCAAGGTTGACGTTGGTGGAGATATAAAGGCAAGGCATGTTTATGAGCTTCTGATCTTCCTTCTTTTTGGTTTTTTTTGTTGTTGAGTTTTCGACTTCCAAAACCCAAAACTTGGTTGTGAATTTATATTGGGCAATAGCATGGGTTAAAGCTTGAGATTAGAACGAGACAACGGCTCCTTATTAAAAGAGCAAGCCCACTTCATAAAATCTACACGTTTTCCTCATTTTGCTTATACGAGACAACGGCTCCTCATTTTGCTTATACGAGACACTAAATTTTATAAAAGAGAAATGACCATACATTTGGTAACCTCATAACTTACGTATTATTGAGATGACTCAATGATGAAACAACGTTTGCGGCTTGCTTTTAAATTTGGGAAGTTTAACGAAAAACACCTGGTACTGTTCACTTTAACGAAAAACCACATTTTTACACTAAAAAGTCAATCATGGTACTATTCACTTTACCCTTTATTTTGTCCTTATCATTAAAACTCAAAGTTTTCAAGCCCTTTTCATTAGTTTTCCTTTTAAATTTCGATACTAAATTATTCAAACGTTGGTGGCTATGTAGCGGTATAATCTAACAGTATACATTTTCATTTATAAGTGAAAAGTTTAAGGTTCGATTTTCGTGAATGATGAGTTTAATACTAAATATTCCGCACTTGTTAACGTAAATAATGGTGCATAACAATAGGGTACGTGTCATGACAGTTTGAACTCAATTATTAATAATGAAAATGCCAGTTACTTTTTCACAACGAATTTAGGCTTAAACCTTACGGAAAGGGATTCGGAGAGGATCCCTTTCCACCACATTTAGTTCGAGATCCGGACCGTTGGAATTTGATTCAACAACTACATTTATTATAACTTTTAAAGGGCCCATTGTTTGTAGCCGTTGAATCAAATTTCAACAGTCCAGATCCCGAATTTGATGAATTTAGTGGAAAAAAATCCGGAGATGATCCATTTCCAAACCTTACCATCTCACTTACCTTTTCAATTACAGTATTTTAATCCTCAAGTTGACATGTATATTTTCTCGAGTTGTCATGTTCATTTTCTCTTACCCATAATAAATAAACCAAATTAAATATAAAATAAAATTATAAAGTTCTAGCCCCACCCACTATTTTGAAAAAAAACACAAAACAAAAGGCAAGTAGAGAAGATTACTACTATCATTCATCTTCGGAAATCTAACAAAAATAGAAAAGCGTGTGATATCCACACACCATATTTTACTTCTCACACACTTTTTTAATTTTCGGCTGTTAGATCAGATGAATTGAAAAAGATCAATGGACATAAATTAATAAGGGATATGTGTGGATAGCACACCCCAAATAGAAAATGACTAGAGAAACCAAAACAAAAAACAAAACGAAAACGGGCAAGTCGTAGATTTCTCTAATAATTAGAATCATCCTCTTTAACTCATTTCATCTCGGTTTAAAAAAGAAAAACGAAAAACTAAACAACAATCCCCACATAACAAACCGTCACTACCCCTCTTTTGTGGCGGTTTGCCGCCGCCTCTCCCTGCACTTTATAACTAAAACAATGTAAATTATGCCCTTTAAAAGTTTGACTTTTCTTGCTAAGTCTAGTCTGCCCACATTGAATATAAATAATTTATACAACCATGAGAGTTCTAGAATACAAATCATTTCTCCCCTCCTCCCCGCCGCCGCCGGTTCCGCCGGCTGCTCCCCAATGTGAACAAGCACCTTCCCAACGACAACGAGTCAGCAACACGACTCTCTCTCTCTCTAGGTTATGCTTTGGCCTAGAATTAATTTTAAAGTGGGATTTCACCAATGAAATTCAACCCATTAGCAAGTAATTTGCTTGGGAATGAGAACTTTTTAACATCAAATTCCCAAGAGAAATACTAAGAATACGCTTTTAAAAGTAGAACTTTCTAATGTGATTTTACCAATGAAACTAAAACGTAATGCCAAATACACATTTCTTGTATTTAAAACTAATAAGGGCATATGTCACTTAGTAATATGGTCTGGTGATATTCATTTTCACTTGTAAGTGAGTTATGTTTGATTCTCGCAAAAAGCGAAGTTAAACCACATTATTATGGTAAGCCCATTGTAAAGCTTAGTTTACTCCTCCACCCCTTAGTGTAAATACTATCGTTTGTTAAAAAAAAAAAAAAAAACTAATAAGGGTATCTTCAATGGGAGATGTAAATTGTCTTGGAATGGACAATTTATATTTTTTTTTTCAACAAACAATATTATCTATACTAAGGAGGAGAGATATGGACTAAATCTCGCAATGAACTAGTAATAATGTTGTTTGAATTTTCCTTTGGCGAGAATCGAATCTAAAACATCTCACTTACAAGTAAAAAGGAATACCACAAGACCGCAGTACTAAGTAGCGGTTCATAAGTTTTACTTCAGTGAGATGGGAAAACCTTTTCTTTTCTTTTTTGGACATACATGAATTAGTAATTAATCTCCTTCTTTTAGAGCAACTTCAAATCTATTTTTAATTGACTAGTTATTAATTCATGTATGGCCCAAAATGTCAACTGAAAATAGATTTGAAGTTGTTGTCAAATTTGACAGCAAATCAATTCATGGCACGGTCATGTCATGGAAGAATTAACATTTCGTTTGGAAAATACTACTATTGTCTTTTTTTCTTGTTATTGGTGATGTTGGCTTTTTCACATTTTCTCTTAATATGCTCTTATGCATCTTTGGTACCATATGAGGCATCAACTTAATTTTAGCCGACCCAAATTGTACCAAAGCATAACCTATACTGTGAAAGTTCGAACTCAAATAGAAAATTCCAAACATCCGCTTGCTTTTCACTAAATTAATTCCTCGTGATTTTTGGGTATCAAGTATTAAAATGTAATTAAATGTGGACTACTATTATATATCAAGTGGCATGCATAGAATACAACTTACTCAGGAGCGACCGTACGCAATGGTCTATGCATTGTTGATCTGTGTAAATAACATGATTGGTCCCTGATTAGGATATAAAAGCAATAATTAGTGACGAAATTGACCAAACAATTAACGGTGCGAGCATGATGAAATGACCCAATTAGCAATTAGGAAAAGATCAAGTCATACTTTCAACGATTTAGAGGCTTCTAATTTTTTTTCAAGTCACCATATATATATGATTTAAACATCAAGAAATGCACTCGTTTTTTATGATTGAATGTGTTTCAATAATACAAAGATTAAACCATGCTTTTTACGTTGACGTTTAGTGTGAAGAGCTGTATTTTCTTTTCAGACACAAATCAATATGAGGAAAAGAACAATCGAACATGGAATACAGATACATCGATAGATACATCCAATAACTTGAATCACTAACTTTTTTACTTAACAAGAGGGAACATGGGAATAGGGGAAGTAAGGAAAGGAAACTATATCCACTAGTCTTCCCAAGGTGATCCTCATTCTTGATTTTTTAGGTATCCAACGTAACCTATAAATTGAAATGATTCCAATACTCAAATTTAAGTAACATATAGAACTCAAGAATTAGAACGATTCCATTTCTCATTCTTGATACGTAAGTAAACACGTCGTAGGAGTTATATTACATGACTTTGAACATACTTTAATTATAGAAAAAGTTTCATAAGTTTAGTTAATTTGCACTAATCAAACCTTTTTAATAATTAAAGCAATAAAGGAAGATTTAGCCCACCTATTTGGGAACGTCCATTGGCTTATCGTCCTTCTCAACAAGATCGCAAAAGACTACAATTATTTATTTATCAGGAGGTATGCTAGCTAGCTAGCTTTATTTATTTATTTATTATTATTATTATTATTATTATTATTATTATTTTGTGAAGAAAAGTTTAGGTGGTGATTGATTACTCTCATCATCAACGTTAGGATATACTCACAACCTCGAGCTGTAAAAACTTACATATGACACCTAACTGGCAGTTATTACCTATATGAATTTACGTAAGAATTTATATCACGCACCAATAAGAGTACTGTTAGCAGGACTCAAACCTTGATAAGACACATAAGACAGAAACCTTACTAAATGAGCCAACCCATCGTTGGCATATGCTAGCTAGCTTTATTTAACGCCATGAAATATATGGTTATATTTTTATTCAATTTCATGGTGGAAACACATTTGCTTCAAAGTAAGGGTTATGGCTACGCCACATTCCATTATTAGAGCAGATAATCTTCTTTTCCACCACCCCAAGTGCTTCAAATAAAATACATCCAGCCTTCGTTAACCAATAGTCTCGCGTGCAAATAAATTAAAAAAAATATTTAGATTAGTTAAAAAGCTAAATAATGTGTTTCCACGTTTGAATCCTCCATCAAACAATTTAAATTACTTTAAAATCCATTGTAATTATTACGAGTTTAAAATTGAATATTGTTTGTCTAAATAAGAAGGTTAAAGTACATATATATAATGGTGGGTAGCCTCTTGTCACACGTGTAACCGTTTGACAATTGGTCTTACATTTTAAATTAAGTATTTTTTAATGATTTTTTTGTTAAAAAATAGGAAATTTATGTTATTTTTTATATATTTTTTTATCAAAAAAATTATTCAAAAATAAATTGGAAGTCAACCATAAAACCCACTAAGGGGTGGAGAAGTAGGCTAAGCTTTAATTCAAAATTAAAATGTGTTCAAAATTAAAATGTGTTGAATTACTTTAACTCCTCTTAATTCAATTTTAATTTTTGAAATTCTTGAGGCAATTTATGGTTTTTTTTTTTTTTGAAAAATTTAGAAAAATAACCACAATTTGAACTCTATATGGAATTATAGTCACCATCTAAATAGGCTTGGAAATGGAAGACACGTGCAAATTCTTTCTCTTCATAGAATCCAACCAAATAGAATTGAAGATTTGAGCTAAATTGTATATCTGTAACATAAAATCAAGCATTCAATTCTTGCAATTGAATTCGGAATCCAAATTCTTTGATTGAATTTTGGTTAAAGATTGAAAAGCTACAATTGACACACCCTGATCTAGATCGAGGCACGCTGGCCGTCACGTGAAAGTGACGTAGCCATGTGCGCAGTGCGGAAAGACATTGATAAAACAAAAAGCGAATAAGATTTAAGTGTGAATATACACAATCAGAGCATAGGTAGCCTAAGTGCAGTCCAACAGGACAAATACTAATGATATAATACCAAAGGTGGTTCTACATTGGTGATAATCTGTCAAAACCTCAATGAAATATAAAACCAACGGAAACTCGCTGGAAAAATTACAATAATCCGGCCACCTCTGCAACTTGTCAAACCCGAGCTTCCTAACGTCCAAAACACTTCAAAATCCTTCCTTAAGCTTCGACAACAAGTTCTAAGGCTCCCTAGGACCTTCAAACTCAATGAAATCTTTGCGATCACGACTGAGCTACTATGCACCTCTTCGAGGGTTTCCTGGTTCCCTAGCTTTCGAAGCTTTCACGTCCAACCAAAGGTATAGATCGACTCCTGAGCTTGCAAAGAGTCCAAAAACACCAACCACAACCTCGATCCGTGCAAGAAAGGGTGGGTTAGGAGTTGTCCATACGATTGTACGGAAAATGGGAAAAATCCGAGAGAGAACAGAGAGAGAGTCAAAGGGAGTGGTATGGGTGTGTGTGTGTGTGGTCTAGTTTTGGGCTACCAACCAACAAACAAAAGCTTACTTCCTATTGGGTCTAAAAACTTAGGTAAAACATGTCATGGTCCAAATCCTTAGCTTGTTTACACACACACAACCACTAAACGCTCAAGGGCAATAAAGACATTTTACATTATCAAAAATATATTTCGGGACGAGCTGTCACAACAATCCAAAAGCTAAAAGTTAAAAGCCAAAGACCAAGAGGCAACCTTTTTACAAGTTGAAATGGGGTGGTGTACAATGGCTTGCCTGAAACGGAAACCCTATGTCGTGATGGATTGGAGATCTCAGCTCCTCGGAGGAAAGCTGAAAGTTTGAAGCTTTGGAGGTGGAGGAGAGAACCTCATGGGTATATTAGTATTTTTACATCCACGTTTGGTTATAATTATCATAAATTTAAAAGGGTGGCTATAATTTTATATGAAATCTGCCATTTAATACTACGGTTTAGTGATATTTCTTTTCACTTGTAAGTGAAAGATTTTAGGTTTAATTATGGTCGAAGACAAATTTGAACCACATTATAAGGCTAAGCCCATCCCCCTCCCTTTTAGTGTAGAAAATATCGTTTATTCAAAAAAATAAAATCTATATGAGATCCAAAGTTTACTTAATTTTCCAAATTTCCTTTTTTTTTTTTTAAGTGCTCATTTTAAAGTGCTCCCTTTATATATTTAGATACATATCTATATTTATTCTATAGAATAGAGAAGAAAATAAACTAGTGGAGCCTAGAGTATTTATCCTTGCGGTCGTAGGTTTTGCATTTTTTTCATCCACAATATCACTTTTATAGATTAAAAAGTAAATAAATTAGAGTTGGCCCATCTGACTCGAGTTATGGACTGCAACAAAGACTGAACCGGTCCAAGTAGATCCCCACGACCCATGTACCGGTCCAAGTAGATCCCCGGATAGTCCGCCAGGAGAAACGGCGCGTTTCGGTTATCCCGCTCCCGGCTGTTTTCCTTTTGAAACACAGCAGCGTAGCAGAGAACCGAAGCTTGACCACTGCAATGGCGGACCACGTGATCCTCACGTGCGGTCACCCTCTCATCCTCCCGACAATTTCCGCCGACGAACCTCTCTCTCCCGAAGTCCTGCCTCCCCTGAGATCCCTCATCGTCAACCCCTCAACTCCCGGGCCCACAATCACCTCCATCCTCGAAACCCTAACTCGCTCTCTCCGACTCAGTCGCGATCCGCTCACCATCCGATTCACTCTCAAGCTCCTCTCCGACCTCGCCTCGCGACACCCCCACCTCTCGTTCTTCGTATTCGACTCGGTCCGTTCCCACCTCCTCTCCACCGGCTCGCCCCGCGTTGCTGCCGACTCACTCGACGCGCTCGCTTCAATCGTGGAGAGCAACCGAGCCCTAGCTCCCGGAATTGAAGAATTGGATGACCGGCTGTTCGCCTCGCTGTGTTTCAGTCCGTCTTGCTCCGTACGGCCGTGGCTGCTCAGAAACGCCGAGAGGTTCGGCGTACAGCCTCATTTGCTGTTCACTCTGTTTCTAGGGTTTACGAAGGATCCATATCCGAATGTGAGAAAAGAGGCGTTGGACGGGCTCGTTGGGTTGAGTGAGAACGGTGTGATCGAGGACCGTGACATGATCGAAGGCTGCTATTTTCGTGCCGTTGAGCTCCTAAACGACATGGAAGATTGCGTTCGATTGGCTGCCGTTCGCACGGTGAGCTTTGCTAGTCACATTGAATGATTGATATCTCTGTTTCCTTTTCGATTTTGTGTGCTGACTTTGTTTATGCATTGTGCATTTATGAATGAACACACAGGTGTGTTCTTGGGGTCTAATGCTCGTGGCGTGCATTTCGGAGATGAAAGCATATTGGTCTGATGAAGTATTTGTCAAAGTAATTGCTTATTACTAGTCATATTATCTGCCTTAATTGTAGTTAAATATTTATGATAATTGATCCATTTAATCGAGTATAGTTGAATCCCGGTATTGTTTGGATGAATTTGAGCTTTGGAACTTTGGTGTCTACAGTCAAGTTGTGATTAGCTTTTCCCTTTAGTTTTGGTTCGTGCTGACTTGAACTTGTACACACCACTCATGGTTTATGCATATTGTCCATATAGTCTTACTAATCTATTTGGGTCAAATTTTGTCTAGGAGATCATTAAGGAAAGCCACACTTTACCCTGCATTGTTGAATGGTAGGACATTCTCTTCCTATCATGCTGTCTCAGAGTCGGAAAATTTATAAGCATCATGTAGAGTTCCTACCCTGATGTTTGTGTATGTTTGTAGCTTTGTTCAATGGTGAGAGACATGAGCATGGAGGTTAGGGTTGAAGCTTTTTATGCTCTTGGGAAGATAAAGTTGGTATCTGAGGATATTCTTTTGCAAACCCTGTCAAAGAGAGTTCTGGTAACCATGAAAGGAAAAGGATCTTTTGCTCAGTGCTCTGATGAACAACTAGAAGTATCAGGTTCAAGTGTTGCTGGAGCTTTCGTGCACGGACTAGAGGATGAATTTCACGAGGCAACTTTTATTTTCTCTGTTCTGCAAGGGAACCTTGCCATGTGCATGCTTTCTAATTAGGAATTTTTTGTGAATCTTGAAGGTGCGAAAAGGTGCCTGTCATGCATTGAGAACACTGGCCATACTCTCTGCCAAGTTTGCTGGAGAAGCCTTAAACTTATTGATGGATGTACTGAATGATGACTCAATACTTGTTCGGTTACAAGCTTTTGAAACTATGCATCAATTGGCTACCTTTGACCTTCTGAAGGTGCAAGAAGCACACATGCATATGGTAATGTTCTAGAATTCTTGTAATCATCTAACTATACATAATAACTGACAGAACATCTGATTCACCTACTGCCTATGGATGCAAATGCATCTTATACTTTGAGGTGGCAGTGAAATGATCCATTTAAACGCTTCTATGTACCAGATATCTTCAGTGTCTTCATCAAATCGTACATGCTACCCAATATTGTTTTGATTTTTGCAGTTTCTTGGCACTCTGGTTGACAATGATACCCTCATAAGATCTTCCGCAAGGAAAGTACTTAAATTGGCAAAGCTGCCTCAGTTAAAGATGTTTAGGTTAACTATTGATGCCCTTCTAGAAAATATGGAAAGATATCCACAGGTTAGCTTTCCATTATTTCCTTGTTCAAAGTTGCAGATTGTTTTTTTTTGTCCTGAAACTAGTATGGTGATGAGAGTTCAGTCATTTTAATCATGCTATTTTTTAGGAGTTGCTTGTCTGACTCAGTGCTTACATTTCAGAACTTGGTCTGTCATCCCTTCAATTCAATTAATTCAAATTTCTTGTTTCCAGGATGAAGCAGATGCATTATCTGTTTTGTTTCATATTGGACGAAATCATGGAAAGTTTGTGGTCCGCTTGATTGAGGAAGTTTCTCCACAGGTTAGCGTGCCTCTATTTGCTGTCAAATTATCGTTAATATTATATAAATACCACGACCCAACTTCCTGTCTAGGTTGGGCAGCTCCCAAAGATGAAATTCAATCCTGCTCAGTGATACCAAAAGGTGTTCCTGACAGGGTCTATTCAAATATAATGATGCATGACATGAATCAAGATTTATCATAAATTAGTCTTTCAGCTGAATGCAAAATAATTCTCTTTTCAACGGAGCTTTTATTGTGGTCTTATGGTCAGAAGGATGGATAAAAGCTATTTGAAAGCATGGCATGGAACAGCACCAAGGAAAATGTGGTCTCACCCTTTTGTTTGCTTACATTGTTTGTGTTACAGGCTTTAGGAGTTTTCTTATATCTGGAAATGGCTTGAAAGTATCAATTATGTTCCTTATGCATACATTCTGTATTTGTTTGTAACTAAAATTTCTTTTCAAAAAAGTTGATAATCACTGTTCTTTTTTTTTTCTACTTTTTCTATCAGATGGAGCCAATGTCTAATGGAAAGTTGGACTTTGATAGCATGAGAGTGGCCGGCTTGCTAGTTCTGGCCATCTCAGCTCCAGTTTCAGATGAACGTGATTGCAATATTCCACCTGCAATATTTTCTTATGCAGTAACGTATCTGGGAAGGATTTCTCATGCACTGAGTGATATTATCAATCAAAATAGCCTTTTGGATTATTTGTCTCAGTGCAGTAGATCCCAAGGACCATATGATGTAGAGTTCAACAAGTTCAACTTTAAAGCGGGGGAGCCATGCTTGCCTTTACTTGAAAATGATGGTTCAACCTGTACTAGTAACAAGATGACTGGTTCAGCTGAAATGTCTGAAATTGTGTCTCCAATAATGGAGCCAAGGGAAGTAGGAACTTCACTTGTAGCATACCAGCTAGAGGTGCATGATGAAGTGACTAAGTTAGTGAATGTTGTTCTTGCAAGGGCCAAGGATATCTGGCCAGTAGTACAATCAGGATTCGTGAATGAAGTAATGAGGACTTTGAGGTAACACATTACTTTCTGTCGTTGTCTGTTGACATTATTTGTTTTCCCTAAAACAGGAAAAAATAGACAAATAAAACAAAAGTTTCCCTTCAGGCACCAGAAAGATATGCATGCTTTGAGATTATGCATTATAGCATCTAGTCGGGCGACTGGGTTTAATGGGATCATTCTGCCAAAGGAATGTCCGATATATTATTCGAATTATGACACGTTTGCAAGCATGCATATTTACCATAAATTTTGAACATATTTGATATCCTAATCACCTCTTTCAGTGCTTCCTGCTTATTTGCTTTGTAAAATTGTTTTGCAGAAGTTGCAAGGAAGAGCTGGCAACATTCACTTCTGACTCACTTCCATCTGCGGGAGTTTTGCCCTTCACGAAGCAATATGTTCAGATAATGAAACTGCTTACAAGGGCATGGATGAACTTTCTGCCTTCAGTGCTTTTTCCTCCTTATGGAATGGGAGAATTAGACTTGGTATTAAGAAAGCTGGACACAAGGCTTAGAGATCTGAAGAGTACATTTATAAGATTGTCTAAAAGGGAGGAGTTGCATATCTTGGAGCTGATACTTGTGACCTGTGTGCTCAGATTGTCGAAAGTAGAAATTTGCTGCCATCTTCGAACCTTGAGAAAGCTCTCTAGTACGATGTCACAGGTTGAATCTCTCCTTAGAGATGGATCTCTTGAACCTTCCAGGTTTATAACTGAAGTTGAGAAGTTATCATTGGAAACTGGTACCTTTCCCAATGAAGGTTCCTGTAATCCCCGCCTTTTTCAAAGAGCACTTGAAAGCTTCTCCCTCAAGCAGCTTGTGTTGAGTGGTGGAATCAAGCACGTAAACGCAGAGCTGGATATACCCGACAACAGCTACGAAAATCCTCTCCGGTTTGTCGCAGGACTGCCCGTTGGCATACCCTGCCATATCACACTCCATAACGTTTTAGCCGAAAGTCGGCTGTGGCTGAAGATGACTGTAAATGAAGACGACGATTCAACTCGATTTGTGTTTTTGGATTTAAACCTTTTCGGAGGCTCCGAAGACATCCGGATCTTTACGTTTAGTCCACCCCTTTACAGAACCCCAAAAGCATTTTCTTTCACAATTAAGGTGTGTATCTGTGTGGAATGTTTGTCCGAGGTTGAGGATGTCTCCTCTGTCAAAATTCGGGGCCCTAGACATGAACTAACGTATCTTTGTCGAGAAAAGGATGTTTATCTTTCTATGATCAAGTAACTTATTTTACTGTGTTAATTGAAGAAATTTACCACAACGATTTCTTTCAGCAAAGAAATTTATGGATTCAACAGTTGTTGGCTATATTTGCCGGGAGGTATTAAGACGCTAGGCATTTAGTCGGGCAGTGAGTTGGAGCTTTGCGCTTAGCCGAATAGGCACATTAAATTAAAGTTATTATATAAAATGTAAATAAGTGCTTACTTACGTTCTAAAAACAACTATACTTATTGAGAATTTAGGAAAGTTTAAACTTAAAACTTAAGCGATCATCGCATTGGCATCATCACATACTAATACCGCGAAATAAGAAAGACCCAAAACCAAATTAAGAAGATCAATAATTTATAATCCAAAATTGACGTCATCTTTCATTACAAATTAATTAATGATTCAATATATGTAAAGGGGATTGTACACCTAGAATTGAAAACCCTCAATTGCAGCTCCGAGGGACGGCGTAGGCAAAGTCAAAGTGACACGACCGGAGGCAATGGAGAGAGAGAACACATCAGTGATTCAGTGCCAAGAAACAAGGAGAAGAGAAACACTAAACGGCAAGAGAAATAATCCAAGTTTGTCTCTTTTTTTTGGGGTTTGTTGGTAACCCAAAAAAAACCTTTAACTTGATTAAATTGAAAAACAATGGAACCTCCTAACCACCACCTAACCCGCCTAGCTCCTATCCAATTTTCCTCCATATTTCGGCCTAAATTGCATGAGTCTTCCATGGCCCAGTGCCTAGCACCTCCTAGGCCCATTTTTAGAACAATGCCTAGAGTAGTATACTCCTCAGGATGCCACTTTGGCGTCCAGGACCATTAATTTCATGTGCTTTAATCTTTTTTTCATGTGACATTGTACTATAGTCTATAACACCATGGTGGCATCCCGAGGGTGTATGCAAGTCTCTCTTTTATTTTCGAAGGCGATTCTTGCAACATTAAAATATTCAAACCAAAGTATCCGGTCACAAAATGTTTTCCATTAAACCCTAAAAACATTTCCAGTATCTCCAGTATGACTGAGAGTGCACAACCTCACAGAATCACAACCTTGGATAACAGCATTTGATGTACCAAAAGGCTTTCCCTTGTAAATTAACAGCATCCAACATTGCATGATCAGGTCGAATAAGCAACGGCGGACATGAAACACCTTTTACCGATGGCCGTCATCGCCATTTCCTGCCAACCTTGCCCCTCCTTGTAGTATTCAACCTGCCATTATATACAAATGTTACAATGTACCCACAAAAGTCTTGTTCATACTGATAGAAAGCATGATAAAATGAAACTTACTGTCTCTGCTATGCATTCGTCAGATTTCATCCCTCCGATTACATATATGGTATCCTTGATAACAGCAGCCGTTGAATACCCCCTGGAGTTATACATTGGTTCGGCCAGCATCCATGACCCGAGCAGTGGATCAAAACTTTCCACACTCTGGATAATTGAATCTCCATCAAAGCCTCCCAGAGCATATCTACACATGTGAATGTCCATAATTGTGAATGTCAACAAACAAGCTAAGCACCAAAATTTAACAAAGAAAAGGGAAACTTGCTGTTGGAGACTAATTACCGGGTTAGCACTCGTAAAATTTATGATGCTTGGCAGTTCTTTTCAAATTAAGGGGTGGATCTGATCAGAGTCACATTAACCAAAAATATAATCCTCTTACATTTGCTTAAGACTTCGTTTGGTGTAGATGATTGGATTGCATTGGAGAACTCAGTTGACATTAGACTCAATGGACGTCAACTTCAAAAAAATTTCAAAGTTAAAGGTAGGACATACACTTATCCATTCCAATCCCAACAAAATTGGTAAGTTTGGAAGGGATAAGTTTCCTCCGTGACTAATACCATTCCATCCTTCAACATACATTGAGCCTTGTGAGTTATCTAATCCAATTAAATTTTGAGACCAAGCGATGCCCTAAGTGGTTTGGGCGGGAAAGAGCATAGTGGAGCAATCATGTGCAGAGATGCTCATCAAAAGAATTGATATATGTCCAAGTTTATGACAAGTTCCCATACCAAATTCATGACTAAGCGGATTGAAACAAGTCAGAAGAAATGTACTTACATTTTTTCATTCAGAACAACCAATGAATGGCAACCCCTTTTCGAATGCATAGAGGCAATTTTGGTCCACTTGTGTTCTCTGGGGTCAAATCTATCAACAGAGCTGAGATATGAACGTTTCAAGTCAACCACCGATATAGGAATAGTTCAGAATGCAGGCACTACAATTACACGCAGAAGCAGGTGTGCGATAGAATTAACATAAATATCCTACCCAAGCATTTTCTTTAGAACTTAAATGCCCATAGTCACTCTTCGCCACGAGTTTCTTGTTCTTTTCTTATGGTCAAACATTTATTAATGACAACATAACTAGTGAAGCATGAGTACTTCTAACCAAGGTGTGATGAATATACATTATTTTAAAAGATTGATCCGAAAGAAGAGAATTCACCAATAAAAGTCATATATATGAATAAGCAAGCAGTTCACACATAGCATTGAGTACAGACCCGCAGAAAAACTAAACAATAGAAAGGAGGTTCAATATCTTACTTCAAATAACTAGTCCCATCAAATCCACCAGTGGCATAAAGCACACCATTGAGTTCTACTGCAGCAAGACCCATACGCTGGAACAATAAAAGAAGCACATATCAAGAACCACGAGGTAAACTTTTTGTGCAAGAAAAACACATCATAGGAAAAGGGATTTTGCTAAAGGACAATAACCATGTTCAATTAAGATATACTTTATTGCCCAAAGGTATTTTACCTTTTGTGACATTGACTGTGTACGGATCCATCGTCCAACATCTAAATCAAGCATCTCAACATCTGAAAAGCAATCAACTCCATTCCCACCACCCATTGCAAAAATTTTGCTGTTTGTGGTGGCTGCAGCTAAGCTACCCTTTTTCTCTCTCAGAGAAGGGCACTGCTTCCACTCATCAGTACCAGGGCTGTACGATTCAACTTCAGAGAATGACCAAAAACAGATGTCAGGAAAGTATTTGTTCCAGTAAGAAATAAATTTCAAATGACCAAGATCTAATACCTGTATCATACCACACATGACCATTGCCACCACCAATTACATAAAGATCACCATTCAATTGTGCAACAGAGGCATATGAACGAACTGAACTCATTGTTCTCAGAGGTTTTATCATATCTTGAGAAGGATAATAAGCATCAAATGCCGACAAACATGATTCACCATCATATCCACCAACTAGATACATCGAGTCATTGGGGTCATAATGCAAGACATTGCATGATTCAGTATCCTTCTCATCAGTATGTGCCTTGGAAGGTGTAGACCCTGATTCCAACTGTAGACCAAATTTTAAGCATCGAATTTCCGTCTCTGCCTGCTCCTGAAATGCCGGTGTAGAACTCCAAATTAAGAAGAAATAAGATAAATGAAGTTGATTATGAACTATTAGCCATAAAGGGTTCATGGGTTCTGACTGACACAGGTCATAAGAAAGGCAAGGAACGAGTTCTAAGTCAGATATTAATATCAAAATTCCTTCAGGAGGACTTTTGTTGGCCTTTTGGCAACAGCAAGAAGAATAAAGAACCATAGGGTGCTTTCAGTCATCATTTACATAATAGTTTCATACTATGATTTTTTATGTGCAACCAGAAACTTCCTCTGACCATTTAACATATATTTCTATTCTAACAACTTTCCAAAAACAGAAGGCAGAAACTTAAAACCCAACTCCTGAGAAGACTATGCTTCTACAAGCAAAAGTTAAAAGAAATCCCTTTGTCATTCAAACACCACTGTCATCAGACCTGGACCTGGAATTCCATATGGCAACCTTGTAATTTGCAAATTGATAAAGAAACTAACAAGGATAAACAAAGAGTCTTTAGCATGCAAGTATCATTATGTTTTATTGAATTATGGAAGCGATAGGCAAAAAAAATACATGAATTAGAAATGAAAGTGAAGAAGTGATCAACTGAAGCAAAAAGTCTGAAGAAAAAAGGTTTGATAACTTCATGTGTCAATCAAAATAACTTGAACCTATTTAATGCCAATGATGATTTATGAGACAATGCATCTGCAATGCATGCTATTAAATGTAGCTTACACGGCTCAGCAGAAGAAATAAAGTACAGATTCTACAGAAACAAAAATATGCCAATGTTTAACAAAGTTTAACAAACATAGCATTGCATTAATATTAAGTACCAGCTTATGCTCCAAATAACCAAACTTTTTAGATTGTTCTGTGAACTCTGTCTTATAAGCCCTGAGCTCCTCCATCTCTTGATTCAACTGATACAAATATAATAACACATAAGGTTGGTTGTAAATAAAAGAAAACTAACAGACACCTAACGTTAGACTTTATAATTTACGGACAACTAAATGATCATTTACCTTTGTAATGATTGCCTGAAACTCAGACAAGGATTGAGCACTCTCTCCAATCCTCTGCTTAGATGAGGATTGAGGACTTTCTCCCCTCTTCTCCTCAGATGAGAATTGAGGACTTTCTACCTTCTGCTCCTCAGATGAGGAGTGAGGATTTCTTCCCCTCTTCTCCTCCAAACCCGATGGCTCCGTTGGATTCTCATTGTCGTCCAAGGTCAATTCATTCAAGACATGATGATCTTCAGCAACTCCTGACAAAGATATGTCTTCACCTTCACTACTCTTGAGGTTGGATTGGAGTGCTAACTCTTTCAGTTTCATGAATATGAGTTCTTCCTCCGATTGTTCAGCCTCCATGATTTCTATTTGGGCGTTGAATGGATCATTTCTTTCAACTAACTTTGTGGAATCTGCTGAAGCAAGTGGTTTAAACCATTCTAATGTGCCAGTTGAGGTAGGGGCTTGAAACGTATCACTCCACTTAATTTTATTCCGTGGTAAAGAACCCACAGATGTACTTGAAGCGATTCCAGCAGTTGCGAACAAAGACATCACCCTACTTGTTTGAGCGTGGTCAAGCTCAAACCAGAAATGACGCTGACTGTAGTAGTTGTCAACAAGTATTGGTTTAAACTGACTTTCGGGCACTGGTCGGCACTGCAGCCGGACACGGATTTGAACCTTAATGTAGAAAATATAATACAAAAGTATTAAAAGACCCAAACCTTGTTTGCTTAAAATGAAATTACGACTCGGGACAATTAGATCTATTATGTGAAACATCATTTTAAATACCTGAGCGGGAAATTGTGTTTTCTCTGAACCATCAGTGGTCCATCCATACGGGTTAATATTCATTTGGCCACAGCTTGCAGCCTCAAAGATACCATGTAGTTTCCTATCGTTATAGTTGAAGAGAAAAAGCAGCAAACCAGGAGTGATATTCTTTACATATGAAAAGTGTGCACCTGGTAAGCCTGAAAGAGTACAGAATACAACCCATAAAATACAACTCACGAGTTTATGGACCCAAAACTAAAACTAAGACAAGAAATTCGCAGTAGTACTGTATGAAAACAACAGAGAAAAAGATCATTATTTGCACAAAGTTTTGTGCACACAATAAAACTGACTACAATATTTCGGGACTCGTTCCAAGAGAATCTAATGTGAAGAGGGCCCCAATACAAAATGTGAAGATGGCAATACACTTGCAAGTTGCAACATAGATTAGAAGAAATTGGGGCATATGAAGTTCAATACCAATTATCACCACTCCACCGGTTTCATATATTCAAACCAATACACTTACCAAATGTAAAAGTGAAACAGTTAATGAAAAAATTAGGAACAAAACACGCGGCAAAGTTCAGGACACTGACCAAAGAGTTGTTTATATAGACATTCTTCCATTGTGGTTTTGGTGCAACCAAATACGACTCCACCAAGGTGATTTTTGCTCAAATTTCTCATGGATGCAGAGTAGGTCGCCAGATCTTGAGGAGGCGCAGTAAAGGTTTTTGTTTTCCTTCCTGCCCCCATTTTCTGATGCAGACAGGGCAGATATATATCAAAAACCTGAAAAGGAATTAAAGGTCATGTTCCATATACAGATTCATATTCATACAATACAGGCTACCCGAAAATGAATGAAACAAGAATGGAAAGGGAGGAGGAATACCAATCAACCGATAAGGACCATCAAGTGCATCAGATTTCACCAACTTTTCAAATGAGTAAAGTTATGAAACAACTACATTATAAAACCACCACTCTGCATTTCTGACTGATCTGTTCGAAACGTTTGGCTGCATGCTTGACATACCAAGGCCGCGTGTTGAAAGAAGGCCTATGCGTTATGTTGTATAATTCATGTCTACTAGTTCCTCATCCTCTTTTTGTATTTTTATTGAAAAAAAAAGGTACTTAATAAATTATTATAAGCATAAAGACATAGAGAACAAAATCTGATTGGCAAAAAAAATCTGAAATGCAATTCATTCTTCATATTCCTTTTCCTTTTCTATGACAAGTTATTTACTGAAAAGCACTCTAATGGGTAACAAAAAAAATCAGTCATTCTCGTCATTATGTTTCCTTTAAAGAATAGAATGGTCAAATATGAAGTAAAAGAATGTAACGGAAGGCGGAAAACACAAGAATAAAAGATAGAAAATTGAGAGGTTTCGTCACAAGGGAAAAAAAAGAAGCGTTCACCATTGTCTTATAAAGTTCATAAACCAGTTAGTACAGCACTCTGTAGAAGCGCTGAGTATAAATTCTTAGTTAATTTGAAAATAAGAAGAACATAGGTCAGATACGTGGTGTGCAAGAACCGTATTCCAGCAAATTTGATCAACAATGTCCTGAGATTTCACCAACGATTTGCGATTTTGTATTAATATTACAAAGATAATGCTTACATTGGCATGAGGTTTCATCACCAAGTCCAACTGCAGGACACTATAATGCAGGTATTTATACTAGCCTCAACGAATTTGAAAAAATTAACAGCATTGAACGGAAACTTAACGCAATGTGTGTTATCCGCGGAATCAAGCAACAAATAAACAATTCAATTACAACTTCTAGAAAGAAAGAAAAAAATCCGGAAAAGAAAAAACCCATTCACTCAATTTTTTGTACAATGAGCAAAGCAAACTCAACCAAACACAAAAATAGCTAGAAGATATCAGAACTCACAGTTTCGGAACCAGAAGCCAAAACAATGGCCATTTATGAAAAGGGGAGTCCACTGATTAAAAGAAAAAATCGAAGAAATATGCACAAACCCACTAATATTACGATCCAGAAAACCAAAAAGATTATATCTTGATGAAAACCACGATCATCGAAACAATGTATCACCCTAGAACCCTAAGAATTCCATGAAACACTGCACAAACCTCAAAAAGCAAAAAAAACCAAAAGAAAATGCAAGCTTTTCGTCTTGATCAAACCGGATGATTCAGACCACCAGTACATTTAGCTATTTTCGATAAGAAAACAAATACATAGAAAAGAATTAGAGAGAGAGAGAGTACCGTCGTCTGAGTATCTGACAAGGGTTTAAGGGAGACGACGGGGCCTTGCCGAGAAAGGGAACAACAGAGCGCGAAAATAAGCGAGCTTCAGCTCTTATTCACCTTTTTCTACTCAAGTTTATGGTTTTCGCTTGAAGTTCTTTTTCAAAGAATAGCAGTTGTTCGTTTTTTCCAAAAAGTATTTATCAGTGTTTTTTTTCGAAATTCATTTGCATTTTTATTACGAATTGGCTTCAAAATGTATTTATCAAAATCACTTTCAGTCATTTTAAAATCACTTTCAAACAAGATTTTAATCAAATAAATCAAAGAATGACCAAGGGACATAAATACAATGATAAGTGGTAAAGTAAAAAATAAGAGTGCGAAAATTATGATCTACAAGTAAAAAGAGTCCAATTAGTTAAAAAGAAGAAAACGAGGGTGTGAAAATTTTGACCTACAAATAAACGAACCAACTATACCTCATTCACACTTTGGAGTCAATTCTTTTCTTACAAATCACAGTGTACACATTTTCTACCGTACCTCATATGTATAAATTACATGTCACACACATAATGATAAAATTTGTGCACATGTATCAAATTGTGCCTACCAAAATTTGTGTATGTTAACACTTTATCTTTATTTTTTTAACAACTAGTGTTCATGATTTGGAACTGACTAAACGATTATGTATTAAGTGGAGATGTGTCGAATATAACAATCACCTTATGGTTGACGTATTACATAAGAAGAAACTTATGCACACATCTTTTGTTCTTGGTATTTAGATTGAATAGACCACAGAAGAATCAGTCTACATAAATAAAAAGGAAGTGTAAACAAAAAAAAGTTGTGGAAATAAGTTCTCATTAAATATCATGTAGTATGATTAAGTGTTGAGAGTATGAATTACATATTAGAGAAAGAACGTACTTTGCATGTGCTTATAACTAATTGAGTTATTTTTTATATTGTCAATTGATTTTATGGTAAAATCTTTTATCCATGGTATCATAGCATGTTGTCCCTCGAGTGAAGCTCAACGACCACATGTGTTCTACGTCATCCAATATGTGTTGTCCACATGCTAGGCTTAAAAATTTATCATACGTGAAGGGCCGTGTTGAGAGTATGAATTCCACATCGAGAAAAAAAAAGATTTTTTATATGCTTATAAGTAATTAAGCTGTCATAGAAAATTTGTGAGAAAAATAGGAAAAGAAAAGGACCGGTGGGATCAACACATACCTTTTACGAATTAAAATCAAGGTCCTCCAAGCCTTTTTATTTATCTGGCAAACCTGTCACTTTTAACTTTATTTATAATTGCTGAATGTATATATTTTTCTTTAGGCCGATCCCATCAAAAGGTAAAATTGATAAGACAACAAAAAATAGAAATAAAAAGAAATTATGAAAACCAAAAACCCAAAAATCAAAAGAAATTCCATGAGGCATTAGGAGCCCAAAAAGACAATGCCATTGAAGTGAGGCCCAATGGGTTAGAGTTGGGCTGTCCCTAGATGCTAGAGAAACAATTTGGTCCAAAATACAGACGTTTCATTCCATGTAGCCGAACTGTGGAAGCGATGATTTTCGCACTCTCTATTTATCCTTTTGTACTCGTCTTCTTATACTTGTGTAATAATTAATAAAATTAAAGGAAAGTATAAGCATAAAAGACGTGTAAACGGATAAAATTGGAATGTGGAATCATAGGTTGAAACTTGTTATGGCATTAGTCTGAATTTTACACTCCCCTTTTTGCTGATTAGTTTTCCGCAAAATCTCAACGTTGTTAAAAAAATCACTACCCTTCTTATGATCAAAAGAAAAAGCTCATAGTAGATTAGTACGAGATTAATGTGCTAATACAAACTATATAATTTTCAGTGGCATATACAAACAACCATGCCTTCGTTCAACCTTGGTGTAGACTCGGATTCAACCTTCGTACCAAACTTTTAACTGCTGAATTTCAAGCTCGCCGCCTTCTGAAACACCGGCATAGAAATCCAACGTCGAAAGAAGTACGGAATAAGATCGATGAAGTCGATTATGCAGCATCAACTAATTTAACAGTTTAATCTAACTTTTCTGTTGTAGCAAAAAAATGCAATCTTTGTTTTCTTTTTTTCGTGAATCATCTTATTTCGCTAAAAGATCAATCCCCAACCATTTCTCCAAACGAAACTTAAACAAAGTCGTTCAAACACCCCTTTCATCAGGTCTGCAGCCAGCAACATTTTATTTTGCAGATCGAGGAGAAACTAATTAGAACGAATGCATCCTTCACGTGCTATTCAAAGTTGCTTAGATGCCTCGGCAGAAGAAAAAAAGAGTAAAGAAACCGAAATACTGCGGATGTTTAGCAAACACAGCATTGTGTCACTTACCAACTTGTGCTCCAAAAAACCGATCTTCACGTATTGTTCTTTCTCAGAAGCCTTGAGCTCCTCCTCATCTTCAATCAACTGATGCGAACATATTAATACATTAGAGAGTTGTGGTAGAAAAAACAATAACCAACAAGGAAATCTAACATTAATTGGAATTTTAACTTGGGAACTACTAAAGTGATCATCTACGTTAGCTATGATTGGATTTTCAGAGAAGGATCGGGCACTCGCTCTGCTCTTCTGCTCAAATGATGAGTGAGAACTCTCTGTCCTCCTCATCCAAACCCAACAGAGCCATTGAATCCTTAGTGTCCTCCCAGGTCATTTTGTTTGAGACAGCACAATCATCAACATTTCCTGAGAAAGTAATGTCTTGACATTCATGTTAAGATCATACTAAAGAGCCAATTATTTCAGTGTTTAAAAGCGCCACAATCTCAGACCAGCCTTATCTAAGGATTTAATGCATTTTGATTATTCAAACTAGCATATGCCTACACACTTTGTATGTATTAATATTTTTCAATTTTGTTTTTAAAGTGGAAATGAGAGAGGGAGAAAGAGAACGTGGGAGTGAGAAGAGATGTTTTTGTCTTTTTGTTTTTTATTTTTTTAATATTAGATATATGCTAAAATTACGTTTAGGTCAGGTTTCAATAAAAATAGCAAAATTTGGTCTTGTGAAATTATATTATTGTACATCATTCTTTTTGTGTGATAGAAGATGAAATAATTTTTTTACCTTCTTTTGATTGACAAAGAGAATTCTATTTGATTTTCATCAATTACTGACAAAATATCATAAAAGATTCTATGAAGTATTTGAAAATTGAAGAGAAAGGATATACAGTGGCATGAGTGAGGCCCAATGGGTTGGAGTTGGGCTTATCCCAAATATTAAAGAACATGATCAGGTCCAAGACACCAGAAGTTTTCATACAAAGTAGCAAAACCAAGCCAATACTTCACCCTATGATTTGGATGCCCCTACAGTGCCATGATTAGAACTTGTTCTTACAAATATTTTATAAACCCAAAAATAATGTTGGTTATTTCTTTTACATTGAAACTTGTTACGCTGGAGAATTTACCGTTGCAACGGTATCATTCACTCGAAATACCCACGATAAGAAGTCGACTCTCGCATCGTCTATTTCCATCTCACATGAAAATTAATTCCGCATTGCTGTTGCCTGGGCCATTACAAATGCAGTATTTTATCTAAGTTTGCACTGGGTTGAAGTCATAGACATTCTTTATAGGCTCTGTCTAAAACCAATCTTGTATCATATTTGGACTGAGTAAAACAAAGTGTTTGCTCATTGACACCTTCTTTTTTCTCCGATTTTTCTAAAGTACCTACAAACACTCAATATCGATACATATTTGATTGTTAGACTTGATTCAACGACTTAAATTTTGTGACTAGAACTGGTAGATTACATCCGACAATAAAAAATATGCATTGGCCATGAGTGTCAGCAGGTATTTCTTTCCTTTTTTTTTTTTCTTTCATTTCATATATTCTCTTGTTAAAAAATTCTTAAATGTTCCAGAATATCGAAGATTAGATTTAACAATTAATATACCCATAGTATCTCATAATTTGGATTACCCTAGAATGTCCCTTCTTTTCACACTGGTGCCTGGATTTGTTCAGTTTCTAGTTGAGGAGCTTGGTCAAATCAAAATCCAATGGTTATGTGAGAGGTTGGTGGTAACATGGACGCATACGTGTTAAATAAATAATAATATTCAGAGAAAATAAATGAAAAATGTATAAAAATTTTAAGTTTTAATTAAAATAATAAAATAAATAGTATTATAATTGACTTTTTAATGTAAAAATATAATTTTTCGTTAAAATGAAAAATATCATAAACTTTTCATTAAAGTTACGTAATATTAAAGAGTTTAAATATAACATTGTAATAATATAAGGAAAACTAATAAAAATGATTTAAAAACTTTTAGTTTTAATAATAAAAGCAAAATAAAAGATAAAACGAGTAGTATCAGAATTAATATTTTAGTATAAAAATATAATTTTTTATTAAATTAAACAGTACTGACAACTTTTCGTTAAATTTCCTTAATATACATCATTCTGTATTTCAATAGCATTGAAAATTTTCCTGGAAATCGGAGTGTTGGCAGTTGGGAGTGAGACTGACAGAGATAATGGCAGGGTAACTTGTGTGTCAATCCACTAAACCGGTCCAATCAATCAGTCACTGGATTACATTTTAATGTTCCAAACAGAGTAATGTACCAAACAGCTGCTTACCCACTCGTAGCCTCTGGCAAAAGCTCGTAGCCTCAATAATGTGGTGGATTAATGCATTGTCTCAATTTAAATATTTTCCTGTACGCACTTCTTCCTTCTTCTGGCAGTAGTTGGAGTGCACAAGTAGAAGATGGAGGCAGATTGTCTGACCTTCTAGTTGTGGTGTCCTTCTATGCTCTCTTATTTTATGTGGTCAAGGTTAAGCCACATCAACATTTTATATTAATTTTTTAATGAGATAATAAGATAAAAAACAATAAAAATATAAAATATTGACGTGACTTAACCGTGACCGCACAAAATATGAGGGTATGAAAGGGCACCACAACTAGGAGGGCAGACAATCCTTGTCTGTAGAAGATGATTAGTAAAAAGAAACAAAAATAGTTTATAAACAAAATGCGTAAAAATCACATCCCTACAAAGATAAGAGTTTCGAAGTCCCCACATTCACCTATATACCCCAAAAAAAAAAAAAAAAAGGCAATCTTTTTCATGTAGGCCTTGTTCGAGCAGTTGAAATGCATAAATTAAAGTAAAAATAACGTCGAAAACAACAAAAGGAATTATTTTTTCAATAGTACGTAGTATTAAGTAATACAAAAATGAATAATTGAAATTGAAAATAGAAGGTTTGGAAATCAAATCCAACAATTATAAGTAGGCATACTTAAGAGCCTACTCAATTTACTGCTCCATTTGAGCTTGATTTGCCTATATGGCAGATCAAAAGGAGTTTGGCTCCTCATTTGCCTACTCCATTGTATAAGACTCATCTTGAGTTGTCAATTGTTTAAGAGAGACAGAATACTTGAAAATCAAAGTAACTTGATCTTCAAGTTATTTGGCTCTTATAGTGATTTATATTGATTGACAAGTATCATGGAACTTAGATACTTTAGTTTACTATTTGAAACCCTAATTAAGACATACTATACATGTCTTTGTGGGATAACATTTTGATAATATTGATTTGGTGCATCTCTCTGTTAACTATAATAAGCAGTTTGAGAGGAACTTAATCACTATATTAAGGGTATCCCTACTGTTACAATATACACATTTCATTCTGAGCAAACCATATTCTTGCTGTAACACTTTTGGTTGCTGAAAGTAGAGGGCTCATTTGTCATCCACTAGAACCATCGTGTTCTACAAATAAGTTTAATTCTAATTTCATGCCGATTTGATTTATTGCATTATGATTGTAATGTTTTGTTGTTCTTAAGATTTTAGAATACAACTTACACATTGGAGATGCCATCATCCTTCAAAATTGATTACAAAGTCAACAACGATGTTAGGCTAAGTCAGACAAGCGTGTGAAGTCTAATCCTAATAAAAATTTCGAGTGTCACGTATCGTATAATAAGGACATGGCTTCTCTGTCTTTTCAATTCTTATACACTCTCATCCTTTTTTATTTGTACAGTCACGATTAAGTCATGTCAACATTTTATATCATTATTACTTTTTGTTTTATTATTTCTATAAAAAAATTAATATAAAATGTTAATATAATTTAACCGTGATCGCAAAGAAGCCGGGTCTATATAATAGAACGTACAACTTTTGGTGTTTATCAGGGGAACTTTAACGAAAAGCATCTGGTACTGTTTACTTTAATGAAAAACCACATTTTTACACTAAAAAGTCAATTCTGGTACTATTCATTTTACCCTTTATTTTGTCCTTATCATTAAAACTCAAAGTTTTCAAACCCTTTTCGTTAGTTTCCTGCTTATCAGCATGAAAGCTAGGGTCCAGAACCAGAAGATGACAATAACAGATTATAGACCACAATTATTCACCGGTTGTTTGTCTGTTGTTTTGTTTGTACATGTGTGGACAATTTACCTTACGGCAAAAGCTGTTTTACCGATCACCCAATTTTCAAAAAGCCTACCTCTCTGCAAACCCTACTACTTTTAAAATCTAAAGTTGTAGTTCAATGGGTCACCACAAAATTAAAAAATAAAAAATCAATTGGGTTATTTTACATTTGAGATAATGGAGCATGATTCTTAAATTTTGGTTCGATTGGAGTATTCATTTACTAAAACGTACAAGTATTTACGTTGAACTTGTCACGACATGAGTAGCTCTTTTAACTCTTGCCTCTCATTTACCTTTTTGAACTCTTTAGTTCTAGCGAAAGTTCTAACAATGTTATCCAACAGTATCATTGTGTTAGAGATACATTACACGTTAATTTCGATTATCACAACTTCATAGATTTGTACTCGCAGCTTTTCAGTTCATAAACCAAAACTCAAATTCAAATAAATTTCAGACCCATGCTCCGATTTTGTCTTTATTTTAAGCATTGAATCAAGTAAGCCAAATTTGGAGGATGCATTTAACCCAAAATCTCATCTGCAAAACCTGAACTTTGGGCGGTGGTGGCGTTTTTTCTTTCCTCTAACCATGAGGGAGAGACTGACAAAAAATTGAAAGAAGACAGTAAAATGTGTGCACTTATTCAAAAGCTTTCTACTTTATTTGCTTTTGTTTCTTCTTTTTCTTTGTCTAATGCTGCACTGCACCGTGTCTCTCTGGTGAGCCTCTGCCTGCGTTACTGTATCTGTATGAGCTGTAGCAAATATTATAAAGCTGTTGGATTGGAGAAAGAGCTAAAAGATGATGATATCTTTGGAAGAGAAACAGAACCTTGGTTGGATTTGAGGATTTGTTGTTTAATTTCGTGTGAATAACCTCATGTTCTTTTCTGGTGTGGCAGAGTAGCATGTTTTGTTTTGGATTAAAAGCTTCTCTCAACTTCTAGTGGCCACATTTCACTAGCAAAGCACTTTATTGTTGTTATGTAATTTTTTTATGCAATTTCTTGCTTAATTCCACAGTTAGGAGGACTAGGAGAAGGTCTTACGTACACTCAATGATATACGGCTCACTATCATAAAAAGTAATGTCACGGGTCAGCTTTGGTAACGTAATACAATAAGTTTAAGTATCATATGTGTGGCATATAAACCACTGTTCTAAAAATTTCCGCATAGACGTTGGGCAAGTGGCCGCAGCTCTGTTTAGTTCCTAGGCGTTTGAAAATTAAGAAAGTACGTCTAGACCCACTTAGGCTCTGCCTAGCCCCTTAGGCAACCACCTAAAGCCACCTATGTCTCTACTCTTACTTAGACAAAAAATTAATAACTTTCATTTTGCATTTGAAGTTTTCAATAAGATGTAAGAGACTTGTTCAATACTTGAATGAACACTCATTATATGCTTGTTTCCCATGTTTTCACTATGAACTAATACTTTATAATATATATCTCATTTTATTTTTGTAATTTATGTATACCAATATAATTATATGTGTTTATAAGTATAAATAGACACTTATTTATATAATATATAATAAATTTACTTAAATTTGCTTAAGCCGCCGCCTAGCCCCCTCCTTGGCGCCTAAGCACTAGACCCTAGTCTGCCACCTGACTAACGTCCAGCGTCTTTTAGAACTTTGATATAAACACAGTTTGCCGGTCATGTTATATAATTTCTCACCAGGTTGAAGCAAAAAAATAAGAATAAGGGGTTACTCTACACCCTTTGGTTTAGGATCAACAACAATGTAAACATAGTTAAACATGATCAATTTTGATAAAGAAATAGACAGAGTTGATGGAAACGTCAAAAATGCATCTTGAGTCCAGACATAATTTGGGAACTGCATTATCTAATTTTCGAATTTGGGGACAAAACTGCAATGCGGTTTATAATTTAGGAACATTAGTCAATTAACCCCCCCAAAAAAAAAAAAAAAACCTAAAAACTAAAATTAGGATGGTAAACAAGTGTAACCAGGACAGTTGATCCCTTTTGGGAGAGAGTGGTAATTAAAGGGAAAGGGATCCTCTCCCGATCCCTTCCGTCAAATTCATCCAATCACCTAATTCAACCTCTTGAAATTTGATTCAACAGCTAAAGTTATTATAACTTTTAAAGAAGTCTCCTATTTCTAACCGTTATATCAAATTTTAAAAAACCGAATTGATTAATTGAATGAATTTGATGGAATAGATCATTTCCGTAATTAAAGGGCTTTATTAATCAAGTGGGGTGGTAGCACAAGTCAAAAGTGATTTGGTTCAGACCTGGAAAAGTAAAAAGAATGGTGTACTTTGATCATTTTTTTAATTAAACATTAGCTTTCACAAATTTTGAAACTAACGTAATGTGAACACACTCTATTTTATCCAGAAATCTGTACTTTAAAATGCCAATTGCTGGATTTGGATTCTTTTAAATTTAACACATAAACAATACATATTAAGTAATGTTTTTTTTTTTTTTCCCAAAGATAGAAATATATTAGATACAAATAGAAAGATTTACATCCTGGGCTAGGATGTTAAACAAAAATTCAGGCCCAATACAGTCCCACCCAAATTCACATCCTTCCTTGAAAACAAACTTAGCAACCGAGTGAGCAGCAACATTGCTCTCCCTAGGCACGTAGGAGAACGAAACAGACCTTAACCTAAGCGCTAGAACCTCAAAATCACTAAGGATACATTCAAGACTGAAATCAATAGGCAGTTCATGCCTAATCATATGTATAATCACCTTTGCATCATATTCAATAACAACATTATCAAACCCGTGGTCAATGCAAGCTATGAGGGCGGTCCTGATTGCCACAGCTTCCCCAGCAGCCGCAGAGTGACACAACCCATCACCTGACCCCCTGCACCATGAAGTAGTCCCGCAAAGTCCCGGCAGACCCACCCCACTCCCGTGCGGAGAGTGTTCTTGCACCACGAGGCGTCAGTGTTGACCTTGAGGACCCCGAACGCCGGCTTCTCCCATCTACAAACCCCACGGTCCAAGGATGAGATCATCGGACTACCCCTAGGCTGTTTTCCCGCAGTCTCACTGAGCGTAGCGTCTCTGAATTCAGAGATGTTCCTGCTCCAGGCCTCCAAAAGCTCCAAGGGTTACCGGTGCACACCATTAAAAACCACCTCGTTCCTATTTTTCCACAGTCTCCATAACCCAAAGGCAAACTCCTGCATGATCTCCTCCGCGTTGTCCCTCCCCTTGACCCGAGACCAGAACAACTCCCAGCTAGATAGGAAGTCTGCTCCTGCCAGTTCAAAGGAGTCCAACTGAAGCGGAGAGGAGAACTAGAACAGGTGGCTGAGGTGACATCGGAAGAAGAGATGAATTTCCGACTCATCCACAACACCACACACTCCATAGACGTTGTCCACTCTCATATGTCGCCGTTTCAGGTTACGACGAACAGCCAGTGCGTTGTTACAACATCGCCAGATAAAAATTTTAATTTTGTTAGGTACCTTCAACTTCCAGATCAGGTTCCAAGCATAGCAGTTTTTTGGTTTTTCGCTAGCAAACCCTCGACCTTTCTTCCCCAAAGCACCATTTTCCATAAGGTTCATAGCCACTCCATACCCCGATCGAACCGAATAAACCCCATTCGCATTGTGATGCCACACCATCCGAACCCGGCACCCAGTCTTGCTTAAGGGGATGCTTAAGATGGGCCCCACATCATCCCAATGAAAGCTTGCCAAAATCAGATCACATTTCCAAGAGCTGGACCCCGAATCAATTAAATCACTTACCAAGGTAGCTTGCAAGTTCACCAATGGCAAAACTCTAAAAGTAGAGGGTCTAGGAAACCAAGGGTCCTCCCTGATGTTGATGCAGGCCCCGTCCCCTACCCGCCACCGCAGACCTTGTAGGAGCACCTTTCGGGCTTCAAAGATGCCCTTCCATCCCCAAGACGTGTTCCTACCCTTTCCCACCTCAGTAAAGCTTTTTCCTGGATAGTATTTTTCCTTCAGAACCGTAGCAAGCAACGACCTCGGATTCTGGATCAGCCGTCATCCAATCTTGGCAAGGAAAGCCAAGTTGAAACATTGGATATCTCTGAAGCCCAACCCGCCGAGCCGTTTTTGCTTCATTAACCGCTCCCAAGAGATCCAGTGTACACCCTTCCTCTGCTCACTTCCTCTCCACCAAAAGTTCCTGATAGCTTTCTCCAGGTCTCTACATACCCTAATGGGTAACTTAAAACAACTCATGGCATCGTTTGGCATCGCCATGGCCACTGCCTTGATAAGGACTTCCTTTGCTGCTTGAGATAGAAATTGCTCAGCCCAACCTGCCAGCCGAGATTCAAGCCTGTCCCGCACCTCTTCAAAAACCACTCTTTTAGAGTGGCCAAAATCAGCTTGCAGCCCAAAATACCTACCAAACCCGGTCTTACATTGGATTCCCATGGTACTTCCAATCTTCCTCCTAACCCTGTTCGAGGTCTTCGAGCCAAAGAATATCGAGCTTTTGGAAAGATTAACTGCTTGACCAGAGCCACGGGCATATGTCCGTAACACCTCCAAAATGCCTCTCGCCTCCTCCATACTGGCATGACCGAATAACACTGAGTCATCCGCAAAAAACAGATGCGAGATTGGGTTCCCATTATCCGACACTCTGAACCCGTGGAGAGCACCCCGCTTCATCCCTCTCCTAATGAGCATAGAAAGACCTTCCGTACAGAGCAGGAAGAGATAGGGAGATAGGGGATCTCCTTGTCGCAGCCCTCTCTCCGGCAGGACAAACCCAGTCGGGTTTCCATTTACTAGGATGTTGAAAGAGGCAGTGGAAATACACTCCTTGATCCATTTGCAAAATAAAGGAGCGAACCCCAATTTCGCCATCATGGTTAAGAGGAACACCCATTCCACGCGGTCGTACGCCTTAGCCATGTCGAGCTTCATAGCCATGCCAGTCTGATCACTTTTTTTTTATGAAGCAGTGAGTGTAGGAGCTCATGCACCACCAATATATTATCCTGAATTTGTTTCCCCGCCACAAAGGCAGATTGGTTGTCACAAATCACTTTTGGCATCACCAGCTTTAACCGATTAGTGAGAACCTTGGCAATGACTTTGTAGATTACGTTGCATAGTGCAATAGGCCGGTATTCCGTCATGTTCTTCGGGCACTTAACCTTAGGAATAAGCACAAGGTTAGTGTGATTAAGTTTCCTCATAATAGACCCAGAATGCCAGAAGGCTTTGACAATTTTGACCACATCCTTGCCCACAGTATCCCAATGATTCTGGTAGAAACATCCAGAGTACCCGTCCGGTCCCGGGGCCCTGATTGGTGGGATTTGGAAGACAGCCACTTTGATTTCCTCCTCGGACACCGGTGCCGTCAAGACAAGGTTTTCCTCAGCAGACACCCGTGGTGCCAAGCATTCCCCAAACTCATCAATTTGGCTAGGCCTACTCGACTTAAATAGCTCCGCAAAATAAGAGGTAGCGATTGAAGAGATTGCTACTTCGTCCTCCTGCCACACTCCATTCTAGTCCTGACACGCCCCGATCCCGATGTCCTCGTGACATCGGGATGATCACGTGCTGGCCGACACCCAAAGGGTGACGAAAGCCATTAATTTAAGTAAAAACTCATAAATAAGCTAAAACAGGCAGCAAGACTAGCCACAATAATACTACCAAATCAACTTCTAATTAACAACATTAGGATCAACGCATAATGTCAGAGCATACGTCTATTACAGAGTACAAACAGAATTTAAGATAGAGATGTGCTATATTACAAAAGATGTCGAAGCAGAAGAAGTATAACACTGGATCACTGGTAGGGAAAGGCCTCGTAGCTTATATCGTAATCCTCATTCGTAGGTCCTGAAGGGGGCGCAAAACAAACATGAGTGGACCAATTTGATATAAATATAATAAAACAGTTATCAACATACTAACCCCCAGGTTTATGAAAACATATATATCATGATCAAAATAGATTTTCCGAAACCTAGCATGCCGTGCAATATCTCAAATTCATAACTTGTATAAGTAATAAACACTAGTGAATTGTCCGATAACCTGCAGGCCCCATGCCGGCTCCCCGTCTCTGAACATACAATCAGAGGAAAATACACTACAGGCCCCATGCCGGCTCCCCGTCTCTGTGCTAAATAGCCAGAGGAAACACACTCCAGGCCCTATGCCAACACCAAACCGTCGCCCGGGACGGACCGGAATCTATCCCTACGTCCCGTAGCGGAAAGGACCACTAGGTAAGTACAAAACCATTGAGCATAAACATATTGAAAAACAACTTCGTAGTATAAAGTCATCCATCATCTATACTACAAAGAGGTGTTCTAAACATGTTCTAATATCATATCGTCATCCATCGGATATTCTATAAGAACATGGGTTATAGGAAAAATAGTAATAATTCAATCTAGCCTCAGTAAGCATATATCTCATAAAGTACTTCATAAAACATAAGTATTAAATCATGCTTTTCATGTATGCATTTCTATTGTTAAAACATGATTTTGAAGGGGTCCACTCACCGTACACCGATGGTGCAAAGCTATACCAAGAAGGTATAACAGAATCACCGTTAATAATTGCACCTATTCACATAAAGGAGTACCTTTGGTCAAACTCTATTCAAACGATTGAATTTGGGAAAACGGACTTCAAAAACGGGTCCAGGACGTCGAAATTAGCCTAGGAGAGGTCCTGAACGAAACCCCGAAAAGTCAACTCAAAAAGTTAACGTTGACCGTTGACCGGTCAAAGTCAAAGTCAACTCTGACCGTTGACCGAGTCAACGTGACCGTTGACCGTTGACCAAGTCAATAGTCAACAGTCAACTGGTCAGAGGTCAAAGTCCACTGGGCTTTGAATTTGGGTTGGGCCGAAAGGCCTTAAGGGTTTTGGGTTGAAAACCCAACTCAGATTGGCCCAAGGCCTAATCTGCTTGTGCTACACACACGGGCCTAATGCCCTAAACATAACCGGCCCAAGGGCCTTAATTTATAACAGAAATTAATTTAAACAATTAAAAGGAAATGGGTTGGATTGGACTGGCCTCACCACACGGGCCTAAGGCCCGCCTGCTATTCGAAACCGGCCTGGGAGGCCTGGCTTCACCGGAGCACCACCACCGGAGCTTCACAGCTCCGGCCAACTACCACACACCACCCTAGAGTTCGATCTAGGTACCAAAACGAAGAGCAAGACGAAGGGAGTGTTTTTATACCTTCATTTCGTCGTGGAACGACCGGAGATGGCCGGAAAAAGCCCCGACACCCTCGGGATCGCCGGAGTTGGGTGTGCTTACACCCGGCTTCGATTCGTCCCAACCGGGAAAAAATAAAGGTTTCGCCGGAGTTCCTCTCCGGTTTCTGGGCTCGCAGCACGGGACAGAGGGAGAGAGAAGAAGGAGATGGGTCTTCTTCGCGCGGGGGAGACGGGTGCGTGCGTGCGGGTTGCTGCAGAGAAGAGAGATGAGGGAGCTATGAGAGAGAGAGACGAGAGAAAGAGATAGAGTCGGGAGGGACAGAGAGACAGACAGAAGAAAGAAAAGAAAACAAAAAAAGAAGAAGAAGAAAGAAGGAGTCACAGGGGGGGGGACAGAGAGAGAAGACAGGGAAATTGCTAGGGAGCTGCCACGTGGCAGTTTGAAAAGAAAGAAGGATCCAAAGTTTAGATCCTGATAGGGTAGTCCAAAAAGGATAAAATTGATAGATTTATAATATTTAGGGAATATTACACACATATAATTTTATAAGTGGGGGCGGGTGTTACAAGTCCTCCAATCCCTTAATTTGGTTGAACCTTCTTCTTTTGAGCATTTGCGCATGGAAAAACTTGGAATTTTTATCACCTTCCTTCAACCATTGTGCACGCGACTTCACCCTCCAGTAAGTTTCTTCGTTTCGATGGGCGGCCCTGAGCTCTCTCTCATTCATCTTAACCACATCCGAGGCGAAATCGGTAGACATATAAGCCACTCTTATCTCAACTTTCAACTGCTCGATAACTTTCTTTGAGTTCCTTCCTCTCCCCCTATACCATTCCTTAAGCCTGTGTCTTAGGGCTTTCAGTTTTTCACAAAAGTGAAAGGCGTGTGACCCCCCCTGTTTATCTCTCCATTCCTCTGCCACTAATTGACGGCACTCCTCCATGTTGCTCCATCGAACATCATACGAGAATTTTCTTCCCTTCCAGGCTTTCACTTTCTCTGTGGACAAAAATAGCAGGGCATGATCAGACCCTTCCAGAACCACGTGCCTGATTGTGTTCTCGGGGTAAGGGTCCTGCCAACCCATTGTAGCCAACCCCCGGTCCAGGCGCTGCTGAATAGGCTTCGCTTCCTGGTTGTTCCGCCACGTAAACGGATAGCCAACAAACCCAGGTCCATGAGCTCATTTTGAGCTACAAACTCTCTAAAGTCACGCATACAAGACGTCGGTCTGTAGTTGCCCCCTCTTTCTCATCATTACATAGAATGTCATTAAAATCCCCGATGAGAAGAGTCTTTCCACTATTATTTCCAAGCCGCCTGCTCAAATACCCCCATTGATCCCGCCATTTTTTCTCATCAGTACTGGCATAGATAGCAAACAAATACCAGTGACACTTCTTGTGTTCATCCCAAATTTTAACTTCAATAACAAAGTCCTCAGACTTCACTAGAGTTACCTGGGAAGCATCCCGCTAGAAAACACAGAGGCCTCCCCCAATGCTTCTAGGTTCCACTGCGTGCATATACTCCAAATCCAAACGTTTCTTGAGATACCCATAACAACTACTTTTATTCTTAGTTTCCAGCAAAACCACAATGTCAGGGGTATGGAGCCGATTCTGCTCCAGCAAAATGTCAACTGTCAGGTCACCCCCGATACCTTGACAGTTCCAAGTAAGTAGCCTCATTTGGACTTGGGAGACCCATCACGACTGGTCTCCTCCGCCTCAACAGATGACTTCCTACAAAGTTTAGATCTTTTAGGTTCCACACAAGGGTTGACCTCATCATGCTCCACCTCTCTGAAAATTCTCTTTTTACCTTTATTCTCATTCATCACAGCATCAATGATAGCTTCCAGCTCAAAAGGATCATCATCCATAGCCAGGTCGCTACCACTCACGCACCCCCTACCATCACTCGCTTTCCTCCGACTAACACTCACCCTGTCACCATCCTCACCAACGACAGGCACAAGATTAAGGTCAAAAGTAGAGCCTCCATTCAGTGTCACACTGACCGTATCAACCCGTCCCTCCTGCTCGTAATGGTCATTGAGTACCACATGTTCCGCTCCTTCGGCTGACACACCCCGTCCCGAAGGAGGGCATGCTGGCCATCACGTGAGAGTGACGTAACCATTTACACAGTTCGGAAGCTTTAAAAAAAATACAATTACTATGATGAAACACCTGAGGGTGAGTCCTACTTTTGTGAATTATGTCAGAACACCGTTGGATTCCTCGTGGCCACCAAAACTCTGCTATCTAGAACCTGGAGGGGCGCAAAACAAAATTGAGTGGGTCAGTAAAACAAAGTTTTTCTAAAACATTTCATTTAAAAGTTTTCTAACCCCTCACTGTAAAACCTGTATACTTTCCCAGAAAATAGCATAATAGCATATAACTTTTCTTATCTCAAATCATCAATTTTTCTTAAAACCAGAAAGTATGCCATACTATAACTGTCAAAAACAGAATGAATGATGCATCAATATAACAGGTGAAATAATGAATCAACCGGAGACCCTGTAGTTGGTCATGTACGGTTAATTCTATAGCTCAATATTCAATCCAACCAGAGTCATCACGGTGACCTGTACGGTACTACTCTGCACATAAATCGGAACTACCTGAAGTAGTCTGTACGATAAGAATGGTGTAATAATACGCTCTAGTGCTTCTCTCATCAATCATCTGTGCACATAATCTAAAGTCACCTACTAGTCGAAACCACCTCGGTGGTCTGTTCGACTAGTATGTCGGAACCCTTTCATGATTTGTACGACATGTCGGAACCCTCTCATGGTCTGTACGACATGCACCTACTTGGATCCAAGGTGAGCGTGCGGTGCGGGTGAATAATATAAGCACTAACACCATGGTCTGTACGACATGCACCTACTTGGATCCAAGGTGAGCGTGCGGTGCGGGTGAATAATATAAGCACTAACACCATGATTGCAGGTTATGAGCTATCCACATAATATACATCATCAATGATTCACATGAATAACATAAAACTCACATGATACTCACCTGTGCGTCCACAGCACCAATTCACACACACACACACACACACACACACACACACATATATATGCATCAATTATCAATTCATATAATTCATATCATGCATGCATGGCATTTTAGAAACATACTTTCATTAAAACTCAATTTCTGGGAAAATTTATAGTATATCAGTATAAACAGAAAATACTGCCCACTCACTTGGAGTTCGCCCAACAACTCCGTAGCACCACACATCAAGGCGTCAAGACAATCAGCGCATAGAACAATAATCAAATCCAACCTCAGAATTCATATCGATGAAATATATAACTTATATAAGACACGTCACTACATAGTTCGGTCCGGAAGATCTGCAACTCAGATTTCAAATCCATAACTTCCAGAGGTCCACGACATACCTCTAGGACATCATCCTAAAATTTCGTTACCATCCAACGGTCAGATCTCCGCCAATTTCCAAAACCAAGTGACAGTTAACATTATATTTTATGAACTTACAACTATAATTCCGAAAGATCCGTAAATCGGATTCCCGATCCGTAAGCTCCTATAATCCTCAAATATTACGTATTACAACGTATCAAAGTTTGGTGACGACCAACGGTCGGATCGTCAATTCACATTTTCACCTAACCCCGAATTGAAACGAACTTAGGTTCAATTACTCGATTTAAGTTCATCAATTATCAAAACTGAACCTAGAACCTTAAACACATGTTAAGAATGACATTGGTGGCCCATTGGCCACGCGCCGCAGCACGGGCCGCCGCGCGTGGCGGTCGGCCGCCCCGGCTCGCCGGAAAATCCGACTATTTCCAAAAATTCTCAAAAAATACAGAATTGAAGATCTCAATGAGTAGAGCAACTTTCATACCTGTGGACAAGGCCAATTTGGCCTGGAAACACTTCAAATTCATCAAATTCCGTGTGGACCCTAGAATTGGGTGAGCTTCAATTCGACCCCCAAACTTGTTCCAACGCCTCTACTACTTCTTGGGCTTTGTTCCAGCTCCTAAGGGGATGCTATGGGTGTTAGAAATTGAAAGAAAACGTTTCAAGATTTGGAGAATTTTCACACTAACCTACCGCACACCCCGCACGGTTTTAATCAAATTTCAAGGCCAAACTCCTTGATTTTTGGGGTGTAATAGGAAGAGGGAAGATCATAGAGGGTTTTCCAAGTGATGGATTGATGTAACTCACCGGAAAAATGATGAAATTTTGACGGAAATGGGTGAAGAACACCAGCGGGTCATGGGTTCTCCCAACCCGTTTCTCCCTTCTATCCTCCGCTTCTCGCCCTCTCTCCTTTCCTCCTTTCCTTCCTCTGGTTGGTCAGATTCTCCCTCTCTCTTCTCCTAATTCGTTGGACTCCCTCCTTTCTCTCCCAGATCTCTGGCTCTCTCTTCTTCTGGTTGGGCAGTTTCTGCCCAATCTCTTCTTCTTCTTCTTCCTCACACGCACACACCCACACACAAAACCTTCCTTCACTTTTTATTTATTTATTTTTGTTTTCCTTTACATCCGAGCCATCCATGTAATTCTTCATTAAATCTGGGCCATCCAAATTTTAATAATAAAATTTATAAAATGCCCAAACTTCAAACTTTAAAATCTTTTTCGTTATAACTCCAAATAACGAACCGTCAGTGCCCACACGTTCGTAGCAACGAGTACTATGAGGATATGTCAACAAAACAAATCTTAGATGGCACGACACAACGATTAATCTCGAATAATGCGCGTGCCTCAAAGGGCATTTTTGTAAAATCCTTTATTAAAACTTTAAAAATTCTTAAAATTAGGGACGGACTGTCACATCGGCCACCGCTCCCCCCGGCCCAATTAAGCCTGCATCAAAAGCCAGTTCTCTCGCAGACCTCGCCTCTTCTTCAACTAGCCGTTGGCGTCAGATTTTTCCAGCAAGCCCAATATCTCTGTGTCCCATTTTATTAGATGACCACCTGGGCTTGCTGGGCGATGTTGCAGTGTCAATAACTTCCTCCTCCAACGGCGCGGCACACTCACTGCCGCTCTGAGATCTGCTAGCAAATTTCTAAGGTTGACATCCCATTCCAGACGCTGTCGAGGATCGCCCGGAGTGTTTACCACCACCCGGTTCATCGCTTCTTTCATCATTCCACCGCTCCGAGCCACCCCTTCCACCATTTAACCCAGAGGAAGCCCTACTCCTAGATCCAGCTCCTAGTGGATTGCCTCTCAGGTCCAACACTGCATCTAAACCACGGAATGCAAAATCCTCATTCCTCGTCTTGGGGCAATCCTCTGGACCTGTTCTTTCATCCAGCGTATCCTTGCAAATCCTAGTAGGGTGTCCTAGCTTTCCATAAATGAGACAGTAGTTAAGAAGCGATTCATACTTGAAATCGATCCAGATCTTGCCTTCATCAGGAAAGGTCACAAAGGTCCCTCTCATTAGGGGTTCGCGAACATTGAAGCCAATTGTCACCCGAAGGAATCGTCCAATGCAATCCCGACCCCAGTTTTGTCCACTGATCGAACCTCACCCATCAAGCTACCTATTGTTTCAGCTACCGCTTGGGTCATACTGAGCACCGGTACATTATGTAGCTGGACCCAAAACACCCCCAGGGAGAGAGGGGTCCATCGGTTCAGCCCCTTCTCTGTTCGGTCCGCCACCAAAACAAGGTTATTTTTTAACATCCAAGGCAGATTGGCATCAACCACCCGTTGCAGATCCCTTTTCCCCGCAAAGCGAGCGAGGAATCTCTGATCTCCAATCTCCCTGATCGAGACCCCTTCACGTCCGCGCCAGAGAGACATGAAGCAGTCAACAAACACATCTCCTTTCACCACCTTAGCAGTGAGAACTTCAGCAATCATAATGTGCTGAAACCCTAATAGGGCACATTCGACATCCTTTCTCTCAATACAGACACCTCCCTATTCCTTCTCAGACAGGATGATGTTGGTCCCAAATCATGTCCCTAACTCCTCCAGATCCGCCTTCGGACTTTCCCCAACCATGGCCAGTCAGAAGAGCCGCACCCCACTCACCCCAGTGGCCACCTCCACGAACGCCACCCACAGGTACCAGATCTACACTCAGATCTACACCAGATCCAGATCTCCTCAGCTGGGCGCCACCCACGAACCGCCAGAGGAACACTTCGCTCACAGTCACCCCGACAAACGCGAGAGCCTAGCCAAGTCCCCGGATCCACAACCAGAGTTTCGAGAAAGAAGAGCTAGCCCAACAGATCTCGGATGACGATTCGACGACAGGACTCGCTCGTCGACGAAGCACCACACTCCTCCTTTCGAGGCACCCAAAAAAAGAGCTAGCCCAACCATAAAGTGGCATGTTGTACATATTAAGTAATGTTAAACTATGTATATTCTGCTCTTCTACTATGAAAAAAGTTGATAATTAACACACAAGAAATCCTAAGGATACTCCCTCAAATTGTTTACTCACCATTTAACTCTCTATCACGTCATAGTTCAACATTAATTATTATGCCAATGTTATAAATAAGTGTGCAAAAATAAAAAGGAGTTGAAGTGTTGATTTAGTATTTGAACTATCATCGCAATGAAAATTAGGTCCTTGAATTATTTTTTTGGTAAACTAAGTCTCTAAATTCATTAAAAATTGCTAATTTCATCCTTACTATTATATTCAAAGCTCTTTTATTCAAATTTTCATCAACTTAAGTCACTTCACTCTTTAGAGTGTAATACAGTCATTTTCTCGCCTATAAGCCTTTTAATATTTCATATAGGTTACGAATCTAAAGTTTAACTTACCCTTGAAAGTTAACTTTATACACTATATCTTTATGAAAAATTACCAATCTACCATCTAATGTGTATCACATGCAAGTAACGTGACTCAAATTGACGAAAAAATGAATATAGTAGTTTCAAATCTAATATTAGGAATGTAATTGGTAAATTTTTATAATTCAATGCCTAATTTTTCTGAAAAAAAAATAGTGTAAAGACCAAATTTTCAACAAATGATAATTTAAGGACTAAATTGACAATTCACAAAAAAAAAAAAAAAAAAAAAAAGAGGTGACAGGGTATCCATGAAGAGTTTCATTTTTTAGAGAGTCCCTTTATCATTTTTCGTAATGCTAAAGCCAATTGATAACATGGAAGTCACTCAACTTTTATTTTCAATGTGAGTTTCACACTCTCAACACATTTTTATTCTTGGAAGAATTTTTTTTTGAATCAACCACGAGCACATAGGAATATCCTTAATTAGACTAACTTTTGAAGCTAGGGGTATGATTTTCAATGATTTAGAGCTTGGTTAGGTAAAACGATGAATGGGTCCTAATCCCATGGTTTATTGCTAGACAACCATATATGCCTTAAAGATATTAGGATCCAAAATTTCACATGCTTTTCATTAACACTTTGTTTAATCAGATCCCCAAATACTTCTTAACCCTCCCTTCTTTCCATATTTATTTACATAATTAGAATGCAGATCAATTTTCTACTCTTTTTCTTTTTATTTTCTCAGAATTCGATGCAGATATTCGGGGTTTCTTTAAAAGTGGGGCCGAAAGGTCCTTGCTCCATTCTTTTCAAGTCTACGACGATATGCTTTCACATTTTCATGCAAATTAGTGGTAAAAGGAGAATTTGGATCCTCTTAAGGACTAGTAATTCCGAGTTTTTGATTTGTGTGAAAGAGGTAAATTGTAGTAATAGTATCTTAATTTTAATTAAATTGGAGCAATGATCTCTCAACTAAAAATTTATTACCATTGGTCCCTTAACTCATCAAAATGTGTAGCTATGATCGTTTTTGTTAACTTCGTTAGAATTTTGTCAAAATAAGTTATGTTGGCATGATCGTTACTACAATTGGGGTGCCTCAATTCATCAAAATGTCTACTATGGTATTTTTCGCCAACTTCGTCAGAATTTTGTTAAAATAAGTTATGTTGGAATGATCATTGCTACAATTAGGGTCTATCAACTCATCAAAAAGCATAGCTATGATCTTTTTCGTCAATCTCGTCAGAATTTTGTCAAAATGAGTTATGTTGAAAGGACCATTACTACAATTGGGTTGGGGTTGAGGGACCATTGCTCTAATTGGGTTAAAGTTGAATGATCATTTCTCCAGTTTGATTAAAGTTGAGGGACTAATGGTAATGAATTTTTAGTTAAGGGACCATAGCTGCACGTTTTGATAAGTTGAGAGACTAATAATAATGAATTTTTAGTTGAGTGATCATTGCTTCAATTGAGTTAAAGTTAAGAGACCATTACAACAATTTAATCGGAACCTTTAACTTGTGTAAAATGGGACAACAAAATGAATTAGTAGAGACGGTCGAATTAACTTTGAATGATCCGAATTACCTGATTTTTTAACTCCAGGTAGTGAAATCTGAAAGAAATCTCTTTCTGTAAAAGCGTACATGCAAAACTTCGGTTCACAGCCTCAAGGCCCAACATTTTGCATTGCACCATGCCAAATTAATATGCAGCAGCATAATTAAGATTGAACAGGAAACGTGTGATGTATTTTTATGTATTTATTTTTCATAAGTTGGCTATTTTAAAATATTGACGCGCCAACCATAAGATTAATGTAATTGATTGATTTTTTTTGGTCAATACGTAATTGATTGATTTTTTTGGGTCAATATGTAGTTGATTGATTAGCTTTTAGTATAGATGAAAGTTTGCAATTTCTTCAATTCTAAGTAACATTGAATGAATACAAAAATAAATACTCGACATCGAAAATTGAAAATCTAAGCCAGGGTGAAAATAATTTAACGACTTACACACTTGTTATATTGAATGTTACATAGCATTGAAGTAAAAAAATTGATATATTTTTTATAGACTTACCAAAAATAAAAATATTTAGGTAATTTGATTTTTTTAAATTGTTTTTACTATTTGATTTCTTAAAACAAAAATCTTCACCGTTTAATTTTTAAAATTAATCTTCACTTTTTATTTTTCAGACAACTGTATTGATTTTTTATTTTTTAGTCGAAGACAACTGGGTTGAATATTGAGGATAAATTGTATCAAAACACACTCAAAAATATTTTTGTAAAAGTAGATGATTAACTCGATAAAGCATGATTACAGGAAGAAATCGGTCCGTAGCAAGGGACAAACAAGTGTGCTTTGCAGCTTTGAGGCGTGGGAACGCGATTGGGCCCACATAAGACTGATAAATAAAAAGACCTAAACCAAACAGGCCCACTGCCCCGCTGGCCCGTACTGGGCCCCACTTCCCTACGCAACGATCCCGTGCCCTCTCCTCCCTCGGAAAAATCCTTCAATTATTATGACGCTCTCTGCACTCCACCTCTTTTACTCGGCTCGGCTCCCTTCTCTCGGAATTTTAGGGTGCGTTTGGTACGTGGGACGGGACGGGACGGAACGGGACGAGGCGTTCCGTCCCGCGTTTGGTGCGCAAAAAATGGGTGGAACGGGCTGTTCCACGGGACAGATTTTGGGTGTTTTTGCGTTCCACCTCCCCCCTGTGGAACGGGTTTGTTCCACATCTGTGGAACACAATGTTTTACCATTTTAAGACAAATATACCCCATGTCTTTTCAAAAATTACATCTTCTTTCCGTCCCGTCCCGTCCCGTTCCGTCCCGTCCCGTCCCGTTCCGTCCCGTCCCGTCCCGTCCCGTTCCGTCCCGTCTGCGTACCAAACGCACCCTTAAGGTCATCTCTAACAGAAAGATGGTCAGAGGATTCCCTTTAATTCTATAATCTTTCAAGGAATTAACATTTTAATAAATAGTGTTAGGTCATATTTCTTATAATCTCCAACCGAGAAGGCTAAAGAGCTATAGGCCAAACATAATCTCCAACCGAGGGGGTTAAAGGATCATAGGCCAACATAATTTATTATTTTAATTGAATTAATATGGTTACTTAAAAACTACCTCAATAATTTTTTGAGATGTAATCTCAATAATTTTTCAGATAGGATTTTAAGTGACACGTGTCGCTAAAGTGAGTAACTTTTCAGATTTCTTGTCAATATGTATTCTCAATAATTTTTCGGATTAGATTTCGAGTGCCACGTATTCTCAATAATTGTTTAAGTTTAATGTTATTTAATGTTGTTTAATATTGTTTAATGTTGTTTAATATTGTTTATTGTTGTTCAAGTTTAATGTTATTTAATGTTGTTTAATGCTTAGGTAATTATAGGAAAAAAAATTAGAATTTTTAATTTTTTTTAATTTTGTTTCCATGAAAAAAAAATCAAATCCAATGATTACTTGGTATCAGCATGACACCAGCTAGCAAGGTAGCCGTGGCAATTCAAACTTTGGACCGGCTGGCTGGCTCAATTGGGTCAGTTGGCCTGATTTGGTATTTTTGACATGGTGGGGCTTAAAAGCTCTTTGGCATAACGTCGATTAAAGATGATTTTCGTGTCATTTCAAATTATTTTTAATTCTATAAGGATTGATTGGAGATGGCCTTACCCTGGCGCTCCACACCCTCCCCATTCAAATTTTGCCACTCCTACAAGTACACCCCATCTCTGTTTCCCAAGACGCTTTTCAAACTTCAAACCCAAAACCGCGGCTCCCAAACAAATCCCTCTTTCTCTCTCTTGAGTCTCTCTCTCCTCCAATCTCTGTCTTCCTCTCTCTCTCTCTCTCTCTCTCTCTCTCTCTCTCTCTCTCCTCAATTCCCCGTCTTTTTCAACCTCTCTTTTGTTCGCTTCTGTCTCTTCCTCCCTCGTTCTCTGCAATAATCATATCCCAGAAGAACTCTCTGAGCTCTCTCATCAGAGAATCGAAACCACAACTTCTTCCTCTGATACCGCAAACCCAGCACACCCATCGTAAACCCAGCACCTCCGCCTGCCTTTCCTCGCAGAGGTTCCATCTGGGTATCTGTCAAAACCCCCCAAAACCCCAAAAAATGGAACAGAAAACCCCTCTGCAAACCCTCCCGGAAGCCTCCCCAAAACCCAGCAAGAAAAGCTTCGTCACATCTCTAATGGCCCCCCGCAACCCCTCCTTCCAAGAAGACACCTACCTTGTCTCCAACCTCAAATCATCCGAAAAGAAAGCCCTCCAAGAACTCAAAGACAAGCTCTCCGCCTCGGACTCCGCCTCCGCCGCCATGTGGGGCATTCCTCTTCTGGGCAACGACGAAAAGGCCGACGTTGTCCTCCTCAAGTTCCTCCGGGCCCGGGACTTCCGCGTCCCCGACTCCTTCGCCATGATTACCAAATGCCTGGCGTGGCGGAAGGAGTTCGGTGCCGACGGCGTCGTGGAGGAGGACTTGGGGTTCAAGGAGCTGGAGGGGGTGGTGGCCTACATGCACGGATACGACAAACAGGGGCACCCTGTCTGCTACAACGCCTATGGAGTTTTCAAAGATAAGGAAATGTATGAGAGGATTTTTGGGGACGATGAGAAGCTGAAGAAGTTTCTAAGGTGGAGGGTTCAGGTCCTTGAGAGGGGGATCAATGCCCTACATTTTAAGGCCGGCGGGATTAATTCGATTATTCAGGTCACTGATCTGAAGGACATGCCTAAGAGGGAGCTCAGAGTTGCGTCCAATCAGATCCTCTCTCTGTTTCAGGACAACTACCCTGAAATGGTCGCAAGAAAGGTAATTTAATTAACGTTTTATTTGGCTCAGCGGACTGTAATTTTTGAGGCAATTCACATGTTTGCTAGCTTAATTGTTCAATTTTTTAATTGATTTGTTGTGGGGTTTTACTTTAATTTACTGGAATGTAATGTTTTTAAGTAATTCTGATGTGGGTTTATAATTTGATTTAGTGCACTATATTTTCTTAGCTAATTTCATCTGGGTGGATGTTTCACCGTAAAATCAATGGACAATATAGAAATCAGCCAACTTACTTATTAGCTCTTGCAAGATTTATCTTTTCTCCTTAAATTTCATATTCTCATAATTTTGAAGCCAAATATTTTGACAACATGTATGGCCGTTGAGCTTCACACGTCGGCTAATCTGCTCTGATACCATAAAGGAAGTTGAGATTCAACCATAAAACCAATTGGCAATGTAGGGAGTATCTAAGGTACTTATAAGCCATTGCAAGGTTGTTTTTTCGCTGACATGAGACTTTTTAACCTTCACATTCTCATAATTTCATTCTTCACTTAATATAACTTATTTCACCGATTAGGTTTTTAGTTTGATTCACTGGGATGTTTTTATTTTTTGATGTAATTCTGATCTGGGATTTCGATTTGAATTGATGGACTGTATTTTACTAGTTTTTGAGCTAATTCTTATCTGGGTTTACCTGCTTGCTTACTTAATTGTTCACCTTTTCCTTTAATTACTTGTATTATATGAGGTAATTTTGATGTGGATGTGGGTTTTCTAATTTGGGTTTTTTTGTTCAGATTTTCATCAATGTGCCATGGTACTTCAGTGTGTTGTATTCTATGTTCAGCCCATTTCTGACTCAAAGAACAAAGAGCAAGTTTGTGATAGCAAAGGAAGGAAATGTTGCAGAAACACTCTACAAGTGAGTCCCCTTACCATCAAACATTTAACCTCTTTGTTTTGTACTCTTTGTATAAAAAACTGGTTCTTTAGTTAGGGTTTTGGTCCCCACACAGCTCATTGAACCCATTTCGCCAAAGGGGTTACAATTGGCGGTCGCTTACTAGAGATGGGTATTTATGTTGTTCCGAAACAGGTTCATAAGGCCCGAGGACGTTCCGGTTCAGTACGGCGGCCTGAGTCGACTGAGTGATGCGCAAAACGGCCCCCCCAAACCGGCTTCCGAGTTCACCGTCAAAGGAGGAGAGAAAGTGAACATACAGATTGAGGGGATTGAGGTTCATAAATCTTCTGCATTATTTTTATAACCCTTCATTTTATTCTCTTTAAATTAACGATTTAAATGCTATTAATGTGGTTAATTTTTGGTGCGCTGGTGTTGAAATTGATTAGGCTGATGCAACAATCACATGGGACATAGTAGTGGGAGGGTGGGACTTGGAGTACACTGCAGAGTTTGTGCCAAATGCAGAAGGCAGCTACACCATCCAAGTGGAGAAGCCAAGAAAAGTGATGCCCTCCGAAGAAGCAATCCACAACTCCTTCACTCCTCGTGAAGCAGGGAAGATGGTTTTCTCAGTCGACAACTCTGCCTCCCGCCGGAAAAAGGTAGCTGCATATCGCTACATTGTCCGTAAATCCGCCCCCGTCTAAAGCTAACTTCAACAACTGCGAGGGGATTCATTAGTTAAACTTGTAGTAAGGTTTTTGTTTTTGCAATTTGCAATTTGCTTTCTATGTTGTTTTTTAGGGTTTAAGCAATGGTTGTGAACCTCGTTATTTTGTCTGCTTGAAAGTACTTGTAATGTATAAAAGGATGCATGATATATATCGTTTAATATAAGAGGAAAGCATATCTATTGACTTTGGTTTAGTGGCAGTCTCAATTCTTAAGAGTGGGTTTGGACGGGTGGCCTTAAAGTTCCATGGAACCCGAGGTATAATCGCCGCAACTGCACTAAAATGACAAATTGATGGGTGTCTTCTTGGACGTTGTGTGTAGTGCGTTTGTAATGTTTGAGTAGCAGCTGTCCACGGCATGAGTTGGTAACAACCAAGGTCTAAAATATTGGAAATATCGGTAGTTCAAAAATTCGGAAATTTCGATGGAAATATCGGGATATTATCGATATCGATAAAAATTGAACAAAAATCACGAAAATTGTAAAAAAAATTTAGAAATTTTTATTTAAACTTTGTATGATGTTTTTTTAGTCAATTATCTATTAGTTTATCACAAAAAATTGGAAGGAAATGCATTGCATGATGAATTTAACCGATTTAAGTTTATTATATAGCGAGCTGGCAAACATTGTGAGTGTAGAAAATATGTAGTAATTAATGAAAGAAGTTTAAACACACCATAATCATTTATATATAATGAATTAGTACAATATTTTACACTTTATACATTGCATGGTAAGATATATGAGTGACTTAGTACCACATAGAGTTTTTATCAAGGTCTAAAATATCGCTGATATCAGAAATATCGGTAGCCCAAAAACACGAAAATTTCGATGGAAATATCAGGATAATATTGATATTTTAGACTTTGGTAACAACTGGGTCTAAAGTTTCGAGTCTTTCATTCAAACATAGCATTAAGTTTGTCTACCTGCAAATACATTAGAGAGAACTTTCACACAATGGATTGAAAAGTTACATGATGAATGAGACAGAAATACGGAACAAATTTTTGGTTACACCCAAGTTTTTCTCGGAAGGGAGAGCTTTTTGCTGGTGTGCAGCTGGTTAATTTGCCTGATGGTCCCAAATAGTAGTGACTGGTGAATGATGATGATGATGTGTCTAGGGCATGAAGCTTGAAAGAGACTGATTAATGGTCACAACATTTGCTTTTGATTTGGTTTCGCTTGTTGTACAAGGATATGGGGGGAGAGGGAGTGTTGGGACTAACAAAAGGTAGCAGAAGTGGGGGATGAAAGATATTGATCACCGTCTGGGGGCCCTTGGGTTTGTTGCCTGGGCCTCTAGAATCTGGATTGGGTTTTCGGAAGTTTGATGAGAAAAAAATTACATATTTTTAGTTAAAAAATAGATAAATAGATACATCTGATGCTTGTAGTGACGAAAGTAATAAAGTGCCATGAAATACATTTAAGGTACCGGCTCCCTCTTCCCCCATATATTGTTGCATAAATATTTTGAAATACGTAAATATAAGCTGATGGTGTACGAAAATGACATTCTTTGTAGCAAGAAAACTTGGTACAAGGTACTTGTGACTGATTAAGATTTTGGGGGAGATATTAATCTGAATGCATAAGGTTCATGTTTCGTAAAATTATCATCAAGTTCATCAACTAAAATAGTCCTCAACAGTAAAGAAAGGGTAATTGGTAAGACTAAATAATATTTTCTAAATTACAAAATTGTAACATAAAATAACAAAACATGTCTATGTATTCCTCTACCAATACATGTAGTCGTCTTACCATCTCGTGACAAAAAAATATTTATGTTGTCGAACTAGAATCGTGTTCGCAATCTAGATGACGAGCTACAAACTTGTCTGAATCCATACATGTGGTGACTCCGTATAAGGAACCGAGCAAATGTACTTAATGGTTTTATCTTCCAAATTGAAGGTACATATAGCTGTAAACTTGGCACCCCTCACCACAACAATTCCATGAAAGTATATGCAATTCGCTTTGAATCGAGAGCAGTTCGAAGCTTCAATGGAGAACGAAGAACTCTCGGATCCCAGTAACATGGTACTATTCCCCAAGTTTTTTACCTGCAAGTCAGGCAACTTACCCGAATAATCGCCATTAAACGGCACCTTGAAAACCCTAAATCAGTGATTCCGACCTAGAACCCTCATACCTAAAAACCACTAATAAGGTACCGGCTGATTCGAGGAGATTCACGATCAGGTTATCATACTCACGCATGAGTTTCGATATAGAACCAACATTCTTCATTTTGGTTCATCAAAATCTTCAACGTCACAGGCGACAATAGTTCCAAAATCTTCCACTGAATAAAATCAACCGCTGAAATAAGTTAGGTCTAAAATATGTGAGGAATTTCTAAGAGAGTCCAGATGATCAAAAAATTGATCTAAAACATCTGTATAAGCAATTGTCCATTCATCTTCTCCTGGTCTCCAAAGTACTTTCCAAGTTCACAAGTAACTCCGACTGTGTAATTCGATGTCCGAGACGGGCTTGCGGATAACACAAACTTTGTAACTGTGAAGTAATAGTCTTCAGAATAAAACCACTCTTGAATTTTTTTAATCTTGTTAGTATCTGGGAGTTCGATTTGGCGATGATTTATAGTTTTATAGGATGCAATAAACAGACCTCAAAAACTTCGGATACAGACATAAGCCATCCCATAGAAGGATAATAACGCTGCCGTTTCTTGGATTCCGGCGGATTAAGTCTGTGAAACCTACCTTTCATATTGTTGCTAAATTCGGGAGTGATGGTATCCACTTTGTTTGGTAACATATTCAATGGGAATTGATGTGTTAATCTTCCAATAAAGTTTTCTTTGGTCGCGACAGAGTTCCATGATTTACAAACTCCACCAAAAGCAATAAGATCCTCCATGCAAACTATCCGTTTGGCGGTATACGTAACGAGATCTCCAGGAAGAATCGACCAGTCAGCCATCAAGATTTCAATTTGGTATCACATATTCTTGCCCTACCTCCAAGATGTAAAATTAAATGGGAAAAAGTAAGCCGTATAACAGCAGTAGCAACGAGGAGGGTATATACTAGGGTTATGTGTGCTGTATATATACACAGATTCCTCAAGCAACTGGGTCTAGCATTGGCCTTGTTCTTGCTATGACGATAATAGAAACCTTATTCAACGAGGAAAACAAACTGAAAGATGCATTGCCTGATTACGAATACAGGAAACAGATTGAAAAATGAGTTGCTTGATTGCGAATTCGGGAAACAAATGCGTTGCCTGATTACGAAAATGGGAAACAAACTGAAAGATGCCTTGCCTAGTTACGGGAAACAAACTGGTAATAATAACCAGGAAAATAAATTAAAGAGTGACTGTTTGGGTACAACTTTGGCCGCTGCCACGCTGCTAGTGTTTTTCAGAAGGCTACTATCCTCGGGTACAATTTTGTATATATTTTCCAACCTCATAAGGAAAGGGGATGCTTCTCTACAGAAGTCATCCGGTGGACTCATATGGAAAATCCTCAAATCAGTTGTATCACATAGCAATATTGGTACTGTGGCCATATTGGTAACATAGAAAGCTGTTACCACCGAGTTTAATTTGTGCACGGGTTAAAGGATGCAACATAATAGTTCTTGTTTCTTTATCCGGTTTAGATAAAGTCAGCAACCATCCTAGGGACTGATCAACTTCTGGGAGACAAAGTTCTTAATACTTGCCTTTTTTTCATATTGTAAACCTCACAGATGATACAATCCTCATGATGAGATGCAAACATAAGCAATGGAAAATGCCTTGATCGACTGGTAAAGTTGTTTTTCGTTGCAACTGATCTCCATGACTCGCAAACTGCACCAAGAGCAACAAAATCCTCCATTGAAACTACCCTTCTAAGCGACAGAGGTAACAAGGTCTTGAGGAAGACTCGACCGCTCAGCCATCAGGAGATGCAGTAGTAGTAGCACAAGAGAGGCTAGAGAGAGCCTGTGCCTTATATGTTGCGGCCAAAGAGGGAGAAGAAGCCTATGTTCTTCTACCAATTTACAGATTCATATTAATTTTTGGGTATTTCAATTTTCAATCCACTTGTTTATCTGGGTAAATAACACTATACGACGTTGTGACTGTCACACCAAACAAAATTTTAAGGTAGAAGCCAACTTCATACTTTTCATATATAATATATCAGTAATTTTGTATTCCTCGTTGACACTTCATGGTTAGACAAATATTTACATGTACTGTTTTCCCCTAGCCAATTCTAAAACCAGAATTTGTGGCTGCACTTTTTCTTTCAAATTTGGCAGGAAGCTGGAACTGCACCTGCTGAGAGATGTTTGATGAATATTGTTGGTTGCTAATCCTTAATCGCGGTTGCAAATCGCTGTGTTTAAGGCCTCATCACGGAAGCTAATTAATCAATGAGCTTGAACCTCTTCGTAATCCCTTGATGTTTTCCTCCGACTCAAACCATTAGAAAATCGAGGAAGCTTCAACATGGTATTTACTCTTTCAACTTCTTTAAGGGCGTTCAACTCTTCCTTTGCATCTTGTGAGACATTACAATTCAACACAGTATCTTTCGAGTCCTCCGTCATCTTGCTGTTAATCTCGGATGCAGTGCCTCCCTGATCACTTACAATGTTCGATCTTGTGCTATAATAAGAAAGTGAAAGCTCAGAGTCATTCACTTTGCCCAGACGGCTCACGTGGGATGTGGAATGTGTTAATGAAGAAGCTGGTTTGTCCTTCAGATACAAGCATATAGCTGCGCAGTCATCAATTTTTGATGCTGGGAACTTTCGTTTCCATGCTCTAACCGCACGCCTTACTAGTAATTCTGCTGCCATGGATCGCTTCCTTGCTGAAGCAACTATCTTTACCACGTCAGTGTTTGTTAAAGCATCCCACACCTGCGCAATGCACAGCATCAATATCTTAATGTAGCTTGATAAATGTTAAGAGTTACCAAATATGTTCTACATAAATAAAACTGTTCCATCACTTCGTAAGTAAATTGAATGACCGTAACAATACTTGTAGACCAAAACATTGTGTCCTATGAAGCAAAACACCGAATCCGTTGAAGAAAACAAACAAATCAAGCCCTACAAAGAGAAGAACTGAACACTACGAAGCTAAAAGCTCAACTCTGTGAAGCAAGAAACTACACCTAAGAAAGAAAAAAAACCCCGATCCCTATGAACAAAATAACCATCCCCTCGAAGCAAATCCAGACCCAATGAAGCAAACCGAACCCTATGCAGCGAAAAACAAATACTTAATTGAAGGGACGTTCAGGCTATTGATCAAAGTCATTTTTCTGCACTCACTTGACAATATGGGTAGGCTTTTTTAACCATCAAGTAGAGGGAAGTTTAGTGATTTGTTGCTTTCTTACCCCATCAGTTGCCAAGACCACAAATTCGTCATCGCTTGATATCTTCCTGTAGAAAACTTCAGGAATTGAGATCAGGCCATAATCTTTGACACAGAAATCCCCGAAAGCCCTCGCCATTGCTAGACCAGGGCAATCTTCATCCGGCATCCATAATCTATACACTTGTGGTTCTTCATCCACTGATAAAATCCTGCCTTTGCATTTCATAATTCTCTCAGCTTCACCTGAGTTTCATCAGTAGCAAAAAAACAAGAAGATCAATCAAACTCAAAAACTTAATCACAATCATCATGCAATTCTTAAGGAAGTATTAAGTGAAGTGATTTCCGCACACAACTCTCTCCGCTTGCACACCCATCAAAGGAAAATCAAAGGGACAAACATAAACAGTGTGTGCAGAAGGAGGGAGAGGTAAGCGGAAATCATTTCCCGATATTAAGAGCACTAGTACTAAACATACTTGGAGTATCAGGTTTCAAATCAACCGTGAGCTGGACAGGAACGATTTGGTTTTTTTCTCCTGATCTAGTTCCAAGAACCGCACGAGAATCGCCCAAGTTGGCAATCACCAAATTATCACCCTGAAAATGAAACAGCATAAAATTAAAAAAAAAAAAAAGTAATTTTATTGAATTGCTCTCCAAACTTGGAGTGCAAGAAATAAAGTGTACCTGTTTAACTACAGTTACTGCAGTTGAACCGCTGCAGAAGCTATCAATGGTGTTGTCAACGCTAAGTTCTTCGTCCATTTCCTTGAATGATTTGACAAAACTGGCTTCCCATGACGGAAGAGAGATATCACGACTGCGTTTCCTGTCGTGATTATTCCCGTTGTTTGCATTGATCTCGCTTCCGGCAACATCAATGTCGCTGAATATGCCAGTGTTGAGCTGGTAAATTTTGATGACTTCCGAGAGTTTCGAGGGTAAATTGTCACGTACGCATCTTGCAACTTTGTGCCCTTCGGGGCCATGACCATCAAACACACCGCAGAAGTACATGTCTTTCTCAGTAAAGTCCTAAACAATTCATGGACATAAAACTTCAGTTAAATTCATATATAAAGGACTAGTAAAGAACAAGTTTTGCAGAAACTAGGAGACCAAGAAGGTTTTAAATACAAAATGAACAAACAAAAAACCGTAAACGACATGTTTACTTAATTGGAATGAGGATTTGATTACGGATTATAATGTGATTTTTCATATATTAGATTACGGATTGTAATGTGGAACACGTATTTTGGATTCCATACGTGTTATTAAACACAATAGAGATCAGAAATCAGCACAAATGAAAAACCCAAAAAAAAAAAAAAAAGAAAAATAAACCAACAAAATTGAAAAGAGACAAATCGATTAAAGGTACCTCCCAAACTGTCATGGCATCTTGATTGATCCCTTTTCTTCCTTGCTGGGTGTACATGGAAATGTTCCTAGAACACCCTTGCAACCTTATGCGGGCCCCATCGTCCCCACACCTTACATTATCCTCCTCCTCCTCCTCAGCCTCGTAATACTCATTCCGATGGGCCACACCATCATCCTCCAAGTACCCTCCTCCATACGATCTCTCCTTGGTACAACAAGCTCCCATGTCTCGCCAGAAATTAAACTAACCAAGCCTCCCACAAAAATGATAGTTCCCAAGAAAATGGGAGAAGAGGAATGATGGGGACCCACCAGAAACCAATCAACACCCAAAAGGAAAAAATTGGGTGACGAGGCAAAGGAGGGAAAGAGAATTGAAAGGTGATGGTGTATTTGTGGAGAAATCGGAATTGATTGATATATTTCTCGAAATCAGAACATATTTCTTAAAAGGAAAGAAAGATGAAAGGTAAATCGTAGATATTGCAATACGCATGCAAGGAGTCAATCAAGATTCATGTCGTGTGCTGTTGGAGGTTTTTCATGTTGTGAAGGAGGTGGTTATGTTCTCTTACATCTCGACATGCTTTTGATCACAAGAAATTGTTACAGGATAATCACAATAGTACCCTTTCGGTCTTTGCCAAGGAGGAAGATAGTAATCCTAAATTTACATCTCCTCCCAAATGTCTTTAGCTAATCAGAGTACTTAAACCATAATTAGGTACAAAATCTTCCCTATATCGTAGTTGATCAACCAAAATTAAATCCTATTTAAAGTGCATGCACGTTAGTGTTTTAGATTTGTATGTGCTTTAGTCAAATGATAACGTGAGATTTGGGATCGCCAAATTCGTAAAGTTCGGATTTTCTACTTGAATTTTGGACTAAAAGCGTTCCTCTTATCTTAATTAATTTTAACAAAACCTTTTACCAGCCGTTAGATGAAAGTCGAATCGCTATAGTCCATACCCCTATCATTTTAGGGTAGATCTTTTTTTAACTAATCGCTACTAAATTCGTTTTATTTTGGTGGTAAAACTAAAACTATTATTTTTCTTTTTAATCATACATTCAACGCTGAATTCATCTCGTAACGTCACAACAATATAAAATTGGGTTTAAACAAATTGTTCGTTGACTTAGTCAATCAGATGGTTCGAACCATATAATAATTAGTTTAGCTTATGACCATCCTATTCAAAGATATATTTTATTAGGATTTAGTATTATAGTCTAGTGTTATTCTTCTTCACTTGTAAGTGACAGGTCTATTGGTTCGAGTCTTGCCAAAGAAGAGTTTGAACCACATTATTGTTAACCTATTTTGATGCTAAGCTCATCTACTTCCCCTTAGTATAAATAATATCGTTTGTTAAAAAAAAGAAGATATATTTGATTAGTAACAAACGCTTTATCATGTAAATGTTGAGTACAACTCTAGTTAGTGGATAACTCGACTCAAAAGTGTGTCTCCCTATTTGTTGTGTGATTTTATTTTTTTAAAATCCTCTTTGTATCTTTGGCTTTGGCCCTGGCAATGTCTATTTCCAGGTTTTCAAAAAAAAAAAAAATCATTTGCTTTTGGTGTTTTACAGCTTGTTTGGCAGGTTTATACGTTTAGGTTTTAGTTTAGAGAAGTTAAGCTTTCCGTCGCCCCTCCTGCTCTTTTCTTCGTATACACTAGAAGAAGTAAGTGAAAACCCAACTTACACTAGTTTTTTTGTTTTACTTTCGGAAAAAATACAAACCCTTCTCCATGATTCTGCATATACACAGATTTTGATGTGTAGTATCAAATTCAATCAGGACCCTTTTGTTAGTTTCAGTTTTCTTCTTAACCAAAATGATTGCCCAAGTTTATGAAAATCGAGGAGATTTTCACGGATAGTTTGATTCGTTATGTGACATACATTTTTGTAGTTAAAACATATATGATGTATACTCTTAGGCTTTATTCACATGTAAAATCGTCTAATATGTTATGTTATCAAACTTCCATCGTGATTTCAGCGGATGATTGATAGTTTGGTCCATAATTTTGGTCTAAACAAAGAGAGAAAATAAATAAAAGAGCTATTCAACTTACAATCCGATTAGGGAATGAACATCCTACTCTTAAATAGATATTTTGCACTAGAGAATTTCTGGCTCAATCCGTACACACTAATATTTCTTCATCTTCTGGGCAGCGAGCATTAACTAGAACATTGAAGAGAGAGGTGGTTTGGAAGTTGTCAGGGACCATGAAAGAGTTACTGTTGTTTTCATATTCTGACCGATTTGTACTCTCAGTTTCACTATCCGGTTTGCTGCTTTTAACTTCATCCTTTTGATTTGGGACATGGACTTGGCCTTGGGCTTTCCTGTTAAGAAGAAGAACAAGAATTAGGAATTGTAAACAAATCGAAAAAAGAAAAAAATGAACAGAGAGTCTAGATTCTAGAACTCTACCTTCATCTAAGCCTTCTCCACTTCAGATAGACCATGAATTGAATATTGTCGAGGAGTTGGAAATATGCATATCTCCACGTCCTCTTGAGAAGCAAAGGGCAACAGAATCCCAATAACCCTACAAAGAAACCAAGCACAACGGATAACCCAAACCATAGACTTTGATCCTCATCATCGTCCAAATCCTGGTTGTTCTCATTCTCATCTGCATCATTGCCATTACTTGGCAAGCACTGGTTTGAAAGTGGGGCACCGCAAAGTTTCGGATTCCCTTCGAATGCAGAGACACTGAAGCCTTGGAGCTGAGTGCTGGCTGGTATTGGTCCTTCAAGATTATTGTATGCAACAGTAAATGTAGACAAGAAATGGAGATTTGATAGTGATGATGGGATTTCGCCTGACAGACGGTTACCGTTGAGTTCTAATCTCTCCAACTTTGGGAGGTTGGCTATTTGGCCTGGAATGTTGCCGGAGAAGTTGTTGATGCTTAGATCCAGTTGTTGAAGAAATTGCAATTGGCCAATCTCAAAGGGTATGCTGCCGCTTAAACTGTTGTTCCTGAGGGAGATTACTCTTGGCATGTTGGGCAGATACTTGTACTGTGAAGTCAGCACAGTTGCATTATTACCGCGTTGAAAGTAGAGGGGCAACTCAAGAGAACAATGGCCTGTTTCATTCGCAGCCTTTTGCGATACTAATGCTTGTAGTCTGCAAAGCTCCTTTGGAAATTCACCCGAAATCAAGTTGTCATTCAACAACAAAAAGAAAAGATGCGGAAGAGTCCCCAACCAACCAGGTACTGTGCCAGTGAGTATGTTAAAAGACAAATCCAGGACTTCCAGTTTCCCGAGCTTTGAAATCCATGCAGGTATGTACCCTCTCATATGACACCTAAGAAAACTGAAAACACGCAGATTTTGTAACCCGGAATCGGCAGTTATATCCCCATCTGGCATTTCTTCACCTTGAAATTTTTTTGAAAGAAGGAGCACCTTGAGACTTTTGAAACCTGTCAGTATCTTCATTGCCCCCGTGACATTGGTGAGTCTGCTTTGAGCAAGCGAGAGGAAGGTCAAGTTTTTCAATTGAAGAATCTCAGGTTGGATTTGGCCCTCGAAATCATTTGCAGAGAGTCGAAGTGCTTTGAGGGACTTGCATGAGTAGAGGCTTATTGGCCAGGTACCAGTGAGATTATTCCTTATACAATCTAGTTTACTAAGTTGAGTAAGTTTAGAGAAATTGAGCGCAGAGATATTCCCACTAAAACGGTTGAATCCCAGATTTATTTCAACAAGGTTTGTGCAATTCATCAGAGATGGGGGCAGATGACCTTCGAGATTGTTGTATTGAAGGCGCATGAGCTTTAATTTGGAGAGCTTCCCAACATTCTTACTGATGGGTCCCACAAGCCCATTGGTAGATAATGAAATTTCTTCAAGTGCCTGAGCATTGTAGATATCAGGAGGGAGGGACCCTGAGAGAGTATTGTCGCCAGCACGAAAGACCTCCAACTCGGAACAGTTTCCGAGTCCGGGAGGAATTGGGCCACTGAAATTATTGTGGGAGAAATCCAAGACTCTAAGCGAGGAGGAACGAAGACAGGTAGAGGAAGGTATTTGGCCTGTAAAATGATTATTGCTGACATTCAAACTGCTCAAATTCCAGGCATGCTGGAGGAATGAAGATGGAATTGTTCCGTTGAATTGATTGCTCGAAAAATCAACCATTTGGATGTAACTTGATGATAAAGACAATGGTATTTCTCCGGAGAAAAGGTTATAGCTCAAATCAAGAATCTCAAGGCGACTCAAGGACAAGAACATCCCGGCTTCAAGAGAGCCGTAAAGCAGATTGTGGGAGAGATTGAGGTGCGAAAGAAGCTTAAGGTTTCCAAGTGATGAAGGAAAAGTACCTCCTGTGAGGCCCTTGGATGGCAACCGCACTCGGATGATCCAACCGTTCTGATTACATGTGATGCCTTCCCACTGGCAACAATCAACTGAAGCAGTCCAGTTCAATGCCGGGGAAGACACAGCGCTCGCGAAGGACTTGAGGGCGCTGCGTTCGGTTAGATCACATGCATGTATTGTGAATAAAATGGAAGAAAACAAGAGGATGAGAAGGAAGCCATGAGAGAATGGATGATCCATCTCAGGTTCAGATTACTCACAGGTTTTCTTCTACACGCGTAGATAGATAGGTATGCAGAGCATATACACATCTTCCGCATGACTTCAAAGTCATGACAAGAAATTCCATGTTGGTAAGAGTCATGACTTCAAAGTCGTTGAAAGATTCTTTAATCTCTTAGTCTTTGGTTTGAGGCTCTGCTTTTCTTTGAGGCTTTGTCTCTGTTTGTTTTTGCATAAATCAAAATTAATCGAATTTCATGTCGATTAAAATTTCAGGTTTTTGTTTTAGGTGACGAGAAGAGCGAGATTCGAACTTTTTCCACTGAGTGTAGGTAAGTACCCTACAACTCGAGTTGTCCCACAATTGTTTATTTTTGTTTTTTGATTTTTTGGGAAAAAGAAAGATTGTGATGTGAAATAACTGTAAATTACAGAGACTTCTAGGCGCAAAGACTTGTAAATTTATTGAAAAAAGTTGAGGTTTCATCATACAACCAATTGATAATATAAGAAATAACCTAACTTACTTAATGTAAGATTCAGTCTCAACATTTACAATTTTCGCATACATCTTCCATGTTCTTAGTTGTATTATTACTTGCACTAATTCGAAAGCATCAGTTGCACAAGAGGGCCCATACAAGGTTTTTGGATTATTCCTTTCGGACTTTGATGACTTTAGAGACAGGGCATCAAAGTTATCAAAGTTTGAGAGATGGTTCATCAGCTTACTACTAATCAAATAAAATACTGATCACATGTGTAAACCAATAGTTGGGCCAAACCGCGACTTTAACGTTTTAAATTATTTGTTCCAATTATGGTAAAGATAGTCTAGCGCCCCAACCGAGGTTTTTAACCTTTTGATGCGGGGCATGCTTCAATTGAGGTTTTAGAGACGGTTTATTTAGCTCACTACCAATCGAACATTGACATTGATCACATGTGCAAACCAATATATAGTTGGGTTAACTTGAAACTTTAGCGTTTTAACAAATTTATTGTCCCAATTAAGGAATAGACAATCTAGTGAGCCACTACTAATGAACCGAGGTTTTCTAGGTTTTTGATGTGAGACATGGTTGGTTGAGGTTGAAAATAAAAATGTAAATAGTTGCAAAAATCAAATATAACAATTAAAACTCTCATATTAATGAACATGCGTAGCATAAAAGCCACACCGGTAAGACATGCTTCAACTAAGGTTTTCAAATCTTGCACTAAGAGATAGTGAGCCTGTTTTTCAATTCATATTAATTCACACGTCCCTTCTATCGCTGTATTTTTCACTAAAAAATTAGCGAGATTCAAACTTTTTTCACCAAAGTGTAGGTAAGTAACCTACCTCTAGATTTGTCCCACAATTGTTTACTTCTGTTTTCGATTTTTTGGGAAAATGGAAAGTTGTGGCGTGAAATAATGGTAAAAAAAAATTACTTATACATAAGGTAAAAGGACTGAAAGATTGGTAAATTTTTTTGAAAAAAGTTGAAATTTCACTATAAAATCAATTGGTAATATGGAGAAATATCAACTTATTTTTAAGTCCATGCAAGGTTTCTCTTCCCATCCAAAGATTTTTCATTGTGCTAGGAACACGGTCCAATACATCAAGTGTCAAAATACAAGTGGTTAAATACTTGAAATTATTTTCCAACCATTTGTATTATGACACTTGGTGTACACCGAAAAATTTCTCCTTCCTATCAATGTGCAAATCTTTCTCAACGTTTACAATTTTTGTGACATCTTCCATGTTCTTAGTTGTATTAGTTGTATTATTACTTGCACTACTTCGGAAACGAGGAACCGCGTAGTCTCGGTTGCCATCAACAGCAGTGCATTGAGGCCTAGAAACAAACAATTGATAGCGACGCTAGGATTCAGTGGGACAGATGGTTTCCGGAGAGGTCTGGATCATCTCTTCAAGTTTGTGAGGCTGGAATCTGGTCAGGACGCTTCCAAAGTGAGAGACGGTCCATCAACTTACTACTAATCAACCAAAATACTGATCACATGTGCAAACCAATTGTTGAGCCAACCCACGACTTCAGCGTTTTGCATTCGTTGTCCCAATTCAGGTAAAGACAATCTAGCGTTTTGCATTCGTTGTCCCAACTTACTACGAATATAACGCGAAGTCTCTTATGCAAGTTTTTGGTGTGGGGCATGCTTCAATTGAGGTTTTAGAAACTGCTCATCAGCTCACTATTAATCGAACATAGATTTTGACCACAAGTGCAAGCCAATGTATAGTAACTCGGAACTTTGGCCTTTTAATAAATTTATTGTCCCAATTTAGGTAGAGAGAGTTGGACCACTACTAATGAGGTTTTTTAAGTTTGTGATATGAGACATGGATTGATTGAGATTGAACATATAAGATCTAAATAGTTATGAAAACCAAATATAACGATTAAAACACTCATAATATTGCATGATATGTAGCATAAAATTCACACCCGTAAGACATCCTTCAATTAAAGTTTTCAAATCTTGCATAAGAGATAGTGAGCCCTATTTTTCAATTCACATTCACACCTCCTAACGTCTCTTCGTTTCGTTGTTTTCACTAGAAAAAGTGAAGAGTAGGTTTAGATTCTCGTCCCCAATATTTTATATTTGAAGTCATTGCTTTCATTTCATGTACGGAATATATAGACTTTGAAAAATCAGTCGTAATGAATGGAAATAGTTCACACGAGAAAATATGCCCGCGCGTTGCTGCAGGACTTAAATGCACCCGTCTTAACTGTATGAATAAGACACATTTAACCTGAATAAATTAAGACAAATGCACCATGCACTCGTCTCTCAGAGAGAGAAACAAAGATACCAAAAACATATAGCTCCACATACACCTCTCCCATGCGGGAATGAACCTAACCATTTAACGAAAAGAAGACGAAAACCCATGCGGGAATGAACCTAACCACACTGCATGCACTCACATACACTCACACACACGGAAGAATGAACGCATTATATTCAGTTAGCACCATTCAACTTTAAAAGCAGTGAGACCTTCCAAAGGCACAGCCTAACTGGCCTCGGTTCAAATAACCAAATTGAGAACAACAGTTCAATTTTAGAAAAGCTGTGCACAAGGAAAAAAAAGAAAAAAAAGAAAGAGAGACAAAACAATCCTATAACCACAACTGAAAAAACAAATTCAAAATGAACATAATAAAATATCAGCAGAGCATGAACACTAGCTAACATCCTTTGGAAACATGTGCTGGTTACGTATAATATATATGCGCATAAATTAAGAAAAAGACTTGAGTGCCCTAGCAGTGGTCTTTACGCTGAACAAAATCACTATTAGGTTAATTGTATTGATTTACGCATCTTCTTTTATGTCCTAAATCTCTACTAAATTGCCCTATGAAAATGAAATAAAACTAATTAAATTCCCAATATATCTGAGAAATACAACTTTTAAAAGTGTGAGAATATATGCAGAGCACCAGGATGTTGCAGAACTCACTGCCCCAATTTAAGATTCGGTTTTTGTCCAATGTATGTATATGTTTAGATACATCTGAGAATTTGCTTTGCAACAGTTGCTACTCTCATCATCTTTTGAGAGAGATAGATACAAAGGTAAAGATTACAATGGGGAATAGTTAAGAATCCCTCTAAAATACTAAAGAAAAACATACCTAGAACGGAGTAAACAACTGTTTGTCTCCATAGCAGTTTCTCAGAGCATTTATGCTGTCAGAAAGATAGTGCTCCACTCCAGAAGGATGGACAAATGTACCGGATGGAGACTGATCCAAAGAAAACATAATTAAAAGTTAGCATCTGATGAACAATTGAGGTGATGCAAAAGGGCAACACGTGATGTGAAATTATTATACCAAAATAATGAAATATCAAAGGTCTGTTAATCTAATCACCCAATAAAATAAAACAGAAATTAAGCACAACAATATCAAAATTAAAAGGAAGGAATAATATGAAACCTTGTGCATAGAACGTTCGTGAGAATGAATCACACAACAATCAAGGGTTGACAAATCACAAAAGTGACAATTAAAGGGCACCTAACTGACACCCCCATCTCTCTCTTTGCAATCGCAGAAATCCCTAGGGTTTGAGGAAGCAAATGGGAAACGAAATGCTTTTCCATCCCCTACCCATACCCATACCTCCCTAAACAAATCCCTGAAATCCCTCGTCTAAATCCTCCCACATTTCTCTTAGACACCCCCTATCTCTCTCTCTCTGCAAAACCTAAACCAGATCTCCTAAATCCTATCTCAGACACCCCAGATACAGCAAAGAAGCCAAGATATTAAAGCAATCTCTACATAATACTTTGGAACAATGAAGCAAAATGGTACTTACTTGTTCCCATGGAAGAAAATGCAGATAATATCGGCGATATATCGCCGATATTATCGGTTTTTCGCCAGACCGATATTTTAATAGGTATCCAAAGGGTTTTCGTCCAAATATCGCGATATTTTGGAATTGGGCTACTCGGAGAAGAATGCCGGAAATCGATGTGCCGATTCCCGAGCCGATTTCGTCCCAAAAACCTTGCAAAAACACGATTAAGATCAAGATCTAAGCTACAGAGCGATTGAAAACACAACCACAATTCATATGCATGAATCAATCGAAGAGGTAAGAAGGTGAGGGACCGGGAGTTGACCTGACCACCGACGGCGATGGTGACGATGGCGACGACGGCGACGACGAATGCGCTACCTTCGCCATAGTCCCCTAGAGCAGTACAAGCTCCCTGTCTGTTCTTTCTGCGATGGTGAACGAAGGACAGTGCAGCAGATCGAACTAATTTGAGCTTCACACTAACACGGAGAGAGAGATCTGAGACTTACCTAACCGGAAAATCAAAGAAAACTCGCCGGAGAGTTATGGGCTCCGCCATTCTCGCAGAGGCGGGAGAGAGAAGACTGATGATGTGTGATGATGGTGGTGTCCTCGATCTGCTCGAGTCGAGCAGATGGTGTTGCTGCGTGTGTGTGTGTGGTCACGGCAAGAGAGGGAGAGAGGTAAGAGGGTTTCGAACTTTCGAGAGAGAGAGACAGTGCAGAAAAGAGAGTGAGAGAAGGAAATGGGGTCTCGGGGTAGGGGAGAGACCCACGTAGTGGGTTGGGTTCTTTGTATTTTAAAAAGTTGTGGTCATGGTTTAATTATGAAAACCCACGTAGTAGGTTCTTTGTATTTTAAAAAGTTGTCCAAGTTTGAGATCCACCCACACTACGTGCGTGTTTTATAATTTTAAAAGTTTGAGATATATTTTATATATATATAAAGGTTATATAAATTTAAATTATGAATTATTTAGTTGAAAGGTAGGAGAAAACAAAAGAAGAAAAGGAAAAGGAAAAGAAAATAAGAAAGAAAAAAAAAAACACCAGGGGGATTCAAACCCCTCCCTTTGTCAACCACACACCTAGACCTTATCCAACTCGCTATAGATGTGTTTGTAATTACATATTCAACCTGTAATATTTATATGGTTGTTAAGATGTCTGCAAGGCTTGCAAGCTAATATTTATTATCTAGGATAAATTTCTATATTTAAAAAAATACCAAGGGGATTCGAACCCCTCCCATTTTACTCCTTCAACACCTTGACCACCATATCACTTATGTTTTTTGTGAAAATATGCTATAATACACTTACTCTACACATAGAGATGACGAAGATAATGAAAATTTTGAACCTCATAGGAACTCTATGTGGTACTAAGTCACTCATGTATCTTACCATGCAATGTATAAAGTGTAAAATATTGTACTAATTCATTATATATAAATGATTATGGTGTGTTTAAACTTCTTTCATTAATTACTACATATTTTCTACACTCACAATGTTTGCCAGCTCGCTATATAATCAACTTAAATCGGTTAAATTCATCATGCAATGCCATTTCCTTCTAATTTTTTGTGATAAACTAATAGATAATTGACTAAAGAAACATCCTACAAAGTTTAAATAAAAATTTCTAAGTTTTTCTTACAATTTCCGTGGTTTCCATGTAATTTTTATCGATATCGATATTATCCCGATATTTCCATCGATATTTTCGTGTTTTCGGACTACCGATATTTCCGATATTACCGATATTTTCTTCCTTGCTTGTTCCTTGTCCAAAACTGTTGGTGTCGCTACACATTGTTATCAATTGTGGGTTTATCAAATCCTTCATGGCTTAGACTGCATGAAGAATTAGAAACTAAAAGACGAATATATGCTGTAAATCATCATATAAATGTAACTGCATTTAAAAAAAAGAAGGGAATTAAAAAATTGAATTCTATTTCATCAGTATGTAACTGCATGAAAAGTTACATTGAATGCAGACTCAATCAATTTCCCCAAAGTCATTGTTAACTGAAAATCAATACCAAACCCATAAATACCACCATTGAATTGGGCAAAACCCAGAAACAAAATACAAAAATTTACTCATATAATCACAGAAAAACATGAAATTTGAGCACCCATTTGGTCAAAAGGATAAAGGCACTCACATCATCATAGTACTCTTTGGGAAGATCTTCTAATACTTGTTCTTCCTTTTTCTTGCTCTTCCTCAGAACTGCCATAAAAAAACCCAGAAAAGCACACAAATTCAGAAAAGAAAAGGTCCAAAACTACCATAAAAAATCCAGAAAGCATACAAATTTATCAGAAAGAAAAGTTCAAATTACAAAAACCAACTGATGTGAGACTGTCTGTGGTGCGACACACAGTGGGTTTCACAGCTATTAATCAAAATACACAACATGAAAACCTATTTGATCATTGTGCCAGAGTTTCTGCTTGTCTACAAAATTGGCAAAATTGGCACACAGGTTCACAACTTGTCATCTTCCCTTTATCAATGGCTCCTTTAAATATCCAAATGATCAAGGTCGATCGTGCTCGCAGAATACTTGATGAGCTCCTTTTGGTAATCCACCTAAAACAAATAAGCACAATATCTATGTAAACTGGCATTTCACTCAATTATACATTAGTTATGGCATCTTTGGAACTAAATGGCTTCAATCTTAATATCCTATATGCAGTATGTTTTGCGTATTTTAAATCCTGTTATGATAACAGGTAAATATAGATGATACAAAAGTAATTTAGTTCCATTATGCATAAAGGTGCAACCTCCAACCTGAGCTTCACATATTTCTTTTAATTTTAATGAATAAAACTCTATTCATGTTATCATCAACATCTCACAGAGCGAAGCAACATATTGGAAATGCGTATCCAGTGCACAAGGCTCCCGCTTTACGCAGGGTCTGGGAGAGGCAAATAACACAGATTAGAAAAAGAGGCAAATAACTGAAAAATCTGTCATTTACTTGCAAAACTCCTGCCTAGCCCCACATTATTTGCAATTAAATATAAACTAACACTTCCTCAGTGTGCTCTCTTTGTATAAAAATATACGGTATCATTTAAAACCTGAAATGTAGAATTTGATGCCAAGAACAAATCCTCAACATCCACACTATACAATATAGTAACTAATGAACTTACTATTGTGTTGGAAAACACAAACTCTAGCTCCAGATCCTCTTGCGCCATTGACTATGGAGTTGTGGTTCAAAGAATCACTAACAATCAAGCCTCCCTGTAAAGTCAAATGGCACATATTCAGATAAGGAATGTAAACACAAAATTAGAAGTCATACATTTGAGAAAAGATGCAAACCTTCCCCATCAGAACGGAAGGATAGCAGAGTTTGTGACATAACCCATTCCGAAAACTATAGCAGCAGGTTTCCCAACAAAATTTGCAACACACTCTTCCAGCTCATTATGCAAATCTGTGGTGCCTGGTGATAGAAGCGTATCATGGTAAATTTATTTAGAAAAATAGTTCAAACAAATTTTCCTTGCAAAGTAGTATTAGTATACCAACCGCCATCAACTTGGCTACTTCAGGTACTGGGAGAATATTTTTTCAACGTCTCAACAGCGCGAGGTGTGCAGTACTCATCAGATGCAGCAAAGCCAAGGTAATTGTAAGATCCCAAGTTAAGGCATCTACTGGTTTTTTTGGTTAGCCTGCATCAGCCGAGTTACACAATGAGAATATAAATCAAGAAAACATAACAAAATGCATGAAATATACATGAAATTGTGAAATCGGAGGAAATTTGTAATCCTTACTTGAGTGTTTTGTTGTAGTCATTGGAGTAGCGTTCAACCACATCAAACCAAGCATCAGGAGCACTTGCAATAGGCCTATTGAAACAGTCCTGACCAGTCAAAACTTTTAAAAATTAATCAGAGTTATCAATAATTATGTTTATGAGACTCCATGGAATTCAAGCTTAATTGTAGGGCCAGCTGCATCCATTTCATACAGCTCAAGAAATATTACAAAATCAAATCAATAACAAATACCTGAATTCAAAGATAAAGCTGGCGAATATAGAAATCTTCAAGTCCTAAACAGATTGGAGCATAACCCTGATTTTTGCAACAAAGCAATGCTTATATATATATATATAATTACAGGAAAAACTAAACAAAAGAAACAAAATTATGTACAATGATTACGGAACCTGCAAATTGCTAGCACTCCACCAGTCGATGATTTTGCGGAAGAAATCTCTGACTTGGCCGAAAATGAAGAGCAATCCATAGCTGAAGTACGTGGAAGTACGTGGTTAATGCGGTTAAATAAGGGATCACAATCATTTTTGCAGAGCTTTTACCTCAATCGAATCAAATCCAACACCGAACGCTGAACGCAAAAATCAATAAAATTTCACCATTGTAAATTATAATTCGTTTCATATTCTTTAATCCACTAAAAAAGCAAAAAATTAAAATTAAATTAAAAGTGAACCTGGTGGTCTTGGGTGTCGTCGCTAGTGGCGGATCCACAGTGGGGTCAATGGGGTCGCACGACCCCTTGGAAGCCATGGAAACAACCTTAGAGACCCATTGGAGTTGCTGGTGAGACCCCTTTGAGCTGCTGGTGAGACCCTTTGGCTGCACACCAAGTGTTCGACGAAAGGTCTGAAAGAACCAAGGATGCTGTCAAGTTCAAGGTTCGGTGCTCCAGCCACTGAAAGGGAAGTTGGTGTGGTTTTTGGACAAGGCAGCTGCCTCAAAACTTGATGATGGTACTCAATTCTCTGCATAGGGTTGAATCCCTTCGTGTGTAAGTGTATGTATTGCATTTACCGGAAGGATTCGATGCCTGTGATTCGATTTCTTTTGCCATTAGTCACCTTTTGTTCAAGCTTTGGGTTAATTTCCCCTGTTTTGCCTTGCCTTCCTCTCTTGTTTAGTGGGGTTTGGAGAAGTGTGGTAATCCTTTTGTAAGAACAGGTCAATAAATTTGGGGACTTTAATTCAAAAGTCATAGCTTCTTCCTCCAGGTATGAAATGACGATATGCATGCTGTTTCTGTTAAAAAAAAATTGCGCGCTGCGCGCGCTATCCTTATTGACCCCACAAACATTATTTCCTGGATCCGCCACTGGTCGTCGCCAATAAGGAGGTCGAAGGGATTGATTTTAGCTTTTTCGTTGAAAAGCTGGTTTTCTTCTTTTCCTTGCGAATCGGATTCTATTATGTGTAGGTCTTCTTCTTTTTGTTCCTTCAAAACTTTGTTCAGCATTCGCCTAAGGAGAGGGGAAATGGTTCAGAGCGAGGTGTCTCCATTGCTGCGACCCTGTCCATTGAATTTGCTGCAGTTGCTTTTAAGCTTCTCCCTCCCTCCCTCCTCTCTGCAAGTCGCATGCCTTCCCCTCACCAGACCCCTCCCTCCTTCCCTCTTTCTCCTCTTCTCCGCAAGCAGAATGCCTTCCCACCAAATCCCACATTGAGCCATCGATCCCACCGAATGCAACCGTAACTGACAACAATGCCCACCCAACTTTTACCCCCAACCGTGCGATGTTAACCTTAGACGGGCATTCCCGTCATTCGAACCGATGGCATTTTCGTAAAAAGCTAAAAGCATCCGAATGGTAATCTTGTAAATAAATTGAAATGTGGTCTAAAACACTGTTCATATGAATAGTGCAATTTCCCCTCCTACTTTAGACTAACGTGATAATAGCATCGGCCCGTTGATATAAGCCTATTTGATTTTAACAAGTTCTACTAGCCCAATGACTAGTTAGAGCATTTCCAAGAGAGTCCGCGTAGAATTTTTTGTGCTCTAACATAGTTGTCAAATGGGTCTTCCAATTTGGAAAATGTCCTACACTCTCTAGATTTACAGACTCTCTATCTCGCTCTTCAAACATTCTCTTTATTATAATAATGCGTCTTTGTCAACTTTTTTCTTACTGTCATGTGAGTCAACAGACTTGTATTTGAACAGTCACATTTAGAGACATCGGTGGAGATGCTCTTAGGTGAGCCTTTCTACTTATTTGTTGGGCTATATGTGATTTTGTAAAATGAACTCACTATAGGCTCTGTAGCCTAGGTGGTGGAAGTTTATTCATTTATAAGTGAGATGTCTTAGGTTCGAATATTGTAAATAGTATGTTTGATATCAATTTAGTTTATTAACCCCTAGTATAAACATATCATTGTATCAAAAGAAAAGAAAACTTTATGTAACCTTTTTTTTTAACTAATGGCCCATTTATTTTTGCTCAGCCCGTAAATTAAGGGTGATACTCACCCTCTATTGATCATCGTTAGATTATTTTTAGTTTCAAAATTTTTTCCTTAAATCAATTAAACTAAATTAATTTAACGGCTATCAATACGAGGAGGCAATTAATGGGAGGTGAGCATCACACTCACTTTAAAAGGGGGGGTGCAGGGAGGGTGAGCAAAGAAGCACTCAGGTATTATTCATATCCCTGACATATCTTCCGCTTTCCAAAACACAACATAAAAATATATGTAGGTTCTATGTTAAAATTATGTGTTTGATTCGGATCATATTGTGGATGCAAATTTTCGCATTCTTCTTATTGGACAAAATTGCACCTACAAAACAATTAACATCTTAAGTTAAGGCCAAGAGCCTCATGAGCCCACGATGAATGGGGGGCTTTGGCCGAAGAACCTCCGATGCCAAAGTTAGAATTTGAGGGAAAAGTGTTTAGATAAATTTGAATAATTTAGCAAGATAGTTCAACTTAGGTTTTTGGAGAAAATTGAGTGGTATTTATAGGGCTATGGCTAGTCCTATTAGGAGAATGGGGACCGGCCATATGTGGTATTTTTGGTGTTAATTTCAATCAATTAGCTAATTAATAAATTAATTGGATAATAAATCAATTAATTAGCTAATTAATATAATTTGAAAGGCATGATTTGGGGGTTACCTTGTGGAGAAGGTTTGACGAGGATGGATGAAATAGATTTTGAACAATTACCTATTTTGAGCACTTTTGACCTTGATTGAGTCATAATTGTTCACTAGAGTTCCGGTATTCGTCGAGGGTAATTTTGTCTTTTTACCTTAGAATTCATGTGTCGCCTCCATATTTTTCTAGATTATTTTTGGCTCCACAAATGCTCCCACACATGTTGGGCTGCTCACAAGAAAGGGCAGCAAGTGTAGAGATCTCCAGCTTTGATGCAGATTCTCACTTGGATTTGGAATTAGATTCTTCTAAGAAAGAGAAATAAATCGCCTCCAAAGCCTACCTTAAGTAGGGAATTAAATTAACTTCGCAGGGCAATTATTTGTCCCTACAACAAAGAGAGAAAACTAGAGGATATTTGTTCCCCCACCCCTAGCACTCTTCTTTGCTTGCCCGTGCAAAGAACCGTTTTTCGTTGATTTCTTTGTCTTTTCCGCGCCGCACCGATGTAAGAAAAACTTAATTCTCCTTGTCTTCTTCTTGGGTGGTGCTACCACGGGGCAGCCATCGGGCTGGTGCGGCACGTTGACTAGTAGGGACCAAGAGTCGGCTTGGCATGGGCCAATGAGGTGGTGTGGCAGAGGTCATTGTTTGTGCTGCTCGGCTTGACTGAAGCCAAGGACAGGCTCGACATGGGTCGAGGAAGTAGCGTGGCATGGGCCATGGTTTCCTCGTTTGGGCTGCTTGCAAAAAATGAGGAAATTGTTTGAGTTTGATTTCTCAGCTGCCGTAGATGGAGCAGTCAAGGATGGAGCTGCCAAGATCGGAGCTGCAGAAGATGAAGTGTTGAATGAGCGAACTGTTGAGTGCAAAGTGGCTGCTACCCCCTGACCATTCACTACCTAGTTGATCTTCAAGCATTCGATCTTTTGAGTTATGTGGCCTTCTCGTACTGGAGAGCTTACCTAGATAGGTGTCGGGGAATTAGTTTACCATCTCGCACCGGATAGCAATTAGTTTACCCTATTGCACTTGAGAGCTATTAGTTTACCCTATCGCACTTGAGAGCTATTAGTTTACCCTATCGCACTAGAGAGCTATTAGTTTACCATATCGCATTTGAGAGCTTACCCATATGGGTGTCAAGGAATTGATTTACCCTCTTGTACTGAAGAGCAATTAGTTTAACCTCTCGCATTGGAGAACAATTAGTTTAGAGCAATTAGTTTAACATCTCGCACTAGAGATCAGACCATATGGGTGTCGGGGAATTAGTTTACCCTCTCGCACTAGAGAGCAATTAATTTATCCTTTCGCACTGGAGAGCAAACCCATATAGGTGTCGGGGAATTAGGTGTCAGGGAATTAGTTTTCCTTCTTGCACTGGAGAGCAATTAGTTTATCCTCTTGCACTGGAGAGCAGACCCAGATGGGTGTCGGGGAATTAGTTTACCCTCTCGCATGAAAGTTGTTGTCGTGGGTGTAGCTGAGGAAAGCTAGATTGCTGGACAACTGAAATAATCCTTAACCTGCGAGGTCTTATTTGGCAATCTGCTTGAGACTTCAAATTGCTTGTGGAACTCGCGTAAGAGTGTAAGCGTATTGGCACAGCTGAGAGCCGTGGTGCAAGATTGGCACAGTTATGAGCCATGGTGATAGATCAATGGCTACCGGGAGCCGTGGAGCAGGTAGGTACGGCTATGAGAGCAGAGCTGGGGCTGGCTTGTGGCAGATTGTGCGCAGCAAGAAGAATTGGACCACTAGGTCCTTGATGCTCGGCTATCGATGATGTGCTGGTTTAGCATTGAATCGTTGGGAGTGTTAAGAACTAGGCTTCCCCCGGTTCTTGGTAGTTGGGTTGGTGTGTCATTCTGGTACTCGTTTGCCCCGGGCGCACAATTAGGCTGAGTTGCTGCATTTTTCGAAACATAAGTAACCTTTCTATTCGACAATCTATGTGGGATAGTCCCTTCTGATCGATCTTGTCAATGAAAGTGACCCACTTATGTTGGTCATGTATCGTCGGAGCACCTCATTAGTAGTTTCGTTAAATTGGAAATCTCACAATCGTTCGGTAAATAGCCTCTCAACTTCTTCTTGAATTTGCCTTTATTGGGTAGCAGAGTTCTTGGTTGCCCCCGGTCGTGACCTGCTGGTCTAGGTTGCTCTTCCATGTGTTTGGCTCGTCTATGCCGCAGCTGCGGTGCATATGATATGTTCATAGCAGATGAGTGGGTAACTCGCAGGCTGCTGGTTGAACTTGAGCAAGATTGAGTGACTACTTTTCTCCATCCGTTGTGCTGCCTACTTCGATGTAAGGCAAATGATGCTCCTTACGGGCCTTGCTGCGAATGAACACTTCGCCTGGAAAGTTTCTCATGTTGATTATTGGAGTGTGGCCCCAATAGTGCGTGTATGTTCGTTCGTATGCCTAACTGAGAGTGCATGCTCATCCTCACGCTAAGGCGAGAGTATACACTATCTCGGGAGCCCAATCGAGACTGTACATTGCTAAAACATTCGATTCGTGACTGGTCAAGTGGATGCATGTCGGGACGCTGTTGGAGAAGTTCACTGTATGCCCTTGTCCTACTTCGGGACACCTCGTCTAGGGCACGCTGCAAGAGCTGATTCACCAAGGTAGTCTGCTGCGCGAAGGCACTTGTCAACTCTATGACTTGTCGAGACAAGTGTTGTTCGCCATTTGGGGTGGAAAAGCTTGGACGATATACATCTCCTTGAGTAATGGAAGTGTAATAGACTCTAGGCGCGAGATTTAAGTTGGGATGTCAAATCTACGAAGAAATGGGGTGAAAATACCCCCAATTCAATCGTTGGTCCAGAAATATGAAGCTGGGATGGTTAAACCGGTCTTAGACTGGTTGGGTTTGCTTGGTAGGTCACGAGAGTGAGTTGGGCCTCGGATTGGACCGTAGGAGCAAGTTGTGTGAAATCTCGTTCCTGGATTTCAATGTTATAATCTACGTATTTGTATTATTTTTCGAGAAATTATATTAATTTATTTGGATTTAGATTTTAATTAAATTAGTTACAAAGTTTGAAGTTTGGAAAGTATTTATCTAAAATTCGTTGACCTTTCGAGGTCAAAAGTAACGTATTCGAATAGATCTTGAAACTACGAGCGCATAGGCGAAAGCCGTTTGCGAGTCCGAATTATAACGGTATAGTTACGGACGTTTGAAGTTGTGATACTATAGTTTGTAGGAATTATTTAACTTCCACTTGTGAGTAAAAGGCCCAAAAAAAAACATATATTTGGGTTAAGGGACCAACTAAGGGGGGTGGAAAAAAAAGGGATTAGACAGCAGCCAATGAAAAAAAAGGGGGAGGGGGTCTGATTTTTGACCCTTTTTTTGGGAGATTTCAACCCTTTAACCCACCAACTTGACCCACTCATATATCCTTCATCCGATCTCTGTTTTGGATGATCTTGGTGTCCATGGAAAGCTCTTGACGAGCCCTACAACTCTGTTTTCCATTTTCTTATCCATTTTTCCAGTTTGAGGCAGCAAAGTCCCATGGATTTTCCGGCGATTTTGTCATTTTTTCGACGATTCCGGCAACCATTTCCCTCAAGTGAGGTATGAAACTTCATCTACTCTTCATAATCTTCAAGTTCGTATGCTTGGTTCGTGCTTTCGTATTCGTTTTAGAGTTGGGTGTTTAGAACCCTAGAAACCCGGTTTCCCCAAAGAATTTGGATGATTCCGGTTAGAATTTGTTGTTGGTCTAGTTGTGAATAATGTCTCCCTTGTTGAGCTCTAGTTACCACGTGAATTTGAGCCTCTTGGGTTAAGGTTGAAAATTTAGGTTTTCAAACCCTTCACCATGGCTACCATTGCGTGTGGCGGTGCGTGGGACCGTCCACGAATGTTGTTTAAGTACCAAATACCTTCTAGTGACCCTGTGAACCTATGTCGAGCTTGGTTTCCCGAAATTCAATTGTTGGTTTGATGTGGAGAAATGTGAATGACTAATATGTGATATTGGTGATTATCTTATTTTCATAACTACTATCCTGTGTGGATATGAGATGATTTTATAATTATGTTTCCTATAAAATTGTTAATTTTTATATTTAGCCATTGATGTAGTTTTATGGTGTGATTTGACGTGCATATTGGAAATATGGTTTGTATTGTATGATTGGATTAATGTGATGAAATGCGAGGGCTAGTAGTGGACCATTAAACAATTGTTATGGGGTTTGTTACTTTGAAACATGTTTCAACCCTCGTGTCATTATTTCATTCTCGTTTCGTTAAGTCTTTGTACCTTGAAGAACTTGATCCATGTCTTGTTTCATTGATTGGTGTTACATATTCTACTCTGCGATTCCGTTGAGTGATGGTCCGGAATCGTATCCTGGTCTGGATTCCATTGAGAGATGGTCCGAAATCCCTTCTACTCCGCGATTCCGTTGAGTGATGTTCCGGAATCGTATCAAACTTGGGTTTCATTTAGTGGTGATTATGCATTGTACTCCGCGATTCTGTTGAGTGATGGTCCGAAATCGTACCCACTTGGATCCCGTTAAGACCCTCATACTTCGTGATTTCGTTGAGAGATGGTCCGGGATCATGTTCACCTTGGGGTTTATTGAATTTGGATTGAGATAGCTTCAGAGATGTAAACTTCGACTGAACTGTGTTGCTCTAACCCTACTTTTCATTGTGTTGTATGAGATTATGATTGTGAGCTGTTGTGATTTGTTTCAAATGAACCGTTGTATGTCTGGGTGACTCATTCGGAGTTACAAAGGTTTGGTATTGATTCCTTATGAAGGATTTATATTCAAGAGATGTAAACTGTGATTAATGGTTGACTTTATCATTATTATCACATCCTTGTATTATTATCACTCATCCGATCTTTGCAGCTTATTTGAATTCTTGATGCCAATGCACCATTCCCATGATGTAGGCATTGATTGTACAGATGTCAGGTCTGAAGAGATTACAAGAGGTCGCTTGGTATTTTGGTTGGATTCTGTTGAGTGGTCTAGAATCCTTATGCTTGCTTATTTCCATAAAGGTAGTCTGACCTTAGAGTCGAGTGAATATGAATTGTTCACAGTAGACATTGTGTATAAATTAGACGTATCATGTTAGTACTTGGAATCCAGGTGAGGAATTATGTAGGGATCATTTATTAAAATTTCTGAATTGATATGAGACCTTATTGATTGAATAACATAGTTATTGTAGATATCATGCATCTTTGATTTTTAGGATTGATTAAGTAGAATGATTGCGGAATGATGTGGGATATGATTGTTATTATTATGATTAGTCTCGTTGCTCAAAGTGGCTTGAGAATAATATTGTGCCTTGTTGGTTCTTGGATATGTTACATGTGGTGGATTAAGGTTTCCTGTTGAAATCATAGTGATTTATATGATGGAGAAGTGGAAATGTTGTTTGTCATATTGGATTGTTATGTAGCCTTGAATCTAGTACTTCCATACTTGTCAAGTTCTAATGATTGATTGAAGAATGTTATATCTTTCGGCTTGAACGTACTGTGGTAAATGTAGATGGGTAGTGAATGATGAACTACGAATGGCTTGATTCCTGTTTAGGGTACGTAGGCAGTCCAACGAGGAGGTTAGATGCAACCATAAAGCTTACGAAAAATTATTATGCAGTTGGATCTTGAGTTATGCCTTGTACATATCTCGGATGTGGGATATGTTAGATATACAGATGTTGGGTGACGTCACGTGTCGATCCTGGACGTATGTTGGGTTCAGGGCGTGACAGGTTGAATCGCCGGAGCGGGTCGGGTAGCTGGCGTGGATTGCCCTTGGTGTGATGCTCGTGGGCGCTGGGCTTGGGCTCTGCTCGAAAGTGCGCTTGGCTTGTGCTGGCTTTGGGCCTGTGAGCGCTAGGATGCATCTCCTACCACAGTTACTTGGGCTTGCGTTGCTGAGGTAGTGGCTCGTGTCGGGCCTGACTCGGCTGCCTTGCACTGTGGGCTGCAGATTAGGCCGTGTGCTAAATGGATGAGGCTTGGGCCTGTCCTGCTGGGGTAATGGCTTGGGCCAGCTCACGCTAGGCCTGACTTAACTACCTTGTAACGTGGGCTGCAGATTGGGTTATGTGCCAAGTAGACGAGGCTTAGGCCTATGCTGCTAGAAATTGGCGTAGGCCTATGCTGATGGTTGCCTCACTGCCCTTGCTCACCGTGGGCTTGCTGTCATGGAGTTAATCCACTTCCCACTGCCACGGTAGTCCCCATGGCTACCATATTGGTGGTGCTCCTTAATGGCAAAGTTGCTCATCTTGTCATCGTATTGAGCCTTGTAGATCGTCGTGGTGGGGCTACGTCTCGTCCTTCGATCCGGATCTTTGAACGTAGGAAGTTTCATTCATTGTGGTTTCCGAATATCTAGTCATTGCACTTTTCTTTTACGTTTATCCAAAGAAGTTTATAAAGAAACTCTAAGAATAAGAACGTACCAAAAATCTACAAATGAACAAGAAATGAGAAACTTTGAATGCGAGAGTTTTCTTCGAGCGTGTGAATCAAACTTTCAATGAAAGCAACAATTTGTGGATGCAAATTTCTGTCTTCTTCTTCTTGGATAAAATTGCACTTACAAAACAATTAACACCTTAGGTGAAGGCCAAGAGCCTCACGCGCCCACGATGAATTGGGGGGGGGCTTTGGCCGAAGAACCTCTCATACCGAAATTTGAATTTGAGGGAAAAATGTTTAGAGAAATTTGGAGAATTTAGCAAGAGTTCAAATTTGGGTTTTGGAGAAAATGGAGTGGTATTTATAGGGCTATGGCTGACCTTATTAGGAGAATGGGGACCGGCCATAGGTGGTATTTTTTATGTTAATTTCAATCAGTTAGCTAATTAATAAATTAATTGGGTAATATATCAATTAATTAACTAATTAATATAATTTGAAATGAATGATTTGGAGGTTACCTTATGGAGAAGATTTGATGAGGATGGATAAAATAAGTTTTGAATAATTACCTATTTTAAGCACTTTTGACTTTGATTGAGTCATGATTATCCATTGCTCGCACGTAGGAGTTCCGGTATTTCTCGAGAGTAATTTTATATTTTTACCTTAGAATTCATGTGTCGCCTCCATATTTTTCTCGATTATTTTTAGCTCCACACATATCTTTTAAACAGAGTTCAAATCTTTTACATTCATTTTATGTATAATTTCTCTATAATCTTTATCATTGATTGACAAGTGTAGATGAAATTGGTTGGCCAAAACTGCACCGATAACTGTGAGGATAAAATTTGGACCGACCAAGTTGATCAAGAGGAGAGGAGTCGCTTGTCTTAAAATTCTAAGCGCAGGGCAACGTGGGCTGATATTTGCAGGCTCATAATTCTCTCCTGAGTCCTGATGAAGCAAAACATGTGCTAAATTCCTAATTCCATGTGCGCTACCCTTTCAGTAACAACTTGCTGGCAATTGCAAAATTGAAACAAAATTGTCAATCTCAAGTTGGTGACCCAATAATTGGCTCAAATAACTTATCAAACTTTCTGTTTTAAGCCACTTAGTATTACGATCTAGTGATATTTTTTTTTATTTGTAAGTGAAGTCTTAGGTTCGATTTTTGCTAAAGGCGAATTTGAACGACATTTCTACCAACCCATTGTGAAGCTAAGACCACCCTCTCTTCCATTTAGTGTAGATAATATCGATTGTGCGAAGAAAAAAAATTTAAAAAAGAAAAACTTCCTGTTTTAAGCCCCAAACTTCTAGTCCCTTCCTGTGAAAGCAATTTACATAAATTAAGTTTATTCTCATGTGAAATCTGAATTGGCTCAAATAAGTGATCAAACTTCCTATTTTAAGCCCCAAACTTCTAGTCCATCCTGCGAAAGCTATTTACATAAAATAAGTTCTTCGAAAATTTGAATTCAATAATGCAATGTCACGAAAAAAAAACTTACACATAACATAATGACTAGACCAGAACACCACAGAAACAGTAAACCCAATTACATATAAATCATTTTCCCTCCATGCAACCAAGCCAAACCATATAATAAAGAGAAAATGACACCTATATAGCAACATTTCACAATTTCAAAAGGAACCGCAACGTCCATAGATTTTTGAGAACTTTAATAAAAAGCTTCCGGTACTGTTTATTTTAACGAAAAACCACATTTTTACACTAAAAAATTAATTATGGTATTATTTACTTTACTCTTTATTTTGTCTTTATCGTTAAAATTCAAAGTTTTCAATTTCTTTTCATTAGTTTTCTTAAATTTATTCTTTTAATCGTCTGTCAAGCGATTCTACTGCAATGATTCTGTTTCCAAATTCGTTGTAACTTAACAAACTACTTACTTTTTAAAAGGAAACAAATATTATTCACTAATTGACTTATAAAATTAATTCGGAAACTTTGTTAAAATGGCCCACAAATGCTTTTGAGACGTGATCACATCTGTCCTACCATTTTCGGAATGCCTAACGAACCGTGTAGATGACAGTGCGACGTATCTCCAGACCCCAAAAAGTTGAAATGCAATAGTATCATAATGCAAATAATATAACTAAACTAACGATGATGGTATCTCGAAACAATCACATGATTATACCGTCGAAACAATCACTCACAGTTATGCCAGAAAAAGAGTTAATGTACAACTGAGATGATACTGTGATAGTATTACGAAACAATCATTAACTTGTATATGATACCAAGTAACGAAATTTTCATTCCTTTTTTCAACTGCAATTCTTACTACAAACAAATTCTAAAGTTTTTCCTGTTCTTTTGTCAAACAAAATTACAAAAAAGAAAAAAGAAAAAGGTTGACTAGAATCAAAGAAAACCTGTAACAATGTTACCACCATTGATGAACAAGAACACCACTTTGTCTCAGTGAAGCAAACAGGTCCAAGCACTGGCCATAACTCTTCTCATACTTCGAACTCCGCTCCCCGGGGCAACACCTCTGCCACCGGTTGTAATGGCACTCCAGAAATATCTCGTCGATCAAACAGATTGCCCCGGTCTCAAACAGCCTCGGAATCAAATCGAATTCCGTCCCTTCCACATCCATCTTCATCACCACGAAATCCTTCTCCGAATAGGTCTTCTTCAACCAATTCGCAAAATCAAACCCCTGAATCTGATCCACCTCTCTGTTAAATCCGCCATTGGCCGCCTTTGCCGGCTGAATCCTCCCCATTCCTCTGCCTTTCTCCTTCACCTTCTCACCCGGGTCGCCATTGATCTCGAAAGACAACGTTTCATTCCTCACCCAAGCTGCATAAGGTAGCAATGTGACCCCCTTCTTCAACTTGTACTGATCATGGAAAGTCTTATCGGCTTCAATGGCGAAAACTTCGAAAGTCTTGTTCTGTTTCGGGTACTGCTTCTTGAACCAGCTGCCAATGCTGGAGCCATAGCTCCGAGCTCCGACATCCACGTAAGCATATCGCCTCTTGAAGCTTATATCCGCCATAGTTGGCAGGTACTTAACGTTCTGTATATTCTTCTTCAGAGTAATCCACGGCTTCAACGGCTCTATTTCAATCAAAGGCTCCGCCTTTCTCACCAGCTCCATCTTATGCTCAGGAACCGAGCACTTAGCACCAACACTGCCACCAGGGTTCTCGACTCTGTGGCCTAAACCCTCAATCTCGCCGCCGCCGCCGCACTCCTTCCTCAAAACCATCTCGCGAATCTTTGGCATCGACGAATTGAAGCCGTCGATGTCGCGCGAAGTCACGAGCTTGCTGCAATTGAACAATTCAATAAACGAATGGAAGCTGTAAGTGTCTCTCGCGCCCACGTGGACCACCGCAAACCCTTCGGGCTTCAGCGTCCGCACGATTTCGGCGGCGAAATCCGCCGGCTTTGGCGACTTGTCGAGACGTCCGCCGCCAGAGAAAACAAAGTCAAAGCTGTTGTCAGCAAACGGTAAACGGTGCGCTTCGCCCGGAATTACCAAGGGACGCAAAGCTTTCTTAAAAACACCGACCGCGTCCTTGACGCCGGACTCTCTCAGGGCGTAGACGTCGTGCCCGGAGGGGGTCTCGACGCAGAGCGACTTGGCTTTCCGGGAGAGGAATCCCTGGGACATGAGATCCTGGAAAACGGCGGAGAAAAAATGGACGGCCTGGATCCAGTCCTTGCTGGTGTAGAGATCGGGCTTCAAGGACCTCGCCGACCTCGATGGCACGGCGTCGTTTTTGGCGGCGATGGCCGCACTGCCGGTATTCGCTATAACGAAGTTAAGATTTTCCGGGAGAGAGAAGAAGCAGAAGTTGCCGAGCTCACACGATTCGCCGGTGACGGTGACGACGTAGGCGAAGCGGCAGAGAACAATCAAAACACCGAACAAAAAACACCGTATAAAAACGTTCTTAAGGAGGCCGGGCTTGCCTGCGGCGGCGGAGCCGGGTTCCATCTCTGCAAAATATATACCCTTTTCTCTACAAAAAATTGTGGAAAAAACCAATCTTTTTCTATCTGTTTTGGGAATCGAAATCGAAAAAATAAATTGAATGTGTATAAAAGAGAAGAAATCGTATGGGGGTTTTGGCTTAGCGGGAGCAGAATCGGGCGGATGTGTGGTTGCCGCCGATGAGGGCTGGTGGTTTTAAAAGGGAGTTGCAGATCTTGGAGTTGTGAGGGGAAGGAGAAGCCATGGCCGGTTTCTTGTTGGCAACTTTATTTCTGTTTCGGCATGACTGAGACGCGCGCTCTCTCTCTCTCTCTCTCTCTCTGAAACTGCGAAAACTGAAAAGACTGCGTTCGACTGTTTGGTGAAGAAGGCGTAGGGAGGTATAAAAGGAAAGAAGGTCGAGAATAACGCGGTCACGGCACTCGCACGTGTCGTGACAGGGAGAGCCGGTTTGGCACGCTTGAGAAGAAGACGGGAGGAAGAATGATATTGTTTTCTAGAATATGTTGAAATTACGAAATTGCCATGTTGAACTAAGAACGGATTACCCGAAAAGACTCTCCTAATTGCAGTATTAGGAGGAAAAGCTAATTAAGTTGTTACAACTTGTTTTGGTCAATTATTGTTTCCGAATTTGTGTGACAGTACCTGCGTCACTTTTTGTTAGGGCGTTACCTTCTGTTCTAAATTCTTGAAAAACATATAAAACGAATAAAGGGTAATTATGATGAGACGATTGAGTAGGTAACCTTGATAATAAATTAGATGTTAGATTAGTTATTGATAGGGTTCGAACACATACTGTCATGTAAGAGTCCAACACATTTTCACTACTGTGATAAATGACCACTTGCAACTAAGACTCATATGGATCTATGTATTAATGAGTATCTTGATTCCTTGATGAGGGGCTTATAAATAATTTAATCGTAAGTTGGGGAATATTTCTTTATTTGATTGAGATGTTTATGGGAGACCAATATAAGCAAGTCTCTATTATTTTTTTTTTTTTTTTTTTTTTTTGTCAAACTTGCCGTTTTGTTTATGTGCAATTACATTAAGGACAAGGATTGTCTGCCCTCCCGCTTCCGGTGCTGTTCCATGCCCTTCTGTTTGTATGATCACGGTTAAGTCACGTCAACATTTTATATTACTATTCATTTTTGTCTTATTATCTCTATAAAAAAAATAATATAAAATATTGACGTGGCTTAATTGTGACCACACAAAACAGAAGGGCACGGAAGGGCGCTGGAAGTGGGAGGGCAAACAATCCTTGTCCATTAAATGATAAAAGTGTATGCTGTCAGCATTACCATGTAGTGATGCCTTTCTCTAATTGCAAATAAAATGTATCGGGTTCGATTTCAAATACTTCGTTATGTATGCATGTTTCTGTTTGTAACAACGCATATGGACCCTCCTATCGTTAGCCTTAAAGTGATAAGGGATGAGGAAATGGATGAACACTATAACGCATGGACTCTGAAAACCATTTCTAATAATCAAGATCACTCAACTGAGGACGGAATTATTAATCAAAATCATCCACTGCCCAACAACTGCCAGATGCTGCATGTGTTGGCAATAAATGGATTTCTTTTAATTAAATGATTTTAATTAAATGACTTAATTATCTCTTCTCTACTAATTAATAAAACTCTTTTTGTCAATCAAAAGAGGGTGAGAAGACAAATTAGTTTTCTATCACAAAAAAAAAAATGATGGGCAATAATGTAATTTCACATATCCAAATTTTACTGTTTTTTATTGAAACCTCACCTACAGGTGATGTTAAAATACTTCTAATATTTATAAAAAAATAAAAAATAAAAACCTCTCTCTCCCCCTCTCTCCTTCTTATTTTCTAAAAAAAATGTGTTCATACACACAAAGTGTGTAGGCAAATACTAGTATATATTAATCAATGATTACTCCCATAACAAGTAATTATAATGTGTTAAGAATCTTATGACTTCTGCCTCCAAGTTGCTGCAGGCACAAATAAGAAAAAGATCAATCAAATAAATGATTTTTTTGTTTGTTTTTATTTTACATATTTGTTGAAATAGGGGTTTGATTTTTACAACCGATCTGAGCAAAAGAAAAGTAAGTTATGAGAGTCATTCGACTATCAAACATCGAAAATTAGAATCATTTCTTATTATTTCGTTCTGAAAGAGAGTAAAACATAATAGTAACAACTAATTCGCGCTTATATTTAATTCGGTTCTTTAATCCCTCGCTACATCAATGTTTTTTTTTTTTTGTTGGCCTTCAATTTTTAAGGATTCCAAGGGCATGAATAAAATTTTGAGCCTTACGATATTTCAACAAGTGATATTAATTTACATAACAAAAGTCAAATTCTGGGAACCTGATAAACCGAAAGGTAATTACCGGATCAGCCGGTGACCATGCCATGCTTACAGTGGGCGCGCCGAACGCCGCAGTAGCCGTTGTGAACTTTTTCTGTTTTTCCTTTTATTCCCATAGGCCTTATCCTTAACGTAATTTGGACCATTCTCGAGGTTTTGATTGGCTCTCCGGGTCCACAACATGCGCGTTTGTAAAGCGGATAGAAACTTACTTCCCTGGTTTGGCTTAAGCTAAACTTAAAACAAACAAAGAATAGGTATGAAAAAAAATTGGAGCATTTTAAGTGTTTGATAAACATTTTAAATTAGTTTTCTTTTTCTTTCAAAGTTATGGGTGAAAAAAAGCTGAAAATCAGAAGCTAGAAATAGCAGCTTCAACAAAACAGCTTATTTTGGTAAAACACGGATGAACAGTAAAAAAATAAATGAACTTGGTAATACGTCAGGTTGCAAACTTCAATCTGATTGACGACGGTGATCTGACCCTGACGATCACACCAAACAAACACTGATCCTTTGATTCAAAGGTACAATATCGAAGATGCAGTGAGACAAAGAAAGCGTTTTTCTTCGATCCATAAACAACAAAATGACTTTCAAATTGTTTTGCAGGACCAAAACGCCGGACGAGAGTGAGTCAATTGCAAACGTTCCGAGCTGCGAGGTGATCTCCCTGTCAAATGAGATGTGCGTTTCGATACGGGGGATGAAACACGGGGAAGGGTATGGAGCTAGGTAAGGACTGAGAAATTTCAGGAGAGGGATCGTCTGTTTGTCGATTGTTGTTAAAATAAAGAGAGAGAGAGATATATATATATATATATATATATATATATATATATATATATATATTGCAAAACCTTTCTATCTCCCCCATTTCTCAATTTGTTGGTTGAAAAAGGATAAGCATTATCCATCTAAGTCCTTAAATTAAGAATTGCTAATCCAATCCCCATAACAAACCCAACACTTCAACCGCTGTTCCTAAACTACAAGATAAACGATGAGCATCATCAATCTAAAATCAAAATCCAACACTTTGCGACAGCTGCGCCTTGGCTGCTGTTGCAACGTGAATGGGATAAAGGAGGGAAAACACAAGAATGAAGAAGATGAGAGAGAGAGAGAGATTTATTAATTTTTAGGCATTAAAATTTTTTTTTTTTTAAATTTCTTAATTATCTATACTAATTAATGAAACCCTCTTTGTCAACCAAAAAATGGTGAAAAGACAAATTAGTCTTTTATCACACAAAAAAATGATGGGAAATAATGTAATTTTACGGATCCAAATTTTATTGTTTTTTATTGAAGCCTTATCTACAAGTGATGTTAAAGTACATTCAATATTAAAAAAAAATTTTAAAAAAAAACCAAAAACAAAAACCTGCCACATTCTCTCCCTCTCTCCCCCTCTCTCTCCCTCTCTCCTTCTCGTTTTCTAATAAAATGTATTCATACACACAAACTATATAGGCAAATGCTAGTAAATATTTAAGATAAAGTTTATAAATATTTTTATTTTAAAAAATCAAGTATATTTAGTAATTCATCTTTATTTGTTAAGAAAATTAAATTAATGGCATATCTAGTATTATACATTTTTTGTTCATTTCACACAGTCACAATTGTTGTACATAAAAGTTTACCAAACACTATCATACTACTTTTTTTTTTTCAAAAGCACTTTTACAAAAAAGTTTACCAAACACTCAACTGCTTTATTTCACAGCTGCTTATTCTCACAGCACAGTAGAAGCAGTTTTTTTTTCAAAACACAACAATACCAAACCAACTCTTAATCTTAAAATTCTACTATAGTGGTATAAATGAGTTGAGTTTTTGCATAATAGTGTGGATTCAAACTTCGTATGTGACTAATATAACATCTAATTTTACAAAATCTATCGTTTGACAAATACACACACACACTATAGTAACAATAACAGTATCTTAAGTTAATTATGTGAAATATTTTTATATGTTGCCTATTAAGAGGTTATTTTTGTTTGGAAGGAGAATACATTTCACTTAACAACCTATAAGGACCCAAATATGAAGAGCAAAAAAGAAAGATGCATCAATCCAAAACCTAGTCTGAAGCCCAAAAAAGTAGAAGAAACCGAGAAAACATGAAAACTTAACATCAAACTTTACGCCCACAAAGTCGTCGCCGCTGCAAAAAAGCCTGCCAGCATAGAAACAAATCAAATAAGAAGGAAGCGAGCGGTCAGGCAAAAATGGGGACAAGTCACGCGCATAATCCATCCAACAAATGGATACAAGATGATCCTATGATCCCAAATCCCTCGAGCAGTGAATCTGTTGGTGTTAAAGAATAATGTTTGAGTTAAAATTTTAACCTTGGAAAGGTTCGGAAGTATCTAGAATAAACAAGGAATATGAAATGGAAAGTTCGATTTTCATTTCTAAACTTTAAATGTGTTTTTGGACTAGTAAACGACCTCGGATGACTAAAATTCATCGTGCAGCTCGTGGCATGGGATGGGAGAGATGAAAGCACCACTGAAGACATGGTAACATGCAAGGTTCTAAAAGATGCTATGCATTAGTCGGGGCCTAGGTGAATTTAAGTAAATTTATTATATATTGATTAAATAAGTGCCTATTTATACTTAAAAACACACACATAATTGTATTGGGATACATAAATTACAAACTCAAATGACTATAAATTATAAAGTATTAGAACATATTAAAAACATGGAGAATAAATATATAATGAGTGTTCATCCAAGTATTCAACAAGTCTCTTACATCTTATTGAAAAATTAAAATGAAAAATGAAAGTTATCGATTTTATGCCTAAATTAGAGTCGCGACCTAGGCAAACACCTAAGCAGGTCTAGACGTGCTTTCTTAATTTTCAAACGCATAGGACTAATCGTGGCAGTGGCCAGTCGCTTAGCGTATGAACAGTGGTAACAGCCACCACAGTAGATGGGGTGGGCACCACAGAAGATGGGGTGGCCACCACCGAGGGCGAAGAAGTAGCCACAAATGATGGGAAAAGAACCACCCCGAAAGGCGATTGGGAAAACCAAGATCAAAGCAAACCAATCAGAGGGGGATAGAAAGTCTAAAGATAAGCCATTAAGAAAGTTGTGTGGCCGTTGTGTTAGGGCTTGTGGTTTGTACATGTGTAAGGTTAAGTGATACCAAAATATAGACATGAGTGGGTTAACAATTAACCTCGTCCAATTGTGAGTGTTAATAAATTTTCTTATCGTGTATCATAGTATATTTGTTGACCCTAAAAATTATCAAGCCTATGTGGTGCGCAGGCCGAGTAATTAATAAGCTAACTACGTCATTCGGTTATGTGTGGGGCGTGCCAACTCGGCCGGGGAGTAAAATTTGTTGGTGTTGCATTGAGCGCGTTGCTGACTTCTTGATCTTGCGATTGCTGCCGAGGAAGGAATGAGTCTTGGCATTCAAGTTCTAGAGCTTGAAGACAATGCTGCTAGTCTTACGAAGTTCACAGATCGTCGGCACCAGGTTCGATCACGGGGATTATATTCGTAAGAGTATAAGGACGCCGAACTGGCTCCAAACTATACGGACACAAGTATTCAAAAGAGATATATGTCTTGATGGTGAATGTGGTTCGGCCGTTAGAATGTCGAACTCTAAAACTTACTTGTGAATATCCAATCATAAAACAACTCGGCGTTCAATGTGCCGAGCCCAGTAATCTGTAACACCTTACTTCGCCGAGAAGGCTAATGAGATGACATCTGCCAATAAGGATTCGAAAATCATTCTCGACCGAGACTTGGATAGATAATCAGTAAGCCTCGACACAGTGCTGTTTATCCAAATTGAATGTGCTTCGTGGTCGGCTGATTCTACGACAATAATGCTGTTTATCCAAACTGAAATTGTTCATCGGTTGCCTTCACAATGGTGTTTATCTAAACTGAAGATGTGTCGGCGAAAAAGAAAATAAAAATCTCAAGGTTGTTGAGAGGTTTCGCGTAGAGCGAGAGTTTGCGCATGACAGTTTGTGTGTTGAGTTGGAGGAGGTTATTTCGTTGCCACTGCGTCTGTATTTATTGGAACATATTTTCTATTTGGCACGGCCTAGATAATAAGCCAAGCAATTTTGATTGCACCTGAAGACTATGTAATGGAATATTTTGAGAAAAGTCATGACTACATGCATATCTGGTCGACAAATGGAGACTCTGAACGCTAATCCTACTGCAACCAGGAGACTCATTCTTCGCGTTATTCGTCTAAATGCACTCAGCGACTTAATTGCAAATGGCAAATTAATTGAATTACCATCTCTGACAACCAATTGCAAAGCGTAATCATTATCCCACCATCACTTCATTATCCTTACATCCCATGCATGCATAAAAAACAAAACATCATGGTTGGTAGTTTTGCATTATCTGCAAAACCATCCTAATCCCATCACATCACCTTATTTTGATTACTCCAAATGGATACGAATGACAGATCCACATGCTGATCTTTCACCATTAATTGCATCCTTGTGGTATTTTTCCACATGGTTCTGCATGCCAGCTAAATATGCAACTCTTGCAACTGATTAAATAGCATTTGGATAGACCTCTAATGCTGCACGACATTTCACATAACCTCCTATGTATGAAGCTTTACACGTATCACAACTCTGTACGCTTTAAGGATATTTTCAAGATAATTACTATGATAAAAAGAACAATAATAATGTCAAGAAAAATCTCTAATCATCCGACGGTTATGGACTATGCCCATTCTACGGGCTTAATTGCACGGATCGATGGTGTAATTTTGGGTCCAAATAATATCTTAACTTTTTGTATGTTAATACATTATTTTGAACACTTATACAAGTGATTTTCTACTATAAACGGCTCTGACTCGACCCATAATGAATTGAAGAAGGAAACCATAACTACCAAGACAATTCAATACTTTTTATGCAGTAACATTTTATGCTACGTAAGCTCCAATAAGTGAGGTGTAGTGGTTACACGACACGTGACGAAGTGGTTTGGTTGACAATTAGCACATAATTGAATTAGGGAGATGAGGCAGTTATGAATGTGAACTGGCAAATGGAGTATTACGCGTGGGACATGGGAGGGTAAGGATGGTTCCCACGGCAGCGGTGTCGGCGTAGATGGGAAGTCAAGAGCAAAAGAGTAAGCGGAGGTCCACATGTCGTATTAAATGCAGTGTAGCCGTCGCCGGAATCAACGCCCTTATTGACTCGTCGTTTCTCCACATCCCATCTACACGTCCTTTTTGTGCTTTTTTGTTGCACCTTATCATCGTTTGTGAGGATCCTGATGATCTTTTAATTGTGTCTGCTTATCATACATCGTGCGATAAAAAATTATTATTTTTTTTTTAAATTGAACGCAAATAGTACCTGACGAAAATTGCTCATACGATATACGATGAACGAACATGATTAAAGTATCTTCGAAATACTCACAAAGAGAATCTTGAGATGATCCTCATTCCTTATCATCACCATCATCATCATCTATGTGCCATTATAGTCTAGTTAAATCACATTCTTTGATTTTATCATCCTCGCAATCAATCAAGAGGGTTTCCTTGACAACCCTTTTTTCGGCTAATAATTGTTGTAATTTCATGAAATTATTAGTACTAAGATGATCAAAATTTAACGGCTAAAAACTTCAGATAACATAATATATTGAAGTGTAATAAACATTTCGGTAATTTAAGTGTTTGGGATTTTAATTTGCATAATGAGTTTTGTGTCTTGTACGTAATCAAATTTGTTTTGTTTAACTAACTATATCAGTATATTGGTCTAGCAACACTCAATATCCTATCTACATAAATCTTACTTTTAAAAAAGTTAACGAAAAAAATTAGATTAATTTTTTTTAATAATATATAATTTTAAGCTTTAAGTCATAACCATTAACCATTGGAGGAATAAATTGTTTCTTTGTTATGGCTTAAAACTCTGTTGCCTAAATTTTTAAGTTTTAACTCTGAGGATTGGACATGGTATAAGTTGAGAGTTATCAACAAGTTTGACAAAAAAGGAAACAATTATTAACATGCATGCTGCAGGTAGCATTGACGAACGTATGCATAGTTGCATACTATATGTGCCTTTTCCATTTTTTATAGGGTTGTTCACATATACATGTCATCCTATCTGGCCACAGACATCATTCACTAATATTTTTTTTAGGGACAACTAGTGATAAGTCACAATTATTTATTCAGTCTGTGTTCGGAGAAATTATGGAGAATTTTATCATACTTATAGCTACAATCAAACACACTCAATAGCTCAAATCATCGAACCCAAGACCTTCCACATCACAGACATCATTCACGGGTTCTTTCATTTGTTTGGATTTAAGTAGGTAGATTATATTCATAAACAATATTTCAAGCGACGACTTTATAGTATTGGACATTAATGATCACATCACATAAACAAACCACCGAGTCATATTTAATTTTAGTTTTCGCAGGTGCTTGTTTGGTGTTAGATTCGAATTGAACTTGATAATTCATATATAATTTAATATTTTAGTAAAATTAGAGGTGAATGATTTTTCATTTGATTGAGGGCAGTAAGAGATTCGACACGAATAAAATTCTCTTTTCGTCCTACTATATTAAGGGGATCAAAAGGATGATTAAATCTCCTTCATGCATAATTCATCTTCTGTTTTCATGTTGGACAAAATATTTTTATTTCTTTCAAAAACTATCTTTAACATAGCGAGCAGATGCGGAGCCACAAAGGGACCAAGATGGTCCAGGCCCATCCTAACATTTTCTCACGCAGAAAAATTTAGTGTTATATTTATGATTTTTAAGGTTTTTCGTAGGCTCAGGGTCCAATTTGACATTTTTACTTTAATTTTTTTCATTGGGTTTGATATGAGAGTAGTGGCTCCTATGGAGTTTAGGTTGTTTGTAGGTTGTGAGCTTTGATGAGGACTTTGATCTGGCCCTTCTGGGGATCAGTGGATAGAGAGGGAAAAAGTTAGCTAGGGAGGCTTGGGGTTTAGGTTTAATAAAGAGGATCATGAGGACGACACCGTACCGACCCAAACGATGTTGGTGGTTGCTCACCACTTCACATAATAATTTTTGTACGATCAGAATATCATTTTAAATTGAGACATTTGAACCCCCACTAGACTAAAATTTTGGCTCCACCAAGTTATCCAATCTAACACGATCATAGATTCATAACAGCCAAACGAGGCCTTATTGTTTGCACATTTACCTTGCACAGAACCTAATTCATTATTTTTGTCCCTTCGAAAACATGGCGGAGGATTCCATGTGCCCAAGATGGAGGATCCCATGTGAACATTTTCAGAACCATTGGAGGATAAAGAAGAAATCAACATCACGTTTACGCATCGATCCGAAGCATTTGTACGTTTTCCCTGTTTGATTATGCAATTGAATGTTTCTCGATCGATCGTTTTTGTTGTTTTGCAGCAGCTGGGACTCGCCTCGTGATACAGTACCGTTAAACTTTGGCCATGCACGCAGTTTTGTAGCTAGCTAGCAAGGACAAGGATTGTATGCCCTCCCACTTTCGATGCCCTCCCGTACCCTTCTGTTTTGTGTGGTCACGATTAAGCCACGTCAACATTTTATATATATATTTTTTATAGAGATAATAAGACAAAAATGAATAGTAATATAAAATGTTAACGTGGCTTGACCGTAACCACACAAACAGGAGGGCACGGGAGGGCATACAATCCTTGTCCAGCTAGCAATGGCAGATGCAGCAGCTTTGCTACCTACAGACATCTTCGGTCTCTTTCCTTGGGATCGATAAATTAAACATCCTCATCAATGACTAATCCTAATCAAACGAATCAGAAAATATGCTGGGATGAGGGACTTTCAAAGTACTTTTTAAATGTACCATGTGACGGTAACGAACTACTCAAACACTACAAATTAAGATGTTAAGGGACTTTGAATCTGACACGTTTAATGATGTCATTTGAAAGTTCTACCAAATGTAGTGCAATTAGTTATTTAAGTCTCTTTGTCTAAATTTTTGAAGTGCTTTTTTGACAAATTTAGCTTAAATTTCATAAAAATTCCTCATCCAAACATAGGGTAGAAGAAGACAAACTTGGGCGCCAATGGATGTATATACAAATTATACTTCTATGCTTGTCTATTTCGTTGCTTATTACTCAGTTGCACCAAAAATTTTGCTCTAAAAACCTAAAATGAATCTAGAGTTTCAAAACTCCTTGTGATCTATGACTGGTAGGTCATAAACCAAAATTTTGCATGCTGAAAACGGAAGGTTATAAGGTAAAAACTGAAAACAAAATGATTATCAAACGGCCCCTAAAGTCTTACATAAGGTCAATCGCAGGCTCTCATGTTTACATGTTTAACATTCTGCAAGTTGTAATTAACACATGGATTGGCCATGTTGAATTTATATTTTGGAGATGAGTCATTTCAGTTCGTCAAATTGTAACAAAAACATGATAACACATAGAACATGTAATATGCTCACTTGAGTGGCCGGTGATTGATGGCCATTGCTTCTATTCAGATTGCCTTTCACGAATAATCATCAATTGGAATTGCCACTAACTACCGTATAATGTTATTTTTCTTCACTTGTAAGTGAGAGGTCTTAGGTTCAAATTTCATGGACGGTGAATTTGATACGAAATTAGGTTACCCATTATATGGCTTAGCTGAACTCCCCCTCTTCTTAGTGTAAAAATATATCGTTGTACTCAAAAAAAAAAAAAAAAAAAACATCAATTGGAATTGGATTACCTTTCAGCCACCTTCAGGTGCGTGGATGAGATGTCTATGACCACAAGTGAGCTGGTGTCTGGATGCTGGTGGGCCTGGGCGTTTCACTTTCAACTAGTAAATAATAAGTGTCGGATTCATATCAGAAATTTTTGGATGCAGCCACAAGGGCACAACACCCCTTCACAGCATACCGAATAACAGGCAGATGTATGCTATGTCTGGTCGGTTGCGCTCGTAAGTGACTCCTGACTGTTGATGCATGTGATAAGGATGTTGACCCTGGTAAAATTTACGGTTTTTGAAATCTTTTTTTGTGTATTTATAAGACCGAATTCATACAATTTTTAGAAATGATTACTAATCCTAAGATTACAAATCCATCGTTTGCCTATTAAGCAAACGACGATTTGCAAGCCTTTTTAGAAATCGTATGGATTCGATGTTATACATACGCGAGGAAGACGTCAAAATTATTGTCAGAGGGCGTTGAACGACCTACCCTGGGCCCTCGCCCTAATTTAACGAATACAGTGGCTCATCGCATGAGTCTAAGAGAACAAGATTGGGCCTAGCCTAGTAATGCTATAGTGGGCTTTATACACTGTTATGTATTAACCTAAGTCCCTAACAGGTTCCAGTTTTGGTCAGAAAAGGTGAGGCGGTTCAATCATGTCATTTCACTGCTTTTATTACTAGTACTTGGGGCACCATGCCCTACTATAAATTTATTTATTTATTAAAATGATCGTCCAGTTGACGTGATCAAAACACTCGAAAATTTCCTCCACGTTAAACACGATTATACAAAATTAAGGTTATATTCTAGAAGATAATCGCAATGTGAACATGCCTTTTTCTTCTTTCTTTCTTTATGTGGTATTTCCATTGGTTGGATGGAAGAGCTGAATATGTCAACAGATCATGTGCTTACGAATTCCTTTGGTGCTGCTGCGCTGTAGACATTGACAACCATAATATTAATACTTTGAAGCAAAACTTGTAGTTGGATGCCACATTTTATTTACAACTTGCAAGCCAATTCGTTTGTGTATAAATCAGAGAGTGTTGTTGACACACCCCGTTCCGAAGGAGGGCATGCTGGCCGTCACGTGAGAGTGACGTAACCATTTGCACAGTACGGAAACTTTAAGATACAATTTATAAGTTGATACACCCGAAGGTGAGTCCTAATTTTGTCCAATCTGTCAGAACACTGTCGAATTCCTCGTAGTCACCACACCTTTGTGATTCCTGAACCTGGAGGGGCGCAAAACCAAAATTGAGTGGGTCAGTAAAACAATTCTTTTCCAAATCCAAACATTTCTCAAAACGTTGTAACCCCTCTCCGTAAAACCTGTATACTTTCCCAGAAATGTAAAATATAAATATACATATATATTCTCAAAACTTCATTTTTACTATCTCAACATTATCTCTTTATCAATCATGCCATGCCATGTCTAATTCAACAGTTAAGTATGGATGCATCAACAATAATCATATCAGGTGCAAGAAAGTAATCAACCGGAGGCCCTCTCTAATAGCCCTGCCCGGTTGAACCTAGAGCTCAAAATCTATCATTATCACTCTACCGGAGTCACCTCTGTGACCCGTCCGGCCTTCTGCACACAAGTTACGCTCTAGTGCTTCTCATAAATCATCTGTGCACATAATCTAAGGTCACCCACCAGTCGGAATCTCACTAACACTCTCGCGACTGGTCTGTCGTACCCACTCCGCGTGGACTGTACGACTAGCATCTACTTGGATCCAAGGCGAGCGTGCGATGCGGTGAATACTATAAGCACTAAACCATGGTGCAGGATTTGAGCTCAATATATATCAACATCATCATAACAGTATTTAAATACTCACCTGATATTCACCTGTGCGTCCGCCGCACCATTCATTCATATGCATCATATCTCAATATATACTTTTCATATCATTTCATGCATGGCAATTCGATTCACATTTCTATATATATTTCATATACTTCTATGCATGGCATCTCAATTCACATTTTCATATAATTCTATATACCTTTCGTTTAAAACATAATTTCATTCTAATTCAATTTCTGGGAAAACGTCAAGTATATAGATATACGGAAAACAAAACTGCCCACTCACAGAATACATCGACGTGTCGAAGGTCCCTGAGCCTCCCTTAGTCATGCCCAACGTTCGTACAAGCCTCGCCTATACGAGAAATAACCGAATTAACGTTATTTAACGCATAATCTAATTCTTAGCTAATAACTCCTCAAATATTGCTCAAATTGGGTATATGAATATACCACCGTGACCTACATAACCTCAGGAACATCCCCATATTTTTAAAATAATTTTTGGAGTCCTCACGCGCCCCCACGCGCCTGACGTGGCACGGACCTACGCGCCCCCACGCGCGGCCACGTGCCAAGCACACTGACGGTGTCAATTGACGCCGTCAGGAATATTCCGTTAAAACCCCGGAATATGCCGTTAACTTAACCTTTTTCCGTTACTGCCGTTAGGAATATTCCGTTAAATATAACGGATTATTCCTTCTTCTTCTCCGGTCGTCCCTCGCCGGACTCCGGTCACCGGAAACTGGGAAATATTTCAAATCCACTATTCTCCTTCGTTTTTCATCCAAATTTCTCGAATTTTACACCAATTTGAAGCCCTAAACATCTACTTTCACGTTGGACTAGTTTTAGGGCCTAAAAACAACGGGATCAAACTTTCAAAAATTCAAGAAATCGGCCTACCTTCGAACTAGGTGATCCCGACGTCCAATTCATGCCAACGAAGCACTCCGAGCTTCCTTGTGACTTCCTAAAGCTCACTGTGAGTTTGGTTTCACCTAAAACAAAGCCAATTCGAAGTTCATGAACAATGCAATATCACGGGGTCCTTGAAAACTAGGGTTTTCCGAAGTAGAACTTACCTGAAATGGATACCATCGTGCTCGTGAAGTCTTCAGGGTTCCAATGGTGGTCTTAGATTCGTCGTTGGTATAGATTTAGGGTGGTTTTGTGGTTGGTCCGTGAGTTCGAAGGAGAGGGAGAGAGAACTGAGAGTTTCGTGAGGGAGGAGAGAGAGAGACAGTATGCAGAAAATAGGGAGAGGATTGAGGGATGTGGGGATCCCTCGTGGTCCTTTTCCAATCCCCAACTCCAAACCACAAAATTTTAACCTAAAAATCTAAGTTCCATCCTTAATAAATTCCATTTTATTTTCAAAACTTAGGAACCTAGATAATTAACAACTTGAGCTTCACATACTTAGTATTTCTTAAGGGCAATTTCGTCCATTCACAGCCACGAATGTAATATTTTGGAACGGGCTGTGACAGTTGTAGACATGTAAATTTCGATAAAATAAATATTTACTAACATATTAAAATTTTGATGTGTTAGGGCTTACATTATATGCATCATGTGTCTCACAAATCGTACACATGACATGTTGCCTCATCAAAATCAGACAAGTCATCAATTGTGACACACATCGACACTTGTTGGAAAGTAATTAAGGAATTATCTTAATTAATTCCATTTTAATTGATTTAAAATGTCAAATCAAGGATGGTCAAATAAAGGATGAAATGTGATTGATTTATTTGATTTAAATCAAAGATAATTAGATTAAATCAAAGATTTTTGATGAAGTGAAAATCACGAATCAAGCCTCAAATCAAATCTTGGTTCCTAAAATAGATTGTAACTCTACATGTACATTAATACAAAATTTATTTTGTACAAGTGTTCTTGTTTGATTGTCATATGAATTTCATGTTTACAAGTTCATTGAATAAATTAGAGGGTTGAAGTTTGAACTAATCAACTAATGGGCATCTATTAGGAATTGAAATTATGATTTCGCTAATTATAAATTGCACCTTTTAATCATTCGATTACAACTGTTTATCACAAGCATTTTTATACATACACGTTTCTCACCTTTTAAACTGGCTTTTGTGGTCAATCATGTTTTACGTATGCATACAAGAAGAAAAATGAGCAACAATTACCTCATATATTTGGTTACTGTTATTGGGGTAATAATGATATTGTCAATAAAAAAATATGTGATAAAAAGTCAAAAACTAAGTAATAGCTATACCGCAAAACCGACGACTGATGCATTAAAATATACTTTAACGTCATTGTATGTGATAAAAGAAAAAAAAAATTAAATAATAAGTACACCGCAACGATGACTAATACATGACAATATACTTTAGGGAACTTTAACGAAAAGCACCTCGTACTGTTCACTTTAACGAAAAACCACATTTTTATACTAAAAAGTCAATCCTGGTACTATTCACTTTACCCTTTATTTTGTCCTTATCATTAAAACTCAAAGTTTTCAAGCATTTTTCGTTAGTTTTCCTTATACTTTAACCTCATTGTTACCCAGCAGAAACACCCAAACAGCCACTATACGGGGTAGTTGTCGTGTCGCTCACTTTTCTTGCAGTGATGTATAGAGGCATCCTCGAGCCACTCGGTGAAGATAGAATGACTAATTTCATCGAAAATAAATTGAACTCTGATTTAAATTAATTTAATATGTTAGCGACCGTTGTTCAAATTAATTTAATATGTTAGCGACCGTTGTTCACGTATAGATTGATCACATGGTAATATTTTGCATGCGTCAACGATGAGGGGACAGACTGTCCGTACCTTGGTTTCTACAAAAACAATCATCATCGATCTTGGAATCATCTGGAACCATTGGCCTGCACCAGCAGCAGCTGTAGTCCTTATACAACCTGTCACCAAGGAAGGAAGTTAGTTAGTGACAATCGCCCGGCAGTCCACCAACTAATTATATATGTGTACCTGCCGTCCAATCACTCTGCCACGTCCTCCCATTTGCAAAGTTACCCCGATCACTCACGCGTTCTATTGGTTCTGTTGGGTGTGCGTGAGCGCAGTGATTCCCACACGGCACGCCAAAACTAAACGCTGCCCTGTCACTCGGCAAAACTCCCAATTCCTCAAAATCCTGTTGTCTTTCCTCCATTTCCAATTCATTCCCCGGCAGAGTCGATGAAGAATCAAGACGATGCACCACCGAAATTCGATGAACAAGAGGTCGGATCACCGCCCCCGGTTGTCCCAACGCGCCCACCGGCCGCTGACGTGGAGAACCAGACCCCGTCCCAGATCAGAACTGCTGGGACGGGGTTTGGGGTCGCGGGGATCCTGCGACGGTGGAAGAGGGAGGACTTGTTGAGGAGAGGGTCTCTGTCTCTGAGGGGACTTGCTCTGGTTTTTTCATTGCTGGCCTTCATCATCATGGCCAGCAACAAACACGGCTATGGGAAGAATTTCGATGAATATGAAGAATACAGGTGGGTGATAATTCAATTAAATTGATCAAGTTCGGTGATTATTTTGTTAATCTGAATATTCATTGTGATTAATAATTTGTTAAATCATTTTTGTGATTTAATTTGATAGGTATGTGTTGGCAATAGCGATTCTGGCGACGTTGTACACCGGGGCGCAAGCATTCCGGCATGCCCACGAGCTTTCCACCGGCACAGAAATGTTTCAGCAACGGACGTCGGCGTTGGCTGACTTTATCGGCGATCAGGTAATTTGTTTTCATATCCTTCATTTTTCAAAAATGCGTTTAGAATAAGCAATTTGTTTAGAATTTTTTTTTTTTGAGTCGAATTTGTTTAGAATTTTAAAAGAAAAGAAAAGAAGCTTCCAATCATGACGATTTAGTATTTAAGAAAAGAAGTTTCTCGTTATAGTCTGGCTATGAAACGGACGTTCGTAGATATATTTCTGATCATGAAATAAGACCATGACTTTTTTTTTATATGTGAGTGTCAACCATGGTCTAAAATATCTATAATATTCCGATATTTCAATTGAAATTTTCGTGTTTTTGGATTACCGATATTTTTTTGGACTACCTATATTTCCGATATCATCGATATTTTAGACCTTGCTAAGTCACTCATGTATCTTACCATGCAATGTATAGTGTAAAATATTGTACTAATTCATTATATATAAATGATTATGGTGTGTTTAAACTTCTTTCATTATGTTTTCCAGCTCGTTATATAATCAACTTAAATCAGTTATATCTATCATGCAATGCATTTCCTTCCAATTTTTTGTGATAAATTAATAGATAATTGACTAAATAAACATCCTGCAAAGTTTCAATAAAAATTTCCAAGTTTTTCTTACAATTTCCGTGGTTTTTATTTAATTTTTATCGATATTGATAATATCCTGATATTTCCATCAAAATTTCTGTGTTTTTAGATTACCGATATTTCCGATATCATCGATATTTTATACTTTGGTGCCAACCAGGCAAAAAGCTAAACCACTACTTAACAAAACTAGAGATAAACCACAAGGTGTGCGATTGGCAATATGCCACCTTCCCCGGTGCCTTTCTGGCAGTGTTTCGAAAGCTGAGGGCACTTTATGGTCAGAGACAAGTCGAATCTCGAGTGGAGATTAGTCCCACCCTCGGGTGTGGGTACATTCCGTGGTCTTTACTCTTTACAATAAAAAACAAAAAAAACAAAAAACTAGAAATACAAATGAAATAATTGACAAAAATTTGATTTGTGAGTTGATGGTGTGTTGCAGATTATGGCTTATCTACTGATATCATCGTCATCGTCAGCGATTCCATTGACGAATAGCATGAGAAATTATCAAGACAACCTATTCACAGACGCTGCAGCATCTGCCATTAGCATGGCCTTTTTTGCTTTCGTTGCTCTTGCAATATCAGCTCTAATTTCCGGTCACAAATTATCGACTCAATCTTACATTTGATAAATTATTACGGGCTTAATTTCTTCGATTTCAGGATTTATTGTTTGTGTGCGCCATATAGTTTCATTGATGGTCACAAATGTGTTGTAATTAGGAGGCACATTAATTCATCTTTGATTGGAGTTTAGATCATCAGGTGATTGTCTCAGGCATTTTCATTAGGGTTTGTAGTGTGAATAATATGATGAGATATGTGTCTTGTTTAACACATCAGTAGAAAGATGTATACTTTTCTTCTGTCAAATAAGAAAGTTTTAGAAAAGGGATTCTGCCATTCTTTTTTTTTTTTTATAATAATCAAAAGTTCTTTCCATTATAAAAGTTTAAAAGATTTGGGGGCTTCTCTACTTATTGACGATTGATTTTGAGTTGAATGCTTGTATTTTTTGTGAAAGTTCGACCAACCATGTAATCAGACTGCTCTACTGAACTTCCTTGTTAAGAGTGAGGTTGAAAGAAGTGGTGTATTTTGTATATGTAAAGAGTTCTTGAAAAACCAATTAGGAAAAAAGAGAGTTGGAATTACATATTGAGCAATGGGAAGCCTATTAGCGCAGAAACAATTTCACTTTTCCATTTATTTGGGCAGCCCTTTAGGTTTGTTTTTGCTTTTTCTAATGAAAAAAAGTGCTTTTGGAACTTGAACAATTCCTAATTCATATCATTCTACCTGTTATTTTCTCTTCAGCTTAGACTCACTATTACAACATGGTGCAAAAAGAATAAACAAATGCAATACTAATTACTCCTTAGACAACTACTTAGGAACTATACAACCACACACTAAAACCCTAATTAATCTTTCAAGCCTCCGGATTTGATCCCAAATTACAAAAATGCGTCGTCCTTCGGTTCCTTGGACCGGAAGACACATCCTCGTGTAACATTGTAACCGATTTGCAGAGCTATCAATTTGCTTTCAGAACTCAGAAAATCCATAACTTCCTTCACTCTGCAACATTTTGAGTGTATACGGCGGTTGGCTTTCAGTGGCTGCTGGCCGCCTTGTGTTCTGAAGAGAGTTGAGGTACCCCAAATTAGAATGGTTGGGCAATGCCAAGGGCCTCACAGCCATGGACACATTGTTGCTGCTATTATCGGCAGCGGGTCTACTTGCATTGCTGTAATTGCCGCTCCCACGAGCTGCGGGAACATCGTGGTTGTGTTTCCCTTCGTACGTGGTGATCACCGCCTTTGTGTCATGCGATGCTCGCTCCACATGCTTCCTCACCGGACAACCCACGGATGTGCATTTGTAGTAGCTCCTGAAGATTGGGAAAACAATTGAAAATGTTAATTAGCAGCTGATTTCGAAAGGGTTTGCTTGTAATTAAAGTAAACGCATTGATAAGGTTTCTACCTCGGATTCGGATTTCCCTTCACTACTTTCTGTCCATACTTCCTCCACCTATACCCGTCATCCAGAATATCGATTTCGCTTGTTGTTTGCACCACAATTCTTGGTTCTTTTACAATTCTACTACCAGAAGATACGTAGGCTTGATCATTTGCATTTTCTCCCTTCCTGCAAAATATAAATTAATAAGTCAAATAAAATTGAATTTATAAAGTTTTGGCTATGAACACATACAAAATTGGCAAATCCCAATCAGAAATTTTCATGAACTTACCATCTTTTCGCCTCAGGCTCATTTTCGTCTTCAGCTCCTCCTGAATTACTTATTGGAGAGTTTTGTTCAAACTCATCTTCTCCCATTGAGGTTGAAGAATCCTCCTGCAGTGTGATGGACTCAACTTTCGGATTGGATAACGTTGGAACGGATTGATCGGAGATTACATACGAAGAACCTTGAATTGCGTTCGAGCTTGATCTTCTTGTAGACTGAGGCTTAGGATGGTTGTGACTACCCTTGTACACAATTTGAGTAATCTGTCCATCCAATGATCTCTCAACCTTCTTCTTTGTCGGGCAATTCGGAAACGTGCACTTGTAATAACTCCGCGGATTTTCGCTACCCTTCACTTGTTTCTGCCCATACTTCCTCCAATTGAACCCATCATCCGATTTTTGTTCTCGACCATATTGCGAAGATTGAGTAGAATGCAAGTAATCGGACTTGGGAGCACCATTAAGTCCATTACTCTGCGTATTCGCTTCAATTGGCTCGAATTCCGACTTGACTCCTGTCTTCTCAGCTGAGGAATCAGCTTGCCTTGTTGTACTAAAGTCCCACGCTTGCCTTTCTCTTTTGAATGGTTCTTCCTGTTCAAACAAAAACAATCATCAAGCTTCTGATATCGCCTAATCGCGGTTGAAAAAACAGAACAAAAAAAAAAGCTTCAAACTTTACAGTTAAGTTGTAAATTTAAACAAAGTGTAGAACTCTTACCACTGAAACCATGCTAGAAGAAGATTGAAGATTAGTTGCAGGCCGCGATTCCGGTTGGAACGAGAAATCGGAGAACATTTTCGGCTCGCTCTCCCTAATTCCTTGCTGGGTGTCCTTGGTATTATTCATCCAATCGAAAACCTGACTCGAAAAAGCTCCAGTTGTTGGAGATTCAAGATTCTGCAGAAACAAAAAACCCATCTATAAACATACAAAAAATAAAATAAAAACCATTGAAATTTTAAGAGCATATGAATTTTGTAAAGCTTACATTTGAGGAGGAGAGGAACATGGGTGAGCTGAAAAAATCGGTGGGACTAAAAGCTGGCGTGGAAGCCAAGTAAGAAGAAGGGGAGACAGGGGGAGGAGAGAGAGGCAGAGAAGGAGGCTGGAGTGATCTGAACTTGGGGATTTCAGTCCCGTTTCTGTCCGTAAACCGGTTCGGATTAGACGAATAGTCCGAGAATTGTCCCCCCCAATTAGTCCTGTCCTGTCCGATCCCGTTGTTCTCCATGTTGCCTGTGAGGAGGTTCGTGAAGGAAGAAGTCATGTTTTTGGCTTCTGGGTGTGAGAGAGAAACGAGAGGGGTGAGGATGGCAATTTAAAGGGTTGAATGGAAGTCACAACCGTAGGAGAGAGAGAGGAGAGAGGGAGGGTATTTTGGTCACTTTGGGATGTTTCTGAGAAGCTCAGGGAAGTTTGACCGTGGAAATTGGGCAAAAGAATTCCGGTCAAAGCTTGTGGGTTTGACTTGACTTCGGAGAGTGCCCACGTAGACGTAATGGTAGGTGGCGGCTCATGATGCACAACCTCTGCAGTTAGAAGAGGCTGCTGGAGATCTTTTTGCTGTATGTGATAATGTATTTAAAATAAAAAACAAAAAATAAAAAGGCATTTTTCTTTTGTCAAAACTTCAAAAATTGAAAGCATGGCAATTGCTGGCACTCATCATAAGGGTTAATTTCACATTTTACACCCAAACTTTTGGGATGTTTTCGATTCGATCCTTTCGAAATTGATCCATAATCTTCAGAAGTGTGTTTAATAAGGATGTAAACTGACTTCGTTAGCTGAATAACACACGTGACTCCCTTTTCAAATAAGATTTTTGGTAACCCAACTATTTTGATCAAAATGGCCTCAATTATGAATGATTAGTTCAATTTACATGTATGTTTTTTAGATGTGTTTCAATTTGAGTGATTTTGTTTCAAGTTACATTGGTTTGAAAAAACATTTCATCAATCTAGAACCCTTGTCTCCTCTTCTTCTTTTCTCATTTAATTTGCACCCACCAATGTCACCCCCTTCTCTGTGTATTTTTTTTTTTTTTGAAAAAAAGAGACCAGCCGGTGGTTTCTCCATGGCAGACCACATTTTCAGTGACCGAGAAGACTTATAGAGACATTTCAGTCTCCCTTTGCACACCATCATGTGATTCACTAGCTTCAGAAGTCAAACCTAGAATGTGACGTGTCCCACTCTCTATGTATTTCATCTTTCTTTTGTGGTATGTAAATTTGTAACAATTTGGTGTTGGTCCGAAAAAATTTCATGAGCGACATAGTCAACACCAAGGTCCATTCCAACAAAAATTGGCCGAATTGAACTATATCCACCACTATTTCTGTTGTAACTGCTGACAGTGTTTATCTCATCTACCATATTTTTAGGGGTGTGCTATCCACACACCCTAAATTACTTCTCACACACCCCTTGTTAATTTCTGTTCGTTGATCTTCTTTAATTCATCCGATCCGACGGCCAAAAATTAGAAGGGTGTGTGAGAAGTAAAATGAGGTGTATGGATATCACACCCCTATTTTTAAAGATTAGGATCCAAAGAAAAGACATGAGGGGCTAACGTGGAACAAGCATAAAATTCAATGAGAAATTACTAAGGAACTCTTAAATATTTGTTTATGTTCTTTTGTTTAGGGGCTAACGTGGAACAAACGTAAAATTCAATGTGAAATTACTAATGAACTCTTATTAAAATATTTGTTTATGTTCTTTTGTTTTTTTTGGATATACTTAAAGATGTTTCGTATGGTAATAAAAGTCCCAAATGCTTGCAAATACTACAACGTAGAGATTTTATATCAATAATGTTATTCTTATCATATTTTTGTACCATAATTGTATACTGACACACCCCGACCTAAATCAAGGCATGTTAGCCGTCACATGAGGGTGACGTAGCCATATGCGCCGTGCAGAAGTGAAGGTGATAAGATAATGTGAGTAAATAAAAACCAAACTAATTAATTTACACTAGACTAGTATAAAAGTACGAGTGGAAGTGTTAGAGTGTAAATACACATAATCAGAGCATAGGTACCCAAGTGCAGTCCAGCAAGCTAAATACTAATTATACAAGATATGAAAGAAAAGCCCTACATTGATGGATGTCTGTCAGAACCGCCGTAGAATCATCATGAACCACCAACACGAACCTCTAACTAGATCCTGGAGGGGCGGAAAACAGAAAATGTGAGTGAGCAAAAATAAAACTTTTCAAAACCATTTCACTTTCAAAACATATAACCCCTCACCGTAAAACCCGTATAATTTCTCAGAAAATAACAATATATACGTATATAGAAATCAAGTTTGAGAGCAATGAAAACCACAGTATGTGCCATGTCAAGTATCTCAATAATAACTATGTAAGCCAGGTGATGTAAATCAATATAAAATGATATATCAGTCAAAGTCACCTAACGTGACATGTATGGCTGAACCTATAGCTCATAACCAATTCCCACACACGAGTCAGAACCACCTAATGTGGTATGTACGATAGGCTAGGTGTAAACAAATATGCTCAAGTGCTACTATCACGTGAAGGCTGTGTGAAGTATCGCAAGTCACCTATGAGTCGGACCACCTAATGTGGTTTGTAAGACAGGCTGACACCTGCCTTGGATCCAAGGTGAGTGTGTGGTGCGGGAGGTGAACGATCACGTGAAGGCTGACCCTAGCTCGGGGTAGAGCACTAACACCAGGGTGCAGGATAATGAGCACTATATGCATCTAAACATAACTATACACTCTGCAATCATTATCATCAGTATGTACTTACCTAAAGCTTACCTGGGCGTCCGCAACACCATGCAATAATATGCATATCTATACTAATGCATATACTAAAATGTAATGCAAATGACATGGCATTTAAAACATAATTTCATTTAAAACAATTTCTGGAAAAATGTAAATCATATATACGTGTATATATATATAACCAAAAGCCCACTCACTTGTCCTCCAGGAACGTCTCACCTATATGTGAAACCACTGATTTAACATTAATTTAAGCACACAATCAAAATCGTATAATAACTTCTCATACGTTGCTCAATTGAAGTGTTTGAATATACCATCGTGGCCTACTCAACACCACGAGCATCCCCATATTTTTAGAATAATTTTCCAACGTCCCACACGCCTTCACTTATTGGCCACGCGCAGGCACGTGCCTGGCACATTGGACGGAAACTTTAACGCAATTAGAGAATATTCCATTAAATAATAGAATATTCCGTTAAATATACCTGACGCCTGTAGTATATTCTGTCAAAGTTGACGGAATATTCTCATTTCTTCTCCGGTGGGTCGCCGGATTCTGGAAAAAATTTAAATTCGCTTTTCTCACTCACTTTTCAACCAAATTCCATAAATCTTATATGGATTTGAAGCCCTCAACAAGGAGAATAAAACCTTACCTATTTGGAGCCCTAAAACTGACTAGTAGTTGTCGGAAAATTCTTCAATATTCTGGCTAAGTCTGCAACTTAATAAACCTGAGTGTCCCGACGTCCAAAACGCTTCAAAATGACTCCAAAGTGCTAGGGAAACTAGAAGAGTACCTTCTTAAGCCTCAAAACCAATGAAATCTCCCACGATCACATCAGAGCAACATAACTCCTCGCCGGAGCTCGAAAATTCTCACGATTCCAGCGTCCTTCCCTCAAACAAAGGGTATGGTTAGGCTCGTGAGTTTGCAATGAACTCGAATGTGGTCTCCAACAGCTCAATCCGTGTTAGATGAGGATGGTTGGGTGTATGGGTGTACGGACGGTACGGACAAGAGAGATTTTAAGAAGGATGAGAAAGGAAGAAAGGTTACGTGTGGGTATGTGTGTGATTCAGCTATGGGATTGGCCAAAGGAAAATATCAAGGCTCCCTATTGGGCAGCCATGAGAGAGAAGAAGAAAGGAAAACCCAAATGGCCCAACATCTACTTCAACCAAATCCTAATTAGGCTCCAAGAAAACAGGAATGATCTCAATTGGTCTAAATTTTATTTTCCTATTTGATTCAATTGAATTCTAACATTCTTAACTTTTCCGTTACGAGCTTGATTCGGCCCTAACTCGTGTCAATGCTCTTTGGACGTCGAGTACAATTTAATTACGTCAGTGAGAAAATAATTTAAAATTATCTATGTACATCCACGTCACAAGGCCAATGAGGGCAAACTAGTCATTTCCATGCATTCGAGGATAAAATATATAATTATTGGGGACGGGTCGTCACATATACCATCTTAGGTGACATCTGATATGGACAGCCACATCATCTAAATTAATTAGCATTTAATTTCAAACTAGTAATCAATAATTAATAATAATATTGTTAATTAAATGATGATTATGATATACGCTAGTTCTTCTTCCTTCCCCTATCCATTATGCTTCTTCTTCCTTCCCTTTTCTTTTTCACGCTAGTTTTTTTATTGATTTCTGTTGATTTCCATGATTATGGTCAAGCTTTATAGACAATCACCATTGATTTCTATCTCCAGACTCATACCCCGTAGCCCCAATCCGCATTCCCCTTCAAGTATTTCTGTCTCCAATCTTCATTGGTATTCCATGGTTGTTCATCTCGTGATCTTTTTTTGTTTTATTTTCAAAATAATTTTTTAGTGGTTTAAAAGAAGGATTTCATCTAATTAGTTCATTTAGTAATGCCTATTAGCTTTCATGCGAATTAGGAGTCAAAATCAAATTTGTCTATCAGATTAAGGTTCATACCCAATTAAGTTACTAACGCCAGAGGGAGATCTTGAAGTATGCAATTTTCCTTATTTAAGTGTTTTAATAAATAAGAAACTTGAAATTAAATAATGTAGTTTGTCCAACTCATCTGTCATCTAAAATGGTAAAGAAATGTGGTATAAAATTATGGTAAGAACATCATTACTCGTTTTATATTGCTTTCTTTGGTTTATTTTTTAAATTTTGCACTTTTCTTTGCTAAGTGACAACATCACCAAGTTAAACTTTGATTATTATTGCCTTCATATAGAGGACAAAATCCCTCAAAAGCTAATTATTGTAGGCAAATCGAAAGAAACATTAATATTATTAAAAAAATGATGAATTCAATTTAATAGTAACTAATGATTGATTAGGTCAAAATATGAAATAATCTAAAGGGCAAATTCAGAAAACTGTTAATCTCTTCCAATTTTGTTTAATTTAGCCATAAATTGTGGTCAAATACAATTATTGCACATGACCCACATCCCATTTGTGCTAGTGCCAGAAAATTGTCATTAGTCATCGTCATTGTGGTCGAAATATTTTTCCGATCGCCGGAAAACTTCAAATCATTATTCAACATTAACTAAAAAAATAATATGTACAATTTTTCATCTTCAAATATGTTTTCATGTGAGTTTATTTTTCCTTTACATATATACACAATAAAATTAGAGAACTTATGAGAAAATTCATTACTCAACATGGTTTTTTAAGATCATTGTTGAACAGTATATTGAGACCGGAAAATTTGATCAACTGGTTGTAGAAAAAAGTTGCCTGGTCGAAAACGTGGTAGGATTGAGCAGCAATCAAGCAATTATTTTGAATTATAGTAGTATTTATATAATTATTTTGATTGACTTTTCCATTAGTACCTAAACAAAAACATGGTATTTAACTAAAATATCTCAGTCGACAATAAAAACACTAAAAGATCCCATAAATATAAATCTGTTTCACTCGAGAAGGGCGGGCAAATTGAATTAATAGGTGCGTCTTGAACGAAAAAGGTTCCGTAGTGTAGTGGTTAGCACTCTGGACTTTGAATCCAGCGACCTGGGTTCGACTCCCGCGGGTCCTTTTGTTTTTTTATCAAAAATTTTTGACAGCAAAAATGCTTCAACAAATTGGTTTCTTTTCACCATACCTTAATTACATGAGCTAAAAGAAATAAAGAATTATTTGGTCATGAGAAACCTTTATGGGAAACAGTTCGCAGTAAATGAATCGTGTTGGTAATGTGTTATAAAAAATAAAGTGAGAACAAACCTTTGTTAGATATTGAACTGCAACGAGAGTAATGAATCATTTTATTTATATTTTTTAACGGTATTAGTAGAGAGAAATGGGAGGTGAGGATGAGTATGAGTATTAATTTTTGGTTTTCATCTATGTATTCATCATGCGATGCACGTTGAAGAAGTCTACACTCTCCTTTAATGCATGTTGAGAAATTATGTACCAAAATAGTAAAAAAATCATACTTATACTATTTATGCTGTATATTTTTTTGTTGACATTTCTAGTTTCCCACTCTCCATCTTTAGCCATATGTGGGTCATGCACATTATCACAATAATAATAATAAGGATAGTATTTTGGGTAACGTTATGAAAAATCATTTTGTACAAAGACCGTATCTCAATGTCATGTCCAAAGTAAATGTCACAAGAAGAAGACATCTCAACCTACAAGAAAGGTGAGAAAGCCGATTGCATGAATCTTTGACTGTATTTTCCAACACTCAGGGTTGATAAACAATCACGAATCATGAGAAATTGAGAGAGAAGGAATCTAGGCACAAGAGATCAAAGATGTTGTGCTTTATTTTTCTTAAATAAGCAAATGATTACGGAGAGTATTTTATTTTTAATATGTGAAAGAAGTGTAGATTTAGTCCTTGAACTATTATCTCAGTGAAAATTAAGTCCCTGAATTTATTTTTCGGTAAAATAAGTTCCTAAATTTATTAAAAATTACTAATTTCATCCCTATTATTATATTCAAAGTTATTTTATCCAATTTTTATTCAACTTAAGTCACTTGACACATTTTAGAGTGTAATATTGTCATTTTCTCGCCTATAAGCCCTTCACATTTCATATAGGTTGCGAATCTAACATCTAATTTACCCTCCAAAGTTAACTCCATACACTATTTCTTTATGGAAAACTATCAATCTACCCTCTAATGTGTATCACATGCAAGTAACGTGAGTTAAATTGATGGAAAATTGAATATAGTAGTTTCGAATATAATATTCGAGATGTAATTGGCAGATTTTTATAATTCAAAGACTAATTTTTCTGAAAAAAAATAGTTTAAGGACCTAATTTTCACTGAGATGATAATTTAAAGACTAAATTGACAATTCACCCTAATATGTTTCACTTTAAACCTGTTTTATTGAAACTCGTTATTATACGATATGATCACCAATACTTATTTGAATGGGATGTCTGAGGTGTCAATAAGATCGTTGACGAGCGGCGATTACAACAAACATATGAGCATGTTGCTTCAAGAACAGATTCGCCAACATGGAGCAAGTAGGAGAAGAACTGAACATATACAAAAGTGGGTCAAGGCCACCCACCGTGGAAGGGTGGCTTAACGCCCTCAAGAGCTTCTTCGAGGTGTCAATACGGTCGGGGTTCACAAAATACGACACAAAATCTTTGTGACCGAAAAAGAGCGCGAACATGTGCAAACACTACAATAATATCCTAAAAACTCGCATTGACCAAATGCAACAATTTCCACCAACACATCACCTCAAGAAACAACTCTTGACCTGTGTCGTTAATTCACATTTATTACCGTAAACATTGGCCACATGACTTTTTAATCCCTTTTTCTAACTTAAACACGTCGTCTTCTTGTCTAATATCACATTGCCCCCCTTTTTCTAATTTAAACGAAAATAAGGAAGAAAGATTTTTCAATGTTCCAGAAATACGGGGTGAAGTGGAGTGACAATTGAAAACTAAAATTTCCCTGCACTTACATAATAATGACACGTAGTGTACTACTCCATAGCACGGGGTCGCTAAAAATTTCTCAAATAAGGAAAACGTTTTACTCACCACTTTCATACATGAATCTCATAAATCAAACTGGTCCAAAGTCGTGCTCCGAATATCACATTAACCAAACTCATTAGTTGATAACGTACGTTAGCTATAAGGAAAATGAACATTTAACATTGCATCCAAACCATCCATCCATTAAACTTTTCAACGGATTTGGTAAGATTGGTGGCAGAGTCAAGAGATTACATAGCAAAGCCCCCGTTTCTGGGTTTCGCAACTTCGAAAAACTTGTAAATGCATCCAGTAAGCTGTGACAACTAAAAGAAAAAACCAGTCCTACACATCGAGCAACCCGAGGACTTTTGCCTTCTTCACAACAGAGTCCAAAGAACCTAAACATCTCAACCGAAATTGTCGTGGGAAAACTCATTGCATGATGTCTTCTAACTGTATTTTCCAACATTGAGGGTCCAATTCTGCCTGTCAATCATACAAACTGAAGTCAATAAGATAGTCAAGTACAATCAACAAACAAATCATATAGTCATATATTATGACTTCTTTTGCGGTGATATTGGATCGAAAGCACGAATCTGAGTCCAAAGAACATGTAACTTGATTATTGTTTGGTATGAAAACACAAAATATTTGCAGTTACGTCCTACATCTTTAATGACATTAGACTAAACAAATTTGTTGGAAAAGTTAGCATCTTCGTGGATTTGATGATTGATAAGTAAAAACACTTACCCTGAAGAATTTATCTCTCCACTGAAACACACAACCGCGCGCTTCTAAATGTTCGAAAAGAGCATGGGGTAGCAATGACTTGAAGGTTGTTTGGAGCTTTACTTTAGTTAGCCCCCCGCAGGCCAATAAGGCAGCTGCCAGTCCATTAGGGCTCAAGCCCTTCAAGTGCAAGATGGTTAAGCTCTGTAGGCAACTGATACTGGCTAAGGATAACAGCCCCACATCTGTAACTGAGCTATATGACAAATTAATCTGCACAAAAATATGAACCGTCTGGTTGAAAACAAGTGTTCTCTATCAAACTGTAGGCTCACATGAAAGTAAGAAATGAGAAAGCGTACTTGTCTAAGGTTCTGAGAAAAGTGAGCAAGTGGGATCATCCCAGCATCATCAATATTTGAACACTTCTTTACGTCCAGCTTGGTCAGTTGCTTGCATCCCATAGCAATTGCTGCTAGACCCAAAGATGTGATAAGAGGACATCCTCGACTTTCAATGGTGTTCAAACTTGAGCATTTTGACAACGAGATTAACGAACTATCAGTAATGTCTTTGCAGTAGGCTATGTTAATCATCTCAAGTCCAGGACAACCTCTAGCAATAGCTGACATGCTTGAGTCTGAAATTCCTGTGCATCTAAACAAAAGAAACACATTCAGATTAATGCCTTGTTCTGTCAGTCTATGAATAGATGTTTACACAAACAAATATTCGAGCACAAACACAGAAGACCTTGTAGAGAAGTTGGGATTTGTTTCCTATAGAAATTAGTTAGACTTTTGAAGACATAGATCAGCATGATTCAAAATCAACGAGACCTTAGACTGAGATTAAGCATTCGGTACGTTTCTGTGCACAAGGGGGAAATGAAAAGGAAAAAAAAAATTACAACAAAGGTTCAAGTTTTGCAAGGATCATGAGTTACAAACCTGTATAGATCGAGCTCTAAGAGTTTCATACAGCGCATGCCAATGTTCACGACTCCTTTGTCAGTTATATTCAGGCAAATTCCTAGTTTTAAGCTGGAGAGTTCGGAACATCTAGAGATGGAATTCAGACCTGCACATAGAAGGTATATAAGTATGCAATTCAAACAGCAGTGCTTAGTAACACTGAGGTTGGACGAGGGAAAAACCTTCGTCGTCGACTTCATTATCTGTTATGTCAATCTCCTCAAGAGTTTGGCATCTCTGTCCAATGAGGACAAATGCTTCTCGAGGAACCAGGGTACATGACTCCATCTTAAGAGAAGTGAGTGCCGTACACGACTCAGAAATCTGGGCAATAGAAGCATAAGTTATCTTTCGGCAGCATGTGATGTCTAGCTTCCGCAAATCCTTGTGCTTTTTCAAAATGGAGGACAGACCCTCATCGGTCACCTCCACACATTTACTTAAGCTCAGCTCCCTTAGTGAAACACACCAGTTTCCGATGGATTTTAGTCCAGCGCAGGTAACCAGGCAACCGTCTAATTTGATTGACTGCAATGTTGGAAGCTTTTCCAAACTGTCAGCAAGAGCAAGAGTTACCTGACCACAAGTGCCACCACAGTGCAATGTGTGAGTTAAGAAATCACAATATTAACTATAAAAAGGACTCGAGGAAAGTCAGTACTTACAGGAGAGCCATATGACAACACGAGTTGCTCTAAACATCCTTCACTACAGCTTGCTAGGGCGGACAACCCAACATGACTAATGTTCTGACAGCTAGATATCTCAAGTTTCTGTCAATGGTAATACAACAGCATATGTCAAAATTTGTCGAAACAGTAATGTAAACTTGACAAGTAACTAGCACGAACTGTCTATTGTACCGACAAGCATCAAATTTAAATTTCGGCCCAACCAAATAATCTCGTGTAATAAGAAGAAATATAATCAAAAGTCGAATTGTTAAACATTTTAATCTCCCACAAGACTATCCAAATCCAATCGAAAGATTTCATGTTAAACCTCACTTAACAAAAGATGCTCAAGACAACAAGCAATCTCGAACCAGACAAGCTAAGCATAGGTACCTTAAGCGACTTGCACCCATGTTTGAAGGTAGAAAGGCTGTCATCGTCGATGCCGAAGCATCCTTCTAGAACCAAATCTTCAAGATATTGTAACTCGAAGATCGACGGCAAGCATTTATCTGTGATCTGCAAATCACCAAGAAAAAACAAATCACTATGCAGACACAGAAAATCATTAGCATACCAAAGTTCAAATTAAAAGTGTAAAAACAATATTAAATTTGACAATTACAATGCAAAAGCAGGGTGCTTTCAAAAACAAAACAACATTAAACCAAACAAAAACAACAATTACCATTCATGGTACAAAAGCTAACTACAAAATCACAAATCAAATCAACAAAAACATGAAGTAAATTAGTAAAAACAAGAATTTACCGGCAAGTAAGAGAGATCCAAACTTTGAAGATCTTTACACTTAACAGCAAGCAATCCGACCCCCAAGTCGGTAACACGGAGGCACCATTTCAAATTAATCAATCTCAGCTTTTTGCAACCAACTGCAATACACCCAACACCCATATCCGTAATCATCTTACACCTCCCCAGCCACAGCTTCTCCAAGTTCTTCGCCTCCGCCAGAGCCGCCGCCGCGGAGTCTCTGAGCTCGGTGGCGTTCGACAGGTTGATCTCCACCAGATTCTTGCAATTCGCAGTCAAACTCAGCAACCCAGTTCCGGAAAAGCAATTCGACCGCGAAAGATCTATCGAACGGAGGGTGGACCTGCAGGCATTTGAGACGGCGGCGAGGGAGGCGTCCGGGACTCGCGGGCAGAGCGTGAGATCAACGTGGGTGACATTTGGGTACCGGCGGAGGACTCTCGGGAGGTGGTCGGAGCGCAAAGGCTTGAGCTTCTTGCGGTGCTTGGATTCTGCGGCGTGGAAGGACTTGCAGACCAAAGAGAAGGACTTTTTGTCAATTGGGTTTTGCTCGAGGCAGTCGAGGATTATGAATATGATTTCATCGGACAGAACATGGAAGACGTTGTTGTTGCCATTGTTGCTGCCATTGTTGTTGTTCATGTTGTTGGTGTTGTTGGGTGGAATGGTCTTTTGCCTCTTCATGCTCTGAGCTTTTTTTCTGCGATTTGGATGAGGAAATGGGTGTTGGTTTTAGAGGTGGAAGAAGATGGAGAACAATGGTGTTTTTGGGAGAGAAATTTTGGTTTTATAGGTGGAAGAAGACGGAGATAACCATTGGGCAGAGGAATTCTGGTTTTCGGTTTTTGGGTAGGTCGTGGGCAGAGAGAGTCGTTGATGGGGGAGTGAAGATGGTGGAGGAAGGGTTTTTTCTCACCATAATGGCCTTGTGCTACCTCATAGTGGTACTTTCTATTCTTGCTTGTTTCCATATGCAATGACTATTTTATCCTTTGTTTCCTATAAGTATCCTTAAGTGACCCAAATGACTTAAACTAATCTAATCAAATGGGTTTTTCTTATTTGACCTTAAGAAAAGAAAAAAAAACTAACGAAAAGTCCGAAAAAACTTTAGTTTTAATAAAAAATTAAAAATAAAAGTGTAGTGAATAGTATCAAGGAAAGGTAAAAATGTGATTTTTTGTTAATATTGAACAGTACCATGAGTGTTTCGTTAAAACTCCCAAGAAAAAAAGGGTTTTTCTTAGGATACTGCTATCCACATACTCATTTTTATTTCTTCCACATCATCTCAATTTTCAACCGTCGGATTGATTGAATTGAAGAAAATCAATTGCCAAAAATTAATAAGAATGTGTGGGAAGTAAAAATGGGTGTGAGAATAACACTATCCTTTTTTTATTTGTATGAATTCTCGGATGGTGGATATGAGAAATTCTACTTTGACCAATATAATGATATGATCATTTCTTTTTAGGTATTGAGGAATGGACTAAGCCTCACAATGGACTAGCAATAATGTGGTTCAAATTCGTCTTTGACGAGAATCGAACTTGAGATATCTCACTTATTAGTCAAGAAAAATACTTTTAAATTGTAGTACTAAGTGACGCTTTTGTCTTAGTTTTTAAATTGAATGAATTAAGGGAGAATTAAAGAAATGTGCAAAGTGTGAAAAATCACTTAACAAAAAGAACCCAACGAAAAAGGCAAATTGGTAAAATGGAAAGTATCAAGGACGGGGTAGTTTGGTCATTTAAGATGGAAAAGGAGACTGTGTACGGGGAAGGACGGTAAGGACGGAAGTAATTAAGGGAAAGTAGGCGAGGGTACTTTCGGAATTGAAAAAGTCGTTTTCTTGTAGCAAAAAGTAGCTTATTTGGTGGAGGACCTATGTGAGGAAGGACAGATTCAAGTGCGGACAGTACGAACAACCTGACAAAACAAATATATAAAAATTATATTAAAAAAATAAAAATAAAAATAATTAAAAAATACAGCAAATAGAATTAAGATATTCGGAATTTCGGAGTAGATATTGCCGTACTTATATAGTCCCATTTAAGGGAAGTTTAATGAAAAGTTTCTGATACTGTTCACTTTAACGAAAAATCACATTTTTACACTAAAAAGTTAATTCTGGTACTATTCACTTTACCCTTTATTTTGTCCTTATCGTTAAAACTCAAAGTTTTCAAACCCTTTTCATTAGTTTTCCTCCCATTTAAGTAGTACCAACCTTACTCAAGTAGAACGGTTGGAGATACAAAAATCAGAATTATATGAAAATAATTAAATATATAATTAAAAAATAAAAAATAAAAAGTTCCAATTGGACGAGGAGCGTTTTTTCAGTTACTGTTCGGGAAGGTTGCGACTCATGCAGGGCTACCTGCGATTCGACATTTGTATTCCCAAAATACCCTTTCGAATTTCAGAATTTACCACCATCCCATTCTTCTTGGGGACACCGTTGGTTTTGTGCATGTAAAAGAGCTGTAGCTATTGCTAGTGCAATCACTATTTGACATTATTTTATGGTTAAAATTAAACGATAGGTGTGGTTCACTCTTAGAGTTGGTTTAGTATTGCTGTGCTATGAGAAAAAATTATTTCTGTTATGCTGGGAGAATAAGCTCATTTTTGTTGCTTCATGTTTTAAGTTTTTTTTTTTCACCCAAAACTATGAAAATAAGTTATTTTTAAGTGTTTATCAAACATCTTTTTAAGCTCAGTTTTTTTTTGTACCCACTTTTTATAATAGCACCTAATTACCAAATCAGTACTTAATCACTCATTATTAGGTATTTGATTTTATCACAAAAGGTTTCGGTTAATAAGAGTGGAATCATACACTTATATGTCGTATTTTATTTTCTCGATTCCTTGATGTGAGATTTATATTCCACAAACATTTGTTCATTCTGTTTATCATTTAAAAAAAATTACCTCTTAAAAATATTAAATTATTTTAATTGTTTAATCGTTCATATGTGTCGAATAAGTCTTAGACAATAATAACAAGTAACGTTGTGAAACGTTAATTTGTTTACTTCACATTGAGTTATTAATATCTTTAAGTTTTTCCAAATCAAATAAAACTATCGGAATGCAATCTTTATATAAAAAAAATGGTACGGATGATAACGTGAATAAAAAGTCACGATATGCAAGGAAGGTTGCTACTCATGCGGCGTTATGCAGGCATCTTCCAGCTTGTACAATACCTTGTGTTCACAAAAAAAACCCCTCTGTTTATCTGATATTACAATCATGCCATACTTCTAGGAAATGCTGTAAACTTTGGAGCATCTCCAGCAGTCTGCAGTCAGCAGTCACTCAATTGCAAAGAAGAAAATTAATAAAAATGATTTAAAATTTTTGAATTTTAATGAAAATGATAAAAATATATTGTAAGTGAATAGTATCAGGAGTGATTTTTTAGAGTAAAAATATAATTTTTCGTTAAAATAAACAGTATCAAAAATATTTCGTTAAAACTTTTATTGCAAGGGCAATTGGGTAACTGCCTTAGCCAAAAAAATCATCTCCAATGGGAAAAAAAATGGAACCAATTGCAAGGACGGGAGGAGCCCTTGTGACTACTCTGCCTCCTGAAGCTGGGACTTGCACTCGCATGAAGCCTATTAGACAAGGGGCCCCCCACGTGAAGCCCAACAAAGATGAATCAGCTAAAATTTGATTCTTTACAGCCGTTGGATTTCTAAAACTCTATTGATCAGGACCGTTGGTTAAAAAAATTGAAAATTTGGCTAATGCATCACGTGGCGCTTTGTGAAACCTCTGATTTTACAAAATTGAAAAATTGACCGTCAAGATTAATCTAACTCTAAAAAATCTAAAAACAATTACCAAAAAAAATTATTGAAAATTTTCAAAAAACTTACAAAGTTCACACTTAAAAATCTTACAAAATTCAACACACATGCCTTCCACAAACGCGTGGAAATGCTCTTAGAATGGCTGGATTGCGGCTGATCTGGTCTTACATTCCTGATCGATTCAGTCATGTTTATTCGGATCATATCTTGCACAACTTGTGTCTGATATGAGAGATCTAAGGAAAGTATTTAAGAAGAAAGAAAAGATACATTGAGGGTGGATTGGAGGAGAAGAAAGTATTATATGAATAAAGAAATAATACAGAATATTATTGTATGCTCTTTCAGATAACAAATAATATTGCAGGATGAATCATCTAGCTAACCTAATAACCCATCCATGTTTTGGTTGAGCTGGCCAAAATTGAATGCATTTGTTTATATTCTTGCCTTTATGAACGTGAAAGTTGATTTCAAAGTAGTTTCTCAAGTGATAGATTGTTTAGGTAATTAAGATTTTTCACTTACGTTTTACGTTCAAACTCATTCCCTTTTTACATTAGTTTATGGGCTCCTTTCTTGAAAAAAAACCAAGGTTGTTATCGGCACTCAAAAAACGTTATTAGGAAGTTTCTGAAGTAAAAAGCTCAATCGTTTTTCTTATGGAATAAGGAAAATGTGAATACCTAGTTAAGCATAGGGGTGTAACTCGAACAGCCTCAAAGCAATCCGAAATTTTTTAAATGTATGACATGAAAAACACTATGCTTAGAGTACATTGTTGGTACATGAAATGATTATCGTCCGTGACAAGTGCTGGTTGGCAATGTTTATATCATTATCAATCACTTCACCCATAATATTAATCTAAATTTATGCATTTATAGCAGCTGTGTGTCATTTAGGTATGTCTCTCTCTCCCCACCAGAAGCATAACAAGCTCTACTTGAATTAAACAAAATAATACAGACGAATTAAGAAGGGCAATAGATAATTCAAACTGTTTATGTCATAAATCTAAAAAATTAATTGGGTTGATTTTTGACATATTGATCTTCAAAAGGTGATTTGGAAAATTGACGAATTTCATCACTAAACAAAATGCAGGAGCGTAAAAAAAATGAGAAGGTCCAAACAAAAAAGTTACTAGCATGTCCGCTTAAAATCTACAAATTTACGTACTTTTCTACATTCAGAAATGAATGAATCGTCCAGTTTGTTATGTATTTGAGGCTGTATACTTTTCAAAACCCCTTTCTAATTAAGCTTGTTGCTGATTTGACTCCTAACATGTTCTTGAGCATATAGAACTTATCCTTTGGCAACACTTTTGTGAATATATCTGCCAATTTCTCCTCATATTTGCAATACATCAAATTAATGATGCTTGACTGCAAAACCTCTATAATGTAGTGATATCTTTTGCAAATGTGTTTTGATCTTTAAGGGTGCGTTTGGTACGTGGGACGGGACGAGACGGGACGGAACGGGACGAGGCATTCCGTCCCGCGTTTGGTACGTCAAAAATGGGTGGAACGCGCTATTCCACGGGACAGATATTGGGTGTTTTTGCGTCCCGCCTCCTCCCCCCGAAATGGGTTGTTCCACGTATGTGGAACACAAAAATTCCATTGTCTACCCTCCCTCTCTCTCCCGCAGCCTCCCTCTCCCGTACCTTCGTTACCCTTCCTCTCTCCTGTAGCCTCCTCCTCCACCACAAACCCAGCAACCCAAATGCTTCGTTACCCAGCAACCCAAATGAATTCGAGCTCGATTTCGGGCTTTCCGGGCTGAGTTGGCTCTCTCTTCCTCTTCTCTTCTATTTCTTTCGTCGGCTCTCTCTCTCTTAACTGAACAAAAATGGACAAGAAGCTCAGGAGCTTACCTCACGTGCCAAGGAAACATATTTTACAGGAACCCCATCAAGCATGCCCGTAGAAATCAAGCTCCTAACATTCGATGGGAAGCTGAAAGCTTGAAAGCCTGAAAGCAGCAGCTCCACGTCCACCTTCCAATGGCTTCCGTCAACCCCTGTTGCTCCTCAATGGCTCTTTCCCCTTCTCCGTAAGCCCCCACCCCCTCTCTCTCTCTCTGGGTTTAAAATTTGTATTATCCGTTTGTTGATTTGAATAATCACAGTGATCTGAAATGTTAATCTTGAAATTGTGAGAGATAAATCGAGGTTTTTCATGTTTTGGAATTGCGGCATTGTGTGTGTAATGTGTGTTTAATGTTAAATCTTCAAATGGAGGAGGTAAATTGATATTACGCTAAACCAGGTAGTGGATGGAAATTGGGAATCCACATTCACCTCCCTTAGCCTTTTCATATCGTTGGTTTTAAATTGGGGAAAAATAGTTTGATTTACTGGAATTGAAGAGAAAGATAATGAAATGAAGAGAAAGTATGGGTTTGATTTACTGGGTTTGATTTTTACTGGGAGATCTGAGCATGCGGGAGAGAGAGAGAGAGTCAAATGGAAGAAGAGAAAGCAGAGAAATGGGAGAGAGAGAGAGTCAAATAAAAAGGGTAAGTTAGTCATTTAATCCAGTTTCGTTCTGTTCCATCTTGCCAGTACCAAACATAACATGAATCTTTGTTCCGTTCCGTCCCGTCCCGTCCCGTCTGCGTACCAAACGCTACCTAATGGAACTGAATTCCTAGTCATGGCAATTGTAGAAGTATTATCACAATAAAGATAAGTAGCTTCAGCTTGTTCCTCTCAAAAAATTTAGAGATAGCCCACTAGTCCACTCTTAACCACACTGATACTATTTTAATTTATTTGCTCATTAAAAAGTGTTGTCTTGATGGTATTGAAAGTGAAACCGTACACTTGTATTGTATTTTCTCAATTTCTCGACGTGAGATTTATATTCAACAAAAATATTTATTTATTCTCTTTATCATCGTTAAAATACCTCTTAAAAAAATTCATTTATTTTAGTCGTTTAGTCTTATAACCAAAGTGTTTCCAAATAAAAATTTTAAAAAAAATTAAAAAAAAAACTTTGAATGCAATCTTTATACGGTAAGGTTGGTAAAGTGAATAAAGAGTTACGATATGTAAGGAAGGCTGCGACTCATACAGCGTTATGTAGGCCATCATCTTCCACTTTGTACAGTACTTTATTGTTCCCAAAATGCCCCTCTATTTTTTCTGATATTACAATCATGCCATTTTTCTAGGAAATGCTTTCATTTTGTACGGCATATTCGCGGCTAATCTGATCTTAAATTCCTGATCGATTCAGATTATATTTATTCGGATGTACAAACTCTTTCTGATATGACCTGAAAAAAGTATTTAAGAAAAAAAGAAAAGATAAAATTTAGGGTGGGGTGGGGTGGGGTGGGGTGGAGTGGAGTGGAGCACAAGAAAGTATTTATGAATTAAGAAATAATACATAATATTATTGTATGCTTTTTCTGGGTAAAATTATATTGCAGGATGATTCATACTGGTTAACCTAATAATCCATTCATGTGTTCAATTCTTAATGTTGATGAATCGCACGACGGTGATAAGGAGATTTTTATATGCCTTTGTGAGTTTTCAGCCCCTAAAAGAATGGATTGCCATGTCAAAACCCTAACTAATCTTTTCTTTTCTTTTTTCAAACTAAAGAATGAACAAATAACCCAACCATGTGTAGGTTGAGCTGGCCAGAACTTAAATTATTGAATTCCATTTGTTTATATTCTTGCCTTTAAATTTTTGGAAAACTAATGAAAATGTTTTGAAAACTTTGAGTTTTAATGATAATGACAAAATAAAGGGTAAAGTGAATAGTTCCATGATTGATTTTTTATTGTAAAAATATGGTTTTTCGTTAAAGTGAACAGTACCAAGAGATTTTCGTTAAAATTCCCTTAAATTTTGGTGAACATGGAAGTATTGGCGGAGGGACCAAGGCTCTAAGACTGCCTAGGTCCATCTTGACATTTTTTAAATAATGAAGTTATTGTCGAGCATCTTAGTTGGTTTTGCTCAAAATCATTTTTTCTCAAACTTCTTTATGTCTGCTTATTATTTTATTTTATTTGGTAAGGATAGAAAAATTAAATTTGTAGACGAAATTTGCAAATTAAATTATGTGTCATCAATAAAAATGAGCACATCTATCAATGCTTAGGTAAATGTAATGCTAGAGAGACAAAATTTATAGATAAAATTTACAAACTAAATTATTTGTCACCAATAAGAATGAGTACATTTATTAATGTTTAAGTAATAACTCAATCATTAATTTTTATGTCATTTAATTTACAAAATTATGCCCATCCAACAATTATAAAAATATTATTGATATCGCTAATACAAGTTCCAGGAGGATCCTCTCTGAATCCTCTTTGTCCTAGGGATCTTCAAATTGTGTCTGTTCACCTTATATCGTGCGGTTGGTTTTCGTCAGACACTATTCATATTTAATTTAAAATAATTTCTGATCGCACGATGTACGATGAACGGACACAATTTGAGAATCTCCATGATCTTCACAAAGAAGATCCGGAGAGGATCCTCATTCATACAAGTTAACAAGGAGTTAGTTTCACATTAAAAAAAAAAAGGATAAAAATGAAAAGTCTTGCACGGTGCTTGATGCAGAGCTTTCTTTCTTGAAATTTTATACATTTTATTATCCAAATTTTCAAATGTTAAAAAATAAAAAACTGCAAAGTCTTGTAAATCTCTTATGTTCTCTATAACTTTTATTGTTTGTTCTCTATCATACATCTTAGTGTTAAAGTTCGTAACTTATATTTTTAGAGAAGCAAATTTTGTTGCTGATGCTATTGCGCATGTCGGCCTTTTTATTTATAACCCTCACTTATGGGACTTCTGTTTGCCCCATGAGGCTTTGACCGTCCTTAGATTAGACACTTGGGCGTCTGGTTGTGCTAGAGGTTTTTGTCTTTAATAAATTATTTGTTTATTAAAAAACAAAAAGATAGGTAATATTATTAAGGGAACTTTAACGAAAACCTCTCGGTACTGTTCACTTTAACGAAAAACCACATTTTTACACTAAAAAGTCAATCCTGGTACTATTCACTTTACCCTTTATTTTGTCCTTATCGTTCAAACTCAAAGTTTTCAAGTCATTTTCATTAGTTTTCCTTATTATTAATGCATATATTATTTTGGATATATATATATATATATATATATATATATATATATATATATATATATATATATATAGGGTTGAGGTTATATATATATATATCTACACATATTATTGTTTGATTGGTTTTTTATTTTTAACATTGTGCAAGGTCCTTCCTAACCCTAAATTCTAGCTTTGCAAGTGATAGATTACCCAGGTAATTAAAGTTTCTCTCTTTAGCTCACTATGTTTTGTGTTCAAAACTCTCTTTCTCCTTGCATTTGTTTACGAGCTTCTTTCTGAGAATAAGAAAAATGTGAATACATAAGAAAAATGTGAATACATAGTTTTTACATAAGGATGTAACTCGAACAGGCTCAAAGCAATCAGAAAATTTTAGGGGATATTTTCATTTTCCAATTAAAAAAAAACTGAAAATAATTACAAAAGAAGTTTGTATTTCTCGTTTTTTTTAATCGAAAATTAAAAATTAAAAAGATTATGAATCTTTAATGTGCATGCCATGATGAACCCTAGAGAGTGATAAAAGGCAGGACTTTGGTGAGATGTTCAGTACGGTACCGTTTGGTACGCAGACGGGACGAAACGGGACGGGACGGGACGGGACGGAACAGAACGAAATGGAGGTTCGTGTTATGTTTGGTATGCATAGGATGAAACGGTTCGGATTTCGTGTTAAATGACTAACTTAGCCTTGTTTGTACACCTTCTTCCCTCCGACCCACCAAACTGTTTCACTCTCTCTCTCCCCAACCTCCCTCTCCAAATCGGGCGACTCCGTCCTAATCCAATGGTCCGGCGCCCTCCTGACTCGACTGGCTCGGCATCTACTCGGCCCCTTCCTCCCACCACGACAACTTTATAGACTATAAGTTCCTCTCCTCTGCCCCCACATGGAAATCTGGGTCGGGCTCCATTTCCCTCCCTCTGGTCAATCTCCGATTCAACTACTTCTTCCGGATTTTCAGCTGGAAAGAGTCCAAGGTCGACCCCAACCACCTCAACCAGGACCACAACCCCCTCCCCGGCATCGCCCACCTACTCGCCACCTCAGATGACGAGCTTAGCTTCGAATCGGGTCGTGTTCCGGATCAGATCCACCTCGCTTACATGGACGGAGATGACGAGATGCGGGTCATGTTTGTGACACCAGACGGCGCCGGAGAAGAAGAGGGTTTACTATGGTGACGTCGTCGTCGTCGGATGGGTTTGCTGGGATTGGGTTAGCAGTTGGGTTACTGGGTTTGTGGTGAAGGAAGAAGAGGGCTACAGGAGAGACAAGGGTAGAAGAGAGGGAGGTTACGGGAGAGAAAGGGAGGTAGACAATGTAATTAATGAAAAATAAGAGGGGTATTGTTGTCCAAAAAAATATAATTTTGTGTCCCACGGGATGGAAAAACCTGTTCCAGGGAGGGGAGGGGGAACCAAAATCTAACCCATTTTCATTATGTGGGACACGCGTTCCACATAATTTTAGCGCACCAACACGTCCGTCCCACTCTGTTCCGTCCTATCCCACGTACCAAACGCACCCTACAGTACATTGTCGGTACATGAAATGATTATCGTCCGTGACGAATGCTGGTTGACAATGTTATTATCACTATCAGTCACTTCCCATTAGCACCCCATAATAATTAATCTAAATTTATGGTTAGCAATTGTGTGAGATCATTTAGGTATGTGTCTTTTTCTCCACCAGAAGCATAACAAGCTCAACCTGAACCAAACAAAATAATAATGACCCGACGTTGAAGGACAAATTGGTGTGGCCTTTCGTGAAAAAAGAGAATCTATTCGGTCAAGTCTGAATATCATTGGGCTTAACCAGGACTCGGCAACAAAGAAATGGTCACCCTCATAGGTCTGCTTTCATCCCAAAACATTTATGGAAGTGTGTATGGAAGCTTAAGGTACCGCAAAAAATAAGATGCTTTATGTGGAAGACCTTACAGGAGGCAGTGGCAAATAAGGCTAATTTGTTTAAGCGCCGATCTTCTCCTTCACCAATCTGCCCTCTTTGCAACTCGAAGGAAGAATCAATGATACATCTTTTTCTTCAATGCCCGTGGGTGGAGAAGGTGTGGCACGGGAGAATGTTGACAAGAGGCTTACGCAGGGGGGAGGTTACATCTTGGGCGAATTGGTTGGGTGTTATGTAAGATAGGAGATATAAACTTATAGACTAACGCATCAGCCAAGAACATAAGGACTAATCAACTAAATCACAACCCTTTGATCGTGTATGTAATGTGAATGTGAAAACAGAAACAATTGCACCAGTACATACCTGAACAAGATCTGTTCTATAGGATCGTACCTTTGTAACCTTGATTTCTAAGGAGACAGGAACTCAAACCTGGTTCTGCATTGTTCGATACCGATGAAGAAGCCATTGCAGCCTCTGTGTTCAAAACCTTCTCCTCTTTTACGATCACAATAGCTTCTCTAATCAATAGGACTTAGAACAACATAAGCTAATATCGCAAGAGCAGTGGTTTGAACCATAAATATATAGTGCTCCTTCGTCCATTCCCTATCAGAATTGGACTAGGATTCAAAGACATACAAACCATAAAGATTCATGAGACTTTATAAAGTTCCAACACAAAGTTCTTTTCCAAAACCAATTGGAACTTCTCTCAAGACTGCATTCCTTATCAGATTTAGACTTCTTTATAATATCAATTATCCCAAGACTTGTAAGAATCATACTCATACTCTTACATTCTCCCACTTGAGTATGATTCATCACAACAGATAATCATCTCAAATTATTATAAAGGTGATCAGATAAGTCATTCACCATCACACTAGTACATAGACACAACCTGCTTACATAAACCAAAACAATGAATTTATAATTGCCTCTGCAACACAAAATACAGATTTAACTTACAAATCACAATGTCCAGTTTATGTTCATAGCAATGTATCTAAGCTCAAGAGTAAACCAAGACGTCTACTCCCACTCATATAGCCCAAATTGATATAAAAATTACCAAATGTTTTGGATAACAAAAGCTTATCCTCACATACAACTTACCTATGCATTTTAAAGTATTGAACTTAAGAATCTTTTCTGTTACATCGCAGAATTAACTCAAAAGTCACAACATACTTAATTTGCACTTTGTAATTATGTGAACCAATATAGCAAAACCAAACCAATTTGCTCTCACTTATGTAGGCTATACTTAACACAAACAAGTTAGGTATAAGTTAATATCAACTGTATTAACTAACAGTCATTGCAATACACTGAATGTCTTATCAATGTGATCAATTGCCATAACCAATATGCAAACAGATTCCATGATCACATGCATCCAATTTGTATTTACAACAATGTGATTTTACTTGACCAGAACAAACACATAAATTGGTTTGCTCCCACTATATCAAGTTTAAGTTTAGTTCCAGCAAATAGCACTAAACTTCTCATTACTTAAACAAGTTAAGTAACATAAATAATTCAACCAATTGCTTCAATAAAACCATAAACTGGTTTTCAAGCATCCAAATGAATTATAATGGCCGGCCTAAATAGCCTTATGCTTACAGTCAAACATATGATTCTCCCACTTAAGCATAAGCAGAATGTACTGCACAACCAATAAAGAAACCGGAGATATGAACCAATTAATTCCCGATTCCTCACCAATTGCATAATCTTAGTTTAGTTATATACACCTAAACCATTATGCAAACAGTCTATGTATCAAAAGATAGTCACAATCCATTCGAAAAAAAACTTATCTCACATAAACCCAAAATCACCAGTTTCAACAATGATCAAAATCAGAATAGCAAGCACAATATATTTGCATTCAATTTGATCTTAATTAGTTCAATATCTAGTTCAATATCCATCGAGCAAGATCAACCAAAATTTGATAATGTCTGGATATATATCACAACAATATGTCTTGATTAAAATGAGATAATCAAGACCACTATTTCTTCTGGAGAACTCAAGGTTCATCTTCCTCCGTATTTGTGATTTCAACCAAAATATAATAGCCGAAGCATGCATCATGAAATCACAAATATACATATACAATAAGCATGCATTGATATATACATGATAAGATTAGTCGACAATAATCCAAATTAAAAAATCTTCATGCCTTTAATTCATTGTCAACACCATCATCAATCATATACAGATTCGCAAGCAAGTCAATGGAGAAAATAATGATAGCCGCATATCATTAATCTTATGAATTTCCAATAAGATGACAAAATAATTATTTGCTTTCCGATTCATAATAGAATATACATTTTGTAAATGGCTAAAAGTTTATTGTCGCAAGACTCATTGTAGGCGGTCAATAAAACATCTACCTTATATATTCATTTGTTCATATATTTTCTTGTATGCATGCATCAATATACAAAGAAACTTATGCAAGTTCTTTTTGATATAGACAAAACCGCATGCCCATAATTACAACATTTATGCACAAACGCTATCTCCATATGCATACAAATTTCATTCATATATGCTATTATATATAAATTACAAAACAATTGACATCCACTTTATATATTCAGTCGAATCCATTCCAAACCAAACAAGCATATCTTGTATTCCATCTACTTAAACCTCCCACATTTAAAGTCCAACTTTGTAAAAATTAATCATGTAGTCGAAGATTTAAGGTTAATCTTGCTAAGAATTAAGAGGAGCAAGGAAATATTAAGAATTGCTTTGGAAGAAATGCTCTCATAATGAAGACGGTACTTACCATTAGCATGCACATAGGCTCTTTAATTAAATATAGAAGAGTATACCTAGACCTACACTAATTTATTTATGCAGCAAAGGATGATTCCTGACATCTCACATAAATCACAAGTTGGCATCTATAGGGATTTCGAGTTTAATCATGCCTTCACAATATATTTAAACAAGCATACTCGAAATAACAAAAGCCCTAATTCATTATGCTCCAACTCATCACACTATAATCATGCATGGAGGAGAACAATTAATCATGCATGAAATAGTGAAGTGGGTTACCTAAATGCATCATTGGACCCGTATTCGTCAACCCGATTGCAATTCCTTGGCTCCAAATCAACGAAATAAATTATCCATCAATGCTTGAGACCCATCCATATGGATTGCCATCACCAAAGTTATCAGCCAGAATCCTGTTAGCACCAATTCCCAGAAAAAATAGGCACACTGGCAAGTTTGAGCGTCTTAAGTGAAACCGAACAGATTCAAAATGAAATCTCAACAGAAGAACCAAAAGGTTCTTGATTTCCATCCATTTGCACTTAACACATAATGCTTATGAATCAATTTAGTCATATATATACAAATTTCTCATGAACATGAAAAACATATATAGATTAGTGGAAACAACCCATTTGTGTATACAGAAACTCAAACATCATGCCAATCATAATTCCAATTGTGACAAGACAACAAAAGAACAGCATGTCAATAACTTTAGATATGGAATCAAACGCATTGAATGAGATGAGGGAAAGGAACATTGAACCTGACAATGTCACATGTAACACATTGATTAATGCTTATTGTAAGATAGGAGATACAAGGTCTGCTGTCAAGGTGAAGAACCTTTGATTTCACGGAAAAGTAGCCTCCCTCATCCTACCTTCTCTACAAGACGCATACATAAGAGAATTATACGTCACCATATCAGGGCTAACTCCTGCTCTTTCCATTCTATCCTGAACAGACAAAGCTTAACAATGCAGGCCCCTCAATTTGCAGACATCATAATCAACGCAGCGGAAACAATACATATACAAGAAATTTGATTTTATGATGTTTTGGAAAGACGAAATTGCCATATCAGATTATGGATCTTTCCTTCAGAGATTGAAGATCGAGAGTTGTTTTCCTTCTTTGCTTCGACAATGGTCAAAAATTTTGAACGTAATTTTAAAAACCCAGTTTGGTTTTTCGAAGCCAACAATCATAATTTTTTATTTTTTTTTTAATAATACTATCAAAAACGACGTCGTATTCTGCAATTTGAATTTAAACAGACTTTATCCTTCAGGTTAGATTGTTTTGCAGATTTTAAAGAACGATTTTAAGATTGAATTTAGATGAAAAATCCATTGGCTCTGATACCACATGTAAGATAGGAGATATAAACTTATAGACTAACGCATCAGCCAAGAACATAAGGACTAATCAACTAAATCACAACCCTTTGATCGTGTATGTAATGTGAATGTGAAAACAGAAACAATTGCACCAGTACATACCTGAACAAGATCTGTTCTATAGGATCGTACCTTTATAACCTTGATTTCTAAGGAGACAGGAACTCAAACCTGGTTCTGCATTGTTCGATACCGATGAAGAAGCCATTGCAGCCTCTGTGTTCAAAACCTTCTCCTCTTTTACGATCACAATAGCTTCTCTAATCAATAGGACTTAGAACAACATAAGTTAATATCGCAAGAGCAGTGTTTTGAACCATAAATATATAGTGCTCCTTCGTCCATTCCCTATCAGAATTGGACTAGGATTCAAAGACATACAAACCATAAAGATTCATGAGTCTTTATAAAGTTCCAACACAAAGTTCTTTTCCAAAACCAATTGGAACTTCTCTCAAGACTGCATTCCTTATCAGATTTAGACTTCTTTATAATATCAATTATATCAAGACTTGTAAGAATCATACTCATACTCTTACATGTTATTCCTGATTCGGTAAATGGACAGACTAGTGCAAGGAGCAGCTTGCTTTCATATGTTGCTATCACTTGTTCGCACATATGGAAGGCAAGATGCAACTTCCTCTTCAATCAACAATCCATCTTTCCACGGCAGATTATTGCAGCTATCACCCATTCGGTGGTTGCTTTTAAGGAAACTAATCAGACCCTGTCCATTAGCTTGTCGATCTTTGTCCCAGGTACGGTTTCTGATGTCCTTTGGTCTCCACCTTGTACGGGATTCATTAAAATTAATGTGGATGCCAGCTGATTATGGAGCTGGGGTTCGGGTTTTGTGGGTGTGGTGGCTCAGGATGAAGTGGGCAGGTTTGTGGCAGCGGTCAGATATAAGGTGACAACCTATACTGCGGCGGCGGAAGCATTGGCTGTGCTACATGGGTGTGAGTTAGGAAGAAATATGGGATGGAATTATGTCATCGTGGAATCTGACTTTCTGAAATCTATTTCCTGTCTTCTAGATTTGGCTACGATGGGCAGTTGGGAAGCTTTCCCAATTCTAGCGCGGAGCAAAGGAATGGGGGAGGCTTTTAATGACTGCCGCTGGTGTTCAGTTTCAAGATCGGTCAATATGGCTGCAGATCTTTTGGCGTCGCGGCAAAGTAGGGAGGTATGTGATAATGTTTGGGTTTATAGACCCTCATGCTCCCTTGTGTATGTTTTGTGTAATGATGGTCTTCATTGTCCCCCTTAATCTCTTCTTGGTAGTACAAGGAGTGACACTTTTAGCATTAGATGCAGTGTCGTTTGTACCTCCTTGTACTACTTCTCTCTAGTTGCTGTTATTTGCTTTTGCCTCGGGGTAGGCTTCTTTGTATCTTTGGCATTTTTGCCTGAATAATATATTATCTCGTTCGCCAAAGCATCTTTGCCTTGATAATATATTATCTCATTCGCCAAAAAAAAAAAAACAAAATAATAATGATAGATGATTCAAACTGTTTATTTTCTGGGTCGGCTTTTAAATATCATTTATGTAAAAACTTAATTACATATGAAATCATTTTATCATCTGACAATTTTCAATAAATAAATGAATCCATGTTATTTAATTAAACACTAAAAACTCATACTGTTGAAGAACTTCTATGTAATTTGATTGATTTTTTACATGATTGATCTTCAAAAGGCAGTTTGGAAAATGGACGAACTCGATTACTAAACAAGATGCAGGAGGTTAAAAAAATGCAAGAGCGTAAAAATGAAATGAGAAGGTCCAAACAAGAAAGTTACTAACATCTCCGCTTAAAATATGCAAATTTGTCAGTACAGTACTACGACATAGTGATATTCATCTTTACTTTAGTAAGAGGTCTTAGATTTGATTATCGCCAAAGACGAATTTGAACCATATTACTGTTAGCCCATTGTGAGGCTAAGCACATCTATTTCTCTTAGTGTAGATAATATCGATTGTTCAAAAAAAAATCTGTAAATTTACATACTTATCTACACTCAAAAATGAAAGAATCCTTATTTAATTGGAAGTTTTAACGAAACATTCTCGGTATTGTTTACTTTTAACAAAAAAATCATATTTTTACATTTCCGTGGTACTATTCACTACATCTTCATTTGTCTTTTTTCATTAAAACTAAATTTTTTTTGAATTTTTCGTTAGTTTTCCTTATTTAATTAGCTTACCTAGAGAAAACGTGCGTTTTATCTCTCTACAAGTCTTTAACATTGATTTTGTTGGTGAAATATTCAATGTCACTTTCCAAGCTATGCTTTTTTCTTTTTTTTTTTCTTTATTATTATTATTATTATTTATGGACTTTCCATGCTATGCTAACAATGAATATATGCAAGTCCAAGCTTTCGGCGGAGAGAGGGGAAAAAGCGAACATCCCGTATGCTATCCCCTTCTCTCAGTTCTCGCTGTCCCTCCTCTCTTCCTCCCGTCCCCCGTATCATCATTTCCCACATCCTTTGCTACAACATCCCAGCCCCTCTCATTTATTCTTTTTTTTTTTTTGGCCTTGGACAACAAGTTCCGTCCATGCTTTTTTTACAACAACAACAACAACAACAACAAAGCCTTTTCCCACTAAGTGGGGTCGGCTATATGAATCCTAGAACGCCATTGCGCTAGGTTTTGTGTCATGCCCTCCGTTAGATCCAAGTACTCTAAGTCTTTTCTTAGAGTCTCTTCCAAAGTTTTCCTAGGTCTTCCTCTACCCCTTCGGCCCTGAACCTCTGTCCCGTAGTCACATCTTCGAACCGGAGCGTCAGTCGGCCTTCTTTGCACATGTCCAAATCACCAGAGCCGATTTTCTCTCATCTTTCCTACAATTTCGGCTACTCCTACTTTACCTCGGATATCCTCATTCCCAATCTTATCCTTTCTCGTGTGCCCACACATCCCACGAAGCATCCTCATCTCCGCTACACCCATTTTGTGTACGTGTTGATGCTTCCCACCCAACATTCTCTGCCATACAACATCGCTGGCCTTATTGCCGTCCTATAAAATTTTTCCTTGAGCTTCAGTGGCCTACGACGGTCACACAACACGCCGGATGCACTCTTTCCATCCAGCTCGTATTCTATGGTTGAGATCTCCATCTAATTCTCCGTTCTCTTGCAAGATAGATCCTAGGTAACGAAAACGGTCGCTTTTTGTGATCTTCGCTAGATTGCTCCGGTCATTAGTGTGGATAAGTATATAAATGGATAGAGATAGGAAAGCAAACACAAGATGTACGTGGTTCACCCAGATTGGCTACGTCCACGGAATAGAAGAGTTCTCATTAATTGTGAAGGGTTTACACAAGTACATAGGTTCAAGCTCTCCTTTAGTGAGTACGAGTGAATGATTTAGTACAAATGACATTAGGAAATATTGTGGGAGAATGATCTCGTAATCACGAAACTTCTAAGTATCGGAGTGTGGTGTCGTCTTGACTTGCCTTATCTGTCTCATAGGTAGATGTGGCATCTTCTCTGGAAGTACTCTTCCTCCATCCAGGGGTGGTATCTTTAACTGGTGGAGATGCACAAGGTAATGTATCAATTTCACTTGAAGCTTACTTGTAGTTTCAGGCTTGGTCAAGCGCGATACAAACCATGTAGTAGGAGTCCCCCAAGTCGCCGAGCTAGGGGGTCTGCTGAAAGAGGTGACAGACAAGGTAAGCAATCAGAGCTCCGATTGATTGTTCACCTTCTCCCCATCTTGCAGCAGCATGAAGGATAAAGAGAAGAAAAATGAGAAGAGATGATATGAGATACTTTTGCTTTTGAAGAAGTAACTTTCCACAGGCTTATTCTTGAACTGAGCTGGAGGGTTTTCTGGTTTCCTCCAGAGTATAAGGTCGACTGAAGAATTTGAGGGTCAAAACAAGTCCATCAAATCTAGAGTACGTTCCACCCTGCTGATATGGGATACTTTTGCTTTTGACAGAGTAATGGATGTATCGGCACGTGTGCTGTTACGCTTGTCTCCACATGCTTCCTTGTATCCTTCGCACTTGCCCTATCTGTTCCTCAAGCAGATGCGGAATCTTCCCTGGAAACATAAGATGATGAAGATGAGTACTCAAGAGCAATGCCAGGTAAGTAATCAGGTAAGGGGTTCCAGGCAGTCAGTTCCTGGCTGGAAGCTTGATTCCAAGTGCTGACTGATTGCTTTCTTTCTCCTTGTCTTGCAGGTAAAAACAAGGCCAAAAGAAAAAACAGGGAAAAAGCATGATATGGGATACTCTTGCTTTTAACCCTGATGATATGAGATATTCTTGCTCTAGTATAGCTTGTTTGCAGAGGTATTATCGGGGGGAAAGAAAACTGAATATTTCGAAAGGCTTTGTTGGGAGTGCCCTCTCAGATATGATGAAGGGTTGAGCATTTTTGCAGGTCTGCCTGTCCGTTGGGGATGGAGGTCGACATATATAGGAGTCTCCCTAACAACAAGTAGTAATGCTATTCCTTTACCCTGCTTGGTCATAGCACGGTAGTGGGAGCTGCCAGTTTCACATGTTTTAACTCTGTCAGAGCACTTTGAAAAAGTGGTCTGTGGTATCTGGCTCTCGAGATTCGGAGAACGATGCCTCTTCGATTTTTGAGAAAGCAATCATGCTGGGGGTCTGACTCTCGAGATTCGGAGAGCAGTGTCTCTTCGATTTTTGAGGAAGTAATCATGTTGGGAGTCTGGCTCTCGAGATTCGGAAGGCGGTGCCTCTTCGATTTTGGAGCAAGCAATCTTGTTGGGAGTGTTGTCTCGAATGTGAGTAAAGGTTGGACATGTTTGCTAGTCTACCTTGCCACGAAGCACAGAGGTTGACACACAGGGACTTTCCAATTATCCAGCAATGGTACTGTTCCTTTACCCTCTCTTCGATTTTGAGAAAGTAGTCATGTTGGGAGTCTGGCTCTCGAGATTCGGAGGACGGTGCCTCTTCGATTTTGGAGCAAGCAATCTTGTTGGGACTGTTTTCTCGAATGTGAGTAAAGGTTGGGCATGTTTGCTAGTCTACCTTGCCACGAAGCACAGAGGTTGACACACAGGGACTTTCCAATTATCCAGCAGTGGTACTGTTCCTTTACCCTTGTGGGTAATAATATGGTAGCTAGACCTTCAAAATTTATGTGTCTAAACTTTGTTAGTGCTGTTTCTTTGCTATTCTTTTACCTTTCTTGGTCAGAGCGATGTAGTGGGAGCTGCAAGCTTCACGTGCTCAACTTTGGCAGAGAACTTTGACAAAGTGATCTGTGGTACCCATGAGTTATTGTTGCGTGTGGGAAGTGGGTGATTAAACAGTAAGATTCATGTGCTTTCTACTTCACCAGAAGTCTTCGACATAATGCCCATAATTTCTGCAAAGCTGAGTGTGCGTGTGACAGGTGCTGACAAGGCTAGAAAAGTAGATGCCTCTTCGATTTCTGAGATCGGCCCTCGTGGTCTCTGAGCAGCCCAGCTTTTGAGAAAGCGAGCGCCTCTTCGATTGATTCGGAGAACGGTGCCTCACCGATTTTTGAGAAAGCAATCATGCTGGGGGTCTGGCTCTCGAGATTCGGGGAGCAGTGTCTCTTCGATTTTTGAGAAAGTAATCATGTTGGGAGAGTGGCTCTCGAGATTCGGAGGGCGGTGCCTCTTCGATTTTGGAGCAAGCAATCTTGTTGGGAGTGTTTTCTCGAATGTGAGTAAAGGTTGGGCATGTTTGCTAGTCTACCTTGCCACGAAGCACAGAGGTTGACACACAGGGACTTTCCAATTATCCAGCAATGGTACTGTTCCTTTACCCTCTCTTCGATTTTTAAGAAAGTAGTCATGTTGGGAGTCTGGCTCTTTAGATTCGGAGGACGGTGCCTCTTCGATTTTGGAGCAAGCAATCTTATTGGGAGTGTTTTCTCGAATGTGAGTAAAGGTTGGGCATGTTTGCTAGTCTACCTTGCCACGAAGCACAGAGGTTGACATACATGGACTTTCCAATTATCCAGCAGTGGTACTGTTCCTTTACCCTTGTGGGTAATAATATGGTAGCTAGACCTTCAAAATTTATGGGTCTAAACTTTGTTAGTGCTGTTTCTTTGCTATTCTTTTACCCTTCTTGGTCAGAGCGATGTAGTGGGAGCTGCAAGCTTCACGTGCTCAACTTTGGCAGAGAACTTTGGCAAAGTTATCTGTGGTACCCATGAGCTATTGTTGCGTGTGGGAAGTGGGTGATTGAACAGTAAGATTCCTGTGTTTTCTACTTCCCCAGAAGTCTTTGACAGAATGCCCATAATTTCCGCAAAGCTGAGTGTGCGTGTGACAGGTGCTGACAAGGCTGGGAAAATAGGTGCCTCTTCGATTTCTGAGATCGGCCCTCGTGGTCTCTAGGGAGCCCAGCTTTTGAGAAAGCGAGCGCCTCTTCGATTTCTGAGATCGGCCTTCGTGGTCTTTGAGCAGCCCAACTTTTGAGAAAGCAAACGGCTCTTCGATTTCTGAGATCAACCCTCGTGATCTCTAAGCAGCCCAACTTTTGAGAAAGCAAACGCCTCTTCGATTTCTGAGCAGGCGCCTCTTTGATTTCTGAAGCTCCGTCGAGTGCAGATTTTTATAGAGGCTGGCATTAAGTTCCAAAGCACACTTGAATCTCCACCAGTAGAAGCTTCATTCTTGCACTTCTAAGATCTTGATTTGTCCGACCTCTTCTCTCTTCAACACCTTTGAAAATGTCTGGCCCCTCCGACCGTCGTTTTGACTTGAACCTTGTTGAAGAGGCAGCCCCGCCTTCTCCAGACAACATATGGCGCCCATCCTTCGTCTCCCCAACTGGTCCTCTTACCGTTGGGGATTCCGTGATGAAGAATGATATGACTGCTGCGGTGGTGGCCAGGAACCTTCTCACTCCCAAAGATAACAGACTACTTTCCAAACGGTCTGATGAGTTAGCTGTTAAGGATTCGCTGGCTCTTAGTGTTCAGTGTGCAGGTTCTGTGTCTAATATGGCCCAACGCCTATTTGCTCGAACCCGCCAAGTTGAATCATTGGCGGCTGAAGTGATGAGTCTCAAACAGGAGATTAGAGGGCTCAAGCATGAGAATAAACAGTCGCACCGGCTCGCACATGACTATGCTACAAACATGAAGAGGAAGCTTGACCAGATGAAGGAAACTGATGGTCAGGTTTTACTTGATCATCAGAGATTTGTGGGTTTGTTCCAAAGGCATTTATTGCCTTCGTCTTCTGGGGCTGTACCGCGTAATGAAGCTCCAAATGATCAACCTCTGATGCCTCCTCCTTCTAGGGTTCTGTCCAGTACTGAGGCTCCAAATGATCCCCCTCCGGTGCCTTCTCTTTCTGGGGCTCTACCGACTGCTGAGACTTCTCCTAAGCAACCTTTGTGAAGGCTCCCTCTTGTGTGTTTATTTTGACTCATGTATATGTACATATTTGTAGCTTATCGGGGATATCAATAAATAAGCTTTCCTTCATTTCAACGTATTGTGTTAAATACACCAAAGCCTTCTTCGCTAAGTTCTTTGAATTTTCTTTTGTTGAAGCTTTCTGAGTGGAGCATGTAGGTTGGGGTAGTGTTCCCTTAATTTCCCGAGTGAGGAAAACTTCTTGGTTGGAGACTTGGAAAATCCAAGTCACTGAGTGGGATCGGCTATATGAATCTTAGAACGCCATTGTGCTCGATCTTGTGTCATGTCCTTCGTTAGATCCAAGTACTCTAAGTCTTTTCTTAGAGTCTCTTCCAAAGTTTTCCTAGGTCTTCCTCTACCCCTTCGGCCCTGAACCTCTGTCCCATAGTCGCATCTTCTAATCGGAGCGTCAGTAGGCCTTCTTTGCACATGTCCAAACCACCGTAACCGATTTTCTCTCATCTTTCCTTCAATTTCGGCTACTCCTACTTTACCCCGGATATCCTCATTCCTAATCTTATCCTTTCTCGTGTGCCCACACATCCAACGAAGCATCCTCATCTCCGCTACACCCATTTTGTGTACGTGTTGATGTTTCACCGCCCAACATTCTGTGCCATACAGCATCGCCGGCCTTATTGCCGTCCTATAAAATTTTCCCTTGAGCTTCAGTGGCATACGGCGGTCACACAACACGCCGGATGCACTCTTCCACTTCATCCATCCAGCTTGTATTCTATGGTTGAGATCTCCATCTAATTCTCCGTTCTTTTGTAAGATAGATCCTAGGTAACGAAAACGGTCCCTCTTTGGTATTTCTTGATCTCCGATCCTCACCCCTAACTCGTTTTGGCCTCCATTTGCACTGAACTTGCACTCCATATATTCTGTCTTTGATCGGCTTAGGCGAAGACCTTTAGATTCCAACACTTCTCTCCAAAGGTTAAGCTTTGCATTTACCCCTTCCTGAGTTTCATCTATCAACACTATATCGTCTGCGAAAAGCATACACCAAGGAATATCATCTTGAATATGTCCTGTTAACTCATCCATTACCAACGCAAAAAGGTAAGGACTTAAGGATGAGCCTTGATGTAATCCTACAGTTATGGGAAAGCTTTCGGTTTGTCCTTCATGAGTTCTTACGGCAGTCTTTGCTCCTTCATACATATCCTTTATAGCTTGGATATATGCTACTCGTACTCCTTTCTTCTCTAAAATCCTCCAAAGAATGTCTCTTGGGACCCTATCATACGCTTTTTCCAAATCTATAAAGACCATGTGTAAATCCTTTTTCCCATCTCTATATCTTTCCATCAATCTTCGTAAGAGATAGATTGCCTCCATGGTTGAGCGCCCTGGCATGAACCCGAATTGGTTGTCCGAAACCCGTGTCTCTTGCCTCAATCTATGCTCAATGACTCTCTCCCAGAGCTTCATTGTATGACTCATTAGCTTAATACCCCTATAGTTCATGCAATTTTGTACGTCGCCCTTATTCTTGTAGATAGGCACCAAAGTGCTCGTTCGCCACTCATTTGGCATCTTCTTCGTTTTCAAAATCCTATTGAAAAGGTCAGTGAGCCATGTTATACCTGTCTCTCCCAAAACTTTCCACACTTCGATTGGTATATCGTCTGGGCCTATTGCTTTTCTATGCTTCATCTTCTTCAAAGCTACAACCACTTCTTCCTTCCGGATTTGACGATAAAAGGAGTAGTTTCTACACTCTTCTGAGTTACTCAACTCCCCTAAAGAAGCACTCATTTCATGTCCTTCATTGAAAAGATTATGAAAATAACCTATCCATCTGTCTTTAACCGCGTTCTCTGTAGCAAGAACCTTTCCATCCTCATCCTTGATGCACCTCACTTGGTTTAGGTCCCTTGTCTTCTTTTCCCTTGCTCTAGCTAGTTTATAGATATCCAACTCTCCTTCTTTGGTATCTAGTCGTTTATACATATCGTCGTAAGCCGCTAACTTAGCTTCTCTGACAGCTTTCTTCGCCTCTTGCTTCGCTTTTCTATACCTTTCACCATTTTCATCGGTCCTCTCCTTGTATAAGGCTTTACAACATTCCTTCTTAGCCTTCACCTTTGTTTGTACCTCCTCATTCCACCACCAAGATTCCTTTTGGTGTGGGGCAAAGCCCTTGGACTCTCCTAATACCTCTTTTGCTACTTTTCGGATACAACTAGCCATGGAATCCCACATTTGGCTAGCTTCCCCCTCTCTATCCCACACACATTGGGTGATTACCTTCTCTTTGAAAATGGCTTGTTTTTCTTCTTTTAAATTCCACCATCTAGTTCTTGGGCACTTCCAAGTCTTGTTCTTTTGTCTTACTCTTTTGATATGTACATCCATCACCAACAAGCGATGTTGATTAGCCACGCTCTCTCCTGGTATAACTTTGCAATCCTTACAAGTTATACGATCCCCTTTCCTCATTAGAAGAAAATCTATTTGTGTTTTTGACGACCCACTCTTGTAGGTGATCACATGTTCTTCTCTCTTCTTAAAGAAGGTGTTGGCTAAGAAGAGATCATATGCCATTGCAAAATCCAAGATAGCTTCCCCATCCTCGTTTCTCTCCCCAAAACCATGGCCACCATGAAAACCTCCATAGTTGCCTGTCTCCCTGCCCACGTGTCCATTTAAATCTCCTCCTATAAATAACTTCTCCGTCTGAGCAATTCCTTGCACCAAGTCTCCAAGATCTTCCCAAAATTTCTCCTTCGAACTCGTATCCAACCCTACTTGAGGTGCGTACGCACTAATCACATTGATAAGTTCTTGTCCTATTACAATCTTGATTGCCATGATTCTATCTCCTACCCTCTTGACATCTACAACATCTTGTACCAAGGTCTTGTCCACGATGATGCCAACACCGTTTCTCGTTCTATTTGTGCCCGAATACCAAAGTTTAAACCCTGAGTTTTCTAGATCCTTTGCCTTACTACCAACCCACTTAGTTTCTTGTAGGCACATAATATTTATCCTTCTCCTCACCATAACTTCCACTACTTCCATAGATTTTCCCGTTAAGGTTCCTATATTCCACGTTCCTAAACGCATTTTGCTCTCTTGAACTCTACCCTTCTGTCCTAGCTTCTTCACCCTCCCCCGTCTAATAGGATCAAAGTACTTCTTTTGTGTGTCCCGGGTAAAGTTGATAGGAGCATATGCTCCCAAACAACTTTGAGTGGAGTCGTTCGAAAAGAAGTTTCTATGGCCCCCTTGCTCATTTAACACTGCATCCGGGTGCCGATGGAGATACAGCGACCCTTGCTCACTTATCACTGTGCTCGGGCCACACAGCGCGCCACTTACGGGTGACGCCCTAGCTTTAGCGCGATTTTGTTCTGGATTCATTTTCATAAGGATTCGACGTGATCATGGAGTGCCGGCTGTCGACTACCTGACACCCTCCCCCTCCTCCTTTATCCGGGCTTGGGACCGGCCATGTAAGACATAGGCGGAGTTGTCCATGCTTTTTTTAAATGCGAATTTTTCAGAAGAGAATTTTGAACTTCAGTTCGGGTCCTCGTACTGCCACCTTCCATCGCAATTGTTCCGCTGGTTACTGACTTTATCGGCATCAGAGCTCCATCCTGAAGCTCTTCGGGTGACGGCTATTTGATCAGACTTATGGTGTTCATCATGAAGGCTAGGGTTTTGAGAGAAATCTTTGGAGTCGGTTGTGGTATCTCATGTTTTCGTGTTCAAGGTCTGAAGCTCCCGTGGATTTGCAATTCTAGTGATGGTTTTGGCGACCTTGGTGTTGGCTGCTGGTTTCCAAACCGCATGTCTTTAATCTTAATCTTTTTAAACAAAAGTAAAAATCGTAGTCCGATATAGCTAGCAAGGTATCTTCTCCACGTCGATTTGTACTTCTGTGATACAGTCAGAGGCTTAGGGTCACAAAATCCATATATTTAATTAATTAAATCAAACGAAGATATATGGTTTGAAATTGCTTTCAGTATAATTTAATTAATTAAATCAAATGAAGATATATAGTTTGAATTGCTGACCAATTCGCTTTCAATATAATATTTCACCAGTTGAGAATGGAAAGCATACATTGAATGGAAACAACTGGAACAAACATTTCCAAATGAATCAACATATCATTAGCTACATGATTAGAAATTTTTAGAGATGATAGACTTGAATAAGATTATTCACTATACTAAAAACACTAACGGCATTAAGGAAAATGGATGAAAACTTCCTTATTTTGTTCAAATCGAAGGCTACTAATGAATAAAATATATCCTATTAATCCGTCTAAAGGGACAACTTTTCTTGGACAAAATAAGAAAATTGTCGTTCATTTTGTACTTCATAATACCTTTAATATAGCAAATAACCATACCCAAGTCAATTCTCTCTTATAAACGAAGCCATGAATACATTTCACCACCTATAATTCGTTAAGTATAATAAGGGGTTCATTACGAAAAACTTCAGTGCCATTAGAATAAAACTGTCACTATATATTGTGTATTCTTGAACAGATATATCTCCCCTGCCTCTATCGCACTATCCATTTGACATAAATTATTACGCAATAACCAAGAAGTGAGATAAGGACATGCATAGGTGTTTTTATTTGGCGATCAAAGAGGAAGACTTGGTTATATTGATTCCAATATATGAGATTTTATATGGAGATTAGGATTCAGAAGTGTTAAATACAAGTTTTTTTTAAAATAGAAACATAGCATCAAGCGCGCAAAAAAAAAAAAATCAGTAAATAACTTAGCCATTTGCTCAAACACTTGTGTTAATAGCTATCGAAATATGCTGAAGCCATCTGATGAGTGATAAAGAGAATTTGTAGAGTATTGTCGATGCAACCTGTCGAGATATGTCTATCATACATTACATCAAACACTTGGTAGGTACAAAAGAGACCTACCAAATATTCGGAGATTCCTTAAAAAGACCTTTACATGTATATTTCCCAAAACTTTGGATGATCCTGAGACCACCTTGATCCCAATGTCCATCCGCTCCAGATAAAAAGTTGGTTGTGTATGTACTCAATGTCATACACGACGTGATTGAATTGTTTTGGAAAAGTCTAGTTTACCATCAATTTCATATCCTTGAGCGTGAATCCATCAAATACTTTCAACTTTAGGGTTTAGGCTTTAAGGTTTGGGTCCAATGTTATACAAAAAAATTAATATAAGTTACGTGAACAATTCAGACATGCATCCATGCATTTTAATCATGCTTTGCGAAAAGGTCTGCTCTTCACTCCTTATTTCAGATGATTAAAATGGTTTTATTCTTTTATGTTAACTATTAGTCAAGCAACCTTTTTCCTTAAACTTTGAAGCCTCAAAGAAAAACGGTAAGGGTAGAAAATTCTCCTACAAAGTATATGATCATTTGTCAACGGTCACTTGCACTCGATAATTCTTTCTATTTTCCTTGAGGAAGTTCATTGCATGCTCAAACCCTAGTTTTTGTGGTGTCGTCCAAATAAATGTTTATTATGTGTTTAAAAAGTACAATATATCTATTTAACAGATGATCTACATGTGATTAAATTGTGTATGAAGAGAATCTCTCATTTTCAAGAAAGAAAACAATTTACATGACACAATTTCACGGTCATATGGTGTAAGAAAATGACATTTAAACCAAAATTTACACCTCTTTATTTTATTGGCACAACCACCGTACGATGTATCTATGCCATATAAGTTTATCCACAGTCAAATTGTACGGACAAAACCCCTGCATTTCCAAGTTTTGGCCAATACTGCATTTCCAAGTTTTGACCAATGCTGCATTTCCAAGTTTTGACCAATACCATGACAACCCAGCTACTGCAAATTGAAGCAGACTAGTTATATTCATAGCCCAAAAGATGGACCAAAAGGGCAAAATGAGAAGTTAGTTGTCATTATAATATATGGCATTTGAATATCTTTCGTACGGAAATTGGAATTAAGTTGAGAATTTTGGTGTTCAATGTGGAGTGACTAACTTCTTACAATATTTTTCACATGAGTAGAATTTGAGTCGCGTCGTATTCAAATTGTATCATTTCGCATGCATGATGATCCAAAATATCCCTATGAAAGCAGGTATAGCAAAAGGTCCCTTCATCATTTTTCCATCGCAGTTTGGGAAATTGTTGAGTGCAATCGGATGCATTTCATGTTAGGGTCATTCTGTGTCTGATCAGGTGAGTGGGACGTTCGCATAAAAATATATTCGGTAACATGATAAAATCTCTCCGCAAATAGGAATCATGACTCTGAAAAGATCGCTTTCCACAAATAATACTAGCTTCACTCGGTATTTGAATTTCTAAAACTAATTTACGATTTTAGTAGCATAAATGTGCTTTGTACAATGATATTTGGGAAAATAGAATTGAGTTAAGTCACACAATAAGTCTGTCATGATTAGGTAGTGGACTTGTCATCCAAATGTAAGTCGAGTGTCAGACCTTCATTTTATAAATGAATAAAAATATCATTAGATCGCAGTACCGATGACGAATGTCTATGAAGAAAATAAGAGGAAATTGTAGAAATGATTTCTCAACTAAAAATCCATAATTATTGGTCCCTTAACTTTGCAAATATGGTCCTTTTTGTCAACTTCATTAGATTTCCGTCAAAATAAGTCACGTGCCACACACATAAGGCTAAATCCAGAGGCAAATATAGAAAAACAAATGAGAAAAATTGTAGAAATGATTCCTCAACTTTAACCAAATTGTAGCAATGGTCCTTCTGACATGACTCATTTTGACGGAATTCTGACGGAGTTAATGAAAAGGAATAGTCGCACGTTTTGATGAGTTAAAGATTTTTAGTTGAGAGATCATTGCTCCAATTGAATTAAAATTAAGGGAACATTGCTATAATTTTCTCATAAAACAATATATATATATATATATATATATATATATATATATATAATGAAAGGTAGCGAGTTTTTACCAAGAATTAAGCAATGCGTACGTGTACGTGTAATTGTGTAGGTTTCAGATGCCGGAGACGTCGATGCCAAAGGACGCGGAGTTGTTCCAGACTAAGATTAGATTCTTAGGATACAATATCCATCGGTCAGCTACCATAGTCGTGTTCTTACATTCCATAAAAGCAATCTGTTCTGGCAGCCATGTATACAAAGTTGTAGACCGTACCTATTTCCAAGATCAACTAGGCTACGCTATTATTAGAACATAGAGTTGCAATCTGTATTTTGTTTGTCTGATTTATGAACTTCATGAGTAGATTATTTAAATCTAATTCAATGACCAGCACTCTCTAGATCCACTTTAGGTTAGCAGGTCCTTCATCGATCATCATTGAGTACTTTTACTTTATCAACATCATTATTATTCAAGCAGTATACCATTCATGATAGTTAACTTACTTTCATCAACAGGGAAACTGAACAGACAAAATGCAATCTCAGGGAAATAAGTTTCACACACCTCAATGTGCTCTTAAAACAAATACCACGTTAATAAATATATTTTGACAAACATGTGCTTTAGGTATTTCATATTTTAATTGCATTGGTGATTGGTTAGCAGCATTAAGTCTTATCTTTTTAAAAATTATAGCACATTGTTTTGGCTAGGTAATATTTAAAAAAGAAATAATAAGAAGAGCAACACTTTTTTGAGTCATTTTATCAAACAGTTGGAGGACATGTCTCGTTACTTGATCTCTGGATGTTTTTCTTTTTGCGATTTTTGGCGTATGCGATCTCGAAGCATATACAAACAAGTTTGACGGTTGGATCCTTGAAATTAGTTTTGTAGACTCTAACTTGGAGCACAAACCGACCAGCGGAGCCACCAGAGGAAGAGCTTATAAAACTTTCTTTAATGCGAAACCCAAAAATTTGCAAATGTTCAAAATTTGCATTCTTCACAAAAATTGTGAGTTATAAGTCACGATTCGAGATCACTTTTGCTAATTTCTAAATTAATGAAATTAAGCCTTATTTCGTGCTATTTTCGTCGACTGATAAGCTTCTCAATCATTTATGCAGGGCAATTTACTCCTTACACCAATAACACTCGAATTAATGTATGACACAATGAAATAGCCCTTGTAGTATTAATTTCTTTCTTGTTTTGACTGATGGAGTAATAAATTTTTGGATCACTTTGAAGTCTGCCTTTTGGCACTGCAAACAACACATTGTTAAACTTCCTTATATAAGGGAATTTAATGCATCAAAAATCCCAACTAAGGCTAGATCTATCCAAATGAGTCAAGAAGTCAAGGAATTCTGCAAAACAGAAATCCAAAAACTTCTTAATAAGAGAATTATTCAGTAAATCCAGTGACCAAAAGGTCGACAACTTGTATTTGGCTAAGATTATGATTGGTGATATAGCTATTCCTCATCCTGGGAAGTATAGAATCTTGAGGAGAGCTCAGGAAGACATGGTAATGATGCCAACACCAAGATAGAGCCTGGAACCAATATGTTTTGGCTCATTGGGCCAAACTGCCCTGGAATTATTAAGCCTGGTGAATGTGAAATTGGAAAGACGTCAGAACTAGTCAAGGTCTTCAAGGTCGTTGGAAAAAACTCAATGCATCCTTTACTTGATATATATATATGGATAGAGACCCAGCTTTAGAAGTTTAATATGAACAATTGCAGATTGTGATGATGTTGTAAAACATTTAACAAAGGCAGGCAACTTCTCAAAATCAATGAGGCGTTTTCTGATGCGAGTATAGAGCAATGCAGCCAATGTCAACGAGAGCAGAACAGAGCAAAAGTTAACTTCCAAAAGTCCTAAACAATATATAACAAATGCAATTAAACAAACAGCCAGATGAAGCTGAACTAGAAGAAACTGGCAAAAGTTGACTTTTAGGCTTTTGGTTTATAGCTTGACTGATTTAAACTAATGATATTGTGCCGATCAAACTAAGGATGCAACTCGAGAAAAATTTAAGCGCAACTAGTTGTATATTATTTTGTGTCTATTATCATTTTGGTATATCATTCTGCTTATGTAACACAATCACGTAAGAATGTAAGAAGAAAGTAATATAAAATGATATATTCTCGATTGCACCTTAAATTTTTCTGCAGGTAAGTTATGTGTCAACCTAACTCAAATTCATACTTGACAATTTGAGTTTTAAATTTAATTTTCATTTTCTGACAGGTTAAAAGCCGAGTAGGGTTTTGTCGGATTTGGATTGACTTCAACTAAGTCGCACCCCTCGCACCCCTACCAAGAACTCATCAAGCCATAAAGTAAAATATGATTACCTGTGGTTAGAGATGATTATTCCCATGACATAATCCATCAAATCCAACGATCCGATTTAGGAACTTGAACCTGTCCAAAATATGGATACATATTAATTGTAGGCATCAAACAAATAAACCCCGGGGGATGATTATAAATTAAGTGCAGGTTTGGTATTGTTGTGCTTTAAAAAAAAAAATTATGCTATGCTGTGAGAATAAGCAGCTGTGAAATAAAGCAGCAGAGTGTTTGATAAACTTTTTTGTAAAAGTGTTTTTGAAAAAAAAAACAGTATTATAATGTTTGATAAACTTTTATGTAAAACAGATGTGAAAAAAAGCTGGTTTTTCAAAGCTGAGTTTTACAGCTTTGTGTTTTTGGCTTTTTTCACCCAAAACTGTGAAAAAAAGTTGAAGCTGAATGTTTACCAAACATAAAAAAGCTCGATAGCCACTTTTTTCAGAATCACCTTAGTACCAAACTAGGGCTTGGTAAAAAGATAAAAGTTCTGCTTTACCTGCGTTTGTTGGATTACTGCTAAATCAAACATCCACAATCTCCAACTGCTAAATCAAACATCCACAATTCAAGCCTAGAAGCAGCCACTTCTGCCATCAGCATATTGAAGCAACAAACAAAAAGGAGGAAGGTCCACTGCATTAAGCAAATGAAAAGGGATTGACATTTGAAATTGTCACTTGGAGAAAATGAAATTCCAATTTAATTGAAATAGTCCAGTTTAGGCTGAGCCATCAATCGAGCCTGAAGTTTTTATCTGAGATCATATGGACCAGAGTCCAGTTCAGAATGTTAGAATATGAGATTTACGATAGGGTATTGCTACATCAATTCCAATTGCAGCACTAAGCCACGTGTTATTCCAATGGTGTGTGTAGTGATGAATGGCTGGCCCTGAGATTCCCAAGGCTTTACGAGCCATTGAAAACGGGTCCTTTATTTTTTAGGGCCTTCAATGCGTTTTACATTCAAGTAGTTTGTTTTCTTTGAAATTAGACTATTAAAACCATTGGGAGCATTTTTGCTCACCATCATAAACTCTCACTATACAACTTATCATCTGCCACTTGTTCTTTCACTTAAGCATGGTTAACTTTCACAATAAAATGCTTATTTTTATATTTCAAAAAAAATTTAACTATGATTAGGTGAAAGGACACATGGCAGATGATGAGGTGTACGATGAGCATATACCATAGTTATGGTGATGAGTAAAAATGCACCCAAAGCCATCGCCTCTGTTTTGTGGGAGTCGGCGAAATACTCGCCTAAGCTTTGTGAGGCACGCCTGAGGCGTCCCTTTTTCTTTTTTAAGCTGCAGAAATCTGGAATTTTTTGAGTTGCAAAGTCTGCCTAGCAAAGAAGATGAAGATAGCTAGTTTTTTTTTTTTTTTTTCAATACTTTTTATCACCCACTTTGCTAACATTTATTACCTCATTTTGCTAATATTTATTATCCCACTAATTTATTATCTCAAAGATTAAGGACCACTCAGAAGAGTTTGTCTAAAGCTATCCCTACTAATCCCCTTGAAAACGATGGGATTCCGAATTAGAAGACAACATCCATTTATTCTTCCGTGACTGCACCTCAACGGTAAATTTTTGGAAGTTTTAACGAAAAGCCCACGGTACTGTTCACTTTAACGAAAAACCACATTTTTACACTAAAAAGTCAAACCTGCTACTATTCACTTTACCATTTATTTTGTCCTTATCGTTAAAACTTAAAGTTTTCAAACCATTTTCATTAGTTTTTCTTAAATTTTAACGGAGCAAAGCAAAGTGAGGAGAATTGAGTTTCAGACGACGACGTAGGTGAGTCAAGCCTTTTCTTAAATTGGAAAAGTTTGGCCCAAATAATCTATTAACCTACACTTTGGGCCGGAGCCTGGACTGAGCTAAGGCAGAGATGAACATATCTCCTCCAAAGTATTAGGTCAAACCTGCGTGGTTATGTTGTACACATTGTCCATATAACTCAAAACGAAATTTTTGACATGAAATTGCAATTAACAAATGATTGTCTTCCCATGAAAATAAAGGCTTAGGTACATTGATACGTCCGGAAAATAAACAAAATTAACTGAAGAAAGTATAAATCTTGTTACAGGCACATCCATGACGGGCGAGGGTCAGCACGATTCCAAGCACAGCCTACGACATCCTACCACAAGAAACAAGACATTAGAGATCAATTTAGCCGGATATGCGCAATTGAAGAAGGAAAGCATCAATTATCTGGCAGAGGATACAGTTATTTGTACGTATCACAATATTGCTTACTATTCGGTTTCATATACCCAGTCTCGTACTGGAGAAAAACGAATAGCCATAAGGAACAAATATATGCACAATGCTGAATCTATTTTATGTTTCTTCTATGCAGCGACATATGCTAAACTATTCATCAGTAAAAAGGCACAACGAAAGATAAGTTGAAATCCTCTGGGATATGGCTGACACAGCAATCCACACAAACAGATATTAGCACTCAGAGCTTGAAAGATCAAGCTTAAGGAATAGTTTTAACTTTTTTCTCTTCAGATTTCAATTTGACCATATTACCTCAAAATTCTTTTACCAGACACATATAATGAAAATCTTAACAAAAGATAAGGATGGAGAAGTGGAAGGATGTAAAGGGTAAATCACGAACGATAATGGGAAGGAAATATGTTACATACTGTTGCTCCGTCCTCTTGCCTTAGTAGAAGGGAAGGAAATTGGGGAGGAGGGAGCAAATTCTAAGCTTGAAAATCTAGGAGAAACAGGCAATATTCTGTAAATTTGTTTGCATCAACAGTATAAATGAAGATAAACAAAAACGAAAGCATGTCAATTTCAGTCAATTGAGGATCAAGTACACGCACACACAAAATGCAGTTACCCCACCAAGCAAAAACAAAGAAAGCATGTAAATTGATAACCAGTTAAAGAACACAAATCCAACTTCTTTGGATTTCATATGATCATAAACTTTTGAGAATGGATAACATATTCATTGTTCACTCATTTTGCATGCTATGTTATTCTAAACATTGCAGGATGAAGAAGAACAAGCACAAGAAGGCCAAGAACAATAGCGATACCAGCTCAAAATTTGATCGGACACGAAGGCCAACTTCGTCGTGCTAAGAATCACCCTTCAGTTCATCTGAATCTGAGTCACTTGCATTATAACCTGCCACAGGTCCAGAAAACCAAACAGTGGCACATTTAGTTATGGTGAGGATGATTAGCACAATGACAATGATTACATGAATTTCAAAGACAGAAGTCAACCTGGCTGCTTATCACTAACTTTCCAAACCGAAGATCGCGTCCTCGAGGCTCTTGTAATCCATACTCTTCCCTGTACAATCCCGAAAACCGAAAAGCATTAGCACAAGCAAGAATCATAACACAATCACAACCAGAGCTCTAATTATGTACTAATCCTAACATTTAATCTACAATTTGCAGTGCCAAACACCAAGCTTGCAAATTTAGCTAATAAACTTGATCAAAAAACAAGTTTAGCCACTTAATCTAAACTAATTAGGATTAGAACACGAAAACAAGATCATAAAACAAAAAGCTCAGAACTTGAACCCTAAAACCCAAAACCCAAAACCCAAATGAAAAACCCCCAAAAAACCCAGAAATCAAACCAAACCTAGAAAGGCAATTACCATGTGGTCATCTCTGGGGACGCCATAGCCGTTGTAATACATCTGTCCCACCAAAACCTGCATGTTAATATCGCCAGCTTTGGCCTCCTTGAGCGTGTCCTTGAACCACCGCTTTATGCAGTCCGACACGACGGCGGAGAGCGGCACGCGATGTTCGTTGCTGCTGCTGCTCGCCTTCACTGAGCTGCTCTCAGTCTCCATCTCCTTCCTCTTCGACAACCTCGGCCGCTTCGACGATTTCTGGGTTGTCGGCGAGGCGGGCCTCGTTTGCTTTGGAGGAGAGGTCACCAGGTTCTGCGACGTCGTTTTGGCCACCTGGTACAGCCTGGCGGTGGAGCGAAGCGACTTTCCCATTTATTAAAAAATCGCAAAAGAAATAAAAAAGACTTGAAATTTCTGAATTTAAAAAATATTGGAAGAGATTCAAAAACGAGAAAACAGTTTTCAAGTTTGGATTTTTTTGGGTTTTTCAATTTTTCGCTTACCTTTTTGTGTTGTTTGGGTGCAAAAATGGGATTCGAAAACAGTTTTTGAGAAGTGGGGAGAGCGGAAATTACATCGCTGCCATGTCTACTGGCCGTAGGACGTCGTGTTCGTGGTCGACTTGGTGGTCTTCTTTCCTCGACTCTTCGTTTGCTTTGATGTCTGTATTTTTCGTTCTGTTTTTTTTTTTTTTTTTTTTTTGGAATTTTTCTATTATTTATTTATTTATTTATTCCTTTATAAATGGCGGTAATTGGCGCTATTGGACGAGGCTACTTTCTAATATTTATCACAATCGTCCGGATAATGCTTGGTAAATAGTAATATCAGCAGCTTTCCATGTCATTGTGGGCCCTCAGCTACAACTTTCCAGCAAGCTTATGTACTCCATGACGTGTGTGATGACTAATGATATACTAGGCTCAGCTAAAGCGACCATCTAATTAGTCTGATAGATAATGCTAGATAGATTAAATTTATAGATTAAATATGTAAATTAAATGATGTGTTATTAATAAAAATAAGTACATTAATCAACGCTTAAGTAATAATTCAACCATAAACTTTCATGTCATTGGTTTACAAGATTTAGTCTACAAATTTAGTCTCTCTAGCATTACCTTAGTCTGATTGTTGACCATTGATGCAAGAGAAACTCACAAGGCGTGCTCATGATTGTCATCTGTTGATCCAAGGAGACCTTACCAGGCTCGAGTGATTGTTGAGGGTTGATGCTAGTAAGTTTGATGGTCATTTGTCGATTTAGGTGAAACTCATTTAACACGCACGAATAACTGTCACGCGTTTATACTAGTAAATTTGATTGTCTTTCTCGTGGTACAATTGGATGTATCTCTGCCCACAAATCACGGCACGTGACCATTTGGCCCTTTCGAATCGACAAACCGTTCCTCTCCTTTGTGAGAGTTTCGTTATCTCCGCTGTGAGAGTGCTTCTGTGAGACTTTCTTCCAGACTCTTCGGTGGCACCGGCCTTAGCTTCGGTTGGGGTCGGGTGCTGCGTCCTCTTCTCCCCTTTCTCATTCTTTTCTCTCTGCATCTACTGTTAGTTCTCCCCAATTTTCAATTTGGCCTATCTAATTCCTTCAACTTTGTGGGTTTTCTTCTTCCTGATTCTTCCTTGCTTCGTTTTTCAACCATGTCCTCTGTCGAGTTCGTGTGTAGAGTTCCGGTGCTTGCACCGGCTCAAGTGTTTTCCACACCACCACGTTCTCCTTTATGTCAGCCGCTTGCGGTAGTGTTGCTCGGGACTTGTTTTGAGCTTCCACATGGTGATTGGCTTCTTTCGCTTGGATGCTAATTACCCCTAACTTATGGCTGTGCGCAGGAGATGTCAGTGAAGGAGATGATCGATGGTGGTCGAAGAATCGGCTGGCTGGCAGTTCCTTGGACCATCGGTGGAGAAAGCAGTGGGTGCTTCTTGGATGTTCTTTGGTTTTTGGCTTTTGAGCTCATTCTCTGTTTCTGTTGTTTTTTCTTTTTGTTTAGGCCCTTTTTGGTTGTTTATAAGTGTTGTTGGGTCTTTGTCTACTTGTATGTTTGTGTTTTGGTTGGAATAAAATATTCCCCTTGACTTAAAAAATAAAAAAAATAAAAAAACCATTTGGCCCTTTCTTTGTCTCACAAGCATCGTTTGTATATAAGCAAAATGGATAAAGAAGCCTCCTCAAGTGTTGTCATCAAAATTCAAAGGGACTGCTATGAAAAAATTGTATAAAATTAAGACATTTTAACCAAAATGATTTTTGAGATTTGCAGAACTTTCCACATCGATCCATAAGATTTGAAATCAATAGAAGTGGTCTCTGAGTTTGTCCACTATCATTCATTTTGGTCATTCGTTGAAAAATTTCTATTAAATAAGGATAAAATGACAAAAATACCCTCAAATTTTGTCAAATCATTTTGGCTCATTGTTTATTAAATTGAAAGTATTTTTGTCATTTGATTCTTAATTAACATAATTATTCAAGGAATGACCAAAATGATTGATGGTAAACAAACTCAGGGACCTCTCATGTTGATTTCAAATCTCAGGACCAAAGTGATGAATTATGCAAATCTCAAGGAACATTTTAACTAAAAAGCCTAAAATTATATATTACCAATAATCTTTACATGAACATGAACCATCAATGAAACAATGAAATCGGTTATTGTCCCGAACGATGATCTCTCTCCCTGAAATCTTCGAGATGAGCTTTATCGCCTCATGACAATCACCGCACACACGAAGGTTCTTCACAACTCGGATAGTATCTGTAGGAGCAGTGCTGATCAGACCAAATGCAACGGCCAGCTTCTCGCTATGACAGCCAAGGAAATGCTCCTTTTCTTCCTCTTCTATGTCAAACAACACAAAATCTGTGGTCGGAACATAACCTGCTGCTTTCAATTCCTTAGCCAACTCGTGAAGTTTTGCGTATATCTTATCTGACAATGTGTGGGACTTGTCTCCGACAAGGAATTCGTGAACAACCCCATTTACTTCGATCCAACTGCAACCCGGGATTTTCTTCATCCCTTGCTGACTCATTTGTGATCTGGTATCTGCTGCCTCATTCCATTTATGACTTGCAGAGTAAATATTTGACAGGAGAACATAGTGTGCTGAGTTCCACGGTTCTAGCCCTATGAGTTGTTTCAGTACAAGTTCAGCCAATTGGGTATTCCTATGTAGCCGGCATCCACCCAACAGTGCTCCCCAAACGATGGAATTCGCCTCCATTGGCATACTTTTTATTAACTCGTAAGCTTCATCCAACAAACCTGCACGGCCAAGAAGATCCACCATACATCCATAATGCTCAATTGTCGGAGTCAAGGAAAAGACACTCGTCATGTTATTAAAATACCTCCGGCCCTCATCAACTAGACCAGCATGACAGCATCCACAAAGCAGGCCCATGAAAGTGTTTCCATCAGGTCGAATTCCAATTTTTCCCACTTGTCCAAATAGTCCAAACACAGCTTTGACATGTCCATTCATAGCAAGCCCAGACATTGCAGCATTCCAAACAACATGGTCTTTTTTCTTCATCCCCTTAAAGACTTCCCAAGCAAGGACCATGTTCCCACATTTCGCATACATGTCAATTAGAGCTGTACCAAGAATTGGGTTAGTGAAAAATTCATCTTTATCCATCAAATTGCTAGCCCAGTCCCCTAATTCAAGCGCTCCTAATCTTGCACAAGCAGAAAGTACGCCGACCATGGCATAGCAATCGGGTTTCAAATTCTCCTTCTGCATTTGAAAGAAGAGGTCTATGGCTTCTTTAGGAAGCCCATTTGATGCATATCCCTGAATCATGCTGCTCCAAGAAACTATATCCTTCTCGGGCATCACATCAAAGACACGACGAGCTTTCTCCATATTTCCGCACTTGATAAACATATCAACTAAAGAGGTAGCAACAAACACATTCCTCCCCATACCAATATCCGTTATGTATCCATCAATCCATTCCCCACTGCCTATATCCCCTAACCTCCCACACGCAGATAAAACCCTAACAAGGCTAAAACTATCAGGCCTCAAACCCATCTCCAACAACCCGCGAAATGTATCAATAGCTTCTCTGTACAGGCGAGCTTCAATGTACCCACAAATCACGGCAGTCCAAGAAACAACATTTTTCTCCGGCATTTCATCAAATACCTGATGTGCATGTTCCAAATACCCACATTTCGCATATAAGCAGAGCAAACTGGTTTTAACATAAACATCGAAATCGAACCCAGTTTTCACCACAAGGGTATGAATGTTCAGCCCCAATTGGAAGTCCGATTGCCTTGCACACGCTTTCAGAACAAAAGGGTAAGTAAAGCTATTCGGTAAGAATCCATCTTTCCGCATCGAGCCGTAGAATTGGATCGCGTCGTCGAAGCAATCGTTGGAAACCAAGCCGCGGATCATGGTGTTCCAGAGGAAGATGTTGGGCTGCGCGGTTTGGCGGAAGACGTGGCGGGAGTAAGCGGTGTGACCGAAATCGAAGCCGGAGCGGAGGACCAGGTTGAGAAGATAGTTGTCTTGGTCGAGGCCGAGGCGGAGGAGCCGGGCGTGGGCGTGTTTGAGGTGGTTGAAGGAGGTGAAGCCTTGAAGGAGACATTGCTTGGTTTCTAAGGCTTTGGAAAATGCAGGGGAGGAGGCTCTGTTGGCTATGGCTGTCATAACCTGTTTGAGACTGGGCGAATTTTGGAGGCCAATGACTCAACGGTCGTTTTATATTGCTCATTTTCCCACCAATTTTAAAATTTTAATATCTTTTATGTTTTGTGCAAATTTTCTTTCGTTCTATGTACAGCTGAATGATCCAAAAATCAACGGTTAGATCTTGAATAGAGTGATTTAATGAATCTTTGTAATGATTAAATCTTACATAAAACTTGTACCACTAAGACATAACATTATAGCTGAACCTTGTTTTGTGTGCCACTTCAGCCCTAATGTTTCTTGCCAAAAATTTCTTCAAAACTGTTGATGTGGCTCGAAAACTTAGAGGGTTCGCTTAGGGGTCATGTCAACGATTTTGATGGAGTTGCTGGATTTGGTGATGATGAAAGTCCTCGGTCTAGACACTACACCATATAGTCCGGCTGTTTAGCCTAGACTGAATGAGTGGGACCAGAACAGAACGATGTAACCATGCCATATAAGTCATTGTCGTGGTTGGGACCCAGGTCTCCTGAAATCAAAACTGCAGACAAGAATTTGCTAGGAATAGATAAACACCTATGACCAGTACGCTGCGGAAGAAAAGAAAAGGTGAATTTAAGAATCTGTAGTCTTGAATAAGTTCCACACATCGACATTATATGAACACAAAAACAATGGCCGCTAAATATGAGCCAGAAATAGAGGAAAAGTATATAAAGGGATACGTATATGCACCGTAACATTTCAATTACATACAGGATTACAAAATTTCATTCTCGGTACGCTACGTACTACATTTATATCACTCAAACAATATACACCTACCAAGATCTTAAAAATGAGTATATCTGGACGTAGATTGGAACCGTGCTTGCGCGCAGAGCTGTAGCTGTCGTTCTTGTATAAAGCAGTTTGCCTCACACTAGATTCCCGCGGATAGAGCTGAGCGACATTTCAACAAGTAGATTTTGAGGCGAGAGGGGAGCTGTATAATACAAGAATTTTGAGTAAGGAGAAAGAATACACCAAACTACAGAAACGTCCAGCGTTCTGTAAGAAAGAGAAGTGACCAGCCATTTCAAGCCAAGAACAGCACTGGTTAAGAGGTTTAGTAGAATAAACCCCTTTAGTTATCACTCCAACCATCATCATCGTCATCTTCATCACTTCCTGCACATGCCTGTAACAAAATTCTTCTCGTATTATTATATTAACTAACAAAGAAATACTGGTAGCAGAGGGAGATAGAGTAACCTGGCGAATTGCACTCGCTTTCTCTAAGATAGCAGCAACCCTCAAGTTTCTTGCCGGGCCCTGAATGCTGGGTCTTGTCACCGTTGAAGATCTTGTCACCATTGCAGGCTTCAAGTTGAAGGACTAAGACAACAAAAGTTGGTTCAGTCTTTAACTTCGAAAATAGAGAGCCCAATTACAGCAAAAATAGACATATCTGACCTTAGTTCTTATCTGTTGCAGCAATGAATCTCTTTCATCTACCTCAGGTTCAACCTGAGGCCGAACTCGTTCAGTTACCTTTCTCAACTGCAAAATGTCAAAACGTTAGAAAGGTACTTTGTAAAGCATAAATATCAAGAAGAGCATATCCAGATAAATAAAAAAACAGATGCCATAAATGGATTATCATTTACCTTGCTTTGACCATGAGCAGCAACAGCATCGATGAGGGGATTTCTAGGACGAGGGAGCTTAGTAACTGGAACTCCATTAGACCTTCCAACTTCATAGTCTGACATTACAGCAGAATTATTGTATGACCATGATATTTCTCCCTCTGATGTTGGTAAGCAATGCTGAGGCTGCTCTACCATTTTTGGAGCTGTCGCGGATGTGGAAAGAGGTTCTTGTTCCGATTCTGAATTTTTCAGTGAATGTTGAAGCACCTTAGGCTCGATACCTGTCTCCGGTGTTATCTGCTGTACAGGCTGGATAATAGATCCATGAGAAGATTCAGGGTCATGTGTAGAAGTTGTACATTCAGAGCTTGGTCCAGTGAATGGATTTGAACCAGTGTGAATTTTTTCTCCCACTGAAGCAAAGTGATTAATTCCAGGCCTGTCATCAGAAACCTCTGGTAACGACAAAAATGGGTTTGAGAATTGTGTTCCCCCTAAGTCAGGGAAATTATATTGAAGATTAGCATCATTAACCATGGCTGGTAACTGCAATGAATACGGGGCAGGATGCACCATATTGCCAATTAAAGGTTCAGAAACATGTTGGAACTTCTCGCCTTCTTCAGACGTGGGAGGCAAAAATGGGTTCTGGGGCGGCAGCACACCTCTCTGTGGTGCTGGCATATCAAATTGAGCTTTCTCATCAGGTACCGACGGCTGTATTGGCAGTAAAGAATCCTGGCTAACTCCAACCGATTCTCTCTGTGAAAAAAGGGAAGAGTGTTGTTTTCCCATCCTCCATTGCATTGGTGGTAAAGGTGGCAATGGTGGCATGTCTTCCAGATTGACCACAGTACCTTCAGGGGGCAGGACTGATCTAGGAAGGGTAAATGGTTCCAATGCTTGCTTCGTAACATCAAGTTCCAGGCCTGATGATTCTGGTAAGAACTCTGATGTTAAAGCTTGGCTTGGGAGATATTCAGAATAAGATTCCAGGGAAGCATCCAAGTATACTTCCTGATTGATGTGCTCCGTAGATGGTAACTGGTTGGATTTCTCCGAATCCATGTGGTTTTGAGACCCTGCCTGTGCAGATTGAAGACTTGATAAGTTGATGCTTGCTTGATCTTCATCCGAACTTTCCACATCAAACTCATCAGATTGAACCTCCAGAGAATGCTTTAAGTCAGCTTCTGGCTGATCCCTTGCTCCATCTCTTGGCAAATATCTGATATCAACTTGGTTTGCTTGCAAATCCACTGAATTGTCCAAACTAGTTTCAGGCTCTGGGAGGTAGCAGGTAGGTGAAGACACAACTTCCGTATTTTCTAAAGTTGCTGACGCTATGGTCACATCACCAACAGCCAAACTGCTTTCAGTTTGTTCATCCAGAGAGAAATTATGACCATAATCAGATACTTTTGAACCGGAATGTTCATAAGTAGTTGATTCGCTTGGTTTTGATTCTGCAGGGACATCATGCACAGCCAAACTGTTCTCAGTCTGTTCATCCTGAGAGAAATTATGACCATCATCAGATGCTTTTGAACTGGAATGGTCATGAGTAACTGCTTGACTTGAGTTAGATTCTGAATCCGGAGAAACATCTTGTTTACTTGCTTCCATTTGCACTTCTGAGTCTATGACAGATTCTGGAGAAACTTCATTCAGTTCCGATTCATTCTCGTGGAAATCCCCAAATCCAGGAAGAGATTCATGCAAATTTATAAAGTTCCTTGGTGGAGAAGAAATTGCATTTGGAGATGAATAACTAACATCATTGACGTCATTATCAGGTTGGGCAACAGCAGCAGAGGGCACAGCTGCAGTTTCTACATTTAGTGTTTCAGGTACCAGATCATCTGAATTCACATGATCTTCATGGCCTGTGAAAGTTGGACAATTAGATGGAAGTTCCACAGAAACGGTATCACCTCCTACATCAGCATCGCTTGTGAATAATTGTAATTCATCATCATCCACGGTACTAAATCTCTCTTCTACATTGAATTTTTCTTCATAATGTGGAATACCCGCTTCTGCTTTGACGGATTCAAGTTGGGGAACATACTCATTTAAATCAGATAATTCATCGTCATCCACGGCACTAAATCTCTCTTCTACATTGAATTTTTCTTCATAATGTGGAATACCCGCTTCTTCTTTGACGGATTCAAGTTGGGGAACATCCTCATCTAAATCAGATAATTGCTGCTCTATTAGGCCATGCGTCTGGGGAGCATCCTGCTGCTCTGTTAGACCATGTGCCTGCCAAGCATCCTGCTGATCTATTAGGCCATGTGTCTGTGGAGCATCCACTACAGGCTCTTCTGAGATATGACTCCGTGCAGCATCCACCACAAACGGTACAACTTCAGAGTTGACTGCAGTTGGTGTAACAGGATTATCAAGTCTGGAAGCCATGTTATCAAGATTTATAACATCTCTATAATAAGGCAGTAATGTATTACCTGAAGATATTTGTTCTTCTGGCAGGGCTGAGGAAAGCTGCTCTTCAGTGGATGAAATACTTAAGCGTGGTGAATCAATCTTTCTGGCAAAGCTTTCTAGAGAATCTTCATCTGCACATTGTGTCTGAAGTATTTTATTCACATCATTATTTCTACTTTGATCTTCAGAAGCAGGCTCTTCAACGTTTGACAAATGTGGCGAAGCATCAGAACTGAAACCTAAATCTTCCATGTCTGGCTCATCAATGGGATGGCTTGGTGAAGCATCATTAGTCTGGGAGTCACGGACAACAGGCAGAGAATTATCCAGATTTGTCTCATTTTCGTCAATGTCTAATGGTTTACAATCAACTTTAATTTCGTCAGAGGTATTATCATCTAACACAGGTCCGGCCAATGATACCACTGGCGAGTTTGCTCCAGGGTCTGAGTGTAGCGTAGGACTCATATCCCTAACAAATGCACTGTAAGATGTATCTCCAGAATCAGGGATTATGTCTTCCACAATGCATGCATTATGAGACACCACCCGCTCCTTTGTTGTGGCTTCTAGAGACTCCACGAATTCAGATTTCTGGTTGGATGACATCTCAAAAATCTCAGCTCCACAGGTTTCAGTGGAAGGGAATTCTTTAGCTGCTCCGTCACACTCTGATGGTGAATTCTCAACCAAATTGCTTAGACTATCAGAGTGCGAAAAACTGGCTGTATCTTTTTCAAATGAATTCTTCCCATCATCCGATGTAGAGGAGTTTCCAATTGATTGAGAATCCGAAAATCGAGTTTGAAGCTCCAGATGTTCCTCCTCATTTGCATCAGAATCCGTCCCGTATGTTTCCATGTTCTGGAAGCGTAGATTGTTCTTAGGTTTAAATTCATTGTCAGTTTCCATTTCTGATTCCAAAGTTGCAAGAGCATCCATGTAATTGTCTACCTCACTGGTCCTATCATCAGAACTGGAGGGGGTGGACCCCTCCATGCTGCCTTCCGTTTTATGTTCTCCACCAACTGCTAATTGTTTATCAGCTGTCACCTGATGAAGGTTGGAATAATTTTCATTTGTCTCAACATCAGAGTTTGGTTCAGACCCCTCTGGAATTTCTCTATCGAAACCCCCCCTATTAAATCCATCCACGGATGGTTTAAATATATCTTCATGGATGTCAGGTGAAGAGCTAGCACTTTTCCTTTCTGGGGACATTTCAGCAGGACTTACTGTAGTGATGTCAAGTATTCTAAGGTCTGGCTCACTACTATCATCTAAGGTCAATCTCAAGAGTGGTGGACCAACAGAAGTTTCGCAAATAAGTTTGCGTTCTGGTGAAAGAGTCTCCAGAAATGTCTTCATGTAACTTTTCCCAGTTTTTGAGTCAACTGCTGATCCATTCAAATGCCTTTTCTTCAATTTCACACGATGTGCAGGATCACTAGAACGATTCTCAATACGCTCCTCCAGGAACAACTCATGCAGTCTGCATTGTTTGAAAAAACAATAAGTAGCCACTCAACCAGCTGTTCTTTAAACATGAACATTTACAATAGCGTGAATGAGAATAGTGTGGTAATATGAAAAAAGAGCTCTTACTTGGCATTTGACTTGGCATGTGATGTCAGTGAAACTTCTGGGGTTTCCCCATTCCTCCAGCGGGATCCTTTCTTCTGCTACACATAGAAGACCATAGTAAATATTGTAATGACATAAGGTGTATAGTATAGCAATGACTTGCCAACAGAAAAAGGAGAACCAAATTTGCAAATTTTTAGTAAAAAAAAGTAGCATTCCCCTGTTTCCACATAGGCCTGCATGCTGGCTCACACTCCAAATCAAGATTAGGAGATGCCTAGCACTTGCAGTCAGTCAGAAGGAGTGACATAAACAGAACTTAATCAAGGTCCATGCTTAAAATTAAATCTCAAAGAGAAGAACTAAACATCGATTGGGTGGCATCTGTGTAAGTAATATCTTGCTCATACTGAACTAGGCAGCACAAGACCAAGGAAAACAATCATGGTCGCCGCCCATGGGTGGCAGCGCTCCTCCCAGAGGAGCAATGCCATGTGTTTTTCCTTTTCTTTTCATGTTTATACCTTTTAAGTAATTTTGTGAGAGCTCAAATAGTAAATAAATTTGCAAGTAACTAAAGAATATGCAGTTAATGAGAAATGCTCATTCCATCGCAATACCTTCACTTTACGGGTTTTCTTTTCTCTCTGCATCTCTACTGTTATTGAAGATGTTGATTCAACTTTAAAGAATGACGGATCAGTGTACCGCTTCAAACATGCCCCAGCTCCAGCAACATCAAACCTGTTAGAATTGGATAAACATAATTATTTTAAAATTTTCCATAATCTTTTCATTTTACCATATAGGTTAAAGTAGCATAAGTGAACACGAATTGGGTCATCATACTTGTCCAAAAGGAACAGCTGAGGAGGACCACGGCATTCTTCATAAGAATCCATTACAAAGCGAGGTAAGTCTCCACGAGTGATCATATTCTGTTCAGAACGCAGATTAGGATGCCAGTCAACCCCTGCAATAGAATTGTGCACTTGCATAAATATGCTGTAATTAATTTCTATTATCAACATGGCCAAAAGGGAAGTGGTTTTACTAATGCATCAGATTTTTATAGCTTTAACAACGTGCACAAGTTACGAATAAAAATTACATAACATGTAGTCAAACCTGGATTGGAAAAGAAGGAAGAATGATTGGTTTGAGATAGAAGCGCCTTCTCAATTGGGGGAAAGTCCGCTTCAAGCTGTTGGACACGAACCACTAGACCATGGCCTCGTGTAGCGGTTGCCATTACTTCTTCGTGCAAGTCATGAAATATTTCAGCGGCAAACCTATAAGCAAAAATTGGCAACAAAATGCATTTCTCGTGAGTCCATTACCAACTAACTTAAAACCTACCACATAAACAATTTAAAATGCCATGATAAAAAATTCAGTTATGTAGTCGTATCAACAGGAAAACCCAAATTACATGTCAGCTGAAAAGGCTTTAAACATCAATTCTTGGACAGAGAAGTACTTATTTATCCATGCCACATTTGCATTAACCAAGTTAAATCCAAATTCTAGAACATTTGGATTTCTGTATGATCCTATAACCAAATTTTTAGTCCAACAGGTTCATTTCCAAAAAATATTCCCAATTACGCGCACTTCAATCGCCCTGATCAATTGGTAATCTCCAAAAATCGCATATTCAATCACCAGCATAGTTCAGTACCGGTGTCAACTAAGTCAACAGATTTCACTCGCCGTTAATCCAGTAATAAAGTCTAAATGTACACCAAAATTCCCAAAATAGTAATTATATCACATTAATCGAATTATCAACTCCAAGAGTCCAAATTTCAAGCCCTAAAGTCTCAGAATTTCTGGTAAAAGCAACAACTTTCAACAATTCGAATGAAAACCCACATAAAGTAAAACCAGTGGCAAAAGATACTCACTCAGCAAGGTCGCCGAGCTGCCGCAAAACACCGACGAGGCCGGCCATGGCGACGCCTTCCAGTAGAGCCTCCGGATCATCCCTATCGGCTGCTCTGTACAATTCCGGATCGGCCAAGCCGTACTCGTTCCTTATCTGGTACCTTGTCAACGGCATTCTTCAGGTCTCCACTCCGATAAACCCTAATCGCTCAGAAACTGCAAATTGTATATGTAACTCTGCTCTTCGATTTTACATTTGCAGGAGAGAGAGAGAGAGAGAGAGAGAGAATATGCGGTGGTGGTCAGAGGGAGAGACAGACGTGAAGGGAGTGAGACAGAGAGAGACAGAAGGGAGGAGAAGTAATTAATGATATTTTTTTTTAGTTTTTAACTGAGAATTTTGGAATGTAAGCAACGATGAAGAAAGGGAGCTCGGCGCCCAACTTGCCGCTTATATTGCGCCCGTTGTATTGGATCATGGTACGTATGATGTGACTGGCCCGGATACTTTTTTTGCACGATTTGTTAATCTATTAACTAGTCGAGTAGTTATTGTGTCATTCGTTAACGAGTTAGATTGTTATTAGCTTACCTATTAAGGATCCGTTAACGAGTCGAGACATTAGTCGTGTCATTTGGTAGAAACCCGATAAGATATTGTTTGTCATATCTAGACATTAGACAAGATAATTTCTTGAATAACCTGGCAATCTGACACGAAACGGCACAACCCGTTAACTAATCAAATCGTTTTGGGTCAACTGTTAAGAACAAGTAAGATTACAAGTTTGACACTATAAGAAATGACTCATTAAGATAACATGTATGACATAAAAACGACTCGAATACGACTCGTTTTCCGACCTACATGTAATATAAAACATAAATAATTTTCAAACGCTTTTTTTCATACACCAATGATTTTCACACGCTCATTTTTAATTTTTTACTTATGAATATCCTTTTGTACAAATAATAGTTTGAAAATAGAAAAAAACAAGTGTGCAGAAATCTTTATTTAATACGGTGTCTTGATGTGTTTGAGTTGGAATCGCTTGCCTTGAAGACTACAAGGTATTGGTGCTTAAAAACAATCCAAAGTTGAAAAAGAGGGGTAATGATGAAACAATTGGCTTGGAAATTACTCTTAGTACTAATTAGATTATTAGTTTATGTAGTAATATTGTAGTCGGAATATAGCTTCTGTAGTAAAAAAATAAAAAAGAATTTAAACCCTTTAGTGAAGTCTGTTATGATTTATGTCTAAAATTAATAGTTTTATCAACTATTCATTCATTGTTAACACGTGAGCCACACATATGAGGTTAAAACATAACTATCAGTTAATTGTTAGCACATGAGGCTCACATGTCACATGTGTGGCTAACTTTACCTTTTTAGCTCACGTGCTCACAATTAACAGAAAATCGACAAAACTTCTAATTTTGTACCTAAATCCTAAGGACTTTACCACAAAAGTTTAAATCTTAATTTTTACCACAGAGCTATTGTCACATCCCGGCCCGAGGCGAACCACTTCCCGGGCCCGCTCCACCACCGTAGCACGATATTGTCCGCTTTGGGGCCCGACCATGCCCTCACGGTTTTTGTTTCTGGGAACTCACGAGCAACTTCCCAGTGGGTCACCCATCATGGGAGTGCTCTAGCCCCCTTCTCGCTTAACTTCGGAGTTCCGATGGAACCCGAAGCCAGTGAGCTCCCAAAAGGCCTCGTGCTAGGTAGGGATGAGAATATACATTTAAGGATCGCTCCCCTGGGCGATGTGGGATGTTACAATCCACCCCCCTTAGGGGCCCGACGTCCTCGTCGACACACCACGGCTAGGGTTAGGCTCTGATACCAAACTGTCACATCCCGGCCCGGGGCGAACCACTTCCCGGGCCCGCTCCACCACCGTAGCACGATATTGTCCGCTTTGGGCCCCAACCATGCCCTCACAGTTTTTGTTTCTGGGAACTCACGAGAAACTTCCCAGTGGGTCACCCATCATGAGAGTGCTCTAACCCCCTTCTCGCTTAACTTCGGAGTTCCGACGGAACCCGAAGCCAGTGAGTTCCCAAAAGGCCTCGTGCTAGGTAGGGATGGGAATATACATTTAAGGATCTCTCCCCTGGGCGATGTGGGATGTTACAGCTATTTTTTGACTACCATATCATCATGGAAATTGTTGATCCAATTAAGCCTTACTCTTTTTATTTTTTGGGTGACTAGGTTGTTTAATATCTGATACTGAATTGGAATACCTATGAAGCATTTTATATACCAATCAAGTCAATCACATTCTTTCTTAAATAGTTATAAATGTTTGCTAACAACCGTAAACGCTTTCAATAAAAACACTTCTAGTATAAGTGTTTATGAGCAAAAATGTTTGCTACAAAAACAGTTGCAAATAAATCCTAAATCCAATCCCTAAAAATCAAATTAAAAGATTAACTAATGCAATGGCAACTCGAAGTCATTCGTGAGATCGTACCCAATTAATAATGAGATTCACCAACACGATGGAAGACAACAACACAATTCTTATATAAAAACTACATGAAACCAATGTTTTTAACTCCACTTAGTAACATTTCTTCGGTTTAAATCACATAAATACAAAGATAATATTGTAAGCATAATGAGTTCAATATTAATCGTTGTAGTGTATTGGTGCATTGTCACATTTGTAAATTGGTTGTCAAAAGAAAAATACAAACTAATATGATAAAATCTATATGTTAATTTGAAACTACTTTATTGGAAACCGTTTGAGTAATAAAATACATCAAGAACTTGTGTTAATCATGATGGTTTTTGTTGCTTAGTGCTTGCCAAACAAGTAGACCCTCATGTCCATTTGAGAAAAAGTGCAAGAGATATTGTCATCATATTATAGATCCCATCTGCGTCAATTAGACTCCAAGACATGATTAACAAAGAATGAACCCTAATTAGTTCTCACCAAGTCAAGGAGCTATGAATATTGTATATTGTCTATTTGATTCCTTTCACGAACATGTAAGATTATTAAATGTTCGAGAATAGAGTCTCACATCGAAGATATAGTAAAGTAATATGTAGTTTATATGCAACATGTTAACTACTAGTATCGTTAATATCTTTTGTGATAAAACTCTATACAGTCGGGACTATTGACTACAATATCGACATTGTTAATAGTTGGACATACTAGGCCTAATAACTAGATCATTAAATACCAATTGACAAATATGTTATCCGTTTTTTTCTTTGTTTGTCGACAGATGCAGTTCCGGGTTTCATATGTGAAAAGGAAACCTAAAAATAATAAAAGGAAAGGGAAAAATCTGGGGTTTTAGGTAAAAGCAGTTGGCCATCCGTTGATCGTATCATACCATGTTGACTGTTGAGCCAAATACAAACATCAAGGTAGGGTAAGGTCCAACAGAATGAGACCTACTGTTGTAGATGGGGATCGTTTCGTAAACACCTTGTTGAAAACATCTTGAAACTTATATTGAAAAAATAAACACTTTTTGAAAAAAACACAAGATAATGATTTAAGTAGTCCTCGAAGTTTATTCATGGCAATATAATGATCAAAACCAAGACCGTATTTTATTCCATTGTAAGTTTTTGATTTTCCTAGCATTACTTTTCTTAAAAAGTTAGTTGAGTTTCCTCAAAAACAATTCACGATTGATTATAATTTTTCTATAAAAAATTATCATAAGCGTTTTCTCTTCCTTCTAAACCGCTTTTTAACGAGACTTTGAAGTTAAAGGTATGAATGATAGATAGATATCCACTGGTTACTGGAGCCCAGGAAAGTCAGGACATTAATGCCAAATCACAATGGAATCAGAGTAACCAGAAAATCTAAATGCATGATGTGATAAAATGGCTGTCATTGATGTGACTCCCGGATTCCATTACTTTTGGATGCACCTAAATTTTTGAGTTCCTTTTTTACCAGTGTGAAATCTGAACGGGAATATGGAAGCTTCGTTGGAGCCTTTTTTATTTATGACTTCGTACAGAGGGTGAAAAGAAGAGAAAGGGTTGGTGGTGCGCAAGTGACTTTAGTGGGAGTAAAGGGGGTGTCTTTTTCAAGGTGTCCTTGCTTTCTGGTAACTCCTTTTACCATTTTTCCATGGAACGTAGTTGTACCAGATACCAGTAGTTGTTACCTTTTGCTTTCTATGGTTCTGTTTTGCCCTTTTGGTCTTCTTCTTGGGACTTGCTCGTGTAACTCTCTTTATGTTTAGCTTCAAGTATATGCAATGTACGCAATTTTTTAGTATGTATTTGTATTGTATGTTATGTAGTTGAATTCTTATTTATTGAATCTTTCATTGCATAACGAATTATTTATTGTTCTAGTACACGTCATTTCGATTGTTAAATTCTTGTCCATTGAATCTTTGATTGTATAATGAATCATTCATTACTCTATTAAAGTCATGTACCAAAGAATAATAAATTTTTTGCATATAGTGAACATTTATTTCTTTAAATTATATATGTTAACGCTCAAAACTGAGAGGTCAACAAAAACTAGTATAGTCTTGAAGTGGCTATACCTCCACTCTCGGCCACAAGATACAAAGTTTAGCTCCACCAAAGTCTAGCTCCACCAAAATACAAAGTCTAGCTCCGTCACTAGCTATGGGATTTACCTCTTCAAAATGTAATAAAAGTGTAAATCTAACCAAAATTTAACACCTCCAACCAAATATTATATGTACACCTTATTTGATCTTCCTTATTGAAGCACGAACAATGACAAAGATGGCTAAAAACGGTGATAACTTCTCGTTTATGCATCAATGAAGATGCTCATTTCACTGTAAAAATCATACATACATTCATATTTTGATGATGCAATATACTTAAATCTTGCATAATTAACAACTTAGTATAGTAGGCGAGAGTAGCTATAGCTTCAAACAATCAAGTAAGCTTTGCTTAAAAGCTTTGACACCTTAGTAGTGGAACGCATATGCTTCCAACTGTGTATATAATATATATGGTGTGTTGTGTAGCCGCAATTGAATTGGTTTTCCAGTTGCCAACAACTTCTTCTCCAACGACTGCATGGTATGTCCACCTTCTTTGTTAATGCCAATGCGAAAAGTAACTGCATTTTATGAAGGGGGAGACTGGAGAGTCCACCATTTTCTTACACAGCAAACCTTGTCAATCCTTTTGGGTTATTTCTATTAAGGGTAAAAATGTAATACAGTTAGTAATATAGTTAGGTAGTTAGTATTTGGTTAAAGTAGTTAGGATTTCTTTAAACACAGTATGTGTAATCTTCATTTTAAGTAAGTGAATACAAATCCTATTTCTCTCTCTAATATCTCTGTGTTCATCCTTCTCTTCATCCATTGTTCTTGATTTTCCTTTCAATTCCCAAACACTACAATGTAGTTAACATGGTATCAGAGCCACTCACGCCATTGATTCTGGTGGTTCAATTTCTCATTATTTTTCATCTGTTTATAGCTTAGTTTCTTTCTAAATTTCTATTAGATTTTAGGTGCTTCCGTGAGCTTGGGTTACTTTTATGCGATTGTTGGGTTGATTGTTCTGGTTTGGAGATTTCACCATCGAGAGCTTTTCTTTCTTGGCGTTGGGTTCGGTTACCTGCAGCGATTGGGTGGAGGATCGCCACTTCAATGTCCTCGTCGTTTTCGTCTCTCTTCTCTCGCTGCTCCGTCAGCCATAGAACTATGCTTCCCAATGACTCTACCTCTCGATCTACGCTCCTAATAGCGTCAAATGTGACATGCCGGAACCAATTAAATACGGAAATGGGAAGCCAATCATTTCGATTGTTAACGAACGAACACTACCTAAGTTCTTGGAATCGGCACACTTGGAGAAATCGGTGAACAGAGATTGTTCCCGGCTCAAACTGTTTTCTGGAACAGCAAATCCTGCTCTCTCTCAAGAAATTGCTTGTTCCCGGAGGTTCTTCTCGGAGGTGCTATTTCCACTATGCTATAGTGAATGGTTGCTGATCTCTGGTGTGTTTTCTGGCTTTTTCGCTCAAGAACTGCAGTTTTAGGTTGTCTTTCTTTATGCACTCCATCTGTTTGTGTAATTGTCTCAATGAAGAATTATGTGTTAATTCGTGTATTAAGGCCGATTGTCATTTACTGATTTAGAAGAATATGAAGGCCAATTGCCATTTCTTCTAAGAGAAAGATTGTTTAGTAGGATTTGAAGGCCGATTGCTATTGCTGAAAGATTGATTCTTTGATCCATTGTTGGGTATTGTTTGATTGTTTGCTGGTATTGCACACTGAAGAAGGCCGATGGCCAAGAGTGTCTTAGTTCAAGATTCTTTTCTAGTTCATATCTTTTCTAGTTCGGGTACAGATTCAAGGTTCGCAGAATTGTCAGGTTCGAAGAATTGTCGGGTTCGTTCATATCTTGCACTCTATGTGTTTGATGGAGTATCGCAGTCAAAATTCATATGTTGAAAGATGATGAAATATGAGTTCTTGTTAATTGAATGATAAGGCCGATGCCAATGGATTGATGTTCTGAAGATTCCAGTGTTGAATATTGTTAATCTTGAAGTTGAAATTGTTCATCAAGCTGTCTGATAAGTCTGTAAGAATTGAAAGTTGGATTTTAATTGCTTGAAGAACTGTGTGATTGGATTCTTTGATTGTACTCTGTTCTCTGCTATGAAAGAATGATTAGACCTATGCGCAATTCATGTGTCTGTCGAAATGCCCAGCTCAAAATTTTCATCTGAAGGTGCTTATTGAGGAGTTTGTGCAGTATGTTTCCCTTATCTTAGCCTATAATTTCAGAGTCTAACCAACTCAGTTGTTAGCATGAATCTATAGTAAGTCCGGTTACACGAAGGGTATAAGAAGTTGTTAACGGTAAATCCCACGAAGGGTAATCCCGTGTTTTGAGTAGGTAAATCCCACGAAGGGTAATCCTACATAAATGTTGATTTTCAGTTGTTGAAATTGTGAAGGCCGATGCCATTGTTCAAAGAAGTTGTTTTTGATAAAATCCACAAAGGGCGATCTCGTGGTGCTATAGTTAAGGCCGATGCCACACTATAGTTTGTTAATTTTCTGTTTTTGTAAATATTAAAGGCCGAAGCCAAGTTGAATGAGATTGTTGACGATGAATCCCACGAAGGGTAATCCCGTAAGAAGTTGTTATACCGGCATGAGGGTGTGCTACAACTACTTTATAGAAGGTTGTTCTTGTGTAAAACTCCTGATAGAGGCAGGGCATACAGGGTGTCTTTATTTGTAAGGCAGTGGAAGAAATTTGGACAGACAGACAGAGGTTTTTGGTCAACAGCTACAAAGAGGTTATGGAGTACACTTGTGTGTGTTATGTTATGATCAGGACGATGAACTTGATCTCGTTTCTGCCCGGATACAATTGGGCTGGGATTGTAACAGCCAACTTTGCACGTGTTGACCGCAACTTGTCCTGGGCATGCATAATCTCATTTTCCTGAAACTCTAAAGCATCATCAGCTTTAGACTTCACTGAGCGGAGTGTGGAGGAGAGCTCTGATTCAAGCAGCCTAATCCAAAGTGTTGACTCTAGTCAAAGTGCTACATGTGGACAGATGTTTGGGTATCAATCCAATGGCGGTTTTCCTAAAGCTACAGTTTCAGTGCTAACATGTCTCAATGCTTCCAATCTCAAACTGAGTTTCCCCAGTTGAGATTGAGGGGGAGTATTAAGGGTAAAAATGTAATACAGTTAGTAATATAGTTAGGTAGTTAGTATTTGGTTAAAGTAGTTAGGATTTCTATAAAAACAGTATGTGTAATCTTCATTTTAAGTAAGTGAATACAAATCCTATTTCTCTCTCTAATATTTCTGTGTTCATCCTTCTCTTCATCCATTGTTCTTGATTTTCCTTTCAATTCCCAAACACTACAATGTAGTTAACAATTTCCTCATAAATACTACTTGTTAAATTAGTGGTTGCTGTTATGGGGTACTTGAATCTTGACCCACCAAACCCTAGCTTATTTGTTACCTTAGTTATGTCTCATTATGGTAAAATACACATGATTCTTCTTATTCATTTATGGGAAAATAACATAGCAACCACAAGTTTTAGTGTAAACTATTTGACTTGCCCAACAAATGATGGTGTCTTTAGCCATTCCGTTTCCAAAAAAGATGAATACCCGAATCCTATAGCTTTGGATTCGCTACTCCGATCATGGTACCCCTAAGAGGAAATGCCCTTCCCCTTTTTTGTTGGTCGTGTGCAATGAGAGAGTGTACCCTCGACACCCTCGTTCGTGAGAGGTTCTTGGGTACGGCGCCCATTTTCAGGGTACCGGGGTTAGCATGGCAAAGCAAGGAGAGTGGGATATGAGAAGGTTTTTGTGCCTGTGTCCATAGGAATGATCTGGTCCGTTTTGCGGACCTTAGAATTTCTCCTAGTTCGCAGCTATGCGTTCGAATCTTTTGAGCTGGAAACTCCCCGTAGTCTTCATTATTTGATCTGGTGGATATATTCTTTTTCTCTGAAAATTTTGCAGTATATGTTATGTGATTACATAAAGAGAATCAAAATCTGAACTTATATTAATCCCTTAAGTTATTAATCCCCCTCAATAATCACTTGAGCTAATCTCAACCGGCTGTTTTGCGGTATATCTTCTAACAGCCAGAAGATATACCGTTCTTGCCTCTTAGAAAGGCCGTACAAAGTTTGGCCCAAAGTTGTGTGGTGGCCTGTACCCAAACTCTTCGAGCAATTCATAGTCCAGTCCATTTTTATTTGGGCATTAAGTAGACTCAGCCAGTTAATCTTATTTGGGCTTGAAATCTCCAAGATAATCGGAGAGAGATAAAATTAACTCATTAGGTTGCTAATGCGTAATTATTAAGACTCATTTAGTTTGATTTAACCATAGCACAAACATCACTATTACCAATTTCACCAGCATACTATAGTGAAACCAAACTAAGTGGGTTTTGATGATTGCACATTAATAACTTAATAGGTTGATTTGCCCATCCAAATAAAAGCTTGTGCAGAGGTTTTGGCTCCTCTCTCGTGCACATAGAATTGTAGTAAAAGACATACAAAAAGGAACATTAATGTTATGTTGTTTTAATAGGATAGTGCTATTTTCACACTCATTTTTATCTCCCACATACTCTTGTTAATATTTGACAATTGATTTTCTTCAATTCATTTGATCTGAATGTCAGAAATAGAGAGGGGTATGTGAACAGTAAAATGGGTGTATGTATAACACTACCCATACTAATATACAAATCATCATGCCTAAGAGTAAACAAATAAAAGAATTCTATAGTTGGTTAATATAATTAATAATAACGTGGAATTAAAAAAAAAACACATAACATTTCAAATGGAGTCAATGGTCCCCTTGCTCTTTTTTCCTTTTGGTTTTATGGGAACATGTACAAATCATGAGTGGTGGTCTATTAGTTGAAAAGTATATCATTAGGAGCAATTACTCGTAAAGTATTGCTCAAAGTACCCAACTAATCATGTACATTGTACATAATGCATACTCCTTCAAGATTTGATGCATTAATTAGAAAAAGAAATAGCAATAAGAACGATCATCGACGTTAGTCTTGTATATAAAAAATACAGAGTCAGGGCCGACCCTCAAGAGAGCGCAAATAAAAAATCATCGGGTGTGGTCTTGTATATAAAAATTGTAATACTAGGGCTGGCCTGACCTTAAAGAGAACGCAAATAAGAGATCACCGACTTTGGTTTTGTATATAAAAATACAGTGTTTGAATCAACTGGACTTTGAAAAGAACGCAAATAAGAGAGGCTACCCGCAGCATCTTATCTTGCTCTATTTATTTGCTACAGAAGTTCCATAAGTAAATGACGACCCACAACGTAATCATAATTAGGAATAACTATTCATTTGCGAATATGGTTTGTTTAATCCCTTGCTTTGGCTGCAAAACCATCATGGGAGTTTTCAGTATAATATGTATCAGGAGAAATGTAAGGAGGTCAAATCTTTAATCTCCGCCACAAACTTTAATCTCAGGAGAAATATATAATGGGGTGTAATATCCACACATTCCTTTTTACTTCTCTCATACTTTTTTAATTTTTGGCTATCGGATTGGATAAATTGAAGAAGATCAAAAGATATAAATTAATAAAGGTATGAGAGAAGTAAAAAGAGGTGTGCGAATAACACATTCCTATATAATATGTAACTTCATAGAATATAGAAGAAAATAATTTCATACGCTCATTGCATGAAACACGTGAAACTTTTTGTTTATATTTGTTATTTCAAATTTTTTATGGATCTTGTTAATTAATGGATTGTGAAGAGAGAGAAAATTTTAATTGTGATGGGAACACAAGTGGTACATCACGTGTTTTAAAAAATTTATTTTTTAATTATTAAATTTTTAGCACACATATCCCACAATTTGTATAGTGACACATAGTGTATCATCCCGTGTACCACTCCGTGTACTGATTACATTGAAAAATTCCTCGTGAAGAGAAAACACAAACAAGAACACATAATTCGTATGTTTTTGGTAAATGTGCCTCTCAACTCTCTGAAAATTTAAATAGAATTCAATAACTTCTTTGGACGGTAAGAAAACCTCTTTTGTTTAAACTTAAGATTACCACTCAAAGTATTTCCTTTGTAAGTGTTGTTTTGGTTCTAAAATTTTTAAAGTCCTTAAAATTTATATTGCAAAAGATAGACTTATTACTGTTTTGATATACTTCTACGTTACAGTATTGACAATTACTGAATTACGTAATCAATCAATAATCACCTTCTTAAATTCAAGTCAAACATGCGAATTCAAACCAATTTCAACGGAAGTATTTTTCATTTTTTCAATTTCTAACGTTTGACTTCAAGTCGTCTTGAATTGATCCAAAATCTCATGCATCTCGATATGGTATGGTGACTACTTACTGACTAGGTAGCATAGAAGCCATCAGTCAGACCTGCAATTGGACCCGGATCTATATATTTAAGTTTACGTAAACAATGATATGCAATATACGTATACGGACATAATTAAGGTTAATTTATCCAAATTAATTAAATACTAATTTAGTTGATCACTTTTGTTTTTTTCTTTCTTTCTGGTCAAAATTGATGACTTCTACCTTGAAAAAAGCTAGCTGCAGTCTTTGGTCATAAACTTGAGGCCTCTTCCGTGGTTACAAAATGTCATCGTGGCCACCACTTTTCAAATAATATAGTATTTGGGGTTGTTGGATTAAATACCCCATTTTCTAATGGAAGCGAGGAAAGCACTTGGACGTAAAAAAATGGATCAGATTAGGCACCCAAACCGAAATAGGAGCTTATTGGTTCTCTTCTCTTGTTAAAACTCGCAAATTTTGGTAGCTACATTACACGTACGTCATTATATTTTCAAATATTCCAAGGACTAAAAGTTAAAAAGCCTAGAGTACAGTCTGTATGGCATGGCTTTTTCATAAAAATACCAATTAGACCATTTCCAACCTAAGGGTCCAGAGAATCAGAGGGTCAAAAATAGCCTGAAAAAATTGTTGAGTGGTCGACTCTGGTACCGGTAGAATCTAAATCTTATTACTTAAATCATGAAATCTTCTCGGTTTTAATTTAACATAATTTACTGTCCTTTTGCGTACACAAAACCATTAATATTGGCTAAACTAGAATCTAAATCTTGTTACTTAAATCAGGATATCTTATACAGTTCTGCGTTTAAGTTTAATTTATTAGGCTTTAATCTTCATTTTCTCCCATTTAGTAGGCATCTTATCAGTCGTAACTACTAATTAATCACACGCCAGCACAGCTGGGGCCTCGTTGTATCTCATCTGCCAGCTGAAGCTATAAACAAATTCCCCAGTTCTTCACCTGCTCTGGTTCTTCTTCAATGCGATGTTTTCTTCTTTCAGCAGGCACTTACTTGCTTTCAATTCCACAAGGCAGAAAAATATAACACAATTATATGTAACCGGGACCAGAATTTTTCATTCAGAATGGAGTTTGAAATTTTATATTTAAAATAGCAGACATGCAGCTGCAGATTCACCTAACGAACACTATTAGCAGTTTGACATTTTGAACAAACGATAGCTGGTTTGTTTTGCATCACAAAATTAACAATGTATAAGAAGAAAAAATCATTAACTTCTCATAACAATATCTAAATTGAGTCTAGAATATTGGACTTGTGAGATTTATGGCGCCTCTCACATCCTGTAATGTGACTTCATTCCTTAGCCCTTTTTATGACCTTTGTATGCAGTCAAATTAAACAAATCTGAATTGGGATGAAGATTCGAACTTGAGATCTCTTCCAACATTAGGAAGAAAAATATCACTAATTCGACCTAAAAAATTTGGCTATGTACAAGAAAAGACACAAAAGATTATTTCATCACTATAGTATATGCTTTGCCATTATAATTGGCAGCTTAACTAGTAATAATTAGCTAGTTGTAATATTTATTTGTTGAGATAAATGTTTCTTAATTCATACAGATCTGCTACCACGGGCAAGGAATAGAGGTACAAAAGTAAGGTGCATATTTCTAAGGAAGTTACCTTGAAATAACACAAACAGACCTCTCTTGGAACCCACTCACCCTCATGCATATGTATGTCTCTACTGCCTATAAAACCCATTCTTTCTTCTCTCAACACCACATGCATATGTTTGTTTCTTTCTTCACAAACAGCCCTCTCTTGTTAAGCATCTCTCTCTCTCTCTCTCTCTCTCCCTGTGTTTATAGAGTTAGTTGCCAACCATGCCTGCCCAAGTTATGCCAGAAAAAGCCCTTCATGGAATTCATGGATTGGGAAGGGACAACATTACTACTACTCCTCTCCCTAAAAGGCACTTTTTCCTCGATTCATTTTCTCAATTGTTACTAAAAGATGCCCAAAATGCACATACTTTCAGAACATTTTAATCCAATATTTTGCATGGGAAGAGTGCCAAATTGAAAAGAAAACAATTTTATTCATTGTTAATTTACTTTTTATATAAATAAAATAGAGAACTAAGCGATATTAATTTCAATTTCTCAGGTTGGATGGAAAAGTTGCTATAGTGACAGGTGGTGCTAGAGGCATTGGAGAAGCAACAGTGAAACTTTTTGCAAGGCATGGCGCCAAAGTGGTCATTGCTGACGTGGAGGATGCAGTTGGCACAGCCCTAGCAAATTCCCTGAGCCCTTCAGTTACATATGTTCACTGTGATGTTAGCTTGGAAGAAGACATGGAAAACCTAATTGAATCAACAATCACCCGTTACGGGCAACTGGACATTATGTTCAACAATGCCGGGGTCCTCGGAAACCAGTCGAAACACAAGAGCATCATGAACTTCGATGTCGATGAATTTGATAGCGTAATGCGGGTGAATGTTAGAGGAGCTGCATTGGGGATGAAGCATGCTGCAAGAGTGATGGTTGCTAGAGGAATCGGCGGGTGCATAATTTCAACCGCAAGTGTAGCCGGAGTCACAGGCGGGCTGGGGCCACATGGTTACACAGCTTCAAAGCATGCCATTGTAGGGCTCACAAAGAACGCAGCTTGTGAATTGGGAAGGTACGGAATTAGGGTGAATTGCATTTCTCCGTTTGGGGTTGCCACGTCAATGCTGGTCAACGCTTGGAGGATGAGTGGTGGTGATGAAGAAGACGAAGAGGAATGCATGGATTTAGTGATGCCTTGTGAGCAAGAAGTGGAGAAAATGGAAGAGTTTGTGAGAGGGCTTGCAAATTTAAAAGGTCAAACTTTGAGGGCAAAAGACATAGCTGAGGCTGCTCTTTATCTTGCTAGTGATGAATCCAAGTATGTTAGTGGTCATAACTTGGTTGTGGATGGTGGAATCACCACTTCAAGGAATTGTGTTGGCTTGTAGCCTAGCTTGTGTTTTCATTTTGTTTTTCCCCATTTCATGGTGTGATTTTGTACAATCATAGATTAGGATCGAAAGGTTTGCCGTGTTTGGGTTTGTAGTAGGGTTCATTTGTCAATTCTATATTCATCGAAATTCAAGTGTAAATTTTTGGCGGTGACCAATTTGGTGGCTTGGTACTCAATCTCTTAATTTAGTAAGGTAATATGTAAAATGTAAAACTAGAAATTAGAACTTTGTTTAATGTATTTAATTATGAGATGGCATAATGTTTTAAGATGAAAAGCTATATTCAAATTGCATTGTCTTTTTCATTTGTCTTTTAGGGGGGAATGAGTCCATATACAACTACGACATCAGTTGTTCTCACGTATGCACATAACATTTACTAAATATTTTTATATTAATGTTAGTTATTCGCACAGTATGTTGATAATGACTATTGAGTAAATTTATGAAGTTATATCTTTTATCTCTGTTTGATTAGGTCAATTCAAAAGCGTAGCATTTTAAAATTTTGTGAACGACGTAGTCTTCATAAAAAACCTCAACCAAAGAGAATTAAGTATCATTAACCCTACCTTCCCTAATGCAGTAAGCACTACAGCCATCCACTAGTATAGCATTACTTTTTTGGATTTTGAATATATGAAGAATATGGGATAAAGCCTATAAGGGGTGAGAAGATGTGCATATTTATGTATCAAAGCTGTCATGGTCATGGTTTTGAATTTTTTGACATCTAAATACGAGCTGCACATGTGACCCATGAAGTTGAATGAATCAAAATTCAAACAAAGCCATTGATTCTGAAGAGGAATCGTAGGGGAAAAAGATAAGCTAATGACAGTCAGGAAAGTTTGACAAAGTAAGTACAAGCAAACTGTATTCCCTAAAAATACTTCGCCCATAGTTCGATATCAATTGTTTGTTTAAGAAAAGTTTGTCCCCACTGTTATTATAAATTTTTTGAGAGTTTTAATAAACATTTCCGGTACTGTTCACTTTTAACGAAAATTCATATTTATACATTTTTCTGATACTATTCACTATACCTTTAAAAAATGGAAATTTTTTTTGAACTTTTCGTTAGTTTTCCTAAATTTTTTTCCGTAGAAAAACTTTCATACATTTGTTACATGAGATGAGTGTTTTATATTTACTATACTGTATGAGTAGCACATGATTAAGAACGTGTTACGTTCATGACATTTAAATTAGTGTATGAAAGATTTTCTCCGACAAATCTAGTTTTTTAGAGAATTAATTACAAGTAAACGATCAATGAAAATCAATGGATGACTCGTACTACAAAGACAAAGTTCTCTATTGAAGAATATTATATTGCATGGAACTCCATTGCCGGATTCCCATTCTCACTCAAATTTCAAAAGCTATTCCATGATCCACGACTTTTTGCACCTTAAAACTTTTGACTCTCAGCGGAATATACGTGCACATATCAACCATTTCAGAAACAAATGCTGGCGGGCCCGTAACTGGATGACCAGGAATACGTTTGCTGTTGCGTTTAAACATGAATATCTAACCTACTTTGATATCATGATGAAAATTGAAGTTTTATTATAAAATCAATTGACGATACAAGAAGTATCCGAGTAAAACATTTCTTCACATTCTCAGTCTTCATGATAAAACATTTCTTTACATTCTCAGTCTTCAGCCTGGTACTAGAGAAATAATAAAATCCCGAAAGGTCATTTTGAACAGCTCAATCATTGATAAAAAAAATTAGATAGACTTGCAAGGTGTCAATGTTCAAACATAACCACATCATGAGTTGTAAGATTTCTGTCTTGTTCCATTGTTCATCGATCCAGGAGTAAGTTAAATTAAACACAGTGGGCTTCCCATTTTTTTAATACGGAAACATATGTTTAAAGAAAAAATTTAACGAGGGCTGGAATCACTCGAAGCTGGAGGAAAATGCGAGAAAATTACGAGAAATGTTGTGGTCCTTGTTGTAAGTGAAGCTACTGGATTTGTTGAAATTTTTTACATTGTTTTGGAGCTTTCGATTTTGCTTAACTTTTTTTGTTTTCTCAGGAGCCAAACAGAATGTTGAATTGTATAGGATAATAAAAATTCCCACTTTACCTGATTTAGTCCTTATAATCTGTACAGCACACCCAAATTCCCAGAAACCCTAGAATGACAATACAATTAAAAACAGGAACAGAAAATTAGGGAAATAAATTCGAAAAGTCGATTGAGGGTTTGCAAAGTGAAGCATACCTGATTCCCGAAGGTAACGAAAGACTAGGAAATTCAACTCGACGGAGGTGATGGAGGTCATCGTCGCAGAAGTCGCCGGCTTCAATGGCTGTGATGAGAGGTCTGCAAATCGTGCGGTCCAGTTTCAATGAGAGAGAGAGATTGCAATGGCAAACGCAGAAATTATACAATGATACTGCAGCCATGGGGGAAGAAGGAAGGCTGCGTTTGAGGATCATCCTTTTTCTCTAATTAATTCTCTAAATTAATTAGATAAAGAAATCGTTGAAGTTAGGGTTTGAGGATGAAGGAAAGCTGGGTACGGGGTAGAAGGAAGGTTGGGTTTTGGGAAGAAGGAATGGCTTGGGGTTTGGCCCGTTTGGGGAAGAAGGTAGGCTGGGTTTTTGGTGCCCCTTTGAATTTTGGGCCTGCTAACGGGGTGCAACCATGGTTCTTTGTTCTTACCAAGATGGCCAACAATTTAGTACAACTTGTAGAGCTATATATTAATTATTATTTATGTGACTCGGCATTGCCCCTAGCATCCTGGAGTAGCAGGTCAAGTAGAAAGTACTAAATTACTAATGGTCTATATAAAACTATAGATTAAACCCTTAAAATATACACAAATTGAACCGACGGCTGCCAGAGTTCTTTTGTTTTGTTGTAGTCTCCTAGTCCGTACTACTAATAGTATATTAAGGTCTCTAATTTAATCCAGTTCGATGTGAATAAACAGGAGAATATTAGCTTGCTATAAAAAAATAAGAATAAAACATTTTTTTTTACTGGTGGAGAACGTCTCTCAAGCAGCTTTTAGAATGTCACGTTAGAAAGTACATCGCGAACCAATTATACTTAAAACATGTGAGAGTTCCTGTAACAACATTACTGGCAACAGTTTTTGTTGGGAACTATTAAATACATCTTTAGGGACTTATGTGCCTATAGACTAGGTCTAGTTTGGAAGAAGAATTTTCAAACTGTTATTGTCATATTATGTGTCAATGATAAAATGAGTGGCATGTGTGAACTTCAGGCCATATAATATTGTATCATCAATATACAGAAAGTTTGACCTCAAATTTGCTGGTTTTGGGTCTGAAGTGAAATTATGGAGGACAACCTCATAGAGTGATACGACATGGACAAAAATCGGCCTTAGTATTGAGAGCCTGGCAGGGCTAGCATGAAGCGACTACCAAGGTTTAAATGGGCTGCCTGAGAAGGATAAATTCAGCTTTTGCATTTGGGGAGCTAATATTTTACACCTGACAAAAATGGTGAAACAAAAGAGAGGAGATCTCAACCAGCTGACTTGATGTTGAACCTGAAGAACTTGAAGATATTAAGGATAGTGAAGGACCACCAGATTGTAATGAGCATAAGGCACTAGATTAGTACTTAACTTAGCTATTAAGCTAAGGTTGATATAGTCGGTTATGTATTGCTGACTCAACATTGAGTAAGATATTTTTATTGATGTATATATCCTTGTGTAATCTGCAATCACAATGAATGAGAATCATTTTTCTTACAATCTGAATTAATTTCTCTCTCTCTCTCTCTCTCTTTCTCTCTTTCTCTCTCTCTCTCTCTCTTTCTCTTTCTCATCAACTGCACAGATTCATAACTTCAACATGGTATCTTCACCGGAGTCCACCGACGTCGATCCTTCGCCTCCTTCCTTTTCTTAATTTCTTGAATTTTCTGATCTCCCAAACAGATCTTACCTAAGTTCTTGACTTTTCTGATCTCCCAAACAGATTTTTCTTCTCTTTCGAGTAATCTTTCTGCAACAGCTATGACGCCTAATCAGCCCTCTTCTGATTCTTCTCCTCCAGCTACATCTTCTGGTCCTACTCCTCTTGGTGAGATTTCTACCAATGTACCTCCATCGATTGCAACAATTACTGTTCAAAACATTGCTAGAATGGTTCCGACGAAACTTAATTGGCACAATTACATCACCTGGCGTAGCTTATTCCTTCCCGTTCTGAAGGGATTCAAGCTTTTAGGGCTTCTTACTGGCAATGATCCTTGTCCTCCTCCGTTTGTTCATGATTCGTCTGGATCTCAAATCCCTAATTCTGTGTACGAATTGTGGTGTGAACGTGATCAAATCTTGATAATCTGGATCAACTCCACTCTTGCTGAAGATCTTCTTCCTCTGACTATTGGAATGGAAGATTCTCGTTCTCTGTGGCAGTTTCTTGAACGTCTTTCGTAGGAGCTTCGTGCATTTATGTTCACAGTCTCCGATCTAAAATCCAGACTATTCAGAAAGGTGATGCTTCCTTGACTGATTATCTCAACATTATTAAGGACATCTCCGATAAACTTGCTGCTGCCGGTGAATCGATTTCCAATTCAGATCTTGTGGCTTATATTCTTGCTGGTTTACCGGATGAGTATGAATCTTTTGTTGACTCAATCGAAACAAGAACTGAGTCTGTTAATGGTGATGAACTCCATGGTTTTCTACTCAGTAAGGAGATTTCTCTTAAAAAGCGCAAGACTCGAGTCTCTTCATCCTCAAGTTCTGCACCTTTCATGTTTATGCTGCTCAACAATGATCATCTGGTTCCACTTCTTTCTGAGGCAACTTCAGGGCCAAATATCAGAATCAAAATCACAATCAATACCACAATCATAATCGATTTCCTCAAAATCGCAACTTTGGTGCAAATCGCCAACATAATAACTCTGGAGGTATTCTTGGTCATGCTCCATCTCGTTCCTCATTTTCTGGAGCACATTCTAGTCACACTCCTGGACCATCCCACCCTGGACAATCCATTGCTTGTCAGCTTTGTAATCAATATGGTCACTCTGCTCTCTACTGTGGCTCTCTCTCCCAGTTTGCTTCTCAACGTTCCCCTCCAATAGGTTTTAATGCTCTGACTGGATCACATCCTCCAAGCTACTGGATTACTGACAGTGGAACGACTCATCATGTCACTCCTGATCCAGCCTCTCTAAACTCTGCAACACCATACACAGGCACATAACAACTTTTTGTTGGTGATGGAAAAAGTTTGTGTATTTCTCATACTGGACATGCTTTAGTGCGCACTCCTAATGCTGTGTTCAAACTTCATGATGTGTTATTAGTCCCTCAAGCCTATCATAATCTCCTGTCCGTATATAAATTTGTGTATGACAACTGGTGCTCGCTGACTTTTGATCCCTTTGGATTCTACATCAAGGATTAAGAATTGGGATGATGTTTTTCCAGGGGCCCAGTGAAGGAGGCTTGTACCCTTTCTACCGGAATGCTTCTAATGGTGTTTCTGACATTGCTATTTCACCTTGCTTTAATGATTGCTAAAGCTGATTTCACTACATGGCACAGACTGCTTGGTCATCCTTCAAGTCTAGTTTTAAATAAAGTAGTGAATAAAGATCACTTGTCTATTGCTGGTTCAAATTCTCAGAAGTCTGTTTGTTTTGATTGTCAATTTGGGAAGGCCTCAAGATTTCCATTTTCTGTTTTGCCTTGTAGTTCTACTCGGCCATTTCATCTTGTTCATGCTGATGTATGGGGTCCTTCCCCCACATCTTCTTGTACTGGATATCGATATTATCTAATACTAGTTGATGATTTCACTAAATATAGCTGGCTCTATCCACTGCATTATAAATCCGATGTGTGTTCTATTATTCAGACTTTTGTTCTCAAAGTTCAAACTCTATTTGACAGTAAAGTTCAATGTTTGAGGTCCAATTCATTGGGGGAGTTCTTAAGTGCTACTTTGCAAAGTTTCTTTAATATTCAAAGCATAACTCATCAATTGAGTTGTCCTCACACTCCTGAGCAGAATGGATGAGCGAAACACAAACATAGACATGTGGTTGAAATGGGTAGAACTTTATTATCTCACAATGACTTACCATCTCAGTACTGGATTGAGGCTTTTCAAACTACAGTATACCTCATCAATCGACTACCACCTCAGACTTCTTCTATTAGCCCTTGGGAATTACTCTTCAAAGCCACACCTAAATATCACACCTTGAAGACCTTTGGGTGTGCGTGCTATCCATGGCTACAACCCTACTCGTCCAGTAAGTTGGATCCAAAGAGTAAACTTTATGTGTTCATATAGCTTGAATCACAGTGGTTACCGTTGTCTTGATCTGGTTACTAACATGTTATATATTTTGAGACATGTGGTGTTTGATGAAACTCTTTTCCCTTTCAAGAAATCTCCAAGTTTAACTCTTCCTACTGTATCTTCTCATTTTATTTCTTCTCCTCCATTATCTCACCCTATTTCTCTTACTATACCTATTCATCATACTACAACCACTCATACCATTATAAATAATCCTTCCCCTTCACCTATATATGTCTCATCACTAGTACCCCTCAATCATCCCTCTTCTTCATCCTGTGTCCCACCTACTACAACTATTCCAGTCAACCAACATCCTATGATTACCCAAGCTAAAGCCGGTATTTCTAAACCTAAGATCTTTACAGCCACTAAGCATCATCTCTCCCCTTCTGTTGATCAACTCACCATCATCCCTCCTACCCTTACTACTTATCTTCAAGCCTAAAAAAATCCTAATTGGGTGAAAGCAATGACAAATGAATATCAAGCACTTCAAACCACTGATACTTGGGAATTAGTACCTTCACATCCAAGTTACAATCTCATTGGGTGCAAATGGGTATTCAAAATTAAAAACAAAGCTGATGGTTCCATAGAAAGATACAAGGCTGGATTGGTAGCCAAAGGGTTTCATTAACAAGAAGGACCAGATTTTTTTGAGACTTTTAGCCCCGTAGCAAAACCAACCACCATCAGAATTCTTTTGTCTATTGCTGTGAGTTATGATTGGTTTATACATCAGTTAGATGTAAGTAATGCTTTTCTGCATGGCTATCTTAAAGAAGATGTGTATATGATTCAACCTTCTGGTTTTGTGGATAAGTCTAAACCTCACCACGTTTGTAAACTCAAACGGTCTCTCCATGGTCTTAAATAGGCTCCAAGAGCTTGGTATGAAGCCTTCTACAGTGCAATTGTTTCTTTGGGTTTCTCATATTCTTCCTCGGATACTAGTCTCTTCATCAAGAAAAACTCTTACATCACCTTCATCTTAGTGTATGTGGATGGTATTATTATCACTGGAAGTTCCACTGCACTCTGTCAATCTATTATTTCCAAGCTTCAGTCAAAGACTTAGGTGATATCCATTATTTCTTAGGCATTGAAGTTCACCGATCTGCCAAAGGATTGTTTCTCCATCAATCCAAATATGCCTTGGATTTACTTAAGAAGATTGATATGCTTGGGCTAAAACCATGCACCATTCCATTTAGTTCCACGAAATTGGATCACTCTGGTACTCCTCTCACAGATCTTACCTCTTATCGCTCAATAGTTGGTGCTGTTCAATATCTTACTTGGACACGACTGGATTTGGCTTTTGCAGTCAACCAGGTTTGTCAGTACATGCATAATCCCCGAACTATTCATTTGCAGGCTATGAAAAGGATTCTCAGGTACTTGAAGGGTACCATTGACTCATGGTTGTGGTTTACCAAGGGTCGGCAAATTCTTACAGCATGGACTGATGCTAATTGGGCAGGTTGCCCTATGGACAGACGATCTACTAGTGGATACTGTGTGTTTCTTGGACCCAATCTCATCTCTTGGAGTGCCAAGAAACAAAGTACAATAGCTCGTTCTTCTACTGAAGTCGAGTATAGTTCTCTTGGTCATACTGCTGCAAAACTCAGTTGGGTTTGTAAAATTTTGTATGACATTTCATTCCCTCTTCTGAAAACCCCGAGTGTTTTATGTGATAACAAAAGTGCCATTGCTCTAGCTTTCAACCCAGTGTTTCATGCCCGAACTAAACATGTAGAGATCAATTATCACTACATCTGAGAAAAAGTTCTTTTGGATCATATAAGTGTTCATCATGTGGCTTTCTTACTCTAAATAGCTGATATTTTTACCAAATATCTACCTGCTGATAGATTTGCATAGCTCTGATCCAAGCTTTCAGTTTGATTTTCTTCCTTCCGTTTGATGGATTATATTAAGGATAGTGAAGGACCACCAGATTGTAATGATCATAAGGCACTAGATTAGTACTTAACTTAGCTATTAAGCTAAGGTTGATACAGTCGGTTATGTATTGCTGACTCAACATTGAGTAAGATATTTTTATTCATGTATATATCATTGTGTAATCTGCAATCACAATGAATGGGAATCATTTTTCTTACAATTTGAATCAATCTCTCTCTCTCTCTCTCTCTTTATTTCTCTTTCTCATCAACTGCACAGATTCATAACTTTAACAGAAGAATGTGATGGTTTATGAGCGTAGCCAGGAAAAACATGTCGAGAACCCTTAATTTATTTCCTTTTGATGCAAACGTCAAGTCAAACTTAGCTGACGCAGTTCGGTGAATTTATGCACCCCAAACACTTGCTTCTCAAATGACAAATCATCAATGAGGTAAAACTGTTGGTTCAGACACTCCAATATCTTGTTTAAAAATGAATTATGATAGTCAAAACAACCAAGCATCAAAGAAAACAGTAAACGACCAAATCACACGAGAACGTAAAACATTTACGAGGTTTGGCAATTTGTTCCTATGTCCCCGACGATCATCTTGAAATTTTTTACAAGTAGAGAGAAGTAGCTTTGGTTACGAAATCAACCTCCTTAATCTATTATTAATCGCTAGGTTCAATCTTTCTCTCACTTGCTCTATGTATCTCTTGTAGTTTTGGTTATGTTTAATAATCTCCATCCAATTTATACTTGAGACTTTAACTAAGAAAAGCAAAACCAAAAAAAAAAAAAAAAAACTAATGAAAAGAGCTTGAAAACTTTGAATTTTAACGATAAGGACAAAATAAAGGGTGAAGTGAATAATACTAGATTTGACTTTTTAGTGTAAAAATGTGATTTTTCATTAAAGTGAACAGTATCGCAGACTTTTAGTTAAAACTCCCTAAAAAAAAAGGAAAAATCCAACTACAAAAGTTGCATGATGAGCCCATGCCATACATGCTTATGCATTATTACGAGTTAGGGTTGACAATAGTATTTTTTACATATTAAACTAACAATTAACACATATCTATTCGTAAGTGAACAATTGTCTTACTATATATTACAATAATGACTAACAATCATTCACGCGTACGTGAACGACTATCTCTAACATTAGTTTAACCACACAAATCGCATTTCATGGTGGAATTGATACTAACTAAAGCCAAAAAAGAGTTCCAAACTGGGATCATACATGAATGCAACTGTACCAGTTAGTTGGAAGGATTTAGTTGGACAACTGTGCTTCCAGGTTGGATGGACCAGATATGAACAATGCAAAATTTTAAAATGGGGTTCACTTTGTTGTTTCTTAAGGTTCTCATCATCCCATCCTCACAAGTCTCGAAGCCACATACATCCACAGTGCTATGTAGCAATATTGCAATTTGATCCAAAAAAAAGGTTGTAGCTAGCAAAGGGATCACTGTTTTGCCTAGAGGAAAATCCACTATTTTAAAGTCCTTAGCAGGAAAGTACGTACAAAAGAAAATTGAGGGGCCGTACACTTGTGCAGAGTGACTGTGCGGTAGACAGCGACCTCTAAAAGCTTTCCAAACCCAAATTTGATGTGTATCGTTGAATCCACTACGCGCCAGTTTACATGTCATAGCTTCTGAACCATTTCTCTTTTCATTTGTTCTTTCGAGCGGAACTTCTATGACACAAAAATTATTGTAACATTATGTAAATTTTTTAAGGCCTAATTGGATAAATGGTTCCCGTGATCATAAGGTATTCGGATGATAGCCCTTGTAGTAAAAAAATTCGGATTTAAACCCCTGTGGTCACAGTCTGTTAGGATTTAAACCCCCGTGGTCTAAGTCTGTTAGGATTTATGCCCTTCTGTCATTCCTCCATTAGGTTTAGGTTGGCCAAATCAGATAAATGATCTCCGTGGTCATAAGGAATTCGGAAGATAGCCCCTGTGGTAGAAAAAATTCGAATTTAAACCCCTGTGGTCTAAGTCTATTAGGATTTATGTCTGAAATTAGAGGTTCTGTCATTCCTTCGTTAAGTTTACAGGTGGAACAGAGTTTCTATGAGTATCTATCATAAAGGTTTACGTAAAATTCTGGGAAAACGCCAACGATTACTGTCTTATTTGTCAAAGAAAAATAAAATATGTTATAAAGAATTAATTAATCAGTTGGATATTCAGAAGTCAAAAACTCGTTAATTTTATAAAGGCATTTTGAATTATTTGATTTATTAGATCTTGAATTTTAATCAATTATGTGATTTATTAGTTCCACCTCGTTCGTCGCGTCTCCTCAGAGAAACTCTGCTCCACCTGTAAGCTTAGCGGAGAAATGACAGAACCTCTAGTTTCGGGCATAAATCCTAACAAACTTAGACTACAGGGGTTTAAATCCGAATTTTTTTTACCACAGGGACTATCTTCCGAATACATTATGACCACGGAGACCATTTATCCGATTTTGCCAACCTAAACCTAATGGAGGAATGATAAAAGGGCATAAATCCTAACAGACTTAGACCACATGAGTTTAAATCATAACAGACTGTGACCACAGGGGTTTAAATCCAAATTTTTTTACCACAGGAGCTATCATCTGAATACCTTATGATCACGGATACCATTTATCCGATTAGGCAATTTTTTAAATTTTTTTTATACAAACTATTATATTATTAGCACGAGATATTATAATAACAGTATAATAGTGAAAGGTAGGTTTCTCTCTTGATCTCCGATTTCCATCAATTCAACTCATCAAACCCTTTCAACTTTAAACCTCCATGACAAAAAAAAAGAGCTCGTCCTCAGAGAAATGCAGTTCTTCAAGGAAGCCAGTAAGAAGAAGGTTTACCGCTAAAAGAGGTTCCAAAACACGTGACGTCGATGCTGCTGAAATCAGGATGGAGATTCTCCATGCCATACAACTCCATAGATCATCATCATCATCATCATCATCAGCGGCACCAGAAGCGTCGGCGCCACCACCACCTGTATTTGTGGGTCCACAGTTTGATTCATTGGCGGAGTCTATGCCTCTGCCTGGCCCAGTGTGGTCTACAACTACACCTTCAGTATTGCCTTATGCTCCTTCTTCAGCAGCCATGGAAGCCTTGGAATTTGAGTGGGGGGAGAGCCAAGCTGCTTCATATTCTTGGTGGCTAGGGTTTCTGAAGACTTTAGATGGCAAAAATGCTGACAAGTCAAACTATCCTTTGCCATTGGGGAGTTCTAATTGGTTGTTTGGTCAGAACCAGAATAGTAACTGTAAAGTAGATGATGATCAGGACACAGCTGCTTTGGTTGATGCAAATGATCAGAGCCTTTCACCAGATGAATGGTTGATGTTTCCAAATACAGAAGATGACGTGGGTGAGATTGTAATTCCCTAAGCTTGGAAACTTGGAATATATATGCTCTAGCTAGCCAGCTAATTGGATTTTAGATATAAATATATATAACTTAAGTTCTTAGTACTTCATCATCAAGGACCTCAACTATGTGTTTCATATTTTGCTTGAAATAGAGGTAGACAATGACGACGACGACGACGATGTTGTATTTGTTTCTTTTTAGTGCAATCTTCTACATGTAAGAGAAATGAATCACACACTCTCTTTTCTTGCACTCCTCTATTAGTTTTGGTACCTTAAATATTTTGTTAAAAAGGGCAAGTGCAAGAGGATAATAAGTGTGAGCTTCGTGAGAAAATTGAAATATTCTAATTTTTTCATGGTGTTAGAGCAGAGTAGGTTATCTCATATGTGAAGTCTGATGGTCACACACTACAAGAAAACATTGCTTCTATGATCTTCTGAAATTCGTCACATAATAGTATATGTGACGAATTTTGGTTGTCACAATTTGCGTCACCTTTTCACGCGTCATGAAAAGTATGTGTGATAAATTCTCTATGCTTCACAGATTTCTAGTATACGTGACGCGTGGTTCATCACGTACTGCTGCTATTTGTGATGAGCTGGTTGTCACCCAGTCCCAGAGTAAGTGAGGAATATAAGAATTCTTCTCATTTGAATTTTATTTTATTTATTGATTTTGTTATTTTCATAACCATAATGAAAACAAACTGTATAATAAGTAAATAAATAATATGAAACATCCTTCACACAAGACAATTTTATTTATAATTCAAATAGAGGTAAGTTTGTGTTGTCTACACATTTAAACTTGAAAATTCGTCACACGTGAGGTAGCGTGTTGATAATTTCACATTAATGGGAGAAAAGACTGTTGTATGGGCTTATAAGAATGTGATGATCTAGTATTCCTCTATAAATACAACAATTAACTGAGTTATAAATACTAATCAACTCCATAGAAAAGGTTATTAGTTGAGTGATATGATCATTTCCATTCTGGGTTTGAGTCGATCGAACTGTGAAAATTCTAAAAGGAACAGAACAGGTAAATGGTGCTTTTACATGCTTTAATCATAAATTCAGAATATAACTGTTTGGGTTGATATTTAACCCTTGGGCTTTCAGGAAGAGAAGCCTAAAGAGGAGCTCAAGAAGGAGATTTCAGCCGAAGCCCAGCACTTGAGCCCAGATCATCTATCCCAAAAGCCAGTTGGTACCCCCCAATTAATGCCAAGGCTAGTTGCTCACAAAAAGTGACAACCGATGGGAATTCACCAACTCTAGGCTTAAAAGCACTTTATGGATGGCATGGCATGTAAATACGAATGGTTCCCTACCTTCCTAATTACTTTTAGGCAAGAACAGGAACATCACAAATCAAGTTAACTCATCTATAAAAGGGGGAAGAGGGCCCAGAGACAAGGACACTCAACCAATCAAACAAACAGACATACAAATTGACTCTCAGCCAAGTTAATGCCTAGAAAGTCGTGCTTTGTCTAGACTTTGCACCTTTTTAGCCTTAGATTTCCTTAGAAAGACATCTTTTGTCTATGTAAAAGCTCTACTACATTTTCCTAAATGTTGTAGTATCGATCTCTAGTGTATAAACGTTTTTCCAGCCATCCCTTTTAATACTCAGTCCTTTGTAAACTACAAAGAGAAAAGACCGTAAGACGTTTAACCTTGCCCGACAAGGTGAAATCTTGCTCGACTCTCTTTGTTTTGTCTTTTAATTATTAGATTTGGAGCTATAATGTATTCCCTAGTTTATATTCAAGTTGTTTATAGTCTTTTTATGATTCAAAGCCCCATCAGTTCCCAGATGTAGTTCACTTAGTGGTTTTATCAAGATTGGAATGAATTAAACTGATGGCTTGATCAGATTTAGATCTTCACCCCTTGAGCATACAAGATAACTAAAAGTCCTTGATCTCAAGGCATAGAAAAGAACTTAATGTAGACTTAACCCATCTACGACAATCATTTGATAAACAAGAATTCAGAAATAACTTGGGGCGCAAGTAATCGGCTTAAAACACACATGTCCTACATCTGCCATACAGAGATGGCAATGGCACGCCTAAGCATTTAGTTGGTTTTGATTGTGAGCCTCAAAGCCTACACCTAAGGCCCCATAAAGACACATTTCAGAACTAACTTTATTCTCCTCTTGTAGTGCTGTGGCAAGTAGGAGCCTGACAATCAACCAAAGTGCCAACTCCTCGAGGAGCTGTGTGCTCGAGCCAGGAAAGCCCACTAGCCATATTTCCTGCTCGAACATTGCTAATTTAGCGGGCAAGATTCAACCGCTAACTCTTCTGCTAAGACTAAAAGACAAGGAAGAATTTGAATGGGGCCCACTACACCAAAAGGCTTTCGACAACATAAAAGTTTATTTAGCTTCTCTGCTAGTGCTCATGCTACCTCAGAGAGGAAAGCCATTGAAACTATATATCTCTGCCTCAGAGAGGTCAATTGGAAGCTTGCTGGCCCAAAATAATGAAGGTGGGAAACAGCAAGCCATATATTACCTCAGTAGAATCTTGACTGAGGTAGAGACAAGATATACTCCGGTGGAAAAATTATGTTTAGCTTTGTACTTTACTGCTTGCAAGCTAAGGCATTACATGTTGCCCTGCCACATCCACATCATTGCTAAAACCGACGTAATCAAGTATATGCTGTCAAAACCAATGCTAATTGGAAAGATTGGAAAATGGATCCTTGCACTCTCATAATACAGCTTCCAATATGTGCCTCAAAGGGCAATCAAGGGGCAGGCAATTGCAAACTTCTTAGCCGAGCACCAATAGTCTCAAGAAGAAATGGTTAACATCTTGGGAACTTTGGAAATGGCAAATGTATGGATCCTGCCAAACAAAGCCTGTTTGGACAAGGAAGAATGGGTCCAGCAAGAAGTGAAAAAAAATAACTAGCATCTGGATCTCTCATTGAAGCTAATATTTTGATGGATATTGTACTCGGAAAAATGTGGGGGCTAGGTTGTCATTATCAATCCCAAAGGTTCTCACCATTACTATTCATTTCTCTTGGATTACCAAGAGATTACCAACAATCGGGCAAAATATGAGGCACTGACAATTGGCTTAGAAATTCTAATAGAGTTGGGGGCAACCGAAGTTGAAGTTTTTGGTGATTCAGAATTGGTGATCAATCAACTAAATGGAGAATACAAATGCAGACACATTACTACGGCTGGTTATTACTTGGCGGCCACATAATTATTAAGGTATTGGGGGGATGGAATTTCAATCAGCCATATCCCCAGAGAATCAAATACAATAACCAATGAAATAGCTCACTTGGTTGATGGAGTGCAGATCCAAGAAAGAGAGTTCAAGATAGAAGTAGAGGTGCAGAAGAGGAATCTCTTTTCTATCTTTGATAGAGGATTCAACTTGGATATAATGACCTAAGAGTCCAAAATAGATGATTAGAGGTCACTCATTATTCAATACTTGGAAGATCCTTCTTTTCCCACAAGTAAGAAGAACAGACAACAAGCCACTAGATATGTGTTGTGGGAAAAGAATCTATTAAGAAAGACTCCGGATGGGTTATTGTTAAAATGTTTAGGCGAAAAAGAGTCTATGAGAGTCATGGCCGAAGTGCATGAAGGGATCTGTGGGGCACACCAAGCCAGAACCAAGATGAGGTGGTTACTAAAAAGATATGGTTATTTATGGCTCAAAATGGAGAATGATTGCAAAGCTTATGCCCGAGGATGTGAAGAATGCCAGAGACATGGGCCACTCCAGCATGTACCCTAAGTGCCCTTGAACCCCGTAGTTAAACCATGGCCCTTCAGAAGATGGGCAATGGACTTCATCGGGCAAGTTCATCCAGCTTCTAACAAGGGACACACTTTCATAATTGTGGCAATGGATTACTTCACCAAGTGGGTAGAAGCATCAGCAGTAAAAACCATAACCTCAGCTACTGTTAAAAAGTTCATTGAAACCAAGATCTTACACAGATTTGAAGTGCCCGAGATAATTGTCACAGACCGCGTGCTATCTTTTATTTCAAAAGAGGTAGAAGAGTTCGCAAGTAAGTTCAAAATAAAGATGATTCGGTCTATAGCCCTTACTACTCCCAGTCAAATGGTTAAGCAGAAGCCAGCAATAAGATATTGGTTAACATTATCAAAAGAATGGTGGCATATAGTCCAGAGAAATGGCACGAGAAGCTGGGAGATACATTGTGGGCCTGTAGAACTTCCAAGAAGGCAGGAACTGGGACTACACCTTACTCTCTGACTTTCGGGCAAGATGCTGTTATTCCCATGGAAATCAATGTAAGTTCGGTCAGAATTCAAAATCAATACGAGCTCCACAGTGAAGAGTATATTCAGGCTAAGTGTCAAGGAATTGAGGACCTTGATATAGCCCGAATTGAAGCTCTAAATAAAATTCAAGAAGGAAAGAGAGTTGTTGCCTGAGCCTACAACAAAAGGGTAAAATTGAAGACTTTTGAGGAATGAGGCTTAATGGGGAAGACGATCTTGCCATTGGGAGCCCAAGTAAGAGGCTTCGGCAAATGGAGTCCAACTTAGGAAGGTTTTTTCGTTATTCATCAAGCATTAGATAAAGGGGGTTATTATTTGGCCGATTTAAAGGGAAATTTACATAAACATCCAATTAATGCTAAATTTCTGAAGAATTATCATCCAACCTTATGGGATGTTAGGGATTGTTATGTCGAAGAGGTTTAAATAATTTGAGAGATCTAAAGATGATTGATATTCTCATCGCAGTTGAGTACAAGCTAAAGTGAAGAAAATAGGACATTTTTATTTGGGTAAAAGACAGTTTACTACTCTCATGTTTGGTGGTTTTCAACATTTAGTATATCAATTTTTTTTTCATCCCAGAGTCATACCTAAAGTGTAAATTTTGGGACAGTCTCATACATCTATTAGTCAAACCGTTAGTTCTCCCGTTAAGTGATGAAGTGGCACCCTTATGGACAATAATTGAGCACCACGTGTCATTTAAAATATTAAAATAATTAAAAAAAAAAAAACAAAAACCACCCTTTTCCCCTGCGCCCCCAACCCGGAAGAGGAAAAAGAAAAAAAAAACGCAGTTTCGACACCCCTTTCTTCATCTCCTTCTTCTTCTTCTTCTTCTTCTTCTTCTTCTTCTTCTTCTTCCTTCGTCTTCTTCTTTTTCTTCCCAGATTTCATTGTTTTTTCTTCTTCTTCCTTCCTCTTCTTCTCATTCTGCCCAGATTTCGTTTTTTTCTTTCTCTTTTCTTCTTCTTTTGCCCAGATTCCTTTTTTTTTTCTTTCCTTTCTCTTCTTCTTCTTCTGCCCAGATTTTGTTTGTTTTTTTTTTCTTTTCTTCTCTTCTTCTTCTTCTACCCAGCCTAGATTTCGTTTTTTTTCTTTTTTTTCTTTTCTTCTTTTTTTCTTCTTCTGCCCAAATTTCGTTTTTTTTTCTTTCTATTTTCTTCTTCTTCTTCTTCTTCTGCCCAAATTCCTTTTTTTTTCTTTTCTTTCCTTCTTCTTCTTTATTCTTCTTCCTTCCTCTACTTCTTCTGCCGAGATATTTTTTCTTTTCTACTTCTTCTTTTTCCTTCTTCTTCTTATTCTTCTGCCCAAATTCCTTTTTTTTTCTTTTTCTTTTTTTTTTCTTTTCTTCTTCTTCTTCTGCCCATATTTTGTTTTTTTTTCTTCTTCTTTTTCCTCTTATGGGTTGGGGGCGGGGGAAAATGGTGTTTTTTTATAAATTATTTTAATATTTTAATGACACGTGGTGTCCAGTCATTGTCCACATAGGCACCACATCATCACTTAACGGGAGAACTAACGGTTTGACTAAAAGATGTATGAGATTGTCCTAAAATTTACACTAGGTATGACTCTGTGTTGAAAAAAAATTGATGTACTAAATGTTGAAAACCACCAAACATGAGGGTAGTAAACTGTCTTTTACCCTTTTTATTTTATTAAAATATGAAATTACATGAAGATTCTACTAACTCCTCTGAAACAATTATCCTAGGATGATATGACGGCATAATCCTGAAGATTCTACTCAACCCTTCTGAAGCAATAAAACCCCTCTGCATCCACGCTTTAAAAACCCATGAAGGTACTTGGGTACACTAAAGTCTCTCTGTGGAACGGAAAAATTGGGAGCAGAGACTTGGGCTGGGACCTATTACCAATCTCATGATTGAACCCGTCATTCGAATCAATGAGAAGCTGATGGATACTTTGACACTTGAGGAGAAGAAGGCTCGGGCTGATAATAGTCCCCCCAAAACTTTGATATTGATCCCAAAGCATACACCTATGATGATAAAGTGACCAAGAATGCAGGGGTTAATATTTGCCTTACGTATGTTGCTTTTTGCGACTATTGAAGCCTGGGATACCCATGCAGGTCCCCAGGAAAGTACTTCGCCCTCATCAAAGAAAAACTCAGTGTGCAGGCCAGCCCGAAGGCCAGGGGGCTATAAAACAAGCTGCGCATGGTGGAAATCTCCTCACTAGTCCCATTAGAAGGCTGAGTTCGAAATTCTAGATGATATCAAGAATTGAGAAGGCCAGGGAAGATTTTCTGAAAATTCTGATAAGTCCAGAAAGTATTGAAAGCTTGAAGGTACTATGATGCTTAACTAAGTGGTAAGGGGGAATTTATAGTGAACAATTAACCTGGAGATAGGGTTCATGGGGTAGCGCAAGAGTCTAAAATGTGACAGTTGTTTTAATTAACGCAAGTCCGGAGCGAAGGCATGTGACGGTGGTTAATGAATGGTGACTGTTTAATCATTATTAACACCTCGATCTGCAGGCTTAACAACTATTGAAGGGGGCATTGTTTGGGTTGATATTTAAACTTTGGGCTTTCAGGAAGAGAAGCCCAAAGAGGAGCTTAAGAAGGAGATTTCGCCCAAAGCTAGCACTTGAGCCCAGATCATCCGTCCTAAAAGCCAGTTGGCACCCCTCATTAATGCAAAGGTTAGTTGCTTACAAGAAGTGACAACCGATGGGAATTCACTAACTCTAGGCCCAAAAGCACTTTATGGATGGCATGGCATGTAAATACCAATGGTTCCCTACCCTTCAAATTACTTTTGGGCAAGAACAGGAACATCACAAATCAAGTCAACTCATCTATAAAAGGGGGAAGAAGGCCCAGAGACAAGGACACTCAACCAATCAAACAAACAGACATACAACTTGACTTTCAGCCAAGCAAATGCCCAGAAAGCCGTGCTTTGTCTAGACTTTGCACCATTTTAGCCTTAGATTTCCTTAGAAAGACATCTTTTGTCTATGTAAATGCTCTGCTACACTTTCTTAAATGTTGTAGTATCAATCTCTAGTGTATAAACTCTATTCCAGCCATCCCCTTTAATACTCAGTCCTTTGTAAACTGCAAAGAGAAAAGACCGCAAGACGTTTTACCTTGCCCGACAAGGTGAAATCTTGCCCTACTCTCTTTGTTTTATCTTTTAATTATTAGATCTGGAGTTATAATGTATTCCCTAGTTTATATTCAAGTTGTTTCTAGTCTTTTTATGATTCAAAGACCCATCAGTTCCCAGATGTAGTTCACTTAGTGGTTTTATCAAGATTCGAATGAATTAAACTGATGACTTGATCAGATCTGGACCTTCACCCCTTGAGCATACAAGATAACTAAAAGTCCTTGATCTTAAGACATAGAAAGAACTTAATGTAGACTTAACCCATCTACGATAATCCTTTGATAAACAAGAATTTAGAAATAACTTGGTGCGCAAGTAATCGGCTTAAAACATACTTGTTCTACATCTGCCATACAGAGATGGCAGTGGCATGCCTAAGCATTTAGTTGGTTTTGATTGCGAACCTCAAGGTCTACACCTAAGGCCCCATAAAGGCACATTTCAGAACTAACTTTATTTTCATTTTGCAGTGTTGTGGCAAGTAGGAGCCCGATAATCAACCAAAGTGCCAACTCCTTGGGGAGCTGTGTGCTCAAGCCAGGAATGCCCACCAACCAGATTTCCTGCCCGCACTACTACAAAATGGTCTTATAGTGTCAGTGGGTGGTGTCGGTTTAATCTAATATAGTGGCGGACAAGACAGTTGCGACACTAACTGAACATGACGTCGGATTTAATATCGTTTATAAGCATCATAAAGTACTGGTGTCGCTTTAAAACCGACATAAATGTACATTTTAATATTTTTAAATACTGTTGTCGCTTTTAAACCGACATAAACATACATTTTAATATTTTTTAAATACTGATGTCGGTTATAAACCGACGTAAACATACATTTCAATATTTTTAAACACTGGTGTCGCTTTTAAGCGACATAAAGTATCAGTGTAGGGCATAACGTCGGTTTGAATTGACACAAACTTGTCCTATTTCGAGGTCGCTGATACAACTGTCGAGGCTGTCAGGGACACGTCGATTTTAACCGACACAAACTTGTCCTTATTTCGACGACACACAAACTTTTCCTTATTTTTTTAAATTTTTTAAAGTTTGTGTCGGTTATGAGCGACATAGATTTTAGTTTTTTAAATATTTTGAAACCTGGTGTCGGTTGTAAGCGACAACTTGATGGTATTTATAAACCCCCCGGGCCGTGTTTTCTCTCTTGCGCCTTTCTTATTTGTTCTTCCAACTTCATTTGATCTTTCTTCATAATAGTAAGTTTTTCTTGATTCTAATATTTTATTTTCTCCTTTTATGTTTAATTTTTATTTACAATTTATTTTTGTAGGGAATTTATTTGAGCTGGTTGAGTACATAAAGAGTTGATCGACGTCGGAATTCTTCCATAATACAGGTTTCTATCACTAAATCTTAAATTTTTAAATTGTATAATACACAAGTTTATTTATTTAAAAATTCTAATTTAAGTACTTAGATAATTTTCTACTATTTTTGTTAAATTAATAAATATTTAGTCGAATTGATTAATTTTATCACTTGAATTGTTATGAGAAAATGGAAATGAATAATATTTATAAGCATTTATGTTAAACTAACATAAGAATATATTATGTTAAATTAATTTGTTTTGCACTTTAATTGTTATTTTAATTTATTTTTGTTGTCATTTTGATAACTTTTGGTTGTTATTTATTAGAATGGATTAGATGAGCATAATTTTGATAACTTTTTGTTGTTATTTTAATTTTTTTTAACTATAATAGGCATTGAAAATTAAAAAATTGCAATCGTGATAGAGTTCGAGGGTTGAAAGATAGACATTGAAAATTCTAATAGTTATGCCTACATGATCGGGATTGAAAGATCGTAGGCATCTTAGTGTTCACGTAATATTTTGCGCTCATAAAGTGGTAAAGCATGGACAAGAGTTGGTTGACGATACCCCGAAATTTTGAAGCGTATACAGCTGGAATTAATTTGTTTTTGGATCAAGCAATTGCAAATGGTGTTGGTCCTAATAAGTTTAGATGTCTTTGCAAAAGATGTTGTAATCGATATACTTTTGTTAGGAACACTATTATTGAACATCTCATATTGTATGGTATGGATAAAGATTATAAAAACGCTTTGTGGTGACATCATGGCGAGCAAAACATTGGAGAACAAAATGTGGCAATTGGAGAAGAAGAAACAAGAGATGAGGTGATTGGCATGCATGATTTTCTTAATGATGTATTTGTCCAACCATTAACAGAAGAATGTGTTGGGCCGTCTACTGAACCCCCTATTGGGGAAGGGTGTCTATAAGAGGTGGATACCTTTTTTAGGTTGCTTGAAGAGGCAGATCAAGATTTGTGGCCAGGTTGTAAGGAGTTTAAGAAATTGGAAGCAATTGTAAGACTTTATCAGATCAAGTGTTTAGCGGGAATGCCAGACAAGATCTTCACCACTTTACTGAAGTTAATTAAAAGAATATTGCCTGAATGGGATTGTTTGCCTGAATCCTGTTACAAGGTAAAAAAAACTTATAAATGACTTAGTTCTGACATATGTGAAAATTGATGCATGTCCCAATGATTGCATGATCTATTGGAAAGATACTTCGGATTTGACCGTGTGCTTGGTTTGTGGTGAATCAAGATATAAAATTACCAACACAGAGGATAGGTCGAGAAAAAAGATCGCAACTAAGGTTATGTGGTATTTTCCTTTAAAACCACGATTTCAATGATTTTTTATGTCAAAACATACAGCTCAACATATGAGGTGGCACACAACTGAATGTCCTAAGGATGAGTTTATGAGGCATCCTTCAGATTCTCTAGCATGGAAGCATTTGGATAATTTATATCCGGATTTTGCGTCAGAAATTCGAAATGTCTGATTAGGGTTAGCCAGTGATGGATTTAATTCTTTTGGGAAAATGAAGAATGACCATAGCACATGGCCTGTGGTGCTTTCTGTTTACAATTTGTCGTCTTGGATGTGCATGAAGCAACCAAATTTGTTGTTGTCTTTATTAATACCAGGACCACGCAGTCTTGGTAAAAAGATTGATGTATACATGATGCGTCCACTGATTGACGAGTTGAATGAGTTGTGGGAGGTGGGCACTCCCACTTATGATGCGTATTCCAACCAAAGTTTTACGATGAAGGCTGCCGTCTTATGAACTATAAGTGATTTTCCGACTTATGGAATGTTGTCAAGATGGAGTACACATGGCTATAAAGCCTGTCCACATTGCATGCATGATAAATAATCTATTTACTTGCCGGCGAGTCGTAAGATTTGTTATATGGGGCATCGACGCTTTCTTGAAGATAATCATAGGTTTCGAAGGCAAACCACATCTTTTAATGGTCGTCGAGAGCATCGTAATGCACCAAGGTAGTGGACTGGTTTACAATGCCTCGAAAACTTTGTACATTAAGAAATACTTTTGGAAAACCAAAGAGATGCTTCAGTTGGGCAACGCAGAAAAAGAACTTCGAGCAGTACATGTAGTAACAGTCAGTGGAAGAAGAAATCTATTTTTAAGAACTACCTTATTGGAGGCATCTGTTAATTAGACACAATTTTGATGTTATGCATATCGAGAAGAATATATGTGACAGTATGGTGGGGACATCGCTAGATATAGAAAAGTCTAAAGATGGATTGGCTGCACGTGCAGATCTTGAAGTCTTAAACATAAGACGTAGTCAACACCCACGTAGGGAAGGAAATAGAACATTTCTACCTCCAGCTTTGTTCACGTTGAAAAGAGAAGAAAAAACTGCGTTTTGCAAAGTGCTGTCTACTATTCGGGTCCCCGATGGATATTCATCAAATTTATCGTGATGTGTGCACGTGAATGAACGAAAAATACATGGGTTGAAAAGTCATGATTGCCATGTTTTAATGCAGCAGTTACTTCCGCTTGCAATACGCCCGGTTTTGCCTAAAACTGTTACTATGATATTATTAGAGTTGAGTGCAATTTTCAGACAGTTATGTAGTAAGAAGAAGTTTGAGGAAGGATTCAAGCAACTGAATTCAAGAATTGCCTTGACATTATGTCAACTTGAAAAAATATTCCCTCCTGCATTTTTTGATATAATGGTGCACCTTCCAGTTCACTTGGCAGATGAAGCAGCTCTTGCAGGGTCTGTTCAATATAGATGGATGTATCTAATTGAACGGTAATTAATAAATTTTTTACAATTGTAGTCATAACTTTAATTTATAATTATAATAATTTGTGTTTCGTTTATAATTATAAGTATTTGCAAACGTTGAAGCGCTATGTTTGTAATAAGAGTCGTCCTGAAGGTTCTATTGTTGAAGCATATTTGGTGGATAAGTGCTTGTCCTTCTGTTCCATGTATCTTAGAGATGTCGAGTCTCGTCGCACCCGTAGAGGCCGAAATGAAGATGGTATTGGACGTGGAGTGTCTAGTGGGTTATCAAATTTTGACTCCAAATGATGTTATATGGGTTCAAGAGAAAATGTGGAGCTCGATCTAAATGTTATTGATCAGTGCCATAGATACATTCTAAATAATTGTGATGAAGTTAACCCATTTAGAAGGTAAGAACATTTAATCATATGTCTTAATGTTTTATTGGTTTGCTTAACTTTGAAAAATTAATTATCTAAATTTGGACATAAATGCCCAGGCAGCATAAGGAATTCTTGAAAACCAAACATCATCGAGAAAGGTTAACTATGCGACAAATCAAGGAGCTAAGCAAGAAAGAATTTCCAGAATGGTTCAAGCAACATGTGAGTTGATACAACAGTCACATTATTTATTTATATTTTTATAATTTAATTAATACATGTTTATAGTTATCATTTCAACTTTGATCTTCATTTTTATTACAGATGAATTCAAAATGTCATCCTAATGACACGTTGATATCTCAAGACTTGCATTGGTTGGCTAATTATCCTAGCAGGGTTGTGAGTAGATATAAAAGTCACATTGTTTATGGGTTCATATTTCGTATAAAATTTGTGGATGATAAGCATAGGAATCAAAATTGTGGTGTCTTTGTACCTACAAATGTTCCTGGTGCAATTGGGCAAGTGAATTGTTATGGCAAAGTTGTAGATATGTTTGAGGTTAAATATTATGGTCATGCTGAGGCAGGAGATAGGGGTCGAGCTGTGATGTTATTTAAGTGCGAATGGGTTAATAGTGAAAGTCCCCGAGGAGTGAAGACTGACCAATATGGATTTACAATGGTGAACTTCAATCAATTAGGATTTAAAAAGGATCATTTCATATTAGCATCACAAGCATTACAAGCATTTTAAGTCGATGACACAATTGAAAAAGATTGGCACATAGTTGTTCGAACGCAGCCAAGGGATTTGTTTGACGTATTAGAGGATAATGATGCAATTGATGATTATGCCATACCAAATTTGGATGAGATACTCGACCATGAAAATTTCCATACAAAGGTTGGCCTAGAAGAGACTTTTTTTCATGAATTATTACCATTGTCTACATAGTTCGCTAGTTATGCCAATGCCGATGACGACACAGCAGATGAAGATATGGAATAAATATATTAATTGTTTTATGTGTTTTAAGTATTAATTAGACTATTTTTTTGTTTTTTATTACGAATTTTATTTAAGTTTATTTTTATTTATTAAAATCTTAAAATGTTATATGAGATAACAAAAAAAAAAAAAAAATCGTTACTTTTTTATTTTGTCTGGGTTAAACTTTTTTTTTTGTATGGGTTAAAAAACAAATTTTTTTTGTATGGGTTAAACAAATTTTTTAAAAAAAACTATTTTCCTGTCGATTTTAGGCGACGGAATTGGGTGAATAATTTGAAATGCACTAGGCCGGAACTTTGCTTCTTGTTTTGCACGAGCCAGTGTCGGTTTTAACCGACGCCAATTACATTTAATTCGACGCAATGTGCATCGCAGGAAAGCTAAGCAGAACTTGGTGTCGGTTATAATCGACACCAAGGTCAACTAAACCGACGCCACGTGAGTTTGTGAAACTATGTTTGGTGGTATGATTGCGTCTGGTGGTTTGATTTAATGTGGCATATGTCAGTTTAGTATGTCAAACGCTAGTGTCGGTTTAAACCAACACTAAGTGAAATTAAACCGACGCCGCTTGCATTTTAATAAATTTTGTCAGAAGTAATTGGCTGAGGGGTATGTCAGTAAAGATATCAGATGTTGGTGTCGATATAAACCGACACCATATGCAATTAAAGCGACGTCTCCTTTAGTTTAATAAATTTTGTCAGAAGTTGTTGTCGGTTTAAACCGACACCAAGTGCAACTAAAGCGACACCTCTTTCAGTGTAATTAATTTTGCCAGAAGTAGTTGGATTAGATGTTTGTCAGTGGTTGGTGTCGATTTAAACCGACACTAAGTGCAAGTTATTTCGACGCCCGTGTTTTTTATTTCGACGTCAGTTAGTGAATGTCGGTTTTAACCGACGCCAACTTAGTACCCATATTAAACCCCTTGTTTCCCCATTTCATCCGTGCTCTCATTTCTTCCCAAATTCCTTTCTCCCCTTCTCCTTCACAATTTCATTTTTACTTCCATTTCTTCTCCTTTTTCAGTTTATGTGCTTCCCCTCCAGAAGTTGTTGCTATGGATTATCATTTTGAAGATGAACATGCTGACGAGGAAGAAGTTGAAGGTGGTCCATTTTTAATTTATTATGGTTATTATTTTTTGTTGTTGGTTTTGTATTGTAGCTACTATGATATCTTCATTGAAAAATGATTTTTGTTCCTTGCTATTTATAAGGAACAACTCATGGACGTCGAGGACCTTCAATACCCAATTGGAAGGAACATTGTTGTTCTTTTGGTGCTTCTGGGAAATGCATTAGTGAAAATTCTAGTGCTTTTTCAAAGCATGTAGCGGCAGAGGTTAGAGATTGTAGAACAATGTTATTGGTGAGTGATTGGTGTAAGATCAAGGAAGATGGCAGGGAAGCTTTTTGGAATAGAATAAAGGTATAATTTTTTTTTTGTTACTTGAAAAGAGTAGAATAAGTCAATATTTATAGTAATTGTTAATTTGTTTGAATTTTATGATGTGTGTAGGAAACTATTATTTTTTAAGAAGAAGATATTCCGAAAATGCTAATGATCCGTCATATGACACTTCATATTGCGGAGCATGCACATAAAGAATATATAAATAAATTTAAAAAAAAATTTATACTGATAAACCAGTTGAGGAGCAACGGAAGCCTCCTTCTAATGTGGATCCACAACAGTGGGCTGAATTGGTGACACATTGGAATAAGGAAAAAGCAAAGGTAAATGTTTATAAATTTTTTTTCTTCAGTAGATTGCTTCAAAGAATTTGGTGGCATAAAAATTTGTTTAATAAATTTGTTTTTTTTTTCTTTAGGAGATTGCCTCAAAATAAGCATAATCGACGATTGAAAACAATGAATCACACAATGGGTGCAAAATCTTATGCCAGAATACGGGCAGAACTTGTAAGGGTTGTACATTTTGAAGAATTGTAGATAATGTTAAATTTAGTATACAATTGGTAGAAATTTATTTTTAGTTTGATGGTTGCTGAAAATTGTTTTTTTTTAATTGACTTCTAATTATAGTGGAAAAAGCATGGGAAGGAGGCGGATCCTGTTTCGTTTTTTCGTTACTGTCATACTCGGAAGGATAACTCTTGGATTGATGAAACATCTGAGCTTACTGGGGTAATTGTTTTTTTTTTTTTTGTGGGAGTATATTATTGTTATTATCTGCAGTTGAATTTTTATTGCTAGGCAACTACGGAGGGGCATATTCAAACTATGATTGAGTCTAGACAAGAGGATAGTGATGACCTTAGGACCCGGGTTTATGTAGAGACTATGGGTCCTGAGCGTCATAATAGAGTATGAGGGTATGGACATGGTGTGACTTCGGATATGGTGTCGTATGCATCTTCTTCAGCTTCTAGTTCTAATTCTTCCAGAAGATCATCTAGGAGTTCCGTGGCAGTTTTGTTGACTGAGAATAATGAATTGAGAAGGAAGGAAAAAGTTAATGCTAAACGAGTGGTAGACCTAGAGGTTAAGCTTGAAGAAACACGCAGCCAGCAACAAGTAAACAATTAGTTGTTTGCGGCGTTTTTGCAAAAATTTCAACCGCCACCACCCTATAGCCCGGGAACCCAACAGTCAGGCCAATGTCAGCCTCCTCCATATTCATGCCCATAAGAAACCCAACAGTCAGCCCAAAGTCAGCCTTCTGCCGCACTTGTATATCCATATACAGGTTATTATCAGCAACCTCCTTCACATCCGATGTATCCGTGATCGGATCATATTTATATATATTTTTACTTCGAATTCACTCGTCTTTTCTTAGTTAGTTCCTTATATTTTTGAGCTATTTACGTTATTTTTATGTTTATAGGATTTGTTATGCAAAGAAAATAAAAATAGCACAAATGAGTTTTAAATAATAAACAGAAAGAATATTGGTTTTATTTTTGGATTGGGTTTTATTTTGGTTTATTTTGGTTTATTTTATATGCATTGAATTGATTGTTTCATAGAATATTGGTTGTGGATTTGTTACTTGAATTTGTTCTTAATTCCCAACTGCTACTAATTTAGAGTTTATGATACAAATTAGTTTTGTATTATTTTGTCAAGGAAGAATCCAAGGACAGCAAGAGGAATAAAATAAAGAAAGGGGATCCAAGAAAAAAGGAAAGACAGCGAGAATCCAAGGAGAGACTTGCGGAGCGCCAGGCATGAAAGCAGGCGGGACAGCTAAGGAAAGAAAAGGCTGTCTTGCAGCCTTGAGAAACAAAAGAAGAATATAGAGAAAGCTGCCTTTGCAGCGTGCAGAAAAGGAGAAGATGCGGGGAGTGTGAAGCATGGAAGAAAAATAATAGAAGAGAATCAAAGAGCTGCTTTTGGCAGCTAGAGAAAGTGACACGGGAGAGAGTAGCAGGTGAAAAGGAGAGGACAGTGCGCCAGGGAGCAGGTGAGAGGACAGCAGTGGGCTGTCTTGGCAGCCCAGAGGAGTGACACGGAGGCAGAAAACGTGAGCTGGAGAAGGGGTCAGTAGGAGAATAAAATGAGAAGTGGGAGGCTGCTTTGGAGGAGGGAGAACGGACAGGACGCTGCCTTTGGCAGCGTGAGAGCAGCGTAAGACACGGGGAATTGGAAAGAGGGCAAGTCAGGGACTTGCTAGGGGTAGAAATAAGCACAGGGAAGAAGAGGAGCACAGAGGCAGAGGGCTTCACTCCGTTCTTATTGGTGTTATCTTCTCAAACTCATGATTTACGTTTGGTTTAATTTGTTAATAATGTGTAACTAATTTATTTTGGCTAGAGGTTAATTCGAAACCATGAATATATTTGTAATATGAATTGATTACCTTCAGTTGTGATTTCTGAGTTGTGATTTAATTTGCTTAACTGCTTGATTGATAACTTATGTTTGTATGTCGATTAAGGATGCATACTTAATTTACATGCATGAATTTGATGCTAGAATATAAGTGAATTTCACCTAATCGTTATGAACTTATATTCACAAGTAGTGAAGGTTGTTATCCACAATCGTGTTAAGTGAATTCTTGGCAAGAGTATCATGTTTTTCATAGTTACGAATGCCTCGTCAATGCTTATAGTTTTCACAAAGTTTAATTATCTTTGATTGTATCTCTATTGTGCTTTTCACGTAGGGGACTTTTGAAGAATGTTTTGAATTGTTGTATGCGTTTTCCCGTCCAATTCAATAACTTAAGGAAAACTTGAAGATTAAAAAAGTGATGTTCACGGTTAATCTGAAGTGTTGAGTTTCACAACTTATTGAAAGAACAACTGAAAATCAATTTAGGTTGCATATATGTCATGTGTGGAGAAGAACCCTCTAGCTAATCCATCACCTATCCTTTCACCTTAATTTCATGTTTTTGTCAATTCTGTAATTTATTTAAGTTTAATTTACTTCTCGTCAAAACCAAAACCCCCCCCCCCATTATGAAATTATATTATTTAGTTAGTTTTCATTGTTGTTAGTCTTTTAATTCAATTTCCGTCCATTTCAGTTCCTAGTGTCTAATTTGATTGTTTTCATTATTTTGAGTCATTCTAAGTGTGTTTCGAGTTATTAGAGTTTTTAGCCTAGTTTTGTGTCCTTGAGTCTTGTTTAATATTTTTAAATTAATTTAGAATAGATTAGCAATCCCTCCTAATCCCCGGCCTAGAACGATACCCTACTTACATCTAAACTACAATTGTCAAAAAGAGAGTTTAATTTGTGTGTCAAGTAATTTTCGCATCAATCCGACACAGCCAATGCCATACATGCAGCAGCCACCCATGCCATACATGCAGCAGCTGCCATATGAAATGCTTGTATATCGACCTGAGATGCCTTCTTTTGATGATGTTCCAATTTGAGGGTTTTCTGGGATGCTCGATGGTGCTCCTTTAGATGTTGGCATGGGGATGGTTTTTGGATCACAAGGAGGATCTGAAGAAGGATCCAAGAAAGGAATTGGCTCACATTCGGGTATGTATGACACTTGTTATTCGCTTTCTTGTCGGATATGTATGACACTTGTGCTAGCATTTATAGTCTATTTCTTTTTTTTTGTATGTTGAATTTGTAATGTCAGATTTAATGTTTGTTATGACGGATAAGTTTTTGTATGTTATGTGCAATATAAAATATTTGTTATGAGTTTTTGTTAATGGTAGCCTTGGTTTATAAATGAAATAGTTGAAATTATTTTCCTATAATTTGGTGTATTTGTTATTAACTGAAAATTGAGGGAGAACGTCAATTTTTATTATTTTTAATATATGTGGTGTCGCTTTATGGACGACAGTACCTAGAGTATTTTATTTATTTATTTTACATGATGTCGGTTTGGACCGACAGTAAGTGTCATTTTTAATTATTTATTTATTAGGTAATGTCGGTTTTAACCGACATGATGTCCTATTTTAATGTCGCTTAAAAGCTACATAAGACTCTATGTCTCTTTTAAGCGACGCTAATGTTTATTTTATTTTATATTACATGTCTTCTTGGTGGCAGATTAAGGGGGTCTAAGCGACGTCATTACCTTTTTGTGACGGTAGTATTAGTGTCGGTTACTATATCCGACATTGCACGATTTAATGTTGGATTTTTGCCAAATATCCGACATTAACTGGTGTTTCTTGTCGGTTTTAAAGCACCAGTGATATCCCCTTTTGTAGTAGTGCCGAACAGTAACTTTACAGAGATGATCACACCTGTGACTGTGAGTCCCTTCAAATTGGAACTGATTGGCTCTGGAGGATCACGAGGGCCGGAACAGTGAAAGGATTTTAATGCCGTTCATAAGGCGCCGTTAAAACACTACCAGTTTCATACTTCATACCGTCTTTCCAACGCCATCGTTGATCATGGTGGCGTTTAGCAAACGTCAATGAAATTCAATTAATGCCATCGAAGCTAAATTCTATGACGTCATGGGTCTTTATTTTCATTTCCCGCTTTCTTTCTTGCAAAAATAAAAGTCTCAAAAAAAACGAAATCCTTTGTTCCCTCTCTGAGCTCCGAGCCTCCGACGCCCGATTCTCTCTCTCTAACCTCTAACTGCTACTCTCTCTCTCTCTCTCTCTCTCTCTCTCTCTCTCTCTCTCTCTCTCTCTCCAAAGGTCCCTCACGCCATTTCTCTTTCGCTCAATACCTCTACTGGATTTTGGGTTGAGTTTCTTTTCATTCTCTTCAACCGACTCTTAAATTTTCTGCTGGTGTTTGGTTTTCTGCTGGTCAAAGAAACAGATATTGAGGATTCATCTTATTTATCATCAAATCTTTGGGATGCTGCAAGTATTTGGCCTTTGCTTATAAGGACTATGAGCAAAATGTCTGAATTGAAATTGTTTAGGGAAAAAAAAAATTATTACCCGAATTTCCATCTATTTTTTGATATTTTTAGGTCAGATTTAGTGGTTTGTTTTTATCTTTTGCTAGATTGGTACTTATTGATTCACTAGTGTTCATAGCTTCACTTCACCTGTGCAGAAGATCGTTATTGGTTTTAGTTCTGCAGTGCAAGAGTTTCACTTGTTCAATGTAGTATAAAAACTTTTGTTTCCAGGTTGGATATGTCAGAGGTAAGCTGATCAATTTGTTCTAACTTTCATTTGACACATACACATACACACACATATTGTATAGTCTTTGAATCAATGGAAAAAGAAAGCTAACTGTGGTTTGTGGGAAGCAAATAACTGTTTGAATCAAGAGAAGTTTGAGGAAATATATGCTTAGTTCCTAATGAATTATTATTTTCATTAGCCCAGGGTAGAGGCCTTCGTTGTATACTTGTTTCATTTATTCCTATTCATCTTCTTTGACAACTAGTTTGAGTGCTTGACTTGTTGCCCGGCAGGGAGGTTCTAATTTTGGAAACACATTAGGCCAGCGAAGGTAATTAGCTTATCAAACAGTTATTGTCCTTCGTATATGAATCATCTTCCTCGTACTTGATTTCATGCTTATAGTGTGAAGCCAAGGAGTGATCGACGAGCAAAATTCAAACCCTATGAGAAAGAAAGCTGGTGACCGAAGTTAGCTTAGCCGAGTTTGGGCTTAAACATTGGTATGGGGTGCTTACAGTTTAGTTTCATCCCCGGTCTGCCAGGGCCTTCTGGTCGTGGTAGGCCTCAAGTTTCAAGCGCTCAATTCAAAAAACAAATATAACACAAAAAAGAACGGTTTTTTGTTCATTTCAAGTTAAGAGAAAAAAACTTGTCCATTAATGTTAAAAGAAAAGAAACTCTTACAACCATGTATAAAATGTTGGAATTTTTTGGATCGCAAGGAACATTCCATTCTAACGACACCGATACTGTTTTCAACTTTACCACCTGTCCAATCCGTCAGGCATGAAGTTTTACCACAAAAGACCTCGGTATTAGTTAGAGTGAGATAATCATATTTAAACCACTTGGTTTCCTTTCCCACCACAGATGTGGACTTTAACACTCTCCCTCATGTGTAATCTCATTTAGTGGATTCGAATTTCCACTAAGCTTTCTTTGCAAGTTTGGATGGTGTCCCAATCTACTCGTAGTTGGGTTAGAAGGATTTTTATTTTCATTGGAAATTTAGGCAGTTGAACCCCGCTTCTTGGTTTCGTATCATTGCTTCTGTTGCCCAGATGAAAAATGGGTCTCCAGAGAAAAATAAATTCATAAAAGGTAAAAGAAAGGCATCTTTAGAAGTTTAGTAAATAAATTGAGTGTTCAGAAAAACAAATGCGTCCAAACACAAAACTTGAATGTACACAAAATCATTCCACTAAAAAATACAGACTAATCAAAATATTAAAACCAAGCGAATACAGTCTGATTAATGAGGGTTCTAGTATCCAAATCATTAATGGGCCATGCATCACTCTGTCATATGCATGCAGCGAACTAACTTGTCATTGCCAACAAACAAGCAGCAGTTAAAATATTGGAGGCACAATTAAATGTGAAGGCCATCTGCATGAGGGTCTACAAGAATGACGGTGACAAATGCATGCGATCAATTTGACCATTCACCAAATGAACCTCAATGAATGGCCATAGCCTCTTTGACTTTGTGACTTAGCAACTACTATAGAGGTTTGTCACTTATCACCTAACACACTAGCAATGATCGGTCGATTACATAGCGGTCCCAATGCAAATTGAGGCCTAACACGAAAATGCAACGATCTCTTCTTAATATATACATATACATATATATATATATATATATGTATGTATGTATGTATGTATTTTAATAACGAAAAAAAAATTTACATCGTCTTGTTAGCATCTTACATACTTTTGTAATAATAAAGAAGGATGTATGAGAAGATAAAAATGATGTGTCAAAATCACTTCCCTTTTAATAAACCAATGTAAATAGAAAACTTTTCAGTTCAATCTACCAATCATCCACTATGAATTTGACGCGCATCAAGATGTAGGAGAATAAATCTTTGGTTTTTCTTTTCTTTCTTATTTGTCAAGAACCACGATGAATGATAAATTTTTTGAGATACATATAACATAAGTGTGTGAAAAAAATATAAGGTCTGATTCAAATTAAGGACAAAACAAAATGCCTTCTTCGTTCTTTCTCTAGGCTCACATGCATGTAGATAATTTCTAACCATTGATGTACGTGAGGGCTTCATAATCAACAAACAAGGGTTAGATTTCAATCATGCGCGCGGTGTCTGACGCTAGAAGATTCAAAACATCACTGGATCCGAATCGATCAATCAAATCCTCTTTGAGTTAGTTGTAGAATGTACATCATCTTAATGTTGATATATAGTGGTGGTACCCACATATACCATGCTACAAAATTGTGAAGCAAATCTAAGAAGCATGCGCACCACACAGCTTTAGCAGGCTAGCTGGCTCATTCAGTTTTTTTTATTTTATTTTATTTTTTTAAATTGTGAAGCAAAATCTATGAGGCATGCGCACCACACAGCTTTAGCAGGCTAGCTGGCCCATTCAGTTTTTTTTTTTTTTTTTTTTTTTTTTTCACCAAACTAGATAATTTTTTATGTTTAAACAAACTAATAATAAACCTAGTAAATAATATGGAAAGCCCAAAAGACAATCCAAATATAAGCATGGTTCAAATGGAAATGTACAATAGATGGTCCTTAAAAGAGCAACCTCACAACAACAAAAAATTCTAATATGAAAGACTGCTACTTCAACCACACCAGTTGCACTGTCATCACAAATCTGCCACCACCACCAAGAAGAAGAAACCACAAACAAACTATGGATGAACGGAAATTGGGGTGAGCGAGCCACCCGTGCAAAAAATGCTCCCATAATCTTAAATTGACACACCCCGACCCGGAATGTCCACTTGGACTTTGAAATCGAGTTGTGTTGGCCGACACCTGGAAGGTGACGAAGCCATGAAGTGTAGTGTGGTGGAATATGTAAATAAATTTCAACCTAAAAGTGCCTAAATATAAGAGTGTACTATGAGTGAGAATGAACCCATTTCACACGTGATGTCAAAGCATAAGTACAGTACAGTAAGATAGAGTGAGAATTATACCATCGAAGGTAATCGTCTACACTAAGATTTGTCAAGAATCATCGTCGATAAGAAAGCTCAGCTACTAAAAGCTGGAGGGGCAAAAAACAACGGTGAGTGAGCCTGAAAATAAAGTTTTAATAAAAACCCTTGAAAACGTTATAACCCCTCGCCGTAAAACATGTATAGTTTCCAAGGTATACATACTACATATAGTATGAAAATACTCACTGTAGCCTGCAAAATATCAAGATATCAATACAGCACAATAATTCATATATAAGTGCATGACGTCAGTAATCGTATACTCTCGTATAAGCAAACATATCAACCAAGTGCTCATCGACACATGTTGACACACGAGTTCATGCAGAGTTATTCTGACATGAACATGACTGGGTGTAATAATGATATATGCTCTAGTGCTACAATCACGTGAAGACTGGCGTCATTCATGGTTACATATGAGTCGGAGTTGCCTATTGCAACTTGTACGACATGATTGGCACCTACTTGGATCCAAGGTGAGTGTACGATGCGAATGTGAACATACATATGAAAGATTGGCCCTGCCCCTGGGTAACCATTAACACTGGTGCAGCAAATGATGAGCATAAAACATAAATATAGTCATGCCATAGTGGTTCGATAGTTCTAATCAACATAATATCATTCATAACTGTAGGAATAATCATGCATCAATAAACATACGCATACCTATGCATCCCGTAGGATTTATGATCACTTCGTAATTTTCCATTATTTCGCTAATTCTTATGAGCATTAGTCTAAGCTAGGCATATGTAGTAAATTCTTTTTCAATGTATAAATGGAAACTAACAAATATGTATATCCTATATAAAAGAAAAGACCCACTCACCTGAAGTCCGCACTACAACTCCCTAGCACGAATATCAAGGCATCACGAACGATCGTCGCCTAGAACAATTATCAAATCACGTCTCTGAATTCTTATCGATAGAACATCTAACTTACATAAAACACATCCTCAAGGATGTTCTAGAATGATTTGTAACCCATTGACCAAGAGTCAATCGTCGGTCAAGGGTCGACGGTAGGGTCCACAACCCTACGTAACACGATCTGGAAGATCCGCACCTCAACTTCCTAAGAGTTTTAATAAGCTTCTAGAACAATGTCCTAAAGTTTCAGAACGATCAAACGGTCGAATATCTGCCAATCGCTAAAATTAAGTGACGGCCGATGTTTAGATTTACAAACTTAGAAAACTCATCCGAGAAGATTCATATGTCAGATTCCCGATCCGTTAGTTCCTAATATCCTTAAATATTATGTACTATTACTCATTAAAGTTTGGTGACGATCCAGTGGTCGGATCGTCAAATCATATAATAACTAAGTGGCTGCCCTTAAAGGAAATATAACCAAACAACCAAATTCCGTCAATCGGATGTCTAATATGGAATTGGGGCACCCATTTTAGCCTAGGGAGGTCAAGTGGTGTCTCTACCCACGCGCTCCCGCACGTGGCCCCGACTCACCGGAAAATTCAACTATTTTAAAAAATTCTCAAAATTTACAGCAATGAAGATTTCAATGAGTATAGCAAGTTTTACACCTGTGGACAAGTCCAATTTGGCTGGGAAAAGCCTCAAATCACCACGAACTTGCCGGAACCCTAGAAATATATGCACTTCAATTCGTCTTCTCTAGTGTTCCACCGCCTCCAAACTTGTTTAGGGTTTGTTCTTGGCCTCAAGAGGATTCCAAAGGTGGTGATGATCGAAGAGAAATGCTTCAAAAATGGTGGATCGCCAACAAAGTTCCCTCGCACCCACCGGTGCAGTTCTCATGAAATTGAAACTAATGTCTTCGATTTTTTGCTGGAATATGGATGAGAGATTGATGCTAAGTTGTTTCCAAGTGGTCCCATGCCGTGAATCACCAGAGAAACGCTGGAGATGGTGTCAGAAATTGATGTAGAACCCGAATATTAAATCGGGTCACGCAGGTCAAACGGGTCGGGGAAGGTTTTGGCTGCCTTTCCTCTTTCCTCATTTCCTTTCTTTCTTCTCCTATTTGTCTTCTCCCTTTCTCTTCCTCTCTCCTCTTCCTTTTTTCTCCTAGTTCTCATTGGTCAGTCCTTCTCTCTTCTCCCCCGATTGGGCAGCTATACCCTCTCCTTCCTCCTCTGTTAAAGTTTAGTGACGATCTAGTGGTCAGATCGTCGAATCATATAATAACCAAGTGGCGGCCCTTAACGGAAATATAACCCAACAACATAATTTCGTCAATTGGAAATTGGGGAACCCATTTTAGCCTAGGGAGGTCAAGTGGTGTCTCTGCCCATGTGTTGCCGGCCGGCCGGCCCAACTAGTCGGAAAATTCAACTATTTTAAAAAATTCTCTAATTTTGCAGGAATGAAAATCTCAATGAGTAGAGCAAGTTTTATACCTGTGGCCAAGGTCAATTTGGTCGGGAAAAACCTCAAATCGCCACGAACTCGCCGGAACCCTAGAAATAGGTGGACTTCAATTCGTCTTTTCCGGGGTTCCGCCACCCCCAAACTTGTTTAGGGTTTGTTCCTAGCCTCAAGAGGATTCCAAATGTGGTGATGATCGAAGAGAAACGCTTCAGAAATGGTGGATCGCCAACAAAGTTCCCTCACACCCACCGGTGCGGTTATCATGAAATCGGAACTAATGTCTTCGATTTTTGGGTGAATATGGAGGAGAGATTGAAGCTAAGTTGTTTCCAAGTGGTTCCGCACCGTGAATCATTGGATAAACGCCGGAGATGGCGTTAGAAATTGATGTGGAACCCGGATAATCAACTGGGTCAAACGGGTTGGGGAAGGTTTTGGCTGCCTTTCCCCATCCCTCCTATCCCTTCTTTCTCTCTTCTCCTATTGGTACACTCATTTTCTCTTCCTCTCTCATTTTCCTTCTTTCTCCTGGTTCACATTGGTCAGTCGCCCTCTCTTTTCCCCTAATTGGGCAGCTCTGCCCTCTCTTTCCTCCTCTATTTCTCCTAATCTCCAATTCGTTCTTCCTTTTTTCCTCATTTCTCACAAAATAATCTTAAAATAATAATATAATAATTAGGAGAAATATATAAAATAATAAATAGTAATCTTTACAAAAGTACTTTTCGGATTCGTAGTTTCGTAAAACCCCTATCGTAACTTCGGTTTCGATTCAAGTTACGCTTACACAATCATCCCGTCGAGAACTTTGAGAGTACAGTAAAATAGTAACTTGCACGTGTCACTAAATGACGGTCAATGAAAATCAACAATCTCACCAGTAGGGCATTTTCGTCAATTCACTATTTTAAAAATTAATAAAATTGTAAAATTGGGGACAGGTTATCACATAAATAGAGCTAATAGCACTGTAGCAACTATCCAACACCAAAATGTCCCGCCAAAGAGAGACACCCGATGGGCCGAGTAGAGGTTGGCGATGAAAGACAAGAAATATATGAGGAAGAGAGGGACATAAAAGTCATGATCCGTGACAACAGAGAAGTTGAGATAAAAGCCTAAAGAACACTAGAAATTAAGGTCCAAAATGAAATAGAAATGCAGAGGCAAAAGAAATAGAAAGAAGTAGATGTGATTAGCAAGTAAGAGGAGTTGCCACCAACCCCACCCAAAAGTAGGAGAGATTTTTTAGTGTGACTGGTATACGGGGTGGTACACCACATGTCACTATACAAATTGTGGGATATGTGTGTTAAAAAGTTAATAACTTAAAAAATAAAATTTCCCATGACTTATATAAAAACACGTTGTGTACCATCCATATCCCCGTCACAATAAAAAATTTCTCCAAAAGTAGGAGTCAGCAGCTAAAGGGGGGTTAGGGTTTTTTATGGCTTTCAGAGAGAGAGAGAGAGAGAGTAACACCCAACTTGGGCCTGATTTTAGATGGAATCTAGCAGATGAAATCTCACTCAACCCTTTCTATTTTCTCATTTCTCTCTATCTGCATCAACTTAGGCACTTCAAGACGCTGGTTCTTTAGCTGGCTCGTCCAGCTATAACTATCATAACTCTACCACTCATAAAAATAGTATTAATTTCATTCATGTCGTAGAGAATAATGCCAGTCGACAAGACAATAAGCATTAATGTGGATTAATAATGATTAAGACAACAAACTTAACCCATCATAAGCCGTAATGAATCATTGATTATTCAACCAACAAAATCCTAAAACCAACTTTAAGTTGATCCACATTTTAGGTTTATAGACCCAAATTTGGGCCAATATCTGTTCAATGTCCATTTTCTAAGATAGTGCTCAGCCTAATATGATCTGAAAGCGGGCATAATATAATCATCTATGGCAAACTTTGTAGCCTAATTTAGTTTCCCAGTTTTGAATGCTGATTTGGTTAACCTTAATTAACAAGGAATTAGCTTAATTAAGTTTGGAAAATGGACCTCTTCCTACTAATTAAGATAAATATTTGCATCAGAGTTGGCGAGCAGATCACATTAAATTGATTTTGCAAACATTCCATGAAAGAGTCATCAGACAGAAAGAATCTAGAAAATTAGAAATGATGGATAGAAGACATATATTTGAGAAATAATGCTTCGTTGGCTCAATGGTTCCCGTCCATCCATATGAGTTTTCAGTTCATTGGACTCTCAATAATTTGCTACTGTGGGTCACTGGGATTAATTAGAAAGGAATGTCTATCCCCTTGCGCACGAGGGGTTCTGGTTTTAGGGTTGGATCCAACTGGTCTTCATAAATGTATGGGTCACTCAAATATCATTGTCATATTTTTGTTTTCCTTAAGTTATAGTTAGGTTTGGTCCAAAATTTAAGAGATAGTCTAAATGTAGGTTTGGTCACTCAAATATGGCCCATATTCACATTATTTTTTATGCAATCATATTGAGAATAGGACTGAGTTAAACCTCACATTGAGTCAGTAACAATTCGATATCAAATTCGTCATTCATTTAATAAAGAAATTTTTCAGTGTATCGGAGTACATTAAGTGTAATAATACAATTGAAACTTGAAGAAAAAAAAAATCAACCAATTAAATTATTATGCTTGAGGTACCGGTCGTATCCCGGCACACTAAAAAAATTTCTCGTTTCAACACCAAAATACTTTGTTATATAATTAAGATGGTAATGCGATATATGTAACCATGCAGATTACACCCCCTCGACTCCTCTTCGACTTACATAAAATAAGGTTATGCATTGCCAGCATGCACAAGAAAGAAACTAGTCAGGTGGGTGGGAGTGGGACTGTATAGGAAGGAAGAAAACAAAAAACACAGGAACTCCATTTTTGACTAGGTTAGGGGTCCACCAAAGAAAATTAAGACAGCTTGGAAGGACATTTTGGGTATCTCCACGTCCATGCACGCCGAAAGTGATGGCGAGGGAGGCTACCTTCACTGGTTAATGGAATCCTTAAAAAACGACGACACAATCGAATCCAGTCAAGGCCGTCTGACTCAGTTTCCAGCCACCGTCAATTATTTTACCATTTTCGGAAGCGAAATATGTTAAAATTTCACTATAAAACTAAATGAGAATATAAGAACTAAGCTTATTTTTTGTAAATGGACTGAAAGACATATGTGGGCCCATTTTTATTTTTCTCAACACATTCTCTTATTTGTGATAAAATTATCAAGTCTAAGACGTGAATAATACAAATTAAATGACATAAAACACTTATAGCCGTTGGACTTTACACGTTCGCCAACATGTTCTAATACAATGAAGTTTGAGGTTCCATAACAAAAATCATCAGCAATATGAAAAGTATAGTCCAAGTCCTTATAAGCACAAACAACGCTTATTCTTTTTTTATTGTTAAATTTACTATCGAAGATTTTGAACGCTCAACTTTACCCTTACCCATCATCCTACACCCACCTAACCTAATGGCTTGGCTAACCTTAGTAATATCTTCTCCTTCCATAATTCTTTCCACTCTATTTTGTTTTTCCTTAAGGTGCAAAACAAATAATTCGTTTTCAACACACTTAGAAATTAATTATTCCAAGGGAAAAGTTTGAAATTACTGACAAGCATTGCAACCTCTTCTTATTAGTCGATGTACGTTTAGGATAGGGATGTTACTATTGACGTGTCCCGGAGCTGTTTTTGGCTGCAATTCATTGTCTTCTGTATTACCTTCGAGACAAAGTAGGAATATACTTTCACATTATTTAGTAAGTTATGTTAAATTTGTGAGCGGTCTATCCCATGCACGTTGGGATGTAAGTTGGGTTTTTGGGAAAATGCTAATTCCATGAGCCTTTTTTCAACTAAAGAAGTTTAGGCAACTCTTATTTTGGTGACGTCGTCTGTAACACTTAATAAAAAGAGGTGTCTGAAATTACTGTCCACCTTAATTTATTATAGATTTTTTTCAGTGTGCTGGGAACACGACTCGGTACGTCAAATATAATGATATAATTGGTTGGAAATTTAAAATAAAAATTCAACTAATTGTATTATGATACTTGGTGTACCGAATCAAGTTCCCGACACACTAAAAAATTTATCTATTTATTAGGAGTGCTTCGCATAATAGTAAAGGTAACATGTATAGAAACTTAGAGTTCTTGAGAGAGAGAAGAGAGAGAATTTTCTTAGAGATGAAGAAAACAATATTTTCTCATTAATTGATAACTGAATAATACAATGACATATATATAGCCTTTGGCTGTTGATTGTCAACTAACTAAGACTAATTACATTTGTAACAAACTTATAACAACTAATAACAAACTATAGTCATGATGTGGCATCTTCATCTTTACACCCCCTCAAGCTAAACTTGGAAGAATCAAAGGTTCCAAGAGAAAGCTTGGACTGCAGAAACAGAAATCGATTTTTAGACAAGGATTTGGTATGAATATCTGCAATTTGATCCTGGCTACAAACATACTGAACTGCAACCAAGTTTGCAAGAACTAACTCACGGATATAATGATAATCAATCTCTACATGCTTAGTTTGAGCATGAAATATGGGATTTGATGCAAGTGAGATTGTTGAGATATTATCACACCAGAGAGCATGAATGAAAACCAAAGTCTTTGAGCACTTTGCATATCCAAGTAACCTCGACAACAGTGTGAGCCAAGGACCTATACTTTGCTTCAGTTGATGAACGAGCCACGGTGGATTGCTGCTTAGCACTCCAGCTAATTAAATTGGTTCCCATAAAAACACAAGAACCACTTGTAGACCTTCAATTGGTTCCCAGAAAAACACAAGAACCACTTGTAGACCTTCTATCATAAGGACAACCAGCCCAGTCTGCATCAAAGTAGGCTGACAAGTGCATAGAACCTTTCTTAAGCCAGAGGCCATGAGCAATTGTACCTTTGAGAAATCTTAGTATGCGTTTAGCTGCTTGCATATGAATGACAATAGGTGCATGCATGAATTGACAGACCTAGTTCACTACAAAGGAAATATCAAGCCTTATCCAAGTTAAGTATTGGAGAGCACCCACAAGAGATCTGTATTTAGTTGGTTTATCAAGTAATTCACCATTGTGATCTAACTTGGTAGAATTGAGAAGAATACAACATGGTTTAGCTCCAGCCATGTTTGTTTTCTGTAACAAATCAAACAGGTACTTGCTTTGATGAAGAAACAAAGCATCAGTGGTTCTTTGGACTTATAAACCCAGAAAGTAGTGCAGTGGCCCGATATCTTTGACATGAAATAGAGTACTTAATTTCTCTATAAACTGCTTGCAGATATTAATATCAGGTCCATTAACTAGAATATCATCAACATAGACTAGTATTATAACTAGAGTTGGAGCTTTAAGTACAAACAAAGATGCATTAGATGAAGATTGACTAAATCCCAAAGATTTGAGAGCTTGAAACAACTTGTCAAACCAAGCTCTTGGAGCTTGTTTAAGCCCATAGAAAGACTTTCTGAGCTTGTAGACATGATGTGGCTCGGTGGGATCTTGAAAACCAAGAGGTTGTGTCATGAAAACATCTTCCTTTAAGTCACCATGCAGAAATGCATTACTTATGTCCAGTTGATTGAGAAACCAGTTAAATTGGACAGTAAATGATAACAAAAGCCTAATAGTGACAAGCTTTGCAACTGGACTAAAGGTTTCTTGATAGTCAAGACCTTCATTTTGATGAAAACCCTTAGCAACAAGTCTTGCTTTATATCTCTCAATAAATCCATCATGATTCTTTTTAATTCTAAAGACCCACTTGCAACCAACTACATTTTGTGAGGGTGAGGAATGAACAAGGTTCCAAGTACCAATAGACAATAGGGCATTGCATTCATTTTGCATTGCCAATCTCCAATTTTCAAATTTAGAAGCTTGAAGATAAGTATGAGGAATGATATATGTAGAAAAAGAAAGGGGATGCCTGGTGGCAGTGAAGACTTTAGGTTTGTAAATGCCATTTTTGGATCTGGTAATCATAGAATGAACATTTGGTGCAGATTGAGAAAAATGCACAAGCACAGTTTGGGAAGATGAGTTTTGTTGAGGTTGCACAGTTTGGGAGGATGATCTTTGTTGTATAGAGGAGTCAGAATGCATAGACACATTAGGCATAGATATAGACATAGGTACATTAGGCATAGATGTAAAGGGCAGAGGAAAGTGAAGATCAATAGGGGATGACAGAGATGTGGAGTGATCAACAGATGCTGAAATAGGCTTAACATCTTCAAAAGGAAATGTAACTTCATCAAATTTAACATGTCGTGAGATATAAACCCTATTGGTGTCTAAATCCAAACATCTATAACCTTTGTGTTGTAAGTTATAGCCCAAGAAAGCACAGCTTTTGCTTTTCCCATCAAACTTAGCAGAAATATATGGTTTTAACCATGGATATCAACTGCAACCAAAGACCTTAAGCTTGGAGTAATCTGGATACTTATGAAACAACAACTCCCAAGGTGATTTAGTATTGCCAGATATAGCTAGCCTATTAATGAGATAAAGGGCAATGGTAAAAGCTTCAACCCAATAGTGATATGGGACACTGGATTCAACTAACAAAGTCCTAGTTGTCTCAACAAGGTGCCTGTGTTTCCTCTCAACACAACCATTTTGTTCTGGTGTATGTGTGGACAACTGAGTTAATGCACAATGCCATAAGTATGAAGAAATGATTTAAACAGTAAGCTTGTAAATTCACCCCCTGAGCCCGAACGCAAGATCTTGATTTTATTGCCAACAAGATTCTCAACATAAGCTTTGAACATTACAAAGGTAGAATACACATCTGATTTAGCCTTCAAAGAAAAACACCAGCTATATTTGCTAAAATCATCAACTATGAGAAAGTAATACCTAAAACCACTTACAGAAGTGATAGGGGTTGGTCCCTACAAATCACAGTGTAAGAGTTCAAGAGACTGAGATGTTGATGTAGTTGATGAACCAAATGGCAGTTTATGATTTTTAGCTATAGCACATTTGGAGCAAAAGAAATCAATAGATGTTGTACCTTGAATAGCAAGCTTATTACTAGATAATACTCTTCTGCCAAAATCGGAAACCGAACTGAAATTACTATTTGGTTTGGTTCGGTTTAATTTTCTGTCGGTTTGTGTTCGGTTTGGTTTTTTTTTTTTTTTTTCAATAGCAAAATAAATTCCTAAGAAAACAAAGCTTGCATCCATTTTGTAATACATCTTCTAGATTCAAAGTCCCATTTCAACGTAATCAATAAAATAAGCATTCCAAATTTCCAATAGAATCAAAGACAATGAAAATAAAAATTCAAAGTTCAATTACAATCAAGTCTTCCAAAGTCCAAAGTTAAATAAACATCAAAGTTTAACTGAGGGTACTAATGCGTTCACTAAGAAACAGAATTGGGTGTAATCTATAATTCTCAGATGTATGAATTTCTAAAAGTGAAGTCCTTGTGTCAAGTGAATGCAATGTATCTAATCTGATGAATTCTTGGGTGCAGATTCAAAGAGCTTACTGGTTCATGATATGTTTCAAATTGATTTTGTCTACTTACTGATATCCATTCTGCTCTCCTTGAATAACTATAAGTATGATAACAAGTTTAGGGTAGTGCTTCTATTTGCTTAACCTAGTTTTTCTCTTCCTTAAGGACTCCTGCAGACCTGCACATAGCAAACCAGTATTCACAATTTCACATCGGATGAAGTGTTCAGGAAGTTGTGTATTTTACCAACCCAAACACTTCCAAAAATTTCAGAGACAATGAAATGTGATCTGCATTAATATTCTAAACGTGATTTGTAAAACACATGGAAACCACAACCCATGGCTCCTATATCACAACTCAAAAATTTCAGAGACAATGAAAAGTGATATGCATCCATGTAAAACTCAGGTAAAGCTCATGAAAACCACAACCTGCGGCTCTAAAAGTGATCTACTTTTTTTCTTTCAAAGTGCTCCCAAACTAAACTGACCCAGAAAAATCTAAAATTACAATCTATTCAAAATTGAAAAATCTCAAATTCTCATGATCACACTACACATATAATATATTATTGCAGAAAGAAACCTAGAAAATCTACAGATTAATAGAAAATGCAAAGTATGAAGAGAGAGACTAACTTTTTGCTGTCGAGACTGACGACAAGAAGAAGAAAGAATGACGGCAAGGTCTGAGAGATAAGAGACTGATGGCGAGGTGTAAGAGATTGAGAGTGAGAAGGGTCGCGTCGTTGCGAGTCACCGCTAGGATTGAAGACTAAGATAGAGATGAGGCTCAAGGCCTCAGGCTGCGTGAAGGCTAAGGCTAGGGTTTCACGGGGTAAACGACGCCGTTTAGAATAGGATTATTAATTAATAAAATAATTACAAAACGACGTCGTTTTGAAGAACTTCGGTTTGGTTTAATAGATTCGGTTCTATTTTTTCTGCCTCGGTTCTGTTTTCGGTCTGATTTTTTTCGATTTTTTGTTTTTCCAACCCACCCCTAGTCCCAGTCGACTGTGCCAAAGTTTGGCCGAGCCTGTAACACTAACTAGAGCTTGAGAAAAGCTAGTAGATTGACCAGTGGAATGACAACTTTGTAAAGGGTAGAAACCATCTTTAACTGGACCCTGCAAAAGCGTCCTCCCCGTAGAACGATCCTTTAGAGCCATCAGAGTCAATAGTTAAGGCAAAATAGTTATCCTTAAGAAATTGATAGGCAGATAACAGATTATGTTTCATTTGAGGAGCATGAATGACATTGCTTAATTTAAAAGTAGCATTGGATGAATACAACGAAGAATAACCATTATGGTGTATAGAGAGACCTTTACCATCACTGATGTAAACTTTGTCCTCCCCAATGTAAGGAGTTGGTGAAGAAATGTTGGCAATGTCATTGGTAATGTGAGAGGTAGCCCCAGAATCCATAAGCCAAGATGGTGAGGGTTTAGAGCTATAATGAGCACACATTGCTACAAGCTTTGCAGGAGGAATCTTTCTAGAAATGTCAGGGTTCATACGATCAAAGCAATCAATGGCTTTATGACTTGTAGATCCACATATTTGACAAGTTACTGGATTTCCAGAAAAAGATGAATGTCAAAACCCTTGATTTTGACTGTGATTGAAGGAGGGGCCACGATAATTGCCTCTGTGACCACGATTGTTGTGGAAATGTCCAGTATTGTGATGTTGATTGCCCTGAGTAGTAGTCCTTCCACGATTAGAATTGGATCGAGAGAAATGTTGAGGTTGAGCAACATAAATTTAAGGCGGTGGAGTTGGAAGAAAAGGCGATTGAGATTGAACAAAAAACGCCTGAAAGGGTTTAGTGTTGGAAGAAGAAAGCTTCTTACGGCAAGACATTGAAAGCTCATTTGTAAGTAGAAGGCCATGTAACTCATCCAAAGATGTGGAAGAGATGTGTAACAGAATCAATGAATGATTCGAATTCATTAGGTAATCCAGCAAGAGTAACCACCATTAAATCACAATCAGAGATAAGTGCACCAGCAGCAGAGAGAGAATTTGAGATTTTCATTTGTAAGTAGAAGGCCATGTAACTCATCCAAAGATGTGGAAGAGATGTGTAACAGAATCAATGAATGATTCGAATTCATTAGGTAATCCAGCAAGAGTAACCACCATTAAATCACAATCAGAGATAAGTGCACCAGCAGCAAAGAGAGAATTTGAGATTTTTTTCAGTTGTTGAAGATAATCCGCCATAGATTGAATGCCTTTCTAAATTGCTTAAAGACGAGACTGAAGTTGGTGGAGCATCGGAGACACCACCGAAGTGCTGCTCAAGCTTGATCCAAAGATCTTGAGAAAAAGACACACCAACAATGAAAGGAATTACATCTTCCGAGAGTGTAGAATGGAGCCAAATCAAAAGATTATGATCCTTTCATATCAGATCTCGAAGGCTGGATTAATGGAGCGATCTGGAAGAAATGGCGGTGGACACGTCTCAGTGCCGTCAACAATGCCAAGAAGTTTGTAGCGCAGGAGAATTGGTGCAAACAGAGCACACCATGGAAGGTAGTTGGATCTCTTGAGCTTAATTGGAACCATGCTTTCGATGTTTTGATTGGTGAGAGAAGCATACGAATTCGACAAATTAGGGTTTGACGAAGGATTTAGGGTTGGATTATGAAGAGATTCATGAGGAGAAGAAGACTCAGATGGAGAAGCCTTTGCAATTAGAGACAAGAATTGCAAGAAGAGATCGAGAATCAGAGAAACGAAGCGGAAGAGAAGATCGAATTAGCCGTGAGGCAAAAGGCGAAGGATACCATATAGAAACTCAGAGTTCTTGAGAGAGAGAAGAGAGAAGAGAGAGTTTTCTTAGAGATGAAGAAAACAATATTTTCTCGTTAATTGATAACTAAATAATACAATCACATTTATATATTGACTGTCAACTAACTAAGACTAATTACATTTGTAACAAACTTATAACAACTAATAACAAACTATAGTCATGATGTGGCATCTTCATCTTTAACATGACAGTTCAAATACAGTAAAGATGTATAAATACTATGTCTAGTTTTATTTTGTGAAAAATGAATATATACTAGCTATATTTTTGTTTAGACCAAAAAAAAAAACATCTTCATACGAAGTTTCTGGTTCATCATGATGCAAAAATAAAACATGTCAGATTAGTTTGGAGTTATTAGAATGTGAAATTTAATTGAACATGTAGGTATGTATAACACAATTTCGAGCACAGAGATCTCAGAAAAAATAGAGAAAATTGTTCGATGATGATGCACAGGTAAAGTTACTTGAGCAACTTTTTAGTGTTCATCGGCAATTCTATAGCTAAAAAGAACTACAATCACCCCTTTCGTTTTAATGATAAAAATAAAATAAAGGGTAAAGTGAATATTACCATGATTGATTTTTTAATGTAAAATTTTGATTTTTCGTTAAAGTGAACAGTACCGGGAACTTTAACCTCATTAAAAAACATATTATCATTATCTAATAAGCCGGAAGGAGAATAATATCTCATTCTAAATAGTAAATACATCCATTGTTTTTGGAGCAATTCCTTACCATTGAATCATACATGTCATGAAAATAATCGTTCACCACAAATAGTATATTCTCAAGAAGGCTACTTACTTCTTTACTTGTAATGTATATCTTCTTATCTGTACGCTATGATTTGAATAAAAAAAATACAAACATGTTTACTTATAAGGAATGAATTTGTAAAAAATAATTAAGTGAGCATATCATTCTTATTTATGTGCTTAATAATAATTAAAAAGAAAAAAACAGGTACATGTTTTGATGAGTTAAGGAACTAATGATCATAAATTTTTAGTTGATGGATCATTACTCCAATTAAATTAAAGTTGAGATACTATTGCTACAATTTTCTCAAATAAATCACTAAAGCAGATAAAAATATATACAAATATAAAACTACGATGTATTTGTAAGAAGATAGACAATGACCAGTCACAAGTTAACAGGGATCTAAATATTTTTCTATTATTCTTAAACCATAGCCATGTAACTTTAGGCTCTTCGTTTCGCTATAAATAGTGGTCCAATAAAGCCATATTGTCATGCACCCAAATTAGAGAGCAAAAGCCAATAATATTCTCAGTTAATTCCGCTCCCCTCCTATCTCCCCTCTCTCTCTCTCTCTCTCTCTCTCTCTCTCTCTCTCTCTCTAACAATCTACCAAAAATGCAGAACAAGGCAATTGTTGAAGCTCTCTACAAGGCATTGGCACAGGGCAAAACAGACACAGTGGGAAAGCTTCTAGCCAGTGACCTAGAATGGTGGTTCCATGGCCCCCCAAAGAGCCAGCACATGATGCGCGTGCTCACAGGGAAGTCCAGCCACACTGACTTCAGGTTCGAGCCCAGAAGCATCACAGAGATTGGAGATGGTGTGATCATTGCCGAGGGATGGGAAGGGGCCAAGGCCTACTGGGTCCATGCGTGGACCCTTAAAGATGGGTTGATTACGCAGTTCAGGGAGTATTTTAACACGTGGCTGACTGTGAGGGATCTGAAGCTGGAGGGGTGGGAGAGCTTCACTGTGTGGGAGAGCATGCCGAATGACCTGTTCCACCGCTCCTTGCCAGCCCTATTGCTTGCTATTTAGAATTTTAATTAGAGGACTTGATGTTGTGAATTAGCAAGAAAAAAATATGGGATATGGAGAAAAATTAAATAAAGGGTGCTTGTGGTTTGGAGGTTTGAGTTCGAACAGTGCATGATTTGGATGTGTTAAAAAAATTTCAACTGTACTTTATCGGATGAAATGGAACAACTCATAAAAATGTTTTGGAAGATTTAACTTTCGTTCTTGATTAATGAAAACATCATTGGTAAAAAAAATTTCTAGTTTGTCATTAATAAATTCAAAATTTTACTTCTGAAAATGAAATGAATGCCTCTGATGAAATAATAATGATCCATATGATGGTGATTTCACATAAAAAGATATGCCTATTTGCTAAGATGCGTGACTCTAAAAAAATAGGTATTGTTTTATAGTGAAGAGATACGTCACTCCAATATTGAACTGGATATGATGAATGTATAAAGAGGTACAATCCTTGAATAGATGGTTACACTCTATAAGGATTACATCCATTCAACAAGAGTTACGTATATTGAATGGTAACATTTGGTTGTCTATAAATAGGTTTGTAGTCAAACCATTTCATTTTATCCCAACTCAATTGCCTGTTAGACTCTCGGAGAGAAATCTTCCAGTGTGATCCCCTTTATCCGACTCTCCCAACAAACTAATACGACCGAATTCTTAAGTTGTCATCCCATTTTAATTTTTCGAACATAAGCTTGGTTTAAGCACTTCAATTTCTTCAAAATGGAACCATTTATTTAATTGTTTGATGAATTGATGATGTCTTAGTTTGTACGATCTTTTTAATAATAAGAATGTCCTGTGTTGAGAATGAATCTCATATTGATGAGAGGAGGACTTTGTATGGGCTTATAAGTAAGTTAGGTTACTCCCTAAGTTGGGCTACTCCCCATATTGCTAATTGATTTATGGTGAAACCTCAACTTTCTTCATGACATCACATGTCATGTGTTGTCCACGTCTTAAGCTTAAAAATTGGTCACACGTGAGGGGACGTGTTGAGAATGAATCTCATATTGATGGGAAGAAGGACTTTGCATGAACTTATAAGTAAGTTGGGCATTACTCCTCATATCGCCAATTAATTTTATGATAGAACCTTAACTTTCTTCATCTTGCACCATAGGCTTGAACCTGAGTTTACTCCTCAGCAGCATCACGACCATTAATTAGTGGATTTTTCGAGTTGTCACCAAAATCATAGTGGTATTAGCTCTATGCATGCATATTTTGTGTGGTTAAAAAGAAATAAAGATGTAGTTCTCCTTTATTTACTGCAGTAAAAGCAAACATAGTAAAACTCCCATCTTTTTCACTTATTAGAAAAAGTCCGCCTCTCAAACTTTCTCTCCGAGGTGAGAGATTTTCTCTCCAAACTGAGTCATTCTCATTGTTTGTGTAAGATTTTTAAACCTATGTTTCTCCAGCGACACCAATCCTAGCTTCGGCTGGGGTCGGTTGTCGTGTCCTCTTCTCTCCCCTTTCCTTCTTCTCTCTTTGCTTTTACTGTTGTTTCTCCTTAAATCCAGTCTGCCCAACTCTTATATCCCTAAAGGTATTTCTCATCCCGGCTATCCCATGGTCCGATCTTCAGCCATGTTTCCTACTGAGATCGTGTGTAGAGTTTTGGAGTTTACTCTGGTTCGGGTGTTTCCAACACCACCACTTTCTCTTTGTTATCTGCTGGTTCCAGCTGTGTCACTTGTGGGTTTCCTCAAACTTCATACGGGTAGTTAGTTTCTCTCACTTTGTTGCCGACTATCCCCTGCTTATATGGTTGTGCTCGGGTAGCTTTTCGGGGTTGGAAATGGCTTCTGGTGAGGTATTACTCGGCAACGGTGGATTGGGTTTTGCTTGGATGGACTGGAATACTGATGGTGGAATGGCAGTGGAAGCTTCTTAATTTCTCAGCTACAGTGCAGTTCTTTGGGCTTTACTGTTTCTGTGGGCTCTTTCTCTGTTTGTTTGTTTTTATAGTCTTAGGCCCTCTTTTTGTTTGTTAATAGGTGTGTCTTGGGCCTTGTTTGCTTGTAATTATGTGGTTGTTGTTTAATAAAATCTCCTTTTGAGCAAAAAAAAAAAAAAAAAAAAAAAAGGGAAACTTTCATGAAAAAGGTTTATGCTAAGTTTATTTTGAATAAAAAAAAACCATGCTATAATTTTATTTAATTAAAAAGACTTAAATTTTAATGAAAAACCCTTAAATTTTAATAAAAATGACAAAAGAGGAAGCTTCTCAATTTCTCGACTGCAGTGCAATTATTTAGGCTTTATTGTTTCTGTGGGTTCTTTCTTTGTTTGTTTGTTTTTGTAGTCTTAGGCCCTCTTTTTGTTTGTTAATATGTGTGTCTTGGGCCTTGTTTGCTTGTAATTATGTGGTTGTTGTTTAATAAAATCTACTTTTGAGCAAAAAACAAAAAAGAAACTTTCATGAAAAATGTTTGTGCTAAGTTTATTTTAATAAAAAAACCATGTTATAATTTTATTTAATTAAAAAGACTTAAAATTTTAATGAAGTACCCTTAAATTTTAATACAAAGGACAAAAGAACTTAAATTTTAAAGAAAAAAGACATAATTTTAATATTAAAAAAAATATTTAAAAAATCTGACGCGCGGATCCACGTGTTCTCACACAAATTGTTTATAAAACTTAATGGTACTACCTTGTTTATAAAACTTATTACAATGTTTATGAAATCTACGACATTATTTATGAAATTTACTACACTGTTTATGAAACTTAACGATAATACACTATTTATGAAATTTAATGATGCTACACTGTTTATGAAACTTAACGGCACTACACTATTTATGAAATTTTACAATTCTACATTCTTCTCTTTCCTCTTCTTGAATTTTCTTGGCACATTCTCACATTCCAAACACATTTTCTTCTTCTAATTTTCTTCGATACTCATCAAATTTTCTCTGTATCTCTTCAATTTCCTAACTTTCTACACCAATTACTTAATATCTTCTATTGTCCGCCCATATTTTGCAGCTTCCTCTTCTCCTCCACCTACAATCTTAACTTTCTATTCCACGTGTTATTATATGTAAGTGGTAGAAATTTTTATTTTTAACACAATAATCTCACCACTTATATGTATCACTCCGTGTTCCGGTCACATTGAAAAATTTCTCGTCATCTTGACTACTATTGGGAAACAACACCACAAAATTAAAACTGGGAAAATGTAATTCAATTTGAAATCTTTCTCTTATTCTAAGCAAAAAAAATAAAAATAAAAAAAAATAAAAATAATAATGGCTTAATGTTAGCTGACAATGGAAAGAAAACTGAGTGGAAATGGGGTGGGGTGTATGCACGCCAGCGCATGTGGTGTTTTTTATGTTTTTTTTTTTTTATTTTGTCCTTTATCATTAAATAAAGTTAGTAGATGATTTTTTATTAAAATGCAAATATTTGAAGTCCTTTACATTAGTTTTTCTATAAAAAAAAAAATAAATAAAGATATCTTATTTCGATACACTTGCTGCGTTGCACCACCAACTATACCCTTAAAAATAAGGGTAGTGATTTCGACATTCCCAGTTTAATTTCACTTAGTACCTTATGTTCACTTCTTGATAAAATAAGGATAGTTATTTCGGTACTCCCAATTTATCTTTTGATACCTTTGATTCTCCCATGATAAAATAGGAATAGCGATTTCGGTATACCCAGTTTAGCTTTCAATACCTTAAGTTCTCTTCTGATAAAATAAGAGTAGCAATTTCGGCCCTCCAAATTGCGTTTTTCATAATTTTTCTACACACAACAGTAGTGCCAGAGGGTGAACTGATTGCCAAATTCTTCCAATATGTATTAAAGGTGCAGTATACTTTTATAGTTCATTGCAACATACTACAGGTAAAGTTGATTGAAGACATACCAGAGGATCTGATAGAACTGAGGAAGTATATATGAAGATTCAAAAACACATAATAGTGCCTGCACTCTTCTGAGAGCTTCATCAGTAGCTCCTTCCTCTTTATGTCTCCGGTTCAATATTTTCTTCTCTCTGTGTTTTGGAGGAAACAGGAGCTTCATCAAAGTCTGTTACTGCAGGCTTTCCACAGCATAAGTCATTCGCCGGCAATTTGAATCTCTTCCTCATTTGGATTCTCCAGAAGTCACCGTACAGCAAACCAAATATACAAAACGACAATGCCAGTTAAAATCAAGGCTTCTCTTGCAATTTCGTTGTTGATATGGGAGGCAGCCAAACTGAGGATCCAAATGGGGCTGTGCGGAAGAGGAGAAATGTTGCAATGTGCACATACATGTTGCCAAATCCAAGCCTATCGGTGTTCCACCCAAAAACACAAAAGGAGCAGAAAAAAGAAAGATGTGATGTTGCAATATCATCTTGTGAAAGTTCTCGGATGGGTACTAGTTTAACCTCGAGGGGGTGAATAGGTTCCAATTTAAAAATTCAATTCAATTTTCAATTTAATTTTCAGTTCTCAAATTAAATCCACATTCACATCACATATCAAACTATCATACTCATATGCAATTAAAAACAATAAATAAAAAGTGCATACATGATGTAGGATTTAACGAGGCAAAACCCACCACTGGGAAAATCCTCGGGCTCCCAAGCCAGGACAAACACTAAGAGAAATAAGTACAGAAAGACTTACAAAACTCATCAACTAGACACGCATACTAGTAGGCAGTTTTGTCTCCGCGCTTTGCTACTAGATCTCTCTTCAGCCTTTGCGTTGAAGTGGCACGACACTAACGCGGCCGTCAATCACTGTCGCCTCGAACTTTGCAGGATACTAACGCGATCATGCAGAATGTTTATATGATGAAGTGTTCATTTGAAAAACAATCAATTACGAAAATCACAAGGCACATTTTCATAATTGACATTCAATTAAAAACTTAAATGAAAGCAGCATGAAAACAATTCTCTTTTAAAAACCCATGCTATTGAAACCACAAGATGGCAGCCACTGAAAAATTAATTTGAGATTAATGCACTGAAAATAATGTTATTTTCTTTAAAAGCACAAAGTTGCTGCGAATCTATCTTCCAAGAAAAACATGCATATGCGGCTCACTTAAAACAATTTCAAAGCTTCCTTATAAATCCTCAATGCACGGGAACCAATTTGAACTGATAAAATTTCATAACTAATCATCGGTTTTAGCTAAATTGACAATCCTTTTAAAACCACAAATCCTAGATACACACGGCAACAACTTTTTCTTTTTTAAAACAATGACAACCATGCAATCCATTTAGTTGGATGCAATCAGATAAGTCTTTTGAAAACATGATTTAATAATTAATATAAATGGGATAAGTCATTCTAAAAAGATAAAACACACAATGAGTAAAAGTCCTATCCCAAATACAATACCATGTGATATAGATGTAGTTGGATGCATGCATGCAAACATACCTGAGTGGATGTCTCTGAAACGCTTGCCAGTTTTGTGATAGAGAGCCAAGAGACAAACTTAGACTAAAATAATTACAACGGAAAATATGTACGAGTTTAAGATTACAGACTCAGACGTTTTGTTTAGGAATAGCCAATTTTACCCTAACAATCTCCCCCTTTGGCATTTCCTAGACAAAACCCTCTATCACAGTATTACAAACAACTAATAAACTTAACGACCATGCATAACATTGAAGTCTGTAACCTGCACACACTCAAACAAGAACACCTGTGAGGTACAAAAGATATACGTTGCTGAAAATGAAAGCATTTATCTATAAAAGCAAGCAACAAAAAACAATCAGGTTTTCGAAATTCTACTTCTCCCCCTAAATTTAAGCTTCCTACTTCTCCCCCTTTTTGTCTAGAAAAGCAAGCAACAAAAAATAATCAGGTTTTCGAAATTCTACTTCTCCCCCTAAATATAAGCTTCCTACTTCTCCCCCTTTTTGTCTAGAAAGGTCAAAGGCTATAGAGGTAACCATCAGGTGCAGTCAGCGAAAGATAAGTGGAACATAACAAAATGTGATGGAGAAAGATTTCCTTTCTATGAACTAGAACCTCTTCAGAACAAGAAGTGGGGACAAAATTAGGAGGGAAAAGAATACAAGTGCAATAGTCGAAAAGAGAAACATGAAAAGAAATGCATCTTTCATATTGTTAAGCTCCCCCTAAACAAATGCTTTAAAAAAATAATAATGAAATGCAGCACACAAATGGGATGATTTTTTTTTTTGTATGAGAAGCATATAATTGTTCCAACAAGAACGAAAGAGGGCAAAAACACATGTAGTTATGAATCCTCATTCACAACCTAACATTGTCCCTAAAACATAACATGTATGAGTGTAGTTGCAAGTATAGCCAAAAGTTGATACTACACAAATGTAATTAAGTCTTACATGACCAACTTAACTTAAACCCTTAAGCTCACAAGATATACGCTCGAATTTTCATTTAAAGTGTTTGGGGGTAAGTGTATACGCTCAAAAGATCATTACATGAATGCTCTACCATAGGCTTGCAGATTGATCTCATCTCCACACATCAAAAATTAACTTCTTTGGATCAAGTAGGTCTTTGTTAAGGATGTAATGGGGCTTCAGGTACTCGGTTAAAGAAATGAAGGATATAGGAAACACAAAGTCTAAGAAACTAATAGAGTAGTTGGAAATGAAACTAAGAGAGAAATACAACAACGAACCAGGTAACTTAGCACTCAATTGAACGGTTGGATTTGAGACATGAACGACATACAACCGCACAATTCATTTCAGATGATTCTTGCTCTTCATTTATACCAACACACTTGATTTCTTATAATGTTGGCAGCTCACTCGTGATTCATAGTGATTTTTTTTTTCTCTTTTCTTCTTTTGCTCTTCATTTGTAGTTGGCGTTCTTCACAAAATTTGCATCTTCAACCTCTAAATAACCATGAACTCTCTCCTTTGAAAAACGTACTCTACTAGCTTCTTAGTAGGGTAGGGAATTTTTAATATAAGAGGCTAGGTAAGGAAAATGTAGGTTTAAGAACAAAAGGCTTACATATAGGCTCAAAATGGCTAACTAGGGGAAAACATGTAAGGCACTGGCATATATGGCAATGATGGTAAGTCCTAATGCCTACTATCGTCTCCAAAATAGAATAATATATGATACAAAGTTTTGAGAGGTCTCAAAGCAAGTTCTAGAGAAGCAAAACACATAAGATCGCACACATGAAAAAAATAAGAGTGTATGAAAATTGCACACACTATATTTAGGCACAAAAGCTCACATGGGTGCGGGTTTTACTCAAGTTAAACATGTTCAACTCATTAACATTGATATATTATCAACAAGAGGCTATTGTCCACAACAGAGTCAAACATATCATGCTAAGGTCATGTTATCAAGTGAACAAAGCTAGAACTCATATGAAATCATACTTTTCCATTTTTCCTCATACATTTTTTTTTTTTAATTTTTAACAAGAAGAAAGACAAAAAATGCAATATTTATGCTATATGAACATGCAAGCATACATTAATGAAAACATTTGCAAAGAGAGAGCTCAGTCAATATAAACAACTTGAAGGTGGAGATAAATTGACAAGTACACCACTTTGATTCTCTTTTCTTCTCCAAACTTGTCTCACTTTTGGAACTACCGTACTCGGAACAGATATAATTCTTGCAATCCGATTAATCTCTTTCAAATAAGTCACAAATTGTTCCTTAAGATTTGCTTTTTCAAAGTTCCTTGAAACTTTTTCTTGAGAAGAATTTTTCTTTCTAAGCTTATTGCACTTAGGCTGGATGTGACCAGGAATCCCACAAAGATGACATATAGGAATGAACTTCCTAGATTGTTTGGGTTTGTTAAGATTAATTGAAGTCTTGACAGGATTTGACACATGTGCAAAGATTGTAGATGTTTCGGGAGTAAGACCTAAACATTTATCGTCACCTACTTTCAAACTAGGAATATCAGAGGCTTTGACAAATCTGGTGACAGAAGAAGAACTTGTAGTCTTTGTAGACTCGAATCCTAGACCTCCTTTGTCTCCAAAACTTTTTCCATAGCTAAGCATCTTGTCAATTTTCCCTGAACCTATGCTCAACTCCTGAACTTTTCTTCTCATCTCAACCACTTCGTCCTCAAGAGCTTTCTTATCAGACGAGAGAGTGTTAATTATGGTTTGTAGAATGTGAATCTTCTCTAACAGCGACTCTCGTAGTTTCTCTCCATTGTCCAACTGAGATTGATGCTCAACTTCAGCTTCTTTCTTTTCACTTTCAACAAATGCAAGTTTCTTCTTCAAGTTAGAGTTATCCTTCTTTACTTGCACACTGATGTCATAGAGATCAGAATATTTTCTCAAGACTTCTTCCAAGTCAGGTTCTTCAACAAATGAACCTTCTGTGTCATATCCATCAACAGTTCCTATAAACGCAATCGTATCATTCTCAGATTCCAACGTAGATGCATCCCCTGAATCACTATCGCTCCAAGTGACCTTCATTGCCCTATTCTTCTTCTCTTTTCTCTTAATAATGTTTGCACACTCAGAAGCAATGTGTCCATAGCCTTGACACTCATGGCACTAAACCTTATTGTTAGAACTCCTATGTTCCCTAGTTCTAGATGATCTAGAGGCTTTGTCATGTGAGACATCTAGAGAACGAAAGTTTTTTGAATTCGAACCTGAGTTGGTTCATTGCTCACGACCCTTGGAATTTTGAGACGTGAGAAACCTTCTAATTTGCATGGTTAATTCAACCAATTCATCTTCGGACAAGTCTTCAATTGAGCCATCACTTTCTTCTTCTTTGACAGCTTTGAGAGCAATGCTTTTCATCTTCTTGGAATCAGGAAGCTCTATCTCATACGTTTGCAGAGACCCAATCAATTGCTCAAGCTTGTAGGTGTTTAGATCTTTCGATTCCTCAATTACTGTCCTCTTAGCATGAAACCTCATAGGAAGTGATCTTAAGATCTTTTTCACAATCCTATGCTCAGGAATACTGTCACCAAGATTGTGACAGCCATTGACAATTACGCTAAGTTTAGCATAAAAGTCAAAGAAACTTTCATCATCAGACATTGTGATATTTTCAAATTTTGTGATGAGATGTTGAAGTTTGGATTCTTTAACAGTTGAGTTACCCTCATAAGTAACTTCAAGAATGTCCCAAGTTTCTTTCGCCGTTGTACACTTACTTATGTAATTGAATTGTTCAGGCGAAACGGCTGTGAATAAAGCATTCAAAGCCCTTTGGTTAAAAGTGCTAAAGCTACGCTCATCATTGCTCCATTCTTTCCTAGGCTTAAGCTTAGATATAGACACAGAGGAATCTCTTTTACCTTTGGTTTCTTCAATCGTCGGAGGTTCCCAACCTTCTTCAACAACAAGCCACACCTTGCCATCTTGTGCCCACAAAAACGATTTCATTTTAGCCTTCCACGCAGCATAGTTGTCGCCATCAAAATGTGGTGGATGAGAAACTGAACCCATAGCACGATTCATCCTAGACTACCCACGGATCTCACTAGGTATTTTTAGTGACCTGCTCTGATACCAATTGAAAGTTCTCGGATGGGTACTAGTTTAACCTAGAGGGGGTGAATAGGTTCCAATTTAAAAATTCAATTCAATTTTCAATTTAATTTTCAGTTCTCAAATTAAATCCACATTCACATCACATATCAAACTATCATACTCATATGCAATTAAAAACAATAAATAAAAAGTGCACACATGATGTAGGATTTAACGAGGCAAAACCCACCACTGGGAAAATCCTCGGGCTCCCAAGCCAGGACAAACACTAAGAGAAATAAGTACAGAAAGACTTACAAAACTCATCAACTAGACACGCATACTAGTAGGCTGTTTTGTCTCCGCGCTTTGCTACTAGATCTCTCTTCAGCCTTTGAGTTGAAGTGGCACGACACTAACGCGGCCGTCAATCACTGTCGCCTCGAACTTTGCAGGATACTAACGCGATCATGCAGAATGTTTATATGATGAAGTGTTCATTTGAAAAACAATCAATTACGAAAATCACAAGGCACATTTTCATAATTGACATTCAATTAAAAACTTAAATGAAAGCAGCATGAAAACAATTCTCTTTTAAAAACCCATGCTATTGAAACCACAAGATGGCAGCCACTGAAAAATTAATTTGAGATTAATGCACTGAAAATAATGTTATTTTCTTTAAAAGCACAAAGCTGCTGCCAATCTATCTTCCAAGAAAAACATGCATATGCGGCTCACTTAAAACAATTTCAAAGCTTCCTTATAAATCCTCAATGCACGGGAACCAATTTGAACTGATAAAATTTCATAACTAATCATCGGTTTTAGCTAAATTGACAATCCTTTTAAAACCACAAATCCTAGATACACACGGCAACAACTTTTTCTTTTTTAAAACAATGACAACCATGCAATCCATTTAGTTGGATGCAATCAGATAAGTCTTTTGAAAACATGATTTAATAATTAATATAAATGGGATAAGTCATTCTAAAAAGATAAAACACACAATGAGTAAAAGTCCTATCCCAAATACAATACCATGTGATATAGATGTAGTTGGATGCATGCATGCAAACATACCTAAGTGGATGTCTCTGAAACGCTTGCCAGTTTTGTGATAGAGAGCCAAGAGACAAACTTAGACTAAAATAATTACAACGGAAAATATGTACGAGTCTAAGATTACAGACTCAGACGTTTTGTTTAGGAATAGCCAATTTTACCCTAACATCTTGAAAATCAAATAAACCCCCCTCTCCATTGGGGTTCAAATTCAGCAATCTTTTGCTCATTTCTAGATGCAAATGTTCGGTTTGTGAGAATATGATCCTGCGATTTGCTATCAACTTCATACTCCGTGCCAAGGGAGCTGACAATGCAGTACACACCTGCAATTGCAGGAGCAGCAATTGCAACTGAAGGGCAGACACCAACACCAATAGCCGGTCGCTCAGATCTTTTGTATCCCAAGTTAAGCGTACACAAGGAATACCGAGCAAAGCAATCCAGATGGAGTAACACAACAACGACCATAATGTTTAACTGTTCATGGGGCTTGTAAGTTCCGTTCTTACAGTATATCCTTTTCAGGTGATGGTAAAGACTCATGAGAGTGAAGAGAGCATTGAGAATTTGATTGTTAATCTCATGCCACTCATTTCTCTGTGACTGCGTCGGTAGGACATGGTTTAAGATTCCTGTCATCATGAGAAAAAGGATTGCTCCGGAGACAGCAACACAAACTATCCACAAAAGGAGTGCCATATTCAGATGATTCTTGATCCATTTTCTGCAGATTTTACTCGGGGGTGCCCTATCAATCTTCTGAGCAAGAATCCCATTGAAACGTTTTTGAAAACCTTGCCTATTTGAAGAAGGTGCAGTACCTGATATTTCATCTCTTCTGTGACCTTTTGTCACTACGTAAGCCGTCCCTTTTGTGATTTCGAAAAACAAAGCACATTGTTGTCATCAGCCTCGTAACCATCTTAGTGGTACTTCACTCTCAAGTTAAGTCTTTAATCAATCTCTTCTATGCTACTACCACAGCTGGAGTCACATTGCAGCCAAAACTGAAATTCATAGAATGAATCTCTTGCATTCGGAAAGAAACTGCAATTCAGAATGCTGAACCAGACTGTACCTCGATCAGTATCTTTTACAAGTTCATGGAATCACGTTCGATATCCTAGAATTACATCAGATGTTCAATGCCAGAGTCCCAAATTATAAACATAACACAAAAAACATGCTAATCATGGAAATTTGATTAGCCCAAGAAGCTGGTCATAAACATAACACGAAAAACAAGCTAATCATTGAAAGTTGGTTACCCCAAGACGCTGATGAAGAGTTCGAAACAAACAATTGACAAAACTCAAAAAAATTCCTTCATGTAAATGAAGATTACAAACTAAAAATTCATTCGCCATGGAAGTTGAATCACTACACTAGGCAAGGCTAAAGTAGACGTCACTAGGGCGAAAACCCATGATCAAATTCATTGAAATCCAGAAGAGAGAGAATTGTTACCTATCAATTGAAAAATCTTGCTGTGGCTACTGATGATCAGAGAGGAACAGTGGAACACATAGTCTTCTGTCTTTACCAAGTCCTTCACATGTTCCGGACTTTCAATTAGCGACATATGTCATCCTAGTTCCCACCAAAAAAGAAGGATAAAAAGATCTGCAGCTTACAGACAGCTAAAAAACGGTTTAATTTAACCAAGTTCTAGAGAAGTGTTTTGACAAACCTATTACCGGTTTGAAATGTCTTTGTGCATTGCAATTATCTGATGGGAAAGTACATCGAGGGAAAATGAAGTGAAGAAAGTTTTGGATTGTTTTGCAGGGTTTAAGAAAAACAGCACAAAAACTAAGCTGCATCGGTCTAATACCACGGTCACAACTGGCCTTTTGGTACCAACGGAACGCAGGGAATGGAGTGGAATATCAGTCGATATGCTCCCGCATTGCTATCTTTTGGTACCCGAGGAGAGGAGAAGATTAGAAGGTTTGAGGTTAATTCATGGCATGTCTTACGTTTGGTATTGATTAAGTAAGATGAAACTCCGATTCTTTCGAAACCAAAATCTTAACGTTGATTTAAGATTGCTTTTGCAGAAAGCACTTCTAACGATAACCATTTTTGCTAAAAGTGATTTTAGTATTAACTGATAGAAATATTTCATGAAAACATGCTTATCCAAGATGTGCGTTTAAAATTTTCTACCGAATGTAGTTAGAAGCACTTATGGTTGTCAAAAATCACTTTTAGCCCCTATAGGACCAATCTCAAACAGGGCATTAGTGGTTGCAATAGATCGGATCCTATAATAGCAGTGACGATATATCTGAAGTTTTAGGTAGTGATGATATCTCTTAGTCAAAAAGTAGCCCACAATCCAAATGTAGCCCAGAAAGTTCATCCACAATCCAAATGAAACAAAAAAGGCATTCTTTAATTACCACAACATTCGTCTTTTGAATGTAATCACAGCATGTTATTCATTAAAACAAACAAATATTTACATGAGAAAAAGAAATGAAAACGGCGTAAATGTGCCTGACAGCTGTGAAATTCTGATGCTTTTGCCTTGTTCAAGTTTGTTTGCCGGTTGACATTACTATATTACAAACATCTTCTCACTACATAAACTACAAACATGAACATTGAGTGAACAAATACATATGGTCATTCCGTAAGGTCACAGTTGAGAGGGATACCCTCCAACCCAAATAAAACGAGTTTATCAAGACGAAAACAACAGAAAGATGTCGACAGTAATTTACTAAGACGTATAAACTTTCACGTCCCTATTCCGACGTACATCCAAAATCAACACGTGAAGTCACCAATTACATGTATATCTAACATACCCCGCCTCCGGGATATGGCAGGATATCGCAAAGCATAACTCGAGAATCGAATCTCATAGTAATTTTCCATATACTTTATGGCTGTATCTAACCTCCTCGTTAGACTACCTACGTACTCTAAAAAGGGATCAAGCTATTTGTAGTTCACCCCTCGCTATAATTCGACATATATCACAGTCCGTTCAAGCCGAAAGGCATAACATTCCTCAATCAATCATTTGGACAAGCATGAATTATTGGATTCAAGCTACATAACGAACCCACATGACAATCAAGGTTTCTATTTCATCTATCATATAAATCACTATGTTTCAACATAAAATCACAATTCATAGCATGTAATATATCAAAGAATCAACAAAGCACAATAGTATCCTCTAGTCACATTGATCAACTAATCTAATTGTATTAATAACAATCATATCCAACGACACTCCACAATCGCGTCAATTAATCAAATCCATGAATCAAAGATGCACGATATTAACGTCTAACTACGTTAATCAATCAATGAAATAACATATCATTTCATGAATTTAATTAAAGAACTCTACATAATTCCCCACTTGGATTATAAGTAATAACATGGTGAATTTCATTTATATTCACAAGGTCTAATGTGGGTATTCCCCATTCACTTGAATCTAGGGTCGGACTAACCTTATGAAAATGAGCAAGAGTAAGGATTCCAGACCACTCAACGAAATTCAACTAAAATATAATCGCCTGTCGGAATGTACCAAGTACAACTAATCATCATCGTGCAAGTAATGATCACCCAACGCGGATATACCAAGTAGGACCACATCCAAACTCTAGGTAGTGATCACCCAACTCGAATATACCAAGCATGATCACTCCTAGAATGCGTATGGTCCCCCAAAGTGGATATACCAAGCAGAACCATATGCATAGTCTAATAACGTAGGCAGTGATCACCCAATGTGGATATACCAAGCATAATCACCCCTAACAGTCCCCCAACGCGGATATACCAAGCAGGACTGTATCATATAGCTTTAGGTAATGATCACCCAATGCGGATATACCAAGCATGATCACTCCTAGAATGCGTATGGTCCCCCAATGCGGATATACCAAGCCCATAGCATAATCTCATCGTGCAGGTAGTGATCACTCATCACGGATATACCAAGCATGATCACCCCTGAAATATGTATGGTCCCCCAACGCAGATATACCAAGCAGGACCATCCATGCACCACTGCTACATGGTGCAGTAAATTCAACACACAACCTACCCACAACTCAACCCCTATGAGTTACAACTTAGTCACCTACACCATCAACTTCTCATGGCCACCAGCTAATATGTCACACAAGTATATAAATTCTACCGAATACATCTAATAGGATTCTAGGATCACATTGTCATAACATTTATCATACTTATCATTTACATTATTAAGAAGATGAATGAACACATATATATTTCACAATATGACGTCCCATACATGTTAACTGATGTATACATTAACCAAGATAACTCACTAACCAATATAGGCCCACTAAACCCTCAATTCGCAACATATTGACCAAAGATCAACTTTCCGTCTATGGTGGGTCCATAACCCTATACAAGTCTATCTGGAACATCTGCCTATGGATTTCCGATCCGTAACTTCCCAAGGATCTCATTTGTCTTCTAGAACAATATTCTAAAATTTCGGAACAATCCAACAGTTGGATCTCCGTCAATTGCTAGAATTTAGGTTGCTATCAACGTTTGGTTTTAAAAACTTAGAAATTCAATTTGGGAAGATCCGTACATCAAATTTCCAATTCATCAGTTCCTATGGTCCTCAAAAGTTATGTACCATAACATATTAAGGTTTGGTGACGATCAAACGATCAGATCGTCAATTCATATAATGATCAAGTGATGTATCGTAATGAAACTAGGTTCAAACAATCAAACCACGCCATACAAATATCAAATCTGATATAAGGACATCAATTTAGCTTAAGATAGCATCGGTGGCCCACTGGGCACGCGTCGCCGCAAGTGGCGGTTTCTGGCGAACGGAAACTTGATTTTCCGACTAACGCTAAAAATTACCAAAGTTTACAAGCAAGTAGAGTTCAACGAGAGGAACAACTTTCATACCTGGGTCGAAGTTCAATTTGGCCGAGAAACACCTCAAATCGCCCTCGAACCACCGGAAACCCTTAAATTTGGGTGTTCTTAATTCGACTCCAAAACAGTTTTGACGCCCTAACCAAAGCATGGGCTTTGTTCCTAAGGGTGAGGGGTGTCTATTGGTGGTAATGGTTGATGGAGTTAGCTTCAAGATTGATGGATCGCCACCATAGAACCTCAGTTGTCACAGCTCGTCCCAAGAAATAATTATCGTGGTTGTGAAAAGACGAATTTACCCTTGAGCGTCGGGTATGTGTTTGTATTTTGGGTTAAGAGACTGGGTCAATAAGTTTTATCCCTAACTAATTGGACCCAATTAGAGATAAAAGATTAAAGAGTTTTGATTGGTGTACATTTTGGAACCACACACACACATCCATACCCTTTCTCACTCTTCTTTCCCGTACTCTCTCTCAGACTCACTCTCTATTCCCTCTCCTCCGTACGGACAACCTTGAACCAAGCCAAATCTTCACAGATCGAGGAAGAAAATGGTACCATTGTGTTCATGAGGACCATACGAGTTCAAAGGTACTCATTTCAGGTAAGAACTCGTTCGATATCACGTTGAAAATTCAAGCTCCGAGTTGAGCACTATTTATGAACTTTTGAATGGTTATGTTTTAGGACAATCCAAGTTCACAGCGAGCTCTATGAGGTTCTCATGAAGCTCGGAGTGCTTCTTTGGCTCAGTTTTGACATCGGGATCACGAGGTTCGAAGGTGGCCGGTTTGGTAAGATTCTCCCGACGAGTTTTCGAGGGATTTGAAGCTTCCAAGAGGTATAACCTTCTTCCTCTTGTGATTTATGACATTATGGTGAAAATTTTATAAAAAATGGTGCAAAAACGAGCGAGAAAAAGGCAGTTACAGGTCTGCCCAGAATCCGGCGCCGACGACGCTGTCCGGTGTCTGGAGGTTGAAGGTGATGCCCGTGAGGCCGTGCCCTCCCCGGCGCGTGAGGACGCATGAGCCATAGAAAAATTATTTTAAAAATTTCACGATGTTCGTGAGGTTGTGTAGGTCACACTGGTATATTCAAATACCAAAATTGAGCTTTGCATGAGAAGTTATTAGATAGTTTTGTCTATGTGCTTTAAAATAACGTTTTTATTGTTAATTCGCATATAGGTGAGGCTTATCCCATGGACGAGCGTATTCAGGGGCGACTCGGGGGTTACGACCCGTCGACATATCAGTGAGTGGGCTTTTGTTTTCAGTATATACTTATATACTTGATATATTTCCCAGAAATGCATTTTTAGGAAAGTTTGCTTTGAAATAATATGTCAAATGCTTTTGTATTCTGAATATGCATTTCATGGTTGCATATATATATATATATATATATATATATATATATATATATATATATATAAATGTGGTGCTGTGAAGGCACAGGTAAGTTCAGGTAAGTTACGTTTGGTTATGTGAATCATCGATTATATGATATGTGATTGAATAATGTTGAGCTCATAAAACTGCACCTAGGGTGATTGTGATTTAGCCAGAGATATAAAGTACATGCCTGTTTATTTACGTCACCTCCCGCACTATATGCTCAAATTGGATCCAACTTAAGTGCACAATCTTGTTGTATAGACCTTATTTATGGTTCTAACTCGTAGGTGACTAGCGATTTATCGCCCGGCTATTATGAGAGAATAGAATTGAGCATAATTATATTACACCCAATCTTATCGTACAAACCCCTTTTTAGTGGTTCCGACTTATGTGCAGTATGTTGCCGTATAGGTCATTGTAGTGACTCCGGCTAGAGTAACTTTGAGCTATGAATTTAGCCGTACAGACTACCACAGGGGTTCCGGCTAACATATCATATTTCTATGAATTTATTCTTACCTGAATTGCTTACTCTGTTATATATTGGCATGACATATGTTTGAAAATGATTATGTGAAGCATGAATTGAATTGATATGATAAATATATATATATTATGTATATGCTTATATTCTGATTCTGGGAAAAATTATATATGTTTTACAGCGATGGGTTAGATATGTTGATAAAGAAACTGATTTTGTATAACATTTGTTTTTACCCACTCACGTTTTCTGTTTTGCGCCCCTCCAGGTTTTAAGTAAGCTTGCTGTTGGTGGCTTGAGGACGTCAGTAGTTCTGACCTACCTAAATAATAGTAGGACATTTCTGGTACTATATAACTAGTACTTGTCCTACTAGATTGCACCTAGACTTACTATGCTCTGATTAGGAGTATTTACGTTTGTAACTAACTCCGATCACTTCCTGTTTAGTTGTGCACTATAGTAATTTGGTTTTTTATTATTCGTATATTTCTTTTCATTATTGCTTCTGCACTGTGCACATGGCTATGTCACTCTCACGTGACGGCCAGCATGCCTTGATCTCGGTCGGGGTGTGTCATTCGTACCCACCGATGCGGTTCTTTGTGAAATCAAGCCAAATTTCTTCCATTTTGGGGTGGAATTGGTAAAGGGAACAATGGGAAATGTTTTCTAGGTGGTGAGTGGCTTCAACTCGCCGAAAAACCACCATGATAGGCATTGGAAAACATGGATGCCATCGGGTTGGGTCGCAGGTTGTTAGGGGATCTAGTTTGGGGTGGTTTTCTCTCCCTCCTTTCCCTTCCTTTCTTCCCCCTCTAATTGGCCCAATTCTCTTTTTATTTTTTTATTTTTTTATTTTTATTTTTCAAACAACTAAAACATCCCTAATTTCTTCATTTCAACTTCAATTCGCGAACTGTTTTTGCCTACGCGCTCGTAGGGTCAAACTCTATCCAATTATACTTAGCGTGACCCCATAAAGTCCACTTTTAATGATTACTGACCAAAATTCAAACTTCGTAATTAGTTTAATTAAAATCTAACTTTAATATAAATTCCCAAAAATAATATAAAATATCCTTAATACAAATACGGAGTTTGCAATAGTGAAATCTAGGAACGGAATTTCAATTAAACAGTCCTCTCCTCTCTGATGCTAAATCAAGCAGTGTACGGAAAAACTCGTGAGGGCATGTGGGCAGTTCCTCTGCTAGTGCCTGAAAATTGAGACGGGGAAGAAAAATGTCGACCTAGTTAGCAGTTCCTACTTCCTCAATACACATGCTCACTCTAAACAGTATTGCATTTGATCATCCTCTTTTCAACAGGTTTTAAACTTCCTCAACGGTTTGAAATACCAATTTTTTTAAATTACCAATAAAGAGTGTTTATTTGAATAATTACGTGTTTCCTCGATTGCAATGCAAAACCAAAATAGTTCGATCTAATTTCCATTGCAGGCCCAAAAGTAACCCTCAAAAGAAGAATTTGTTTAGTAGAAATAGGATACCTTATGAATCGGGACTATCCTGATGGTTCATGTTTCCACAAGACTTGCTCATCAATCTTGCTCAGTTTCTCGTCGTCAAGACGCTTCCATGTCTTAATCCTCTCAACGCCCATCCAGCCTTTCTTTCCCTTCCCAAGTTCTGCCAATATGACCCTTGCTCTCCTTGGCCACCTAGCGTTTCCATAACCATGGTACCCGAAGCCCCCACCATAACAAAACCAAATACCATCAAGATTCCCGCAGAAGTCATTGGTATGATCGTGTCCCATGAACACGGCTTTCACGTCTCCCATGGATACAAGGGTCTGCAAAACTCCTGAGTTCACTTTTGAACATGCCACAGCCTCCTGAAACTGGCCAACAATCTTTTTGTACCACAGCTGCCGGACCTCTGGAATTGGGATATGAAAAAATACAAGCGCTGGTGGTTTGTCCGGAGGAAAAGCCTCTGCTGAGCGATCTAGATATCCAATGTGGCCCTGTTAGTGTGTTTCTTGCAACATGTTAATGAAATCTAAATCTAAAGAAACCTCCCTTGTGGGGAAAGGACGCACATGATGAGCAAATCATACAAAATACAGGATGAACAACTTGATGCAGGTATGGAATTGCAATTTTGCAAACAAGAGTGGGGGGTGTTAATGTTTTTTGAAAACATAGGGAACACATTTCCACTAAATACAGAAATGAATATGTGAATTTTAATGAAAATGTCACTTTACCAAGCAAGTACGAAAAAGTTTCTCAATTCAATTCATAATCATCAGAACAATTAGAAACCAATCAGAACAAATGAAACAAAATGCAGCAGCATTGTTCTTATGCGTTGCATTTGTTGAAAGTATACCTGAAATCCCTGAGAAATGTCACGAAGCCAATGGAGTTGAGATTCCTTAATCCAACCATAAGTTTGAACTCCTTCAACAGTTTCCCTGTCTCCACTGTCAAGAAAGAAAAGATTGAGGATGCTTGTGTTTGCCAAATAGGATCCCGGGGCACCATATACTCTCAGATCATAATTGCCAAATCCATCAATGTTTTTCGTGCTTCCTCCTTTAGAGAGATCCTCAGCTAATGGATTAACTTGTGAAACTGAATAATCCATAAGTGAGATAAAAGACATCAGTTCCTCACGTGTCATCGTAGATTCTTGGTCGTGGTTTCCTAAAACTGCTGCCCATGGAACTCCTGAATCAATGGCAGGACCAAATGCTCTAAGCATGGATTCAGCAGCATCAACAGAGCTTGACCCGAATATATTATCTCCTGTTTGCAAGAACCAAGTCAAAACCAATACTTGTGTGTGCATCTGTAAGTTGAAAGTTGGACCATAACACATTGTAAACTATAAGTACAGTTGGCTTTCTTTTCAGATAATTTGTGCCAACATTCACTTAGGAACACTTGCATAACTGAGGAATTAAGTTTACCGGATTATGGCTTCATTGGATGCATGAATTGGGTGGGTTCAAAATGGTTACCGTACCAAAATCCTTGTACCAATTGCCATACCAAACTTTTGGTATGACAAAATCTAGTATCATTGACATACCAAATTTCGGTTTGTCAGAAAATCCGGTTGGCGTGTATGGTAATGGTGTTGTACCAATTTGCTATAGGATTATTTTCTTGTTCAGGCCCAAAACGATTTTTGCTTTATACAACCAAGATTCATCATTATTTCACACACATTTAGCGAGTCAAACCATACATCAAGGATTAAAGATATTAGGGTTACAAACCAAACCAAATCAAATAGAAGTCGAAGACTTCAAGTTGCAAACTAAATGAAATATATTAAAGATAAATGTTAGTAATTAGTATTATATTGCAATTCCCTATATATATATATATATATATATATATATATATTCGGTAGGATTTGGATACCAATACCATACCAAATATCTTTGATTCAATAAAATTACCGTTTGGCATACAAAATGGCACAAAATCGGTATGGTAATAGTATGGTACGGTAGAATGGCAAAAAATTCCACTCCTAAATTAACTAAGACCACATTTAACTTTTTGCCACCTCGTAAATGTGCTGCATGAAGAACTTAGGCCTTGGTATAGAAGGTAAAAAAATATGAAGGTCCAGAGGCAAGAGTTGCACCTAATATATAACCTAGAGATAATCAACAAGTTTTAGTTTTAAGCATTCATCCTTGTGGACTTTGATATGACTGTTTTTCTTGGTTTAGATGTTTAATTAAGCTTTGATAACCAATTAAGTTGGTTTAGCATCCTAATCAAATTATAATGGAACAAAATCCACAAAAACAAAAAGAAAATATATACCTAAAAACTCAGACAGCAAACCAAAACAAAAACAAAAACAAAACAAAACAAAAAATCATAAAACATTTTTATGTCGGAGAAACAAAAAAATGTACCTGTAAAAGCAATGAAATGAGGCTTCTCAACTTCAATCATCTTCCTCAGGAAGTGGGAGGTGTTGAGATCAGAACACCAGTCAAACTCGGAGTCCAACACATCTCGGCAGCGAGTCAACCTTCCATTCCCGTAATGCATATCAGCCACCTTAATTAACGAAAACCCCATTAAAATCCTAATCATTTAGTTAATCTTATAGATCATACAGTAAAAGCATAAGAAGACGATGAGTAATTACCTGAAGGATTTTGAAGGTTCCGTCGGACCGGAAACGAAGGGGAAGATCTGGGCTGGTTTTTTTTACTCTGACAGGCCGATGGCCGATTAGCAAATTGTGAGAGATTTGGGTGTGAAAAAAGTAGATGACTGAGCAGAGGAAAGACAAATACAGGACCGAGTGTTTCCAGTTTGCTGCCGAGGACGACGATTCCACTGAAGAGTCAACATCTTCGGACAGCGTCTGGTATTTCCAGTTTGCTGCCGAGGACGGCGATTCCATTGAAAAGTCAACGTCTTCGGACAGCGTCGGGTGTTTCCAGTTTGCTGCCGAGGACGAGGATTCCACTGAAGAGCCAACGTCTTCGGACAGCGTCGGATTTGCGGGCTGTGGGATGCCGACGAGTAAGGCACGGGTGGCCGGCTTAGTGGCTTTCAGGGGCTGAGTGGATGGGGGTGGTGGGTGGTGGGTGGTGGGTGGCTGGGGACTGGGGACTGGGGAGTTTTGTAACAACAGACCCGCAGCCACCTAAAATAGCCTCTTTGAAACAACTAACAAGTTAACAACAGGAAAGTTTTTAACTTGTTTGGTATTTCTAACAAAATTTTGAGCCATTGTGAACAATAAATTGTCAGTTTTATTTGACAAAATTCGTTTGTCTCGGCGGTTAAGAACAACAGAAATAAAATGAATTCTGACATTTTACAACGATTAGCCTCTTGCCACACGCTTCAATTTTATTTGAAAAAAATTATTTGTCTCGGCTAGTTAAGAACAACAAAAACAAACTAAATATCTTGACATTTTACAATAATTAGTCTTTTACTACATGCATACGCGTTTAACAATTAACTTTTTTATATTAGATTATGCCTTTTAAAATTTTTAATTAAATAACTAATTTATAATTTTATTAAAAAGTCATTTAAAAAAATAAATGAAGCATAACCATGAAACCACCACTAACGTTGGAGTTTTTTGTTTTTGTTATTTTTTTTTCTAAAGTTGTAAATTTTAAATTTATTCAAAATTAAAATTTGATAAATTACCTTAACTCTTTCTGGATAGGTTACGTTTTCATATCAGATTGGTTCTCTGAGAAGATTAATATTGGCAATAGATAGGCGTATTAATAGAATTTTCTTTGTCAACTAAAAGATGGTGAAAGACTATTTAACAAAAGAAAACTTCTGCTATTTTTTGTTTAAACCTCACCCATAAATGATTTTAATAGCTCTAATATTAAAAAGAATATATATATATATATACACACACACACACACATTTTAACATCTTTATATTGTTTACTTATTATTTTACTTTTCAGCTTAAATATTCTACAAACAGACACTTATTGCTCCATAAATTGTACATCCGCTTCCAAATACATTATAAAAATTTCCTTAATACTCACAAAATACATTTTTTAAGAAAAAAAAAACATGGATTAACACTCATGGTTTTCAGTTGGTTTTGTAAATTCGTACATAAATCACCGTTCAATCTATTTATTTTCACCTTCGTCCTCACTGTGAAGTTTTGCAAATTAAGCTGAGACTTTCCGTTGAAATTCTTTGAGTGTCGAACCCCATTTGACAATGTTCTAGGACTCACTACTATGTTTTTCACTAATTGTTTTAGTTTTCGGCTTAAATATTCTACTAGAATGCATTTGTTGCTCAATAAACTGTAAAGAGTAAATTACATAGTAGCCCCTCAGGTTTGAGGTCTATTGCAATCTTATACAACATCTTTAAAACATTTCATTTTCATACCTCAAGTACTATTTTATTTCAATTTCATACAACCGTTACATTTTCCATCCATGGATCTGTTAAATGCTGACGTGGCTGCCATATATATGCCACGTGGCAAATAAAATAATTTTTTAATTTTTTTTTTTAAAACCTGAATTTTCTCAACCAAAAAAAAAAAAAACAATCCACATCTGCAACCAGCGATCAGAAGGAGGAAAAGAATGAGGAAAAGGAAGAAAAGAAAAAAAAATTTGTCCCTCCCCAGCGACAAGAAGAAGAAGAAGAAGAACCCCTTCTCGTCCCCCCTGCGCCCAGCGGCCCTCCCTCCACCCCGACCCCAGCTCCCTTCCTCCTGTCCCGTCCCCCCCCCCCCCCCCGCGCCCAGCGACCCTCCCCCCACCCCGACCCAACTCCCTCCCCCCCTCCCGTCCCCCCCCCCCCAACCGACCCTCCCCCCACCCCGACCCAGCTCATTTCCTCCCTCTTCTTCTTCTTCTTCTTCCCTCCGCGCCCAGCTCCCTTCCTCCCTCTTCTTCTTCTTCTTGCAGATCTGGGTTTTTTTTTTTTTTTTTTTTTGATTTTCTTCCTCCGACGACCCTCCTCCCGTCCCCCCCTGCCCCCACCCCGACCCAGCTCCCTTCCTCCCTCTTCTTCTTCTTCTTCTTCTTCTTATTCTTCCCCCCGCGCCCAGCTCCCTTCCTCCCTCTTCTTCTTCTTGCAGATCTGGGTTTCTTTTTTTTTTTCTTTTTTTTTTCTTCCTCCGACGACCCTCCTCCCGTCCCCCCCCCCCCCGCCCCCCACCTCGACCCAGCTCCCTTCCTCCCTCTTCTCCTTCTTCTTCTTCTTCTTGCAAATCTGGGTTTCTTTTTTTTTTTTTTTTTTCTTCCTCCGACGACCCTCCTCCCGTCACCCCCCCCCCCCCCCCGCACCCAGCAACCCTCCCCACCCCCGATCTCCTCTTCCTCTTCTTCTTCTTGCAGTGGGTTTCAATTTTTTTTTTTTTTTTTTGGTTGAGAAAATTCAGGTTTTAAAAAAAAATAAAAAATTATTTTATTTGCCACGTGGCAGACATTTGGCAACCACGTGGTATATATGTGGCAGCCACGTCAGCATTTAACAGATCCATGGATGGAAAATGTAACGGTTGGTATGAAATTGAAATAAAATAGTACTTGAGGTATGAAAGTGAAATGTTTTAAAGATGTTGTATAAGATTGCAATAGACCTCAAACCTGAGGGGCTACTATGTAATTTACCCAACTGTAAAATTGCTTCCAAATTCCTTAAAAAGTTTAATTTAATACTCAGGAAAAATATTTTGCGAAGATAAAAAAAATTTGTCAAAAAAACATGGGTATTAGTCGGGCTCGACGCACCAAAATGAGATGGACTCAGCTCGTGCAAAACGAGGCAAACCATGATACACAAAACAAGACAGGCTCTACTCACAGAAAACGATGTGGGCTTCTAGCATAGAAATGCTTGTGCACGGAAAACGAGGCAGGATACGTTGCACAAATCCAGACTCGCCCAGCACATGGAAAACAAGGTTGGCTTCGTGCACGCCAAAATGACGCGATCTCCATGGACACAAAAATGGGCAGGCTTCTGACATGCAAAATGATGTGGATAGCTCATATGCATAACAAGGCAAACCCAGGCACACAAGACGAGGCAGGCTTCGCGAACGCAAAACGAGGTGAACTCCCTGCGCTAAAAAAAAGAGTCAGGCTCCACACACCAAAAAATATATTATTGAAGAACATGAATATGATAGTTTGTTGTAGTGGTAAGAAAAATTAACAAAAATATTAAAAAAATGATTCAAATTCTTAGGGTGTTCACACATGACTTTTTGGTTGCCACAATGTCACCGATCGTCATTGTCTCGCTAGTCAACGGAGACTTGCGCTAAAAGATAGGAGGTTGCATATGAACAACTTAACGTGACTTTCTGCCACCCTAAAGAATTTGAATCATTTTTGTTTTATTTTTGTTTTATTTTTCTTGCCACTACAACAAACTATCGTATTCATACTCTTCAAAATATACTTTTCCATGCAAAATCTATTATAATATATATATATATATATATATATATATATATATGAATAGTTTGGTCTCTGGTGTATAGTTTCTCATATATTTTGTTTACTTCTACTTGTATATGCCACGCTTGACTTTCTGACACCCCAAATAATTTGAATAATTTTTGTTTTTTTTTCTCTTACCACTACAACAAACTATCGTATTTACTCTTCAAAATATATTTTTCCATGCAAAATCTATTATTATTATTATATATATATACACAGACGCAAGCCCTTTAGGCAAAGGGATCCTCATTTTTTTTTATTAAAATGAGGATTAGTTGTGGGGTCCACATTACATCAAACTTTAACGATCCAAACCGACTATTTTTCAAGTTGCACCTTATGGATTATCTTTGCAAAATATTAGTCAAACCAGAAATGTTTAAGACATCTAATTGGATTCAAATAAATTAACGAATACTTTGTTATATAAAAAATAATAAAATTTTATCTTGATAATTATATAGGCAAATGGTTTCTGATTAAATTGAATTTTTGCAAGGACGATCTATGAATCGAGGTTCGAATCCTTGAAATTCGATGTTGAGTAAGCCCCACACTAAATCCCCATTTTAAAAAAAAATGGAGATCAAAGGGCATGTGTGTGTGTGTGTGTGTGTGTGTAGTTTGGTCTCTGGTGTATAGTTTCTCATATATTTTGTTTGCTTTTACTTGTATATTGGATTAAAACTCATTGTTTCCAAACAATTTGTGCATAATTTCAAAATTGCCCTTCTCTCGTTAGGGATTCAAAAGAAAAAAAACAAATTCACAACAAAATAAAAAATACAAAAAACCACCCACCAAGCGAGACTATAAGTGGTTAGCAAGTTTATTATGTTCTAAAATATATTTTCATAAAAAAACAATAACAAATAAAAAGGACTAATTGCCAGACGCCAGTTGACATTGCAATATTATTACAAACATCTTCTCACTACATTAACTACAAACATGAACAGTGAACATATACAAATGGTGATTCCATAAGGTCACAGCTGAAAGGGTACCCTCCAACCCCAATAAAACGAGTTTATCAAGACGAAAACAACAGAGATACATCTACAGTAATTTACTAAGGCGTATAAACGGTCCTCTCTAATGCTAAATCAAGCAGCGTCCGGAAAAACTCGTGAGGGTACAAGGGAGGTTCCTCGGCTAGCGCCTGAAAATTGAAACGGACAAGAAAAATGTCGACCTAGTTAGCAGTTCCTCCTTCCTCAATACACATCCTCACTCTAAACAGTATTGCATTTAATCATCCTCTTTTCAACAGGTTTTAAACTCCCTCAATAAGTTTGAAATACCAATTTTTTTCGAATGTGTGTTTCCTCTAATGGAATGCAAAACCAAAATAGTTCGATTTAGTTTCTGTTGCAGGCTCAGAAGAATATTATCGATGCAAAGTAACCCTCGAAAGAAAATTTTTAGTAGAAATAGAGTACCTGATGAATCAGGACGGTAGAAGGCGTCATTCCAGGCACTGTGTTGACCTCTATCATCAAGACCTTCGGAAAGAAATTGACAACAGAATGAAAATGAGTTAGCAAATAACATGCGCACAATTCTTGCAGAGTACTCCAAACTCGATCAGTTAAGCAGAGAACGAACATCATACCTCTCCACTGTCCACGTTGACAAATGCATCAATCCGTGAAAATCCTTCTAATTCAAGACTATTTGCAATTATTTCGATATGTTTTTTACATTTCTGCAAGGCCTCGTTGCTGATTTAAGAGGGGAGAAAGAAATTAGACTAATGATTCGAACATGCAAAGCTCAAAAAGGAAAATAGCTTTTTAACTCAAACACGAGAGAGGATCATACAATATGAACGGAATAAGCAACGTAGTGTGGAAGTTGCATTTTAAATGAAATCAGTCAGTTTAGAATAACATGTCCGATAATGACACTGGAACATCTGGCGTATGAGAAAAAGTTTTACTGCCTATGTATGGACCTATTTAACGGCAGTTTCTACACATCTTTGACTCGAATAACAGAATGCAGAACAGAGAACGAAGAGCTCCACTAACAACAGTGACAGGAGGATAAAGGTTCTGGACAAACCTAATAATAGATGATGGAGGTGGAGTCAGATTGATGCCAGTCCCACCTGCCATATGCAAGCAACTTATCATTAATAACATGTAAGCAGGAAATTAACGAAGGGGCAAAGAAAAAAATCAACAAAAGATTACCTTGGAATTTCTCCTCGAGTGTTAAAATGTCACCACTCTCCCTGACCGTGATGCTAGGAGTCAGCGAGCGCATAGATCCTTGTGTTCCAACAACTCCGACAGTTATTTCAACCCATCTACTCTCTCCGCTCCACAAGATCTGATGCCCCTTTTCATTTCTAGATTTTGATGAAACAATTATATTATCGGTCTCGATAAAAGGCTCGAAGATTAAGAGCTCTGGAGGGGGGTTTGGCATCTCAATTGTTCCATGCGCCTACATCAGAAACCAAGATCAAACTCAAAGGTAGTTTCTATAAAATGGCTAAATAAAATTAGAAGAAGCAATATATATATATTAAACATAATTCGTATCTCTCCAACTAGTATCACCTACTAATCCTAGGTAAAGATGTTAACTTCCATGACAATACACACTTAGTGAAGAAGAGTGACAAGGCTTGTGAATACTTGGAGGAAGCCAGAGAATGGAAAGACTTGAATTAGCATGGATCTCAATCACTTAAAGGCAGTGAAGCCAAATGTTGTACGGCCTAAAGGACAAGCTACATTCTACTTTCTCGTGGTTATTGATAATAGTCGCAGAAAACACAGAGCAATATTTTTAGTGACAAATAATATAAATGAACATTTGTAACAAATATATCTGAAATGAAACTCTATAAACGAACATTTGTAACAAATATATCTGAAATGAAACTCCAGAAAGAGATAAGAAGCCATCCTGAGAAGATCTACAATTAAACCATTTTATACCTTAGAGAAACTATTAGGAGGAATCCGGTGAAGACAGTCTTCCAATGCTTTTACATACACTAAAAGGTCATCGGCGCAGCTGCATGCAAAAATAAATTTGACCCGAAAGAGTACATCATAACTCCATTGCAGGACAAGGCAATTATGGTATTGAGTGCATAAAGAGCTTACCAGTCTATTCACTACCATTGAACAAAACATAATAAAAAAAAAAAGGAAAAAGTAAACAAGCATAAACCTACCATAACCTTCCAACCCCCGTTGAGCATCCATCTCTTGCAGGTTTAACACATAATGTTTCACAGTGAAGCTTTGAGGTCAATTCATGCCATAGATTTGGTATTGATGAACTAATGAGATCTTCTTTTCTCCTCAAATCTTTGTTGATAGTAAGAACTCCCAAATCCGACAGCTGTTCATTATAAGAGATCAGAATGCTTTGTTAAGTAGCAAAATATATGGATCATACAAACACAAACTATCAAAAAAGCCCAATTCATCTTCTTGGACATTTAATTAGCATACATGATTAAGAGCAAGGGACGTTGCAAGTTTGTCCATACAAATCTTTGATGCCATCACCCCAGGACCTTCAATTTAAAGATTAAAAGGATGCTTAACAACAACAAAAAAGACAACTATGTCCTCCTCAACCGAGTGTGGATTAGAATGAACCTGTATGTGGAATCCCTTCAACCTCCAACAAAGACTGAAGTGTGCCATCTTCACCAATGCCTCCATGCACTGTAAATAACATTAGATAAACCTCATAAGTATTTCTGAATCTTCTGATCTCTAAGCACAGTTGCATAGAGCCGAGTCACAGTCTAATAAGTTGTTCTTGATTCTCACCAATTCTTCTCATAGATATGGTAATTATGTTATACTGTACTGATATAATGGGGAGAATCAAATATCATCATTCTACCACTAGCAGATAATGGTTGGCAAAGAAAACCTGAAAGAAAAACTGTAGCCTGAACTTCCTTGGCTAGCTTGATCCACTGTTCAACCGATAATTTTACGGGCAGTTCGTCAGTGATATCAAACCCCGTAAACCAAGAATGTTTCTTCAAGCCTTCTGTAAGATCGTGAACAACTCTGTCCCTTAAGTGAGATGTATGAGCAACTCGGTCTGGTTCAATTGCCTCTACGCATGCATCAAGAACTTCCTCTATGGTGTGTCTCAGAACAAGAGAGTAACTGTTCACAAAGAAACCTAATTAAATCCTATGAAAGCAGTGTTTAGGGGACTTGTACTTCGAATAAATGAGAAAACTTTCAAGAGAGGGAGAGACTTACGGTAAAGACCAAACGGTTCTGGAACTCAAATCAACCTTGTTTTTGACAATTGTGGGGGCAAGCAAACATGGAATCACTTCAAGCTGTAGGCAACAAGATTGCTAATTTTAGACAAAATCATACTGTCATGCACTTGATTAATTAAATAATACTTTCAATGAAAATACACTTATCTACAGAGTGAATTAGTTCCAAATCATTAAGTACTGAAGATAGTCTCAAGAACTTCGTAAGAAGCTGCTAAAACTCTTCAAACACAGACTCAAAGATTTGATAAAATGTTCCTCTTCTAAATGAAAACAAATGGCAAATGTTATAAGTTTTGAATGAGTGTAAAAGCTAGTTGACTCATGCTAATACATTCAGCAGTTTAATTCCAAAATAGGATTTCTATCCAAATCCTCCTCCATACTTCTATGTATTGTCGTGAAAATTCAATCAGTGTCCCCATTCTAAACATTTCAAACCGCAACTTCAGCATATCAAACCATTACGCATATTGTAAACTAAAAAAATCAGTCCATGAATTGGATGCTTACATCGTCAAAAGCTTGCAAATTAAGCCAAACGTTTGTTCCGCTGATAAGAGATACCTGTCTCTCTGACGAGTCTCCTCCAAAAATAACAAAAACTTTGCGCTTACCCTTGCAAACTGGTTCACTACGCAGTGAAGTTTTTGATCTTCTAGGAACATGATCTGATGCACTACAAAATGGTGCAAGGTTTGGATACCGCATACAAGCACGCCGGATTATGCTCCGGAGAATATTTGAATGAGAAAATCCAACCTGGATCCAAAATGGGGTTTTCAGGCAAGGTCGTGGCACCAAAAGGATTATCGTAACAAGTACTGAGTGAATGGAAAAAATGAATGGTGTGTGGGCTGGGGAGTATCATGCATAACAAGCTTTTCATGATTTGCACGCCATGTATTGCCTATACTCTAAAAATCATTCTTAAAGGAATGTTTAACAGTTTCATAACAAATGCTATTGTAGTGATTAATATAAAATATTAAAATATTATGATCCCGAACAACAACAATCAGTTACATGGTCACACCATAAAGAAGCTAAAATGACTCCCATTACAAGACAATTAAAAACAGACCTTCGAGGCTTGCTGAAATAAAAAGCTGGTCTGCTCCATCCCACTAATCTGATGAATCAACAAAGAGAGTATCAAAAGATAAGAAGGATCAACACCTGGAATGTAAATCATTGAGATTATAAGACACCACTCCTACCAGATTAATGTCAGTATAGAATATTGTACCCATCTCAGTCCTTCCGAATTTGCTATCTGACAATGTTGGTACATGAATAGAATTAGGGAGAAACCATCCATCAATACGAGCAAAGTCACGAAGACCAAGCTTTCTGAATAACTGAGATGCTCCTTCTCGAATACTTTCGATAACACCAATCGGAAAACGAGGTGGGGTATGATAAGCAACCTGTTTGGCAATTTATATACTAAAAATCAGAAAGATGAACTAGCAGTCTAACACATATCGTGTGATTCTGTAAGGTCTAGAGGTCTGACACATATCGTGTAATTCTGTAAGGTCTACCTGTTGTGTTGGAAGATATTTCCTCCTGTAGTTGAAAATTGCATCCTTATCAACACTGTCATGGAATTGAAGTTCTACCTGGTCATTTTATAGACTATTATTAATCCAAATATTCATCGTACAGTGGTCCCTATTGCATCAGTAGTATACCTACATCCTCTCGACACGGTGAGGATGATATTTCAACCAATTAATTCCAATACAATGAAATGAAGCAAATGCAGTCATGGCCCATTCATACCTCGCTTGGTAGTAATACAACAGGATGGGAATCTAATCCAGACCCCACATCAAGAACAATTGCTGTAAACTCACTCCCTCCTTCAAGAAATATTTCTACAAGGACTTTGGAGTCAATTCCCTATCATACATAAAAAGAGCACAAGTTTCATGAGAAATGCTTTTTACTAAAACCTTGTTCTTGCAAAAACTAATATCAAGATATTGCACCTTCTTTTTCATAAAAACTCATATTCACATAAACCCGGTCCAACTTCATGCACGCTACTTAAATTTTCTTGAAATATTTACAAGAGTTCAAAAAGGACAAAAAAGAAACAACGAAAACTACCTCTGTAATAATTGCATTAGCCTTGCTAAAAGTATCAGCCACACCATATGCAACCGTAACACCAATGCTTGATCCCGCTCGTGCTGGTTTTACCTGAAACAAAATAATAAAGACCTTATATCTTATAACCTGACCAAATATAAAGTATCGCACTAAAAAATGGGTTCATTTACATTACAACACTAGATATGTGTCTTACCACAACTTTCCCTGACTCAACATCCAGTTGATTTCTTGCAAACCATTTTGACAGTTCAGATTCATCTGCTTCACTTCCCTACAGGTCATTAAAGTCAGAGAAACTGAAGGAGCAAGTACATCCAATGCCAAAATTCACAAAAATGTAAATATCCGAGTTAAAGTCCTCAAAAACCAATATCAATACTAAAAATCAGTGACAGAAACAAACATCAAAACTTCAACTAACGATGTCATCATGCATGGACACAAGTTGTGCAACTTACAGAAGACTACCCGGTCTAGGTTGTTGGAAATGTTATGACTTAGTCACGTACCACTGTACAGATGCTAATCCTAGTGTCTCTAGAAAAAGCACACCTATCTATATAAAGAAAATTTTAGCTAAAGTACCTGTACTAAACAACTTGGTACTGTTATAAATCCTTGTTTGCTGAGCTCCAACGAAGCATTGTACTGCGATAACTCAAAATCACACAGATATTGTCATCTTCTTTCTTTTTTCTTACATATGTATATTTATTGAAATAAAATCACTGTCGATTGTCATCTGATACCTTATCGAATGCTTGGCAACATTCACCTGATCCCGTGCCAACAAATGGAACGTTATACTTTTCCAGCAGCTCCTGCAACATCGTGTGTTCAAATATTAAATTCCAAAGGAAGAAACAGAAAATAAATGCACCGTTATGTGTATATCTTGAAAACTTGCAATGGTAGTAAAGGTTATGCTATAGTACACCTGAATGCCACCGTCTTCACCAAATTGACCGTGTATGACTGGGAACACTATGTCCACAGAGCCAGCTAGATGTTCAGCGAAGTCAGACAAAGACCGGAAACCTTGGGCAAGGCTACAGAAACAAATACTTGGGCAGATCAGCATACAAGGTCACCTAATTCCAAACTTCAAATACACAAGATTTTACCTTTCGAGTTTAAAATCAAAATCCGCGGGAGTGTTTGAGTAAACCTATATAAATGTGCAAAATTAACAAACTTTAGAAGATCAAGTTACGAAATTTTCGAATCAATTAATGCATTTTTACATAAACGAACCTGAGCAGGGGATATTGCAAATGCATTGAGGCCAGCGTCAAGGTAATAGCAATTCACATGTATATCACCTCCCTGTTTCAAATTCAAAGAAAGCAATTTTCTCACTCACTATCTACTACACTATTTTCTCAGCATCCAAACAGAACCTAAAGAAAATCACAGCCAGCTCTACACTTTATAGTGAAGAAACTCTTACCTGAATGTGATCGAGAACTGATCGAGCCGAGTTGAGAGAAATCCCACGCTCCGCCGAGGGACCTCCGCAAACGACGCCAACTCTCAGAACGCTACCTTTCTCCTTCTCTTTCACCTCCTCTCCCCTCTCAATAACTCCACCGCCCACCGCCTCCGCAGTGGCGCGTGGAACTCCGACGCCGCGCCACCGCGTCATCGACGAAGCACAGCTTCTCTTCAACCGCAAGAAATTGAAGTTCTGGGTGTACAGCAGCGAGCTCCGAACAGCGTCGGTTTGCTCGGCGCGAACTGAAACAAGGCTGGAACCAAATGCGATCGTCGCCATCGGGAAATGATAGTCGAGTCGGAAGCGGTAGTGAGTGAGTGAGTGAGTGAGCACAGCCAAATTTTGGAGGGAGCAAGCGCTGCTTGTTGGCGGTTGGTGTTGTCGTTTGTCTTTGTAAATTGATTTTAATTTCTGCAAATTAAAAAAATAAAAAATAAACATAAATATGTAATTCTGCTCACTAATTTTGATTTGATAAAGGTCTTTTGGATTAATTTTGAAAACAGTTTTGTCTTATTATTTTTTTGAGTAAACTGCTAATTTAATTTCTAAATTATTATTTTAATGAAAATTAGAACGAAAACTAACAAAAAAAATTTTAAAACTTTGAATTTTAACAAAAAAAAATCATCTATTAACGTTATTTAATAATAAGGACATAAGAGAAAGAGAGAAAAAAAATAAAAATAAGCACACCAACCCCTTTACTTCCCTCTCCCCATCATCTCGAACATTTGCCGCACACCATCAGAGGAAATTACATCCCTAAAATGAGATTTGAAGCTACTGTATTCAAATTTTCGTTAATTTAAGTCACATTACTTGCATGTGATATACATTGCAGGGTAGATTGGTAATTTTAATAAAGAAATAGTGTATGGAGTTAACTTTGAAGGGTAAAATAGACGTTAGATTCATGACCTATATGAAATGTTAAATGCTTATAGACGACAAAATGACGGTATTACACTCTAAAGTATGTTAAGTGACTTAGGTTGACGAAAAATTGGTTAAAACAACTTTGAATATAATAGTATAGATGAAATTGGTAATTTTTAATGAATTTAGAGATTTATTTTACCAAAAAAATATTTCAAAAACCTAAATTTCATAATTCAAAGAGCAGTTTATCTTTTTCCTTTTCTTTTTTCCAAACAGTTTTGTCTTATTATTTAAGGGAAAAAATCACACCATTAGTCCTCACCTATCACATAATTTTGTCGTATTATTAATTTAATTGCCATCATTAGTTACTTTTAATTTAATTATTCCACTTTAATAAGAAAAGTTCAGGAGTGGTAGAGTGAGGATTTAAGCCGTGGCCCAAATGGATGTGGATAAGGGAGCAAATCCATAATCTTTTGGATAAAATAATCTAAAATTAGTTCTAAATGGCGGAGTGAGGTTTTAGAGCAAATCCAAAATCTTTTGGTTAAGATAATGTAAAATCAATTCTAAAATGTTAAACTGATCGAAATGAAATATAAAAAATTGATATATATATAGACGATACATCAATGAGATATTAGTGACATATCGAAAACTGATCATTAAAAAAGCACTTTCAGTCTCAGTGAAACTATGAACTCGGGCTCAGGCTCAAATTAAATTAATAATATAATATTTTAGCAGCTAGAGATTGAAATTAAACCATTTCAGCTAAAAGCCCAAGTTTAATTAACAAAATATAAATTGAAAACTTAACAAAAAATAAAGGAAAATGTTATTCAAACATCCATTTTTACCTCTTACGAATCTTTGTTAATTTTTTCATTAAGAGGAGTGTGAAAAGTAAAAATAGATATGTAGATACAACTAGTGAAAATAAAACATACTCTTGAAAAAACCCAAAAATGGATATTAACAAAAGCATAGGCCGAACCCTTGAAAAAACCCAAAAATTGGGTCCAACTTTTATTTGAGGGTGGGCAATGTGGATAGGCCAGGTTCAGTAGGAGGATCCAGAGTCCAGAATGTTGTGGTAAATGAAAGTCTGACATTAGGCCCAAACTTTAAAAAAAAATAAAGAAAAATAATTCTCTAAGAATTTTGTTAAATTCCGAATGATCCTACAACCCACCTTTTGTCTTTGGACACATACAAAACTCCTCATTTTCGTCCCTTACTTTGAAGGTCTATTAAACTATCTCACGTTATAAACAACACATCAATTTCATCCTCGTTGTTAGTTTCTGTGAAAAATATCATAAAAAATGAACAATGTGTCATTACATCCTGAATTTTTCATGGGCATTTACATCAAAATACAACTCACACATGACTCTTGTCATCTGGCCTGGACATTTTATGAGGTATGCATTCGACGGGTGACTTTTCTTTTTTTGTTTCTTTTTTTCTCCAAACTCTAATCTTAATTCTCAGTTGATTACATAAAGTATCACAAACAAATTGTTGTTTAACACAAAACTAACACAAATTAATTAGGGGAGATATAAGAGTCTTCCAATGTATATATTAATTAACTTGTAAGTGAGAGGTCTTAGGTTCAATTTTCGCTAAAGGCAAATTTGAACCATATTATTGCTAGCCTATTGTGAGGCTTAGCCTACCCCTTCCCCTTAATGTAGATAATATCGTTTGTAAAAAAAAAAAAACAGAATTAACTCTAAATGATTGTGTTAAGTATGGCCATGGACGTCTCTTAAACGCAACCAACCAATATATGTCTAGTCTAAATCCTGATTAGAGAAGAATCTCATAACGATCTTAAGCTAGTACGTACTGGGGATTTCTTATTTGGTTCTTATATCAATTTAGCTGCTCTCGCTTTCATTTGACTATCAATCTTCTGAGTTGTGGCTTTAGCTCATGGACCCGTGCATGCATGTTGCTTCTCTTACCAACCTCAATTATTTCAAAATCTCATGAGAAAAAGGGCCCACTTTATATGCCTATTGAATTGATGGCCAAGGATTCTCGCTCAGTGTGCTTAGAATGTGGTTGTTATTATTTTACTCAAATTTTAATATGTGTGTTTGTTTATATTAATATACTCTAGAAGTGAGGCATATATACCTTGTCCTCCATTCTTATTACAACACGAAAATTGTACATTTCGAAATTTTTGTTCCTGATATCTATAAAGATTTCTCTTTGTTGTTCTTGGTAGGTTATTATTTGATTTTATTTTGCAATTTTGTATCATATATCCTAGTTATATAAGGCTATAGCTTTCTATGAAAGATATCAAACTTGGGCATTTGAAGGGGTTTGGAAAGTGACCACATTCTCTATTGGTCCTATGTTTCTTCTTACATGTAAGCTAATGACTTTTCTTGATCGACCCTATTTTTGGTCTCACCCTCATTCGGTCTTAGGTTTCTCCTTTAGAGTAAGAAAGCTTTTCTAGGGTTCGCTTTCCTATCATCCATATTTTGGTCTTATGCACACCCTCTAGAAAAGTTGAAAAGTGTGAGATGCTTTCTGGTCTCGAGTGTTCTTGCCTCCTATTTGGTGTAGGTGGTTGCTTCACATTCTTTGAAGTCACAACCTATACGTTTGTTTCATCTATCGTTAAAAGAATGTGAGGCGCAACTAGCTTTTAATTTAATGGTATTTCACTTTTTGACTTTGAAATTTAAATTCAAATCCCTTGGTTCCGCTTGACAAAGAAAATAATTTGGAGGACATTTGCAAGTTGAACTGTGATGGAAATGTCAATTCTTCTAGCATGAAACTAAGGAAACTAATTGATAAACCCTAGTTTCTGAAACTCAAACAGACGATGCGTATTCCCAACTGTTTTTTATTTCCAAACTTCAAATCCAACTGGACAAATCATTAGGAACTTGACTAGTGAACTTGTACACCGCCGTAGCATGAGATAATTGATCGAGTGCAGAGCCATCAAATTAAGTTTGAAACGGAAACAGTTTCCATCCAGAAACCTCTGCTAATTTAATTGATTTAGTTAATGACATTATGTGCGACCATAGTTTAGTTCAACAAATTAATTAGTAGACAGGTGTCTTGGGATTAATTGTTAATCAGCTATCATTATTTGAGAAGAAAGATTCGTCCATGAGTCTTGACATGTTTATCCCATATGGGTGTGACAAATTTTTATTAATAATTAATGAGAAATCAATCTCTTATATAAACCAAGGATTACATGGTAAAATACAATTATAGGCTTCTAAACATATGGTTGTGTGACAAGCTAAAATATCCGTATGAGTGAAGACAAGAAAAGATGAGGATCTTGGACAATCGTTCCGACAATTTTCCACTTGATTAGACAAAATATAGTACTAATCATGCTTGTCACTCACAATTGAACTAATGGTGCTACTCGTCAAACATTAAGGCTGCAGACTCATTAATTACACTTCTCACTTTTTGCATAAATACATTTAAGTTCGGTTACTTATACGTAGAGAGAAATTAATTGCCTTTACTGAAATGTCTCGATGTCAATATCTCAAATATTTATACACCGTTATTTTCATGTCATTTCAAGTGCATGGAGTTCTCTTAACCGCACGTAAATGAATGTAAGCGGATGATTATTGCAGCGGCCTACTTCGTGAAGTCTGAAGATAACGTAATGCTTACATTTTACCCAATCCCATTGTACTTACCGTTTATAACTGGTAATAGTCAGCATAATCCATTTTAGGGTTCTGGATGGAAACCCTAAAACCCTAACAAAGTTGATGCCTAGACCTTACGCCACCATGACGCTGCCTCATGCTCAGGAATCAGGATATGGTTTTATATATCTTGGAAAGATCATAAAGTTATACATGGATGTAGGGCAGGCAGATATGTAACACGAATGGCCCAGTCTCTAATTCCAATGATAATCTTCTTTTTCGGTAAGCAAGGAATTGTTATTTGTTATTTTATAATGGGATATGCTATCTATACAACTCAAATTATTTCTCACACACCTTTTGTTAATTTTTATCCCATGATCTTCTTCAATTCATCCGATCTGACGGCCAAAAATTAGAAAGATGTGTGAGAAGTAAAATAGGATGTGTGGATATCATACCCCTTTATAATTTCTGTACAAACTGAAGGGTAACAGCAAAGCTACTATGTCACTTACAACAATATTGTAAACTTTAAGTCGTTTTTAAAGAATTCTAGTCGCCGGCGCCGCTTGATATATAAAAGTAACGTTTTGTGTAAATGTAGACCTTCTTAATTACTGCTGTTAACTCCTTCAATTAGTTGCAAAATGATAAGCGTAAGATTAGATTAAGGCTTACAGCTAAGGAGCTTTGTCCATCACCTGTTGGTCATGTTGACTCAATCGTCAGTTTGTGAGACAACAAAGATTAAATAATTACACGCACTTGGACATGTAAATATAGTAAAGTAGTGATGGAGAAAATAACTATTTTCTCAATACTGAAAGATTCTATTTTTAATGTATTTTTATGTTCACTGTCAGTGTCACCAAAGAAATGAGTACAAATGTCACCAAAGAGATGAGTACAAATTGTGAATTAAGACAGAACAAAATGTAAGAGCTAAAGTGAAATTTTATGTAATGTACAAAGAATATATAGATAAAATAAACCTAAAAAAAAATGGAAAAGTAAATTAGTGTTGGCGAAAATAATTATTATCTCAATACTGAAAATGGTCTCAGTTTTTTTTTTTTTTTTTTGGTTAACGTATTCCTATATTTACTGCCATGCACAAAAGATGAGTACACATGGTGAATTAAGACAAAATAATATGTAAGAGCTACAGTGAATTTTCGTGTCTTTTTATTACAGTAAATTCTAGCTATGGTCCCTTAACTTTAACTCAATTGGGGCAATGATCCCTCAACTAAAAATTCATTACCATTAGTCCCTCAACTCATCAAAACGTGCAGCTATGGTCTCTCAACTCAAAATTCATTACCATTGGTCCCTCAATTTTAATTCAACTGGAGAAATGGTTCCTTAACTTTAACCTAATTGTAACAATGGTCCTTCCAACATAACTCGTTTTGACAAAACTTTTGATGCAATTGATGAAAATGACCATAATTACACACTTTAATGAGTTGATGGACCCTAATTATATAAATGGTTATTCCAACATAACTTATTTTGACAAAATTTGGACGAAATTGATGAAAATGACTATAGCTACACATTTTGATAAGTTGAGGGACCAATGGTAATTGATTTTTAGTTGAGGGACCATTGCTCCAATTTGATTTACAATTTACTCTTTTTATTACAACACTAATCGGGTTATACCTCGTGCACCAATGCTATTTTTATCTTTTTTTCTACGAGCATTTGTTTTTTTCAGGATTCCTAACAATACGCGGTTACCCCGCCAAGTGTTTCAACCCATGTTCTAACCATAGGTGAAGTTCTCTAATCTGAAAAGTATTGTCCATTAAAGGCCAGTTTTGCTACAGAACTTTCGGTGTGAAATGCTAAGAGCATTTCCACCAGAGGTGGAATGGCCCAGCACCCAATCAAAAAACCAGGCTGGGACTCTGTCAATCCCTTCCAGCCCACAAACTTGCCTGGCACCCAGCCCAAGTTGGTCTCCAGGCCAACCCAAACTTGACTAACCAAGGAATCGACCTATTTGCCTGGCGCGTGGCTTTCACACAGCTGTGGGTGCGAGTAGCTAACAACCATTCAGAGATCGTTGGATTTCCAACAGTAAAGGAAATTTGAATTTCACTTTTGATCTAGACCGTCCAATCACAGATCAACGGTCCACGTTTTTCGCCCAAATTTTTTTTAAAAAAAGGCCCAACGGTCAGAATTATGACCATTGGCCACGTGGCAGCTTATAGGCTGTTGGATTTGAATATTTTCAAATCCAACGGTCCAGATTAATTAACTAAATTAAAAATTATTAAAAATTATGAAAAAATACATAAAAAATTATTAAAAAATACAGAAAAAATTATTAAAAAATACAGAAAAATTAAAAAAAAATTCTATGAATACCTAACTCTCATCTTCCACCTTACACCACATTTTAATTTTTCTACACTTTCTACATTTCAATATTTTCTACACTTTGAGAGAAAAAATGTCTTCGTGGAAGTTCATTGAAGATGTTACATTGTGTGAATGTTGGGTTCACACAACTCATGACCCGATTACGGGTAATGAGATGGATAAGCAAGAAATGTTGAGTAAAATTAGAAAGCGTTTTGCGATGTACGTGAAAAAGATGCCAGAAGTAGTCAAGGTCGTTGGAAAAAACTCAACGCATCCTTTACTTGTTGGAAAAACGTCATCTCTCATACTTCCGGTAATATACGTAGTGGGACAAGTTTAGCGGATCAGGTGACAATTTTTTTATTTATTCATATGTATTCCACCGGCATCAATATTTTAATTTATTTATTTGTGTTACACCCACATTTTTTTTATAATACTGTCTTATCCCAAATTTATAGATACTACAAGCACAAGCTTTCTACAATGTGAAGAACCACAACAAATCATTCAACAAATGGGAATGTTGGCAAATTATCAAAGATTGCCCCAGATACAAAATTGTGTCAACCGGTCCAGAAGTTGTCATGCACAGCATGAGTCTATACAGTTCGCCAGAACCAAACACAGCCGAACAAGAAGTCGACACATTTGAAAACAAGGAAGTGACGCCTGAAGAAGTGCCGGAGACCCAACCGACTCATCAGTCCCTTAGGCCTCAAGGTAAAAATGCATCAAAGAAAAAAGGTAGTTCTTCCAAAAATGATTACACTAAATATATGGAGGCCAAGGTGAACTGAACATGGCGCGGGAAGCGACTAAAGATGAGGAAAAAGATGTTGCTATGGTAGTAATAATAGCAACTGCTGAGGCCCGTGATGCGGCGGCTAAGAGACAAAGAGAAATAGTTAATCAAGAGAACAAGATGATTAGAGAAGCACTTAATCGAGAAAATGAGATGCTTAGAGAAGAAAGGATAGCTCAAGCAAACCCTGACATTATGAACAAGTATCTAGTATGACTGTCTCCGAATTCAAAATATTTTTGGACATCGAAAAAAAAAGATGTCGTGCGAAGGAGGTGTGAAAGAGATGTGGAAACAATTCGAGGGGGTTATAGCTACACAAATCCTAGCAACAAAGATCCTAGCACCACATATCCTAGCTCCAGAGACTTTGTATAATTTTGTATTTATTTGTAGTACTTTATTTAATTTCTTGTGTAATTTCTTATTTATTATTAGTACTTTATGTAATTTCTTATTTACTTTTAGAACTTTATGCAATTTCAATTTTTTTTTGTACTTTATTTAAACACGTCAACTAAGATTACATAACCTCACCAAATAAACTTTAAAAAAAAAAAAAAACACACCAAATAAAATTACATAAACTTAAAAAAAAAATTACACTTTATTCTTCAACCACAAGCTCATTTTAATTATCTTCACCTTCGTGCAATCCCCACTGGTGCTCAATCAAGTCATTCTGGCAGGTTATGTGCCACTATGGCTCTTGCACATCAGTGTACCGCTAAACGATCCATTCATTGTAACGTCCATCTCGTTCCAACAACTCGTGTTGCAAGAGATATTCAGTCTGGTCATGAGCACAGTAGATATGTGTTCTTGAGTTGTTCATTGGATCTGGCTCATATTCATCGACGACATCATAATCATCCTCATCTTCCACAATTATGTTGTGGAGAATAATACACGTCATCATGATGGATCGAAGAGCCTCGACATCAAACAGTCTAGCAGAAGACTTGACAATCGCCCAATGAGCTTGCAGGATACCAAAACAATGCTCCACATCATTCCTACACCCTTCTTGACATTTTGCCAAGTGTTTTTCTTTTTCAGTCTGTGGATGTGGCACTATTTTGACAAACGTAGACCACCTTGGGTAAATGTCGTCTGCAAGGTAATATGGTTCGTCGTATTTAGTGCCATTAACCCAATATGTGCATCTTGGCGATTTTCCTTGAAGCAAATTGTCGAACACTGGAGATTGAGCAAGGACATTTAGGTCATTCTGAGCTCCTGGAACACCAAAAAAAAATGCCAAATCCATGTATCAAATGAAGCCACCGCTTCCAAAATGATACTTTTGGCTCATTTTCTGTCGCCATAAGCTCATTGCCACCCACTTGGACATTTTTTCCAAGTCCAGTGCATGCAGTCGATGCTTCCAATCATGCCAGGGAAGCCTCGCATTTCACCCTTCCTCAGAAGCCTTCGCATGTCCCTTGGCGTGGATGTTTAGAGGTACTAATTGGTGCACAGCTCTTCAATTGCAGAGCAAAACCGCATCAGAGACTCCAGAACATTTTTTTTCCCATCCTCGCGATCTCATCCACTTGATCTGCAGATACTCCATATGCAAGCATTCGCAAGGCAGCCGTAATTTTTTGCTCTGGAAGAAGACCTAGAACACGAAAAGCATCATCTTTTTGCACAAAATATGGATCATGGTTGCAAATAGCACTCATGATTTTGTTGAACAAACTTCGTTGCATTCTAAAACGACGTCTAAAAACATGATAAGGGAATACGATGTTGGGAATAAAATAATCTTCCAATAACTCTTTACCTCGTCTTTCCCTTTTTCTATTGAAGTTTGCGGCATGTCTAGGTTTGGCTATTTGACCGACAGCTTCCATGACACGACAGGAATGTGAGGCCCTCTGCCTTCTATGGTCATCATCCGAGTTCTCCTCCATTGCGAAAGCCTCATCTCCACCTCCACCTTCCTCGAGATTGATCAATTCTTCCTGTTGTGCCAACAATCTTTTATGTTGCACCACAAATTGTTTATGCACTCTCCTTGAAGAAGACATTGTAAAAAAAAAAAAAACTCAAGATTTGAAAACGATGAAGAAGGATTCTAAGCTAAAAAGAAGGATTGAATTTGGTGTGAGGATGGATGTAGAGATGTAGGGTTTATATGGACAAAAAAAAAAAGAAATGATGAGGTTTTGGACAATGCCACACTACGTAATTGGTTGAAAATCTTATCGAAATCTTGGCTAAATTATTGCAAACAGGAAGTGACACGTGGCACGTTGGGATGAGTTGAAAATCTTATTGAAAATCTATTCACAAAATAATACGTTCGGATAATGACATGTAGCGCAATAAGATTGGTTGAAAATCTTATCGTAATCTTGGCTAAATTATTGTAAACAGATAGTGACACATGACGCATCGGGATTGGTTGCAAATCTTAACGGAAATCTATTCACAAAATAATACATTCAGATAATGACAAGTGACGTTACGAGATTGGTTAAAAATCTTATCCGAAATTAAAACTATTTTATTTATTTATTTTTTATAAAAAATTTTAAATGGGCTGGGTGCCAACGTATTTTGTAGGGGTGTAGATCGTTTGTGCCAACGTATTTTTTAAGGGGTGGAGATGCTTTGGCCTATTACTATTCACTGTGGCCTATTACTGTTCACTTGAGTGGATAAATGCGCTAGGTGCTGGCACAAAGTCTTTAAAGGTGAAATTACTCTAAAAGATGAGCTCTCTTACCTACCAATGGAAAGATCTCCGTGCGTGGGTTGATAAGGAATCCTCTAAAAGATCTCATGAGACCACCCATTATTACTATGAAAAAAAATATTGCCCTTTGCTGTTAAGAGAGTCAACAACTTCTATAGGAGCCGTACCGTGAGTCGAACTGATCGTTTCATGTGCAACGTCCATCAATGAAGGAGGTCTTAATTTTTCTATTTTTAATGTATTCTTATATTCACTGTCATGCACAAATAATGTGTACATATGATGAATTAAGATAAAATAAATAGTAAGAGCTAAAGTAAAATTTTAGGTAAAGTATAACATTATATTAATAAAAATAAACCTAAAAAAATTGGGTCATAAAACATGATGAATGTTTTGTATTATATGTCAATATTTAAGCACTCTTCTAGAAATATATATCATGTTGCAAGTCTTATATCTTTATGTTCATTTGGAATGAAATAAAGATATTGCAATGTATATTATTTTTTGTCCACTGTGAGGGATAGTGTGCCATGCCATGCCAGCGGCTGCGAGTGATATGTCCATTAACGAGGACTAGAGTTGCCTAATGGCAGCTTTACCTACTTTCCATGCTTGCCTCCTGCCTTTTGCTGAGAGCCAACTCATTAACCACTAACTCAAAATATAACTTAATACTGACCCTTTTCACTTATAATCATAAACTAATATTTCTTTTGGCATGTGATGTCAAGTATAGCTTACAGAATTGACATCTCTGAGATTTTATAATCCTAATTCCGAAAGGACATTCCAAGTGCAATCTTCACTCACTGCTTTCGCATTCATAAATCTCAGTTTTATTTGGTTAATTTGTCTCTACTACTCACATCTCTATCACTGCCTTATAAGTGGAGTGGAATGCCAGGTCAATGGCCGCGCGCATCCAACATATTTAATACATACTTTTTGTGTGATAAGATACAAAAATGTTTTACTTAAGAATTTCATTCAAAGATCCAAAATACTATTAAGCAAATCAGATTAATTGCTGTGGTAGGACCAAGATAAATTATAATATAAAAGAGGCTAATTTTATTTTGCTAAGCATAACGATGTGGTTAATTAATATAATAGCAACCTTCTTTTGTTTGATATCACCATTTGGTAGTAATAGTAGAAACAGTGTTTTAGAATTCGCTAATGCATGTTTGGTTCAAAGAGCTATGCCCTGAGATAGTTTTTTAGTGTATTCATATGCATCAATAATTGTCGTTTCAAAAAAAAAAAAAAAAAAAAGCATCAATAATTGACAATTATTTACATATGTGTAAATTGTTAATCTTTTATTTTCATGGTTAAGGAGAAATGTGTGCTAGCAGCCAGTCCTCATCAATTGTTTCACTTCTTTATTGAAAAGGAATTTACACACTTTTCTTTATCTTCTGCACATTTCAATTCATTTATAATCACTAAATTGAATAAATCAAAGATAAACCAATGAACATAAATAAACAAATATGTGCAAAAGAAGAAAGGAAGTGCATGCAAATGATTTCTCCTTTACTACTATCCTTTATCACAATGGTCTTGAAACATTGGTTATTCACTAAAATGAATTAATTTCTTACGCAAAACTTGATCAATAATTATTTGGGTGCTAGCTAGCTTGCTAGCAATGAAAAAGCAGATAAATGTGTGAACAAAATTTTGTATCTACCTATTTAGCTATTAGCTTTTTCCTTGGACCATGTTTTGCTCTACACATTGGGTATTAGTTTTGTTGTTTTATTACATGTTGCTAAGATTTCCACAATCCTCTGAAGTGAACATGGATGTCTACTCACGAATCTCTCTCTCTTCTCTCACCCACAGAGTCATGATCCTTAACCCCACATGGTCCTCAATATGCCAAGGGGGTTACAAACTCTTGTAATATTATTGATCATATAAATAAATAAAAATTGGTCAATAGTTTATACGTCTTTCTCTCTTGACGTGATAAGTTACGTCAAATAAAAAATAAACACAAATATATATACAACCGGTTACAACTAAGCTTAGATGAGTATGAAACGTTCAAAACTCATTGACCCAGCTAGTTTTGTAGCTTGATCCGTAAAAAAAGAAAAACTGTGCTAAGTCTATTTCCCTCTATCTGATTTCAAGGACAGGAGAAGCATGTATAGATCTAGTAATAGCTGCACATAGGGAAGTGCCCTTGGAAAGAGACTTGGGAGCCAACTTGATAGGAAGTGGGTCTAGTAAGTCGACTATTAGTACAATTAATCATCAGGTCATTAAACATTATTCATCACCTTTAACAAAAAGGAAAATTTGACAAAAATAAAAAATAAATAATAAATAATAAAAAAAAACAAAACAAAAAGGAAAAAGGAAATCAAAGGGAGATGGTTCAGATGACTCAGAAACAGTTGCATTAGGGTATTGATAAAATTAAAAAAAAAACTAATGAAAAAGGCTTGGAAACTTTGAGTTTTAATGATAAGAACAAAATAAATGGTAAAATAAATAGTACCAGGTTTGACTTTTTAGTATAAAAATTTGGTTTTTCGTTAAAATAAATAGTATCGTGGATTTTTCGTTAAAACTCTAAAAAAAAAATTAGGGTTTTCACCAAAAAAAGGTTTAGGGCTACTTTTAGGAACCTAAATAAATTATTACCATTCTTTTAGGAACCTAAATCGTGCCAGGAAAGTTTTATTCATGAACCAAAGAAAAAAATAGGGTTAAACTCTATTTACTACGCTGAAGTTTTGTGGTTTTCAACATTTAGTACATCAAGTTTTTTTCATCCCAGAGTCATACTTAAAGTGTTAGTTTTGGGACAGTCTCATACATCTGTTGGTATGACTATTAACTTTTCTGTTAACTGATGACGTGATACCCATGTGGACAATGGTTGTTAACTTTTATTCTCGATGTTGTGAAACGACGAAACTGCCCTGGAGGTTACTAAGGTATGGGTGTGACATATTATGAATAATATATATATATATATATATATATATATATATATATATATATATATATATTCTTTCCTAAGTTTTGGAAAAATTGGAATTTGATTAAAGGATATGTGTATATTTGTGTGGTTAGGAAAATAAGGGTGGAATTGTTTTGAGGGACCACACACACACACGGGACACCCTGTCCCTTTCCCCGTGCCCTCATCTCTCTTCCCTTCTCAGTTCTTCCTCTCTCCTTCTCGACTCGTATGGACGAGGCACCAAAACCCTCCAACCTTCACGGATCGACGTCAAAAAGGTAAGTTTGTGAATCCTTGCAAGCTTGTGAGTTCATTGGTGCAATTTTTAGAACTTGGAACCCTCGATATCACGTGAAACCCGAAACCCATTTTGAGATCACTGTTCATGCACACGTGAATTGTTGGATTTCAGGAAATTCTAAGCTTATAGTGAGCTTGGTGAGGTCCTAAGGAAGCTCGGAGTGCTTAGTTTGAAGGTTTTGGACGTCGGGATCATTGAGTTCAAAGTTGGCCGGTTTTCTTGGAATTTTTCCGGTGAGATTTCGTTATTTTTAGAGCCTTAAATTTGTCTAACGTGATTCTACATGTTGAGGGCTTCAAATTGATATAAAATACGAAGAAATTGGTTGAGCAATGACGGAGAACAAGGAGATTGAAAAATCCCTAGTTTTCTGGCCACCGGAAAAACCAGTCCGGCGAGCCCAAGGTAGGAGACGCGCGTGGGGGCGCGTGACAAGCCCAAATTTTTTTCTAAAAATATGTCGACGTTCGTGACGTCGAGTAGGTCACTGTGGTATATTCATATACCCAAATTGAGCACCGTATGAGAAGTTATTTCGAATTGTCGGTTATGTGCTTTAATTAACGTTTTTATAGTTGTTTCGCATATAGGTGACACCTATCCCGAGGACAAGCACATCCAGGGACGTCACAGGGGTTACGACTAGGGGTGGGTTCGGTACGGTTACCGTACCAAAACTCTCGTACCAATTACCGTACCAAATTTTCGGTTTGGTAAAATCTATTACCATTACCATACCAAACTTTCGGTATACCGAAGTTCGGTATTGCCAAATGTTCGGTTGGCATGGTATGGCAATGGTAATTGCCACTTTATTTTGAGACAAAATCTTTTTTTGCTTTGTTCAACATTTCATATTTTGTGCCTCTGTAATAAGACAAAGATATATAAACCAAATGCATAGACGGAAAAAAATTCTCATAACAAGTGCCCAAATGGATTTTGGATTTCCACCTTCAAATGGATTTACAGCGGCATGAAATATTGATGAATTACTTGAAAATTATAAGCCTAAAACAAAGAATGGAAACATAATTCAAATTATGCATCAAAATGAAAATTAAGCTTACAATCCAAATAGAAGTTACAAACCAAAACAAATAGAAGTTAACAATCCAAATAGAAGTTAAAGTTTCAAACCAAAGGAAAATTGAAACTAAACTTCAAAAGGTAAAATTCATTGATCAATTCTTCAAGTTTAAGATGTCGAAGCTTTTGGAGGAGACATTGAACTTGTAGAAGATTGAGTTTGTGTCAAGCCTATATTACAAACGAAGAAAACATATTAGTAGCAAAAAGAATTAAAGTTGAAAACCATTTAACAAACAAAGAAAATATATTATAATTTATAAATATGTGTTATATTATAATTATATATTATATAATTTATATAAATTATATATTATATTACATTTTTGGTACGGTATGGTAATACCGTGGTAATGGTATCCATTACCAATACCGTACCACGAACGTTTCGGTACGGTACAATACCGTACCATTACCTGTTGGCATAAAAAATTTTGGCACAAAATCGGTATGGCACGGTTGGCAATTCGGTTGGTATGGCAATTTGGCAAAAAAATCCACCCCTAGTTACGACCCATCGACTTACCAGTGAGTGGGCAGTTGTTTTCTATTTATACTTATATACTATTGATTTTTCATAAAAATTGAATTTAAATGAAAGTATGTTTTAAAATGCCATGCATGCATATTGTGAATTATATGAATTGATATTTGATGCATATATATATATATATGTGTGTGAATTGGTGCTGTGGACGCACATGTGGGTATCGGGTGAGGTTTCTGTTATTCATGTGAATTATTGATGATGTGAATTGTGTTGAGAGCTCATAACCTGCACCCCTGGTGATAGTGCTTATAGTATTCACCGCACCGCACGTTCACCTTGGATCCAAGTAGGTGCATGTCGTACAGACCATGAGAAGGTTCCGACATGCTAGTCGTACAGATCACTAGAGGTGGTTCCGACTGGTAGGTGACCTTAGATTATGCGCGCAGACGATTGATGAGAGAAGCACTAAAGCGTATTATTTCACCATTCTTGTCGTACAGACTACTTCAGGTAGTTCCGACTTATGAGTAGCGCCGTACAGGTCATCGTGGTGACTCCGGCTGGATTGGATATTGAGCTATAGAATTAACCTTACAGGACCAACTGCAGGGTCTCCGGTTTATTCATTATGTCACTTGTTACATTGATGCATCCATATTCTGTCATTGACATTATTGCATGGCATACTTGCTGGATTTTGGTAAAGATTAATGTTTTGAGAGATTTGAACAAATTTTATGCTATTATGTTATTTTCTGGGAAAATATACAGGTTTTACAGTGAGGGGTTAGAAATGTTTTAAATGAAATGTTTTGGAAAACTTTGGTTTTACTGACCCACTCAATTTTGTTTTGCGCCCCTCCAGGTTCTAGTTAGCAGTTGGTGGCTCACGAGGTTTTCTTCGGCATTCTGACAGACTTCCTGCATGTAGGACTCACCTGCGGGTGTTGTAATTTAATTATAGTCCTACTTGACTGCACCTAGTATTTATGCTCTGAAATTGTGTACTGCACACTTAAACTCACTCTAGCATGCTAGTTGGTTATTATTGCTAGTAGTTGGTTTTTTTATTTCTTCATATTTCTCATATCTTTTGCTTCCGCATCGCATTTTTGGTTACGTCACGCTCACGTGGCGGCCAGCACGCCTTGATTTTAGGATCGGGGCGTGTCACTTTGCGCAATGAAATTTGTCGCGTCTTAAAAAAATAAATTTTCCCATATTCCATTTTTGGCGCCCCCCAAATTTTTAGGGGTTTGCGCAACAAAATTTTGGTCACGCAGAGTTTTGCACAATGAAAGATTCGTCGCGCAAAGTCTAAATATTTTTTTTTAAATTTCCCATGTCCCATTTTTGGCGCCCATCCAAATTTAAGGATTTTGCACGACGAAATATATGTTTGTCGCACAAAATTTTTAAATTTTTTTTTATAAATAATAAAAAACAAAATAATTTTATTTTACAATTTAAAATATAAATAAATTAAAATAAATAGAGTTTAGGTGACCAAATGTTGATTTGTCACGCAAAGAAAATAATTTAGTTTAACAATATAAAATATAAAATTAAATAAAAAGCAAATAAATAGGATTTAGGCGACGAAATATTAATATTCGTCGCACAAAGTTTTTAAAAAATAATAAAAACTTATGAAAATAATTATAGTTTAAAATTTATAATATAAAATTAAATAAAAAAGAAAATAAATTGGTTTAGGCGACGAAATATTAGAATTCGTCGCGCAAAGGTTTTTAAAAAATAATTTTTTATGTTTGTAAAGACTTTGCGCGACGAATTTTAAAATTTCGTCGCGCAAAGTCTAAATTTTTTTTTTTTAAAATTTCCCATATCCCATTTTTGGCACCCATCCAAATTCAAGGATTTTGCACGACGAAATATATGTTTGTCGCACAAATTTTTTTAAATTTTTTTTATAAATAATAAAAAACAAAATAATTTTATTTTACAATTTAAAATATAAATAAATTAAAATAAATAGAGTTTAGGCGACCAAATGTTGATTTGTCACGCAAAGAAAATAATTTAGCTTAACAATATAAAATATAAAATTAAATAAAAAGCAAATAAATAGGATTTAGGCGACGAAATATTGATATTCGTCACACAAAGTTTTTAAAAAATAATAAAAACTTATGAAAATAATTATAGTTTAAATTTTATAATATAAAATTAAATAAAAAAGAAAATAAATTGGTTTAGGCGACAAAATATTAGATTTCGTTGCGCAAAGGATTTTAAAAAATAATTTTTTATGTTTGTAAAGACTTTGTGCGACGAATTTTAAAATTTCGTCGCGCAAAGTCTAAATTTTTTTTTTAAAATTTCCCATGTCCCATTTTTGGCGCCCATCCAAATTTAAGGATTTTGCACGACGAAATATATGTTTGTCGCACAATTTTTTTATAAATAATAAAAAACAAAATAATTTTATTTTACAATTTAAAATATAAATAAATTAAAATAAATAGAGTTTAGGCGACCAAATGTTGATTTGTCACGCAAAGAAAATAATTTAGCTTAACAATATAAAATATAAAATTAAATAAAAAGCAAATAAATAGGATTTAGGCGACGAAATATTGATATTCGTCACACAAAGTTTTTAAAAAATAATAAAAACTTATGAAAATAATTTTAGTTTAAAATTTATAATATAAAATTAAATAAAAAAGAAAATAAATTGGTTTAGGCGACGAAATATTAGATTTCGTCGCGCAAAGGTTTTTAAAAAATAATTTTTTATGTTTGTAAAGACTTTGTGCGACGAATTTTAAAATTTTGTCACGCAAAGTGACTTTGAGCAATGATGTTTGTTTCGTCGCTTAAAATTTCATTGCGCAAAGTGACTATGCGCGATGATGTGTGTTTTGTTGCGCAAGGAGTTTTTTTTACTAGTGAAACCACTCTAAATATACATCAAGAGTCAAAGAATATCTTGCTAACTTAACTATTTTCAACACCACCATTACCATCAAGTCATACAAAAAAGTTTATGTTTATGGGATTACGCTTCAAACGCAGTTTCTGTAAATTATTAGGTAAACGACATCAGCAATCAGCATCATCTTCTCCATCCTGGTTAATTGTTCTATCAGAAACGAAATTGTTTCAGAAGTTGAGACAGATAAAAATGTACTGATATTGAAGACGGATATGATACTATATGTTTCGTCGCAAGCACAAGCCTGCTCCCAGGAGGACTATGGTCTTGAAATTACAAGACCTCGAGAAGGCCTTGGTACGTAGGGCAGGTCATCGTCTTAGGATTGTAAGATTTTCTGTGCATAATATTCTTGATGAATATAATTTCCTTCTAGCTACTAGTTAATTGTCAACACTAAAACTAATTAATCAAGAGATAGAAATCTAATCAGAAAGCTTGTGTTGGATGGGTTAATTAAGACAGCATAGGGACAGCGGTAGTGGACCAGTGTTAGTTGGATGAAGGGCAAGATGCATGTGATATATATGCACTAGAGCCTCTGTAATTATGTTTTAAGTTTGAAATGGAAGGGGATTATGTCCAACACAAAAGCTGCAAGTGTTATTAATTCACACATGTTACAACATATGTATTTATTTATTACTATTAATTAGATTTTCAGCTATAATATCAATCATGTCGTCTAATTACTTCACAACTCGTGAATTAGTACAATTACGTAACATTATGGCCATCAAACGCAAATATTTTTCTTAGTGGTGCTGGTATGGAGTAACAAGTGTGGCAGATTCACTATATACTAATGCAGCTAGCCAATATCTAGATAGCATGATCTTCAAAATAATATTAACACCTACTTTGTTATGAATTAAAAACAATGATGTCAGTGACTGAGATACAGAAACGCACTTTCTTACTCGGCCTTTTTCTCTGATAATGATTTTAGCTGGTTGGAAAGCCACTGACCTTTGTGTATATGCACTCCAAAATTTTTAGGGTTTCTGTGGACAGCAGTCACCATCCCATTAAGAAAATGGTCACACCGGCAAAAGGCAAAACTTACAGTACTGGGTACTGCCAAATGCACTGCTGATCATATATTCCTACAGTTCAGGTGGGTATATATGATCATAAAACTTTTAAACAAAATATTAATGCGCCTACACTAATAATATTGTAGTATCTGATATTGGCTAATAGTGATATCGTGATATTGTGGTGATGTGGTCCTGTTGTTGCAAGGTATCACAATTTGTGTGGACCCCTACGCATCATGGGGTCCTACACCCAACTAAGCCTTGCAGTACTATTTCTTTTTAAAACATTTATTTAAATTTTTAAATTGCTTCTCGAGTCTCTTTTACGTGTCAAATTACAGTTTAATACATATTGAAATAATTTATTAATTAGGGTTTTTTCTATTTTATTGAGTATGCTTTGCATCTAAAAAAAAAAACACAAAGATCCTGTTTTATACACATTTTAAAATGTGATCGATAGGTAAATGGAAATGACTAGTTACATCAAGGAAGGAGCCAATTATTTCCTTGTTTCTCCATATACCTTTAACACCCCTCATTTGCCTGTTTTGTTATAAATGAGTGGGCTAGCAGGGCAGAGAAGTGCAGAAGAGTGTCTCAGCTGATTCACCGTTTTGATTAAGATCACTTTTCCCTCTCTCTCTCTCTAACCTAATGAGCTTGTTTGTGAGAAGGGTAGCTCTAGGTAGCTCTAGGTAGCTCTAGGTAGCTTGCTAGCTAGCTCGTAGTGCCGTCCTCTCAGTCGAGTGTTGAGGAAATTCTGAAATATATATGAGAAAGGTGAGTTGAGCAAGATGGAGAAGCAGGGCACGTGCATTTCTAACTCATTCGGTCGCGTATACTGAGATATATATGTATATGTATGTATGCTTTTTATTTAGCAGCTGGGAATTTATTACAAGTTTATATGTGTGTCTCATATCCAGTGATGAGTTAGTTGTTCATGTGCCCCTCTTCCCCATCATGACCACTCCACCTTGTTGCTTCCATGAAGATTGTCACCGTGGATCATAACCATGCAGACATTTCAATTCAGGTGTTCAATAATGCTGAATAATTAGCTCCACTTCAGGTGATCGTTTTCGCTGCATTTTCTTAATTATGTATGTAAATACACTTAGCTTGATATTTTTGAATTTCCAAATTGGATAAAGAACTTGGAAAGCTAATTAATAGTATTACCTGTAAGGATAAGGAGATCAAGAAATCTTAATGTGTTTCTGCAGTGTTCATAGGTTTGAAATGGTGCTCCAATAAATTTTCAACAAAATTCGTGGCAAATTATATTGAACTTTAACTTCAGTATTTTTGGTATTTTGTTTTGGTTTCCAATTGCTCTCTCTCTCTCTCTCTCTCTCCCTCTCTCTCTCTCTCTGATCTTATATTGAACTTTAACTTCAGTATTTTTGGTATGTTTTTGGTTTCCAATTGCTCTCTCTCCCCCTCTCTCTCTCTCTCTCTCTCTCTCTCTCTCTCTCTCTCTCCCCCCCCCCCTCTCTCTCTCTCTGATCTAGATTTATTTCGGTATGTGGTAAATATGCAGATGATAAATTGATAATCACTGTATGAAGAAGAATGCTATCTGGGTTACCTTTTTGTTACGATCATAAGATTAGTGCAGCAACCATTTTCATATAATTAAGGGCATAAGCAACCATGAAGCTCAATAATTTCCCTATTTTCTTTTTCTTTTTTGAAGGATTAGTAACTTGTTAGATATGTAATACTAAAAAAAATCTAAAATTTAAATAATACAGGAACTAAATTAATATTATGTACCCTTAATTCTGATAAACACTAACTTTTTTTTTTACATAAAAATTCATCCAAAGTGGTATTGACAAAAGAGCAATTGCTTTTTAGGTTTTCATTTGTCCCCCTAGCTAGTATGAGGAGGAAAGTTTTCCAATCGTGGAAGTAAATAATGCTTTTGAAAAGCAAGCAACCCCGTCAAGGTCTTACCATAATTCCTATGAACATCATTTTTATAACAATGATATATTTGGACAGTATGAAGTGTGATTACCATTAATCCTTTTCACTTTCTCACTAATTAACCTTTTCTTTTCGTTTCTTAATTTCTGGCATCCTTCGTATTGCTCCTGTTGTCATTCTTGTGCGGATACTGATCGAGGTAAGTCAACATATTATGAGGGACTTTCCTGCAACGGTGATATGCTCTTTTTTATGTCTAAATGACAAAGAGGGACTTGCCTGCAATAGAATTTCAAAATTATGAGTAGGGACTTGCTTACAATGGAGATATACTTTTTGTGGTATTCCTTTTACGTTGTCTTTCTCACTTTCATGTGATTACAAGATAACGATGAGTGAGAAATACACGTAAGGGCTATTATATCACCGTCGCAGGTAGGTCCCTCTTCGTCTTAACGACAAGACAATGAGATGCTTCTACCAAACTAGTCCAACTCTACTTCATGGTTTTGCAAGAGGGGGCTATAGGATGTGTGGTTTGTGTTGGTGAATGAATGAGGTTTGAGTGTAATTTGTGTTTGTAGAAAGTGGTTGAAGCGTGGTTCATATGTATATATTGTGCGATTTTTCATACTTTATCGCAATTTAAATGTTTTTAAGTAAAAATGTTCACATAATAAAGTGCAATTAATGCAAACAAATATTTTGGGTATTTCAAAAATCTCATTTGGCACTCCAAATTTTTTGTAATTGGAAAGAAAAATACACTTGTAAGGAGTGTAGAATGAGATTTAAGTGCTAATAGCAGTTCCCATAATTTTTTAAATTAACGGAAAGAAAGAATTAAGGTAAAACGATATTAACAATTTTTAACCTAAAATTTAGGTCATACCATTAGAGAAAAAAATACAGTTTCTAGCTAAATCCAAAAGCCAAATTCCAAAATTTGTGTTGGCCTTAAACTAACCGTTGGAGTTGGTCCTATCGGTGAATCCTACCCCCTTTAAATTAAATTGGAAACATGGTACCACCACCAAGGAAACACCACAACATCTGTCTCTATTCCTTCTCATCCACGTCCGACTGACAGCGATTTGCAACACAAATGCATCCATAGCTTCTTGATATGTTTCTAATCCAACTTTTTAACAGTGTAATTAATCTCTGCTTCGTGGTTTAATAGCTGATTAACTTCAAGTTAATTCAGTTCGTGAGAGTGTGACTGCAGATTTTTTTGCTCTTCCCTGCAAATAAGTAGCCCTGTTCACACCGACAAAACTTTTCATGTTTTGGAAAGGCGACAAACAGCGATCTTTGGGTGCTTCAATGATTTGATTTCACTGGAAAAAAAAAGAAAGTGCAAAGCCAGAAAAATCTGATTATTTTATCTCTTTTATTTGTTGGTTTTTTATGTTTAAAGTAAATGGCTACTATTTTTCCCACACAAAGCAAGATAAGATGGCACTTTTATCTTTTTTCTCTCAAAAGTTTTCAATACCTTGACTTCAAAACTCACATTATGAATTGAAGGGAAGTAGGTGATGAGGTTTTGCTTCCGCATGAGTGACATCGTGGCTTAATTTTGGCTCAAAAGAACTACACAGTCGAACCGCTTGGATTGAATGATCGAGGACAGTTGACAACAGTCAAGCATTTGTTGGTATCAAGTGTCTGTAGGTACTCAAGGAAAATTAAAATGGTTGCATTTCGACTTTAAGAACAAGCAAAGGACCAACCAGTATCATATATACCGAAATCGAGACTGGAAGTACCAATATATCTACCGAAATCGAAACTTAAATACTTAGTTCTAGAGAGTTGCAAAGCATAGCATATTGTCTAACAATCCAAGCACTGAGAAAGAATAAAAATAAACCTCAAACTTATAAAGCATGGGTAATTTTGAAGAGTTTAAAAGAATAATTTCATTGCTCTTTTGCAGAAATTGTCACCATCTAATATGTAAAAGCAAGGTATCAACTCAAAGGTAATGCTTCTGGTAAAGAAAAAACCAAGAACAAGAGTACACCAGCATAGCAAGTACGACAGAAGATTCTAGGTTGGTACAAATGCATATACAGTTTTATGGCAAACATTCTCGGACGAAGAAATGGACAAAAGACCGGCACAAGTACAGCACGACGTGCCAGGCTCAGTTGCCTCTCTTAAGCAAAAGATTAGAAGTAAAGGAATCTGATGCACATGGATACAGCTAACTTATGCTTCAGCCTTGCATTGTGCTGGTGAAGTCAATCAACTGTCGCTGTGGATTCTATATGGTACAAACAACTAATGGTAAATGTATAACAAAGAGATGCACAACTTACTGGTCCTCTGTTAGTGCTATAAAGTGCTATAATTGGCCCCACCAAACCAGTCCAAGTAGTCTCTTTCAAATCGGGTTTGGATCCTGAGCTAAGAAGCAGTGCTTCCCGAGCCTTTTCTCTGGGAGCAACGTTCTTGTCAACCATTTTCTTCAGCAATTCCATTGCTTTACAAACCAAACCCCTTGGCCACAACCCATAAATTACCTCACTGAATGAGGAACAAAAACGAATGAGAACCTTATCTAACATTGCTTCCACAATGACACAAGCTTCATCAACATCTCCTTTGCACAATAGACCATCCAACATAACCCTAACTCTCTTGCTCTACTAAGCTCCCCGTTTTTGCATAATGCCTTTACCAAGATGTTATAAGTAAACGAATTAGGCTTGCACCCCAGCTCTCCAGACACGAAATCATGTTTAATCATGCCTCCATATTGTTCTGATTGCACAAACCATGATAGACAATGCCCTTTGACGATGGGATTTGTCTACTTTGTTTTTTCCCTTGCATCTTTTTCACTCTTACTTTTTTGCTACTCCGAGGGACTTGCAATTTAAATATACCTGGTAAGTATAAACATCAGATGCACTGTTTACTGGTGATCCAAGTCAGTGCGCCATCACCTATGGAAGTGCTACTATTGGCTCCACCAAACCCGTCCAAGTAGTCTCCTCTAAGCTGGGTTCAGATCCTGAGCTAAGGAGCAGTGCTTCCCAAGCCTTTGATCTGGGAGCAACGTTCTTGGCAACCATTTTCTTCAGCAATTCCATTGCTTTACAAACCAAACCCCTTTGGCACAACCCATAAATCACCTCATCGAATGAGGAACAAAAATGAACAATAACCTTATCGAACATTTCTTCCATAAAGACACAAGCTTCCTCAATGTCTCCCTTGCCAAACAGACCATCCAGCATAATCCTATAAGTCTGCAAGTTTACCCCAACACCGTTTAACGTCATCTCACGCATAAGATTTCTAGCCCTCCTAAGCTCCCCACTGTTACAAATTGCCTTCAGCAAGATGTTATAAGTAATCAAATTAGGCTTGCACCCCAACTCTTCCATAGAAGTAATCATCATCAATCCCGATTCAACTTTATTCTGCTTACACAAACCATTTATATACACATTGTAGGTATAAACATCCGGAACCAAACCCAACACAAGCAGCTCATCAAAAACCTGATCCGCCTTCTTGAAATCCCCTTCCGCGATAAAGCCATGTAAGACCATGGTATAACAAACAATGTCAGGCTTAATTCCTTCCTCCTTCATCTTAACCAACACATTCAAAGCATCCAAACCCCTCCCCTGTTTCACCATAACCCTAATCACATTGGAATAGTCCATCATCCCAGGACAAAACCCAAGTATCTGCATTTCTCCCATAAACCCCATAACATCAACACACTCTGAATCCTTTTGTTCACACAATGATAACGATATCAAACCGCAAATCTTCACATTCAAACCATAACCATTATTCATCATACAATTCATAATCTCAATAGCATATCCAACCTTCCCAATTCCACACAATGCATTGACCAAAATCCAAAAACTCGATTCTTCGAGCCGGATGCCCATTACATGGCTCCTGAGCAAAATCTCGGGAACCAATTTAAGACATTCACAGGACCCACAAAGCACATACAACAATGCATTGAGAGAGTGAGCAGAAGGGACACACCTGAACTTGGGAATTCTGTAAAACAGATCAATTGCGTCCTGGGTTTTGCTCCAACGGCCATAAAAACCAATTAGATGGGAAAAAATGTGCTCCGGCGTGTCGAACTTTTCGACTTTTCCGAGCTGGCAGAGAACCGGAACGATGTGGTCGAACTGGGAGGTTTTGGTGAGGGTTTTGAGGACAAAGTGGTAGGCTTCCGGGGTTGGGTCGACGTTGTAGGTTTTAAAGGAGTAAATGAGCGTCGGAAGAAGGTGGCAGGGTGGCGGCAATGATTTTTTGAGGCTTTGGAAGGCTTGGTTTTGGTTGAAGATTTGTTGCCATCTGGTGTTGTACGGCGAGACCGGCCATTTCCTGTGCTTTCTCAGGAAGAATTTGCTACTGGGTTTTAGTGCAGATGCTCTCACCATTTTTCATTCGATTTGAAACTGGGATTGTTTGGGTTCATCTGCTTGTTTCGGGTGGGAAATACTCGTTGGGATTTATTCGGTTTCTGCAGCTTCTTGCAGGGAACACGACGACCAAAAACGACATGTAGTATGTTGGGCATATTAACGGGCTGGAATAATGGTCCATTGGGTTTTTACTTTTAAATTTTTTTTTTTTATGTCGAACAATTTTGGTAAAAAGAAAAGAGAACTAAAAAGACCCGATTTATTCGGTTTGGTTCGGTTCTATTTATGATTTTGAATTTTCATTTTTCCATGCATAATTTATATGCAACTGATCTTTAATGATCAATCAACCCTGGCTGTCGATCAATTTATGGTTTTGCAGAATGTTAGTGTCGGTCAATCAATTATATTGTGTCGATAACTTGATTGTAATGTGTCATTGCAATTAATTATTCAAATTTCGCAACTATCACGTGTTGAAGAAAACCTCTTTTGTTCTAGTGATTTTTCGATTTAAATTTCGCAACTAATTATTGGCTATTAAATGTTAAAACAACATTTGGGATCAAAGTTGAAAAACTGGAAGCTGGAAGATACCTCAAAATTTACATGAGACCAAATCATGGTAAGCAGTACAAGAAAAGAGAAAAGTCATGGTATGTAGTATTCATCAAAACTTAAAATATTAATAGACAACAAGCGTGTACAAGTTAAGATATGATACTAGGGTTTAGGTAAGAAACGGGTCAAAAAGTTACTAGATAAAATGTCGTTTCAAACAATCATTCTAAGTTCATGGAGCTTGTTTATATCGTCTTGCACAAAAATTGGTTGAGGCGAATAGGAATAGACAATATCCTTTGGTATACTTGCTTGTGACTTTAGCATTGATTTACACATTACGACTATTTTGGTGAATTTTTTTTTTTTCAGTAATTTGAGAAAGATATACAATTTTACTAATATTAATATTGTAGTACGATATTTCTAATATATGAGAGCATGTTATTGCCAATAACTATAAATGAAAGTATGGTATATCTTTGGAAGCTTTTTATTTTGATCCCGTTTTTGTAAGTTCATGGCTCCGCCACATCTCATCATAGTTTAAGAACCTTAACACATGTTCAATGTGTTAATCAACCATGTTTTTAGGACGTCTTCGTACAGCTGTAGAGGAAACTTCACTACAATTTAGGTTTTGTTCAACACGCTAGTATGCATATTATCATGAGACCAAGTCGTGGTATGCAACATGGATTACGACTCTATATATGACGGTAGAACCAAAACCTTGGATTTCCTACCCTATATCTATATAATGCTGCTTTAAACTTTATCACCAACAAAACAAAGTCTTTTTGTTGAGTTTGCCATATTCTGATTGACTAGTCAATATACGTAATACGTTTTGGTATAAGCATATAACCGTCCGCAGTGCCAAGATTGTCTTTCCATAAATAAAAAACCAGGTGTTCATCGACATCGAACATTTCTATGATCATGAAACAAGCAGAACCTAGCGCACCATCGTTAGCATCTGCTAACCCGGATCCCGGATCAGCAGCGCATGCTAATCCCACCGCCCCGATCGTCAGCCCTCACTTTTGCAGTCCTAACCCTGTGGTTATTGAAATTGTCAGAAAAGTTCGAACCATAACAGGTGACAAATTTGTAGTCACTGATGTCAACGGTAACATGATTTTTAAAGTTAAAGAAGCTCATTTCAGCTTTCATGATCACCGAGTCTTGCTTGATGCTGCCGGACATCCAATTATCACTCTAAGAAGGAAGGTAAGAACATAAAACTCATTGATATATTATGTAGCTCTTGAACTTTAACTATGTTTGTGAATTAAAGTCTCAGTTCATAACGTAATGTTGCTAGTTAGTGAATGTAAACCATATATTCTGACACGAATCAGCTTCATTAATAATTCTGACAATATGATAGTTTAACGAGATAATACTTTTGTTAGTTTATATACTAATTCTATTGCACTTAACCAACTATTTTTTTATATTCTCAAATAAATAATGCATGTAGTCCAATATTTTAGTGGATAGAGTGTTGGGTTTCTATGAATGCGTTTCGGTTCAAAACTCTCCTTCCTCTAATTATTGAAATAATTTCGAACTCTCCCCCTAATAATTAATAGTAAAATTAAAAATTAAAAAAAAAGTATTCTCAAATAAATAAATAAACTAACTTATTTGTATGTTTTTTGTATAGTTCAACACTGCACATGAAAGATGGCAAGTTTTCAGGGGGGATAGCAAAGACTCAAGGGATCTGATTTTTAGTGCTAAGAGATCTTCAATGTTCCAATTGAAGGCCAAGTTGGATGTTTTCTTAGCACAAAACATAACAGAGAATGTACCTGACTTCAAGGTCAAAGGAAATTGGTCTGAACGATCTTGTGTCATACATGCTGGGGACTCCTCAACCATGCTTGCCCAAGTAAGCTTTCATCAATTTTATATTCAGCCATAATATCTTATAATTAACATAATTAAGCAATCAGAAGCTTAGTTTGTTTCTTCAGAAACTTAATTTCTCCACAAGTACTGACTGGGATAAATATGTTATGGGGAAAATTGCAGATGCATAAGAAGCACACAGTTACACCCGTGTCATTTGGCAAGAACAATTTCACGGTGACAGTGTATTCGGGGATTGACTACGCATTCATTGTCGCGCTTATTGCAATTTTTTGTGAGATTAACACTCCCTCGAGCTCGGGCTCAAGCGTCGGGGTGACTGATTTGCATGGATTTACCACCTCTTAATTAGGAAATGATGCATCTTTATCCTTTGGCTTTGTGCTTTGTTTGGGCCTTGCCCTTGTTTCTATTTCATTAATCATTTCTAACAATACATAGGTGTCGATTTATTATAAAACTCCAGTGACCAAGAAAATGATCTGGAGATGAATTTGCTCAAACAAGACAACAATAGTGAACCTCTAAATAGCTACCACATATACAAAAGCTTCACACATCACCCATACAAACTGTCATAAGACAATAGGTATAACAAACTTGTATCGGCAACTGCAAAAGGTCATCGCTGAATAACGAGGTCACATAAAATCATTCCGGAAACGAGACCACATAAGATCATTGTAGCTAGACGAGACCACATAATACATCGCTCATGCGAAAACCATATCTAGTCATCATTGCAAAACGGCCACAACAGAACTAACCAAGCAAAACTAAATTAAACTACGCTTAAACAAACTAAACCAAACTACTCCAAACGACTACTCCGAGAACAGAACCCCATGTCGACTAATTTCGATTGAGGGTTACGAAACTCTGACGAAAGCCACCTGCAATGGTACAAAATGGGTATGCACAATCAACAATTCAAAACAAAGCGGCAGAGCCGCAACCATTGAAACTCAGGCCGGAGATTCCAAATCTGAAATCCTCAAGCGGGGGGGTGCTACAAGTGGTGCAACATCCAGATTAGCATGCCTAAGGCTATGCAACACTAACTTATGCTCGGCGCTGCGACATATTTGGGCGCAGAGGCGCTGCAACAGGTTTGGGCACAGAAGGCGGCGTGACAAATTTGGGCGCAGAAGGTGCTGCAACCACAGAAAACGTCGATGAAAGTATCACAACACCGAATCAGATAAACGGAAGTGTAAAAAAACAAAGGGTGAAAAATGAATTTGGGTTATAAATCCACACTAGCAATAATAATTTCGTACGTATACAACTTATCATATATCAAAGTTGAATCTAAAATATTGAAAGGATATGTAGCTGAAGTTCACTACTACATAACAAATCTTAAGATTTATGAGTGGTATCAACTGGTCTTATTGTGCCAATTTGATCGCAATTGCATGCTCAAGTTTCGCAACTATCCGACATTGATATATGAGAGAAAATGACGACTAGGGGATATTACCTAATTTTAGTTGTTCGAATTTTATTAATTTCAAATTAAAAAGGGTTAAGGGAAAACTTAAAGTGGAGTACAAATTCAACGGAAATTTAGGGGCATAACTAGTTTATTGGTATTTTACTTCATTTATAAGGGAACCAGATCCTCTCCGAGGCAAACCCTCGGGATTCTGCTGAGCGACAAACACGGGCCGTTGGATTTTGATTCAACGGCTACAATTATTATAACTTTAAGAAGGACCCCTTGTTTGTAGTCGTTGGATCCAAATCCAATGGTTTGTGTTTGGCACTCAACATGATCCTGAGGGTTTGCCTCAGAGAGGATCTAGTTCCATTTATAAGTGAGAGAGTGAGTTCGATACACATGTTTGGTGAGTATGTAGAATATTATTGAGTTATATGTCTAATTATGGTTACATTGTTTGACTTAGCCCATTGTCCCCTCCTCTAAAGAGCAAATGATTGGCCATAAATAAAAAGAAGACCTGGTATTAGGGGTGCAACTCGGATAGGTTGGAAGATTAACCCAATTCTAACCCAACTTTTACAATTCGGGCTCGGATTCGGGTTGAGTTTCATTCGAGTTCATTTGGGCTCGGGTTTACTTGAGTCAGGTTCGGGTTGCCCAACTTTTTCAAGTTTAATCTTGTAACAACTTAGTTTCCAAGAATTCCTAAAAAAAATTAAGCCAAGTAGCATCAAAGCTAGCTAACTTTAATTTCATAAATCAATCTTCTATAAAGCTTTAGGATTTAGAGACTACGAATATGCTAACTAATCAAAGCCTCTTATTCCGTAAAAGCTTAAGTAATTATAAAGGGTAATTTATTAAAAAAAAAATTAGAAAGGGCATTGGTTTTAGGACTTGTCTCACTTGGGTGTAGTATGAACATTAATTGATATGGGTTATAATCTGGTTAGATTGGGTTTGATTAGTTGGGTTGGGAATTGACGGGCAAATGATTAGCCCAACTCAACCTAATTAATGAACAGGTTGAAATTGGGTTGGGTTCGGGCGATTTATAATTAAAAAAAACCCCACTTGTTTGGGTTTAAAGTGGGGTTGGACATGGGTGGGTTCGAATTGGCCCAACCCAAATTGCACCCTCACCTGGTATGAGCCTTCCCATTTTATTTACACAAAAGTCGCACTACTTTGACCTACCAACTTTGAAGCCCAAACCAAGGCTAAGACGACCATCTCACTTCTCTCCTACTTGTTCGAGGCTTCGGACATAAGTCTCTCTGAAGTGTGATTGCCACACATACGACCAGGGCCTGGTATATCGTGCCCCCTTAAATGTATACACATGTGTCATCTAACATGCTGAGGTCACTATTGAGGTCGTGCTAACCGCCTCAAGACACAGTTAAATGCCACCTACCAGGAATTACAGTCATTGTCAACACCTAATGAATGATCTACCATGCTTCAGCTCAGCGACATGATCGAGGTTGCTCCTTCTCCCTAGCCTATAAATTAAATAGAGGCCTTCAAGCTCAAGATCTTCGTCAAATTCAATCTCTACGATTAAACAAAACCTTGAGTGATTCTTCGATCAACCCAACTGTTTTTTCAGCACAAACCCAATTGATCTTTAGCAAAACTTTCTTAGCTCTTCAGCTACAATCTCAAAGTCTTCCTTCAAAGAAAACACCACCTATGATCCCTGATATTTAAAACTTTTACAACTCTGCCACCCTATGGTATGATTCAATTGATCTGTAATTCATACCACCCTGACTTCCTATCTGAGTCGCATGTTTTGTACTAAGTCATATCATACACCAGCGATCTTGGTGAATTTCTCTAGCATTATCTTACTCTTATGGGCATGATCTTGCTAGAGTTTTACTGCTTTCTTTGTACTTTCAGTTAATTTATATTTTAAGTTATGTAGTTCGACCCATCTGCTTAAATTTTACTTTTGTGAACGTTTGTTATGAATTTCTCGTTCTAGTTTCTATTTCGCTTTCATTTACTTTTTAGGCAAGCATACACAAAGTTACACTAAATTTTAAGTCCTTGTTCGCTTGAGGCACATAAAGAATTTAACTAAACCAACATCCCATTCAGTGCTTAATCATTTAGTTAAGAAGTTAGATTAACGCACAACTTACACACACACACACACTCAAACAAAATATTGTTTGTTGGCAGCTCCAATAATGGCATGTATATTCTCTCATTCTCCCTAGCTATCCCGCAGCATTGAGACAAAAAGCAACACAGCAAAAACGTGTTGCTGCTTCATCCGAGTTTTGGCACCCCCAGAAAATCCTCTCCTTTTAGATTACCATGACCATCATTTTTCCAATTGCTGCCTCTAATTTTCCCACCTTCTAGAATGCCATTAAATTAGACCCCAAAACAAAAAGGTGATGTGATCAAAAGTCTTAGTTTCCGTTTCTTTTATTGACTTTGCTCTATTCCAATCGAATGCATCCAATATACGTAACACGCTTTGGCGTATATACCTACAGATAACCAACCTCAACGCCAAGTCGTCTCTCCATAAACAAAAGATCACAGGGGTTCATCGATATCCAATATTTCTCCGATCATGAAAGAAGCAGAAGCTGGCGAACGATTATTAGCATACGCTGATCCATCTCCATCAGCGTTTACTAATCGCGAGCTAACAGCGTTCGATAATCCAGCTGCTGCGATCATCAGCCCTCACTTCTGTAGTTCCCATTCTATGGATCTTGCAATTGTCAGAAAAGTTTTAACGATACGTGAGGGCAACTTTGTAGTCACCGATATCACTGGTAACATGATTTTTAAAGTACGAGGATCTCTTTTATTCAGCCTTCATGACCGCCGAGTCTTGCTTGACACTGCCGGGTATCCTATTATTACTCTAAGAAAAAAGGTATGGCCTTCTATTAAGAGGTAATTTGTTATATCATACATGTCCTAGATTCGCAAATCAAACCCATAAATATTTTCTTCTCGATTTATATGATGTATAGATTACTTGTTCAGAGTAAATTTTACATTGGAAAAATTAGAGGTCTTGCATGTGCTTATAAATACTTGAGTTACTTCCTATATTACCAATTGATTTCATGATAAAACCAACTTTTGTCATGGTATTAGAGCGAATTGTCCCTCGTATGAAGCACAACAGCCACATGTACTCCACATCTTGCTATTTGTGTTGTGCTTGTAATTCGCCACATAAGGAGACGTGTTTAGAGTGAATCTCACATCTCAACCTTATTTGCTTATATGCAATTGGACTACTCTTTATATTACTAATTAGTTTTATAGTGAAACCATAACTTTTCTTGTTAGCGAAGAATCTGAACGAGAAGATGTCGAAAGTTTGTTCTTTTTACTGAAGTCGACTTACTGATTCATAAGTTTTATGGTGTATATATAGTTGACGAGTGCACACGACAGATGGCAAGTTTATAGAGGGGATAGCAAAGAAACCAGGGATCTCATCTTCAGTGCTAAGAAATCTTCAGTCGTCCAATTTAAGACCACATTGGATGTTTTCTTAGCACATAACATTACAGAGGATGCACCAGACTTCAAGGTCAAAGGAAGTTGGCATGAACAATCCTGCTTCATATACGGGGGAAACTCCTCCACCATCGTCGCCCAAGTAATTAAGATTAATTTCATTAATTTTTATTATAATACGTTAGTATTTTAATTAATGCAATGTTAATTTGGCAATCATATACTTAATTAATTATTTTATGCAATCACTTTGTAGATGCATAAGAAGCACACAGTTAAAAGCGTGCTGTTTGGGAAGGACAATTTCGTGGTGACAGTGTATCCTGGGATTGACCAAGCATTCATCGTCGCGCTTATTGTGATTCTTGATGAGATTAACTGGTAATCAAAATTGAGGTGATAATTAATTTGGATCTACTTCTTATGTTAATTATGAACAATGCATCTTTGTCTTTTGCCTTTTTTTTTTTTTCGGTGAGAGAAAGTTTATGGAGAGGGAACGCTACTCCATCTCAGAACTAAGATGTACTATAAGCCTTTTTAAGGATTTACAAAGTGGTTTTAGGTCATTTTATTATTTTTACAAAATGTCCACCAACAGAAATTGCTGGCAGTTTAAATCTTGATCTAGAGAAGAGAATGATCTTTCTTTACCAACTCAACCAACTCTCATAGCCATTGCACCCTCGTTGGCAACAATACTTTGGTTTATGTATACATAGTCTATCACAATTTTTGTTTTTTTACTAACCAGTTGCGGTTTTTCAATTTTCAATTAGGGCGCCTTACTTTCATCCAGCGTTTTCAAATTTATTTGGCTTCTCAAATTGCCATTATTTATGAAATCTAGCTCTTTTAAATTTCTTTCTTCTAATGGTGTGAGAGGTTAGTGGCTATAACATATTAAGTGACTAGTTTTCATTAGCTACCAGCTCCTTCCTAAGTTAACACTTTCTGTAAGCAAGAGTCGAGGCAAAACTAGCCCCTTAAAGAGCCCTGACATATTTTAGCCTAAGTTAAATATGTCATATTAGAAATTGAATTTTGTCATTTGGAGCTAAATAACGCTCTTTTCTAAGTTACTTTGGATGGGTAGAGGATTTTTTTAGCAGGTTAGGAATTTTTGCCGTTTTCAAATTGAATTTTGGTAACATATAATTGCAAACTGTATTTGCTTGCTGGGTTTTCCTTTAAAACTTAAAACACCAACTCATATTATCAAAAATAAAAAAAAATAAAAAACTAACGTGATGGTCTGAAGAAGAAGATAACAATGTGACACTGACATCTAGACCTGTAAACGGGTCGGGTTTATTGGATTTGGGTCAGGGTTCACCCAACCCATTAAGTTAACGGGTCATCCGAACCCAACTTATTAAACTCATTGATCACCTGTTAACACCCATTAACAATTTTTTTTTGTTTAATTTTGCATTCCAATTCAAATTCAAAAATCCATCCATTTCAAAAATCCAACACGCAATGCCAATATGCAAAACCAATGGAATCAATCCATTTTGACAGTTACCTCTATTATCCATCCTTTTCGCTGTTTGACAAAGGCGTGCCATGACCTTCTTCTTCAAGTCCGAGACAGAGAAGCACTTGAAGGAAGGATCCCGATCCAGCAAGCCAGAGGACGAGTTGCCGCTGTTGGAGGAGAGAAGCTTGACTACCTCTCGAGAAAGCGGCTGAGACGAAGTGTCAGAGCCACCGGAGGAGTAGGAAGAGTCTTTTGTTGCCATTTTGAGCTGGGAATGTAGTCCTGGAGCATATCAGCGACCTCCTTGAAGTGGTAGATATAGGCTTTGAGTTTGAGGGCTTCCTATTATAAGTATTGAAATTACACAAAAACCCTCAATAACGGGTGTTAACGGGTTTTGGAGATTGACCCAAAATGACCTGTTATTTAATGGGTGATTAATAGGTTGACCCGTTAAATACTCACCCGAATACTAATTTTAACGGGTCGGGTGTAAAATGCCAAGTCTACTAACACCCCATTTTTACAATAAACCAGTGACGTTGTATGTAATATTTAAGAAATTTAATTAAAATCTGCTAATTACATCCTAATACTAGATTCAATGCTATTTTATTATTTTATTATAAAAACTTGGATAGTTAATTCGACGTTAGATTCACAACATATATATATAACGTTAAGAACTTACCAGTGAGAAATAAGTCTCTAAAATGTGTGACTTTAATTTATGAAAAATTAGATAAAATAGTTTATGGTGACAAGTCACGGTTATCCACTATTTCTAGGCTCGGGAAACTACTGGAGAATTTCACCTTAACCAGGGAAATTTCACCTTACTAGTGGCCACAGTCAAGCAGATTCAATCAAATTCACCAGAGTGTGCAAGTCATGGAGGTCTCTGATCCGAAGCCCTAAATTCATTCACACCTACCTATCTCGTTCAATCGTCCAACCAAACAGCCAGAACGACGGCGGTCAAATCCTCTTCCTACAGAGTTCTGACGAGGGATGGCACGGTAGGCACCCCTTCGAATTCGACCAGTAAGTATTTCAACCTTATGAACCCTGCCCAAAATAATACACTAGGCCCAAAATAAATATACCCGGCCCATAATGGGTGTCATCCTCCTTTCCGCTTTACATGTAAAAGGTGTCATTCCTCAGTTCTTCTTGTTGGAAGGTGTACATATATATACAAACACACGTATATATACATATATTCCTACACGCGAGCAGCGGGTAATCATCTTTCAACCAAGCCAAAAGTGCCCAAAATAGGTAACAATTCAAAATCTATCTCATCAAATCCCTTCTATAAGGTAACTCCCAAAACCTATTTCATTACATATATTCTTTACCTCATTTTCCCTTTTTTAGCTAATCAATTAACTATTTATTTTATTCATCCCATAACCTCCAAAACATTCCTTCAAAAAATATGTTAATTGGCTAATTAATGGATTTATTACCTAATTAATTCATTAATTGCCAATTAAATCACCCATTAACCACAAAATACATTCAAAAACATCCCAAAGGGCCGGCCACCTTTTCTCCAAGGGGGATCGGACATACCATATATATACTACCCCATTTTCTCTAAAAACCTAAGTCCATACTCTTGCAAAAACTCCAAAAACTCTCTAAACACTTTTTTCTCTAAATTCTAACTTTGGCATCGGAGGTTCTTTGGCCAAAGCCCTCCATTCATCGTGGGCGCGTGAGGCTCTTGGCCTTGACCCTAAGGTGTTAATTGTTTTGTAGATGCAATTTTGTCAAAGAGAGACGGAAATTTGCATCCACAAATTGGTGCTTTCATTGAGAGAAGAGTCACACACTTGTAGAAGACTCCTGCATCAAAAGGTTTTTCTATTTTCTTATCCATTTGTAGATTTTTCGTACGTTCTTATTATTCGAATTTTTTATTTGCAAAGATTTTTTGATAAAACGTAAAAGAGAAATACAATGGCTAGAAATTTAGAAAATTCCACAAGTGAAAATTCCAATATTCAAGAAATGGGTCCATGGTGATCCACGAGGCTAAATGTGATCATAAGAGCAGCACCATCGTTATGGGGTTCCACCATGGCAACCACCGTGGTGGTCACCACAGTCACCATTACGCGCGGCGAGGTCCATGGCATCGCTACCACAGCCTGATCCGTGCCATCCAAGCTTGGACGCGCCCAAGCCCAAGCCGTGACATCCAAAGCCCATGGCACCAAAGCCACGACCCAAGCCTCGCACTCGCATGTATCACGCATCGAGCAGCCTGCTCACGTGGCCAACCCTACTCTCATGACCCAGCTTGCTCTCGTGGCCTCCCAAACAACTCAAGTCGACCTAAGATTATCGCAACCATCAAAACCTACCATCGAGTCGGGGACATTTTCACCATATTTCTCCGCGGATTTGACATTTCCCAACTCAAATCTCGTGCCTGAAGTCTACCATATTTCCATTGCTCAAGGAGGCATATTCCTTCCAAACACTTCCAATTCAAATGGCGAACAACATTTGTCCCGTCAAGTCATAGAGTTGACTAACACCTTTGCACAACAAACGACCTTGGTGAATCAGCTTCTACAACGCACTGAAATCCAACGTGCCCCAGACAAGGTGTCCCATACTAGGACAAGGGCAAACGACGAGCCTCTCCAGAAGCGCTTTGGCAAGCAGCCATTCGACCAACCACGAAACGAGCATTTGGGCAGCGTACATTCCCGATTAGGCCCCTGAGATAGCGTATACTTCCGTCTTAGCATGCGGAGGAGCGTGCATTCTCGACTAGGCCCACGTTCTGATAATCGACATGGGCAGCCTTCTAGGCAAAATGTTTATTCGCGGCTAGGCCCGCAATGAGCATTTTCCACATCACATCGGAGCAGGCAGCATGACGGACAGAGAGAAACAGTCACTCAATTTGGATCAAGTTCAACCGTCAGCCTGCAAAGAATTCCCTTGCCTGTTAGGGATGGACCACATGCACCACCACTGCGGCATGAACAAGCCAAGAGCATAGAAGAGCAGCCTAGACCAGCAGGTCAAAACTGGGGGCAGCCAAGAGCTCCACTACCCCAGCAAAGGCAAATCCAAGAAGAGGTAGAGAGACTCTTCAACAAACAATTGCGTGATTTTCAACACAACGAAGTGGCCGATGAGGCACTACAGCGATATATGACCAATATAAGTAGATCACCCTTCACAGATGAGATCGAGCAGGCAAAGCCTCCACGTAAGTTTAACATGCCACATTTTACATCTTTCAAATGAGATGGATATCCGGAGAGGCACTTGAAGCATTATCGAAGCACGATGATCCTTTATCAAAGCAACGATGCCCTTATGTGCAAAATCTTTGCCACTACTTTACAAGGCGAGGTGCAAGATTGGTTTTATACCTTGCCACCACGATCTATTCGAAGTTTTGATGATCTTTCCTTGGTTTTCACTAAAGAATACTCATCATACCGCTCGATCAAGAAAAAGTCTGATCACTTGTTCAACGTGAAGAAAAACCCAAATGAGTCGTTCTGTGACTACGTGAAAAGGTTCAAAGCGGAGAAAGCGAAGATCGTCGAATGCGACGACTTGATAGCAAGTGCAACTTTCCAAAAAAAACTCCCAGCAAACCACCCATTGTTCGAAAAAATGATCATGAAAGAAGATCTAACTTTAGCAGACTTATTTGCTCTAGTAGAGAACCATGCACTTTGAGGCGAGGCTCGGCTAGCAAAGAAAGCACCTGAGCAACCTCGAAAAGAGTCGATAGTGGCTCAAAGGAAGAAGGACGGGAAACATTCCAACAAAAACAAGTAGGAGGCCAAGCATAAGGACCGACCCACGAACAATGAAAACCTAATGACCAAGAACTATTTTAAGTTCTAAATTTCAATCCACCAAATTCTTCGCGACATCAAGAACGAGCCGTGGTTCAAACTGCCGAAACAATCAAAAGGGGATACTTCTAAGTTGGATCACACCAAGTATTGCGCATTTCACTGAGGTACTGGTCACACACTTGGAAGAACTACCTAGAAAAATTCGTGAAAAAAGGCAAGGTTGACAGATACTTAAACAAGACAGTTGCGCAGCCTATAAGGAACGCAGACAACGATGAGGAGCCACCAACCAAGATGATTCAAATTAATGGCATCTTCGCCGAATCAGAGCACTTGGGGGCTACCAGCAATTAAAAAAAAAAGAAGATTCAATAGGCTCTACTAGTCTCACAGGTCCAAGCAGCCGACATCCAACCTGGACCCATCATTAGCTTCACCGAGTAGGATGCAGAAGGCGTTGACTTTCCACACGACGACACACTAGTAGTATCTGTCCAACTAGCCTATGCTATAGTTAACAGAATGATGGTCGACAATGGAAGTGCAGTCAACCTACTTCAACTTTCAGTTATACAGAATATGGGCCTAGAAAGCACAATCATATGCCGAGCAGAGATACTCACCGAATTCAACGGGCATACCTCAACTGTCATCGGCCATATCACACTTGACGTGACAACATCTCCAGTTGTCTCAAAGCAGACGTTCTCGATCGTAAGTGATCCATCTCCCTATATTTCCCTATAATGGGATTCTTGGGAAACCTTAGTTGATCAAGCTCGACGCCGTCACTTCCGTCAAGTACCAAAAAATCTGATTTCGCATCCCGGGATGAGGAGTTGGAGAAATCAAGTCTGACCAGGTCGCTTCCCGACGATGCACTGTGCAAGTATTGAAGGAATCAAAGAAGAAGACCTTTACTCCCGTAGAGGCTACTAAGATCCAAAGGGATGAAGAAGCTACTAAATAGCAATTACAACAAACGGATAGAGAAGATGGCGCCCAAACAAACAAGATAGGATGGAAACCCGAAGAGGATGCCAATGACATCATTTTTTATCTCTAACAGCCTGAAAAGACGGCTAAAATCGGATCACGTCTAAACCTAGCCGAAAAGGAAGAACTCACGGCTTTCCTTAGGGAAAACCGAGATGTTTTTGCATGGTCACCATCTGACATGCCCGGTATCAATCCTAAGGTAGCCTACCACAAGCTGCACGTCGATCTCACTACCAAACCGGTGATCTAAAAGAGAAGACATTTCGCACCCAAAAGAGTGGCGATCAGTGAGGCAGAAATCGACAAGCTATTGAAGGCCGGATTCATATAAAAGGTAGCACATTCAGCATGGCTTGCTAACGTCGTGCTAGTCATGAAAAAAGAGAAGGGCAAATGGAAGGTTTGCGTAGATTACACTGACCTCAACAAGGCATGCCCAAAAGATCTTTATCCTGTCCCTCGGATCGATTTATTGGTAAATTCAACTTCTGGGAACCAGTTGCTCAGTTTCTTGGATGCATACTCAGGTTATAACTAAATAGCCATGTATGAACCCGATAAGGAGAAAACCGCGTTCGTAATCGAGCGAGGTACTTACTGCTACAAAGTTATACCCTTTGGCCTCAAGAACGCGGGAGCCACTTACCAAAGGTTAGTAAACATGATGTTCAAGAAGCAAATTGGGGTAAATATGGAGGTCTATGTCGACAACATAATGGTAAAGGGCAAACAGCGGTCAGATCATATCTGCAACTTGGAAGAAACTTTCAGCATCCTCAAAAAGTACAAGATGAAGCTCAACCCCACCAAATGCACATTTGGGGTATCTTCAGGCCGATTCCTAGGGTACTTAGTAACTCAACGAGGAATAGAAGCACATCCCAAGCAAATCCGAGCGATCCTAGAGATGACCTTGAAGGGGATCCAAAGCTTGACCGGATGAGCGGCAGCCCTCAACCGTTTCCTCTCGCGGTCCACCGATCACTGCAAGCCCTTTTTCAAAGCCATCAAGAGGGCACAACAAGACAAGTGGGATGAAGAGTACGAAAGAGCCTTCCAAGATCTGAAGAAGTATCTCACATCACCTCCCTTACTATCCAAGCCGGAAGCAGCAGAGGATTTATACATCTACCTAGCAATCTCCGAAGTAGCAGTGAGCTCTGCCCTCATACGAGAAGAGCTGGGGGCCCAACTGCTAGTATTCTACACTTCTAAAGCTCTTCTCGATGTGGAAACAAGATATTCGAAGATCGAAAAATTAATTTTGGCGCTAGTTGTTGCGGCTCGGAAGCTCAGACCATACTTTCAAACTCATACAGTCGTTCTCATGACTCAGTATCCTCTACAATCAATCTTACATGGTCCGGACGCTTCTCAACGAGTGATGAAGTGGGCGTTGGAGCTTGGCCAATATGGTTTAGTTTTCCGACCCCGCACGGTAATAAAGGCCCAAGCCTTAGCAGACTTCATAGCGGAATTCACTCCTAGCCTAGGTGATGCAACAGAACGGCCCAAGAATGCCCCAAAAGCAACCGAGCACACCTTATTAGCGCATACTCCATCTAATGGAGACTTATGGCATTTGCATGTCGATGGAGCATCTAACTATAAATGCTTAGGAGCAGGCGTGGTCCTTGTCACCCCAGACGGTTCAATGCTAGAATAGGCGATCATTCTAAGCTTCAAAGCATCCAATAACGAAGCAGAATACGAGGCTTTACTGGCAGGCCTCTGAATGGTAAAAGACTTGGCAGTGAAGAAGCTTGCATTTCATTTTGATTCCCAGTTAATCACCAGCCAGACTACTAAGGAATACACGGTAAAACATCTGAAGATGACGCAATACCTAGAGAAGGTACATAAGCAGCTTAAGGTATTTCAAACTTACACTCTCACTCAAGTCCTTCGGGCAAACAATGTTTACGCAGAGGCGTTAGCCGGCCTAGGCTCCACCCTTGACCATCAATTCAAACGCTCAATTCCGGTGGAATATCTAGACAAGCCAAGCACAAAGGCGGAGCTAACGACCCAAGTGTCACAAGTTAGTATAACTCCCAACTGGCAAAGTTCTATTATAAACTACCTGGTCAACAACACGCTCCCCTCTTAAAGATTGGAGTCTAGGAAGCTCAAAATCAAGGTAACACACTACTATATGTGGAACGACATTCTCATTTGAAGATCCTACACCAGACCACATCTCCACTGCCTAGCACCTCCCGATGACTTAAAGGTTCTAAGTTCAATCCATGAAGGCGTTTATGGAAATCACTTCGGAGGTCGATCCTTAGCACAAAAAGCTCTTAACGCATGCTACTATTGGCCTAGCATGCTCCAAGATGCTAAGGAATTAGTACAAAAGTGTGATCGTTGCCAACGTTATAAGCCGGTACCAGCACTGTCTGCCAGTGAGCCACATCCGCAAACGAGCCCTTGGTCGTTCATGCAATGGGCAATCGACCTGGTAGGACCTATGCCGCTTGCTACTAGGGGCAGAGGCATGATGATCATGGCAACCGACTACTTCACCAAATGGGTAGAAGTAGAGCCCATGACCATCACGACTCAAACGGACGTAGAGCGCTTCATATGGAAGAACATCATTTGTTGATTTGGCATTCCTTAGTCCATCATCACCGACAACGGCTCGCAATTCATGGGCAAAGATTTGGCAAAGTTCTTCCGAAAGTATGGCATTAAGCAGCACATGTCCACGCCGAGATACCCTCAAGGCAATGGGTAGGACAAAGCATCCAACAAGAAGATCCTCAACTGCCTCAAGAAATCCCTCACCAACAAGAAGGGAAAATGGCCAGATGAACTCCCCGGGTGTCTATGGGCATATCGCACCACTAAAAGACAAGCAACTGGTGAAACTCATTTCTCTTTAGCATTTGGTTCAGAAACAATTATTTCTCCCAACATCATCGTGCTAAGCAACAACACTTTACTGCCAAGCATTGAACAGAATAGTAAAGAGATGGCCACAAACTTAAATCTGGCAAAGGAGAGGCGCGAGCAGACCATCACCCGTATCGCAGTCTACCAGCAGCAGCTCCTATTTAGCTACAATAAAAGAGCCAAGATCCGATAGTTCCAACCCGAATACCTAGTCTTAAGAAAGGCCTTCATCACTGCTGACACGTCCCGACCCTGATATACCCCGAATACCAGGATAGACACGTGCTGGCCGACACCCAAGGGTGACGAAAGTCATTAATTGATACAAAAGCTAATAATAAGAAGTAAATAAGGGTTATGAATTTAAAATACAAAGAATTAAAAAATTTTTAGGAACGTGTTCAGAGCATACAACTAAACCTAATCACCAAAAAGAATTAAGATAAAATTGAATGAATAAAGAAGTGGGTCCTACATCGAGAGCATTCAAAGATGCTGCTGCGGAAGTGTCTTGACGTCGGGATTACGGGCCTTGACCCTAAGTCCTGAATGGGGGCACAAAACATAGGTGAGTGGACCAAGTTTATATATATATATATATATATATATATATATATATAATAAAACAGTTATCAATGTACTAACCCCCACAGTTTATATAATGAAAACTACTAGCATAATAAGTGAAGGATTTAATAAAAATCCTAGCATGCCAAAAATATCTCAAAAGTCATATCGCGGAACAACATCGCGGAAATCAAAACAGTAAATGTATCATAGATCATCTCGTAAGCGCGGTGTGCTGCTAGAAAGATCACTGAATAAATATAACTCCCGGTCCAATGCCTGTTTCGTGGTCTCTGCGCCCGTAGCCAGAGATTACCAACTCCCGGCCCAATACCTGCTCCATGTCCCTCAGCCCGTGGCTAGGGATTATTTCTCCCGGCCTAAATGCCAACACCGATCTTTGCCCCATGTAGCATAGTGTCATCTAGGTACACACAAATAGTTACACCTCCCATAAATAACCATTTCATAGTATAAAGTCATCCATCCTCTATACTATAAAAAAGGGTTTTGAAAACATGTTCTAGCATCCTATCGTCATCCGTCGGATAGTCTACCAGTTCATAGTTTTTATAGAAATACGATATATCAAAATATAGCTCAATATAGGTTAACAATTTATTCCTCACAAAAACACGAGACGAAACCAATATATTTAGTAAATAGGCTTGATATAAATCAAATCATAAATTCGTAGGCATGATAATCATTTATGAAATTAAACTATAAAATCATGTAATTTTAGAAGGGGTCAACTCACAGTACTTAGTTGTCAAAAGCTGCACCACTAGCGAAGACGGAAACGTCACAATAATTGCCCCTAAGCACATTAAATGGTACAATTAATAAAACTATATTAAGACAATTGAATTTGGGAAAATGGACGTCGGAGACGGATTCAGGATGTCGTTTTACCCTAAGAAGGGTCCCGGACGAAAACCTGAAAAGTCAACTCTAAAGTTAACGTTGACTGGGGGTCAACGGTCAAACTAGGTCAAACGGGTTTTAGGCTTGAATCCGGATTAGGGTTTAGGTTAAATAGGATTATGATCTATTGGGTTTTGCGTTTAGGGTCTAATAGGTTTTAGAATCCTAAGGTTTTTGGGTTAAAAGGGTTTAGGATGAAGAAATGTGGTTTGGGCCTAAGCCCAAACACACACACACACACATCACACAACACAAGCACACACATGCACGACATGCACATGCATGCATGACATGCATATACACACACGCACGCACAGACTAAATACACACACACACACACACACACGGGCTACACATCACACGCACCACTCACACTTACACACACAACACACACACGGCCCAAGGGCCTCACAACCAAAAGGGTTGGGCTCGGCAAAGAAGGCCCAAAGGCCTTGGGTTTGGTGGGTCGCTGGACCCAAAGATGAAGAAGGACGGAAATTTGACCGGAAATCCACACCCACCTTAAACGGCCATAACTTTGTCAAAACTCCACAAAATAGAGTCATTCAAAAACAAAAGTTGTAGCCCTCGAAGAGACGAAGAGAATGGTACCTCACACGACGTCTAACGCATCGTGGTTTGGCCGGAAAATGCCTCAAAAGCCGTCGGACTCGCCAAAAACTGGGTAAGATTCAAATGGATATAACTTCTTCAATACTCAACAAAATTGGGCGAAACAAAAAGGAAAGTTGTAGTACTCAGCGAGATGAAGAGACTTATACCTTGCACGCCGGCCAAATCACCGTGGTTTGGCCGGAAATGACCTCGAAAAGGGCAGTGCTTGCCGGAGGCTGCTGGGATTTCGTCGTCCTTTATAAAACGGGAGAGAGAAAACTGCAGAGGTTTTGATGGTGATGTCCTCAGCAGATGGCGTGGCTGCGTGTTGCTCGGGGAAAATGAGTTAAGCAAGGGAGAGAGATGAGGTCCGAGAGAGAGAGAGACGGGAGAGAGAGTTGAGGAGAGGTGAGAGAGAAGAGAGAACTGAGAGAGGAGAGAGGGAGACCGGAAAACACAAAAAAATTAAAACAAGGTGGGCCCCACGGGCTCACCAATTAAGGCTTTAAAACAAGTTTTAAATAAAAATGGGGTTGGGGTGTTTCAATTTACCACCCTTATAAAAATTTCGTCCCCGAAATTTAAAAATAACTTACTATATTGGAAAACTCGAAAATAAGAAAAAGGATACACATATATACTCGTAACGAAGAAATCAAGTCAGAGTGGTTGCACAAAAGGAAAAATGCCATCCCGACATGATCGGGTTGCAATGATTCCATCTTCCGTGCCTCCAGGCTCATACTTTCTTTCCCCATCAGTGTAAAAATAGAAAACATACTTTAATAAAATATAAGGTCGAAAACACAAAATAATTTAAGGCCAAATAACGTCAAAATAGATATGTACTAACATATAGTTCAAAAACTCGAATCAACTAAAAAAATGAAAACAGAAATACCTTTCCAAAAACATTTGTAACGTCAAAACAATTAACTAGAGTAAATGAAGTTAAAATACTTATAATGAAAACCAAAACTAAAAAATAAGATTGGGTCTCGCCCAAGCACACGAAACATCACACACTTCGAGAACAGATGTGTCTTTGGGTCGAGTCCCAAGAATAACAATTCTGAATCTGCATCAGCTGCTATAGGCAAATCTTCTTGCCCACTTGCTTAACGAACCTAACAAATAAGCTATCGATATATCGGTCAGCCGCCAGTGATATCGATCACACATTTGTTGTCTCGATAAGCAAGTAGTAATTTCCTGAGGATGAATAATTTCACACGTCGTAAATTCGATCCTCCGAATACAAGCGCGCACAACTCATCTAACAACCAATGTTGCATATAGCAACTTTCATACCATGTCGCAAAAGTGTCATATCCCATATTGAACAAAACAGAGATTGTTGTCGTAAAACTTTATCCAGCACCAAGCATCATATCCTCCTCAGTTCTTCCAAATGTGACCAGCAACTCCAAAATTTTGTCAACGAGGAACTCACTTGATAACCGTACCTTGAGATACCGATGTGATGCCTATGAATTCTAGTAAGATGGTGATACAATATGCTGATCTTCAGTACTAAAACCTTCAACAAACTCTTACTAAAAGACCACTCGAACCTCACGCCCACGTGCTCTCGAAATAAAGGATCCTGGTGAGAGGTAGTGGAAAGCTGCGTTGAGGCGAACACATCACATCATCCAAAAAGCCTACCAGAGTAAGATATGATGGTTATGAATTGTAGCAAGATAATTAGTGGTGACCATTCAATTCAACATGAAGATAGTGATGCAATCTGCTGATCACCTGCATTACAATCTTCACCAATCCCTTACCAAAAGACGGCTCAAACTTCACACCCACGTGGAACTCTTTCTAGTAAGTTTGGTAAGCTTGTGAAAAGATTATGCTCCCAACATTCTTGTCCAAATCGATAAGAATTAGGCGCACCCTTCTGCCGAATCCATCGATTGTGAATTCCTCACTAATTGAGCGAGAAACCATGTCGGAAAGGCTGAAAGAATACTAAAGAATTTAAGGATCAAAACAAGTCCATTAAATATAGAGTACGAGATATCAGAATTTGAACTAGAAACCATGCCGAGAACAAACGTTTTTTTTTTCACCCTCCGTATAATGTTCCGGCATGATCCAGTTCACATTGAGAAACAAACAAGCGAAGGAAGGTAAAGATGCAGAAATAGAAGTCACTGTTTCTGATTATTTTGCAAATCATCACAATATGGTCAACTAGTTTCTTAGCCAAAAAGGAATTAGGTCTAAGCTCAAGAATAGTTAAGAACTGATAATAAGATTTGACGACGCTAAAGAAATTTCGAGATTCACAATACTTTGTGAGAGCTGTTTCAAAGTTCAAAAAAAATTAAACATAGAACCTTTGAATCAACAGAATGACGAAGAAAAAAGATACAAAGCAGCCTGCGTATGCATGTAGTGACACGATTGGCTACCTTAAATCGATGCTCTTGAGCAAACCAAAGCATAAGGAGTCCAAAGAAGTTCAGAGTAAAGCTTGATCTTCGTACAATGATGAACATGGTATGGTCTCAAGCCATTACACTGAAAATTACAAGGATGAACAGCTAGGCTGCAAGCAAAAGGCTAAGTTCACCTTCGCTGAAAAGTACGCGGATGAGTAACTAGAGTTTTTCGCCGAGCACCAGACCCAGGTGAAGTTCAAGGAATCTGTTTATCCAAACAAGACTGGATATTCATCATCCAAATCCAACTACAACAACAACAAGAATTGCAACTCCTTTTGGAAATTGATGAGAATAACGTCTTCTACTTAGGAGTTTCCCAAGAAAAGCAATTAATGTAAACAAAGTCAACACTTGAAGAATTTGGTGTAAAGCTGACAGTCAAAGGTTAAGAAACTTGACTTCATCGCTAGAGAAATCAAGAAGGTTATCAATAGAATAATCGCCGAGGACTTGTTCTAAAGATTTACACGAACTTCTCCAGTGGTAATGAATCTGAGAAAATTGCTTCGATCCCACCAATCACCACTTATTAGACTTCGCAAAAATTAGCGTTTGCTGCTTTCTCTAACACGCACTCCGAATATTTCGAGCAATTTCCAAGAGATATGACTCTGCCCGTCATTCTCAGGGAATGTGATAAGCTCATATTTATATATATTTTACATCAAATTCACTTGTCTTTTCTTAGTTAGTTCCTTATATTTTTGAGCTATTTACTTTGTTTTTGTGTTTAGTAGGATTTGTCAAGCAAAGAAAAGAAAAATAGCACAAGTTGGATATTAAGTGACAAATTCGTCAAAACTGCCTGTGCAGGTCAGCTGACTTTGGAAGCAAGTTGCGAACAGATCAGAATGAATTAGAGAATGAGCCTTATATTCTTAGAAAGCTACGGATGTCTTTTTTCTGGAGCATTTTACGGATTGTTAATAGCATTTATGTAGAAAAAGTTATGGCCTTTTTAACACTGAAAGGTTTCCAAGACGCTGTGCAGTTTGTAACTGCATTGAAGGCAATAAATCCAATAAAACTTGCATCCAAGAACAAGCCAGCTGACATCTCCTCAAATATCAGATGAAATGGAATTAAAGATGAGGATTAAGTGGGAGTAATTGGCATAAAGGTTGCCCAAAGAGTTACAATTGTTTTACAATTTCCTCTCACTTATTGTCATCACTAAATGGTTGTTAGTGGGGTGAGTTATGGAGCAGAAATAGGGCAGCAAGCATGGGCATAAAGGCTGCAGGTTGCAGCAGCAAAGGAGAGTTTTTTAGAGAAAAAAGATAGAAAAAAAAAAGAAGGAAAGGAAGGAAAAAAAGCAAGGCTGCTGCGTTGAGAAAGGAAGGAAATGAAGGAGGAAATCTTGGCATTCTCTTCTCTCGGTTTTATCTTCTCAAACTATGTGTAACTAATTTTTTAGAAGTTAGGGGCTGTTTTGAAGCCCCGAATATGATTGCAATTTTGTTATGACATTTCGTTGAATTACTTTTATGAATGGATGAAACTTGGTTCACTACTTGTCTCATTGATGAATTCTTTATTTATTTTCTATGGATGCATAAGCATATCTAGGATTCTAATGCTATGAATATGTGTGTGCCTGCCCTTGTCGAATGAGGACCCACATATGTTCTAAAGTAGCACTTGTTAATTGCGATTAACATGTGAACCAATTTCTAGGATAAGTAAGACAACGCCAGTACTTACGATGCCTTGTGATGACTCTAACTCTTTTCGTTCTTAATGATTTCTACTTGTTAAATCTATGAACACGCCATTCTAGATTGCATGCTAGGGACTAAGTTAAGTTGAAAACGCCATTCTCTTAACATACTATGTAAGAAAGAGTAATAGGTTGAGTTCTAACATTGAGCCAACTTGAGCATCTTCATCCGGAAATAAAAGAAATTTGAATGAAACATAACATGTTTGCATGATTATTTGGTGGTGGATAACAATACCCCTAACTCGTTTTTCTTAATTTGTGAACTACTTAAAATTTGTTTCTATCCTGTTTTTGTTTGATTTAATTTAAATAGCAAATAAACTCCAAAAATCCCAAAAATTTGTGTGAGTGTAGCTTTGTGTGTCTAGTATCTGCATATAAAATTTCGTAGACTTTAGATATGTATAAGTCAGTCTAATAATTATTTTTCGGTGGCTGGTCAGTAGAGACAGCAACCCAGTTTTTGTGACATTTTAGGTAGTTAGATAAAACAATCTTCTGCGGGAAAGACCCTTATTTTCATATGCTACAATTGACAAATCTTATTGTTAATAAGGAAAATCAATAGGACATTTGTGTGCTACTTTGTGGTGTGCTTTTAATCCTATCAGAATGCATGTCGTAGATTATCGTCTTATGTTGAAAGTCGTCCAACAATCCTCTTCATCACTATTGAGGCTCAATCCCGACATGAATTCTTGACTTTCAACAAGAAGGTGACAATTCAAACAGAGAAAGGTTTGCACAATTGCGCCGAATGGCACCAAACCTAGAAGTCCTAACATCCAAATGATGTCAAAACCGACACTTTACGAGAATAGAAGAGAATCCTAAGTATGCTCTGAACAAACCACGCTCTGATACCAATCTGACACGTCCCGACCTTGATATTCCTCGAATACCAGGATAGACACGTGCTGGCCGACACCCAAGGGTGACGAAAGCCATTAATTGATACAAAAGCTAAGAATAATAAGTAAATAAGGGTTATGAATTAGCATACAACTAAACCTAATCACTAAAAAAAATTAAATAAAATTGAATGAATAAAGAAGTGGGTCCTACATCGAGAGGATTCAAAGATGCTGCTGCGGAAATGTCTTGACACCGAAATAAGGGGCCTTGATCATAAGTCCTGAATGAGGGCGCAAAACAAAGGTGAGTGGACCAAGTTCATATATATATATATATATATATATATATATATATATATATATAATAAAATAGTTATCAATGTACTAACCCCCACAGTTTATATAATGAAAACTACTAGCATAATAAGTGAAGGATTTAATAAAAATCCTAGCACGCCAAAAATATCTCAAAAGTCATATCGCAGAACAACATCGCGGAAATCAAAACAGTAAACGTATCATAGATCATCTCGTAAGCGTGGTGTGCTGCTAGAAAGATCACTGAATAAATATAACTTCCGGCCTAATACCTGCTCCACAAAATCGAGTGATTCAAAAATGAAAGTTGTAGCCCTCGAAGAGATGAGCTCACACGACGTCTAATTCGTCGTGGTTTGGCCAAAAAATGTCTCGAAAGCCGTCGGATTCGCCGAAAACTGGGTAAGATTCAAATGGATATAACTTCTTCAATACTCAATGAAATTGGGTAAAACAAAAAGGAAAGTTGTAGTACTCAGTGAGATGAAGAGATTGATACCTTGCACGCCGGCCAACTCGCCGTGGTTTGGCCGGAAATGGCCACGAAATGGGCAGTGCTTGCCGGAGGCTTCTGGGATTTCGTCGTCCTTTCTACAACGGGAGAGAGAAAGCTACAAAGGTTTTGATGGTGATGTCCTCAACAGATGGCGTGGCTGCGTGTTGCTCGGGGAAAAGGAGTTGCAGCAAGGGAGAGAGTTGAGGTCCGAAAGAGAGACACGGGAGAGAGTTGCGGGGAGGTGAGGGAGAAGAGAAAACTGAGAGAGGAGAGAGGGAGACCGGAAAACGCAAAAAAATAAAACAAGGTGGGCCCCATGGGCTCACCAATTAAGGCTTTAAAACAATTTTTAAATAAAAATGAGGTTAGGATGTTTCAACTGCCCGTAAAGAAGGCTCGAAAAAGATGGATCCCATTTGGGAAGGTCCGTACAAGATTAACAGAGTAGGCGGCAGGGGTAACTACACCCTTCCACCATGAACGACAAAGAGATCGAGAAGCAATGGAACACCTACAATTTGAGAAAGTACCATGTATGACCTCCCACTATATCAAGACCCGAAGACCCAAGCAGCTTAACGGGTACCACCTAGCAAACCGAGGACTATCCAGTCGTTATGCAGTCTTTTACAGCTAAGTTATTCGTTCGTTTCATTCATTTTTCAATAAAGAATTCAAAAGTAATTTACAACTTGGCTTGACTACATGTCTACAACAACTCATCTCTCCTGCACTTCAAAAAAAGATCGCACCATTCTTAAGGGCTCACTGCAGGAATTGCACCCCTCGTGGGGCTAACCATGCTCTCCAGAGCGGGAGGATAAACTCTATACTCCGAATATCCAAATGTGGATGAGCATGGCTGCCCTAGTATAACTAGATGCACGAAGGCTTGCACCGAGATTCCTAGAAGTAGCCACAATGGTCTTGTTCAAAGCTTAGCTAACTGAAGGATTTTGGGTCACTTGGCTAATCTGCGAGGAACCGAGCCCTAGAGACAGAGGGGGCACATTGCGCAGCGCATCCGATGGACGGCTGCCCTAGAAATCTAAAGCTGCTACCGAGTGTATTAAGGTAGCTTAGGATTTTCAGAATACTGCCTATGGCTTGCCCTTCAAGTAGTAAAACCACGCTAAACTTATACAACTGCACATTCTTGTGAAAGGTTAAACAAGCTAGTGTGTATATATAAAGCCTTATCCACTACTGACATGCTACGTAGTCAATAAGCTTTACCACTGCCAAGTGCGAAACAACCTACACCAAGTCCTAAAGTGTTGTGGTACTTGCTACATAACCTACAGAATTGGAAAAAGCCAAGGTTAACAGCCTAGTGGTTACGTGATGCGAAAATTATCTTAACACACAAATTTAACCCTCTTTTGACAATTGTAGTACAAGTATAAGCAGGGATCGTTCTGGACCGGGGATTATGAGGGCTTGCTAATAACCTCTAAACTGACTCAAAAATATAAAACTAAACTTAAAAACACTTAACAAGACTCACAAGACTCAAAGCAAACTTAAAATACTCAAAACAGCTTAAAACAACTAAATAAACTTAAACTAGACACTAGGAATGACTTTGGACGAAAATTGACTTTTACTTGAATCAAAACACTTAAAAACACAAACTAAAACAGATTTGAAACACTTTGAAACAAAAAAAACTAAAATGGGGGGTTTTGATTTGGATGAAGTTGTAACAAACAAACAAGTATGAAAAACTAGACAGATTGTAAAATAAATTTGATAAATAAGATGATGGATGGGATAGCTAGAGGCTTTTTCTCCACACATGACAAGTATGCAAATAACTCGATTTCCAGTTACTACTTCATTGAATTATGAACGATAATGCTCCAAATTAACCGTGACATCACTAGTTAACTCTCAGATTTTCCTTGTTTTATTGGATTGGATGACATCATTCGACAACCCAAAACATTCTTCTAAAGTTCCCTACATGACATCATAATAGAGATACAATCAAAGATCATTACGTTTAATGAAAATCATAAGCATTGACAAAGCACTTGTAACTATGACATCATGTCACTCATGCTAGGAATTGAACTTAACGCGATCATTTATAAGCGACCTTCACTACATGTGAATATAAGTTTGTAACGATCATGTGCAACTTCTTATATTCTAGCAACGGATTTATGCATGCCAATTAAGTGTCGACCCTTAATTAACAAATACAAATAAGTTATCAATCAAATAGTTAAGCTAATTGCATTCATGATTCAAGAGTTCATAACTGGAATTTATCAAATTATATTGCACACATAATCATGGCTTTGAAATCACCCCTAGCCAAAAGGGGTTTAGCCACTCATATTTACAACAAAACGAAAGGAAATGAATTTAAACATTAGAAACAAAAGAAAGAAAACACCTAAACGCTCCAACGATCCAAGTTGGACAGCAAGCACGTCCAAGCACTTTCCTTCCCTTCCTTTGCTACGGCACAAGGTGTTGATGAGTGTTTGAAGGTTTGTTTGTATGGAGGAATGGATGTGAAGATGAATGGATGTGTTTGGATGAAGGTTGTGTTGAAATGAGAGTGAATGATCTAACCAAGTATGAACTAAATTTATGTTACACACACTTCCTTTTAGAGGAGGTGCTTGGCAATGGAGGGGAACATAGAGTGGTGTAGCAATTTAGTGCAATGATGCATGAAATCTGAAATGATGGAGGGAACAAGGAATGGTGTAGCAATTGAGTGCAATGATTCAATAATGATGCATGAATCTGAAATGATGGAGGGAACAAGGAATGGTGTAGCAATTGAGTGCAATGATTCAATGTAATGATGCATGAAATCTGAAATGATGAAGGGAACAAGGAATGGTGTAGCAATTGAGTGCAATGATTCAATGTAATGATGCATGAATTTGAAATGATGGAGGGAACAAGGATGATGATGCACAACATAGGAATCCAAATGGAGTGCAATGGTGGTGCACGGCTATGATGGAAAGGTGAATGGTGGAGTGACACCCCTTTGTGGCTGAGCTCTTTGTCCTTTTTACATTAATTCTTCTTTCTTTTTAACACATTCCTAGCCTCTTTAGTCTTCAATTTCGTCCATCCACCTTGCTCCATGCATGTGCTATTCATTCCAAGCCCAAAATTGTTCCAAAATGCACCAAAATGTATCTTATTGCTTCATAAGGCCTATGGACCTACAAACACACGAAAATAGCTTAAAATACATAATTAACTAAGAAATAACAACATAAATGCATGAGAACAAGCTAACTCAGTCGCATAAATATGCTCTTATCAAATTCCCCCACACTTAGCTTTTGCTAGTCCTCGAGCAAAACAAAACAAACGAAACAAACAAAACACAACCTAGACCTTCCAACATTTGCCTCAGGGATTTTTAAACATGACATGTTAAAAATCGTCATTCCCACAGATTTTGGTCATCTTTACACTTGATCACATACTTAATCACAGTCACCACTTACTAGTTCACAATTAACCAATTAAAACGATGTTTTGAATGTAATAACATGCCTTAGAGAATTTTCTTAATTCTTTACAGGATACTCTCTATTTTCACACACATTTTCTAACTACACACCCTACACTAGTATATGTGAGAAGATTGATGTAAACACGAAAGACTAGGACTCACATATGTTATAACAAAGAAAGCAATTTTCTGGAGTTATTAAGCATGTTTAGATATGATCTCATGAATGGAATGCTACTACTTAGATGTGAGAACCAGTAACACCATATGCTCATACCAATTTCGAACTCCACAAATTGAAACACACAACACTCAAGATTGAAGTTAAGGGTTGTAATAGGGCTTGGGGGTAATGGCTAATAAAGAAAGGATAGGAATAACAAACGTTCTTAAAGCGATAGCAAGCAAAGCAATGAAATAGACACTTGGAATTCACTTTAGAATGCAGAATCAACTTTTAAATACAAAGGGAAGATTCATGCAACACTTATGGCCGAATTCAATGTTTTGGACCATTTTTTAACAAACTTTTTTCTTTTCACTTTTTTTTTTCTTTTCTACCCATGCCTTATTAAGGACTTTGGCACACACACACACACACACACAAGAATCACTTCCCCCACACTTGCTTTCTGCAATACATTGATAAAAAAAAAGGAGTTCATTTCAAGTCATGCTTTACTATGCTTCAAGAACAAGGGTATGGATGGTCCTAAAACTAGGTTAGGTAAGGATAGTGTGGATTAACAAAGAACATAGGCTTAACAAGGCTTAACGGGGTTAAACTTAAACACATAATGAAATAGGGGCACGGCAATTTGGCTTTGGTGGTCACTACACAACTTCATCTTGAATATGTGTTATGCAAATCAATAGCATGCTTTGAATGAAATAGGCATAAGTTCTAGCATTTGGAACTAAATGATGAAACGCCTTCTAAGTAGCAACCAAGCAAAGAATAATGAGATCATGCAACGACTTTAGAAAACAATGATGCACAGATTATTAACTCTCCAAATAAACGTTTAGGCTCAAGTCTCACAAGGTTGTAGCGTTCATTTGAGTTCCTTCCTTCAAGCATGTTACAAAAATTGATTTTTCCTTTATGATTGCATGTGAATTCATAAATTTTAACCACAACCAAGTATACACCAAAGAGTAAATCAAATTTTCATCCATGTTCATAACTCTCTTTAACAGTCATGTAATTAAAAACCAAATCCACATCATTGTGTTGGAAGGTACCCTAAGACACAAATAAACACACAAAAACGAATCGTTTTGGGTTTTTCAAAACAATTTTTTAAATTTTTATGAGATTTTCGGATTTTTATGTCAAAACACTCCAAAACAGCTTAAAAACACTTAAAACAGCAAGGAACAACACTAGAAGTAATGGGTGATAAACTCCTACGAATTTCATGCAAAACAATGGTTACCCCCCCCCACACTTAAATCAAACATTGTCCTCAATGTTTCAAGCATAAACTCACACAAAAACAAGCAAACAAACAAACAACAAATAAACACGACAAGTATAGCAAAGTAAAAACCAGACAAAGTAGAGTTTAAGAACGCAAATCTGGTTTTGAAGATAGATGATCTTGTTGACTTTCCACAGCTTTGATCTCGAACTGGTTTGGAATTCTGAGCGAGGAATGTTAGAGTTCCTTGGTTATGCAGTCTACATTCTTCTCTGTTTGTTTCTTCTGCACGGTAGGCAGGCACGAGGTAGAGGTGATGGTCTGTTTCTTTGTTCAATCTTTCCAAGTGCCTACCTCTTGTTTTCTTTCTCCTTGTCCCTAGCTGAGGATGAATTGGAAAATTGTCTCCACATGCTTCGAGGTATCATTTTCACTTCCCTTATCTGTTCCCCAGGCAGATGTGGTAGACGAAGAGGAAGCATAAAATGATGAAGATGAGTACTCGAGAGCAAGGCTAGATAAGCAATCAGGAAGGGGTTCCAGGCAGTCGGTTCTAGATCGGAAGATTGATACCAAGTGCTGGCTGATTGCTCTCTTTCTCCTTGTCCAAAAACAACGACAAGGAGAAGGACAAGGAGAAAGCATGATATGAGATACTCTTGCTTTCAACCTTCATGATATGAAATACTTTTACTTTGGATGAGTTGTTTGCAGAGGTATCCCAGGGAATAAGGAACATTGAGTGACTCGAGAGGCTTTGTTGGGAAGGCATTCTCGGAGAAGAAGGGTTATGTATGTCTGCATTGCAAGGGAGGGTGAAGGTCGACATTTATATGAATTAATAACCGGTACTATTCTTTCACTCTTGTCGGCAACCATTGGATGATTGAATAGTAATCTTCACGTGCTTTCTACGTCACTAGAAATCTTCGACAGATTGCCCGTAATTTCCGCAAGCTGAGTGTGCATGTGGCAGATGCTAACACGTCTAAAAAAGCAGATGCCTCTTCGATATCTGGAATCGGCGCTTCCACAAACTGCCCATGATTTCCGCAAAGCTGAGTGTGAATGTGACAGATGCTGACACGTCTGGAAAAGTAGATGCCTCTCCGATTTCTAAGCTTACCTCTTCGAGTTCTAAGCTCCATCGAGTGCAGAGGTTGCATATGACAAGTGCGGACAAATCTGGAAAAGATGATGACCCGTGGTTTCTGAGCAAGCCTAGCTTTTGAGAAAGCTAGCGCCTCTTCAATTTTTGAATTGGCCTCTTCGATTTCTGAGCTCGCCTCTTCGATCTCTGAAATCCCGTCGAATGCTGCTTTTTATAGAGGCGCGCAGTATGTTTCAAAACACACTTGAATTTCTGCCTGTAGGAACTCCCTTCTTGCACTTCTACGATCTTGACTTGTCCGACCTCTTCTTTCTTCAACACCTTTGAAAATGTTTGGCCCCTCCGACCGTCGTTTTGACTTGAACCTTGGTGAAGAGGCAATCATGCCTTCTCCAGACAACATATGGCGCCCATCCTTCATATCCCCTATTGGTCCTCTTACCGTTGGGGATTCGGTGATGAAGAATGATATGACCGCTGCGGTGGTGGCCCGAAACCTTGTCACTCCCAAAGATAACAGACTGATTTCCAAACGGTCTGATGAGTTGGCTGATAAGGATTTTCTGGCTCTCAGTGTGCAGGTTCTGTGTCTAATATGGCCCAACGCCTATTTGCTCGAACCCGTCAAGTTGAATCGTTGGCGGCTGAAGTGATGAGTCTCAAACAAGAGATTAGAGGGCTTAAGCATGAAAATAAACAGTTGCACAAGCTCGCACATAACTATGCTACAAACATGAAGATGAAGATTGACCAAATGCATGAATCTGATGGTCAGATTTTACTTGATCATTAGAGGTTTGTGGGTTTGTTCCAACAACATTTGCCTTCGTCTTCTGGGGCTGTACCGCGTAATGAAGCTCCAAATGATCAACCTCCGATGCCTCATCTTTCTGGAGCTCCGCCGACTGCTGAGGCTCCGCCGACTGCTGAGGCTCCGTCGACTACTGAGACTTCTCCTAAGCAGCCTTTGTGAAGGCTTCCTCTTGTATTTTCTGCTTAATATTCCCTTTTTTTTTCATGAAAATGAATGTAAAAATACCTTGCATAACTGCCAATGTCTTAAAAATAAACCCACACCCAAAAATAATTAAATAAGCAACAAATAAAAATGACAATAATGGCAAAATAAAATACAGAAAAGGGAAGGTTTTTTTAGAAACGCAAAACTGATTGTGGAGCGATTCAAAAATCTTCCTCATTTGAATACATGGGTTGCCTCCCAAGAAGCGCTTGCTTTAACGTCTTCCAGCCGGACGAAACTTCCTTCTAAACTTGGATAGGGCCCATAGCATGGAATTGATCCTTGAATGGAAAGTGATACTTGACGTGATCCGGCAATGGTTTAAATTCTAGTATAGGTGCCTGAATCATCAAAATCAGCAAGTTAGTATATAATAAAATCGAAGTTGGAGAAGATGGCTTACTTGCTTGCTCCAACATAAACTCAATTACGAACACCACATCTTTGAAGGTTGCAAGGATATGGGACCTGGCCAGATTTGGTGTTTTGAGAGTTATGACTTTTCCCGTGTCATAAAATCCAACTTCTTTGGGAATTTTCATCTCAAGTGTATCTTCTTTGATGAATTCTAGACATTCCCCATCCACTTCTTGCTCTTGATTCTTTGGAAAGGTTTCGAAGATGCCTTTCTCACCCTTTTCTTCCTTGGATTGCATGATCCTGCAAGGAATAAGGACATTTGGTGAAACGGGGTCAGGACAAATTGAATTTAGGCTTACCTTGGTTGTAGTGGACGGCATAGAGGGCATATGGGGCTGTGGCAAGGGTGGTTTTTCCCTTATCTTGGCCTTGTTATTCTCCTCTTCTTCGAGCATCAGCTGTTCATCTATGTTTTGGCTTGGTTTGGATGTCTTGGGTTCACCTCCAACCTCCATACCACTTCCCAAAGTGATAGCATTCTTCCTTCAAATTTTCAATAGTTAAGTTGGAGAGTTCACTTTGCTCTTGAATTTGTGTCGTGAACTCCATAATCTCTCCAAGTTGATTTTTCAATTCGCTCATCTCCTTAGCTTGATTGAGCATTGTTTCATTTTGATTTTGCTACCCCTGCACCAAAGAGGTTAGTAATTGAAAATTTTGATCACTATCCATGGACATACTTGAATTTGATTGGAATTGTTGTAGGGGAAGCTGTGGTGGCTGCATAGATGTTAAATAAAACTCATCAGCTTGCTGCCAATATCCATCTTGTTGAGCCTCCTTGGTTTGATTTTGTGAGCCCTACACCAAGGAATTTATTTCATCAAAAATTCGATCATAATCTATTGACGAACCTGAGTTTGATTGAGCATATTGTATATGAGGTTGTGATGGCTGCATAGGTCTTGAATGGAACTCCTCTTCTTGCTGCCAATATCCATCTTGTTGGAATTGTTGAGGTTCTATGTAATCTGAATAATCTCTCCAATCCGAATTGTAAGCGTTGGAAAACATGTTGTCCCATGATTGGCTATGGCCTTGATAACTTCCCCTTCCTTGCAATCCAAATCCAAAACCCCCAAACCCAGATCCCACCCACACCAACATCTCCCCCCTCAAACCCACATCCTCCTTCTTTGTCGCTGCCACGTCATTTTGAAGGTCCTGAATCCTCAAACCCTCATTGATTGCTTCCTCCAATTCACGCTCAGCTTTGTCGCTCTTCTTCAAACTCTCGAATTCGACATCGTCGTTTCGCTTCTTGAAGAACTCTTCCTGCGACTCCCTCAGATTTTCATAACAACGCAGATGCACATCTTTAAATTTCCCTTCTCTTTGCACTTGTAGGCGACATTCAGGTTCTCCTTCTTTGATTTCTTCTATGTGATGATGAACTTTCTCTCCCTGATCTTGTTCCGAGGAAAACGAACAACCGGGTTTATGTTCTTAGACGCCGATTTATGGGACTTCGATGCCGATTTCGATGCAGGTGAAGCGGTGGGTTTTGGTCCAAGTGTATCTCAAGTTATCGTGCTTCTTGGATCAAGACCCATGTTGATTTTTCATAAGAGTTACTGCTCCAGCGTTTTTGCCGATCAAATCCATCGGAATGTGATCGAAAATGAGAGATTAGGAGGTCGAGGGTGGCCGACGGCGAGTGCTTGCAGAAGAGGGTGCAATTAGGGTTTGGGGGTTGGATAGGAGGAGGAGGAGGAGGATGATGATGATATGGCAGTGGCAGAGAATGATGAGGTGGGTCTGGGGGGGGAGATGTTGGCATGGGTGGGATCTAGGTTTGGGGTGGTTTTGGATTTGGGTTGTAGGGAAGGGGAAAAGGTTGGGGAAGATGGGTTCTTTTTTTTAAGGGTAAATTTTTTTTTTTAATATTTTATTATTTTTTTAATAGAAAGTAGGTCACACGTCAGCATTTAACAGAGGAATTGACAAACAACATATGAAATGTATGACATTGCAACAAATTCGAAGATAAGGTATGACATTAAAAAAATTTAAAGAAGAGGTATGAAACTGTGACTGACCCAATAGTTGAGGTAGTTTTATGTAATTTACCCAAATTTTCATACTTTCATTTACTGCCATAAAGAAATACATACCAAGCATAGATCATGCTAAAATAACTCCAAGGGCATCCATCAAACCAACAATAATAAATACTTACACACTGGAGCCAGCAAAGAAATACTTCACCAACAAGTAATAGACTTCTCTTAAAAGATGGCCTCATCATCAAGGTAAAACCAATTCTTTTAAGGAAACTATAACGAAAAGCTCCCGGTACTGTTCACTTTAACGAAAAACCACATTTTTACACCAAAATGTCAATCCTGGTACTATTCACTTTACTCTTTATTTTGTTCTTTTCGTTAAAACTCAAAGTTTTCAAGCCATTTTCATTAGTTTTCCTTTCTTTTAAATGTGTTGAAACCACGACGCACAAATGTTTTGTTTCATCATTTTTCAATTGTTTTCTGTGTTTGGATTCACTTTCGAACAGAACATTATATTGAAGTAAGTAATCAATTTGAACATCAATGAATTACATTAATTGTATGCGATTAAAGGCAATAAAAACAGTTTCAAATGAAAATTACAGAGAAATAGCAAAAATCGTAATTTCAATATGATAAACATAATATTTATAGCCCTTATGCAGAAACAAATAATTTCTATATGATAAACATAGATCTAGAGTCCTATAAATCACAATGTCAATACTGTAAAGAAAACTACACAAGCAATTTACCGGACCAGCGTGCTCTGTATCCAAAAGAAATGATAAATTCATTCGAAATCCTTGTTTAAAACACAAGTCAATGTCAAAAAGGAATTAGAAAATACCTTAAAAAGCTATATGTGACCTACTACTGTTCTTCAATCGGATCAAACTCTTCACCTGCTTCCTAGATTATAAATACCATAATCGTCAGCTCCAGTAAAAAATTACATTGCAAATCACAATAAAACTAAAGATACATGCTCGATCACAAGAAATTGCAGAATTACAATGGAGGAGCATGCAATTCGAAAATTGTGATCTCCAGAGCAATCGTATATGCAAACTCGATATTCGATTACGATTGTGATTGCAAAAAGACACTGATACAATAGGATTACACAAACTTAGCGAATCGTAAAAATGAATCAACTATGCTATAATCGCTAATAATATTGACAAAGAAACGCCAAAATGTCGGGGTTTATCCACTTGGAGACAGAATTAGATATGTTTTTGGCTTCTAACGCAAAGGAAGACACCCATGATTTCAAGGTCAAAGGAAGTTTTAGGGAAAGATCATGCACTATATTCTATATATACCAGAGACTAGACGACAAGTAAGATTAATCGTTTGATTTATTTTCATAATTAATTAAACAAATGAAATGATATTGACACTTCAAAAATTTTCATTTTAAATTTAGTACTTTGTGTTTGTGGCGAATCAAAGAAAACGCGACTCAAAGTTCTCAGAACCTTTGTAGTCCTTGGTACGCGAATCACCACAGCAAAAGGCATAATTTACTAGCTGAATAATTCGACGGACTGAAACATAGAGTACATGAATACATGCTATGGCACCAACTCCTGTAAAGTAATCCGTCAAGTGAAAAGAGGCACGAACACTCATCGACTCGAAAGCTTTTCAATTATCTGATAAAGACATCGTAATTTCTCGTGTCAATTATATAATATTAAGTGTAAATTTCTCTTTATAATATATTGTGATTGCCATGAAACGTTACAATTGTAGTATACCTTATTATTCAAGACTTCAATTCTTTTTTTTTCCGGTGAAGAGGTAGGGCGTGGACATCCCTATCCTTATTTAATTGTAGTCTTCATGGGCTATCAAAAGGAATTGGATTCCATCTAGATCTAAATTGTGGGAATACTAAGAATCATACATCCTAACTATTCATCGTGTATTGTACGGTCAGAAATTATTTAATTTTTTAATTTAAAATTAAACATAAATAATACATGACAAAAATTAACCGCATAATATACAATAAACGGTTAAAATATGAGAATCCTTCAGATTTCACAAAGTGCGAGGATCCTCTTCCCTATCAAAATTAAGTAAATAAATACATAAAGAAGACCAGCATGTCGCGTTGAAATTTCTATTTAGCTGGTAATTATTGACTGACAAATGTCCAAAAGCAAGTTTCACGTGTTCATGATTTGAAACCAATCAAAATATTAATACGAAAATTCCCCTTTCGATTAGCTTTTTGCAGTCTTATATATAGGTCTTTTAACAAGAGGCATACTTACTGTTTTAAAAAAATAAAAATATCTTCTTGACGGGTAGATTTAGTTTTAATAAAATTGTGTGATTAAGATTGTGTAACTTGTAATTTAATCTCAACCACACAATTTCATTAATGTCAATCCAACGGTCAAGAGAATGTCTTTATTTTTTTAGAAAAATGAGATCCTCTTGTTAAAGGATTCATATATATATATATAAACAACAATGACACTGTTGAGGTCAAAAGTCTAAGAACCCAAGGACTAGTGTAGGTTCGAATTTTGTCCATTATCTCTACTTACTCCAATAAAATAATCCTGATAAATATTATAATTATCATAATCAGGATTATATAATTATTATTATTATTAGAATTATTAATTGGTAGCAAAGATTTGCTAAGCAAAATCCACACACAAAATTTTTAAAAGGGCTGATGATCTCAAGGTTTTTTGTTAAATATATGTAAATTAAGCAGAAGCATCTCATGATCTGAATCCATGCAAAATAAAAGAAGAAAACCTAAGAGGCTCTTGTGTTTTTAAGTCACGACAGATTTACTCACAATTCGTTAATCATAATCCATAAAAAAATATAAATAAAAAATCACTTTAGAAAAATTGTATATGATTTTATTAACTTAATTTACACTAAAAATTCGAATCTTAAAACTTAAATTTAGAATGTAGCTATTCACGCTTTATCCTTATACACTCCTATACTTCTGCAGTGAGAAGTGTGTGAGTGTAACAAGCACTTGTAAAGTACATATGTTACATGCACCGCATAAAAGTGAATCGAGAAAGAACGACACTTTAGTACACATGTTATATGCACCGCGTGAATGTGAATTGAGAAAGCACAAATTATGCTTGTCCTAATTTTATTCGATATAGACTATTAAGAATGTTGAGTTGAGAAAGCACAAATTACACTCATACTAATTTTATTCGATACAGACAGTTGAGAATGAACATCATATTAATAGGTAGATGAATCTTATATAAACTTAATTAAGTTGGCTATACCCCATATTACCAGTTGAATTTGTAATGGAACTTCGACTTTGAATTTGTAATGGAACTTCGACTTTCTTCCCGACTTTTCAATGAAATAAAATGAATATTGGAATAGTTTTTTTTTTTTTTTTTGAAATAAAAGGATACATTCGACTTTCTTCCCGACTTTTCAATGAAATAAAATGAATATTGGAATAGTTTTTTTTTTTTGAAATAAAAGGATACATTGTTGAAGAGAAAATAAGAAAAGATACAAGGCCGGCCACCATAGAGACCTTGTCGTTTGTTTGCCTCTTCGTAGGCTCTCTTGTTTCTTCGTTGGCCTCTGTGCCCTGGAATGCATTTTCCTTGCTCTTCCAAAAAAAACACAAAAAAGGTCCCATTATCATCTCATGACTTTTTTAACCTAATTATCATCACCACTCACCAATTGCCCACTAAACCCTCATCAAATAAATAAATAAATCATATAACCAATATTAAAATAATAAATTAACTTATTTTTATAATAAAATGGTTTCTATATAGTTCCTTTTCTCCTTTATATCTTTTTCGAATCATCTCCACATTAAGGTTCTTTAATTCTTATTTGAGTTTTTATTTTTTGATAATGATAAGATAAATATGCTAAATTTATATTATCAAGAAGATTTTGAATTTGGTCGAGAAACATAGCTAAATTCAAGTCTGCATTATTTTTTTATTTATCCAATTTGAATTACGGTAGAATGATATTTCTCTTTACTTGTAAGTAAGAGATTTGAACCTGGTCAAGAAATTTAGCTAAATTCAGGTTTGCATTATTCTTTTATTTATCCAATTTGAATTACGATTGAACTACATTATTGTTAATCTATTTTAAGGCTTAGATCATTGTTTGTTAAAAAAAATAAAAAATAAAAGGCGTTGCTAAGATTAGTTTCTTTTAAATAAAAGTGGACATAAAAAAGGTTAAAACAAAAAATATGAAAGGGAGAAAAAGGAGAGAAAAAAGAGGAAAAAGGACTTTTCCAAGGTCCGACGTGTACAAAAATACAGTATAGCGACCGTATGTGGCGAGCTATGCGGTTATGCCGAAGCAGCCGTTCGCGCGTTTATTACACGTGGCGCGTGAGCCGGTGGAATTGAACTAGTTCGGAGGAAAAGCATGCTAAACTTGGCAACAGCTTAGGAATATATACAAATACAGCAAACAAGGAATCCAAAATTCGATTTCTTTCAGAGAGTAAAATATCCGAAAGCTTTCTTTTTTTCTTGTTAGGGTTTCCAGATTTTCCACCCATCCAAACAAGAAATAATCATGGCGGGTGAATTTTCCGGGAAAGTGAGTTGTGGGTTTTCATTTTAGTTGCGGATTCCGTTACAAACAGAGGGAAAGTTTCTTTCTTTTGGTTCTGCTCCACCGAAAAGTCAGAGAGAGAGAGAGAGAGAAAGATGATAGCAGCGACGTCCTCGTTAACGTCGTCTTCGGCGGGTGTGGCTGTGGACAAGGCGACGAGCGATCTTCTGATAAGTCCTGATTGGACTATGAACATAGACATCTGCGATTCCGTCAATTCTCATCATTGGTATGTGTATATACATGTATATATTCAAAGCTTTTGCCTTTTCAATCTTTTGGGTTTTGTTTGTTTCTTCTTGTTTTGGTTTTTTGAGTTGACTTTGTATTTCTTTCAGCCTAGGGTTTCTCTGATTGATTGGAAATTTATCAGTTTGATGTTATCTGTGTAATACCAAAAATAAAACAAAAATAAAGGGTACATAATTTTTTTTTTTTTTTTTTTTTTTTTGCCGTTACAATTTGTAATTTTTTGTGTGTATTTATGTATGAGAGAAATAGAGGAAGAGATTGATGTTGAAGTTTTTGAATCATATTATTGTTTAATTGTTTGAAACTGCTGGAGTATGTCAATTATTTGGAAATTCGAAGAGGCGGAAAGTACTCTTTCAATAAGGACATCTAAATTTCAACATATATGCAGATTTCTGGTGCAAACAATGTTTAAAACTTTGCTATATTAATTACTTCCCCTGTTTCTGGATTTTTTGCCTTTTTGGGGACAGAAACAAATTAAAGGGGCTTCTGCGCTATTTACGGAATTATATTCATGGTTTTATTCTTACCAAATACAATTGATTCATGTTCTTGCAAGTTGTGGTTTGTTCTAGTTTTTCCTTTTCTTTTTTGTATAACAAAATTCTTATTTTGTGGTTGTTCATTGATCGCTGTGTGTTAAATTTTTCAGGCAGGCAAAAGATGTCGTAAAAGCTGTTAAGAAAAGGTTGCAGCATAAGAGCCCCAAAGTTCAATTTCTAGCCTTGACGGTATTTTCTAAAGGAAGCCTTTTATCTTCTTCCAATTTTTTTTCGTCAGACATGGAAAGATTTCCTTACTTATGGCTAATGATGTGCTATTCTACTTTTGTAGCTTTTGGAGACAATGGTGAAGAACTGTGGGGATTATGTACATGTTCAAATTGCAGAGAGAAATATACTAGGAGAGATGGTTAAAATTGTGAGAAAGAGGGTAAGTCTTGAATGTGTTGTTGGCAGTGTATTTTTTCGTTAAGCTGTCATTGGAGCCTTTCGTTTTCATCAATGATAAATAATCTTGAGTCTAGGGAGGGCATTCATGTCTTCAAATATATTGCACCAGAAATCTGGAACTTCTTTAGAATATCTATTAGCAAGACATATGGCCTTTAAAATGGTTTTTCTGAGGACTTTGTTACCCTGGGTTTTCATTCGCACTTCCTTTCAGGTTTGCGGTCTTTGTTGAAAGCTATTGACCTGTTTATTCTTTTATACCTTAGACACACCAATCTGTATTTTTGAGGGTGTCATTTTGTATAATCCTGCAAGTGGGTTTCTTTTTAATGTGTCTTTGGTATTAGAATGATTAGTGCTCAAATGGAAAGTTCTTTCTGGTTTTCAAGGCCCCTCTACGTCTTAGATAAGCTTGTCTTAGATAAGCCTTGTTCTTGTGGATTTGAATACAAATTTTGAGTTTGATGACATGTTGGCAATGTCTCAATTTAGAGTATTCACACTTTTATGACATTTCTTCTCATGACTTCTTCACTGCTTCTTTTGTAGTGTGTGTTTATGCGGTACATCAAAGCTTTTTCGCTTTGTTTAAGCATTGTTGGTTGTTGAACCTTTTTACCCAAATGATGGACGTTTTCTTTTTGTTATTCTGTTTCGCCTATTATCCATTGTTAAATTTTACTCTAACAAGTCCTGTTTCGCCTATTATCCATTGAAATTTTTCTTTGGTTAAGAATTTCAATCTCACTTTGAAACATATGTATGGAATTTTAGGCAGATATGCAGGTTCGAGAAAAAATCTTGATATTGCTGGACTCTTGGCAAGAGGCATTTGGTGGTCCTGCTGGAAAACATCCTCAGTACTACTGGGCATGCGAGGAACTAAGGGTATACATTTAGCGATCTGGCTCAGATTTTTTAATTTATGATTGTCGTCTTTCAAGTTTGGTATTGACAATCAAGGTGCAATACCAAATCAAGAGTGCATATAATCAGATACACATCACATTGTACACAATATATTAGAACCTCTCAGGTTCTATTTCCAAGTCGTCTTTAATGGATGTACCCTCCCTCTTTTTGCAGTTATTTCTGTTAGGTTGGAAATAGTGGCTGTTATGTAAAGAATGATTCTTTTGTATATGACAACCTGAAGAGATATTAATTAATTAATAAAAGTGTACTGCATGAATGACAGCGCTCCGGTGTAGAATTTCCCAAGCATGCATCAGAAGCAGCTCCAATATTTACACCACCTGTTACACATACAACATTGCGGCACGCTCAAGCTGGATACGGAATGCCTAGCAATTCCTCAAGAAGGCTTGATGAAACAATGGCTACAGAAATGGAGAATCTAAGGTGAGTTTGACTCTACTTTTGATTACCTATTAGCCCTTACCGTTTCCTCAGTTCTGCATTTGTTAGTGCTCTTGTTAAGGATTTCTGTAAGATCTATCTTCTGCTCATTCCTCTGCTTGATTTTTCTTTTTAATAATTTTAGTTTGTCAAGCCTGGATTCTATGAGGAATGTTATGGAGCTCTTAGATGACATGCTGCAAGCTGTGAACCCTAGTGACCGTTTGGTATGAGGAACTATGGCATTTTCAACTTATTCCTCACAACTTATGGGTAAAGAGATTTACCTTTTGTTTCTTTGTTTGTAGGCCATAAAAGATGAAGTGATAGACGAGCTTGTCAATGGATGTCGTACCAACCAGAAAAAATTAATCCATATGCTAACTACAACTGGGTGAGTTAACAGTTTCAACGTCACTTCTATTTTCTAAGTAACCAGCGCATTAAACATACTCAAGCAGTGAATATTTAATGTTACACATTTTTGGTAATATCCAGAGATGAAGAACTTCTTGCTCGGGGTCTTGATTTGAACGATAGAATGCAAAATCTGCTTGCAAAACATGATGCTATAGTTTCTGGTTTGCCTGTGCCAACTCAAGCTACAAGCTTTAGTCCCCAACCGACTGAAAAGTCTCCGTCAAGTTCCAAGCAGACTGAAGTAAAAGAGTCCAGCACAAGTGACTCTAGTCCAAGACCTAATGCTAATCTATCTGCACCAGTTGGTAACATGGCCAGGTTCCAGATTGATGAAGACGAAGAAGAGGAAGATGAATTTGCACAGCTAGCTCGAAGGTTTGTGCATGACTGGGCATCTTTCTCTGCTTTCTGTTTCTTTTTCATAGGTCATAGAAATGCTTTTTCTTATGTCAACGGTTTCAACCATTGCTGGGCCCCCATTTATTTCTTCCGTTTTGTGATTTAATGATAAATTGCATAAAGAACTTTTGGTATACCAAGTATCTATCTTAATCTCATAGTTTGGTGAAAGTTCATTAACAAGTGTTGCACTTATTCTATGGATGCAGGCATTTTAAACCACGGTCCGTGCCTCCTCCGAACACATCTGGTGGAAATAATGATAATTTGGCGTTGGTGAGCACCAGTAGCACAATAGATCCATCTTCCTCAGCAGCTACAACATCCACTCCAAGCAATGCATTAGTTCTGGCTGATCCGCCTGCACCAGTTAAGACTACAAAAGAGCAGGACATGATCGACCTTCTGAGTATCACTTTATCAACAACAGCTGCCTCCCCTGACACCACCCCTCACGCTGCACCATCTAACCCTCACACCACGCAAGACCCTCACACGGTTCCAGCATCTAATGGCAACACACATCAGGCGCCTGTTGCCCCCACGGTACAAGGAAATCCCTATCCTTCTCAGCCTTATCCTGGAAATCCAGGGATGGGGTCCTATAACAGCTATGTTGTTCCGTGGGCGCAAGCACAACCTCAATCTCAACTCCAACAGCCACAGTTCCAACCTCAATTACAATTTCAACCTCAGCCTCAATTCCAGTCACAATTTCATCCTCAATATCCTCAATACTCGTCTGCCTACCCTCCCCCACCATGGGCAGCTTCACCGGGATATTCTAACCAAAATCATTTTTCCACCAATAATACATCGACTCCTCGTGCCAACGCCACCACATCTTATACGCCAGCACAATCAGCTAGACCTTTGCAGCACTTCAATTCGTTCCCTACAAGGGGAATGAATGGGATAGATACCAACGGAGGTTCAGTGAGCCCCGGTCCTAGGAGCCCTGCCCCAGCAGCAGGACAAAAGCCCTACATTCCCTCGTACCGATTATTTGAAGATCTGAATGTGTTTGGCAATGCAGATGGAAAGTTTAAGATGACAAACAGCAATACATCATCTAGCTTGTCAGGAGCTGCGGGCCAAGGTATGGTAGGTGGGAGGAAGTGAAATACTGTCGTACAGATTACGAACCGGGATGCAGCTTTGTGAATATACCTTGTATATCAGTCAGTATCTGCGTCTTCTCCCAGTTTGTGATACATTCGAATTTCGTTAGATTGGTGCGCTTTATAGAGTTGCTGTTGCCATTAGTCAGCAGAATCATTCGACTCAAAAGACTTTGTAGCATTTTTCTTCATAAACCAAGGCTTTTCATTATATTGAAATGAAGTCGAAATGTTTATAGCTGGACAGTTCCTATCTATATGGTGACGATGATGATGCAGCTACGCATATTTTGCGCATTCAGAATTTCAGATTCTCCGCTTCAATTTTCACTTTTCGTTACTTTCGAGCAGAGGTGTTAAGGGAGAACTCATCTCACGGCGACGCCTTAGCACTCTAATGTTAAGGCGTTAAGGAAGAACTTACCTTGACGCCTTAGCACTCTAATGTAGGCACTCTAATGTTAAGGCGTTAAGGAAGAACTTACCTTGTGACGCCTTAGCACTCTGATGTTAAGGCGTAAAGCGCGCAATTTTGCATGAAACCTACTTCTCGTTTTGGAAAATAGTTTTGACAATGCATGCTACCGGAATCTACTGTCTCAGAACAGTTTGTTTCAGTTCGGTTTTCGCTCCCGCGATGGTTAAAACGGGCAGCCTAAGCCCTTTCAGTGCTATGAGGGCTATAAGTGAAGGGCTATTAGGCCATCTCCAACCGAATGAGCTATGTTTAGTCCCCGTCCAGATTATAACCCTACAAGAAATTATTTTTTAATAAACAGTATCAAACCATATTTATATACCATCTCTACTCATTCCGAATTTTACTAACTATTTGTACACTTTTGATGATGAAATGACCAATTTACTAAATTTTATAAATATGACATCAACATTAGAATCAAAAGTGTCCCAAGAAAAAGTAAAACTCAGTAACAATTTTTGGCTAGGAACAAAAATAGTTACATTCATTATGGCAAAAGCACCTGGCGACTAGACAGAATAAAACACAAAGGAAAGGACTGACGAATTATTTACAACTTCAACATAAGACCATGACGAGCCATCGCGAGATTATCGAATTCAATACATTTCACGAGATGATTACCCGCGTCACCATCTAAAGATTACGATCAATTAATACGCGTTGTTTTTACAAATCGAACAAAGGGAAAGGAAAAAGAAAAAGAAGAAATGAACACACCAAAATGAGGAGAGAAAAAAATGGAAAGGATATTTACAAGCATTTACCCTATATAACACATTATTTTCCAGAGCCCCCAATAAATACGCAGGAATTTGTTCCCCACAACTGTGACCCTCTACACCGGAGGCTAACGAATATTATATATAGCATACACAATCGGTAGACAGCAACCTACCGGTGCTTCAAGATCCACCCGTTGACATTGAAGAAGAATCGGGGCAGAGGAATGTTATATCACACAATGGTCCAGATGCCCCGAGTGATCTGCAACAGCACGATTGCATTTGAAGTCGATCCATACGCATTGCCTTCCAAGATGAAAGAAAGCCTTATCAAACCATGAAGATAGAATTACAATGCTCATCTAGCTTGAGAGTTGTCGTCGGCATAAATGGATGCGCAAGCATCTGCGGCACCAGCTGCAAGCAGCACTTCGTAGGGATGGAAGGCTAGGCAACTAACAGGACCAATCTTTTGGGCCATAAAGGAAGGGTAGTATCTTATTGTGCCTAATTGTTCGCCCTCCAAGCTGAAGACTTTTATGAGCTGTTTGGCCGAGCCACTGGCAATGATTGGGGCATGCCTATGAACAGCTAAAGCTGTCAGTGAACCGCGGTGAGCTTCAATCGTGAGGTAGGCATCCCTGTCGTTTCTGATATCAAGGAACTGAATGTCACCAGCTTGAGATGCACTTACAATCTGGATGAAGAGAAGAATTTCATCAAGTCTCACTTTCAATCGGAATAACTTCAAAAACAAATATCAAACAAGGGTCTCCCCACTTACCTTGCCAGGATCCAGCCCAGGTTGAAAGCCAATCCCCACAACTCTTTCCACCTTCTGAGTGTGTGGCTGGGTTGAACAGACAAGCCTATGATTTACAAACACACAAATAAAACAGCTCAAAACAATAGCATACGCAAATCATCAATATCACAGCAAGAAATCCAAGTTTAGTGAGGAGCTGAACTCAAACCCAGTAGCATGCTAATATGTTTATTTTTTACTTACGGATTGGAGAGACAAATGTATAGTGACAGACACAGATACAAAGAGTGTATCCTTTGCCACACGTATAATAGGCCTCTTATGGTCGCTAGGATTGGATTGGAATGGATAACCCACTATATTCAAGACGTTTTGGAGGAAGAGATGGAAAAAAATTGTGTCCATCTTGAAGGTAGAAGATGGATTGCTCATTAAGGAAACTCATCCATTCCAATCCCACCCACCCACCCCCAAAAAAATGGCAGGATTATAAGGAATAAGTTTACTTCATCTTCATGTCCCATCCTCTACATGAAAAATCATCCGCCTCTACCTTCAAATACCTTGAATACAGTGAGTGATCCATTCCAATCCAATCCTAAAGACTACACAAGGCCATAAAAGAAATTGTCCATCTAGGTCTGCAAATCTAACTATTTGCAACTTATCATTTGCAGTTAATTGCAACGCTTTCAGAAGTAATACGTCATAAATTTGCCTGAGAAGACGCAAAGAGCTTACATTTCAGGAGTTCGCACATCATAAAGCCTGACAGAACCATCCACGAAACCAGCTGCAAAGTGACCACCGTGAACTTGAGAAGCAGACTACACAGACAATGCAGGATCCAGTCATTATTACACCGTTCATTTTCAAGATACAACATATTACACGTCTCAATGGCCAAATCCACACGGACTACGTCTGTAATTGATACAACTACAGCTGTAAATTGAATAGATGTCGAGAGTATGTTGAGGTGGTAAGAACTCACCAGTGCTGAGATGCTACAATCTGATGAAGAAGGAATAGAATTAATAAGCTGCTCTTTATCCAGATCCCAAAGCATAATGGATGGTAATTCGCCAGAAGCATACTAGCAAATGGAGGGATGAAGAAGCAATCAAAACATTATTCACAACAAAGAACAAGAATCACAAAAATTGAAACAGAACTTGTCCTATAGCACTAACAAATTACATCCTAAAGAAAATAAGTACCAGATATCCAGATTGTTGTTGCCAATCCACAACAGCATTCAAACTTCGCACGCCAGGTTTATGACCTAGAATTGAAGAAAATGCAGTGACAAGCTTCTGCTTACCCTTCAAAGTGTAATCTTTCCAAATTCGAATGTGTCCATCACCTAATTATATGACCACAGAAAAGGTGCAAATTAATTAGAAAGGTTCAATAATAGCGCCCTTCCTGATGAAGAAGCTAATCTTTCTGTAGTATAGAATATTACTTGAAGCAGCAAGAAGCAAGCTGTCATCAAGCTCATTCACAAGGCAGAGCTTGGCGATTCCTTTGTCAGGAAAATCATGGTTATCGAAGCTGTTGAGAAGGGTAGCCTCCTTCTGCTCTTGGTAGTTCCACACCCTATGAAGAAATAACCACCAAAACATCAACACACCATCAAATTTATACTAGACTAAAGGGTCAGAGAATGAGGGTAATCAATATATTTTAGCAACATGAACCAAATTCACTCATACATGAACCCATATTCATCCAATAGCTACCCAAAAGCCAAACAGAACCTGACAGTTTGACAAAGAAGGCGGCATACGCCATTTTTTATTTTTCAAACAAGGTACCAACCCTCCATACAACAACAACAACAACAACAACAAAGCCTTTTCCCACTAAGTGGGGTTGGCTATATGAATCCTAGAACGCCATTGCGCTCGGTTCTGTGTCATGTCCTTTGTTAGATCCAAGTACTCTAAGTCTTTTCTTAGAGTCTCTTCCAAAGTTTTCCTAGGTCTTCCTCTACCCCTTCGGCCCTGGACCTCTGTCCCGTAGTCGCATCATTCATAAAAAATTGATGCATAAATCAAAAGCATACCTATTAACTATCACACAAAACAAAACTAAAAAACAGGACCATTGTACACAAAGGGCATTGAGCTGTGCCCCAATAAGGTAAAAGGGAACAGCCAACTGAAATCCATCACACAGGACAAGAAAACAGGCATCTGTTCCAAATTCCACAAGTCATAATAACTTAATGACTATTTCTAGCACAGTTTTTCTGTCTCTGAAAGTTTATCACGACGAACAAAGAAAACATAGAATGAATATTAGCCAGAGAGTACATATAAATATTAAACAAAGAAATTTTGAAAAAGTGATAACCTACGCACCTGATTCGCTCTTTCTCGTCTGCCGCAACCACAATAGGAGAAAATGGATTCAGCAAGATTGTTTTTGTACCCGTCTCAAATTTGGTGTCCCAGCTAGCAATTTGATTATTAAGCTTGCTCACAGCTGACCATGAACATGGAAGATACATTAATTCCATCGAAGAGCCTAAAAAATGGTAAACAAAAATAATAGGTAAAGAGTCAAGAAGAATTAGAGAAGAAAACCAACACGAGTGCTGGCATTTAGCAATGTGCTCCAAGGCAAATTTTTCTCTCTCCTCTCTTCTACTAAGTACTTCTTTACTGTCATCTGCCACAATGAGAAGCGGCTTGGAAAAGTGCCCACAACTCCAATTGTAGATGGTTGATTGAGGAAGAAAACTGCGTTCCGAGGCTCCAGAAGTTCCCGCAGAACCTAAAAGTGGATCCGCTAATCCAGAATCTGGACTCATTATATGAGGCCTGAGCTCTAAAGAGTATACTCTCCGCATTCCAGCTAAGTAATTGGGCCGAGGTGGGCTGACAGGAGGAGTTCGGAATGGCATATGACCTGTCAAAAATCGGTTACTAAATAACAAGATTGGAAGTGCATAGATAGATTAAACTAACCACCAATACCATACATCAAAACATCAAGTGGAGCTGAATATCGGGTTAAAAAATAACTTCCAAGTTATTTTTCCCCCTGACATTCAGCTCCTTTTGATGTTTTAATCATACTAATGTTGGTCCCTGCAATTAATAAAAAGACAATGACTGGGAGAAACAGTAAGTAATTCTCAAATCATTACCTCCATTCATATCAAACCATGAAGAAGATCGAGCTAATCCAGAAAAACTGGGAATCGGAGTTGCTGTAATGGATTCACCAGGTCGAACACTGTTACCAGTGGACTTCATGGGTTTGGCCACCACTTGTTCAATCCCTATAATGGCCAAAACCCGCCTACCAAGGCTTGCGATGCGTGGAGATGGATCCTTGGCTAGAGTACACATAGCCAATACACACTGAGAGTAAATTGCATTGCCCAGGGGTTCAGGTGTTGAGTGGTTGACAACACCGTTGCTCACACCATCATTTAATATTCCAGAATCAGAATGATGAGATGAATCGTCAGACAATGGTGATCCATGCATAATTCCAGAACTCGCTAGAGGGCTGCTGGTGGAGACTCTTCCATAGTTGTCATTGGTCCCTCTCAAAAGTGGACCAATTTGAGATGAAACAACACTACCTTTCATATGAGCCAAAGAGGGCAAGGAATTCAAAAGAGAATTAGATTGTGGTTTCCAATATGCAGCAGCAATTGACTTGAGGTGCTTGTTATGGCCAAAGGCAAAGCGTCCCAGTGCTGTAAAGATGAATATACAACTTTACACAATCAAAATTCCTACAAGAAATCTCTACATGACTAATCAAATTTCAGGGCCCTGTAAAAGAATCCTGCTAATGTTTTGAATGGGGGGAAAGATGGTAAGGAAAAACACTAGGGTATGTACTGGTGACAGACAATCTAGTGCATATTTATTACCCAAAAGCAATAAAAGTCCAACCAAACGAATATGATTAACTGAATATCAGATGACTAATCACATACCAACAGCAACTTCGGCCCTGACCAGAGGGCTCCCATCTGAAGCAACATTTAGTAGACTTCTAACAATACTAATTTCAGCTCTAATCTTTTCATCATCATCGTATTCTTCTTCTCCACCAACACCATTGCCTGAACCCACATCAAGCAGGGTACCCAGTGCGAAAACAGCAGAAGCCCTAACCTGAAATAGAAGAATCTCATTGACTACGTTACAGAACCCAAAAATGCCATTGGTTCATAAAAAACAGTCTATACAGTAAAACTTTACCTCTGGTTGGGGCTCAGAAAGTAGAGAAGCACATATTGTAGGGGCATCTGCCTGCAAACCAAATATTTGGGCCTCTGTGAAATCCTCCCACAGCTTCCCAAGACAGAGACAAAGCCACTGAAGAAATAGTGGTTCTGTCTGTGTATCATTTAGAGTTGGACCCTGAAGGTGCTTCAAGCAGACATGTATCAAACTTGCTTCAATACAAGCTTCCTGCCCGCGTCTATGCCCATCGACAATTACAGCTAAAACAAAAGCAGCCATTGCACGCTGTTCTGGATACGCTTCCATACTATCAAGAAACCTGATGAAATACGTATGACCCCCATCCTTCACTAGATCAACCTGACATGACTGATTCCACACAAAAAATAAATAAATAAGTGTGATTACTACTGTAGTACTAACTGAAACAAAAGGGGGGGCAAGCATATGGCACCAGAAAGGAACTAATCAAGCAAAATCGAAAAAAATCATGACGCATCAGGAATAAAGCAAAGAAGCACGTGCATCACACATTGTTGATAACAAAGAGTTTTGATATGTAGACACTGATGCCTAAGATTAGAAGCAGGTATCAAGATAATACGCAACAGCAGCAGATTCTGACAAAGAGCATGTCATGATGATAGCAATTATAAATATCTGGACAAAGAATGTGCTGCAGTAATCTAGGCATACCTTATCAAGAGCAAGAATTTTTGTCCAAATAAATACAAGAATTTGTCGTAGTTCAGGTGTCATTGTTTGTAGCAGCTTCAGAACGTATGGAAATATCCCAACAGACAAGGCCTAAAAACAGAAATGTCATTTTTAAAAGACCATCAAAATATTGCTCTCAACCAACATAGAGATAATAAGACGGAACATTTTTAAATGACCACAAATACCAGATCTACAGCCCAGGATCCCATATCAAGGAATCTTCCAAGAAGAACTAGAGCTCGAGATCGGTGGCATTGACTTAGTAACACCTAAAATACAGATGTTATTCAGTCAGGCTATTAAGGAACAGAAAAATCTGGCAGAGAATGAACTTAACACAATGATCCATGATGAACGACAAATCAAGTTGAATCAACATAACGAAGAAAAGTAGAAATGCCCTTCAAACCAAAATACACCACCACAACTTAGGGACCATGGCACTACTCTGTTATCATCTTAATTGAACTGAACGCAACCAATACTACCTAGAAGTACCATGTCATTTTGCCCAATTATTTCACAGCTGGGCTTAACAAAAACGATAATGTTACCAAATACACTTAATTAAGGAAGCTTTATATCAAATGCCTCAAACAGGATAAAAGCAGCATAAAGGTGACTTTTCAACCCACTTTAAAAACAAAATCAATTAGACATGATATAAAGAAAAGAAAACATCAAACTTATATCCCAGAATGCTTTAGCGAACCAAATCTAAAAGGTGAGAAGTATAATACCACACCTGAAGAACAATAGGCAACTGCTCTGGTGGTTTCTTGAGTTCAGACCCATGGTCAAGCCATACCTCAAAAGCAGTCAACTGCTCAGTGAAAAATGGACTTGGCTGGAATAAAGCAAAAATATAATGATAGAAGTAAATGTTAGGCATGTCGCAAACAGACAACAGGAAACTCATACAAATATCTAATTCCACATAACACCAATAGGAACCTAACTGCATAACGTAAAAAATGCAACAAAGGATAAAAAGAACCCAGAAGCACACCTGGAACTCTGCATTAGGATCCTCAACCAATGATGGAAGCTGAGAAAGGCATATCTCAGCAGCCATGTCCCATGCATCCCTGCAGAGTGAAAATCCAAAAGATTGACAATTGATTTAGCTGAAATATGGCATAACTGAAAAATTCTCTCCTTTAGTAGTACCACATATGATGCTGATGGGTTGGAGGCAACTGCGGGTAAGAGATCGGAGAGCAATTTGCAGATCTCATAATTCGCTCAGCAAGTAAAAAATTACGAAAAAGGCTGGCAACTAGCAGGTCTTGTCTGAACAGTCTCTGGAAAAGATCTGCAACACAGAACTGAGAATTACATGGATGTGCCACCACCAAAGCATACAAATGAACATCCAATTCAAAAACATTAGATAACAGTACAGCAGACCAGTAAATTGGAAAGACATAAAAGCTACCATGAGGGAGAACATTCCATGCAATCGTATCAGTGACCGCAGTAAAAATCCAATTCAACTCGCCAAGGAGGGTTTTCCGGTCATTTTGGCGGCCAGGTATTTTATCGATTAGCGAATAATCAAGAGACTCATGAAGTAATGATCGTGTGCAGAACCTGAGAAAATACATAACAATCAAATAAGTAGAATGATATAGAACGCTAGAACATAACAAGGAGATAAACAAATAGTGAAAACATGAGAAATTATAATCAATGACAGTAATTGTACAACAGCCTGGAGGATGAAGTACAATAACAGTAAGGCAAAACTTAAGACCGATAATCTCTTCTAACAAAATAAGGAGACAAGCTTCACCATCTTAATGCCATCTTAATGGGAGTTGTCAGGCAAGAAGTAAACACATCAGCAGGGAATTCAGCACTTTGTGGCAGAGTTTCATGTGGTTCACAAGCCGCCAGCAGGATACAATCCCTTGCAGATCCAGAAGAGCTAGAGCCACCCAAATCATAAAGCTAACCAAAAAAAATCCAAACATTACAATAATTCTATACAATAGAATAACATAATACAAGTTCAGACATCATCAAAAGCTAAAACATCAAATATACATAAACATTCATAACTGCACTGCAGGATACCTCAATGAAAGAATTGACTATCATCCCAGCAGCAGAACAATCAAACACATATATTGAAGGTGTCTTCAACCACGAATCGAGGTCACTAATCGGCAAGGGAATATACTGTGTATAACTCTTCACCCAAAAAAATTAAATAAATGAGTACCTAGAAGGTATTTTATTTAAAGATAGCAAGGGAACAAAACAGCAGGCTTGAAATTGGTAAAAACCTTATTAAAGAGCCAAATTTCACCATTAGCAGTTGGCTTGGGTACACCATGTCCATTATAGTGGAAAAGAACTCTCTCGGACTTGGCGTATTTGCGGCATGTATTACAAAGTTTCTTCACTTCTTCTACTGTAGGATCAAGCTGAACCTTGTAGCGAGCCTGGTCACATATTGTAAAACAAAATTAAAAATTAATTTTAAACAACAAAATCAACAGCATGCACAAAGAAAACAAAAACTTTCTCACCCTGGGTTGCCACCTTTCGTACTGTTGACTCAAGGTTTTACCAATTGTTTCTAGAGCTTTTTGTGGAGCCATAGAAAATGGATCTGAAGACACAGAAAAATATGTTAACAGAATGGTAAACTCGACAAAGAAAAGTATATAATTATCCAAACTTTTCATTTTGTTATATTTCATTGCCAAAGGGATGATAAAAGTAAAAGGAAGTTTGGCTGTGTCTGAGTTATAATGGTTGTAGCCCTAAAACTGTGTATCATTCCCTCTTGGAAACATGTGTTTGCTTATTATTTGATAATGGGTACAAGATGATAACAAAAAAGAATTCAAACTTTCACTACGGAATATGTACATTTTTAGTGAAGAACTTAAATCAATCTCTTATTATTGCAGATTAAAATTATTAGCCGTAGCATGACAAGGGTGCTTTGGTATTGAAAAATGGATAAGAGGATCTAGAACTCATGCACGCTGTACCAAATCCAAAAAGTAAGAAACTCAATAAGCCAACGCAAACAGTTAAAGAAAATAATTAATAACCACTACACAACCAACAAACTGAAGGAAAAGTAAAAATCAGCAGTGTAAAATCACCTATCCAGCACTCCATTCTGGCACAGGGAGATATCTTAATTACATCAGGCGGATCAACGCTAATGTTTAAACATAATACTAGAGCTACACATCCCGTCTTCATCTGCAAAGAAGTTGAAAGTTAAGCCAAAGCAAAGACAAACTAACAAGTACAAATTGTGAGCATCTTCAGTTAGAATAAAAACAAGAAACTAAGTTCAACAAAGGAAACAGATAAATTTAATAATTGCTTCAATGCCAACGTTGAAGAATAGGGTTGAAAATTCATAACAAAAGGACAAAAAACCTAAATTTGCCATTCTACACGAATGTGCATATTCTAAAAACCTAAACAAAGATCAGGTTTTCAGCAGATAAAACTTCAACCAACATTGACAGTGCCATCAAAGTTTACCAATAGGCTAGACCGCAGGAAGCACCTAGGCATTCTGTGTGATCCGTTACCACCCGTAAACAATAATGTTCACTGGTAAAACTCATGAGTACACTTTTCAAAATGTCCAATGGTTCAAGCAATGATAATTTGGAAATCCAAAATAAAAGAAGAAGTTGAGTCCTTTCTTTGTCTCAAGAATAGAAAGAGAAGAACATGGCATTAAATTTAGAAATTCCCAAATCATACAAAATCTTTTTTCTCGATCAAAGTTAACCAACCATTATACTAATTCTTTCTGTCATGTGATACATCATACATGTAATGGTGGTTGAAATTCTCTCAGGATAGTCACACATCATTCTGTAACAAATTGGAAAAAGGAAATGTAACGTATTTGTGGGAGGTTTGAATGGATCGCTGCAGCGACAGAAACTAGCAGTAATAGCCAACTGGAAAGGAACCTGGCCTTGAAGAGGGCAGAAAAAAGAAAACTCTTTCTTACAATCAGGGCTTTCCAGCAGGATATGACTAGTTGAATCGTGAACAAGGTGGCTTCTTGAGTGATTACTCCTTGTTTAGAATTGTTCAGTTCATCACTTTATTCGAGACCACATGATTTAACCACCTTGGTTTTTTGTTGGTTTTACAGAGAAATAAACAAATTGAATTTGAGAAGTGGTCTTTGCACTCCCTTTTATTCTGCACTCATCCCCTTATTTCTACCATTAGGATTGAATTAATCCAAGAAGAATAAATGTAAATAAAAAGAAAAAGGGGAATAGTGCAAAAGGAGAAATCTAGGAGTGTGAAAATCACTTCACACTTCCTAAAATTTTATCTGCTGAAATGATTGACACGACGATAAATATAAGAAATTGACAAACTTGTATTCCTATCGAACTAAAAATGGAATTATTCATACTACCCATTGATCGAAACCTAATTCAAACCCAAGTTGTTGGGTTGTATCACCAAAGTATCTGACAATATGTACTCAAAAGAACAATTAGCGACGGAACGTTAAAACTTCCTAGACACAATACAAATACCTGGTCTTTACATGCTCAAAATCGATGAAGGAAAAAAATTAACAATCTTTCATGAAATTATAAATTTGAATTAGTGGGATTTTAACTACGGATTTCATTTTCTGAAGAAGTAAAGCCACTGGCATACTGAACTAAAAAATGAGACATCTTTTCCTGTCATATAATCTAACAAATACAACTTTATTAAGGAATTTATGCCAACGAGAAAAATGAAGAGCATGTAATGAAAGCAGGGGCTTACTCGGTCTTTAGGCCGCCATTTCGAGACCAAACCACTATCCGATGGTCCGGTGGGCACGCAAGCCTCGAAAGCATAGTGTCGAAGTTCACACAATACAACGGTTTGGGGCAAGTAGGCCATGCTCGTGGCGGTGGCATTTCCATAACCACTACTGGCAGTCTCTGATTCCCTTCTCTGGGAGCTCAAATCGCCGTCGTCGTGGCTGGAGGCGCAGTCGTCCAACTGACTGTAGACCACCACCGAGGATTGCGAAAACCGGGAGGCCATCAAATCCCCCAATGCCATCCAAATCAAAAACCCTCAGAACACAACCAGAAGAGCAATCAATTGAACAACCATGCCTAGAAATAGCCAAATGGAATCACTGAAATCCTTGGATTATAGGGATCGAGAGAAAGCTGGGAGGGGAGAGAGCGGCGGCGGCGGAGGAGGAGGGGAGCGATTGGAGGAAAGTGCAGTGGTGATTGGGAGGGGGCCTAATCAACGAAGCCGCTGAACCAGCGGCGCATGGAGATTCGTCTGAGGAAGGAGAGGGAATAATCCAGCTCGGAAAGCCCCAGAAAATCCCTCTGAAAACCCTAGAAACCCTAGGCGACGAAGAGGATGATGGAGGCGCATAAAACAGTGGCGGCACAGCGAGGAAACTAAAACCAAACCCAAAAAAACTCAGAAAAAGGATTTGTTTAGAGAGAGAGGGGAGGCGAGTGTGTGTCGACTGTGCCTTTGTTCGGCAAATTTTCCTTTGTTTCCGCTTTTGTCCCTACCGACCTCTGTCCACTGAACTACTCTCCGGGTCCGGAACGGGTCGTATCAGTTTTTTTGTTATTTTCACTCTTCTAAAAATTTAGGTTTGTCACCGTCCCGATTAATGTATAGACGTTTGAGAATTATGAAATGACATCTAAACCTGCTAAGGCACCCGTCTAACCCACCCGACCCACCTAAGCACTCGCTTAGGTTGCAACTCGCTTAAATAGAAAATAGATAACTTTCATTTTGTATTATAATTTTTTTTCAATAAATTGTAAGAGATTTGCTGAATAGTTAAATAAACACACATTATATGTTTGTTCCCATGTTTTCATTATGTTCCAATACTTTATAATATATATATATATATATATATTATTCTATTTTGTAATTTATGATTAAATTATATATATTTTAAGTATAAAGAGACATTTATTTACACGAAATATAATAGATTTATTTAAATCCGCCTAGTCCGCTTAAGGGTCCGCCTAGCCGCCTAGGCGCTAGGCTCCAACCCGTCGTCCGACTAGTACCTAACGTCTTTTTGAACCTTGGTTATTTCTAATCGGTTTTTTTTACGGTAAATCACATTTTGTACTCTCAAGTTTGAATTCAATTGCAACTTCATTTAGTATTTTTTAAAACATTTCAATCTCATATATTTATTTGTTATTTCATTTCAATGTCATACATCAGTCTTAATTTCTGTTAGTCCACCAGCACTACAAAATTTGTGTTATGTGAATAGAAACAGTGAACACGGAAAATTCCTGAAACGAAAGAGACAAGAACAACGTGCACAAACAAATATTTGTATTTGATGATTTTGGGTTACAATCTCTCTATAACTTGATCCTCTGATTCGATCTCCGTAAGGTGTTGGTTTGTGGATGTTTCGTTGATCCAAGGGTCGTTGAGGCTTGATCTTGGATGAACTGTTGGAAGTTTCTTCAAGGGGCCGTGGGCTTGATCTTTGAAGGTGGATTTGAGCGGATCTTCAATGAGCCGTTGGGGCTTGATCTTGAGGATGAATGTTTCTTCAAGGGCCGTTAAGGCTTGATCTTGAATAACGGTGATGAACGGATCTTCAAGGGTTTTTGGGCTTGATCTTGAAGAATAGTGATGAACAAATCTTCAAGGGCTTTTGGGCTTAATCTTGAAGAACGGTTGGATGTGTGTGGATTTGTCGACGTTGTTGATCCAAAGGGCCGTTGGGGCTTGATCTTTGAGTTTTAACGTTAAAATAAAAAATAATGTTAAAAAATAAAAAATAAAACCATATATTCAAGTATCATACCAAAATTTATTTTAAGGAAAACTAATGAAAATGACTTGAAAACTTTGAGTTTTAACGATAAGGACAAAATAAAGGGTAAAGTGAATAGTATCAGGATTGACTTTGTAGTGTAAAAATATAGTTTTTCATTAAAGTGAACAGTATCAGAAGTTTTTCGTTAAAATTCCCTTTATTTTATTGGGCCACATACCAAAATTTGTATATTGGGTGCTACTCCCCAATGAGTACTCAAGTATTAGTATCATTCCCTTTTTTGAGTAAGATGAAAGAACATCCAACTTATCATAATACACATCAATAAAACACTAGTCCTCTGCAAACGAGAGAGGATCCTTGTCGGATCCTCTTTGTGAGGATTTTGGGGATCCTCTAATCACATTTGTTTATTGTGTATTGTGTGGTCAGTTTTTGTCAAGTACTGTTTATATTCAATTTTAAATAATAATAAATTACTTTGATTTCTTACACACGATGTACGATGAACAAATGTGATTTGAGGATCCCCAAGATCCTTACATAGAGGATCAACGAGAATCCTCACTCCCTGCAAACATTAATTCAATTGATTTTTTTACATCAAATATGAAAAATCTTTTTAAGAAAGAAAAAAGAAGAAGTCATGTTGCATTAACTTTGAGGCGGATATTGCGGAAACTTATGACTTTAGTGATCGAGTATTGATTTCTATGTATTAGTATTTAAAGGTTAATTGTTCATGCTTGTATGTTTGTAAAAACAAATTTACGTAACGTAATTATCATCACTCTTAACCGTTAAAGATCTATTTATCGTTTGCTTTGATGATTTATAAAAATATATGCAAATGACAATTTTTGTGCAAGTAAAAACAAACTTAAAGAGTATAGTTAATATATTTTTGTAATTGAAAATCTAAATGGTAAACCTCAGGGTAATTATATATGGACTAGCCTCCATGCAAGCGCGTGAGCGCATGCAGAAGGTATTTTTTGAATCACGACGTGTTATACATGATTTACATGTTTTAAATGTATTTATTAATGTAAATGAAAATGAATAATAAATGCATTTAATAAAAGTAGTCTTTTAACTAATCAAAGCAGCTAAATCCATATTAATAAAAGCGCTCTTTCAATTTCCATCTACATTTTATTTAATTGACATTAAGATTAGAAAAAATAATATTTAATAAACAATTGATTGTTAGCCTATTGTGAGACTAAGCCCACTCCCTCCTGTCACATCCCGACCCTGGACATATCACTTCCCGGGCCCGCTCCACTACCGTAGCACGATATTATCCGCTTTGGGCCCTGACCACACCCTCACGGTTTTGTTTCTGAGAACTCACGAGCAACTTCCTAGTGGGTCACCCATCATGTGAGTGTTCTGGCCACCTTCTCGCTTAACTTCGGAGTTCTGATGGAACCTGAAGCTAGTGAACTCCTAAAAGGCCTCGTGCTAGGTATGGATGAGAATATACATTTAAGGATCACTCCCATGGGCGATGTGGGATGTTACAATCCACCACCCTTAGAAGGCCGACGTCCTCGTCGGCACACTTCCGGTCAGGGATTAGCTCTGATACCATTTGTCACATCCCGGCCCGGGACGGATCACTTCTCGGCCCCGCTCTAGCACCGTAGTATGATATTATCGGCTTTGAGCCCTGACCACATCCTTACGGTTTTGTTTATGGGAACTCACGAGCAACTTCCCAGTGGATCACCCATCATGGAAGTGCTCTGGCCACCTTTTCGCTTAACTTCGGAATTCCGATAGAACCCGAAGCCAGTGAGCTCCCAAAAGGCCTCGTGCTAGGTAGGGATGAGAATATACATTTAAGGATCATTCTCATGGGCGATGTGGGATGTTACACCTCCTCTTAGTGTAGATAACATCATTTATTTAAAAAAATGATCATTTGACAACTAATTGATCACATTATTATGCGTGTGCGAGAAACTCTTTTTATAACTGGCACTACAATCTCTTAAGTGTTTAAAATTTGAGAAATAATATTTAATAAACAACCGCGTGCAAAAGATATTTTTTGAATCACAGCGCGTTACGCACGACTTAGACATTTTAAATGTATTTATATGCGTGAATTGCTTCAATATTTTGTTATTTTGTTATTTTCTTTCTTTATCACCGGTTTTACACACATCTTAAGATGTTTTGAATACAACATTCATGATTTTTCTTATTTTTTATTATATATTTCTTCCTCATCACTTGGGCACCATCAACTTTGTCATTTGTTTATTCTTTTTTATCTTCCCTTTCATTTTTTTATTCGTTTCTCTCTCTCCATTTATATTTATATTATATTTTATGATGATCAAATTACCAACTTACCCTTGCATGATTTGATATATTATTTTGGGTATGTTTTGAATTTTTTTGGTTGAGGGGCAGTTCTTTCCAATTATTTTTGTTAAAGGGGGTGACACCAAAATTTGTGTTCCATGACTCAAAGCCACTGTTCATCTCACCATTGGCTTTATATATAATAGATGAAGGGATTGGCGGATCAATGTCTTGATGGCCATGAGAAATGTTTTATTGTGCTCGAAATACATGTAGTACATTACGTGTCATAATATGTGTGAAGAGAAATTTTATTTTTTAACATAAATATATTACTTATATAATGACACGTAATGTATCATTTTGTGTTCCGGTAATTCCACAAGCACTGAAAAATATCTCGTTGGCCATAGCCAACTCAAAACGAAGGTGTACGCACGAGTATGTTGTGGGAGTCTGTATGTCCTCTCCTAGCTTGGAACCCCGTGTCCCAATTCCAAGATTTGATCGTCGAGCACGTGTTTGGTTGTCTTCCATTGAATTTAAGCGCACTTAACTCCAATTTCAAACACTAGAATAATTACATGGAACTCACTATCAACTCATTTGGGGAATTGGTTCCTCTCCGAGGCAAATCATCTGGATCCTCCTGATCCAATAACACGGATCGTTATATTTTGATCTAACGGTTACAAACTAAAGTTATAATAATTGTAACCGTTTGATCAAAATATAACAACCCGTATTAATGTTTTATAGTATTTTATTTTTAATCATTCGACTTTATTATTTAAATGAGATGACGAAGGATTAGGCGAGTTAAATTACTCATAAGGCTTTGTAGTCATACTACAAAAATAGTTTTACTTTCTAACACACACAAAGTGGTCAGAAAGAACTAAGACTCGAGATTTAGTTATCAACTATAAAAGTAGACTATTTTCGTATCGCTCAGAGCAATTAAAAATGACTAATTTGTTGATAGAATGACTCCTATGGCCCCCATCTCATAAATTTATTTTATTGTTTTTTATTAACAAATGATGTTTTCTCTACTAAGTGGGTAATGTGCTTAAGTTTCACAATGGATTAGCAATAATACGGTTTAAATTTGCTTTTGGCGAAAATTGAATCTAAGATTTCTCACTTACAAGTGAAGAGGAATACCATTAAACCGTAGTATTAAGTAGTGCAAAAATTTATTAATAATACAAAAAATACAAGCGGGAGAACAAAACCAAGATCCACAAATAGAACAAAAAAATCAACAAAAACGAAAAAAATAGGACGAAATGAAATGTCATAAGCATGAGCTGCATATGTAAAATCTGAAACTATAGATCACCAAAGCTAGGGGGAGTCGCACCAAAAGAAGCTAACACGTAGAAATTTGATTACCTTCCCTATAAATATGTGTACAAATAAAATTCATATGACGAAGGCACCATAAATAATTATTCTAATTGACTGAAACAAACCAAGAAGTTGAAGTAGGGGCTTTAAATATTTCAGAACCAAAGAGGAATCAGCTTCAACCCAAATGTGTTTTCAATCTAGAACTGAAGCATGAAGGCTAATATTTCTTCAACCATTGAATTAACAAACTCCGTATTCGAGGTGAAAGCACCAGGCACATGCCCCTCCGAATACGAAAAATTCCTCCAAAACCGGTACGACCATTAGCGCAAGAACCATCTATATTAGTATTAATCCGTGGAATAAAGAAGAAACAAACAAAAGCATACATGAGTTAGAAATCATTAGTACAATCTCGAACAAACACTGAGTGGTGTTTTATTCTTTTACATTGAGGGAACTCGGATCTCTAACCTATCAATATGTATCGCATTTCTCCACCATCCTCCATCGCTATGACCAACCATACACGGAGACGACATAGGCCTACAATTGCCTTCACGAAGATTTCGTTTGGAAATGAATTTACATATATATATATGCACATGTTTTTTAACATGTATATAATTCTATACTAATTAATCGAGCTAAGTTATTTGTTCTAATCCAGTTTTTTTCAGTACATTACATTATTCAAATTTGTTTAGTAAATTTCAAACTTTTGGTTTGTTTTTGTTACTTGCTATTAAAAAAAATAATTAGATCACTACATTAATATTTTTGCAAAATGAAGAAATTATGCAGGAATAAGATGGCATAAGTAATGAAAATTCGGTTTTCCATTCAATACTCTCAATTAATTTTGATTATCTTTTTCTCAACTAATAAGCAAAGCCAGCCCGGAAGGTATAGTAGGTGGGTTGCCTAGGGCCCCTAATTTTTATTTTACTTTATATATATATATTAATATTACAAACTTTGTGTCTGCTCAAATGAGAAGTTTGCAAACTTTGAGTCTTTACTTATAGAATTTTCTTAACCATACCAGTTACAATTAAGGAAGTTTTTTAAAATTAAAGTTGATCAAATCTTATCTTCATTAACTATGTCACAAAAAAGATTGAATGTGTTAACTATTTTACTAATCAAAATAGAATTGGTTGAAAAATTAGATTATGTAAACTTAATTAGTACATTTGAGTGTAAAAATGCAAGACGTGTAATATTTAAGCAATGTTTGTAATTTTTCTTTTTTTAATATTAATTTTCAAAAATAATTAATAAAAAATAGACTTGTTCATGCATTTATCAAATTCTATTTTATACGAATCAATATACAAAAGTTCGAGAGTCAATAAATTCTAAGACCCCATGTTAAGGGAAATGATAAACACACACCTTTTATAGCTTCCTACACACCCTTGGTTAATCATGTCCGTTGTTTTCGTTTGATTTATTCAATCCGATGGCCTGAAACAAAGAGAGATGTGAGAAAAGCTATAAAAGGTGTGTGAAAATCAGCTCCCCATGTTAAAAGCTCGCATGAGGTCTCTAAATTATCGGGCGGCTCTTGTCAATAAGACAAGTAAAAAATAAACAGAGATAAAGACATATTCCCACCACAAAAAAGATTTTAAAAGGCTACTGCATCATAAAGCTTGAGCCCAATATCTCTGATGTAGATATGCTTCAACTGATTAACATAAAAAGCATATGCCCTGACGCATGTGAACTGACCTCATTCTGTCCCAATCAATGTCGTGGAAACAAAACCAAGCTAAGCTAAATGATTAAGCACTTGATTTCAAAATTAAACTAAGCTTTGTTATTTAGTATTATGATTTTGTGGTATTTCTATTCACTTAAAAGTAAGAGATTTTAGATTCAAATCTCGTGGATGACGAATTCGATACCAAATTAGGTTGCCCGTGACTTAGTTGAACTTTCCATCTTCTTAGTGTAAAAATATTAATGAACTAAAAAAATAAAAAATAAACTAAGCTTTAAATTAAGGAAACTTTAACGAAAGCTCTCGGTACTGTTCACTTTAACGAAAAACCACATTTTTACACTAAAAAGTCAATTCTGTTACTATTTACTTTATCCTTTATTTTATCCTTATTGTTAAAACTCAAAGTTTTCAAATCATTTTCATTAGTTTCCTTTAAATAATTATATTCTTTTACGCATGCTTAAACAGTAAGTACGTCGTTCACGTGTCAGTTTTTGTATCGTCCGATGTCCACATATGGACTAAGCAATGGAGTTAAAATACATGCCAAATTCTCCCGATTTAATCGCAAAAGATGACAATAATATATATTTAAGGAATTTTTTTTGAACATATATATGAACATGTACACATTTTTTAATTTATCATATAAACTAAAATTTTATGCAATTTGTCATATTAACTTTTTAAAATCATTAATTTGTCATCTCTTCTTAATTCCATTAAGTTTTTCTTCCAATAAACTAAAATTATATGACAAATTGAAAAATATGAACAAGTGGCTATGTTTTGCTTTGATTAAGAAGTATATAATCGTGGTTTGCCATCAGTTATCCGCATTTTCAAGAAAAACATTCATAGGACCTTAATTTTGCAAATGTCAGAGTCCAAGTAATGCAGTGGAAATGCGCATTGAAAATGAAAGGGTAGTGACGTCTTTTGATTAAACAAAATATTAAGAGTGCTGCTTAGAAATGAGTTTTTCCTTATTAGTCAACACATACAAATCCAACAAATCAGATAAAGTACAAGCTCATCTTCACAAATCCTCAATGAAATTGTTTGTTTTGTTTTTGACCAAAAAAAAAAACTTTAAATTTAAAAAGTGAACCCGTTATTTCAATGGTTGTAATATTGTTCTCATTTAATGAATATGAATGCATAAAGCCCTCAAAAATTTCTATTAAAATGCAATTTTGAAAGAAAAAAATTGATAATCACATCCTTTATTATTATCCTCATTATTAACAGTTTGATTCTTGAAGAGTTTCTCGAACACAATTTTTAGGGAAACTACCCTAATGAAGTTTCATAGCTTATCCATGTAGATTGTTACTAGACAATGGTGTGAATCTTAAGTTGAGTCATGACCTATAATTTTGGCATTCATTCTAATTTTTTGAAAAATTAACAATGAACAATTGGTCAAGTCGATTGTACTTAAGATATGCAGTTTGAAAACTCAAGGGAAGTGATTTTAAACTCTCATTTTCTTTTCATGCACTCATTTGATTGTCTTTCTACGTTCTAATCTCAAAGTTTCATAAATTAAAAGAAAATAAAAAAATATAAAGAGAAATCAATTGTTAGATGAGAAAATATTGGAGTGAGAAATCATTACTTGATTAATATTGCGAAGTTATTTTCATACGCTATTTTCTCCTTTAGTATACCTTATTAAATTTTGGCACTCTTTTTAATTTTTTTTTATTATTTATTTATGTGTCATTCTTTTTTGTAGTACAAAAATATATTTTTACACTAAAAGAATGGGGAGCTTGGCTAAACTACACAATGGACAACCTAATTTGGTATCGAATTCGTCATCTACGATGGTTGAACCTAAAACCTCTTACTTACAAGTGAAAAGGAATATCACTAGATCGTAGTACTAAGTAGCATTTATGTGTCATTCTTACACTGGAGCCATATTGCCACTTCCCATTTTATCGGATGTCCCGAAAGGAACATTTTAATATTTTTCAAACACACGTATTTAAAGAAAAAAAAAAGGTACACGTAGAAGTCATTTGCCTTAATAATTCACCAACAGAATACATGAATTTGTCTTACGAGACAACACTATGGATAGGAAAATAGGAATTATGGTTCAACACTCAATCCTATGAAGCTTAATCCGAGGCAGGCATGTATGAATACCACGTGGAGTTGATAGTAACATTTGCGGTCTTCTTTACTATTAGTGATTGAATAAGACATAAATGTAAATGTGTGATTAATTTTAGGGACATTGATACGAAACAAATATTATCTTGTTTAGCTAAAGAGAAATACTAAGAAAATTCTCTCAAAGTATAATTTTTTATGAACTTTCTATTATCTTACAGTTTAACGTCAACTTTCAAGTTATTATCATAAAATATTTTGTAAAAAATATGAGGTAATATAGAATTTATGAAAAACCTCACTTCTAAATAGTCTCTTTAATATTTCTCCTAGCTAAATACTTAACCCTGCGCATGCCAATCAACGTCAGTGAGCTAAAAACAGGCAATTCTAGTCGTTTTCTACGGTTTGCAATATCTGGAAAAGTCTATCAAATACCCGAGAGATAAAAAGATAGCCTGGAGTTACGTCGTTATGAAGGCATGCAGAATAATCAGGGTTGCGTGGCCATGAATGGCTGTTCTTGTATTCCAAGCACGACACGTGAACTGGTTGGGATGAACTGAGTTGACCGGACGATTGATGTGGTCTTAAGGTTTGCTAAAACGGGGGTTTTGAGGATGGCTGGCCCCAATACAGTAACAGTACTATGCATGCGGTAATTGCTTGAGTACTGATCAATGAGTGTTCAGTCACCAAAACGTTTTCTGATTTTTTATATATTGAGTGATACGACGGTTCCTTGTTTACAATGGTGTGGCTATATTTTGAAAAAAGTAGGCCTCATTCGTATAGAGTGGGAACGTGGAGAAGACGTTATATCTAGCGAGAACACTAAAGTTTCAGAGTTTTAAATTAATCATGCGACATTATATGTGAAAACATTAAATTATAAGGTAACGTATTATTAATCCGTAATGTCATAATGGTGCCCAAAGGATTGTAGGTAAAGCATTCTCAGAAATGTGACCATATATCGAGTCCATATATAAGTTCAATTCTCCGTTCCTAATATCGTTCATATTTAAGTATACCGAGTTCATAAGTTCAATTCCCCATCCCTATAATATCGTTCATATCAAAAGAAAGAAAAAAATAATTTATGGCAATATTTTATCGATTTAAATTAACTTATTACAATGCTGACCTAAGTAGCTCAATACAAAGTAGCTATTGGCATGCCCCAACAATTCATCATATAACCAACTAAAATACCTAAAACACAATTAGACGATACCCCATAATTAAGTTGCAATGCTCTGAGGGCATGCATAGAGCCCCATTTTAATGGTTTACCTCAAAGCCTAAGAATGTTAAGGCTAGTCCTAATGTTAACATATGCATTTGCGAATGACTCGATTAATTCTTAATTTAGTTGTGTCTTGCTTTCAAATATAATTAAGTTTGAATTTCCTACTCGATAAAAATTAAATCAAGGGATGTACAACTCCCATTATTTTATGCACAATCTGCTGTGAAGTTAATAGTAATATTTGTGTTGGTGGAACGGTAAGTGGGGTCGTAACTCTCATGGGTTGCTGCAATGCAGCGAGGTCATTTTGCTGCATAAACTGAGCCATCCGTGATAAACCACTAACATGCAGTGCAGCATTCGAATTATCAGCAAATGCATTTCATGGGGTCCCACAAGAATTTTGACAGGCTTATAGGAGAATCAACACATCAACTCAGTGGCATCCTCCTTCTTCCTCACCTTCTATCTCTCTCTGTCTCTCTCTCCCTCTCTCCATATTATAAAATAGAAGGACAACCAAACCGACCAATATAAAAATTCCTCAAAAGCCAAAAGGAGAAAGGTTGACCTACAAGTCTGCAGTTTTATACAAAAAAATGTTAAAACATAATGACTTTACAATCACCTTTATTCAATGTCCAACTTTGTTCTCATTGCTTTTTGTGCATCACACAACACTGAAAGAAAAGAAAAGGCCTTTTATTTATAATATTTTGGGTGTCGTATATTTCGCACTTTTTAACTATTAGAAGTGTGGATAAAGACATAAAAACTAAAATTTAGTGACTAATACTAAGGAAACTAAATTTTTAGATAAAATTTTGAAAATCAAAGGATATGGAAATTGATGATTGATTATTACTTAAGTATTGATGATTGATTATTACTTAAGTATTGATAAACGTGCACATTCTTATTGGTGACATATCATTTAGTTTGCAAATTTAGTCTCCCTAACATTATCCAAATTTAGCAGTTAAAAGCATCTCCAAAAGACTAGACAATTCACTAGGCAAATTAGATTTACTGCTCCACATCAGCAAAACATGGTTCCATGGGATTAACATTGTGTTTAGATAAGGAAATTTAAGGTTACTAAGGAAATCTAAAATGATGGACATAGAAATGATGAAATTTTATTTTCTAGAATTTGTGAATTTTTAGTTTGATTAACCTAAAAATAATGAAATTTGAATACGAAATGTGTGTATAAAGTTATTAATATATAAATGAAAGATAATAGTTATGAAATGTGCTAGTGGTGGTGGTGGCGATGGCGATGGTAGTGGGTGGTGCCAGTGGTAACAGTAAGGACCAAAAGGTGATGATGATGGTAGGTGATGGTTGTAGGTTTTGGTGGTGGTAGGTGGTGGTGGCTACTCATGGTTGAGTTTTTTTTGTATTTTTTTATTTTTAAACTCTCACTCATAGAAATTTGAAAATTATACATATTTACATGAAATTAAAACTTGGAAATTTGAGGTCCCGGATTATAAGTTATGTTTTCACGTGAAAATTCTATATTTCTATATTTAAAAATCCAAACAAGGAAGTTGATGTCAATTTATAAATTATGACTTTTATCCTAATTTCTAGTTTACTTCCTTCATTCAAACACAATTAAAGATTTCATGAGGCAAAATAGCCTTGTTGAGGGAGATGAGGTAAATTTGAGGTCCCACTAATATTTTGTACACACAATTACACTCCTACTCATGTGCATATTACACTGCTTTTTCTTGAATATTATTGAAAATGACTAAAAGTAGAGAAATAATAAGATAATAAATTGCCTTAAGGGTGTGCTTGCTGGATTATGCATCTATATTTCATATATGTAGAATAGATAGACCTATAGATTCACACCCAATATCTTTCTATAGATAGTAATGGTATCAATTCATATGTCCATGTTCTATGGAGTGGAATAAAAATAAAATATGGGATAAAAATAAAAAAGAAATTATCTTTCAGAGAGATGGCCGAGTGGTTGATAGCTCCGGCCTTGAAAATCGGTATGGTTCAAAACAAAGAACTATCGAGGGTTTGAATCCCTCTCTCTCCTTTATACTCGGTGAATAGATTTGTTGCTTTTCTTTATTTTATTGGCTTTGCTCGACCATCTCCAATCCTATGATTAAAACCTAAAATTTAGAACTCAAGAAAAAAACCTAAAATTTAGGTTTTAAACTAACCCAATATTTTTCCAATGATTGAGTCTACAATAAGTGTTGGGTTAAAACCTAAACTTTGGGCAAATTCAACCCAGAATTTTGCCCAGAGTTAAAAGGCTAGCCCACCTTATGTGCGTGGACGCACCCAAAAAGTGAAGGTTGCAGCAAGGCGAAGCCCCTAACACGGAAGACGTGTGAGGGCTGACAGGAAGTGGGGCCCGCCCTTGATGAGAATGTTGACCACTCAAAACAAGCCCAACGACTCTTTTTTGATCTGACTGTTTTAATTATTAGACAATTAGTTGATCTAACAGTCCATATTCAAACTATTTAATTTTAAATACATTAGATCCAACAACTAAGATCGAATATGATCAAATCTAATGGTTAAAAAGAATTTAATCGCCCACAATTAAATCCAACGGCTAAAAAATTATTTAAATCAAAATTCACCTAAACTCTATAAATACATATTTCATGGGGTCGGTTTAGGGAATTTTTTTTTACTTTCATTAGAATCTATATATTTTTAGGTTAAAATGTTTATGAAAATAAATTATTATAAATTTTATTTTCAAAAGGTTACCGAAATAAAAAATTTAGTCTAAATTCATTATTTAATAATCTCGAGCTAAAATTTTAACCTAGAACTATTGGAGAAGAAACATTGTTTTTGTGCTAAAGCCTGAATTTTGTGGGTTAAAAATTTTAGATTTTAACCCAAAGGTTAGAGATAGTCTTAGAATTTTTGTCTCATCGTTTGAAGAGATAATTTTGGCAAGGCAAATATTGAAAGAATAATTGCCACATAATCCATCAAAGTACATTTTTGCCTGTTAATCGATATATGCCTCTTACATTCTCATAGAGGCTTATAACAAAATAAATTGATTTATGCACGTTTTATTTCTTATTTTACTTAATGACACATATATTCTAAATTATGGATTTTCATTCTTAGTTTTATTCAACAATGACCAAAAAAGGGTGTAAAAACTAAAAAGTAAATGTGCAGAAATCATTTCTCAAATAAAAAACCTCAACTCAATATGACCCTGCTATTAACTAATTGCATAAAAGCCCTTCATTTGAATACCTCACCCCAAACCAGTATTACCATCGTCGGTCCGCCTTTTTTATTTCGTTTCTCCTGTATTTGGTTTTATGAAATTTTGAGAAACCACGCGGTTTTGGAGCAATCGGCGATGGCAGCACGGTCAAGATTATCTTAATTTAAAGTTGTGATATCCGGACGTGAAATCTTCGGACTCGAAGGCTCTCTGTGGAGATGTCACTCGGCCTTAGAATTGAGGAAGCCGGAGAGGCCGGAGGTGTAAACGAACTGCATGCCATTGTGGTGCAGAAGTGCAACTGAACAAACTTATGGCAATGCTCAGGAAATTGTACAGAAACTACAATTTAAACATATGCATTATATTCAAGATAGCAGTACGAGAGACAACGAATTGTTTACTCTGTGTTACATGATCATAGTGAACCTAAATTTATGGATATGTATTCAGAATATAACACTATGCAAGTGCTTAGACTGATAGCTGAATGATTAGTTAAACACACTTTATCTACAATAGATTTGAGGAATGGCATGTCAGTCATCTTGTAGTGCATTGCATGCACAAGAAAATCTGCAGCAAAGGATAAAAAAGGCGACACAATTGGTACTAGAAATTTTAGGAATGGCACGTCAGTCAATAGTTTTCTATGATTGCTAAGATGGTTGGAAAAAAAATGTACACCTTCATGTTCATTAGTGAAGCACAGCGGAGGTGTGATTCCGAAAACATTTTTATTGTAAACCTTTGCCAATCGAGACTCCCAGATCTAAATAATAAAAGGAAAAATAAAGTAAAGATAAATTTGCAGATCAGGTAGCATCAAAGCACGAATTGAGAAATGAAGAGGTTAACACGACCCTTTCATTTTGTCCGTTACATGTACAGTTTCAGCCTTTTTGCAGATGTCTTCAGCTCACGATCAGTAACAAGTTCAACTCCAACTCCAAGCATGAATCCTCTCCCCCTCACATCACCAATAACTACATAAGCAACCATCACCAGAAGTTGAGATAAAGATAACTGGTTTACGTTCATATTTATCCTTATAAGGGCAAGCCTTTCTTTCAGATACAACCCCACACAAACGCATTCTTCTGCAGTTTTCTTTCTCAATCACTTTCAGAACTGACTCCCACTGAAGGTGTTCAAGTAATTCTGGCGAGTTAGGACCTCTACCAACCTCAGAGGTGGTTACACCAAAGGGGAATGCCATTTCCATTTCCCTGAAACGTTCAGACAAAGATTAAGTCAAACACCGAAAACCGGCTTGATCATATATATATTTCTTGGGGTTAAAGAAAAGAATGAAGAGATTAAGTTGGTCTTCGGTTAACCCTTGCCATTTTCACACCGCCAGGCACAAATCTCTGTGTGAGCGAAACAAGACTGAACCTTGTCAGCAATGAAAAGGCCCCCTAAAATACTATTGACCAAGTTAAATCATACTGAAAATACGATTCAAAGCCCGATCCTAATTTACAGTTCTGATTAATAATTTGATAACATAACAATATGATATTATGATTTAAAAAAAGATAGTATAGGTAAGATGGCAAAGAGACAAAATTTCCAATTGGCTTAGGCAGTGGACCCCATGTTGCCATGATATGCGTTGTTTTTTTAGATTATGTCATGACGCCCAGTGTACAACCTCGCTATAAACATCACCAACACGTTTGCCTACCAATGCTTCCAGATCCACCCATTGACGTCGAAGAAGAATTGGGGCAGTGGACTATTATATCATGACGGTCCAGATGTACCGAGTGATCAGCAACAGCAAGATTGCAATTGAATTCGTCAGTCTACTTGCACTGCCTTCCACTATAAATGCAAGACTTATCAAACCATGAGGGTAGAATTAGAATTCTCATCTAAACTTGGGAGTTGTCATCAGCATAAATGGATGCAAAAGCATCTGCAGCACCAACTGCAAGCAGCACTTGGTAGGGATGGAAGGCTAGGCAACTAACAGGACCGATCTTCTGAGCCATAAAGTAAGGGTAGTATGTTATGATGCCTAACTGTTCCCCCTCCAAACTGAAGATTTTTATGAGCTGTTTGGCCGAGCCACTGGCAATGATTAGTAATATTTATGGTGGTGCAATGGTACGTGAGGTCTTAACTTTCATGGATTGCTGCAATGCAGCGAGGTCATTTTGCTGCATAACTGAGTCATCGACAATAAAACACTAATATGCAATGCAGCAATCGAATGAGTATGGGCATTTGAAGGGGTCCTACAAGGATCAAAGTGAGGTAGACAAAGGCTTATGAGAAGAGTAATGTTATTCATACCATGTTTTTGTATCACATTTCTATACCACATTAGATGACATCTGATGTGGACAGCCATATCATTTGAAAATTTGCAAAACCCAAGGAAATGAAGAAGAAAGACTCATCGTATACCATAATCATCATTTAATTAACTAGTTTTTCTTAATTATTATTTTATTAAATAATGAACTAAATTTAAAAATATGAGTAATTTAAATGATGTGGATATCCACATCAAATGCCATATAATATTGTATAAAAATATGGTACAAAAACATGGTATGAATAACATTACTCTTATGAGAATCAACTCATCAACTTCAATGCCATCCTTTTTGTGTCGGAACCACATCCCCTCCTCAGCATAGGGTGATGATCCTCTTGACCGGACTATTGAAATTTGATCCAACGGCTACAATAATTATAACTTTTAGAGGCCCCATATTTGTAGCCGTTAGATCAAATTTCAATGGTCTAGATGACCCGGTCAAGAGGTTTCCCACCCTATGCTTAGGAGGGGATCCGTTTTATTTTGTGCCATCACCTTTTTCCACGTCCAACTTTCTTTTTCATTTATTTTTGTGCCATCACAATTCACATCACCGAAAGAAAATAAAAACTAGGCCCAGGACAAGCCTTGTGCAATACTTTCCCAGGCATTAGGGTCACATTGTGGAAGGGTGCCCTACAATGTGGGGGTTTATGCACACAACAAATCTTCACAAGATGAAGATCACAAAATTACACTCGTACAGTACTTCACATGTTTTTGGAACATACATTTAAAAATTGCCTATGACTCATGTTGCACTATTTCCCTGGTGCTGGCTGTTGTGTCCTTCAATTCTTATTGTTCTTTGACTAACAAACAAAGCTAAAGTGATTACCGAAAAAAAAAACACAAAGCTAAAGTAGGAGAACAATTTATATTATATGACACGGGTACATCGTTACGTGACATTTTGTGTCAATGAAGGTATGTGAACAAAAACGTACACTTATCTTTAATTCATATATGTAACAAAAGTATATCCGTGTCATGTAAGTCTTTCTTTCAAAGTAAAGATATTTTTTGTACTATAGAAAATGCTAATAGATGCATTTTAGTATCTAAGCGTACTAATGACCTATTGATACGATGATATTGAAAAACCATTAGGAACGTATCTCATGTATGAGTTTTGTGCAACATTTAAGAATTAATGAAGAAAGTTGAAGTTTCATTCTAATTATAAGTTATAACCAATTAACTACGACAGAAATGATCAAAACACATTTCGTATTCTAATATGAACTAATGTACCTATTGATCTGACGATGTTTATGAATCATCCGAAAGTTATGAGTTCAAATATCATGTACAATATCTGTGCAAATTCGAAAACCCCAGATTATGTTTGAAGCGCAGTTGCTTAGGTCAGTGATGATGCTATAACATATCAGCATACTCGATATGATTTAGAGCCGTTAAGGCAAAAGACTGACATGATTTTCCCGTAACAAATTGCAATTTGTCGACCTAATTGTGGAAAATCAGCATACATCCCGATGATATTTGGACAGAGATTGTTTTATTGGAGAGATTTTTTAATGTGTATCATGCTTTGAACCTGTTTTCTGCGCACGTGTCACTGTTTGATTTGCAGGTACATGTTTATGGTGCATGCATCAGAATCAATATGTATTATAGCAAATATAATAAGTAGAAAAATTAAATAATAAATTGCAGCTGCTGCGGATCTCAGTTGGAAATTCTTTTCCGCACATATTTTTTTTCGAGTGAAAAATTAAAAGTTAACTATATGAGATTTAGTTAAATCTCAATCATTTACTTTTACTTTTTCATATGCGTAGGAGAGCAACGGTTTCAATTTGAACCAGGCTTCTTTATTTCAGCCTGAATTACCACTTTCAAATCCAAACAATCTCATAGCAAGATGTTTAGTAAACATTGTTTACTTATTGGGAAATCAAATATATTGGGGAAAAATATTTCTCTTTTCAACGTCGAATGTGATTTTTTAGCCAAGTGCACTCACTTTCTTTGGAAAAAATATATTTAACATAAGAAATTACCTACTCATGATAGACAATCAGACACTGTCACGTGAAAAGTTAATTACTAATAATATACGATTGAATTGGGATATCAAACCAGTGAAGCTAGGTGTATGTAAGTTATATGGGCAAAATCCAGGTCCAAATGATAATGTTTGACAAGGGCCCACCCTGTGTACTAAGAATGTCCCTCATTGGTCGGATAGATGCCATGTCGGTGTTCCAAAACGGTAAAAATTTGTAATGCAATGCACATGAGGACCATGAAAGTGTCTACAGCATGCTCCTCCCACATGAGTTGTGCTTTACAACCAAATGATGGGCTCCCCTTCTCTTGAGTGCTTTGCAAGTAAAATGGCAGCCAAACCATGCATTTTTAAATTTCCACCCACTACCACTTTACAGTGCATCATACATTCATACAACAATAAAGATAAATAAATACTATATCTACTGATTGATTAAGTTAGTTAGTCGGGACAATGTGCTTCACCTTATACTTGAGTCGGCTTTTTACCCTAGTTTAGTTGCATTACATTTACGGAAGCGATTTTCACCTACCAATTTTCTCCCTCTGAACATCCTTGTTTATTATTGGCTTTGAGAGTTGAATAATTCAAAGGAAACTCGATGAATTGAATAAACAAGGATGTTCACAAAGAGAATAAGGGTGCGGAAATAATTTTTCTAATTTGAAAAAGAATATAAATTAATACTTTTTATTCTACCTCTTATTGGAGCACCGACCTAAGGAAGCCCAACATGAAGCTTCCAGCTGAGCCCATTATTTGACAAGCTCAAGCCCATTTTGTCTCGTATTCGTCCGTCTCTCGATCTGCGTCCACACATTCAACGCGGCAAAATTGCAACACTCAAAAACTCCGGAACGTATAAAATTCGAATCTTCAATCTTCCAATCGCCCCCAGAAGAGAAGACGACGCATTCCATAGCCCACCCAGCCATCAACAGCAACAAGGTAACTTCTTCTCTCTCAATTTTTTTTTTTTGTATTTTTGTGATTTAGTTGTTGGGTTACTTGAATTTGGGTGTTTTAGATTTTGGGAATTGGGGATTGCGAGTTTTCTGATTTTCTATGATTGGGGAAATTAGGGTTTAGGGTTCGGGTTAGTTCTTCTTGATTTGGAATTGGTTCAAGGATTTTCGTTTCGTTTCGATATTCGAAGAAGGATGGTTATCCTTACGCTTGCAACTTAATTTAGTGTTAGGAATTAAGGTTCTAGCGTACTGGATTGTTTAGGGATACTATTGGCCAACCTTGTAGTGTAAAGTGATTCGTACAATGGGATATGACCAAAATTACGGCCCCTTGTGTTATGATCCCACATCGACTACACTTATGGGAGTGTAGGGGTTCTTAAGTCTATGGGGTCCTCCCACTTATTGGACTAGTTTTTTGGGTTGGGCTCTTCCCTTGGGTTTGAGTATCTAACATTGGTATCAGAGCCTAGGTGCTCGACGTTGCGGGTCTTGGTGACGTGACGTGCCGCCTCGTGATTACCGCCTTGAGAGTATGGGCTCTAAGGGACTTGGTGACGAGGGACTGGGCGACGTGATTACCGCCTTGGGCGTTGGGTCTTCCGAAGGATGGTGTAATGTTATGATCCCACATCGACTACACTTATGGGAGTGTAGGGGTTCTTAAGTCCTTGGGGTCCTCCCACCTATTGGACTAGTCTTTTGGGTTGGGCTCTTCCCTTGGGCTTGAGTACCTAACACCTTGATAACAAAGTTATTGATGATTAAATCTTTTTTCGTGCTTAGTTTTTCGTGTTTTGTTGACAATCACAATACGATATTCTGAATTGGAGAGTTCTAATTGGGGTGCAAGGGGCAGGCACATTGCCCTAGCTGAGGGGCGGGATTTTCCTTGCGTAGTTAGTTAAAGAATGGCAGCTCGCTTTTGGAAATTCCTGGCTGCAACCCTGAAATCAATCCATTCATGAAGCTATTGTCATGATTGAATTATTTCTTTCATCCAAATCAAGCCAGTGAGAATTGGTTTGATACCAACGATATCTGGCGAATGAGGCATTACCATTGGAGCTGAATTGCGCCAAATTAGTTCTCTCTCCATTATTAGGGTTTCACCAAATTATCACTCATGTGGTCTGAATTTCTCTGAAACTTTGAAAGAGCAGTATGTCTGGCTTAAGGATTCACAGGTGTATTTTTTGTTGGTTCATAGGTTTCTGGGGAAGCAAACACGAACTTTACTATCCTTTTGTTTAATTGAGTATTGATATACCACAGAAAACACTTACATTTATACCTTTTTTTTTCTATTTTTTTTTTTAAAATTTTTTATGGGAGAGTTTAAGCTGTTGCTTTGGGTTGCTTGATCTCCATTTTCTTTACAATTTCACTTTATTTCACGAGATTCATGTATAAATTCATGTAAGAAATCTATGATGTCTATTTGTTTGAGCTTTTTGGTTAGATTATTAAGTTAATTTTGTTTGTCAGCAGCCCCTGTTAAATAGGAAGAGTTACTTCTCAGAACCCAAATCCAACCACTCAGCTCCAATAGCAAGAGTAGCAGTGAAACCATCCCCTCGGCTACCTTAATTTGCTACCCTTGCTTTGGTTACTCTTGTCTATATGGCGGATTCAGGTGGAAATCCAGAACCTGGAAAAGGTATGTTCTGTACTTGTTTGAGTTTTTGTAGCTATCGTTCGTTGTACATTGTAACATTGATCTATTGCCTTTCCAGTTTGCAACTTCATCCCGAAGTCATCAATGAAGCAAAACATTAGAAAGCGAAGGCCTCATGAAGATGAGGAGGAGGACAACTCAACATATGGGGGCACATCATTCCCAAGTCAAAGAAAAGCCGCAAAGCCTGATGGCAAGCTGTATTTTTCTAGTGGACCGGCGAAGAGCTCTACATCTGATGGCAGTGCAATCTTTGAGTTCAAGTCTTCGAAAGAAATCCAAGTAGAAAATGATAGCAGAGCAACAGCGACTCTGGAGACTGAGACTGAGTTTTCTAGAGATGCCCGAGCTGTTCGCGAGAGAGTTCTTAAGCAGGCAGAGGAGGCTTTGCAGGGGACGAGCAAAGAGACTGGGAATGAAAAGTTATATAAGGGGATCCATGGTTATACTGACTACAAGGCTGGGTTCCGAAGAGAGCTAACAGTGGCCAGTGAGAAAGCGGGAGGTTCCCATGGGCCTCTCAGAGCTTCTGCGCACATCAGAGCTACCACAAGATTTGATTATCAGCCAGACATTTGTAAGGACTACAAAGAGACTGGTTATTGTGGTTATGGAGATTCCTGCAAATTTATGCATGATCGTGGAGACTACAAATCTGGGTGGCAGATGGAAAGGGAGTGGGAGGAAGCAGAGAAAACACGGAAGAGGAATTTAGCTTTGGGCCAAGATGATGTGGACCAGTCTGAGGATGATGACGACGACGACGACGAGGATGGCTCGTTGCCATTCGCATGTTTCATCTGCCGGAAACCCTTTGTTGATCCCGTTGTAACCAAGTGCAACCACTACTTCTGTGAGCACTGCGCGCTAAAGGTAACCCCGCTTTTCTTCATGAATCATCTCAACTCGTTGCAATTATAGAGTTTCCCGTTTTCCCATGCCGTGTTTCTTTCAATTGTTTTGCTAATCTTAATCTGCTTTTCATTCACAGCATCATTCGAAGAACAAGAAGTGCTTCGTGTGCAACAAGCCTACTCTTGGCATATTCAATACAGCTCATGAGGTACGGAAAAGGATGGCAGCAGAGGGTAAATAACAGAGATGACACTTTACTTGTTGATTTCAGGCATTTGAAAATTGAAGGCATGTGGGAAGGAATGATTCTCACTTTTGACAGAGCTGGAATTTCTTCATGTAAATCAATTTCGAGCTCTCTTTCATTAGGGGTAGAACAATGTCCAAAAGTTTTAGACTTAGGAGTGGCGTAGACCCACTTTAGCTTGTCACACGCAGGCCGTCATTGCTCTAAGATGGATGTAAAATAATTTGTTGAAGAGTTAAAAGCCTAAGTATAGTCCTTAGAATTGTATGTAAATTGTAATGTGATGGATTTTTGTAAATTAGAGACGCTGAATTGATAACCATTTTGTTTTAGTTTTGGCTTTCACTTTTATGTAAGCGATATAGGGGAAGTACAATTGGAAAATGGGGATGAGCAAAGGGGAAGTACAATTGGAAAATGGGGATGAGCAAAGGTGGAGGAATGATGGTAGAAAGGAAGTTGAACAAAGCACATGGAAGGGTACACAAAGTGTTAATTAAACAGAATGGGGCTAATTAAGCATTGTACTAACAATGATCAATGACTAATTAAACAGAAACTTTCTTTCAAAATGTATTGGTGGCAATCAACCACACCAACACCAAAAATGACAGTTTCACTAATAAGCGCCTCAAATTTTTTTTTTTATAGTAAAAAGCACTTCAAGTTCCCTTACGAATAAAAAAATTCTGAACACAATTGTTATTGCACCCGATTATTATCACTTTTGGCATTAACAGTTGATAGGTGACATTTTATGTATTTTGTTTAATAATTTGACCTTTGAATAGTAATGATGGATTAGAATTTAAGACATCTTTCAATATCGAAAATATAAAGTGTTTTTCACTAATATTAGTAATTATTACTGGCTATACTAATTAAAGCACAAAAAATAAGATGCTAAACCCATTTTTCATTTTGAAAATGGTAACTCGGAAGTTATTAGTCAATTTTAAGAGACCTCACATCACATAGTACATGAAACCCTCGTTCATGCAATCTAGACTCCCATGCATACAGGAAACCCTCATTCCTTAGCTTTTCTCAATTGCAAGTCATCCTTCGTTGGTTTACGAAGGTATTCTGGTCCGTAGACAGTATGAATGACACGACAAAATCTCTTGCAAGACTTTGAGTTGTTGTCTCTAATACCTTTAAATATTCATCAAGGGAATCGACCACTGCTCTGTATGCAAGCATTCAGAATGTTGCTGTTATCTTGACATATGGTGAAAATCCAAGCTTTCCGGATGCGTCACATCCTTGAGTGAAATAATTGTCGAAATTGACAACTCTCTCCATGATCATGTCAAACAACTCAAGCCTCATGCGGAACCTAGCTCAGAAGAAGCGAGGTGGATACAACGGAGGGTTAGAGAAGTAATCATGCATTAGTTCAACATGGCTTTCTACCCGATCTCAATTTACTCTTTGTCGGTGTGACAATGTGCCACCGTGTTTAAGCTCATTTTGCACTAACGTAGCCTCCAAACGTCTATGGAAATGCTGATACATGGCTCCTACCATTGCAAAAGTAGCATTATCCTTATCAGATGAGTAGTTATCATTCCATGGTTGGGCCATTACAGTTTAGTGGTTGTGAGGTATTTGAGAATAAAGGGTTTGGAAGCTTATGTATTCTCACATTAGTGTGATACCATTTATAAAGAGTGAATGATATTAGAGATAACGGTCCAATGGGTTAGCTTGAGGTGAGAAATCTGATCTAACGGTTAGTAGAAAATGAAATCTTATCTTGTCTGATTTTGGAGAATATGCCATTTAGAGAAATAAACCAATGGATGAGAATGAGATAATATAATCTAATCGAAATGTTGTTATGAAATGAAATTTTATCTTGTTTGATTTCGGAGAATGTGCCAATCAGAGAAATAAAACATCGGATGAGATTGAAATAAGATAATTTAATCCATTGGTTGCTAAGAAATGAAATCTTATCTTGTTAGATTTTGAAGAATGTGTCAATCAGATAAATAAATGAACAGATCATATTGACATAAGATAATCCAATCCACTGGTTGTTATGAAATGAATCTCATCTGGTCTAATTTCAAATAAACAAACCAACATATTAGATTGAGAGAAGTAAACCTTATCCAATAGTGCATAAATGACGAAATCTAACTTTGTTAGAATTTGAATTTTTTAGGTTGAAAAGTTCATAAATTTTTTTTAAGTTAACACGTCAAAAAATCAACTTAAGAAAAGTTAAGACAAAAATAAATTTACTAAGTAATCAAATTGCGACATAAATAAATAGGGTGAACTGCCAAAGTAGTCTATGAATTATCACCTAAGTGAAAATTAGGTCCCTAAACTATTTTTTTTCTTCAAAAAAAGCAGTCATTGAATTATAAAAATATGCTAATTACATCCCTAATATTAGATTCGAAGCTACTATATTCAATTTTCCGTCAATTTAAGTCACGTTACTTGCATGTGATACACATTGAAGGGTAGATTAGTATTTTTTCATACAAAAATAATGTGTGGAGTTAAATTTGGAGAGTAAATTAGACTTTAGATTCGCAATCTATATGAAATGTTAAGGGCTTATAGATGAGAAAATGACGGTATTACACTCTAAAGTGTGTCAAGTGACTTAACTTAACGAAAAATTGGATATAATAGTAGGGATGAAATTAATAATTTTAATGAATTTATGAACTTATTTTACTGAAAAAATAATTCAAGGATTAAATCAGCACTTCACCCAAATAAATATATAGCCTCAAAGATATAGAGCCCCAAATTATAAGAGGTCCATTTTTAGAGCCCTAAAAATTTTTCGACCTCTAAAATAAGTTATATCTATCACTTTTTAGCCCCATATAGAGCCTCTAATTGGAATGCTCAGCTTCATTGAATGCCAGTGATAAATGGGAAGAAGGTGAGGATGACGTCAAGTCTGCATAGCCCTTATGGCCTGACACCGCCGGTGGGGAGTCCACCTTGGGTAGTCGCTGTTGTGGATGCAAATTTTTTCCTCCTTGATCTTGGATGATTTTGCACCTACAAAACAATTAACACCTTAGGTTAAGGCCAAGAGCCTCACGCGCCCACGATGAATGGGGGGGGGGGCTTTGGCCAAAGAACCTCCGATGCCAAAGTTAGAATTTAGAGAGAAAGAATGTTTAGAGAATTTTGGGATTTTTGCCAAAGTGTTGGAATGAATATTTGGTGAAAATATGAGCCTATTTATAGGGCTAGGTTGGTTTAGGTTTTATTTTGGTTTAATTAGCCAATTAATTGGCTAATTAAACATAAAAGGAAATATTTTTGTGGTTATGGAATTAATTGGCTAATAAAAAGGAAGAAATGGTGAAAAAGGTAGAAAAAGTGATGGATTAGGTTTTGAATGGGGATAGCCGGCCATGTGGTCTTTTAGGGTTGAATTGGATGTATTTTGTGGTTATTTGGATATAATGGATGGTTTAATTGACAATTAATGGGTTAATTATGCAATAAACCCATTAATTAGCCAATTAACATAATTTAAAAGGAATGTGTTTGGGAATTACCTTGTAGAAAGGATTTGATGAGATCGACTTTGAATTGTTACCTATTTTGGGCATTTCTGTCTTGGTTGAAAGAGGGTTGCCCGCTGCTTGCGTGTAGGAACCTCGTTGTACTGCAAGGGTATTTTTGTCCTTTTTGTCCAAAAATCCACGTGTCGCCTTGTGAATATTTTTGGCTCCACAAATGCCCCCACACCTGTTGAGCTGCTCGTAGAATAGGGCAGCAGGTGTAGAGATCTTCTTGCTCTAGGAAACTTATGATGGCTTCCTATTTTGATGTAAATTCTCTCTTTAATAGGAAATTAGATCCTTCTAGGAAAGGGAAATAAATTTCTCTCAAAGCCTATTTAAGTCCACCTTAAATGGGTTATTAAATCAACTTTGGAGAGCGATTTATTCTACTCTACAAGAGAGAGATAGCTTAGAGGATATTTGTTCCCCCTCCTCTAGCAATCTTCTACATCTTGTCCGTGCAAAGGACCGTCTTTCGTTGCTTTCTCCGTCTTCTTCGTGTCGCACTGAGGTAAGAAAAAATTAATTTTCCTTGTCTTCTTCTTGGATGGTGCTACCTTGGGGCAGCCGTCGGGGTGGTGCAGCACGTCGGCTGGCATGGGCCAGGAGTCGGCTCAGCATGGGTCGAGAAGGTATTGTGGCAGGGACCACTGCTTTAAGCTGCTTGACTTGGCTAGAACCAATGGCAGCTTGTATGGCTGGGGCCACGGATTGTGGCGCTGTGGCGCAGTGCTAGGTGAGTCACATGGCTCATGTCTTTTTGGGCTTTTGGACATGACGCGAGCTAGGCAGGTGATTGAGAGAAATGAAGAGGTTGCGGGCCTCATGAGCTGCTGGAATGTTGGGTTAAACTCCCCTACTGGGTAACATGAATGGCGTTGGCTACTTTAACTTTCTTCGTCAGGAGAAATGTGGGCTGCTCCCAAAATAAGAGGTGAATAGGATCAAGGCGGATGCATTGGCTCGTCCAATTACCGTTGTGGATCCTGCTGCAAGTGAAGGTGGGAAAATAGATCTTCCCTGCCTGCTCAAGAGATGCCGGCTGAGAAAAAACCAAAGACTTCTTTCGCTGCTTATGCAAAGGATGAAAAGTTGATTGCTGCTTATAATCAAGTGATCCATTTCAAGAGAATCGTCGATAGGCTTGAACCCCAAGTGTTGGAACTTCAAGGTGTACTGAAGATCAACGAAAGTTTGAAGAAAGAAGTGGATGAGTTGCAGCGCGTCCATGTTGGTATTGGTGAAGTAGATGGAGAAGTTGGTGCCCAGGCTGGAGTAGTCGGGGGTGATGCCGCTGCTAAGAGCTTCGCGGTTGCTGAAGGTGTGGCGACCGAATAATCGTGGGATGTCCAGGCTGCTAAAGTGTAGTCATCTAAGTAGCCTTTAAGATTTTCTTTGTTTTTCCTTGTAGCTCTTGTTTTGCTTGAACTCATTCGGCCTTTGCTAGTCGTTTATAAACATGTTTTCCTTAGCTTTTCTTCATTTTTGCTTCTTTTGTTCATGCCCTAACCTTTAGACTTGATAGACCAGTGGCAAGCATGCTATTTTTTTATAAGCAGACAAACTCGCGTAGCCTATGCAGCCGTAGGTGTTGGTGTAGAACTTTGCAAAGTTGTTAGCCATTGGGTTGGCAGCCGGATGCCTTACTTACAGAAGCGGACAAGTCCGCGTAACCACTAGGCTGTTAACCTTGACTTTCTCCAATTCCGTAGGTTGCGTAGCAAGTATCACAACACTTTAGGACTTGGTGTAGGTTGTTCCGCGCTTGGCAGAGGTGAAGCTTATCGACTACGTAGCATGTCGGCAGTGGATAAAACTTCGTATATGCGTGCTAGCTTGTTTAACCTTTCACAAAAATGTGCGGTTGTATAAGTCTAGTGCGGCTTTACTGCTCGAAGGGCAAGCCGTAGGCAGTCTTTCGGAATCCTTAGGCTACGTTAGTGCACTCGGTAGCAGCTTTAGGATTCCAGGGCAGTCGTCCATCGGATGTACTGCGTAATGTGCCCTCTCCGTCTCTAGGGCCCGGTTCCCCACGGATTAGGCCAAAAGACCCAAAATCCTTCAGTTAGCTAAGCCTTGAAAAAGACCATTGCGACTACTTCTAGGAATCCCGGCGCAAGCCATCGTGCATCTAGTTATACTAGGGCAGCCCGGCTCATCCACATCTGGATATTCGAAGTGTAGAGTTTATCCTCCCGTTCTTGGAGAGCTGACCCATGTGGGTGTCGGGAAATTGGTTTACTCTCTCGCGTTGGAGAGCAATTAGTTTACCCTCTCGCACTGGAGAGCATGGTTGGTCATTCGGGGGGCGCAATTCCTGCGGTAAGTCCCTAAGAAGGGCGCGGTCTTCTTTTGAAGTGCAGAAGTGATCAGTTGTTGTAAGCATGCAGCCAAGCCAAGTCGTGATTACTTCTGAATTCCTCATTAAAAAATGAGTTAAACGAACGAGAACTTAGATGTAAGGTAAGAATTGCATAACAACTGGATAATCCTTGGCTGATGAGGTAGTGCCCGTCGAGCTTCTTGAGTATTCGGGCTTTGATGTAGCGAGATGTCACACATGGTACTTCTTCAGATTGTAGGCGTTCCACTGTTTTTCGATATTTTTGTCGTTTTATGGTGGCGAGGGTGTAATTGTTCTTGCCACCTAATCTGTTGATCTTGTACGGACTTTTCCAGATGGGATCCATATTTTTGGAGCCTTTTCTGCTGGCAGTGATGAAGGTTTTTCTTATGACCAGATCTCCGGGCTGGAACTGCCGAATCCTGGCCCTTTTATTGTAGCTGGAGATGAGCTGATGCTGGTAGGCTGCAATGCGAGTGATAGTCTGTTCGCGCCTCTCTTCTGCCAAATCTAAGCTTGTGGCCATCTCCTTTCGGTTGCTCGTCTTTTGGTTGTGCGATATGCTCATAGACATCCTTGGAGTTCGTCTGGCCGTTTTCTTTTCTTATTGGTGGGGGATTTCTTGTGGCAGTCGAGGATCATCTTAGTGGATGCTTTGGCCCGCTTATTGCCTTGAGGATATCTTGGCGTAGACATGTGCTGCTTGATGCCATATTTTTGGAAGAACTTCGCCAAATTTTTGCCCACGAATTGCAGGCCGTTGTTGGTGATGATGGATTAAGGGATGCCAAATCGGTAAATGATACTCCTTCATATGAAGCGCTCTATGTCCGTCTAAACCATGATCGTCATGGGCTCTGCTTCTACTTATTTGGTGAAGTAGTCGGTTGCCACGATCATCATGCTTTTGCCCCTGGTAGTCTGGTTGGTGATTAGCTAGGACTCGGAATGAATGGAAAGCTTTTTCACCACCAAGTCTTTTGTCATTCGAAGGTCTGCTAGTGGGGCTTCGTACTCTGCTTCGTTGTTAGATGCTTTGAAGCTTAGAGTGATCGCCTGTTTAAGCATTGAAACGTCTGGGGTGGCAAGAACCACGGCTGCTCACGAGCCTTTGTAGTTGGATGCGCCGTTGACATGCAAACGCCAAAAATCTCCATTGAGGGAGCAGGTGTGGCTAAAGTGTGCTCGGCTGCCTTCGGGACGTCGTTGGATCGAGTTGTTGCGTTCATCAGAAAACTTTGCATCTGCCAGGGTCTACGCCTTTATCGTCGTCGGTTTGGATTCAGCGAAATAGTGCGTCATGATGATGACAGCTTGCGTTTGAAGGTAAAACTTAAGCTTTTGGGTTACAACAATTATCGCCAAAGTTAACTTTTGAATTTTTAATAGCATCGAGAAGAGCTTTTGAACTGTATAATACATGTAACTGTAGAATACAGGTAGTCGGGCCCCCAACTCTTCTTGCATGATGGTAGAGCTTATTGTTACTTTAGATACCGTCAAACATGCGAATAAGTCATCCGCTGCTTCTAAGGAGGTGATGTCGGGTACTTCTTCAAGTTCTTGAATGTGCATTGGCGAGCCTCATCCCAAAGTGCATGCTTCTCTGCCAAAGCAAAAGAGTCTGCCAGAGTTAGATCTTCTTTCATGATCAATTTTCCGAATAGCGGGTGGTCTGATGGAAGTCATTTTTGAAAGGCTGCTCTAGCTATCGAGTCGTTGCATCCGACTATTTTTACCTTCTCTACTTTGAACCTCCTTACATAGTCGCGAAGCGACTCCTTTGGGTTCTTCTTGACGTTGAACAAATGGTCAGACTTCTTTTTGATCGAACGATAAGATGAATATTCTTTGGTGAAAACCAAAGAAAGTTCGTAGAAATTCCGGATGGATTGTGGCGGCAGGGTGTAGAACCAATCTTGCGCCTCGCCTTGTAGAGTGGTGGCGAATATCTTGCACATGAGATCATCGTTGTTTCGATAAAGGATCATTGCGCTTCGGTAGCGCTTTAAGTGTCTCTCCAGGTCTTCATCCTCTTTGAAAGATGTGAAATGTGGCATGCTGAACTCGCGTGGAGGCTCTGCCTGCTCGATCTCGTCCGTGAAGGGTGACCTGCTTATGTTGGTCATGTTCCGTCGTAGTGCCTCGTCGGTGACCTCGTTGCGTTGGAAATCATGCAATTGCTTGGTCAATAGTCTCTCTACTTCTTCCTGAATTTACCTTTGTTGGGGTAGCGGAGCTCTCGGCTGCTCCCAGCCATGACTTGCTGGTCTAGGCTGCTCTTCCATATGTTTGGCTCGTCTATGCCGCGGATGCAGTGCATGTGGTGCGTTCCTAGCAGTCGAATGAGTTCTTCGCAGGCTGCTGGTTGAACTTGAGCTGGATTGAGTGACTGCTTCTCTCCGTCTGTCGTGCTGCCTACTTTGATGTGAGGTGAATGATGCTCCTTGTGGGCTTAGCCGTGAATGGACAATTTGTCCGGAAGGTTGCTCATGTTGACTATCGAAGTATGACCCCAACCGTGAATGTATGCTCATTCGTGGGCCTAGTCGAGAGTGCATGCTCCTCCGCGCGCTAAGACGGGAATGTACACTGCCCAAATGTTCGGCTCGTGGCTGGTCGAGTGGCTGCTTGCCGGGACGCTGCTGGAAATGTCCGTCTGCCCTTGTCTTACTTCGGGATACCTCATCCGGGGCACGTTGGATCTCGATGCGTTGCAAAAGTTGATTCACCAAGGTTGTCTGTTGTGCAAGGGCGCTCGTCAACTCTATGACTTGTCGAGACAAATGTTGTTCACCATTTGGATTGGAAGAGCTTGGAATGAATGCGCCTCATTGGGCAATGGAAAGGTGGTAGACTCCAGGCGTGAGATTTAAGTTGGGAAATGTCAAATCCGGAAAAAAATGTGGTGAGAATGCCCCCAGCTCGATGGTAGGTCCGGATGGTTGAGATAGTCTTGGGCCGACTTGGGCTGCTTGGAAAGCCACTGGAGCAGGATGGGCCATGAGAGTGGGCTGCTCGACTGGAGCTGGCTGGGCCATGGGAATGGGCTGCTCGTCGGGAGCAGGCTGGGTCACGAGAGCAGGCTTCTTGACAGGAGCAGGCTGGGCTACGGGAGTGGCTGCTCGTCGGGAGCAGGCTGGGTCACGAGAGCAGGCTGGGCCACGGGAGTGGGCTGCTCGATGGAAGCAGGCTGGGCCACGGGAGTGGGCTGCTCGACGGAAGTAGGTTGGACCACTGGAATGGGCTGCTCGTCGGGAGCAGGTTGGGTCACGAAAGCAAGTTGCTTGGCAGGAGCAGGCTAGGTTGCGAAAGCAGGTTGCTTGCGGGAGCAGGCTGAGCCGTGAGAGCAGGTTGCTTGGCGGGAGCAGGCTGCTTAGTATGTGATGCATGCGAATGCGAGGCTTGGGCCCAGTCCCGTGCAAACTTGGATGACACAACTTGGGCTGTGGCCTTGGTGCCGTGAGCCTTGGATGGCACGGCTCGAGCCGTGGTGAAGGCACCATGGACCTCGCCACGGGTGGCTACCGAGGTAGCCACCGTGGTGGTTCCCATGGCGGAAACTCGTGGTGGTGGTGCTGCTCCACTTTTTGTCGCATTTAGCCTCACGGATCTCCGCAATCCCATTTCTTGAACATTAGAAATTTCACTTGTGGAATTTTCTAAATTTCTAGCCATTATATTTTGCTTATACGTTTTATCAAAGAACCTTTGCAAGTAAAAAATTCTAATAATAAGAACGTATGGAAAATATTCAAATGGACTAGAAAATAAAGAAAAAACCTTTTTGTGCGAGAGTCTTTTACGAGTATGGATTTCAACTCTCAATGAAAGCACCAATTTGTGGATGCAAATTTTTTCCTCCTTGATCTTGGACGATTTTGCACCTACAAAACAATTAACACCTTAGGTTAAGGCCAAGAGCCTCACGCGCCCACGATGAATGGGGGGGCTTTGGCCGAAGAACCTTCGATGCCAAAGTTAGAATTTAGAGAGAAAGAGTGTTTAGAGAATTTTGGGATTTTTGCCAAAGTGTTGGAATGAATATTTGGTGAAAATATGAGCCTATTTATAGGGCTACGTTGGTTTAGGTTTTATTTTGGTTTAATTAGCCAATTAATTGGCTAATTAAACATAAAAGGAAATATTTTTGTGGTTATGGAATTAATTGGCTAATAAAAAGGAAGGAATGGTGAAAAAAGGTAGAAAAAGTGATGGATTAGGTTTTGAATGGGGATAGCCGGCCATGTGGTCTTTTAGGGTTGAATTTGATGTATTTTGTGGTTATTTGGATATAATGGATAGTTTAATTGACAATTAATGGGTTAATTAGGCAATAAACCCATTAATTAGCCAATTAACATAATTTAAAAGGAATGTGTTTGGGAATTACCTTGTAGAAATGATTTGATGAGATGGACTTTGAATTGTTACCTATTTTGGGCACTTCTGTCTTGGTTGAAAGAGGGTTGCCTGCTGTTTGCGCGTATGAACCTCGTTGTACTGCAAGGGTATTTTTGTCATTTTTGTCCAAAAATCCACGTGTCGCCTTGTGAATATTTTTGGCTCCACAGCTGTGCCTGTCCTTTCGCCACCTTTGGGAGACAAGGAGTGCTGCTTTCTTTGTCCAAATTTTTCTTGAGGTGTGCTATCCACATACTTTAAATTACTTCACACATATCCTTTGTTAATTTCTGTTCGTTGATTTTCTTCAATTCATTCAATTTGACGGTCAAAATTTAAAAAGATATGTGAAAAATAAAATAACGTGTGTAGATATTACATCATTTTTTCTTCTTAACAGAACAATAAAACAAACTCAACAAAAGGTCTGGTGTAAAGTAAAAATGCCAGTACTAATCTTAAATAGTCCCATGACATCGAGTGTCGACATTTTTCAAGCAAGTTATTTGAAATTTCAGTACGGACAGTAACACATAAGCCTGCATCTACCAAAGGATGAGTCCACAATGTCCTCATTTTTTTCAGTGCTTTGTTTCTCTCACATGCCACTCATCCAATTACGATAGTGTCCTTGGACCTTTCGACTTGAAAGCAACAGCGTTTGAACTTTTTTTTCGCATGCCTCATGCAAATTACGAAAGGGAACTTTAATGAAAATCTTTTGATATTATTTATTTTAATGAAAAATTATATTTTTATATTAAAAAATAAATCATGATACTATTAATTTTACTTTTTATTTTGTGTTTATCGTTAAAACTGTTTTCAAGTAATTTTCATTAGTATTTTTAAAAAAAATTTAAAGTTCTGATCTCATGTGGTAAAATAAAGGGTATATCAGTAATTTAACTTCGTGTGTATATATATATATATATTATTAGTTTGGTACGCCCAATAATACAAACAGAACTTAATCAATGTTTGATGTAACACCATATCAAATCTAAGTTCTGTCTTCACAGAGAAAGAACAGCTTAAGAGCAGAAGCCTAGGAAACAGAAAATGGCTAGATTGAAGGATGCCATGTCGACGGTGATGGCTGTAATATTTCTCAGGAAGAGCATACAAGTGTACGAGGAATTCGGGGTTTTGGTAATGGACTTTGTTTCGATTCTAACATCAACGATTCAATTTTCAGGCTTCGTTTTCATTCGAAGTACAAGGGTTTCTGCTGCGGGAGGCAGGCAGTCTCCGATGTCGTCCATGTTCGCTCGAAATGATCGGTAGTGTTATCTGCGGATTAAATTCATGCTTCAATTTTAATGAATGCAAGCGGTGTGGTTTATATATCATTCAAGTTTTTGGTGCTGTTGTTTTGATTCAGATTCAGTGCTTATATATAATATCAGTTTGTTTTCGGGCTAATTAAGCTGAATTTTTCTGCCAATAATTATGGTTTATCTTAATAGATTAATTATTACTTTTTTATAAATGGTTTATTTAGATATTAATTTGTTAAATTTTCTCATGTATTTTTTTTTAATTTTTTTAATTTTGAGTGCATGTATATAACTTCTTAATATGACTGGTGAACCATTTGGCTCTCCATTACTGATCGAAAATCAACATGCATGCTAGCTTGACGATGGTTTATATAGTTCTCCATACAATGTATTTATTTAATTTTTTTTGTAAAATTTATTTATTTTTGTCAATGGTTTATATAGTCTTGTTTTTGTTTTGAACAAATCATACGGTACAAAATATTCCAATCTCAAGCTTCATGCTTCAAAATAAAATAGAATTTGCATCCATGGCAAAAATTAGGGATTCGTGCCCAATTTTTTTTTCAATTTAAACGAAAACTCAACTCTCAACGACGAATTTAATGAAGAATAACGTGCTGAATGAGTTATAGCATATAACCTAAGAAATAAGTCGATATGTATATTCTCAATACACTCAAACCACAAATTGGTTGCAGAAACTGAAACAGCAATGGTGCAAGGTACAAATCACATGATATTAGACGAACAAGAAAAGGAAGATCGATTAACTTAGGCGAATGATACTATATTAAGAGTAGTGGATCAGTAAGTTTTGAAGAAGAAATCAAAGCAGAGAGAGAATACAAGAAGAATAGAGAAATAGAGCCGATGAGCTTGTATATTTCAGAGAGTGAGTGATGCAAGTGAGCTGGGAATGCTTTTTTATAATCATGCCCCTTGCTAACCAATTAGTCTCTAAGTAATGAACACTTATGTTAAGCCAACATGATATCTTTATAATCTCAACGCTTCCACGAATGCAGTTAAGCTAACATGATATCTTCATAATATTGTCCATTTCAAGTTTGAATTTTATTTGCTTGAATCGATGCATTGTTTATCAGATTTACTTGGAAATTTCGTCAGTGAGTGATGTGAATAGATTTAATCTTATCATACATGCAGTTTCACTGTCATTTGAATTGACCTGACTTCTCAATATCTTATAGACCAAATTTTGTAGATTGTACTTGCGCCTTTGTTCGAGAAATTAGGGGAGTGGATGAGAGAGATAAATTCCTCATGAGTATTTCTATATTTATATGCAGGGATTTTTTTTTTAAATATCTCTGTATGATCTCTTGTTACCAACTTGTTGCTCTCTACAGACCACTTTCATCTTCATCGTTGGACCAGTGTAGAGATGGTGAAGTAAGCAGCTGCCACAGGAGATTCCGCTGTTTCCTCACCTTCCTCGCAACCATCCTAGTGTGTTGCCTTAGGATATTATTTATAGCCTTTAGAAGTTGCATGAGTCGTGATCGCGTAAGATTGTACCTTCTGAACCATAAGCTGTTAGATCACTAAGGGTTTCTAGTGGATGTGGGGAGTTCAAGAAGGCCCTAAAGATATCGGAAGAGAAATCAGATTGCGTGTTGTCCAAGGCATAGAGGGCAGTCCCCATGGGGAGTACAGGGTGTGGAGGAGATAACTTTTCATCAGGTTGGAGAATGAACAGTTTTCCGATTGGAGAGTACATCATCTTCTGGATAAAACACATCAGCAAAAAATGATTTATTAACGTGGAGGATTTTATGAGTTAGACAAAAATCTATTTGCAGTACGTCCGTCTTTTATTAGGCGACGGGTTTTAGCGATATTTATATTTTCGACAACATACCAATAACCTGTGGACGTGTTTTACTATTGACATGTTATTGACAATGGTATCGACACCTTATTATTGACATGATATTGAAGTATGCTAGCCCATTTCTATGAAATTATAAAACTGGTACTTACATTTTTTATCAGACAAGGGTGTGACTGAAACGAACCATTTAAATGCTTGAGGAGAGTAGCCACATGGTTGGGGTATTTGCAGGAGAAAGCTCTAGGGACAACATCTCTATGCATCATCACACAGTGGATGTGATCATTCGCATCCAACCCTAGTGGGTCAAGTAATTTGTGGCCTCCGCAGAACACAAATGGTGATCCAAATGTGACAACTGGCAAAAGAGTAGAGGGTTTCACAACCTTCCTAGTGAGGAGCATCATGTGGACTAAAAGACCAATGCTTCCTCCAAGACAATGGCCAGTAAATTGAAGCTTTGCGAGTTCACCGTTTCTATGTAAGTGTTCCAATATTTCCGGCATGAATTGCTGGTACATAGCCTGTGCCGATTCATAGATTCCTCTGTGAACACGTATATTCGTCCCCTACATAGGGACGGTGCTATTAGCTAGGCCTAGTTTTTCAATGGTTAATTTCTCATTTTCTTCCCTTTGAAGATATATTATAAGAGTATATATTGAATGTCTATGCTTACCTCAAGTTTGGTGGGTTCGAAAAAGAGGTATGCCTGCTGGGATGCAACGGAGTCCATTCCCTGCAAGTGAAGGATGATTACCAATTTACCATTCTAGGCATTTACCAATCTGTGGCACGTCATCTCTTTGTTTCAAAAATTTGAACCGTATGTACGATGTAACAAATGCCATTGGAGAGCTAGCTAGTGCTAAATAAAGTTAGTAAAGACTTGTCATACAAAGATTGAAATGAGAAATTTTTAATTGTGACGGAAACATAAGTGGTACATCACGTGTTTTAATAGAAATTATGAGAAATTTTATTTCTTAAGTTATTAACTTTTTAGCACACATATCCCACTATTTTCATAGTGACACGTGGTGTACTAGTCACATTGAAAAATCTCCCGGAATGAAGGGCTTATAAGAAATAACCTGAATCACAAAGCAACGAGTAGAAGTACTGGAGTCATCACAAACAAACCACTCACAAGGCGAGGAGTAGTGGAGTGATCTAAGGTCATTTTCCATCTCTTGTCTTTCCATTTCACTTGCTGCTGCAAGTACTTTTGTCATTGTTGAACCTTTCCATAAAACAAGCTACTTCTGCTTTCTTTTCTAATGAAGATGTTACAAATTGTAGGCCATAGTATATATTCAAATCCTCGGCCTGCATGCGCATTAGTATTGCAAATGGAAAATGATTAAATGCTCGACTTAAGTAAATTTGGAATGTAAATCTGTGTGGAAAGTACATGATTAACGAAAACATACCTTGATCTCTGGTATCACACTGGCCATGTTACACAAGAAGGCTAGCTTAGAAAATAACTTAGTGTCTGACCATGGTACCCTAACCAAAAACCTCGAGAAAGATTCAGGATCGTATGATCTGTCTATCATTTCTCCATCATTTTCTTCTAAACTACAACTTTCCACACAACTACCCTCCTCTCCACCACTTCCACAACCATCGTTTTCACCCTCATGGTGAGCGTTGTCTTCGCCCGCAACCTCTTTTTGCTCCCAAATATTGTTCCACAGTTCACCAAGTGCCACAAGCCCCTCCATCCAATTCGCTCCCTTTATTTCCGCCCCTTGATCACTAGTACTCTCACCGAACTTCCCCATCATATTCATGCTAGCCTGCATTTTCATATACTTACTCGTGTTCGAGCAAAACAAAAATGATCTAAGCTGATTTGGGACAATGGAACAGTTGCTGTGTGGTAATTTTGATGGCACGGCATGGATGCGGTTGATGCAATGACAAAGATGGTTAACTGAGTAAAAACTTCGGACACGAATGCGCTCTTTGAAGATGTCTTTTGGCCTTAGAGTTGAGGAAGGAGGAAAGGCCCGAAAAGTAAATGAAGAGCACTCCATGGTTGTGCAGAACGGGAACTGAAGAAACGTATGGAAATGGACTTTTATAAGCAGTTAAGCACACCAAAGTCAGCTACTTGCTCCTTGATTACAACGAAAACATTAGAAAACAACTAGCGTTGTATACAAAGCGAATTAGTAAGCTATGGATAAGACGATCAATTCAAAATGAACGATATAATGTCAACGATTTGGTGGTTGATTTCAATGGATTGCCTTGAAGCCATCCTTCACAGCTTTGTCTAATTGCTTTTGGACATTAGCTTTTCGTTTCCAAGTACAGCAAGGGGAAGAAGTTATTTAGTCACGAGTCCACATCAGTTTTGAGACTACTTTATCACTTTATGGGAATTCGTGTGGTTAAAAAACTAGTGGCATTTTAATTCATCAGCAGAAGTATGATTAGGCTTTGTTTCATAGATTCAATCTAAAAGGTTGCAAGTCTGTGGCAACACCCTTAGGCCATCTCCAACCAAGGGGTCTAGAGGGCCGAAAATAGTCTCCAACCGAGGACCAAGCTAGTGGGTTGGCCAGATTTTTTTTAAATGTGTCAGATTTTCTGTCGGTTATAACCAAGGAAGAAAATATCGGTGATATCGGAAATATCGGTAGTCCGAAAACACGGAAATATCGATGGAAATATCGGTAAAATATCGATATCGATAAAAATTACATGGAAACCACGGAAATTGTAAGAAAAACTTGGAAATTTTTATTGAAACTTTGTAGGATGTTTATTTAGTCAATTATCTATTAGTTTATCACAAAAAATTGGAAGGAAATGCATTGCATGATGGATTTAACATTATCAAGTTGATTATATAGCGATCTGACAAACATTATGAGTGTAGAAAATATGTAGTAATTAATGAAAGAAGTCTAAACACACCATAATCATTTATATATAATGAATTAGTACAATATTTTACACTTTAGAACCACAATATTGTAAAAGCTGCATGAAATTGTCTAAATAATTGTAAAACTATTGAGTGAGTTTATCCTCCTGACAGGAGGAACCCACACACATCATCACTGTCAAAAACACATCGCACGCACACACAACGCACGCACGCAGACCACACCTCAGTCTCTCTCTCTCTCGATCCTTCTCGTTCTCTCTTCTCCCTTCTCTTCTTCCAAACACACACACACACAGAGAGCTCCTCAGTCTCTCTCTCTCTCGATCATCCTTCTCCATCTCTCTTCTCCCTTCTCTTCTCCCACACACACACTCACACAAAGAGCTCCACAGGTTGACATCGGATCCAAGTCCAACACACGCACACACAGAGATCGGACTCACAGAGATCTCCGATCTCTCTTCTGCCAAACACACACATGCACACAGAGATCTCTCGATCTCTCATCTCCATTCTCCGATCTCTCTTCTCCCTTCTCCGATCTCTCTTCTCCCAAACACCCACATACAAAGAGAGATCTCCGATCTCTCTTCTCCCAAACACACACACACACAGAGATCGCCGTTGATCGTGGCTCAGGCGAAGTCAGAGGTGCGCCGCGGAGCAAGGATCGTTCGTATTCCGCTTCGTCAGGTGAGATTCCATGAAACCCTAAACCCTAATCTCTCCGACTTCACCCTGCCTTGAATCGTTTGTATATTTGTGAAATCTGATGTATATTTGTGAAATTAATGTTAAGATTCGTGTTTTTGCAAGGTTTTTGGGATGAAACCGGCCCGGGAATCGCCCCACCGTCTCCGGCGTTCTTCTCCGACGTCGCCTCGGATTCCGATTCCACCGTCCATGGATATTTCGCCGATAATTTCCAAATATCGCGATATTATCGATATTATCGATAATATCGCGATATTTGGCCGAAAACCCCACGGAAACCAGTTAAAATATCGCCGACCGGAAAAATCGATATTATCGGCGATATTTCGCCGATAATATCGATATTTAAATCTGTGGTTATAACAGACATGAATGCTTTGATTTTTTTTAACAGTTTTATTATTATTTTTATTTACAAAACTTTTCCTATAACTTATATTTTTCATATTTTTTTAAAATTCTATTTTTTTCCTATAACTTTTATTTTACAAAATTTGTTTCATATTTTTTTTTAAATCCCATTTTTTCCTATAACTTCTATTTCACAAAATTTGTTTCATTTTATTTTAAATTCTATTTTTTTCCTATAACTTCTATTTCACAAAATTTGTTTTGTATTTTTTTTTAATTCTATTTTTTTCCTATAACTTCCTAAGCCATTATACTACATTAAATTAAATTAAGTAACATGAAACAACATTAAACAATATGAAACAACGTTAAATAACATTAACCAACGTAAAAATTATACAGCATAAAAAAAAACATTTAAAAACATGAAAGTTAAACAACATTTAAGTTGCAGTTTTTAAATAATAAATTATGTTTGGCCCTATGGCCCTCGGTTGGAGACAGTTTTTTGTGACAAGGCTAAAACGAGCCCTCTGGTCTTTTGACCATCGGTTGGAGATGGAGGCAAATATGACCCTGTACTGTTCATTAAAATATTAATATCTTGGAGGATTTTGGAGGGCCAGAGGGCTAAAACAAGCCCTCTGGCCAGCCATCGGCTGGAGATGACCTTAATTACAAAAGAAAAGTTATGAAAAGAAGACGAAGCTGAACCTGTAGCTGAGACATTATATAGGAAAATTGTTGGAAGTCTACTTTATTTTACTGCAACAAAGCCAAACATCATGTTTGCAGCCAACCTTTGTCAAGGTTTATGCATAATTCTACAAGGACTCACTTGGGAACTGCAAAGAGGGTTCTCAAGTACATCTTAGGAACATTGGACTTTGGGATCAAGTATGAAAAGGGTGAGAAAGCTGTTCTGTTAGGCTTCTATGATAGTGACTGGGGTAGAAGTGGGGATGACATGAGGAGCACCTCACTCTATGCCTTCACATTTTGTTCTGGAATATTTTCTTGGGTTTCCCTCAAGTAACAAAGTGTTTCATTGTTTACTGCAGAAGCAGAATATGTAATTGTTGCAGAAGCAACTTCTCCGGCTATTTGGTTGAGATTTGTGTTAAAAGATTTTGGGGAAATGCAAATGGATGCAACACCACTGACGTGTGACAACACCTATGCAATATCAATGACTAAGAACCCTGTCTTTCACTAAAAGACCATGCATATTGAGAGGAGGTTTCATTTCATAAGGGAAACACTGCAAGAGAATACTATTGAGCTGATATATTGCAAATCACATGATCAAATTACATATATCTTTGCCAAGGCTCTTCCAAAGTCAAGATTTCTCTACCCTAGAAGAATACTTCGAGTCAAATCCAGAATCCATGTAGAGGGGGGTGTTGGAATTAAATACAATTTGGTCGTTGTCCAAGCTTGAGAAGCAAGAAATTAGTTTGTGCTTTTTTTAAGAGTAATGCTAGGGAGACTAAATTTGTAGATAAAATTTTGAAAACTAAATGATATGGAAGTCAATGATTAGTTTATTACTTACATGTTGATAAACGTGCTTATTTTTATTGGTAACACATCATTTAGTCTTCTCATTTAATCTGCCTAACATTATCCTTTTTTTAATTCTTCTATCGGATAGTTTTCTGTTTGTTGTCTTGTGATTAAGTGTAGGCTTGGTCTTGAAGGACAAGTGTATGCACTAGATTAGACTTTTATTTCAATGGCTTAGATTGCTCTTGGGTAGCTTGTCTTTAGTGAAAGACGATGAGGATAAGAATGAAGACATCCAATGTTGAGGTAATGAAATAGTGTGATGCTATACTATTTGCATCTGCAATTCCTCTGAAATTCTCTGTTTTGTCCTTCATTTACATCGTCCAAACACACAAAAACAATACAGAATTTATCAATTTGCAGTTTCAGTTCCCAAAAATTAAAAACCCGAAAAAATGGTGACAAAAAATTACACATAATATATGCATTATATATAAGGCTTATTTACAGATACGCATTTTAAAATTTGATTTTGATCTCACTTTACCTTTTATAACAAAAAAACACCACTTTACTCCTTGAAACTCAAAATCTGCTCTACTTTAATATGTTTTTATTTCTTCTGGCAAATTCACTCTATTTTGATTCTACTTTACCTGTGGAACTCGATTTTGATCTCACTTTGCCCCTAAAACTCAAAGGTTGTCATTTTACTCTATGAAACTCAAAATTCGCTATGCATTGCCTTAATTCTGTTAATTCCGTTCAAAACCATCAAATATGCTTACATAAATTAAAATGCATATGTGAAAAAAGAGAGGAATATAGTAAAATGATGAACCAAAATTCAAAATGAGGAGAACGACTTTGTCGCATAGTGGGGATTTATAATTAAATTCATCTGTAGTATTCGTTAATATTCAACAATGCATAGAGGAGATTTACAAAATGACACTTTTTGAGTTTTAGGGGGACAAAGCGGAATCAAAATCGAATTCGAGGGACCATAGCTAAAAATAAGCCCATGTATTACATTTTTACCCATCCACGTCAACAACTTTAACAATTATTTGACAGAAGAAAAAAGTAGAACTAATTTTAAGTTTTAGGGAGTAAAGTGGTGATTGTTAAGTTATAGGAAGTAAAACTAGATTAAAATCAAGTTTCAGAAGGAGCTAAAAATAAGCCTATATACAAATGGAGAGACACCGCTTCAAATAGTCATAAGATCATAAAGAAGTAAACCAAACAAGCGTCAGGATACGTGCTGAGTGAGAGACAACGAGTTGTTGAGTCTTCGTGATCTTAGTCTAATTATTGAAGCACAAACCTTACTATATTTCGATAATTTCATTTTCAAGAGATAACAGTTCATCGGTGCTTAGACCGATTGGTGATTGATTACAATAAGACTTGAGAGCTAGCTTTCAAATTTTCGAGATCGTGCAGTCCATTGCATCCGCAAGAAAATCTGCAGCCAGAAAAAAAGAAACAAATTGGCACTACATTTTTGGAATGACATGTCACTCGCTAATTTGCTATTTCGCTGAGACGGTAGAAAAAAAAAACCTGCATCTTCCTTGGTGAAGCATAGGGGAGGTGTGATTCTGAAAACATTTCCGTAGAAGCCACCTTTGCCGATCAAGACTCCCAAATCTGATAGTGGAAGGAAAAACAAAGTAAAGATTAATTACCAGGTCAGGTAGCATCGAACCACGAAGGGGATTCAGAATCGCATAGGTTTAAAACAAACCTTTCATCTTGTCCATTACGTGCATGGTTTCAGCCTTTGCAGGTGTCTTCAGCTCACGATCAGTAACAAGTTCAACTCCGAGCATGAATCCTCTTCCCCTCACATCGCCAATAACTACATACGCAATCATCACCAGAAGTTGAGATAAAAGACAGTTTATAAGATATATTCTAAACCTAGAGGAAATTATTCTCTGTGATGACTCATGGATACTGACATAATAAGAAAAATGCTTACGTTCATATTTATCCTTAAGAGCATTGAGTCTTTCCTTCAGATACGATCCCACGAGCAACGCATTCTCCTGCAGTTTTTCTTTCTCAATCACGTTTAGAACCGCCAGTCCTGCAGCTGTACACACTGGGTTACCACCAAAGGTGTTGAAGTAATTGCGGCGAGTTAGGACATCTGCAACCGCAGGAGTGGTTACCACAGCACCAAGGGGAATGCCATTTCCAATTCCCTGCAAAATCCAGACATAGATTTAAGTCAAACACAGAAAACCGGCTTCAAATATATATTTCTTGGGGTTGAAGAAAAGAACGATGAGATTATTTAGTTACTCTTCGGCTATACCTTTGCCATTGTCACAATGTCAGGCACAACACCGTGGCCCTCAAATCCCCAGAAGTTGCTCCCCGTCCGAGCGAAACCAGATTGGACTTCATCAGCAATGAAAAGTCCTCCAGCTTTCTTCACGCTATTACAAACGGCTGGTAAGTAACCTGGAGCTAGTTCTACAATTCCTCCTACTCCCTGTAACATAATTAAAAAATTAGTACTAAAAAAGGGGGTTGATCCATGGATTTTTCTTCCTTTTGCCGCATTTCACTGGAAGGGTTTAGTGAGTAATAACTTGATTATTAGGCAGACGACCTACCTGGATAGCTTCACATAAAAAACCAGCAACATGGCCTGAAGTTCCAAAGTCTATGAGATCCTGGACATCTTTGGCATACTTCTCTCCATCTGAACCAAAAACTCCTCTGTATGGATCCGGATTTACGGCGTGATGAACTCCACTCTGTTGATCAAACCAATAATGGGAATGTTAGCTAACTTTGAACAACGCAAATTACAGTAAGCCCTTCTAGTACAGAACTGATATACTTGGTGCAAGTGAAAATCATCAACGTATCAGCAAATATATGTCATTATGCACTCTATAGTAAAAAAAAGTAGATGGAATAATGAGTACTATTTTAAAGTGCTAATAACAATTTCTGTAATGAATAAACATATGCATCTACAACTCTCTCTCCTATATCTTACAATCCTCATTTAACGGCTCAGAAACAGAAATTGATTTAAGTATTTAACTTAAGTATTAAAAAAATCTAAATATCCTTGTTGGAAAAGAAAAAGATTTTAAGAATGCATAATTTCATAGTACGTTTTACTTAAAGGAGTTTTAACGAAATACTTCGGGTATCATTCACTTTTAATCTAATGCTCTAATACTATTTATATAGGCTACAACATTATAATATATATTCTTGAAATTTTCTTTCCACATCAACTAAAAAAAAAGAAAAAAGGAAATTTGCTTTCCACACCGAGATAGGATCCTCGCCGGATCCTCTTTGTGAGGATCCCGGGGATTCTTTAATTCTGTCTTTTTATCGTACATCGTAAGGTCATAAATTATTTTAAATTGAACATAAATAATATCTGATGAAAACTGACTGCACGATGTACAATGAACGGACATGATTAAAGGATCCCCGAGATCATTACAAAGAAGATCCGGCTAGGATCCTATCTCTTCCACACCTAACCTTCTCTTTTGGCATTCTAATAATTTATTTTGGAGCAAAACCCAATAATAGAATTGTAGGTGAGAAATTTTTTAGTGTGTAGGAAACGTGATTTGTTACACAAAGTGTCATAATATAATTGGTTGAATTTTTTTTCCTCATGTTTTCAACCAATTTTATTATTATAGTTAGTGTAACGGACCGTGTTCCCAGCATACTGAAAAATCTTTCATTATAGGTAAACTCATACATACATAACATATTAACAATTATTGCTTCTATTATTTCCGCATTTTAATTAAATTAATAAGCATATAAGTCTTCTGCTTTACAAGATAATATTCCAAACTACTACAATACTTCACTCTATAGGAACGAGGACATGGAAGGAGGCAGACACATTATCCTAACTAATTGGCCTAACTTACTTATTATCAAGTATAAATCTTACACTAAATATAGTCCTTGAAAACTTATCAAATGTAAGGTGATATAAAGGTTAAGAAATGTATTCTTAAGGAATAACTATGGTATTACCGTATTAGGCAAACTAGTCAAATCACACTACGTGTATAGAAATGACAACTTCTGCTACAAAAATGATTTGCTCATGCGTAATGTGCTTATTGATGCATGTATACAAATGTCCTATGGTCCCCCAACAAAAGGAAAATAATTAAGGAAAATATTAGAGAAAAATATCAAATCATAATATTGATTTGAACAACCTTATCGTTTAGTCATATTATATAGTATTTGGTTCCATTTTTTTGTACCATTGAAGGTATTCGGATGACGTTAGGTGGTGTCGATATCGTGTTATGGGGTTAGCTTATATGTAGCATGCAGCCAATCGAGAATGATAACGTATGAACATATATCTTGGCCACTTTAGGCTTAAACCACTACATCTTGATAACTTCACGTGCCTTCCTCCCCAATTGCACAAATGAAGTGAATCATAGACTCTGCACAATACTTATATATTTAGTACAATTATTATTTAGCATTCAGATGTAGTTTATGTTAATATATGTATTTAATGTAATCACTATCTAATGGTCGAAATAGTGATTGCATTCAATACATGCAAATATTATAATCGAATCTCAATCAAAGTTACCAAAAAATGCATGAATACAAGGAATTGAGCTAGTAAATTAAGCTCGGAGTACAATAACCCTACTTAGCATAAATTTCATGAACCGGTTGCAACATTATTATAATGTTATAGACTAATTTATAATGTCACATGGCACATAACGTTATATAATTTGCAACAATATCCCAAACATAAGAAAATGGGGTGTGCTATTCACACGCCTCTTTTTACTTCTTACACACTCCTTGTAAATTTCTGTCATTTGATATTCTTCAATTCATCTGATCTGATGACCGAAAATTAAGAAGGGTGTGTGAATTTCACACCCCAAGAAAATTTATCTCCTAAAATCGAGCTTGACAATTATTATTCACAAATTCTAACTTCTCACCAATTAGGACGAAAATAGAGGTCTAATCAATTCATAAAATTGACCAAGTTAAATCACGCTTAAAATCCATAACTCCTAATTAATAGTTAGATAACATAGCATCTAATCTTACTTAAAACCATTTAAATGTAAATATTTTAGATAGTAAAAACGAATAGTGAGAGAAAAAGTGGAGAAGAAATTGACCTGTATGACGTTGAATTTCCAGTTGGCCTGGGCAGTGGCTCCCATGGTGCCAGCGCCGTTGCCATGATATGCATTCCTCAGCGAGATTATATCGTGACATCCAGTGTACAACCGCGCTATCAGCATTGCCAACTCATTTGCCTCTGTCCCCGAGTTTGTAAAAAACACCACCTACCAACAAATTTACTAAAAATCAAATAGAAATACCATAAAATTCCAAAAATCACGAACGGGTTTTACGTCTTTTTAAAAACTGTAGAAGAGAAAACAAAATTCATGATAAACTAGGCATTGATGCTATCATCGGCGCGATTGCGACCCCTATCGACAAAAGATCACAATCACTCGTCGGTGATAATGACAATTCTTTTTAAAAAACGAAAATACACCGTCTTTAATTATAAAACTGAATTAATAAGCTGTGACTATATCTCAACTCAATACCATTATATGAACATGTTGAAATGAGTTGAGATATTGCGACCATAACCCAACTCAATATCACTGTATGAATAGCGACCTAATTAGTTTATTCACCAAAAAATGCTAAGAGGAGATGACTATACAATCCAATAGGAGGACATGACTGAGTTAAGATATCGTTACAGTGTCACTTTTATTGTAAGTAGGTTTATCTCGTTCAGCCGACCTTGAGATTGCCGGGCAACTTGTTAGCGAGCGCCTGAGCGAAGTCGCCGATGGCGTGGTTGAGGTAGAGGATGGTGGAGTGTTGTATGCGCTTGGTTTGGTTGACTATGGCCTCCACCACGTCCGGATGGCAGTGCCCGCAGCTCACCGTCGCAATCCCCCCGAATCCGTCCAAATACCTCCGCCCCTTCTCGTCGAACAAGTACTGCCTCTTCCCGTCCACAATGTTCAGCTGCGCCAAACAAACGAAAAATCATTAATATCCAATTAAACATATGAAAGACGTGATTAAATTGTGGAGGAGGGAGGGATCAGGTGCGGTGGAGCTAACGGGTTTGTCGTAGAAGTAGGGCATGGAGGGGCTAAGATACTTCTTGCGCTGGGCAAGGATCTCGTCGGCGGTAGGGCCGGTGTACGGCGGAGGGGTGTAATCGCAGGGGGGCATTTTGAGACCATCGACGCCATTGTCTTGGAGAAGGGCTTCCTCCCTTTGAGCCACCTTAGAGAAGCAGCGTTGTTGTTGCCACCGCAGGGATTTTGCACTTCCCGAGAATACCCTTCTCCCTATTAAACCATGCATCTTTTTTTTTTTCTCAAATTTTCTACCCTCCGCTGCCTCTCTCCGAAAATGCTGGAGTTTTTGGTTTTGTTTTGTGGTTAAGTGAGTATAAATGGGGAGAGAGAGAGAGAGAGAGAGTTGTGGAGGTGGAGGTGGAAGAGCAAGGCGGGGAGGGGGAATATATAGTGAGATTTTAAGTCGCGTTGGATTGTTGTTAATTAGCTTTTAATTAGTTTTTTTAAGCAGGATTAATTATCTTAATTGGTTGTGGTAAAAAGAATTAAAAAAATGTCTGTGATCTGTATTTGGTTATTGGTGGTAAAGATGAATCTATCCGGTGAAATGCTACAGATTCCAATTGTGACTCATATTCCTTTCAACTTTTTTTTTTGAACACATTCAATTCAACTTTGATGTCCTAATTATATTTGGGTTGGAGAAGAATTTTAGGTTCTTATTGCACACGGCATGTTTTGAGTTCAATATTTTACGCTAGTGAATCACGTAATGGTAGCCAAAATACTTCCATGAGTCTTCCTAGCTTCCGAAAGGGTAGACTTCGGTAGCAAAACCACTAGTTAATCCCCTTTTTGGAAAAAAAAATTATATTTTTGTTGGGGTAAATGGATAATATGAAAAAAGATTTTGTAAAGTTGTTTGTCCAAAACATAACAGCTAATGAAATCATAAAAATGGTAATCAGTTTAGGGGAGTGGCGCACCCACCAAGTCCTTGTTAGCTATAAAAAAGAAGGTACTTTTTTCTAAGTGCTTCATTGGGTGTACTAGAATTAAAGGAAAACTAATGAAAAATGTTTGACAACTTTAAATTTTAACGATAAAAACAAAATAAAAGGTAAAATGAATATTATCAGAATAGATTTTTTAGTGTAAAAATGTGATTTTTTGTTAAAGTGAACAGTACCGTGGGTTTTTCGTTAAAACTTCTTAGAATTAATGGGTCCATGTGTGTTTATCATTTGTACATGACCTACGTAATGTTAAAAATTCATGTATAAGTATTTAAAAGATGTGAAGTGTCGCATTGTTACTTAATATGACTAAATAATTGATGCATTTGAGATGCAAAACTCGAGTGAGAATCCTTGCCGGATTCTCTTTGTGAGGATCTCAGGGATTCTCAAATTATATCCGTTCATCATATATCGTGTAGTAAAAAATTATTATAAAGTTTTTTTTTAATTTAAAATTGAATATAAACAGTACCTGATTAAAACTGATGGCACGATGCATGATGAACTATGAACGATGAACGAATATGATTAGAGAATCTCTGGGATCCTCACAAAAAAAATCCAACCCTCGACCTACGAATCAATTGCCTAAGAGCATGTGGAGCAAACATTAGACGTATAAACTCATATGACGTGGAATACAAAGCAAGAATTGTTCAGAAAATGCACCGTGGATTATGATGTTAAGGAAAGCAAGACTTCCCAATTCATAAGAGTATAAAGCAATTGAAAGATACCACGTAATAATCAAATAGACAAGTAGGGGTGAAGGTGAAAGTCATTTTCAAAGATGTTTCAATTCCAAGGACTGACGTCAGTTAAAATCCAGGTGTATACTTCATCAGAATTTGTTATGTCTTGGAACACATAAAAGTTTAAGCAATTGGCCACACCCACAATAGACATGTTTGATATTCGGTTGCATTTTTTATCACACTTTTAAAAATTGTTATTTTTGATCAATTTGCTTGTGAAAAAACTATATTGTCCTTCCTTGATCTTTTTAGCATATCCTTCATTGATCATAAACCACCAAAAACGTACCAACACCCTAATGGCACCTAACAACACTCTCAGATCCATTCTTCACTTGCTCCACCTTGACTAATCAAACTTGGAGCAGTGAAGAGCATTTGGAACACCATGAAAGTAGCTAAGTATTTGGAACATTCGATTTCTTTTATTTAAAATTTGGTTGTGGTGGTTGGGGAAAGAAGAAGGAGAGGGTTCCTTGAATTAATTGTTGTGGATATGGTGGTTCGAAATCAAAAAAAGGCAATGTGTCATTGGAGTATCGTTGTAGCATCATCAGATTATTGTTGTGGTTGTGTTGGTTCAAAATAAAAAAAAGGTGTATCATTGAAGTGTCGTTGGGACGTCATCAGATTGTTATTGTGGTTGTGTTGGATCAAAATCATAAAAAGAGAGTATCATTGGAGTATATATTGAAATGTCATCAGATTGTTATTGTAGTTGTGTTGGTTCAAAATCATATAAAAAAAAAGGAGTATTGTTGGAGTGCTGTTGTGGTTGTGTTGGATCAAAATCATATAAGGGAGAGTACCACTAAAGTGTCGTTGTAATGTCATAAGATTGTTGTTGGAGTTCTGTTAGTTCAAAATCATAAAAGAGGGAGTATTCTTGGAGTTTTGTTGTGTGGTCATCAGATTGTTGTTGTTGTAGTGGTGTTCAAAATCCTAAGAATTTGGTCTACATATATCAAATTGAAATATGTCCTTTTTGGTAAAGTGGGGTGTTTCTTGAAAATGGATTTTTGGTTGCTTTTAAAGTCATTAGAGTGTAGTTGTGGCGCCATTGTTGTGTTGTTGTCTAAGTTATGATTCAACATTTGAAAGGAGAGTGTCATTTGGGTGTTGTACTGTTGTTAGAGCGTTGTTGCGCTTTTGCCCCTTTTGATTAATGAAGGGCAATATAGACTTTTTACATGAAAATTTGATCAAAAGAACAATTTTTAAAAGTCTGAACAAAAGTGTAACTAAATGTCAAAATATGTTTATTTTGGTTAATTATCCTAAATATTTTAATAGGGCAATATCATCACGTGGTTGGTTAAACACTCTTATAAAGAATGGGACTTCATATATTGAGGATTGCGCCTCTGAAAGGCCGATTGATACACAAATACAAAATAGCCGTTTCATTTATGAGAATAACTTGACCAACTATCTTATGAGGTTGCCTTATCAACTAATCTTTATGTAGTATTGTAAATCACGCACTCAACAAAGCCACAAATGGTTGTCTACTTTAGCAGTGCATCCCAACAAAACAACCATAATACCTCACCTCACCTCATTCAGTAGCAAAAAATGGACCCATGTTCATCTACAAAGCATGAACTTAGACCGAATAATGGGTGTTGTTCAGCAAAATGCGTCCGTCTCTACACCATTCACATTTTGGCTTTTCCAAAAAAGTGGTTAGCCAATAATTGAACCCTAAATAGGATTAATAAACCATCCTACAACGAACTTAGTCTGAAATCGAAGCCAAATGAGAGCTAAGTACATAAAAATATCGGTTTATCTAAAGGGAGTGTGACGACACCATGGATATCTTGCATAGAAACACTCAATTATTAATGAGGTGGGAACTTTATGTAAGTTTGGTGATTAACACTAATCATCTTCTAGAACTATTAAACAATGTATTCGATTAATAAAGCAGCTTTGAAGTTGTGGCTATCCTCTGCGTATTTAGGAGAGATTTTTTAGTGTACTAGTAACATATTTCAATAAATTAAGTGTTAAAATATAAGCAGGGACAAAGATTTTTTTCAAGTATCCATTCACTTGTATAATGACACTTAGTGTACCGAACCATGTTCTCAGTACACCAAAAATGTATCGTGTATTTGGAGGGCAATAATGCATTTAAAAATGTTAAACTATGAAGATTCAATTATATAATCATAAGCATAATGACCCAAGTACAAACGAAGTCGTGATCACAATAATAAAATAGATTTCGACGTCCAAATTAATCAGATGCCACCATCACGGTGTTTTCTGCGTAGGATTTCCACATCCCTATTATTGAGGCAATGTAACTACGACAAGGCGGTTCAGTGGTTGGGGGTGACTTTTAGGTATGTTTTCTACACGGCATATCTTGAGTTCGACTTCTGACATTGATGAATTATACGATGGTTGCTTGGTGAAGGTTGAAATATCTCTGTGAGTCTTCCCAGTTCCCAAAAAGGTTGTCGTGGTGAAGTCACCACCTAATCTCCTTTTGGTTATAAAAGTATTATTGAGGCAATGCTATTTTATATTATAGTCATCCCTTTGATTCCAAACAACCTTCCTCCCAATAAACAATTTGTTAAAAAAAAAGAAAGAAGATATTCTAGCAAATTAAGTTGTCAAACCGTCAATTTGAAATACGTATTACGAATAAAAACTTAAGGGATCCCAAAACTTAATCAATAGTTTAAATTGACAATTTAATAAGGGACACTTTGTATCCGGTCCTTAGTTGGCATAATTCTTTGATTGAAACCTTATTGAATTTCAGTTTATGATCAAGGTCCCTAAGCTTTGTACACATCAGCATTTTACTATTCACATATTTCCATGTCAGTTTTTAATTTATTTATTAAAAATTTTAATTTATAAATTATACTTCATATCACTCATTATCATAGCAAAATAATTGGAGACCATTGTAACTGAAATTCCCAAATTTCAGTCCCCTAATTCAAGCTATTCTTCTGTTTATAGTTTGTACCCAAGACAGACTTTATGATTCATAAGGTCTGAATAAAAACAACTTCATTCAAAGTATGCCATTGAACAAGTCACATATCTTCATTACAAACACAAACTCACTTCAGAGTCTGCCATGGAAAAGCTGATGTGAAGTCGCCATACACGCTAACAGAAAAATGTACCCCCATGCAATAAGATTTGTACCCCATGCAATAAGATTGTACCACCCCCCCCCCCCCCCCCCAAACACCCGCATATGGCCTTTTTAGTCCCATTGACTGCAAAAATCTTCCAGTATTTTTGTTTACCTGATTAGCTAGTTTGTACCCAAGATTAAAAATTGATTTTGCAGTCACCATATATGCTAACAAAAAATGTACCCAATGCAATAAGATTGTACCCCACGCTTGGCCTTTTAAGCCCCGTAAAGGAAAAAAAAAACTTATTCAAACATTTTTACAAACACTTGTTGTGCATACTAGAAATTCATAAACACCGGTCATAGGATCTCCAAGTTCCTCTGTAAATGCAATGCAGTTCTTCCCCACTTGAAATACCTCCGACTGGGTAGAACTATGGTGCAAAGATTACCCATTCAAAGATTTTAACAAAGTCAGTCCGATGTAACAAAAAAATGGACGCGGTTCAAATCTTCTGCAAAAATCTGCGTTTGTTTGAATGCTCTTGGAGAACATCTGAGTACGGCTCAAATTTTGGCAAAAATTGAATTGATGAATTTGAATGCAAACTAAAAACAAAAAAGGGAATAGCTTGAATTGCGCAACTGAAATCAGAGTTTCAGTTACAATGCTCTAATTATGTTGATAGTGATAATGAAGGATATGAGCGTAATTTATAAATTAAAATTTTGAATAAATAAAATAAAAAGCTGACATGGAAATATGTGAAAATGCTGATGTGTACAAAGTTTAGGGACCTTAATCAGAAATTGAAATTCAACAAGGTTTTAATCATAGAGTAGTGATAACTAGGGACTGGATCCTAATTTCTCCATTTAATAATATAACATGCTCGGCCTATAATAAAATAGTTATCCACGCAACTTGATAAACTCGGATCAGGATCCTCTCTTGAGCAAATGGTGAGGATTCTCATGACTAGGCCCATCGGGCAGTTCAAATTTTATTCAATGGCTACAATTATTATAACTTTTAGAAGGACCCCCTGTTTGTAGCCGTTAAATAAAATTTGAACGGCTCGATGAGCCTGGTCATGAGGATCCTCACCATTTGCTCAGGAGAGGATCCTGATCGGATAAACTCATCCATTTCAAACCATGTCAGCAAATCAAGCCAATGAAACTACCAAGGAATCAGTCAGCAGATTAACATACCAGATTATTGTATGCCCAAGAAAGTCGACGGAATAAATATTCAGCAGGGCCATCTAATAACCAGCTCACGAAATAAGAATGGGAACGCATGCATCTGGAATTGCACCCACAAAGGGCCGGGTTGTATGCAAATATGGTGCAGACCGTTCTTTTGTGAAAATGCCAGATCATCCAACTAGTCAAACAGACATACTCAAATTTTCTTGATCCACAAAAGACAAGAACCCGACGCCAGATCAAAACCATGTATATTGTTTTATGGGGCAAGCATCTTATCTTGACAACTCCAATTAGATTCCTAGCATATCTGGCATAATATTTTTATTAATGAGTCGACATATTATCCAGGTTTCTGTTCATGATTATAAAAAGCATAAGACAGTTGTATCATCAAACAGGACAATGCTGATTCATGCATGCATCAAAAGCAGCGGCTGAGAAGTAGAATGTTGCTAATTCTATCACTTAACTCATAATTAATTAATTAGCCATTGGATTAACATAACCACATTAAGTTTAATTGGAAGACTAAATTGTAGCATAAGTCTCTGATATATACCACGGGTTTAGTTTTCATCTTTGCACTCTACTAATAGTCTATTGTCCTAGAATTATGTCATTTGTTGCCCTAGTAGTTCTTTTCATTAACTCCGTCAACTTTTTCATTAAGCTGAGGAATAAAATAGAAATTTCATCCAAAAAATAAGAAGATGAATTTTTTTAAGAGAAAGAGTTGGCTTCTCAAGGATTGAGGATGAATTCATCTTTGAAATAGCTCATAATCCATTCATAGAACTTTGTGCTTATGATCGGGAACCTCTTTATTGACTAAATGATCTTAGTTTTAATTATTTTTTTGCATATTGATTTATAATATGAACGGTTCTGATCGTAAACAAGAAATCTGTCAATAGACCATGAAGTATTTTGAGGAGGAACTCCTCCATAGTATTAAGGAGTCAAGCTCTTCTCTTTTTCAAATAAATTAGATTTTTTTTTTGTATGTAGACCATTACGCCCTTAAATTTGATGGAAAATAAGACGATTTGATGGAAGGACCACTTATGCAACTCAGAATTAAGTTAAAGAACATAAGAAACTAATATGAGAGCTTAGGGACGAAAACTAAATATGGGTACCATCAAACAGCCGCACAGCCAAAATAACATTCTAGGTGTACACAGCAACCAAATATACAAACGGGGTTATACAATTTATGTTCGAATGTTACGTGATTGAATGAAGCCTCTAATCTGATGTCAGTGAGTTATACAAGTTAAACACATCGTAATCACAGCGTAACTCTCAAAGAAGCTTGATACCATCCAAAATTTAAATGTCTATAGCAGCAATTATTTTTAGATCGGTTAATGAAAAAAGTTGCAGTAACAGCGTAAATCTCAAAGTCGACTAATTATTTACTAGGGCATATTTTAAATTTTGTAAACATAGCTAATAAGATTATGTTGAAAGCTTGTGGAGGTAATTAAACTGCTAGAAATACTAAAATTTATATTAATTACTCCATCTGGAGTAATGTAGTTTAATAACGAAAATTAATCACTGTGTGCAAGTAGAATAGATGTCAGACCTACAGATGTTGTTTAATCAATACTGTCTGAAGGTAAGATTAAGGTGGCCGGGACGAAGGCTGGTTGCTTCCAACAAACTCGTTGGAGCTGAGTCTGGTAGGATCGATGTCACGCCGTGAAACAAATGAGTCGAACGACCTCCGAATATCAGCAGATTTCCAGATTCCAAACAACATTCTCTGCCTTTGCAATATCGCTCTCATCTCCGTAGAGGAAGTCTGCTGAATCAGCTATAGAGATGGAGACGACGGGCAATCCTTCTCGGAGAGACTTTCCGCTTTCCTCGCGATTCTAAAAATCAAAACTTCGTCTGATCACCAAATAAGTATAAAAAAATAATAGGTTAATTTCAGTTTACTACTTTGAAGTTTATTGGTTTTCAATATTTGGTATATTAAGTTTTTTCATCCCAGAATGGTAGCTGAAGTCATAATTTTGGGACAGTTTCATATATCCGTTAAAGTTGCTATCAAATCAGCCGTTAACTAGTGACGTGGCGCCCACGTGGATAATGACTGGATGTCACTTGTCCATATGGGCCCACGTGGATATTAAAAATAATAATAAATAAATAAAAAATAAAAAATAATGCAAACTTAAAAAAAAAAAAAAAAAATTTAAAAAACCCATCCTTCTTCTACCTCACACCCCTACCCCTCCATCCCACCCAACCTTCCTTCCTTTCTCTCGCCCACCCAACCCTTCGTCCCTTCTCTCTCAACGGCTGAAGCCGGTTCACCTTTGGTCGACCCCGACAACCCGATTAGCTCCCCCAAATTTGACCTTTCTATCTTTCTCTCTCTTCTATCTCAGTTTCTCTCTCTATCTTCCAAGGTCGAATCGCGGATGTGCAGTGTGTTTCTGGATCTGGAGATGTGGAGTGTGTTGCCGGATCGGAGTTGACGCCTTAAGCCCCTCCCTGGCCCTTCTTACCACCACCCAATGTGGACAGCAGAGCGAGAACCCCCTTCATCGTGGAAGGTTGCTGACTTGTCGCGGTGGAAACGACAACCGAGGATGATGCAGGGGGTTCTTGAGGACTGCCACATAGACTGTGATTCGTCCTCATTGGTGGTAAAGGACAATGGGGATTTCGTTGCGTCATCGTCGTTTCACAAGGCCTCGCTGCCATTCGATCTAAATTTCCCACTGTTGGATGTGGATGGAGAGTTGGGTAGTGAGATGGACGCCGACGCCGACAATGGAGAAAGAAGGGAGGGAGAGTTGGGTGGGTGCAGAGGAGAGAAGGGAGGGAGTGTTGGGCGGGATCCGGGGGGGGGGGGGTGTGAGGTAGGAGAAGGATGGGTTTTTCAATTTTTTTTAAAGTATATTTTTTTAATATTCATGTGGGTCCGTATTGACATGTGGCGTCCAATCATTGTCCATTTGGGCTCCACGTCACCAGTTAACGGCTGATATAACAGCAAACTTAATGGATGTATGAAACTATCTCAAAATTATGACTTTAGGTACCACTCTGGAATGAAAAAAACGTGATGTACCAAATGTTGAAAACCAAGAAACTTCAGGTTAGTAAACTGAAATTAACCCAAAAATAATTGTTGCCTTCAAGAACAATTGGGACTGGTGGAAAGTGACACAAATTTAAGAATATGACTAACCAAAATTAAGAGCATTGAATAAAACAACATAATTTTGATGTGTAAATGTAATTTATAGTGCTATTTACATAGATTCTAGATCCTGCAACGCACATATACGTTTGGTTTTATTGAAAGTGTATTTGAGTAAATACCTGATGAAGACCAAGTTGACCAGTTGTTGTATAAAAGTTGGCAATTCATAAATCAGGAGACATTGAAGGGAGTATTTCTTCTGCTCTACTAACTCTGAGTTCCTATTTAATGTGGGCATGCGCCTCTCGAATCACTCTTTTATCAAACGAACTAAATTTTTTAGGTATTCCAGGAGGCCGAGTACCATCTATTGTTCGCCTATCTCCATATTTTCTTGTCTGAGGATCCCAGTCCCAGCCAAGGCACATCATCTATAGACGAAGTTTTGCTCCATCTTGGTAACCTGGCCGATAAAAGCCTCCAGGACCTACATCGAGCTCCCGGCATTTTTTCACTATGTCAACCTATAAATTTAAGTGTTACCAAGGCATTAGTAACAAGTTTGCAGTATAAAGAATCTAAAACAATCGGTTTTCAAAAAACTGCACAATGTGTCACCACAGATAGACCAGACCAGAATCATCAAAACCTAATTATCAGTAATTACTAATATTATATCCATAATCTATATCGCAGATCAAATGCACATCATGAATGGAAATTGATACGTACTTCTCTGATCTAGAATTGCTAATCTATGATTTAGAAGGGAAAAAACCCAAAACCTGTTGACTGAGGTTGACAAAAATTTCAACAATTTCGTCCCAGACCTCAGTAGTACTATTTGGACTTGTGAGGTCTGTATGTTCTGGATTTTCGAATTCCACCTTGTCTTCTTCATTCTGGTTTTCTATCTTTCTTGCAAGCCAAGCTTTAGGTGGAGAACTTCTGCTCCAAGACATGCATATATCAAACGGTTCATCATATTTCTTGGTGCATAACGAGACTTTTCTGGGAAGCCATGCATTCTTTTTTCCCCAAATTCTGTAGGAAAAGATGAATATGTTAGAATTAGAAGAAAATGTAGTACAACAATGGAGGATATGCTGCAATGACTAGAGTGAGAGAGAGGGAATGAATGAGAGCAGAGAATATGACTCTGCAATTCTTCACACACGCACTGTTTGATTGCTCACATAGTGAGAGAGGAACATCTCTCTACACTTAACAGTTACACTTCCAATCTTTTGGCAGTATTCAAAATTACATCCAAGTAATCCTAGCCATCCATCTTACACCCTATGAGATGAAGACACATGTACACTCACTTACTTAAGAACTAAGAGACTTAGATAAGAAAGCATACAACCAATTTAGCTAAACATCTTAGCAATATAAGCTAGAAATACAACTACCACATCAGATCACAATTTACACACTAACAGCCCCCTTTAAATTGTGAACTGATTTAACTCCAAGAAGTTCCCTCAAATAACTGAATTGTTCTCTTGCCAATGCCTTTGTAAAGATATCAGCAATTTGCTCTTTTGTAGGACAATGCAATAGCTCAATTACTCCTTGCTGCAATGCTTCCTTTATGAAATGGTATCTCCTGTTGATGTGCTTGGTCTTCTGATGAAAAATAGGGTTTTTAGTGATAGCTATGGCTGAAGTATTATCACAATTCATTGGTGTTGCAACTGTTTGCATTTCACCAAAGTCCTCCAAAACAAATCTCAGCCATGTAGCCTGTGCAGTTGCTTCAGATGCACTAATGTACTCTGCTTCAGCTGTTGATAATGCAACACATTGTTGCTTGACTAAAGACCAAGAGAAAACTCCACTGCCAAAGGTAAATGCATACCCCGATGTACTTTTCATATCATCTTCTGAACCGCTCCAGTCACTGTCACAAAATCCCATTAAGATTGCTCCTTTGCCTTTCTTGTATTTCAAGCCAAAATCAAGAGTCCCTTGAACATATCTTAGTACTCTCTTTGCTGTACCAAGGTGCTTGTTGGTTGGACAGTGCATAAACCGTGATAGCAGACATGCAGCATACATTATATCATGTCTAGTTGCTGTGAGATACAACAAACTGCTTACAATTTGTCTATATTGAGCTTCATCCGCAGTCCCACTTCCATCCTCTTTTCTCAATTTATCACTTGGAACCAATGGAATACTCACTGACTTACAGTCTTGAAGTCCAAATTTCTTCAGTAGAGAAGAAGCATATTTTCTCTGATGAATGAAAATATACTCCTCAGTTTGCATTACTCCCATACCAAGAAAGTGATGTAAGAGTCCAAGATCAGTCATTTCATATTTGAGCATCATATCAGATTTGAAATCATCCATCAATTCCTGACAACTTCCAGTGTATATTATGTCATCAACATAGATAGACACAATAATCATTTCTGAACTTTTCCTCCACTTGGTATACAAAGTTGCTTCACTAGTGCTTTTCTTAAACCCACAGAGTGTAAGGTATGAGTCTATTTCACCATACCAGGCCCTTGGTGCCTGTTTCAGACCATACAGTGCTTTATGTAACCTGTAGACCTTATCTTCTTCCCCTTGTACAATAAATCCATCCGGCTGATCAACATACACTTCTTCTTCTAGTACCCCATTCAAGAATGCCGATTTTACATCCAATTGAAACAACTTCCATTTGTTCTTTGCTGCCAGGGCAATTAATGTTCTGATTGTATCCATCCTTGCCACAGGTGCAAAGGTTTCATTATAATCAATTCCGGGCTTTTGTGCATAGCCTTTTGCAACAAGCCTAGCCTTGTTCTTTTGAACTGATCCATCCAAATTCAATTTAGTTTTGTACACCCATTTCACACCAATTACAGGTTTATCAGATGGTCTTTTCACTAATTCCCAAGTCTTATTTTTCTCAATCATGCTGATTTCATCTTTCATAGCTTTCTTCCATGCTTCATCCTGTGCAGCTTCATAATAGGATTCTGGTTCAACAATACACACATGACATCTTTCATAGATTTCACTCAAACTTCTATATCTCAAAGGAGTATGATCAATCTGAGATGCAGAAGTTGAGTCACTAGCACTTCCAGATTCAATGAGTGGAGAATCTGTAAGTTGAGTCTGAGAACCTTCAGCAACAGCTTGTTCCATGGAATCCGAATCCTCATCAGCTTCTTTCATCTCTGAAGATTCACTTGCAGCAATTGGAATGTACACTTCTTTGATCTTCTGTCTATCCCAATCCCATGTACCATTCTCATAAAAAATAACATCTCTTGAAATGATTACTTTCTGATTTTCAGGATTAAGCAATCTGTACCCCTTTTCACAAGTGCCATATCCAATAAAAATACCAATGACACTTGTTTCATCCAGCTTCTGTCTCAGGTTTCCAGGAATAAGAGAATAACCTAATGAGCCAAACACTCTCAAGTGTTGAATTCCAGGTTTTCTTCCACTGAATTTCTCAAAAGGTGTCACATTTTCCAATGCTTTTGTAGGACATCTATTTAGCAAGTAGACAGATGTAACTACAACTTCACCCCAAAGACTATAAGGAAGACCTTTCTCATGAAGCATACACTTTGCCATCTCCACTATAGTTCTATTTTTCCTCTCTGCAACTCCATTCTGTTGTGGAGAGTATGCAACAGTAAGCTGCCTCTCCAAACCCAAAGCTTCACAAAACTGTTCAAATTCATTTGAGGTAAATTCTCCTCCTCTATCTGTTCTCAATTTCTTCACTGAAAAACCACTTTGAAGTTCCACCATAGCTTTGAATTTCTTGAATACATGAAAGACATCTGACTTGTGTCTCAAGAGATATATCCAGCATATCCTCGAATGGTCATTAATGAATGTAACAAAGTATCGATTTCCACTCATGGTTGGTGTTTGCATAGGACCACACACATCTGAGTGTATAAGTTCCAATGGCATTCTTGCTCTCCAGATTGACTCCCTTGGAAAGGACACTCTATGATTCTTACCAAATGCACATCCCTGACATACACCTTCACTGTCATGCATTTCAGGTAACCCAAGAACCATATCATGCTCCTGCAATTGTTGCAAACTTCTAAAATTCAGGTGGCCAAACCGTTTATGCCACATTGTACTACTCTGATGCACATTGGTTTTCAGTACCAAATGATCGTTTGACTTGAACACAAGTGGAAAGCATATGTTTCCTTTTTGTTTCACACTAACAACTAAATTTGTCAGAGTTCTATCATAAAAAATATCCACCTTATAATCACCAAATAACAGAAAATACCCATGTTCAGTCATCTGCCCAACACTGAGAAGGTTTTCTGCAATTCCAGGTACCAACATAACTTCTCTTATGTACCTTTTTCCTTTATCCGTGTCAATGACCAAGGTTCCTTTGCCTTTCACATCAACAAGAACCCCTGTGCCAACTTGCACTTTTGCCTTAATACTTCTATCAATTTCCACAAGTAACTCCTCTCTGGAAGTCATGTGATTACTGCACGCACTGTCAATATACCAGGCATCACTCACAGCTTTCACTTCAGTTGATTGCTTGACCATGAAGAGATTTCCAGGTTCTCCCACCTTGTTTGTAAAGTTTCTTTGCTCTCCCACTTTGTTTGCAAAATTCCCTTGCTGAGCATTTTTGTTTTGATTGCAGATCCTAGCAATATGACCAGGTTTTCCACACTTGTGACATTTAATCTTCCCTTTTAGCCAACATTCACCATAGTGAAGTTTATCATAGTATTTGCATGCCCCTCCAGTGTTGTTAGCTTCATTTCTTACACTTGGAGTAAACCTGTTAGTCCACTGCTTCCCTTTGAACTTGAAGTTCTTCGGATATTTTGATCCACCAGTATTGGTATGTTGATTACCAAATTTACTATTCTTAGATGAGATATCTAAGCTAGCAAATGCACGTTCTGTGCTACCCTCTTCATGTCTGATTAATCTTAGTTCAAACCCTTTCAATATGGCAACCACATCTTGTGCATCAATTACATCAATATCTTTAGTATTTTCTATAACAGAAGCAATGCTATCATATGTTTTGGGTAAACTGATCAATAACTTTTGCACAATTCTCTGATTACTAAGATCTTCTCCATAGCTTCGCATCTGATTTATCAGATCAAACAACTTAGCTAAATATGCAGCTAGAGATTCATTTTCACTTATACGGGTATATTCAAAATCACGACGCAGACCTTGTAATTTCACAGATCGTACCTGTTTGTCCCCTACATACTCTTGCTTCAGAATATCCCAAGCTTCTTTCGCAGTTTCCAAGGTTGCAATGTGTGGAAAAATTTGATTCGATACGGCTCCCTGAATGATTCCAAGAGCCCTTGCATCCTTGACCAGATTTTCACTCCGCAACTTCGTTTCCACCTCAGTGAGGTCTCCTTCCCCTTTCGCTGAAGTGGTAAAACCTTTTTCAACAATATTCCATAACTCGTGAGATCGGAAGATTGTTTTCATTCGAATCTGCCAGAAATCGAAGTTTTCTCCGTTGAACACCGGAGCTCGAAGCTCCCCTCCACCAGATCCAGCCATGTTAGACTCAGATCACACCTCTCTCTACTATTTTCTTTGCAACGATGTGTTGCAAACACTTGCTCACTATCTCTCACAGAATCGACGCCCAGAGATTCAGACCCAACAAGGCTCTGAGGCCATGTTAGAATTAGAAGAAAATGTAGTACAACAATGGAGGATATGCTGCAATGACTAGAGTGAGAGAGAGGGAATGAATGAGAGCAGAGAATATGACTCTGCAATTCTTCACACACGCACTGTTTGATTGCTCACATAGTGAGAGAGGAACATCTCTCTACACTTAACAGTTACACTTCCAATCTTTTGGCAGTATTCAAAATTACATCCAAGTAATCCTAGCCATCCATCTTACACCCTATGAGATGAAGACACATGTACACTCACTTACTTAAGAACTAAGAGACTTAGATAAGAAAGCATACAACCAATTTAGCTAAACATCCTAGCAATATAAGCTAGAAATACAACTACCACATCAGATCACAATTTACACACTAACAGAATATATATCCTTCTCGCTTTGACAATCTGACATATTCGAGCTTTCATGTGGAAATTTACTTATATTCTTAGAGCATGAACTTGTAGCACCATCTTCCATATTAACTCGTTTTGATCTTACATCAATTCGATACTTCCTTTTATTGATATGAATAAAAGAACTGAGAGAGTAGCAGTTCGCCTTAGTAGGATCTAATGCAGACTTGGGAACAAGTTGCGTTGATCAAATACCAGATGGGACATCAGAAATCTTGTAATCAATTGAAAAACTTCCAACCCTTATCATTTGCCAATTTTCGTTTCTGTTTCCGACATTTCCACTCACAACACCAGCATGTGTATTCGAAGAAGAGCCACATCTGATCACCTGTTAGTTTAAAGAACAGGAAAGATAATTTATTTAGGAAAATGATATCCAAATAAGTAATAATTAAGGTAAATTAATTATTACCCGAAGCACAATTGAAAATTTAGAAGAACTGAGGAGTGGCGGGAATAAATGAAATACTACGGATTCAAAAACCACCTCTGGAAATTTTAACAACATTTTAGTGAAATTCTTAGCTTACTTCTAGTATCAAACAGTTTCTTAAAGAACCATTTTCACCACGTGATATTTTGGTTCTTGGAGTGTTTTTAAATAACATTAACAACAATTTAGGGTGTTACAAGAAGTACAAGGAATTGAAAAGATCATCAAAGATGTCATATACCAGAGAAAGGACTCCAAGTTTCCCTCCCCTCTCGTCCCTTCTATTTGAACGGTCATAATTAAGTTACGTTAACATTCTGTATTGACTTTTCTATGGAGCCGAATATCAGATCTCCATTAATGTCCCAAAACGACGAAGCTTGACCGACACCGAAATATACGAAATCGTCAGTGCAGAAATTCGAATCCAATGCTCCTTGGTTTGGCGGTTGATTTGGTTAAGTCCATCGGCGGTGCCGATTCAGATGAACTGGATTTGTCTCCGGTCAGGTTGCTCAGTGAAGCCCAAAAGCGCTCAATTGGTTCGGCCCATAAGGAACCCTACATGTCAATATGGCGCGAGAACAATGTCAGCTGGCAAAGCGTGGAGAGCATAATGATCGCACACGCGGCAGGAGGCTTCATGTTATTCATGATGCAAATACACAAAATATAAGACGCCCTGGCGGGCCTGGCCTGCTGCCCACTACGGGTAATGGCACTCATCCCTTTCCATTGGCTCCACACTTCCTGATCCCTTTCTCATTCTCCATTTCACTACATGCGAAAAATTTATAATCCCACTTTCTCACTACATTCAGTTAAAAATAAATAAAATATGAAAACCAGAAACTAATTATTGAAACTCAAGTAGTTTTTAGTTTTCATTGTTTTTAAAAGTTGAAAGTAGTTACCAAACAAAATTTTATTTAAAAAAAAAAATAAAAACTTAGAATCAAAAGTAAAAACTAAAAACGAATTCCTAATTAAAACTTGACGAGTTTTAATTTTTGCCCTCAAGTTTTTTGTTTTATTCCTTCACCTTCCTTCTTATTATCATGTTGCGTGCATCACCAATCATGTTGCCTCAATATGCCTTATTCATATATTTGACTTTTAATATCTTGTTTCTTTAATTCCGTTGATTACTTGTATTTTGACCTTCTATGTTTCATTGTTAAGTCTTTGAACAGATTTTGAAGTTTGACTCTTGGAAAAACAAACATGTTAAGTTGTTGCTAGATTACAAATTTATGTCAAGTATTTGATAATTTTCATTGTATTTAGCAAGTGATTATTCTTTAAAACAAGAGACCTACTAAATAGAGTACAAAATTAGGAATCGAGATCTTTTGCAGATCTTGCAGTCTGGAGTCGATAGATCGAGAAAATCTTACCACTCATTTTAAATTCAACGGCACCCATTAGCTTATCTTATTATCCCACTTCACACAAACCAATAGTTTGAATCTCTCTCCCTCTCTTAAACAGTCTGCATTACTCAGTCCGTCGATGTCAGACTGCAAGATCCGGAGAGGATCTGAATTCCAAAAAGTGAAAGCTCAAACCTACTATACCCCCACACAAATAACAAACCAAAAAGTGAAAGCTCAAACCCTTTTCCCAAAAGTCCCACAATTCATGCCCACCCTTCCGCCTCTGTCTCTCATAAAATTCCTGCCAGAAAAAGGCCTTAATGTTTGAAATTTGAGCCTGCAATTCACTCATGCAGCTCTACTTCTTCATCTCTCTCACCATTTTCTTCACTTACGGCTACTCGAAAACCGATGTTCCTCTCGGATACCAGCTCACTCTGGAAGTGCCATTTGAGTACAATGTGGGATTCATTGGGAGAGCTTTTTTGATGGAGAACAATGAAACCAAACCAAGTTTCAAAGTTGCAATGAGTGTTGAAGACGTGAGTGGAAAGTACTCATGTTCCTTGCAAGTCTTTCTTGGAGATGTCAAGGTTTGGAGTTCTGGCCATTACTCAAAGTTTTACACTTCAAATTTATGTGTTCTTGAACTCTCCCATGACGGAGATTTGAGATTGAAGGGCCCAAAAGATAGGGTGGGATGGAGAAGTGGGACTTCTGGACAAGGTGTGCAGGTAAGTTTATACCGAAAAACAACGAAGAAACGTTAATTTTTCGCTAGTGATATGCATACGGTTAAAGTTTAATGCTCATCTTTTACCCTCATGCCTTTCTCATGTGAGTCCGTATAAAAACAGGGAAATGATTTTCGTACTTTATTTTTCTCTCTTGCACTCCTGCTTCATTTTTATGAGACAATTGTATTGAATAAATCAAATGAGATTTAAGGGACATAAACAAAAGGAGGACTGCAATAGAAAGGCGAATACCATTTCTCAAAAATTGTAGTATCCAATTTGGAATGCAGATGGTTAATACAGAGTGTCAAAACCGCTACCTTTTGTTTGTACAATATTTGATCAATGCTGAATATTTTTTATTTTTTTTGTCAATTTGGTGCAGAGATTACAGATGTTGAGGACAGGCAATCTAGTTCTAGTTGATGCATTAGGCAGTATAAAGTGGCAGAGTTTTAATTTTCCAACTGATGTAATGCTTTGGGGTCAGAGACTAAGTGTTGCTTCTAGGTTGACTTCATTCCCAAGTAACTCCACTTCATACTATTCTCTTGAAATTGAACCAAGCAGGATTGCTCTCTACTTAAATTCTGGTAAATGGAACTATTCCTATTGGGAATTCAAGCCCACCAAGAACAGAAACATTGCTTATATTCAATTGGGTCCAAAAGGGTTAGAGCTATTCAGTTATAATCAAAAGAAAATTGCACAGATACATCCATCTGATGAAAATTTTCGGTTTCAGCCCATGAGGTTTTTAGCATTGGGGAACCAAACAGGAAATTTGAGGCTTTATTTTTACTCACCTAGCATGTCGAAATTTGATGCTTCTTTTCAAGCGCTAAACACCACTTGTGATCTTCCATTGGCGTGTAAGCCCTACGGAGTTTGTACAGTGTCCGGCACTTGTTCATGCATTCAACTTTTGATGACCGAAAATGGGACAAGTACTAGTACTAGTACTACAGCTTCTGATTGCGGTCAAGGAATTTCATCAAGAGGGTTTTGCAAAAGCGGGAATAAAATGAAGGCGGAGATGCTTGAATTGAAGGGTGTTAGTAGTGTTTTGAGGGGCGCTACAAAGAGTTTTAATGTGAGCAAAGAAGCATGTGGTAATTTGTGCTTAGAGGACTGTAATTGCACAGCTGCATTGTATTCTTCTGCAAAAGGGTGCTTTGTTTTTGGAATGGTAATTGGTGTTAAACAGGTTGAGAATAAGGGAAGCGGATTATTGAGTTATATGGTGAAGGTTCCAAAGGGAGGTCATGGGGGTCATGGGAAGTCAAATTTGAAGAAATGGGTTTTGATCTTGGTAGGAGTGGTTGATGGGTTGATTATTCTTCTTGTTTTTGGAGGGCTTGGATTTTACTTGGTAAGTAAGAGAAGACACTCATTGTCTAATGGCATAGCAACTGACTCCATTTGATTCACTGGGTGTTTTTTTCGTCTTCGGATTCAATTTAGAAAGGCAAAGGAAACAGCATTTTTGGTTGTTTTTGACATGTTCATAAGATAAGAAGCAATGCGTTGTAGTTCAAAGAGTGCATTTACAATGCAACAGCTGAAACCAAATCCAATGTTAGTTTGTTTTTCATTTTTTGGGTTAGCCTATTTATCAAGGGATTAGTCTTGAACCTAAGACGAAAATAGAATTTGAAACATAGTGGTTTTTAGCGTAATACATAACTAAGCAGACCCTTTAAAGGAAGGGATTCCCATTAAAAAAAAAAAAGAATTAATTGTGGGACTCACTCTACATCGAATTTCAACATTCGAACTGTCTATTTTGTAAGTCCCGATTCATTGATCATCCTTGTAAAAGTTCAATTCAATCTGAAACCATTTGCCTATTTAATTATAACAATGAAATTTCATTTTTTCTTATAGAACAAAGTGTTCGTCAATTTCTTTGTACTCAATTAGATGTTTCAAATATTTTCGATTTGGTTAATATTTTGTACGGATGATCTAAGAGGTGCAACTTGAAAAATAGACGGTTCGGATTGTTGAAGTTGTAAATAGCAGAATTGAAAAACTAAGAGGAAAAGACAGAGAGAAATATTGAGAAAGATTTGTAGCTGTAAAGGTTTTTCTTCATTGATTTGTGTTGGTTTACAATCCTCACCTATATAGGTGTTTTCGGTACCAAACTTACAAAGCAAGTAATCTTCTTTTTAACTGCCTCCTTATATCAACTAACTACAACTCTAACAACCAATATTCCAACTAACATAACAGCTTATTTAATCTCTTGACAAGTGGCATTGTTTTAACCATTGATATCCTTCTCACTTGGATCACAGTTTTGTACTTCATTCTTCTTACATCCCCTTTCAATATGATGCTCTAAGGCACTGAGCATTAGATTGCCACAATGCTGTTGAAACAAAGGTGCAGATAAGCCCTTTGTAAGTATATCTGATGACTGATCTGCTGAAGACACATGTTGAACTTGAAGATCTTCTCGAGTGACTCTCTTCCATACAAAATGATAGTCTATTTCAATATGTTTGGACTTAGCATGGAACACAGATTTGTAGACAGTGCAATAGCTGAAACATTATCATAGTATATCATTGGAGATGAATGTAAAGGTATATGCATATCACAGAATAACTGTCGAATCCAGGCAAGTTTAGCAGTAGTAATGGCTAGAGCTTGATACTCAGCTTTTGTGGATGATCGAGACACAGTGTGTTGTTTCTTAGATGCCCAAGAAATATGATTTGAACCAAGAAACACAACAAACCCTGAAGTTGATCTCTTATCATTTGGATCACCTGCCCAATTTGCATCACTATAAGATTGCAGATGCATTGGTCATCGTTTGAAATGAATACCATAGGTAGATGTTCCTTTGAGATATCGAATGATTCTCTTTACTGCAATGACATGAGAGGCCATAGGATTATGCATGAACTGGCAAGCTTGATTGACTGCAAAAACGATGTCAGGTCTTGTAAAAGTGAGGTACTAAAGTGCTCCAACAACACTCCTATATTGTTCAGGACTTTGATAAGGCTTCCCATCATCCTTGAGTAACCTGTGATAAGGTAGACATGGTATGTTACATGGTTTAGAGTCTTGAAAATCCACTTTATCAACCAACTCATTGATATACTTTGTCTGTGATACAAACAAGCCATTTGATGTATAACTGATTTGCAATCCCAGAAAGAAATACAACTTTCCCAAATCTTTCATTTCAAACTCTTCAATGAGAGCTTGTATAACTTGGTTGATCAATTGAGAACTGCTACCTATGAGAATCACATCATCAACATACAATAGCAATAACACAGTCGCCCTTGAAGATTATTGCACAAACAAGGAATGATCAACTTGAGAATCCCAAACTTGGTAAGAAACTGGTGAATCTCTCATTCCAGGCTCTGGGAGCCTGTTTTAACCCATTTAATGATTTCTGGAGTTTGCAAACATAGTTTGAAGGATGTGTTGCACTCTTAAATCCTAGAGGTTGTGCCATATAGACTTCCTCTTAAAGTATGCCATGTAGAAAGGCATTTTTAACATTTAGCTGCCTAAGAGACCACTTAAATTGAGCAGCTAAGGCAAAGATTAGTCTTATTGTTATAGGTTTTACAACAGAACTGAACGTTTCCAGATAATCAACATCTTTTTCTTGGCTATACCCTTGTGCCACAAGTCTTGCCTTATGCCTTGCCACAAACCCATCTGCATTCTTTTTTATTTTATAGATTCATTTGCAACCAAATAAATTCTTATTAGGTTGTAATGGAACTAAAGACCCAGTCTTCTGAGAGTGAAGAGCAACTATTTCTTCTTTCATTGCAACCTACCATTCTGAAACTTAAGATGCAGTTTTGAATGTTTTGGGTTCTGAAGTGACAGTAGCAGTAAAAGCTCTCTTTTTGAACACCCCATTCTTAGATCTGGTTTGCATAGGATGTACATTCATTGGTATTGGTAGAACAACACTTAGTTACTCTTGTTGAAAGTCAGGATCCCCAGAGAAAAAGTGTTGTGTAGTGGAGCATGTTAGAAGCAACTGATGTATTGCAGAATCACAAGATATGTATGATGTATTGTTATGATTGGTAGGTAAAGAAACAAACTCTGGAGCACAAGATGCAACTATTTCCAATGAATCTGAGGCTCTGGATGCATACAATGAATCTGAGGCACTAGATGAATGCATAGTCAAGGAGTCTGTAGTTCGAGATGATAATGAATGAGATGAATGTGAACATGCTTGATTTCTTAATGTGATGATTGGAGTTAAATGTGGTGAATGTATTGGAGTATGTGATGAATTCAATGAAGATGATGCAGATGACAATTTTGACTGTTGAAACAGGCTGAAGGTTGAATATGGAAAACTTCATCAAATAAGACATATCTAGACACATGAATTTTACCAGTATGAATATTTAGGGGGGGTGTATTCAATTAGGATTTTGAGGAATTTAAATATATAGAATTTGAGAGAGTTTGAGAGAAAAAAAATGATTTCCTAGAGATTTTGAGTGAATTAATTATAACTTCCAGAGAATTCACATGAATTGTGAGAGAATTCTTTACATGGGGTTAGAGAATTTCAAAGAATTTGATCAACAATTTCATTCTTTTTATAGTGAAAAAAAAAGGCTTGGTGTATATCAGACTACAAAATTCCAGGAAATAACTACGTGTTTAACCTATAAGGCTGACAAATCATTTCGATGTTTGAAGTTCCAAGCTTCGTAGCTCATGCTACCAGGAACTTGAGAAAATTCGAAGATTCATGGCTACTGTTCTCTTGAATATCCGTAGTAGTATTTATCTTTGTCACATGAATTTGTTTTTGACTAACTACTTTAGCTCCTCCATTTTTTGAATGATCTTTGGGTTCAGGAGGTCTCTTTGATTCCCTTATTAGAGTGCTTTCCTGGCTAAGATGGTAAACATCCATAATAGCCTTCATCCAGGTGTGAAGTTGCACCGACATCCTGACAAAATATGGCAAGGAGAGAAAAGTAGAGCATAGATGAGCTTTTGAAATCCGAGGATAACCATTGAACTTCTTATGATACTATAAATACTCAGTTTCATCCTACTAATACCAAATCACAATACCAAGTTCACTAGCTATCAAAGTGAAATTAAACATTGGCATTCAAAAAATTGAAATTAGGGCTTACATAATAAACTAGCTATCAAAGTTTTTCAAACATAAATTGCATACTCCCATCCGTAAAAACAATTAATTCTCTATTTCTCATCTTTGAATGCTATCACTCGCAACATTTGTCCACATTGTAGTTATGTCAGCTCTCCATGCATTAGCAATCTGTCGTTGTTGCTCTTGAGTTTGATTACCTAGTTCATCATCATTTTCTTCATCTTCAGATTTATCATCTTCTGGTTCGATTGGAAATTCATCAGAAAGATACTCCTTGCGAAGAAAGTTGTGCCTTGCACAAGCTAACACTAACTCTGCTTGTGTTTTAATTAGAAATGGAGGTGCAAACATGAAAATTGTGAATCGAGATTTAGATACACCAAATATCCTCTCCACTACGTTTCTCAAGGAAGCATGGTAGGCATAAAAGCACACCACAAAGTAGCACACAAATATCCTATTAATTTTCCTTATTAACACTAAAATTTTTCGATTGTAGCATATGAAAATAAGGGTCTTTCCCGCAGAAGATTGTTTTATCCAAATACTTAAAATGTCACAAAAACAGGGTGGCTGTCTCCACTGACCAGCCACCGAACAATAATTATTAGACTAACTTACACTTATCCAAATGCAACGAAATGTTATACACATAAACTAGACACACCAAGCTATGCTCACACAAATTTTTGGGATTTTTGGAGTTGATTAGCTATTTAAATTAAATCGGACAAAACAGGACCTCAACAAGTTTTAAATAATACCAATAGATTTTAATTCACAAGTTAAGAAAACGAGTTAGGGGAAATGCTATCCACCACCAAATAATCATGCAAACATGTTATGTTTCATTCAAATTCCTTTTATTTCTGGATGAAGATGCTCAAGTTGGCTCAATGTTAGAACACAACCTATTACTCTTTCTTACGTAGTATGTTAAGAGAATGGCGTTTTCAACTTAACTTAGTCCCTAACATGCAATCTAGAATGGCGTGTTCATAGATTTAACAAGTAGAAATCATTAAGAATAAAAGAGTTTGAGTCATCACAAGGCATCGTAAGTACTGGCGTTGTCTTACTTATCCTAGAAATCGGTTCACATGTTAACCACAATTAACAAGTGCTACTCTAGAACATATGTAGGCCCTCATTCAACAAGGGCAGGTAAACATATATTCATAGCATTAAAATCCTAGATATGCTCACTATGTATGCATCCATAGAAACACATAAAGAATTTATCAATGACATAAGTAGTGAAACAATTTTCATCCTTTCATAAAAGTCATTCAAACAAAATATCACAACAAACTTACAATCATATTCGGGGCTTCAAAACAGCCCCTAACTACTTAAAATTTAGTTACACATAATTCACAAATTAAACCAAAAGTAAAACATGGGTTTGAGAAGATAAAACCAAGAAAAGAAGATCTGCCGTGCTTCTGTGCTTCTGCCCTCCTGCTCCGTGCCTGCCCTCTGTCGTCCTTAATTCCGTTTTTCCTGCTCACTGCGCCTGTCAGTCTCTCTTCTCAGCACAGTTTTCTGTGCCTCTGCTTCTGTGCTCTGTTTGTTTCTGCCGTGTCAGTCTCTCTGATTCTCTTTGTTTCCTGCCTTCCACACACTTCCCTGCTATCGTCTCTATTCTACCTGTCCGTTTTCTATCTTTTCTCGCGCCTATCTCCTACTCTCTTTTATTCTCTTGCAGTCCCGCACTACCTCTTTCATTTTATGTTTTTCTTTCCCTGCCAGTACCTCTCTGTCCTCCCACTTCTTTATTTTCTTATTCTTCTTTCTCTGCGCACTGCTGTCCACTTCCTCTTATTCTTATTCTTTATGCCGTGTCTTTTCTTTCTGCCATCCCCACTCTTCTCTTCTTTTCTTATTCTTTATGCCGTGTCTTCCCACTTATCTTCTCTGCTTATTTTAATCTGTCAGTGTGCACTCCACTGCTTCCTGCCGTGCTCCTCCATTCTCCACTCAGTCTTCCACTCTTCTTTGTCTGCCCGTGTCTTTCTCCCCACTCCCTCTTGCTATTTTATTTGTTTTTACTATTTCATTTTCTCCATTTTTCTTGAAATTAATCCTAAAACAAATTTAACTGCATATTAACACAAGGTAAGGTAAAATGCCACAATTTTAACACAAAAACATCACAAAGAATTTAGAAATGGATGGTATAAATGCATGAAATATATGAGTGATCAAAGCACGTCGAAGATTGAACAAGTCATTCGCATTTACGGGGTCACGATCGTTACCAGCAAAATCTTGGAGATGATATTGAACACCTCGAAACGGAGCTAAAAATTGACGACGATTTGCAAATCCACAATCCACTAGAAAAAATTTACCTAAAATTAAAACACATAAAGTTATTATTTATGGTACGTCCTAGTATAAATAAATGAATGAATATGAACCTTCTGGCACTTTAAGTCCGTTCCTCCTTGATACAACATCATGTAATAGTTTGGAGTCATGAGCTGAACCCTCCCATCCGCTAAGAATATATATGAATTCCAAATCAAAGTTACAAGCAGCTAATACATTTTGTGATATTTTACCATGATGATCACGATAGCTAGCTACTTTAGGTCCTGATACCATTGCTGGTATAGGTGTTCCATCAATAGCTCCCAGACAATCCTAAAATAATTATAAGAGTTAATACATAGCTAAGAATATGTTTATGAAACCAGTTTAATCAAGATATGGTTAAGATAAGTACTAATTACTAACCTTAAAATAAGGGTAAAATCTTGTACTTTCTCTTATTTTAGTTGGCATCGTGGATCCAGGTTGTACCATCAAATCTAGTGCAATTGTGTTCAAGGCCTTCAAAACATTGTTGAAATTTTTGCTTGTTGAAATTTTTGCTTGTTGTAAAATGTGACCGGCGAAATGTGTCCCGAGTTTGGCAATATCAAGAATTTTGACCAATAGTGAGTAGAAATGTAGCAACCATTTCTTCAATACAAATAAATCTTGTACCCTTCAAATGTGTCTTTTCTGTAAGGACGTCGCATAACTTTAAGAAAATATCTAGATACATTCTATATAGCACTCGAAATTCTTGAGGATCCTTATTCAATACCTTGTTAATATAATCGTATCCAGTTCTACTAATAGGTCGTCGAGCCAATGGACGTTCAATATGATCATCATGTATAATAACCATTAATGCATTTAGCCTTGAACTATTGCTTGTACTGCCATCAATAGTAACTTAATGGCTTCATGATACTCTTTATCTTCTCTTTCCATTTCCTCTTCTTTCAGACATTATATAAAGAATCACCTAAAAAAACAAAACTATACCATTAGAACATAATAGAGAGAAAGGTAAAGAAATAAACTACTTCTTCTATCATTTAAACCAAAGTCAATGTATTATCAAACAAATTAGATACTCCAAGATCAAATTTGAAATAACCAAATCAAAGTCAACATGTTATCAAACAAAAGTAAATACTCCAAGATGTAAACAAATATAAAATAATCGCATTCACTCCATATTGTATTTTATCCATTCTGAGTGTTCTTCTGGTGTCATTTTCAAGAACTCTTTTTTCATTCCCAATTTTTGAACCAACGCAACTGCTTTGTAATGACTAGGAGCATCCAAGTTTGGAATCTCTTTGATAGCATCCCAAACATTGTTGTTTTTCTCTTCTTCTTTTTTCTCCATTTCTTTTTTTTTTCTCTATCTTTTTCTCTTTTCTCCATTATGCTATGAATTCCTTGAATTTCAGTGGCAATTGCAGCAATCGAATCCATTCCAATATAAACTTTTTCCATAAGAAAGATATGAGAGGTAGTCCCTTTTAATTTTGGTTCAGACTTAGGTCGAGATCTTTTCCTTGGAAGTAGCTTTGGTATGGGTGGAGCAGCGGGAGCCTCAAAATTTGCATCTAGGAAAGATGATGCATAGGATGGCATTTGGAATAATGGATCAAGTTGCTCGACGTTCTTATCAAAGGGAGGAAATTCGTCTAATCTGACTGGCCTACTTTCTTCAACTCTATATGTTATGGCATTAGTATCATCACCCAATCCAATTGATTATTTCCTTTAGCTGTCCCATCACCAAAAATAGTCATCAAATCTTCATAGTCTACAAATGTCTATTTGCAAATACCTTGACTCTTTGGGTAAAACTAGCAAAAACAAAAACATAATAAAATTGTTAAATACAAAATGTATAAACATGAAAGATCATCATGTGCAAATAATATATTCTTTAAATAAATAAATAAATAAATAAAACTCACCCTAAGGAAACATTCTTATACTTCATCACTAGCTGTGAGCTTCTTTGTGACATGGTCCCAACTAACTCCAGAACTGTGTCTAAAAAGTTGGCCAATTGATTGAAATCGACCCTTCAATGTTTTCATATGGTTCTTAACATGATCTTCAATTTTTTTACACCCAAGTTTTTCATTGAGCACGGGAACAATTTTGGCTTCTATGGTCTGCTTGCTTATTATGCCATTAGCATCACGCCATCCATTGTTTATGGCCTCAACAAGTAGCTGTAACAACATGTTGTTCTCTTGCATAGACCACTGATAGTTTCCTTTTGTCTTTTCTTGTTGTTAATCTCCCATTTATAATCTTACTAGATGATGCATTATAATAAAACAATGAGACATGAAAAAAGCATAAATGACTATAAAAAAAGACTGAATGATTGTTTCATATTAGATTAAAGAAATCATCTCAACAGATTGACATATTAGCTTAAAGAAATCATCTCAACAGATGGACATATTATTTATTGATGCACAAAACAGGAGGGGTATTGGAACAGCATAAATCCGACTGTGAATCTGCAAGAAAGTAAAGAACACAAAATGTATTGTGGTTCACCACAATGTTTGGGCTACGTCCACACTGATGTTGATATTGTTTCACTATGAATGGTGAATATACAAGAAGGCTAGAGGCAGTGTGCTTTCTAGCCTATTTTCTGTGTTTGCCCTCTCTGAGATGTTTTCTCTCTTCCCATGGCCTAAAAGTTTGACCTCTCCCAATGAGGAGAGTGAGGAGTCCTTTTATAGAATAAGGGCTCATCACTTATTACATATTTGCCCCTTCATTTATTACATAATTACATTTGAGTCCCCCGAGTATTTATACGAGGTCTAAATACGGAGGCCCTAAATATGGTACAAATAGTAGTCCCTCAAGTCTTCAGTCAACAGAGTTTTTTGGCTGGAGATTTGAAATTCAGTCCATGTGTGGGCCAAAGTAACTAGATGTCGTCTAGAACTGATACTCGATATGAGGCGGTGCTCAATGTGAAATGATGCTAAACTAGAAGTAGCACGTGTTGCGAGGCTACTCGGCTTGTGGCTTATGTTGCCTTGGTTGGTTCAGCTTGTGGCGTTGAAGGTGAGGGAGTCCCTTTTATAGAATAAGGGTTCGCTCCTCAATACATAAATGATGGGCTAGAGTTGATGCTCGCGGCGAGGTGGTTGCTCAGCAGGTGGCGATGCTATCTAATGATGGTGATGAAGTCCCTTTTATAGAATAAGGGCTCGCTCCTCAATACATAAGTGATGGGTTATGAGTGATGCTCGCGGTGAAGCGGTTGCTCAGTTGGCAGCGATACTCTCTAATGAAGGTGAGGGAGTCCCTTATATAGAATAAGGGTTTGCTCCTCAATACATAAATGATGGGCTAAGAGTTTTTTTTCTAATGAAGGTGAAGGAGTCAATTTTATAAAATAAGGGTTCGCTCCTTAATACATGAATAATGGGTGCTCTCTAATGAAAGTGAGGGAGTCCCTTTTATAGAATAAGGGTTCGCTCCTCAGTTCATTAATAATGGGCTAAGTCCCCCAAGTTTTTTTTTCATGAAGCCTAGTTGCGGAAGCCCAATATATGGTACATAGTGTAGTCCCCCAAGTCTTCAGTCAACAGAGTCTATTGGCTGGAGACTTCAAATTCAATCCATGTATAGGCCGAAGTGGCGGTTGTTCGGAGGTGGTCTTTGTATACAATGCACTGAAGCTTTGTAGGTGAAGCTTTGAAAGTGAAGTTTTATAGGTGAGGCTTTGAAAGTGAAGCTTTGAAGCTAGAGCTTTTGTAAATGAAGCTTTGAAGTCGGAGCTTTGTAAATGAAGCTTTCGAAGCTGAAGCTTTTGTAAATGAAACTTTTGAAGCTGAAGCTCTTGTAAATGAAGATTTCGAAGTTGGAGCTCTATAAATAAAGCTTTCAAAACTGGAGCTCTCGAAGCTGGAGCTCTGTAAATGAAGCTTTCGAAGCTAGAGCTCTGTAAATGAAGCTTTCAAAGCTAGAGCTCTGTAAATGAAGCTTTCGAAGCTGATTGACATGAGTGATGCTCATGAATGTTTATGTTGATTGACATGAGTGATGCTCATAGATGTTGACATGAGTGATGCTCATGAATGTTGACATGAGTGATGCTCATGAATGTTTATGTATGATTGACATGAGTGATGCTCATGAATGAATGTTTATGTATGATTGACATGAGTGATGCTCATGAATGTTTATGTATGATTGACATGAGTGATGCTTATGTATGATGGTGATTGTCATGAGTGATGCTCATGAATGATTTTTTGGAAGACATGTTGTACTTTTGATTACCTAGTTGGTGATAATAACGACAGGCTACTGAATAATTTTGGAGTACTGGACGTACTTTTGATCACCTAGTTGGTGATAATAGCGGTAGGTTTCTGAATAATTTTGGAGTACTGGACGTACTTTTGATCACTTGGTTGGTGATAATAGAGGGTGAACCTTAAGTGGAGGGATGAATGTTGGAGTTTGAAGCCATAGAGCCTGGCTCTTTTGGGTATATGGGCCTTCGCCATCCACATAACCTTCCAGCCCACTATTTTGGGCTTGCCGACATTTTGCCTTTTTTTTTTTGGCATGCTGCCTTCTTTCTTTATTTATGATTACCCTCTGGTGGGGTTATACATATGTCTCCAAAAGATAAGAAAAGTAAATCACATCATTCAAAAAAGCTGCTGGGAATTGGCAACAACGAGATTTCTCCCTTCATATTAACCTCAACGGTCCAGCTGTTAGAGGAAACCTTCACGTGGAGGCAGGTTTGGTCAGCAAGCATGGTCTCTCATACTTTGATAGTACAATCCTGGGAGCCCATATATATGACACCGTTTCCACCCTATTTTACACAATTACTGTAAGTGTGTGGCCACTAAGACATATAATAGATTTCCTCAACGTAACATCCCATATGCGTGCATCACCATCTTTGCTAGCACTTACAAAGCGTCGACTCGGAAAGCTAAGGTGGACTGGTTCCCAAGAAGCGAATGTCCGAGCAAGTGGGTATCCGGTCAAATAAGAGATCACCATGAGCATGTGGCTCATCAGTTTATAAGTTGGTAGACTTCTTTAATCAGCAACAATGTTGATCAGTGGATCTAGTTGCTCAATAATTTCAAAGATAATAATAGAATTATTATAAGGAAAGAATCTTATCTCCGCTTTTCCCTTGGCTTTTTCAGAAAATGGGCATGGTGGGAACATGCGCTTCCCCTCATCTGATTGGCAGTGGTTTCAACCATGAGTTCCTTCAACTTTTTGTTTAAAGCAAGCCCCACCCATCCAGAGCCCTATAAAGCAGGGCCTTCTGTGTTAATATTTTGCACTAATGCATCAAAAGAACAAAAACTCGTGCCAATGGCCCAACCCACGTTACTATGAGGGACTCACCATCATTTTAACTAATAGGAGTCAGATTTTCTTTTTCAGAAAACCTTCTCTCTTTTTCTCTTTTTTTTTGAAATTATGGTATGCTCTCTTTATTCTTTGTTTTTGCAGTGTCACCCATGTGCTCTCATAGAGGAAAGCTTGTGGTGTAGGAGATCGAGCCTGGACTTGCCAACGATCTGTCGGGCGCCGACGATAATGATGCAGATGTCGGATATAGTTGACGTCGGCGATGATCTTGGTGCGCGGGAGGAAGGCGGTTTCGAGCTGGATGCCCATTACATGGCTTCTGAACCTGGGAACCTTCAATCACATCTCCTTCTCCAAAACCAAAACCCTTCTCTCTCTAACCAAACATCAGCTTTCTCTCTACAACTGAAATAGTCTAAAAGCCATGGACCTCAAAAAAGCACCTAAACCGTTGAAGATCCTCTGTACCTATGGTCGTAAAATCCTCCCCCGCCACTCTGACGGCACACTCCGATAAGTCGGCGGCCACAACCGCGTCATCACCGTCTATTCCTCCATTACATATACAGAGCTAATGGAGAAGCTTAAGGAGTTTTGTGGCTACTCTGTGGAATTGAAGTGTCCATTGCCGAACAGAGATTTGGAGACCTTGATTGCCGTAAAGTTCGATGAGGAATCGATGAATATCATCGAAGAGTATGGTCGAGCTTCTTCTCCACCTCGTCCTCTGAAGATCAAAACCATTCTTGCACCGCCGAAGTCCCCGAAGCAAATTTCACCTCTGATGTCCACTGCTACGAGCGGCGGCGACTCGCCACTCCGGCTGATGAGCTTTCGTTGATGTGTGTGTTCCAGTAGTTTTTGATCTCGTTGTCGATTCTTCTTGGTGAAGGATGATTTTGTGAAAACATGTTCATTTGAATAACATCTATAGCATGCATTTAACAATTAAAAGGCGGAATCATGCTTGCATGCATTCAAAAACAAAACATTACCCATGAAATTCAAAGCCTAGTAGATTGGCGAACCAAGACTCAACTCAAATCAAAGTGAGTTGAAAATATATACCTTTGTAGATTCCTCTTTGCATAAGCAAAGGCTAATCACCCAAAGAGAGGGCCTTCATTCCTTGCATCTAAAATCTATGGATTTGGATGGAAGAATAGGTTTCTCCAAGTTCCCAAAATTGAGAACCTCTAAGTCTCCACACCAAGGAGAGATTGGAGAAGAAAATGAGTGACCTTGGAGTAGTAGTATGGCTAGATACACCCTCCAAGGGGCCGGCCTCTTTAGAGAGAAATGGAGAGACATGTTCTCTCCAATTTTCTCCAAAACAAACCCCTTAATGAATTTTAGCTATAAAGTCATATTTATACCTTAATTCATTGGAGTGGCAAACTTGTAAATAAGTCCAAGTTCACTACCCTTCTCTAAATGGCCGGCCCTAGGGTTTTGTTTGGGCTGTTGGGCCTTTGTGAATTAAGTTGTCATACAACTTAAGTCATTGGGCTTGACGTTCGAAGCCCATTGGGCCTTAAGGTCCAAAACTATCCCCGAGGTCTTTAACGAACTTATTCGTTTGATTAATTAACATATTAATTAATCCTTGCCATAAATAATTAAACCATTTAATTATTCTTACTCATCTCCATTGTTTCTTCAATCTTCACCTTACACGGTGTACGATCCATTAGGTTCCTTTTAGCGAGGCAGTGGGCGATTAAATCCATTTTACATCGATTGTGAATTGAAACTTACTTTCAATTCTCCCTTTAGTGATTACACACGTTTAGGGCTTCCACAAACCATGAGTGACACCTAGCAGCATATCATGGTTACCCAAGCTAATCAGAAGAGGTGGAGAACCTATTCAGTTTAGGATTACAAATGCAATACGGTATTTCTCTAATCTAATACTCTTGACCACATTGTTTGGTTTGATAGTTTATTTATTCATGTCTACTATCCAATGTGATTCGTGTGCTTATATGATTACCTTGAATGTGATTTGGAACGCTTTCCTAAATCTCATTCATACTCTGATCAGAGGTTCTAAATCATATCATAGAGTATTCTCCCTCAAACGGTTTGAAGGTTAGAGATCCCTTGTTGCGCATTCACTTGCCTCCATGACTAAGTGGCTTAACCCCAACGATGCCGTGGACACCCCGATAGGGTGACTTTGACATAATCAAAGATCAAGGACTTAACCACAAGACAACTGTGATGCCTCAGGTCAAAATACTACTTTGCATTATCCCAACCATGAGTTCTCATGTGACATGAATATGAGAACTCTTCGTTGATCGTGTTCAGTGAACTCATTCTCTATTGAGCACCTACGTACTTGTCTTGATGTCACACACACCAATGACTCGAGACTAGTTACTATTCCTGAGAGAAGAAACAGCACGTACTGATCTTAACGGACTGTCAATGCCCAATTGGCAATCCTATGATCAGGAACGTTTAGGATGTGTCTACGAAAGAATGGCCTCATGAATCTAACTTCTTTAGATTGCATTCTCCCAATCACATATTCCTTGGACTTTATCGTTTAAGTATATAACATTTATATGAGACGGCTCAAACAATAATCTTTGCCCTTTATAGTTAAACTAGATTAGTTTAACATGTGAAATGTCCGTAAAGTATCATCATATGATTGGTTTTAGGGCACATTTCCAACACTTGGCAATCGGCCCGCAATCAATGACCATTTGTTTCCAAGCAAGCTATGAAGCTTGATGATTAGTGTAGACATTGAAATTTCGGTGAAATAAATATTGACAATTGTATTAAAATTACAACCCCCATTCATTTCACCTACATCATACACTCACTTCACATAAATCATACACTCACCTCACCTACAACACACACTCATCCCACCTACAACATCCACTTACTTCACCAAACAAATGGACGGTGGTGATTCATTCTTAAAGCCTATAACTAGGCGTCTCCATCAAGCAATAGGGAGGATTTTACATACATTCTCTCTACTCCCAAATTGGAAGAGAATTCACATCACACCAAAGCCTTGAAGCCTCGAAACTTTAAAGCTTTCAAGCAAATCCCGAAGAATTAAGAAAGCCCTCTTCGTTCTTCGTCAAAATCCTCCTTCAAGATCAAGCCCCAACAGCCCTTGAAGAAACTTCCACTAATTCAAGATCAAGTCCCGACGGCGATTGAAGAAAGTGTTCATCATTCATCATCCGTTCATCCTAAAGATCAAGCCCCAACAGCCCTTTAGATCAACAACATCAAATCTACCCATTACAAAGATAGAATCAGAGGCTAAATTTGTAGAAGAGATTGTAACCCTTAAATCATTAATACAAATATTATTTTGTACATGTGTTCTTGTCTCGTTCATCGCAGGAATTCCCATGTTTACAAATTTGGCACCCCTAGTGGGACCATTCTCTACCTCTCATCTCTATCTTTGAATCCGTAAAAAACACATATGGCATCAAAGAAGGCTCAAGTTGTTCTCACAGCCAATGCAAGGAACAAGAGTGCCATCACCGTAGACGGTGTCACTTCGGGCGTCACGACTCGAAGCAAGGCAAGAGTTTTTTCTGTTGCCTCTTCTACCCCTGCATCAACCCTGCCGAAGGAACAAGAGCACCTGAGGCACGAACCTGTGATCACCCTGGCCTCGCTAAGGATGCCAAGGGAAGAAAGCCCAAGGAAGTACTTTAGTTCCATGCTTTTCGATGCCGACTCAAGCGGTAGCTCAGCCATGCAAGTTATGACCACTGGAGCGACTTCAATCGATGAGTAGCTGTCTCATATCAATGAAGCGATCGCAAGGCTAACATGGATTGTGGAAGAAAAAGACCTGCAAATCGTCGCACTCGTTAACCAACTAGATGCGAAGCCCGACGTGAAAGTCGAGCAAGGGGATAATTCAGTAAAGCAGGAAAACGACGAGGATGAGAAGCCTCTTGCAGAGAAAGTCGAAGAGAAGCTAAAGCTAGACCAATTAGCGGCACTCATGTGATCTCTCTCTATTCAGCAGCTGTAGGAGATGATCGCCAGCACCATCAAGGCACAGTACGAAGGAAGCTCATATGACTCCGTACTATACTGAAAACCCTACTCCAAGAAAATTGAGGCTTTAAAGATGCCGAGGGGTTATCAGCCACCAAAGTTCATGCAGTTCGATGGAAAGGGAAACCTAAAGCAACATGTCGCCCATTTCATTGAAACCTGCAACAATGCTGGAACAGAGGGAGACTACCACATCAAGCAGTTCGTGCGCTCACTGAAAGGCAACACCTTTGACTGGTATACCGACCTCGAGCTCGAATTTGTTAACAGTTGGGATCAACTAGAGAGGGAGTTCCTCAACGGCTTCTACAGCACCCGTCGCACTATAAGCAAGCTGGAGCTGACCATTACAAAACAATGGAAGGATAAACATGTTGTCAACTACATCAATAGATGGCGTTTGTTAAGTCTGGATTGCAAAGATCGACTTTCTGAAACCTCAGCCATTGAGATGTACGTTCAAGGTATGCATTGGGGGTTACATTACATCCTTCAAGGCATAAAACCAAGAACGTTCGAGGAGCTGGCAACTCGTTCCCACGACATGGAGCTAAGTATTGCCAATCACGGAAAGAAAGAGCCGATCACCGACTTCAAGAAGGATAAAGTGTTCTCCCTAAATGTAGACAAAACTGGGAAGAAGCCCCCCAAGGAAACGTTCACTGTCAACACTACGCCCATCAAGACCTCATCCGCGCCTATCAAGATCTCCTCCAAAATCAAAGCAAAGGAGATAAAGAGAGGTGAGCCTCCTCGTACCCAAGATAGGTACAAAAGCACCTTGAGGGAATTGGAGCAGAAGGTGTACCCTTTTCCTGACTCAGACATAGATGTAATGTTAGACGACTTGCTAGAAAAAAAGGTAATCGAGCTACCCGAATGCAAGCGGCTAGAAGAGATGAATCGTGTAAACGATCCTAAATACTGTAAGTACCATCGAATTGTGAGCTATCCTGTTGGTAAGTGCTTTGTCCTCAAAGAACTTATCATGAAGCTAGTGCAACAAGGGCAAATCGAGCTCGACCTTGAAGACACGACAGTAACACATACTACCACAATTGCGTTTGGATCCTTCAATCCTGTACCTCTCCAAGCGACACCTGACCATTCCTATCAATGCTCAAGTTGCACGATACCTTATGGCAACCATCGCCGGGGGAAAACGAACAAGATGCACATACCGATGATGAAGAAGGATGGACATTGGTGACCTACAAAAAAACAAGGAAACCAAAACCACAAGCCACAAGACCAAAGGTGGAATAAGGGAGAAAGCACCATCGCCGCAACAGTAGGAAGCCCAAAAGAAATGTAAAAGCTGCTAAGCCAATGTATGCTGGGGAATCTATGGAGCAAGAGCCATGCATTCCTATCTCCTTGCACAAGTACTTCCCGAATGACTTCTTCCAACAGTGCACTATCGCTACATGTCACATGGTCGAAGTAGAAATGGAAGAGCCCTTAAAAGGCAAAGTTATCACCACTGAGGGAGAAAAAACTCTCACGCTTGAAGAAGGTCTGCCAATACATTTTAGCATCGAGGAAGCGCTACGATTACCAAAGAAGATGCGAAGAGCACTGGCAGCAATCTTGGTAAGTCCTGATGATCACGAAGTGCAAGAAAGCAAGAATGAAAGCTTGAAGCTTCGGCCACATGAATGTGCCATATGCTGTGCCGTCGATGACGCAATCCACTTCACCGACGAAGACTTGCTGTTAGGATCCAACCCTTACAACCGTCATCTCTTCGTCTCTGGGTACGTAAGGGAGCACCGAGTCAACCGCATGCTTGTGGATGGTGGATCAGCCATAAACATCATGCCAAAGTCAACAATGACTACAATCGCCATCAAGGGATGAACTGTCCCTAAGTCGTCTACTAATCCAAGGTTTTAATCAAGGAGGACAAAGAGCGATGGGCATGATCCGAGTGGAGATGACTATTGGTGAACTCAAGTTAAGTACGATATTCCATGTGATTGATGCAAGAACCTCCTACAGCTTGCTTCTAGGAAGGCCTTGGATCCACGAGAATGGAGTAGTGCCGTCCACCCTCCACCAATGCTTAAAATTCTACCGAGAAGGAATGAAGGTGATCTATGGTGACGCCAAACCATTTACCGAACCCGAATCACATTTCGCAGACGCCAAGTTCTACATGGATGAAGACATGGTGCCCGAAGCTCTTCCAAAAGAGATCAAATCCACGGGTAAAGCAACACCTAAAAAGCAGGAGTGGCAAGCCAGGCCCAAGAAGCAAGAAGGAGAAGCTATGCCGTCTTCAAACAAGAATAATGATGAACTTGCTAAACCTGCAACAACCAAAGGGAGTAGGACGCCCTCAAATGGACCAAACACACCCATCTTCCGATACATCCTGATGTCGAGAAAAAGAATGGTTAATCTCCGTTCGAAACTGAAGCAAGCAAAGCCGATGCATAGCGGCATAGGGATAATGTAAAGTTGCTTAAGACGAATGCAGTTTTACCTCTGACATATATAGGCGACACTAAGGTTACAAGACTACCACAAGGCTTCATAAAAGCTCTACCAAAGGGGGTGGAACCAAGCTTTCTCCCAACCAAGAGGACCGAAGGAGGTTTTGATCCAAACGCTTACAAACTCATGTCGAAAGCTGGGTATGACTTCGCTTCTTCTTCGAATCCTTGAAAGAAGGTTTCAAACACCGTCAACGATAAAGAACGTGACCTGATCGAGACTCAAAAGAAGTTGAAGAAGCCTGGTTACGGAGTTGACAACAACAAAGCTGGACTTGGCTTTACACCAAATGCACCTGTGAAGATTTCAAGCAAAGCAAAAAATGCTAGCACTCAACACATTAGTGTGAGCATTGAACAAGATCAAGCGGAGCCTAAATCCGCCCCTCAGACGTCAATCTTCGATATGATGAATCGTTCAAGACCCAGAACGTTAGCATTTAATCGCATTGGTGGTCAAAACCGAACTCCGTCTTCAAGAGGCTTAACATGCCAACATCTCAAAGCTCTATTTTTGAAAGGTTGTCAAAACCTAAGAAGCAAAACAACATGGCCAGCTCTCCTCCTCGTCTCAGCTTTGGACAGACTTGAAGAAACGAAGAAGCCTTCTAGAAAGAGGAAGACAACACCAAATGAAGAAAAGCTCAACAGTCTAGCAGGAAAAGACGATGTTCAAGCTTGATTCCTTCAAGGATGAAGCGGCAAGCAAATTTGGAGGTTGACACAAAAGGACCATTGAAGGTAAAGAGGCCCACCATCATCTACACTGGCCAATCTTCATGCCAACAAATCCAAGAGGACGGCACTGAAGGGGAGGTCCAAGACATCTTCCCCGTTACGATCCAAAAAGACAAATGAGATGAAATCCCTAAGAAAGACGTCACTTCTGGCTCTTTCGACTTAAAGTCATCGCCTCGACTGCTGGGGGCATGTTCCAAGTCAAGCGAAGTTGAAGGATGGACTCATGTCGCTTCAAAGAAATTACACATGAAGCCTACATCGCATCTACAAATTCACCAATCGAAAAGGGGGCAAGAAACCATTGTTAATACAATTTCAAGCCTGGATGAAGCTGAGATTGACAACATGATTGAAGGTGATCTAATTCAAGAGGTCATAGACTCGGGACGAAACTTAAATGTTGCCTTTAAAAAATCAGGGGAACTCCGCGCTTGCATAGATTTTCGTAACTACAACATCGAAAGGACGACACTGAAGAGGAAGTCCAAGATGTTTTCCACATGACGATCCAAGAAGGCAAAGAAGACGAGATCCCCGAAGAAGATGTCACTGCTGCGCCACCACAAATGAAGGATAAGGGGCAAGCCACGGTTGATGATCTCAAGGAGCTCAACTTTGGCACAAAAGAGGAGCAGAAACCTATCTTCGTAAGTGCGCTGCTAAGTGCGGACGAGATAGAGGAGTACTACTAACTACTATCAGAGTACAAAGACATCTTTGCTTGGACCTACAAGGAAATGCCTGGCTTTGACCCTGTCATCGTTGTGCATCATCTTGCAGTCAAGCCTGGAAAACGACCGATAAAGCAAACTCAAAGGCGCTATTGATCCGAGCTTATTCCACAAATCGAGGTAGAGATTGACAAGCTAATTGAAGCAGGCTTCATTCAATGACATGCTACACAAAAAACGTAGAATGTTATGTAGATGATGTGGTGGTTAAGACAAAGAAAAGATCAGACCACTTGAAGGATTTACGAATAGTGTTCGAAAGGCTGAGAAAATACAACCTCAAGATGAACCTGTTAAAATGTGCGTTTGGCGTCACCTCCAAAAATTTCCTCGGCTTCATTGTCAAGCATCGTGGTATTGAAGTGGACCAATAAAAAATCAAGGCCATTCAAAGCATGCCTGACCAATAAACCTGCATGAGCTGAAAAGTCTACAAGGATGGCTAGCTTTCATCAGACGATTCATCTCCAACCTTGTTAACCGTTCAGCCGACTCATGAAGAAGGATGTTCCATTTGTATGGGACGAAGCATGCCACAATGCTTTTGAAAGCATAAAAAAGTATTTGTCAAGTCCACCTGTCTTGGGGGCGCCTGTGCCCGGGAAACCACTCATATTGTATATCGCCACTCAGGAAAGTTCAGTTGGAGCACTCTTGGCGCAAGAGAATGAATCCCAGAAAAAAGGAGTGTTCTACTACCTCAACCGAACTCTTACCGGCGCCGAGTTGAACTACTCCTCAATAGAAAAGATGTGCCTTGCCTTGGTGTTCGCCATCCAGAAGCTCAGGCATTACAAGCATGCTTACACTATCCACTTGGTTGCTAAAGCTCACCCAGTCAAATACGTCATGTCCAAACCAGTTTTAACAGGGCGACTCGCTAAATGGGCATTGTTTCTTAATCAGTATGAGATCATCTATGTCCCAACTAAAGCCGTTAAGGGGCAAGCGCTAGCAGACTTTCTTGCCGATCACCCAATCCCAACTGATTGGAAAATCTCAGACGACTTGCCTGACAATGACGTGTTTTACATCAACATCTTCTCGACATGGACGATGTTCTTCGACGGATCTGCACGAGCGGACGGAGCAGGGGCAGGAGTAGTATTCATGTCACCACAAAGGCAAATACTACCTTATTCTTTCCAACTAAGTGAATTATGCTCCAACAACGTCTCTGAGTACCAAGCACTGATCATCGGGATCCAAATGGCGATCAACATGGAAATCAAAGCTCTCGAGGTATATGGCGATTCCAAGCTCATAATCAATCAACTCTTGACTGAATATGAGGTGAGGAAAGATGATCTTGTCCCATACTTCTGGCTGGCAACTCAATTGCTACAAAGGTTTGAGGTTGTAACACTAGAACATGTGCCAAGAAAAGAAAATCAAATGGCAGATGCTCTTACTAACCTAGCCTCAAGCATGACATTAGGAGAATATGAAGCTGTAGACGTGCCAGTTTGCCAAAGATGGGTGATCCCCCTCGTCACTGAAATGATACTAGATGATACGAATGTCATCTCAGTACTTTCAGTCGATGTTGAAGAGTGGAAACAATCGCTGATCGACTACTTAGAGCATGGAAAACTTCCAGATGATCCTAGACACCACTCCGAGATACGTTGACGAGCACCTCGCTTCATCTACTACAAAGAAACACTCTACCGGTGCTTTTTTGAAGGAGTACTTCTGAGATGCCTAGGCGAGGAAGAAGCCAATCAAGCCATGGAAGAAGCACACTCAGGTGTATGCGGAGCGCATTAGTCTGGACCAAAGCTATATTTCCAGCTCAAAAGGATGGGTTACTACTGGCCAAGCATGGTGAAAGATTGCCTGGAACATGCCAAAAATGCCAAGCCTGCCAATTCCACGCCAACTTCATACATCAACCGCTTGAACCATTACACCCTACAACTGCTTCATGACCATTCGATGCATGGGGATTGGATGTTGTAGGACCGATCGCACCAAAGTCATCTACAAGAAAAACTTACATCTTAGCTGCAACAAATTACTTCTCCAAGTGGGCTGAAGCCGTACCTCTAAGGGAAGTCAAGAAGGAAACTGTTGTCCGTTTCATCAAGGAGTATATCATCCACCGGTATGGTGTGCCTCACTACATTATCATTGACAATGGAAAACAATTTTCCAACCGACTCGTGGACGAGCTTTGTGAGAAATACAAGTTCAAGCAGCATAAGTTTTCCATGTATCATGCCCCGACTAACGGTCTTGCAGAAGAATTCAACAAAACATTGTGCAACCTCCTGAAGAAGGTGATCGGTCGAACAAAGAGAGACTGGCACGAAAGAATAAGCGAAGCACTTTGGGCATATAGGACAATACATAGGACTCTTACCCAAGCTACGCCCTATTCTCTTGTATATGGCGTAGAAGCTATTCTACCACTCGAAAGTCAAATCCCTTCACTAAGAATGGCTATACAAGAAGCTTGACTGATGAAGAGAATGCAAAGTTGCACCTTTAAGAGTTGGAAACACTCGACGAAAGAAGGCTCGAAGCTCAACAACACTTGGAATGCGACCAAGCACAACTATCCAAGGCATTCAACAAGAAGGTCCGCCCAAGGTTTTTCCAAATTGGAGATCTTGTCCTCGCATTGCATAGGCCTATCATCACAACTCACAAGACAAAAAGCAAGTTCACATCAAAGTGGGATGGACCATACGTAATACAAGAGGTCTACACCAACAGCGCATACTTAATCATGGCAGAAGACGGCTTAAAGATTGGCCCCATCAATGGCAGATTCTTGAAGCGTTACTACCCCTAAAAGGCAACAACCAACGCTCCTGGCCCGCAAGAGCATAAATTGTGTATGGCAAAATCATCATCAAAATCACCATTAAAAAAAAATAAAAAATAAAAAATTCATCGCTCATTTGAACTACGTTATGACTTGATCCCTCCTTAACCGAGGATACGTAGGCAACTTGAAACTTCAAAACTTCAAGTACAGTCACATCACCAACAAAAACACAAACACTTTGAAGAATAAAAAGCAAATTCAAAATATGAATACTTTATTTCTTTAAAGGAATGATTTGGTTACAAAGCCGTATTACAAAGGTGAGCATTACGCCAACGTCACCGCTGAGGAAAGTTGTGACCAAAAGACACTGCATAACATAAACTCGTTGCAGTCTTTGACATAATGTCACATGGTAAAAGTGACATACTGGAACAAGCTCCAAGCAACAACAGCAAAGAGCCCACGGTAAGCACCAAGGTCAATGTGCGCACCAACGTCACCACCGAGGAAAGTTGTGACCAAAAGGCATTACATAGCGAAGCCCTGCTGCAGGCTCTTGCACAACACCACACGGCAGCGCACCACAGAGGGAAAACTGTGATCAAAAGGCACTACACAGCATAAACTCGCTGCAATATTTTACACAACCCCACACGGTAAAGGTGACGCACTGGAACAGGCTCCAAGTAGCAGTGGCAAAGATGGCAGCTGTCCTTCAAGGCATGGTACATTGGCAAAGGAAACCAAAATGCTACGCAATCGCACTACGCAAACCCGCAGTGACTACGCAAGCAGTTTCTTGCACCACACGTCAGCGCACGACCGAGGGAAAAATACTGTGAATAAAAGGCACTATACAATGAAACCCCATTGTAGTCTCTTGCACTAGCACTACCCCGTCTCTGGAAGCTTCGTGAGGTCCTAGCATCATGCTCTGTTTTCTCAAAATTAAAGATTCCTTTCATTATGTCGAAATAAAAAAATAAAAGTTTTATTAAAAAAAAAAAAAAGAAGTCAATTTCATTACAATTTCTTGTACAAAAAAAAAAAAACAAAAAAAAAACATATGTTACAATGTATTAAAAAAAAAAGATATAATAAATAGTGGGCTGGATTGTTGAGGATGAAGCGCAAAGCCGTGAGCCCAGCAAGCACTCAACGGCTTGAAGCCCAAAACAGTGAGTTCCTCCTCAAATAGAAAGAGCCCATCTTCAACCACTCCCTCATCATCAACATCCACGCTGAGATCTAACCTCACAACACACCGAAGCCGTAACATCTCCTTCTGCACCGCCGTCATCTACGAGATGATCTCATCAGTTCTGCTTCTGCCTGGTTTCGGTGCTAGTCAACATCTACGATAGAGAAAGCAGAGGGCTTGTAATCAACCATCCCATCGTCTACATCGGTCTCATTTTTAAGCTTCTGGAAAATCAGCTCCGAAGTTGTCAGGGACCACTGCACCAGCTTCAAGCAGTTGAAGCAAGTCCACACCCAAATGCTCCGTACATGCCTTCTCTCCGACCCCTACTCCACCAGCAAGCTTATCACCATCTGTGCCTTCTCCTCCTTTTCCAGCCTCGATTATGCATGCCAAGTGTTCGACCAAATTCCCCAACCAAATCTATACTCTTGGAATACCCTCATTCGCGCGTATGCGTTGAGCACCGACCCGATGCTAATAAAGTCATAGAGCAGAAAGAGCACCAAGAGGCGGAATGAGCAAGAGAAGACTGTGATTGTAATTTGCTCACTTGCAGAATCTGGATTGGCTTGTTTCTAAATGTGTTTTGCCACATCTGATAGGCCTTGTTAAGTCTGGCAGCGCAGTAAGCAAAGAGAAGGCTACGATTTCGCTTCAGAGTTTGTCAATTGTTGGGCATGGAGGGGTTCGTTCACTGGTAGAGATCTACCGAACTGCACCACTCCCTCACTGCCGCATCGCTATCCAGCTCGAATTAGCACAACGGTGAAGTAGCAATCTTTCATATCCGGGCTCTTGACAAATGAGATTCTGTGGTTGCCTTCCAGGCTCCGCAACTCCAGGTACCTCATCACAATGGTTCCACTGCTGTCGCCAGCTTCGGAGCCATGTTTTCCTTACAGACTTGAGCAGCTTGGACATATGGCAACGGTTCAAAGAAGTTGGTGCAGCGGTAGTGAAGGAAAAATTTTGTCCTAGCTAAGAACATGTGAGAATATTTGAACACATATGCAAACTATTAACACATTAAAGTAGGCATACATTCAAAAACAATTCTAAAACCCATGACTTTCAAAGCCTAGTGAATGGTGAACCATAAGACTCTTTAACAACATTAAAGAGAAGGTAAGATTTAGAGATTTATTACCCTTGAAGCTCATCCTTGTTTACACAAGGGATTCACCTAAGTGGAGGGCCTTCAAGTCACCTCTTAGTTCCTTGGATCTTCCTTGTGATTTCCTTCCCTTTTTGTGCTCTTTTGCTCCTTGAGGATGTAAGGAAAGGATCTCCAAAAACACCAAAGGTTTGGTGTCTCTAAGTCTCCACACCAAGGATGAGGTGTGAAGATGAAATGGACGACTTAGAGAAGAAAAGATTGCTAGCTAAATCCTCTCTAAGTGGCCGGCCTCCTTGTAGAGAAAAGAGAGAAAATGTTTCACCTCTTTGCCTCAAAGAAAAACCCTAATGAGAAAATAGCTATAAAGTTAACTTTATACTACATCACATTTGAGTGGCAAACTTGTAATTAATTCAAGTTTGCATCCACTCTCCCTTATGGCCGGCCTTGTCATTGTTATTGGGCTAATTGCCCATTTTGTTTTAGTTGTCATACAACTTAAACATAATGGGCTTTGTGGGTCAAAACACTTTTGGGCCCCGAAACCCAAAACCAACTTAAAAGCCCAATACGAACCTTTCGTAAAATTAATTAACTAATTAATTAATCTTGACAATTCTCAATTAAACCATTTAATTGCTTATCCATCTCATTTATATTTCTTCACTTTCATCCTTACTCGGTGTACGATCCATTAGGTTCTAATTAGCGAGGCAGTAGACGATTGTTACTCTTAACGATCGATTGTGAATTGAAACAACATTTCAATTCTCCCTTCGTTGAAGATTAGTGTTTGCTAATCTTCAGGGCTTCCACAAACCATGAGTGACACCTAGAAGCATGTCATGGTTACCCAAGCTAAGTAGAAGTGGTTGGAGAACCTATCCAGTTACAACTACAACGCAATACGGTCCTTCTCTAATACAATACTCTTAATCACATTGTTTGAGTGATAGTTTGTTTCATGTCTACTATCCAATGTAATACTTATCTATATGATTCAATTGAATATGATTTGGAACATACTTCCTAAGTCATATTCGTATGCTTTGGCCAAAGACTCCCGAATCATATCTTAGAGTATTCTCCTTCCACCATGGAAGATCAAGGACCTAACCATTAGACATCTATGATGCCTCAGGTCAAAGGACTATTTTTCATATTGCAACTTACGAGTTCTTACATGACATGTATGTTCGAACTCTTTTTTTATCGTTGTTTAGTGTACTTGATTACTCTTTCAAGCACCTATGTGTTTGTCTTAGTGTCCAACACTAAATGACTTGAGACTAGTCATACTCACGCTTGAGTTGACATAACACATACTAACCTTAGCGGATTGTCAATGCCTAATTGGCAATCCTATGGCTAGGAACGTTTTAGGAATGAACATAAGAGAAAGGTCTCGTTAATCTAACTTACTTAAATTACTTCTCTCTTAGATCAAGTACATTCCTTGGATTCCCTTATTGCTTAAACACATGATACAATAAATAGTGATTAACAATAAGCTTTGCCCTTCATTAAACATATAATAGTTTAATACAATAAGTATTCCAAAAGCTATTACATCAAATGAGTGGCTTTGTGGGCATACTTCCAACAGGTAGAATGATGCTAGGGTCATCGCCATGTCTTGGAAGGAATCTCCAACGGACATTACAAGTTGCAAGGCGTTAATGACGATGAAGGCATAGCGACGACGGTGCTTTTCTTTGTTGATGCCACTGCTAGTACTGTGATTCTCTGGCTTTGTATGACATTGCATCCCTAAATCCCTTTCCTCATCGACGCTATGCATTACCTCGAACTCGTCATTCTGTGACGCCGTCCTCTCCACCAAACCCGACCTGCTGCACATGGGCGCACACCCAGAGCAAGTTAGGCTGCACTCTCGGCCCCAACTTCCTCTTCTGCGACGCTCCTAACGATGACGTCGGTTTCAAGTACCCATTCTCTGGTGAAAAACTTCAGTAACCGCCGTCAAACGACTAGCCGATTGTGAAGCTCGACGCCTTACATTCTGCCTTAAGCTCCAGCTGTTTCTACACCTCCGCCATGGCTGCTGCTGCTTATGAATGTAATTAACAAAACCTAAGTTTGTCAACTCACATCTGCTTACCTTTGTTGTTGCTTGTGAATGTGATTAGCAAGACCAAAATTTGTCAACTCACATCTGTTTACCTCTACTGCTGCATGTGAATGTGATTAACAAAACCAAAGTTTGTCAACTCACACCTACTTGCCTCCTTGCTCCGTGCCTAGCCTCCTACTGCTCCAAGCTCCTCTGTATTTCTCCTTACGCCCTGTGGGGATATATAGAATAGAAAGGGAAGGTGGTGGTCGAAAAAAAACAATAAAAAAAGAAAAAAAAAGGCTTCAGGAATGGTGCACAGTACCATGAGAAGGGTTCTAGGTGGGATTAAGCTGCAGGATAAAGGCACATGTTCAAAAGCAACCCATTAACACATCTGACATAATTTCCCGCATGCCAATTCAAAGGTGGAGCTCACAACCCAATCGTGCTATCGTCAAGCCACTCACAAGTGTATACTGCTATTAGCAAGTCAAGAATGGAAAAGGAAATGGGTGGTGGTGACAGAATGATGCTTCCAGTCACCATCTAAAATGAAATGGGTGCATCAGGCACCATCTAAAAAAAAACAAAAAAAGGGAAGTAACACATCTTAGTCAGATATACGTTTTATTTGTATTTAGCACAACATACTGAATAAAATAAAGCATGTCCATTGATATCTCTAAGAAATTACAAGTGCGTAAAAAAAAGGAAAAGAAAAACAAAGGAGAAAAGACGGAGACTTCACAATGGTTGCTCAAGTGAAGCCTCAGCACTCGGCAGAACCCTAGAAAAAGTAGGCATTAAAGATTGATCATGTGGCGCTTCAATGCTTGGTCCAACGCCAGAAAGCGAAGGCAAAATGTGCCTTTGGAAGAAAGCCACAAACTTCTGATGGTCGCTTTGAATCCGACCTTCAGATGCCTGCAGATGATCAAGCTTTCTCTTCATGCTCGTCGAATAATCATTTGCAAGCATGCGTAACTCTCGATTCTCGCGCTTAAGACGTTTGATCTTTCGTCTAAGGCTTTCCACCTCAGCAGTCAATGATTCAACTTGGTGAGTTCGAGCAAGTAGGCACTGGCCCATGTTGGACACAGAGGCCGCACACTGAACACTGAGAGCCCGAGAGTCTTGAACAACCAACTCATCAGACCACCTTGAAAATAGCCTATTATCTCTAGGAGTGAGAAGGTTTTTAGCTACAACCGTAGCCGTTGTTGCATCCCTCATCACATAGTCTTCAATTGTAAGAAGGCCATTAGAAGAAAAGAAGGACGGGCGCCATATATTACCCTGACGCTGTGCACTTGTATCATTCTCGAGACTCAAATCTAAGCAAATGTTAAACGGGTATGCCATTTTCAAAAATGGTAAAAGAAAAGGGTTGGAGGGAGTAAAATCTCAGAAATACAACAAAGACAATTTTCAAGGGCGGGCAATCTTCAAAGTGTGCATGTTGAATACGATTGACACCGCTTTAAAAGGAAGGGCAACACAACCACTTGTTCAAAAAATCGAAGAGACACCACTCTTCGAATTTCAAAACTTGGATTTTCTTGCGTAAAGTTCGTCAACACTTTTCAGACGCAATCTTAGCTTTCGGCTATCACGTGCAACTTTGTCAAAAATCACTGACAAAGTTGAAAACGTGCGAAGTCCATTATTCCAACTACCACACTTTTGGCCGACAAGCGTGGGTGACAAGGCCGCATCCGCACTGCCACTTGCTATTGGGAAATCATTATATAATTCGACCTCCATCCTCTATAGCAAGACACACTTCCAAAACGCCTGACTCTTCTTCCTTGCCGAATGCATCTGCAACCAAACCCTTCAACATACTCAGTTTTCTTCCTCCCTGAAAATACAAACGCTTGACCCTTCTTCTTTACCAAGAATACATCTGTAACTAAACCTCTCAACATACTCAGTTTTCTTTCTCCCTGAAAATATAAACGCCTGACCCTTCTTCCTTGCCAAGAATACATCTGTAACTAAACCTATCAACATACTCAGTTTTCTTCTTCCCTGGAAACACCTCTTCAACAAAGTCATACCAGAGCAAAGGTATCTCATATCACTAGGGTTGAAAGCAAGAGTATCTCATAGCATGCTTTCTCCCTATCATTTTCTTTGTCTTCGTTCTTCTCTGCAGGGCAAAGAGAAATAGAGCAATCAACCGGCACTTGGAATCAACCTTCCAATTTGGAACCGACTGCTTGGAACCCCTTCCCTGATTGCTCACCTAGCACTGCTCTCGAAATACCCATTATTTCAACATCTTATGCTTTCAGAGAAGATACCAGATGCCTGGAGAACAGAAGATGCAAGTGGAAATGATGCATGAAGCATGTTGAGACAAGTACAATAAATACATGTGCTGATCATCCGCTACTTCTTCAAAAGCATAAGTATCTCATATCATCAGGGTCGAAAGCAAAGGTATCTCATATCATGCTTTTCCCCTATCCTTTCCTTTGCCTTTGCTCTTGCCTGCAGAACAAGGAGAAAGGAAGCAATCAGTTGGAACTTGAAATTAAACGTCTGATCAGGAACTGATTGCCTGAAACCTTTGCCTGGTTGCTTACCTAGCGTTGCTCTCGAGTGCTTATCTTCAACTGTTGACGGGTCTCAAATTTCCTCAGTAAATACTTCAAGACAGTTGATATGGTGTTGGCTCTTTACACTGAAGCTGCCAAACATGGATGAGTGGCTGAAAAATGATGCTCTGAAGGACCATTGAAAGGCAAAAGATTGGGCACCACTTCTACTAGGCAAAAGAAACAAGCAGAGAAGAATGCAACACGATGAGCTGGAACAAATCATTATGGCAGGACACCCTTCTCTGCAAAACTGCATAATCCAGACGGAGGATTCTAGTCAAATCCAAGCCCGCCGTCGTTACTCTAATCAAAGAGCTCGAGAAGCTTCAACAGCCTTTCGCTAGTACCGTCGCCGAAGAGCAAAGTCTCGACAACCCTTGAAGATCATACCGTTAACCAAACTACTCAGGGTTCATATGAAAATGCTGTGAACATCCTTGATCTTTCAAAGCAAATTCTTTGCAGCATCTGACCTTATCCCCTGACCTTCTTCAATATGAATGGGAAAGATTGAACAAAGAAACAGGCTATCACCTCCGCCTTGTGCCTGCCTGCCAGGTGTTCAAACCCTGAAAACTACTCAAGATCAAGCCCTAACAACCCTTGAAGAAATCACAAGTCTGATTCAAGATCAAGTGTCCACCACCCTTGAATTAAATCCAGTTTAAGAGTAAGTATATGGAAAGTCCTTTGGAGGAAACCAGAAAAACCCTTCAACCTAGTTCAAGATCAAAGCTGTGGAACGTCAACAAGTGCAACAAAATACGTGCTGGTTCATCCATTACCAAAGTCAAAGATCATCTACCACATGAAGCTTATTAGTCCAAATTTCATCCATAATCAAGTCTCAACGGCCCTTGAAGAAATTTCAAACAAAATTCAAGAACAAGCCTCAATGACACTTGAAGAAACTCCCAGCCTAATTCAAGATTAAGCCTCAACGGCCCTTGGATCGACATCTACATTAAAGGACTTCAAAACACATCTTCTACATGTGACAAGCACATGTATACAACGCGCCTTGAAGTGGGGGCATTTGTAGACATTGAAATTTCGGTGAAATAAATATTAACAATTGTATTAAAATTACAACCCCCATTCATTTCACCTACATCATACACTCACTTCACATACATCATACACTCACCTAACCTACAACACACACTCATCCCACTTACAACATCCACTTACTTCACCAAAAAAATGGACGGTGGTGATTCATTCTCAAAGCCTATAAATAGGCTTCTCCATCAAGCAATAGGGAGGATTTTACATACATTCTCTCTACTCCCAAATTGGAAGAGAATTCACATCACACCAAAGCCTTGAAGCCTCGAAACTTTAAAGCTCTCAAGCAAATCCCGAAGAATCAAGAAAGCCCTCTTCGTTCTTCGTCAAAATCCTCCTTTAAGATCAAGCCCCAACAGCCCTTGAAGAAACTTCCACTAATTCAAGATCAAGCCCCAACGGCCCTTGAAGAAAGTGTTTATCATTCATCATCCGTTCATCCTAAAGATCAAGCCCCAACGACCTTTTGGATCAACAACATCAAATCTACCCATTACAAAGATAGAATCAGAGGCTAAATTTGTAGAAAAGATTGTAACCCTTAAATCATTAATACAAATATTATTTTGTACACGTGTTCTTGTCTTGTTCATTGCAGGAATTCCTGTGTTTACAATGATTTCATCTTCTTCTTGTGTGAAATTACCGCGCTTGAGGTCAGGGCAGATGTAGTTTATCCATCTCAACCTGCAACTCTTGCCGCACCTGAGCCACCCGGCGGCTTTAGAGAGGGAGCGCCAGCAGCCCTTGCCGTACTGACGGATGTGGTCGATGAGGCGCTGACCGGCGCGTCAGATTCGTGGCCAGAAATGTCGGAGTCGGGATCCAGGTTGGTCTTGTTGGACGGCAAGAAGTGCTGAAGCATTGTTAGGGCATCGTCGAGATAGGATATTGTTGTTATGGGAATGCAACATAGAAGGAAGAAATGGCTTTTAGGTAACTCAAAAGGTTCTGTGACCCCAATCAGAGAACATCTTTTGTATGGAGATTGCTTGTAACTCTCAGATTTTTCTTTGATCTTTTAGTTTTCAATTTTTTTTTGTTGGATTTTGCTCAAATGAATAAACTCCATCGAAATGGAACATCACCGCAACTTTTGCTGCTTCGGCGGAGAAGGTGCGGTGGAAGGCGGATGGCTGGGCTGAGCTGGAGAAGGAGGTTAAGGCTCTCCTGGAGACACGAGCTATGGCTGCCATTGGAAATGAGCAGAGAGATTGATCCAATCTTGAAGAAGAGTCGTCACCAGGATAGTAAGGAAGCTGCCATCCATACTTCTTCATTTTTTTAGCTAGAATCCCTGTGTCTGTGTCTCTGTGTGGGTTTTGCAAATCCACGGTGGAGGTTGTGAAGTTTTCACGGTGGTGAGATGAAAAAATGAAAGAGAACCGACATAGCTTTTTGTGTCGATTCCCACAAACGACGCCAAATGTTGATGCACAAAACCGGAGGGATCTTGGAACAACATAAATCCGACCGTGAATCTGCAAGAAAGTAAATAACACAAGATGTATCGTGGTTCACCCCAATGTTTGGGCTACGTCCACACTGATGTTGATATTGTTTCACTTTGAATGGTGAATATACAAGAAGGTTAGAGGCAATGTGCTCTTTATCCTTTTTTTTGTGTTTGCCCTCTCTGAGATGTTTTCTCTCTTCCCATGGCCTAAAACTTTGACCTCTCCCAATGAGGAGAGTGAGGAGTCCTTTTATAGAATAAGGGCTCCTCACTTATTACATATTTGCCCCTTCATTTATTATATAATTACATTTAAGTCCCCCGAGTATTTATACGAGGTCTAATACGGAGGCCCTAAATATGGTACAAACATTATTAAAAAGCATAAATGACTATGAAAAAAGATTGAAAGATTGTTTCATATTAGAAATCCTCTCAACAGATTGACATATTAAAAAATCGAATTCCTAGAGTAATTACTCACCACAGTAACTAGAAATAATGATGAACAAGTGATGACACGGGAAACCACTAGATAGATAATAAACAAACAAAAATTGGGAATCATCATCCCGCACAGAACATTTAAACAATGCCAACCAAATAAACCCCTAAAAATAAACAGATTGCTGGAAAAAAAAAACCCCCAAAAAAATAAAAACAAAACCCATAATCCTATACCACAAACAAGCACAAAAGCAATATTACACAATGAAGAACAAGGAGACCCTAGAATCGAAGCAGATGAAGAACAAAAAGACTGCCGCTACATACGGGTTACAATATTTGAAACAATGGGAAGGAGTTGTGGAGGAAGAAAGATTGTACCTTCACAAAGAATTCGAAACGACGGGAAACCCAAATTGCACAGAGAGAGAGGGGGCGTTGGAGAAGATGTTCTCTGGAAGAGAGAGCAGCATGCTCAAAATCTCTCAAAGTTTCTAGGGTTGAGGTGAGATTTGCCAAGCTCTTTGGTATTTATACATATCAACTTGAAATCTTCCAAAATCCACCAAATCACAAATCCGTTCAAATCCAATTCATTTTTCAATACACCTAAACTTCTAGAGACTTTCAAAAAGTTATAATTGAATACACCTAAATTTATAAGGAATTGTAAGAAGTCTTTAAGCATCTCAATTGAATACACCAAGACTTTTATAAAGTCTTTTAAATTCCTAATTGAATACCCCTGGAATTATTAATTCCCTGAAACTCTCTCAAAATCATAATTGTATACACCCCCCTTAGACAGATAAACCCCTTATATTGACCTGCATACCCCAGAAACACACAAGTTGCAGTTTTAGGCTGAAGTTTAGAAATGTTGTAGGGTTTTAATAGGGGAAAACATGCGCACCAAAGACCCTGAGATGTTTAATCTTAGGAATTGTGTTGTATAACTTTTGAAATGGTGACTGCATATGTAAAAAAGTACAGGGCATCTTATTAATCAAATAAGAAGAAGTAGCACATGCATGAAACCAGAATTGATTAGACAATTTTGCAGTTTGGAGAAGTGTAATTGCTGTTTTACAAGGTGTCTATGTTTTCTTTCTGCCAAGCCATTATGTTCAGGTGTATAGAGGCATGATTTTTGATGCAAAATGCCATGGTGTGATAAAAATTGTTGAAACTTAGTGCTTGTAAATTCACCACCACCATCAGATTAGAATATTTTAACTATGGCAGAAAACTATGTACACAGATAGGCATGAAAATGAACAAAGGTTGCAAAAACGTCTGATTTATTTCTTAATGGAAAAATCCATGTGTAACAAGTACAATCATCTATGAAGGTTACATAATACCTAAATCCTTCATATGATAGTAAGGGGGTAGGTCCCCATACATCACTGTGTATTTTCTCTAAAGGTATTACATATTTGGTTACATGAAAAGTAAATGGTAACTTGGTAAACTTTCCCTCTAAACATGGTGTACATATTGATGAACATGGATCTATTGATGCAGGAACTTGAGATTGATGTAGAATTGCAGAAGTGATTGTATTTGATGTGTGCCATAGCCTTTTGTGCCAAATGCTTGAATGAACTGGTTTTGCAAGAAACTATGAATGAGATGCAGGTAGTGTGGGTGACATCTTCTGTGAAATGTTGAATGGTATAGGGTAATAACCAGCTCTAAACAGCCCCTTGGGTAGTATCTTCCCTGTGGATTTGTCCTGAACCTAGAAAGAAACATCATCACAAATGAATCTGCACCTATTGTCTTCGCAGAGTTGATAAATGGATAACAGATGCTGTGAAAGCTTTGGAACATGTAATACATTCTTAAGTGTGAGAGAATGATGTGAAACTACCAATTTAGAAGTACCAATATTGGAAATATGCAAACTTGCACCACTTGCAGTGATAATGATATCAGTTAGTTGATATGGCTTAAACAGATCCAAATTTACCCACTCAGATGTCATGTGTGATGTAGCACCAGTGTCTGCAATCCAAAACTGTTCAGATGGTGTTGAGGGTTGATGATTGACATGCACAGCAGTGAGATTGATAGTTGGAGGCCTCCCTTGATAAGCAAAATTACTCTTGTGATGCGCACATGTCTTTACTCATTAGCCCAATAGTTCATCAAATAGCAGAATAACACATAAGAAATTTGCCCTTCCATTTATATGTGATACATATTGTTTTAAGAAATTGTGGGATATTTATAAAGACTTTTATAATGCACATATAGAGAGAACAAAGTTACGCCACCGCAACCAAGACGTAAGTGGATTAACTTTGTCAATACAACACTGATCAGTAGTTTACCTGTTGATTTAGATCCCGCTTCCAATAGTTCTGATCGTTTATGAGTAACAACTATGTGTCAAAATGAACACAAATATATAATTTCATCTCATTCTAATCATTTATGAGCAACAACTATGTGTCAAAATGAACACAAATATATAAGGTCATCGCCATCACAAGAGTTAAATCTGATACATTCTCCAATTACATGGCTACAAATAACACCAAATTAAAGACTAGTTCCTTATGTGACACGCATTTTAATTATGGTTAATAGCTAAATGAAATTAAAATGATGGATAAGTTTATTGTCCATTTACTTTAGAGTAGAGGTGAATGTGAATTTGAGGAAGCCCACTTATAAAGGGCCACCGTCCCTACTCATAACCAGCAGTTAGTAGCTTCATATGAAGCCCAACTATCTAAGCTCTGGTACAATGGTCAACCGAGCGGCCAATATCTGACCGTCTATGCATTGCGGCCCCCGCACATGCGGCTTACCCTAGCTTTTTGGTCGAATGGATTACCCTAGCTCTCCTCCCCAATCATAGCAGTACTGTTTGTTCACTGGGTTAATTACTATTCTCCCATTTGAGGATGGGAATTAGGGCGGGACCCCACTTCAAGATTGAGAATCACCAACAACCCTAATAATTGATGGAAGAAAACCAAGAACCCTAATACGCAAAACCAAGAACCCTAATACACTTCCACATTCAATCAAGAACTGACAAAACTGATGCGGCGTCTGGGCGCTGTTTTTGACACTTCGCTCCCTCACATTACTTAAGGGTAAACCTCTTTCTCTATATATGTGTGTGTATATATATTATATGATTCTGCATTATAGTGTTGCATTAAAAGGAAATTGAGCATTAGGAATAATCTTAAAGATTAAGGAAGAGAAACAAGTATCATAAAGGAGCTCACCCTCTAGAAGAGAACAAGCAGTCTCATCCTCTCGTTCTTGTAAAGTAAGGACATTCAATTTTCTCGGGTAAACACTCAATTAATTGGTAACTGTTAGGTTTATGTAACTTTTGTATGGCTATACGTACGACTTTCAATGGCCAAAATCTTGTAAACTGCTTGTGGTTTTGAGATATGTGAAGGACAACCCAAATAATGCTAAGTAGATCAACTCTATAAACCATATTTACAAACCACATGTGTCACCAATAAAAAATAAATACGTTAATCAACACTTAAATGATAATTTAATTATCAACAACCACGTCATATGGTTACAAAATATAATTTAAATTGATGGTCTCCCTATAGTATTACCCTAAATCCACTCATTAGCTAATGTTTGTATGAAAAATATAGGATGCCTGATAATGCATGGATTCCTTGGTCTAGATTAAGAGAACAACTTACATGATATAAGGGATGTTGAGATTATGATGAATTCCACATTGGAGAAATAAGGGACCTTGCATATGCTTATAAGTAATCGTGCTACTAATCCTCATATTGCCAATTGCTTTTATAGTGGAACCTCAAATTTATTCATGGTATCATTGTCAGGTTCCCATGTATGAAACTCAATGGCTACACGTGCTCCATGTCACCCGATTTGTGATGTTTATATGTTAGGCTTGAAAATTCGCTATACGTGAGAGCGCGTGTTGAGAGTATGAATTCCACCTCAGGGAAATGAGGGACCTTATATGTGCTTATAAGTAATTGGGTTACTTCTTATATTGTCAACTGGTTTTATGGTGAAACCTCAACTTTCTTCATGCACCGTCACATAGGGTCCCGTGCCAATGAAACAAGGACATGTGGACAAAAAATTACACATATTTTTATTTCTTTGACACGAATTAGTTGTGTACCTGTTTCATGTAAATTCTTCCCCATATTAGCTAGTTACGTAGTTTTTCTGTTGGGCTTCAGCCCCTCCTTCCTTGTATCAAAAGTACTGATGTGAATGGAGTCAAGAAGCATCATTAAGTTTTGATAACAAATGTACCTTACACATTTTTTTTCAATACGATCATTGATGTTCATGCATATGATTTGTGAAACATAAGATCATAGAGTAACCCCAAATTAGAGTTTCGAAATTCCTGCCAATATGTTTGGAGTTGGTGGCCTATCGTCTCAGCTAGCTATCATTAATTGGATAGGCAATTAATCAAACATTGTTATGAATGTAGTTGCTGTCACTTTTTCTTTAATAGTAAATGTAATAAAACACTCCCGATAACTATATAAGTTTTAGACTACAGATTAGCTCAATTTGAGAACAACAAAATCGCTTATCTATCAAGTTGTTATATTCTGACTGTTCTAATTGATTCTTAACTGTGAAATATTTCCCCTGTTAATAAATCAGTTACGTTTTCATTTGGAATAATATCTTTTGGAACTTTATATTGTAATCAAAGGCTCCTATTTTATGGGGATCAAACAATATCTTAGCTGTCCACGGCCCCATGTCAAGAATTTGTCTTACAAAAGTCCGGAGATGTTCTATCGTTGTGCTATCATATGCTTTTGCTTTGTTCTATGATATGTGAAGGTTGCAGGCTATCCCACACGTGAGGAAAGGGGACAAAAATGCCTAACTAGTACTCCTTGATTATATATATGTTCCATGAGCTCTAGAATATTCATTGGAGTTGGAAATTATATTTTTTTTTATGCTTTTTTGTCCCTTTTATAGAAATTAGTTGTTCCAACCTACCAAAATTTATCTATCTAGTTACGTACATATCTAGTTTTATGACATGATATATGAAATTTATGTTAATCTTTTTCCTAGCTAAAATGTACCTAGCCCGTGAACTCATTGTCTCCCAAGTTCAATATCATACAGATTCACAACAGAAGTATATAAGGCATGTCTACCTGGTCCAAAGTTTTTCAAAATGTTTCATTCATTCGGTTGGAGGCAGTCTCAGACCAATTCTTCTTGTGATCTTAACAGAAATTTACAAGATAAAAAATTATGACAACTGCATGAAAGTATCTTTTTTTTTTTTTTTTTTCCATTTTAAGAGCCCATCATGATCAGTAGTAAGCAGACTTATGGTTTAGTTCAAGAACACGAAAATCTATTTGATCACATATAGAGCTAAGTTTTTCCTCCTTTAATTTTCCAAGGTATTGGAATCTCAATGTGCAAGAAAATTATATCCAGAAAGAAATAGGGTTTGTCACGAGACACGTTTCCAAATTTAGCACTATTTGTATTAATATCAGTACTGTCTGATAGGACATCCAATCATTCTTCTTAAAATGTACTCTTCCCACGGTTCATGTAAAACTTAAATTAGTTCACAGTTAAACCGTGTACAGATCAGCATTGCACCTCACAATCTGGCGTACACACGTAAAGACAGTGAGAGATATACATCAGGTGAGCTTTATTGTAATAATATTGTATAAGGTGCAGTTTATCAGTTCACTTTCATCCTTCTTGCATTTGAATATGTGGTTTAAAACATCAGTAATGTTAGGAATATCGCATTTTTAAATTACATTGGTGTATCACCTTATGTTATAAGTGTTGTATACAATCAACAATCAATTAGATAGATTCATTAATTACATGGCATGTAAACATTGCCTCGTCAAATAGTACAAAAATGTGGTCTTTAAAAAGAAAAAGGAACCAGCTAATGATTCATCACAACAGTTCATCATTCCGAGAGCCGAAAAAACTTATAGAGACATTTTGAGCCTCCCCCTAACTACCATCAATCTGCTGTTTGACAAATTCCTACAGTATCAAAGTGTGTGACTGAAAATTCCACTAATACACTTTATGTTGGCCATAGATATTGTTGAAATATTAATTAGCAATTTGATTTATTTTATGTTAGGATAGGATATTTTATTAATTAGGTCGTTGTAAATATTTCTTGTAGTTTTGTAAATATTAAATTGGACAAGACGTGGTTATTTCGTAATGTTATAACTTTATAAAAAAAATGTAGTTTAATCTCTATTTTTCTCAAGTTGTTAATTGGCTGACAATTTTGTAACCACATGCATGATTGTTTGATCAGCTTTAGGTCAGGCTCAATTGAAACGAGATTGAAGACCGCTGTTGAATGTCCAAGACCAATGATGTCCATTTTATGTGTCACTTTATCTAGTTGTAGCATTAGATTGGTATTTCTGTCTAGAAAACAACAAATAGCATGCATGCATCAATTTCACTGCAGGCATAGCACTTAATCATTACATAAGTCAAGGTAGTAGAGCATGTGCTGCATGCTGATTATTCTTGAAACAAAGTTCTTTTGCATAATGTATTGATGCAACTCCATACATGATAGGGCCATCTCGTTGGATCGACAACAAAAAATTATATATGTTTATGACTAAAATTAGTGCGTAGCAGCACGTATATATTAGTCCCGGATTAGTTATACTTTACAGTCATGGGATATGTTTAATTAAGATAAGAGTAATGCTAAGGAGACCATCTATATTTACATTATATTTTGTAAATCATATGATGTGGTTGTTGATAAGTGGATTATTAGTTGACTGCTAACGTATTTATTTTCAATTGATGACACATCACATGATTTATAAATTTAATCTAAAAAGTTGATCTGTCTAGCATTATTCTTGAAATAATATTTTTTGTGTGTGTGTATATCTACTGAACCATAAACTCTACATTAATTTATATGTAAGAAGTTATAGAAACAATTTCAAAAATCTAAGTGGGTTTTTTTTTATAAATATTTAGGACTCGTTTGGAAGTGCTTTAAAATGACTGAAAGAGCTTTTAACGAAAGTGTTTTTGGGTTTCAAAAACACTTGAAGTGATTCCTGTAAGAAGCACTTTAAGTGCTTTTCTAGGATTAATATGCATTTTTGCTAAGGACTGTTTAAAATATATTTTTACCAAAAACGCTTTTAACCATTTTAAAAGCACTTCAAAACAAGCCACCTACAAATATCTATATCATGAAAAGACTACAAAATTTTCCAAGAAATATATTTAAGATAAAAATAAAATACAGCTAATTCTGAAAGAGGTAGATTACAAGAAAAAAAAAACAATATATATATATATATATATATATATATATGGGGATAAATATAAGTAACCTACAATATACGTATATAGAATATATAAATAAATAAACTGTGATATAGGGATTGAAGGAATTTAATTCCAAGCATTAATATTATGATTCAGGATATTATACTCTTTTAAAGTTTTCAGTTTTATCACAAACTTAACAAATGTCATAGTCCACTTTTATACCTAATAATAGCTCACAAAATAAAATTCGATTGATGCCGAATGTGAGAGAATCGGTCCATTGGTGTCAACCAGCCATCTCACGCAAAATGGGATCTCACAGTCTGACCTCCAGATCTTGCACTTAAAGGATCCCATTTAAGAAAAAAAAATTCATATATATATATATATATATATATATATATATATATATATAATGACTACAGAGCATGATAGATCCTTAAAGCCCGTCCTAAGAATACACAGAAACTGAAAGTAGGCAAAGGGACAAGGTCGGAGGCTCGGAGCTGCTGGGTATTCTTTGTACATTGTTGTGTTGTGATGATTAAAGAGGCACACATGTGAATAGGAAGGTACCTGCTTATTTGTTTGTGTGCAATCTGAAGCAATATATTTGAAATATCAAAATCGTTTTGTTTCCCAGCTACAAATTATGCAATCGCTTTTACTTATTAATTAACTTGCTATATATATATATATATATATGATCATCATCATCAAACTTGGGATTTTCATATCTTAGTAATAGGTTTTCATGCTTTAGTTCCTTGATTAATGCTCAGTCTGAAGCAAAGTAGTACTACATTCAGCAAATTGTTAGTATTGATTTGCATGTTATAGAAAGCCATTTAGAACATTTATGTCGTCGAGATTGTTAACTGTAGTGCAGCTTGATTCTTGAATGATTGAATCTTAAAAAAAAAAACACAACACAAGGCACGTGCAAAAGAGAGTTTCAGACAGTGATTATTTTATACTTAAGGTGATTGAGGGGAAATATTTTTAAACTTTTTCAGTCGGACCTTCTCATTCTACTTTTTCGGTTCTTCTTTTCATCTTGCAATGTTGTTCTAGGATTAGAACAGTCTATTTTCTAGTTCACAATTCAAAAGATTGAATTTGCAAAAAACAACCAAATCAGAAATCGTTTAACTGTTTGATTAACAATGTTAAAATTTTAGTGCTTAAGTTAATAACAAGGTTCGTCTATTTATTGGATAACTGTTAGGTGATTAAGAGATTTTGAATTTGGTTAGTTTTTGACAGAATTGATCTTTAGAAGGTGACATAGAAATTAAACGGTTTGAATATAAGGAGAGTTGTAAAAAAATTATTGAAATGAGAGAGTTACTAATAGTTTTCGTTAGGGTAATGCTAAGTGGCCTAAGTTTGTAGACAAAATTTGAAAATTAAATGATGTATCAATAGGAATTAACGCATTTATCAACGTTTGAGTAATAATCAAATCATCTACTTTTATGTCATTTAATTTATAAAATTTAGTTTTTAAATTTAATCCCTTAGCATTATTCTTTTCGTTAAGTAATAGAGTGGAAGAGAATCTACACGTGATCAGAGAAGAGATGAGAAGGGAGGACGAGAGTGAGGCATCGAAAGGTGTGAAGGATGCGTCAAAGGTTGTTTAGCTGTCAATCCTTCCAAAACTCTTCCCTCACGGGACTGACTCTTCACTTCTCTCTCCCGCACGTACGTACTAACTCTCTCTCGATCGCCGTCGTCCCCTTGTCCTTAGCTCTCAATTGCCCCATTGCTGCTGCCACTGGATTAGTAGTTCATACAGATAATTTATGGTATATCTATCCCCAATAGTCCACAGTTTACAAATTTCTGGGGGGAAAACCTAGCTATAAACCCTATGTATATATACACACACACAAACACACCAAATGTCACATTATTCTATTGGATGGCATATATGACCTTGCGTTTCTTTCTTAACTAAAAATAATTTTGTTCTCCTCATGCTTGTTATGACATAATGGTACATCAAGCTTGTCTGCTCAACTCCTTCATGCCTTTTGGACAGGAAATTTCATATCAAATCAACTTTTCTCCTTGTTCAATTACTTGGCTCTCTTTGTTTAACCTTGCCATTAAATCAACCTCTGATGGTTAGAAAACTAACACACCATAATATTATGTATTTTATTTTAAAGAAGGTTAAAGTAGAAACTAATTATTATCTTTAATGGTCAAAGTTGGTTCCCAAATCAACTTCTTCTTCCTTGATCGTCACGTTGGCCTCTTTATGTTCGTGTTATGGATTATTTTGATTTTTAGGTTCCCTCTCCCAACAAGGATCATTTTGCTTTTTTTTTTGAAATTCTGATGGCTAAGATGTTAGTCATTGGATTCAAATTTCATGTTCAGTTTTTGCTTCTTAAATGTCAGCAAATTAATGGGTTTCATGTAAAAGATTTACACAACAAATGTGTGTGTGTAACATAGAATGGCCAAATACCACGAGAATGTGAATTAACCACAGCCATCAGAAACGAATATTTAAATACTACTTATTAACAAAAATGTGAACAAGTTGTTTTTGATGAAGTTCTTGGTTTAGATTTCTAAATTAAGAAATGCATATAAAAATTCAATTTGCTCAATCTTTTCTTTCTTTCTTTTTTTTTTTCTACTTTTCTTGATTGGATTATGGCATTTAGGTCAAGCTTTAACCATCAACAAAATAAAGAACAAGAACAAAAAGAGCCAATGTGACTAAGAAGAAATTGATTTTTTCTTTTGTTATTCTAATTTATGAGTATCCAACCACCTATTGATGGCATATTGATCTATTCCCGTATGAAGCCTCATTATAAATGAGGCGTTAGCGTACTTTTAGTCGCGGACTAGTACACATTAAGGCAGTGTCAGTGGCCCAAAAAAATTTATCCGTTGAAGTTCAAATTCGGGTTTGGAGTTCCAAACCTTTACTAGCTTTCCACTTGACTAAGCACTAGAAGAAATTGATTTGGGAGAGAACTTATGAAAATTAAACATAATAATTAGTTTCTCCATTAAGCTTTTATAAAATAAAAAAGTATGATGGTACTAGTTTTCTAACCATTAGATGTTATTTAAATAAGGTGACATGTGGAGATGAAATTTCAAGGCGATCCTAGCAGAGAAAAAATTCAAATAGTATTTAGTGTTCCACATCATTAATTAGATGTTTAGTTAAATGATTGTACAAGTCAGCAATATAGTTAGCAAGTTTGTTAGTATTTGGTTAGAGTTGTTAGACTTTTTGTTATAAAAACAGAGTTGTGTAATCATTCTTGACAGTGAATATAAATCTCATTTTTCTCTAAACTCCCTCTCTAATTCCTCATCTTGCTCTCTGTTATTCTTTCTTCTTTATTTTCTCTTCAATTCTCAAATATTTCCAAGTAGTTAACAAAAGAGGATTCAAATCCCTATTAACATTGTTACAAGCTAAAGTTATATTACTGCAGTATGTACTGTAAGCCATTTGGTGTAGTGGCCATTTAATTAGCTATAATATCCACCTTTAGTTGGAGGTAGTCTTTAAATCCCATAGAAGAAAGTTATTCGATAATAAAAAGTTAAAAAGATATACACGTGTATGTAATACATATAAATTTTATTACAAATGAATTTATGATAACTTTTTTTTCTTTTCAAAATACTAATTACAGCTCATATTTACGACTCTTATTTTCCTTTTAGGACCTAACCAAAATACTTTAGAAATCTCAGCCAACATATATATATCTTTATAGGGTAGTGCTATTTATACAATTTTGTTAGTTTTTGTCTATTAATTTTTTTTTTTAAATTCATTCGATTTGACGATAAAAAATTAAAAGGGTGTTTGAGAAGTAAAAATGAGTGTATAGATAGCATGACCTATCATTATATATATATATATATATATATATATATATATATATATATTTTTTTTTTTTTCTTCCTACTCCAATCTCTATGGCATGCTTTTGTCTACAATATACCTCCCGTCACACATTGCACTCCACATAACGCATGCATGATTTGTAACTATTTGACACTTTTCCCTAAAATAACTGTACATGCGCTGCCAAGCAAAAACACCCGGTTTTTGCTTGTCAAACAAAAATAGATTCCCCTGTTAACGCAGTTTAATAATTTAATATAACGAGTTTAACTTAAATCTCAACTTTATGTAAAACATAATTGAATTGTTAATTAGAAAGGTCAATTACGTCAATATACTGGAGAAAAACATAGGGAATGTTGAGGCCGCACTATGCAACATCCCTGTCCTCTTTAAAAGCCCTCAAATCCATCATAAGATCAAGAGAGACTGAAGGGGTGAAGAAGCATGAGTTCCAAGGAACGAAAGAAAGCAGCTCTGTATGAGAAATTGTTGCAACTTCGTGCTGCCACTAATTCCAGTGCTGTAATTAACTTGAAATAAGCAATGGCTTACTTTAGCCAGAATTAGTTACTATATATGTACATCCAAATTTCATTAGCGATTCCAATATCTTTCATCCAAATTTCATAATTTGTTGCTGCTTTCTGTGATTTGGCAGCTGAACAAAACTTCAATTATCGTTGATGCATCCAAGTATATCGAGGAGTTGAAGCGCAAAGTGGACGGAATGAGACAAGGCGTTGGAACTTCCCAGAATTCAATTGCCCAAAATCCATTACCCGCGGTGCATATCGCTTAAATAAACTGCTGAAGATTGTTTTATTTTCTTTGGGACACCTTAGCCTATAATAGTTCTTCATTTGATTAACTGTCCTTGTTATTATAATTTCCAGCAGGTTACAGTTGAAACCCTAGAAAAGGGTTTCCAAATTCATGTGTTGTCGGAAAAGAATTGCCCGGGTTTGCTCGTCTCCATTCTCGAAGCCTTTGAGGAGCTCGGCCTCGATGTGCTGGATGCTAGGGTTTCTTGTTCAGACACTTTCCAACTAGAAGCTGTTGGAGAAGTAAGAAATTATATTATCATATTTAATTTCTCAAAAATTGTACACTGCCTTAATGTATGAGATGCACCAGTATAGCGGACGACAAAATTTGCATGGCGGAATTTCAACTTTCATAATCTATCTATCCAAGCAGTGGTGCATCCTACACCGATGTACTGTAAAAGAACCCTTAATTTCGTTCACTCTGGCCCCTTTGTACTGAGCCCATCAGGAATATATTTTTTTTATGAATGTGTATATTATGCCAGCATACATATATGTATATATGGGTCATGTACTCTATAATTTGTACGTATATTAATGTTGTACAAATTAACATCACGAGTAAATTGTACAAACATGGTCTTAACCACACCTTTTGTACTCCTTACTGCGACTACACTAGCTCTGACACAATTATTGTGGCATGACATGGCTTTATAATTTAGTATCTTAATATCTTCGATAAAATTTTGTATTTACATGGTTTAAAATTCAACCAGTGAGTTAGAACTCACCTTTTTAACTTTGTCGAAACGAAGGCACTCGAGGTATATATATTGCTTGAGATCATCTTAGAATTTTTACAATTTCTTTTTACTTATACGTTGCATTTCCAATGCACTGAACAGGCGGCGGATAGCATAGATGCTCAGGCGGTGAAAGAAGCAGTCTTGCAAGCTATTCAAACTTGGAGCACAAGCAGTGAGCAAGATTAAAGACCTATATATATATATATATATATATATATATATATGTCATACGTATTGTACCTTTTGCTGCACTTTCTACCCCTTTGTTTCTCTGTCCCATCCCCTAGCTATATTCCCCTCTTCCACTGGGGCCAATGAACTGTTCAATTAATCATATAGTTACAAATGCTAGCTTAATTATATTATTAGATGATTGCGGATAATCAATGCGCTCAACTAGGCCTTTGTAAAAATAAAATATCATGAGTGAAACTTACATCATTAATCATATACCACAAAAAAACCAACTAGTACGTCTAGTGGTATTCTTTTATTTGCAAATGAGAGGTCTTAATTTTGACTTACATGATAGCAATAACATTTTACATATGTGTTTAGTTTGATACATGGTTAGTAGCTAACCCCTGCGACCCAGTTCAATTTGCCCTCAGCGTAGAGTATAATATCTCCCACCTTTAAAGTAGAATACTGTTTGTATCAGAAAAAATATCATGCACTACAAAAAGAAAAAATCGAAAAGGTTCAAATTCAAGCTGAAGCATATATATTCTGGATAGAATTTTTCTAGGTACATATATGGAAAGATCCAATAAGAAGGATGATTCTAACTGCCAAAATTTTCCCACGTGTATGGCAAGTGGGTAATGGATCACTTGTGGGTAGCTCATGTTGCATCCAATGAGTGGAAAGAATAATTAAAGATAGACAATTTGGTACATTGCACAGATAACACACACACACATTCAAAGATCAACCGTCTATATATGTTTAAGGTCATTCCTCGAAGATTATCACTAAAAAAAATTGCTAAAATTCGTATTTATATGATCGTTAGATTAAGAACTATATTAATCTATTTTCATCACTATAATTAGTGTTAAATTTTGAATTTGTATAATTTTTTTCTAAGACAATCTATTAATGATAAATTAAATACAAATGATTTGGATTGTAAAAAAAAGTTACGGAATGACACCAAAAGGTATCCCTCAACGGTAGGCCTGACAATTTCTGACATGACCCGATAACCCAACACGACACGACACGAAATTAACAGGTATTTGGGTCGACACGATATCGAATCGGGTCGTTATCGAGTAATCCGATAAGCACCTGTTAAGATAATGGGTTGGTTCGGGTATACACGTGGGTAACACGATACATGATAAGCAAAATATTAATTTTATAATTTTATAACCCTAAAAAAATACTATAATAATTATATATATTAATTTAACAATTTTTACCTCAAAAAACTATAATAATTATATATATTAAATTAAATATTAAAAATTGGTGACCATTGGATTGGCTTAAATATACATACCCCTAATTTTATATATAATTATTGTTTGTTATATATATATATATATATATATATATATATATAATTAAATATTAAAAATTGGTGACCATTGGATTGGCTTAAATATACATACCCCTAATTATATATATAATTATTGTTTGTTAAATATATATATATGTATACACATACATACCATTCAACGATCCAACCGTCAAACTTATTTGTATATGCTTTGAGATTGCATCAGCAAAAAATCGCAAAAAAAAAAAAAAAACATTCAGAGATCAAGTAACAGGACAAAACTTTTTGACGGTTATCAACGAAAAATCACAATTTAATACTTATTTTAACTTCGATTTTGATGATTTTTTACAGCTACACTCTTTGACCCTATATGAATACAATGAATGAACTCGAACTTCAATTTAAAATATTTACACTAGTGGATACTACAAAATCTTATGTTATACTAAAGGTTCTAAAAAACGCTAGGCGCTAGTCGGGCGGTGGGCTAGCGCCTAGCGCCTAGGCGGCGAGGCAGAGTCTAGGCGGGCGCCTAGGCGGTCTAGGCGGATTTAGGTGAATTTCTTGTATATCTTGTAAGTAAGTGCATATTAACACTTATAAAAAATTATACTTAGTATGAAATTTATGAATACAATAATAAATAAAAAATAATAAAATGCAACACTAGTATCCAAAGTTCAAAATTTATAAACACACATATATGTTATATTAGTTAAGGTATTTTGAATAATTATATCTAAATGTCATTAAAAAAATAAATATTTCACGTGTGTGTGTGAAGAGGTGCATGCATCCTCCTCAATTTCAAAAAGCACCATGTGTGTGGTGTAAGGGTCACCCCTAATGGAAAAATACATCAGGCATTGTAAATACAGATAGCCATTTGATGTGGATATCATGCAAATCTTTGGAATGTCAGGCAAGGCAATATAGGCTATAACAGCCTAATAGGCTTGTCAACCTGGTTTGAGAGAGAGAGAAAGAGAGAGTTTTGTTTGAATTGAAAGGTCTGAGCACTTTTTATGTTGCTTACAACTTCCTCCTACCCTAAATGTCAATCAAGAGACTCTTTTATGCCTTGAAAACCGAAAACTTTTATTCATTTTTATTCTTTGCTTTTTCTTATCGTCTTCCTCGTCTTTCCTTTTCACTTTTTTTTTTTTTTTTTTTTTTTTCCGTTTTCCTTCTGTGCTTTCTCCCTTTTTTTCTTGTTTCCTCTTCATCTTTTTTTGCGCTGTAAGTTCCTCTTCTTCGATGGATTTCAAAGAGAGAGAGTCGCAACAACTAAGAAAGTCCTGGTGCACAGAGAGATGAAGTCGAAACGGTGGAATTTCTTCCCGGGAAACCTCCACTCCGCCTAGACAGTCGCCTAGACCACCCAGGCCGTCTAAGAGCGTCTAGGTGAGCGCCTAACAGCTCCCCGATTTTTCTTAACGATTTGGACCTAATCGCATCGGTACCACCCCGTCCAGTGCCTAGGCGGCCGCCTAGGCTGTTTTTTAGAACACTGGTTATACTTAATGAAAGTATGAATAAACTCTTAAGTGTTAGTGAATCTATCGTTTTGATGGGATACGCATTCTACGAAACTAGTTTCAATGATCCAGCCATCAAACATGTTTGTATATACTTCGAGATCGCATACGCCAAAAATTGCAAAAAAGAAACATTTAGAGATCAAGTAACGGGGCACAACTTTTTGACGGTTATAAACGAAAATTCACGATTTAATGGTTATTTTAACTCCGATTTTGATGATTTTTTTTACAGTTACACTCCTTGACCCTATATGAATACAATGAATGAATTCGATCTTCAATTTAAAATATTTACACTAGTGGATACCACAAAATTTTATGTTATATTAATGAAAGTATAAATAAACTCTAAGTTAATGAATCTATCGTTTTGATGAGATACACATTCTACGAAACGAATTTCAACGATTCAACTGTCAAACTTGTTTGTATATGCTTCAAGATCGCATACGCCAAAAATCGCAAAAAACAAACATTTGGAGATCAAGTAACGGGACAAAACTTTTCGACGCTTATTAACGAAAAATCATGATTTCACGGTTATTTTAACTTTGATTTTGATGATTTTTTACAGATACACTCATTGACCCTATATGAATACAATGAATGAATTCGATATTCAATTTAAAATATTTACACTAGTGGATACCACAAAATTTTATGTTATACTTAATGAAAGTATGAATAAACTCTTAAGTGTTAGTGAATCTATTGTTTTGATGGGATACACATTATACGAAACTAATTTCAACGATCCAACCGTCAAACTTGTTTGTATATGCTTCAAGATCGCATACGCCAAAATTTGCAAAAAACAAACATTCGAAGATCAATTAATGGGACAAAACTTTTCGACGGTTATCAACAAAAAATCACGATTTAACGGTTATTTTAACTCCGATTTTGATGATTTTTTACAGCTACACTCGTTGACCCTATACGAATACAATGAATAAACTCGATCTTCAATTTAAAATATTTACACTAGTGGATACCACAAAATCTTATGTTATACTTAATGAAAGTATGAATAAACTCTTAAGTGTTAGTGAATCTATTGTTTTGATGAGATACGCATTCTATGAAACTAGTTTCAACAATCCAACTGTCAAACATGTTTGTATATACTTCGAGATCGCATACGCCAAAAGTTGCAAAAAACAAACATTCAGAGATCAAGTAACGAGATAAAACTTTTCGACGATTATCAATGAAAAATCACGATTTAACGGTTATTTTAACTCTGATTTTGATGATTTTTTACAGCTACACTCCTTGACCCTATATGAATACAATGAATGAATTTGATCTTCAATTTAAAATATTTACACTAGTGGATACCACAAAATCTTATGTCATGATGATCGATGAGAATTGAGGATTTTGTAAAAGGAATAACATGTAAGCTTGAGTTCCATTGGCAAGGTTTAAACTTTTGAGAAATGCTTCACAACCTTGAAAACAAAAACTCTTTCATTTTGCATATCCTTGCACATTTAATATTTTATAATGGACTCGTAGTTTATGGATGTTTGTTTATTAGGCTCTTATTTTCGAGTGTCGATGTAGTACTTAAACGACAAATATGTTTTAATGTTTTAAAGTAATATTTATGTGGCAATGTGTGGTGTGTGCAAATTTTAGAAAGAAAAAAAAATATTTTTCTTAACAGGTCATAATGGGTCGGGTCACTTTACCCGTTGGGTAAAGTGATCCGACCTGTAACGGGTAAAGTGACCCGACATGTTAAAGACCCGTTAAGATAACGGGTGTGACACGACATGACCTGTTAAGATAACATGTGTTACACAAAAACTACACGAACACGACAGACACGACCAGTTTGCCAAACCTACTCAACGGTAGGTGACTATATGTGTGTGTGTGTATTTTTATATTCAATTACAACGAGATGTGTTATTTTCATATCTTTCATAGCTGTTGTAACACATGTTTGTCCCTCTGATTCGGGCTTAGGGTTTGATGTTGCGGCTTAATGACGAGACAAGTGATATTAATCGCTGAACACTAAATAGTGAATTAGTGATATGAACCATATATATGATAATTTTGTGTGGATCAATGCAGCAATGTCATGCAGGAGAGAATAAAATAAGGAAAACTAATGAAAAGGGCTTGAAAACTTTGAGTTTTAATGATAAGGACAAAATAAAGGGTAAAGTGAATAGTACCAAGATTGACTTTTTAGTGTAAAAATGTGGTTTTTCGTTAAAGTGAACAGTACCAGGTGCTTTTCGTTAAAGTTCCCAATAAAATATATGTTTAGAAACTTAGAAGATGTATGTACTAATTAATTAACAATATGGGAAAAATAATAAAATGTTAGGACGTAATGATTATACGGGAACATCTCAAAGGTATTAACCTATGAAAGAACAAAAGAAAACAACAATGGCAGAAAGATTGATAAGCAAGAAGGATGAAGAGAAATGCTCAATGTGTTTCGAAGAGTATCAATTACAATCTGTGTTGAATAGCCCTCACTCTCTTTTTGTACAATCTGAAGCTGAGTTTGCTGCATAAAGTGTTCCCAATCCAAGCCTTCTACAGTTTTTAAGAAAAATTGGACTATGTAATCCTTTTGTGAACATATCTGCCACTTGATCATCTGTTGGGATGTAATGAACCATAAGATCACCCTTTTGAACCTTTTCATGTACCAAATGGTAATCAGTATCAAGATGTTTCATTTTGGAGTGAAAGACAAGATTTGAACTCAAGGCTAGAGCTGATAAATTGTCACGGTATAAAAAAGATGGGACTGATATGTATTGATGAATATCTTTGAACACTGATTGAATCCATAAACTATTAGCTGCACAGTGAGCTAAATCTTTGTATTCGGCTTCTGTAGAGCTTCTAGACACAGTGGACTGTTTCTTCGACTACCATGAGATTGGGTTTGCTCCTAGATATACAACAAATTTTGTGATTGACCTTCTGGTGTTAATGTATGCTGCTCAATCCGAATTTGAGTAAGTAGTGATATCGAAGTCCTTGCTCTTTGTATACTGAAGACCATACTCAATAGTACCTTATATATATATCAAGATTCTTTTGACCAAAAGCATATAAACATTAGTTGGTTGTGTCATGAATTGACAAACCATGTTCACTGAATGAGCTATATCAGCCCTGGTGAAGGTTAGGTATTGTAAAGCCCCAACTATGCTTCTATAGTGAATATAATCAGATAGCAAGGTTTCTTCTCCTGCAAGGACCTAAGTATGAGGCTTTGATGGTGTTGAAGTAGGCTTACAACTATCTATACATGCTTTCCTTAATAGATCTTTAGCATATTTGGTCCGAGTGATAAACAAGGAGCCATCATCTTTATATTGGATATGCAGTCCAAAAAAAATATGTCAACTTCCCCATATCTTTAAGATCAAACACACCAGCAAGATCATCAATCACAACTTGTATTTTCATTGGGTTTGAACCAGTAAGGATTACGTCATCAACATAAAGTAATAGAAGAACAATATCTCCATCATCCATTTTTATAAAGAGACTAGTGTTTGAAAGTGATGATTTAAAGCCAATGGCTGGAAGATAAATTGTGAACTTAGAATTCCAAGCTTTGGGAGCCTGTTTTAAACCAGATAGTGATTGTACCAACCTGTACACATGATTAGGGCATGTAGCATCCAAAAACCTTGTGGTTGCTTCATATAAACCTCTTCTTCTAAGTCCCCATGAAGAAAAGCATTCTTAATGTCAGGCTGCCTTAATTGCCAACTGAATTAAGCAGCTAAAGTTAGGATAATCCTCACTGTAGTGTGCCTAATCACATGACTAAATGTTTCTAAATAATCCAAACCTTGCTCTTGAGTGTAGCCTTGTGCCACAAATCGAGCTTTGAACCTTGATATAGTACCATCTACACTTTTCTTCACCTTATACACCCATTTACTTCCAATAACTGATCGATTTGATGGTGGTGGAACTAATAACCAAGTTCCTTGAGTTTTTAGGGCATTAAACTCCTCTTGCATTGCAAATTGCTATTCTGGTTTAACTGATGCAACTTTGAATGTTTTAGGTTCTTCACTATTTGTGATATCAGCTAAGAATAAAAAGCCTACAGAAAACTGCTCACTGAATTTACTTAACTGATTATTACTGTATACATCTTCAAGTTGTAAAGAAAACAACTGGGGTAGTGAAACATGATACCCAACATAACTCTTCCTTGTAATAGCACCAGTTTGTAATCTGGTTTGAATGCAATTTGGGTTTGCTTGCACCTGTAATGATTGAATTATGATTCATAAGAGATGAGATAAAAGGGAGGTTTACCTGTAATTTTGCAAGGTCAATGATAGGAAGCAAATGAGTAGTGTTTGGTGAGGAGGAAAGAGTATTTGATGATCTAGATCCCTAAATTTGTGACTCTATTGATATACTGTCTCTAGAATGCCCCACAAAAGCAATGTTATTCAACTCATTAGGCTCATAGACTACTAGATTATCATTACTTATTGGAGAAAATACTTATGTTGCAGAATGAGACAATGAACTATGTGAACCTGCATGTTCTCCACTTTGCTAGCTATTTGACACAGGTATAGGCACAATGACATATACATTTCTTGATTCCTGATGACCATTATGTCTATGTGCAACCCCATTCTTAGTAGAATTAACCACTTTTGCAGGAAATAGAGATTCATCAAAGTACACATGTCTGGAGATAATAAACTTCTTGGTTTGTATATTATAACAAATATACCCTTATAACCTTGTGAACATCCCAAAAACACACACATCACTGACCTTGGTTGTAATTTGTTAGCATTGTATGGCCTTAACCATGGGAAAACAGCTGAACCAAAGATCTTGAGTGATAATATATCAACTGCCTTCTTATACAAAGTTACATAAGGAGAAATGAAAGATAGGCTTTTGCAAGGCATCATGTTTATCAATAGTATTGAATGTGCACATGCAAAGTACCATAACTTAGAAGGTAAACCAACAACAGTGAGAAGAGTGATTGCAGTTTCCAAGATGTGTCTATGTTTCCTTTCTGCAACTCTATTCTGTTGAGAAGTGTAAGGACAAGATATTAACTGTAAGATACCATTATCAACAAGAAATGAGGTAAATCACTTGCTTGTATACTCACCCTCATCTGTTTGTAAAGACTTGATTGATGTACCATATTGATTAAGAATAAACTTGTAGAACTTGACAAATATTGCAAACACATCAGATTTATTGCTCATGGGAAAAATCCAAACAAATCTTGTATATTCATCAACAAATGTTACATAGTACCTATATCATTATAGAGATCTTACAGGATATGGACCCCAGATATCAGTGTGCACTTTTTCAAAAAGAAATGTACACCTATCAGTTCTAATTAGAAAGTGAGTCATAGACATCTTGCCTTGAATACAAGAAATACAAGTACTATGTGTATCATCTGTTTGAACTGAGATATTTGACTGTTTCAACATTGTAGAAATTATACCATGAGCTGGATGTCCAAGCCTTTGATGCCAGACATTATTCTTCACTATTTTTTCCCAAATAAGCTACTGGATCCCTTGTGGTGAATCGAGAACCTCTTGAATTTGTAACCACAGGGATCTGGAATAATTCCTCAGGCCCACTATTTCCTTGGTGCACTATCTCCTCAGGCCCACAGGGATCTGGAACAATTATGTGCTAGCAACAAAATTCAGTTTCATCATATATAAACCAGCTTTTGTTGCTAGCACATAATTGTTTTACAGAAAGTAAACTCCTAGCAATGGTAGGCACATGTAGAACTTTATTAAGAATCATAAAGTGTGTAGGTGTTTGAAGTTTAGTTGAACCAATATTTTTAATTGGTAGACCTGTACCATTCCCAATTGTTATCTTCTTAGACCCCTAAAAAGGTGTTACTTGAGATAGAGCATTGATATATGAAGTTATGTGATGTGAAGCACCAGAATCAACAATCCAGGCATCTTGAAGTATAAATTGTGAAGTCTGTTATGCATTCATTGCAGACAATGATGGTGATAGATGCTGACCTTGATAAGCATAATTCGTTGTGCATTCATTGTAGACAATGATGGTGATTGAGGCTGACAATGATGGTGATGAAGGATGACCTTGATAAGCATAATTTGTTGTGCATTCATTGCAGACAATGATGGTGATGGAGGTTGACCTTGATAAACATAATTTTTTTTTTATAGCAATCTAAGACAGAGTGACCTTTATTCCCACAAATTTGACACTCAGTTACAAAACCAGTGGTTGGTACATTTATGTTCATGTGAAAGCAATTAACTGCAGTGTGTCCCCTCTTGTTGCATATCTGACATTCAATTACCACAGTAGTTCTAGTATCAACATTGCTAGACCAAGTATTCTTTCCAGTACCAAATTGCCTTAAACCACCTGAGTAAGCATTGGTAGTATTCCCAGAATTATTATATCCTCTTCCTCTGAAGCCATTGTTATTTCTGTAATTGTTTCCACCTCTGTAGTTATTTCCTCCTCTATAGTGATTTCCACTAGTTGCAAACTGACCATTGGAAGACTGTGATCTTGGTGCATTATGGCCACTAGAGTTAGCAGTGAACCCATAGCCATATGACTGATTTGGAATTTGAGATGATGGATAATAGGATTGTTGAAGTGAAGGAGGTGGTAATGTTGTATCATAAGGTATAACAATAATAGTGCTAGCAGTTATAGCAGGAATATGATTATGGCTATGAGGATTTGAAGTTGATGCAGATGAGTTAGAACCAGAACTTGAACCAGAACCTTGAACATATAAAGTAGACAGATTCTGAGTAATTGCATTCATTTCTCCCTTAATTTCTCTTTCAGCACCAAGCAATAATGCTCTAAACACTTTCAATGTGAGTGTAGATTCCTTAGCCAATATAACAGTACGAATAACACCATATCCTTTTGGCAATCCAGCAAGATCAGCAATCATAATGTCATTATATGAGACAGATTCTCCTGCAGCACTGAGTTGTTCCCTAATATGCTTGAGTTTGAACAAATACTTGTCAATTGGATTTGACATTTTTTGAATTGTGTGCAGTTCAGTTTTTAAATGATTAACTTTGGACTTAGATACTGAAGCATATCGATCTACAAGATTAGTCCATGCTTCATATACAATTCTACAACTGATCACATACTCCATGGCCTCATCAGTTAAAGTGGCAACTAATAGACTCAGTAACGCCATATCAATTGTTTCCCATTAAGTATATTCTACTGTAATCTCCTTAGTAATTCTAGTGTCAGCATTTATAACAAACTTTGGTGGATAGAGAGTTGTACCATCAAAGTGACCAAACAATTTATGCCCTCTTAGCATTGACTGAAACTGAAATGCCCATTTTGCAAAATTATCATCCCTAAGCTTGATGGTAAGCATGCCCAAAACACCTTCGAAGTAGTCATGATTGAAAGATTGACACTTTCACAAATCAAGAATGTATATGATTAACATTTTGATTGTAGAGAATAACACTCTATCCAGATAAAAAAACATTGACACTTTCTTGCAAACATATCCTGGACAAAGAAATATTAACACTTTCTTGAAACTTTGATATGGTCTCGTCTGTCAACGATGACTTGATGTGGTCTCGCTTTAACATGATGACCTTATGTGGCCTCGCTATTGAACGATGACCATTGTGACTGCCTGTATTTCTCTGGTGCGACTATCATTTATTGTGATAGATCTGTACTGGTAGCTCTTGTGCGCTTAGCGATTGTATGTTTGTACTTGCGGTTGTCTACTAGGGGTTTACTCTTATTTGTCTGTCTGTGCAAATTCACTCCAAATCAATTTATTGGTCACTGGAGCTGTGCACCCAATGACACCCTTGTAATTGTTTGTGTTGATTAATGAAATAATATGCTATCATTTCTTGTCAAAAACAAAAAGAAAAAAGAAAAAAAGAAATGCCCAATAAGGTCTAAGATTGTAGGAAACCCTAAATTCCTAAATTAAAAAAATTAATCAGAGAGAATCAGAAATTGCAGATAAAACTTAAATCCCTAAACCCAAAAAATTTACCAGAGTTAACAATTAAGAGTCCAAAAATTAATTGTCTTAAATTGGGAGGAGATGAGATGATGGTGTTTTTCTCAACAACGATGATGGGGTGGTCGTTATTAAGAGAGATGATGGTGATGGTGGTTGCAATTTACCAGAAAGATGGTGATGGATGACTGATGTTGAGGACTCGATGCATCTCAAGTTGTGAATGAATGAGACAAGGGGAGACTGAAGGACAATCCCCAAGGGAAAAAACAATCCAACGCTACCAAGTTTTGGATTTGATTTATCATAAATCCAATCGATTATCCCATGCTAGAAACGGGCAGGGCCAGGGGCTCGTTCCCTCTTATTTTCAGACCCACCTCGCCCTGCTAATTTCGTAGACCCACCCCGCCCTGCCTTGTTTTGTGTTTTGAACTTTTGAACCCGCCTCGACCCTTAGGTTCAGGATCCGTTTGCCCATCCCAACTTAAAATACACTCTGAAATTTCTCAAATTCCCTTGACTTCTCAACTTTTTATATTCCTTTAAAATCAATTTCTAATTGAATACACCTGAATGTTATAAACTATTTTAAAGTCCTGATTGAATACACCTTGACATTCAGATAATCACTTAAAATTCTGATTGAATACCCATTGGATTTAAAAAAAAAGAATTAAAATATATCAAAATCCCAATTGAATACACCTTAGGCAAGGGGTAGGTGAGAGTTTAAACTTTAGTTTGTATTTTCCTAATATTTATCATATGAAATATTCAAGAATTTAAAACTCAACCAAAAATAAGAATGTGAATACAAGTCTAATCTATTTGGACCATATTTTGTAAATCATAAGACGTGATGATTGAATTATTAAGTAAATGTTGATTAACATGCTTATTTTTTATTGGTGACACATCACTTGGTTTGGAAATTTGGTCTTAAAAATTGGTCCACCTAGCACTATATATATATATATATAATATATTTCTCTAAATTAATATCGAACTCATTATTCATGACATTAAAATCTAAAATCTATCACTTCCAAGTAAAAAAAAAGCACTAAATAGTTTTAAGGGAATTTTAACGAAAATGGCCTATCACTATTCATTCTTAATCAAAAAGACATTTCCATAATGGATGAAGCTCTTTTCTTTATTTACTCTTATGCCATTATTTTATTATTGCAGCGGGGTCTACAATGATGTTGACATTTCTGTCTGGAAATACATTATTTTATATGATGCTATTCAACTTATGCTAATTTGCTGCCAGCTTTTCATGCTTCCATCATGTTGTCAATGTTATGCAGCTCTTCTTCTATCAAATTGTTCCAGTACTGTTCATCGCCTTCTACTAGCTCTGCATCTTTTTCTCTATCGTCTTTCACCTTGTAATACATATCTTTTGTTTCTCCTTTGAAATTTTGAGGCTTCCAGTATGGTTGATGACGGGCTTTTGACTTGCTGTAAATATGCATTTCTTCTTCTTCTGCTACTAATATCATATCATACCTAAAATCTTCAAACTCATCTAAGGCAAACATTTGGATCCCTCGAAATTTTAAAATATTTTTGTATGAAGAAGTCCACCTACGTGGAGAGATAGGAGGAGGACTACTAATAAAACTTATGAAGATTTCTTTCCACTTTTCTAGATAATCTTCTCCTACTTTTATAAGTTTTTCAGAAAAAGATTCTAATTGGGAAATATGGTTAGTGAATATTTTATCAAGATAGCCGAACTCAATCAGTAAGGCTGGGGTAACTTCTTTTACATTATGCTTTTTCTTATGCTCATAACTAAAATGCCATGGTCTAAAATCTCTCATGTTAATCCTGGCTACAGCTATGCTAACCTCTGGTTTACAAATACAATTCTATGTACTATCACAAAGACATGGCGGATACATCTTTGTAATAATATCCATCCCTAGTTTTGGATCAAAGATGGACTGATACAAAGCACATTGTAATTGTAATTGTAACTCTTTCATGGACTGTGATGCTCTACTTAGGATCTCATTTTGCATATCTGGTGACATTATTCTTAATTTTGCTTTTGAAATTTCTTCTAATAGGATATCGTCTATTATTAAGTCTAAAGATATATTTCTAAGAAAACTTTCATATCTTTCTTGTTTTTCTTTGTCACTTAGATGCTGATGCTGCTCCATTTCAATGTCTTCTTCTAAAAGCTCAATTTTAGTCTCTTTTATGGGCTTATTAGCCTCTTGTTCTATGAGCTCAATAACCTCTTTTCTTTATTTTTAGGCTAATCAATTTCTAAACCTATTTTCAATTCTCTTTTTAGGGTATCACTTGCCTTTTGCTGCATTCTAAGAGATTTGAGTTCTTGGTTCATTTTGGTAAACTTACCAAGTAATGACTTATGGTCTCTAGACATAGCTTGAAGTTTGTGCTCAAGATAATGAATATGCTGCTGGCTTTGATGGAAATTAAAATTAAAGCTATCAAACTCTTGTTCTAAGGTTCTAATTAATTTTTCATAACCTAACCTCATGCTTGGCTGTTTGATTTGGATGTTCCAAAAATTATCTAGGAGAACCTGTTACTTATCAGAAAGTCCTGGTACTCTTGGCCTATATCTCAGAGTTGGATTTATGATTCCTTCAACAATATTGCCATTAAAGTTGAAAGTGGGTACTGGTGGTGATGCTGGCCTGCTTATGCTATTTTGGAATCCATTGAATGATAAAGGTCCATGGTGCACATTATGCTATTGAAGGGTGCTCTTCTGCCTTGTGGTCCTATGCTATTTGATGATGATGGTCCATTATATTCCATTCCTGTTCAACAGATTAATCTTGATAAGATATCAGCTAATGTATTGTCATTACCTTTTATATGTTCAAAAATTGGTTTAAAACCATTTCTTGTAATTGAATCAATAAAATTAACCCATCTTCGGGCTGTCTGTTTATTAGCATGTATTTTGTTATAATGAGAAACTATATTTTGACAATATGTTCTAATAGTAAATACTTCATTATGTAAAAACAAAGAAAATACCCCAAGTGAGTTAATTATTCCTAAAATATCTAAATCCGTTGACGGTAATCTTCATTGCACATCACTAAATTTTCCTGATGAATATCTTCAAACTTGTTCGTCAGACTTTGGAGACTCCTTATGCGTTTTCTGGTATAATATACATGCCCATCCTAATGATGAAGCATCTGTTTCAACTATTTTATAACTATCATCTAATGGTAATGTTAGTGGTTTAAGTTTAGTAATTTCTTCCTTTATATTTTGAACTAATTTAATATCTTCATTATTAAAATACTTTTGTCCAGTTTTGCTAGTTTTACTGTGAAATACTGCTACTTTTCTTTCTAAATCAGGGATAAAATTTCTTGCAAACTTTCTTGCATATTAAAATCAATGTCACGCTCATTTTGTCTTGAGCTCGAACTACCTGAACAAGTAGATGGTGCTATTGGCTTTGGCTTCAAAAATCTTTCCATATTTCTTATTTCTAAACTACACATTTAACCAAAAACACAAAACATATACCAATCAACCAATAAACAAAAATTCCATCTAAATTTCAATGATAAAATGAGTATACAAACATAAAACATATCAACAATCATATCAATAATAGACTAAAAATCTCCACCAATATCTAATATAATTTAATTGAGATTAGATTAATACCAAAAAACTTACTTGAATTTTGAACCAAATAGTGGTGGCTTGGAGAATTGAAACAAGTGGATGTATAATATTGGAGTAATATAATTATAATATGGGATTGGGTGGGATTAGAAATTTAGGGTTTTGGTTTTGGGTGAATATAAGAAAGATGGGGATTAGGGGGAATGGAAAAGCAGGAACCGGGGGGTGGGGAAGGAAGAGTGACTCGGGGATGGACCATCATGTGGGGCTAGGCGTTAAAAGGACTCAGGAATCATGGACAAAAGGTTGGGTTTTTTTTAAAAAAAATAAAAATTAAACAAATTGGCCAAAACACTGCGTTTTGGACAAATTTTTTAAAAGGCCCTTAGGCCCTGTTCTTTCTTCTTCCCCCTGTCTTCTTTTCTTTCCCCTGTCTTCTTCTTAATTGCAAGCTGCAAGCTGCAACACATGACAGCACAGATCCTGCTTCGAGGGGTCCCCTAGAAAATTTCTAGTAGCATTTTAGGATTGCCGGAGGGTCCTGGGACCTCCCAGGTCCATCTGTAGATCCGCCACTGCTTTTATTTGTTGTTCAAACTCTTGTTTATCTATTAAACTACAAGGCATATCAGTTGTCTTTATGGTTAAATTTGGATTAATTATATCTAATTTTGCTAGTATTTTATTTTTACTCCAGTGTAACTGTGGGTCTTCTCCTATAATCCTAGTTTGTTCTGCTGATTGTAACAATTCTTCTAAACTCTTTAGTCTATCTAAATGTAATATTTCTATATTGGTTCCTTCTTCTAAAATCGGATATTCGTGTTCAAATATTTCTCCATCAAACTCTTCTATATTATTATGCTCATCATTTTCTTTTGAGTTTTCTAAATAATAACTATCTTAACTACTAGATTCTAATATACTTATGCTTTTGTATGCTTCTACAATATTACTTTAATCAGTTATTGTAATGCCTCTTTTGAAAAATGTTATGTTAATTCATGAATAAAAAACCTTGCAAACTTTTAAAAAAATTTAAACCTAAAATGAATGGATATGATCCTACTGGTGAAACAAATGTTAATGGTAAATTAAATTGTTATTTTTCTATTTTAATAGACTCATTATTAATACAATGTGTTGAGTGAACTGATCTCTCATCAAAACGTGTTATTTTTACTGGTTTTGCTAATTTTTACCTATATTTTTCTGGTACTAACTTTTCTCTTATTACACTATTTGTACTCCATATATCTATCATAGCTATTGTTTGTATCTTATGTTCTTTTGCTAATTCTATTTCACAATTTATGGTAATTAAAGAACTATTTTTTGGTTTTTCTATACTATGCACAATATTTCCTAATACTTTAGTACTTTCTTGTGATTCTGCTGAATTAACTTCTAATAATCTTTTACTATAACACTTTTCACATAATATTGAATATGTATTATAGTACATATTTGCAACTAACTTGATACACTTATTACATTTTTCTGACCAACCTAAATTAATGTATTCATGTTCTTCTTCATGTTGTTCTTCTATGAATGCATACATATATTCTTCTAAATCACTATTTGTGCTACTTGAATCTTCCGAATCAGAATCTTTATGTTAATACTCTCTATACTATAAATACTCTCATTATCACTTAAATCATCTAAAATGTATATTGACTGAATATCTTCATCTTCTTCTAACTTAAACAACTTCATCAAATGTACTTTTTTTCTCGACTGTTTTCCTAATTTTGGACATGTAGGTCTAATATGTCCAGTCTCTCCACATGAATAACATTTACAACTACTATTATCTTTTGGTGCTTTATATTTTCTAATCCAAGGTTTGCCACTTCTTTTCCTAAACTGTTTTGGAATATATTTTCTCTTCCTATTTGTTTGTACCATATTTGACCAATCCCGAAACTACTGAGCACCGGTCAACGTTATACCGTCAAGGACCCAGAAGAGTTTCCCTCCAACCAGGAGGTCAATCACAGCATGACACGTGTCGACATCAGAAGCCAATCATAGCGCAACACATGTCAATGTCATAATGAAACTAGAAACTCTCTTCTATAAATAGAGATCATTCTCTCACAATATTTCCTAATGTCATTTGTACTAAATCATTCACCAGTACTCACTAAAGGAGAGCTTGAACCTATGTACTTGTGTAAACCCTTCATAATTAATGAGAACTCCTCTACTCCGTGAACGTAGCCAATCTGGGTGAACCACGTACATCTTGTGTTTGCTTCCCTGTCTCTATCCATTTACATACTTATCCACACTAGTGACCGGAGCAATCTAGTGAAAGTCACAAACTTAACATTTCATGTTGTACCAAGGTCCTCACTGATTTTGTGCATGAACATTTGGCGCCGTCTATGGGAAACGACACTTATTCCCACTTTCTTTAGCTTTGTCAAGGTGGTTTCCACCATTCGTACACTCTCTTTTGACCAGGCATCCCTCTCCAACATGGGGAACGAAGGAAGCCACAGCACACAGAATGACACCCCTCTTACACCTAGTGCGAAACAACGAAAGAATGAAGGAAAGAAGGTTGCTCTTCAAGCTCAAGTCGATAAGCTAGAAGCTCAGAACAATAAGATAGCAATGAAGAATGAGGTCATCCAGGAGCAGTATGAGAAGCTCTTTGAGACACTCCACAAAACTAGGCGTACTTAAACATGGAAGCTCGTTGCCCCGGTGGACATCAACCATCATCTGGGTGCCCTCCAACACGGAGGGTCACCTCCCTTCAACATGGGTATCCCTGATGAGGAGCGAGCTAATCATCAAAACATTGATCAACATGAGATTTCTCTCAACCTAGATGCTTCGACCCGAAGCAGGAGAAGTGGAGGCAGACACCTCATTGCAGAAGGGTTGGAATTATCGCAACTGCCGAGGCTTCCTAAAGCAACGTCGAGAGAATCCTCTCCACATATGCTCGAAGATCAATGACCCAAGGGTTTATGAAAGACTCAGTCACATCCCACGACCCAGGCCAGCTACCAATCTAGAGAAGGAACGACAGGTCCTAGAGGAACATGAAGATACATGAGACTCTGAGGTATTCCGACAGACTCGCCTTAGAAGTCAGTACGGCGAGTCTAAGGACAAAACCACACGCTCTTGCTCAAACTTTCCTACTTCCAAAAGGCGATGAAGACTTACGAAAGAAGATTCCAATGGTACATGACTCCACTCAGGACTCCCTTCTCCTACATCTCCTTGAGGAAGTAAATAAGTTGAAGGCCGAACGTCAAGCCGAGATACCTAACTGGAACCAACCCAGGCCTGGCCCTCTCACAAGGAGGATCTTCGACACCCCCTTCAAGCGAAAACAAAACAAAAGCTTGATTTACAACTCTATACTGGAAGGGATGACCTAATTGAACACCTTAACCTTTTTGAGTCCACCATGGCGTTTTGAATGCACACCGACGAAGAGCGATGTCTTCTCTTCCCCTTCACCCTTACTGGCAAAGCTCTAAACTGGTATTACCATCTTTCACCTGAGACAGTAGACTCATTTGAGGAACTGAGGAAACTGTTTGTCTCTCAACACATCTTCCTGACCGATCACTTGCATTCTGCAAATGACTTGTACACTATTCACTAGAAGCTGGACGAGTCACTACAAGAGTATGCCGGTCGCTTCAGCCATGAGTATTATCGCTGCGCTGAGGCAAATGACAAGACCGCCCTCAAGGCCTTCACGAAAGGCCTACGTGATTGTTTCTTCAAGTACATGATCAATGCCAACACTTGGAAGACTTACTCTGAGGTGATGGCACAGGCTTACAACCACGCCTCTGCCAGAGCAATGACATACCAAGGGAACCCTCATATGGTTAACCTTTATCAACAAGTGGGAAGTGGAAGTCAAGTTCTACCAAATGACATACCAAGGGAACCCTCATTCATACACCCATTGCATCATCTTCTGCCTCATTTAGCTACTTGCTAAGTCACCAAACGTATCTGTCTCTTGGTAAGAGGAATGATTTTTACTCTCAGCAAACCCATTACAACAAGAGGGATAAAAGTTCGTATCAAGACAACCAGGGGTGAACATACCATCGACTATTATGACTATGAGGCCAAACCTCACTCTTTCAAAGTGGAGGACTAGGTACTGAATGAAATGCTATTATAAGAAGGCATACACATAACAAATGTTTTGACTCTCAACCGCTTGAGATCTTTTGTCACACAAGCCATTTGGAAAATATTTAAAGAAAACGGAATTCAAACAACTTCTTCTGAGTCTTTTGCGTTCCTAGCACTGGAACATTTGGTCTACGCTGACCTACCCTTATACTCCAACTCAGAGCTTCAACATGCGTACTTTGACACAAAGTATGTGATACTAAGGGTTACAATCAACATGGTTCACATATCAAAAGCATGGATCCCTTTATGCATAGCAAAACATTCATAAGCATCACTCATATCAATCAACATAAACATCATACATTCCAACACATCTATACATAAGCCAACTGTGCTTCGAAAGGGTTCAACATACTTTATGTCATTCGACACTTGCTACAATGTGCCTAGACACATTGCCCTTATTCTCACCAACCAGGTGATGAAATGTAAAGAATGAACTCATCTTCATGCCACCAACCAGGTGATGAAATGTACAACCCTACTCTCCTTCATGCCACCAACCAGATGATGAAATGTACAACTCGTACTTTAATATCATTTGGCAACTTGTCACTCATGCCACCAACCAGGTAAAGAAGGAACTCATCTTCATGCCACCAACTAGGTGATGAAATGTACAACCCGTACTCTCCTTCATGCCACCAACTAGGTGATGAAATGTACAACCCGTACTATAATATCATTTGGCAACTTGCCATTCATGCCACCAACCAGGTGATGAAATGTACAACCTATACTCTCCTTCATGCCACCAACCAGGTGATGAAATGTACAACCCGTACTCTAATATCATTTGGCAACTTGCCACTCATGCCACCAACCAGGTGAAGAAGGAACTCATCTTCATGCCACCAACCAGGTGTGAAATGTACAACCCGTACTCTCCTTCATGCCATCAACTAGGTGATGAAATGTACAACCCATACTCTAATGTCATTTGGCAACTTGCCATTCATGCCACCAACCAGGTGATGAAATATGATGAAAGATGATGAAGGAACTCACATTCGTACCACCAATCAAGTGATGAAAGCAACTCACTATTCATTCCCCTACCAGAAGACGAGTGTTACAACTTGTACATGTGAACTCCTAGCATTCACAAATAATAAAAAACCTTCAAGCTTGACAACTCAACTAGGATAGCACTTATGCCCAATAAGAGTTATTGTCACCAACCAAGTCTTATTGCAAGCGAACAACAACTTCAGTGCATGGCATACGAAGATCAAGCTATTCAGCCCTCTTGCATCTGCTTCAAACATTTCCCTTCTATAACAATGCGAACACTACAACTCGTAGAAAGCTTCACACACTCTTGATCAATACAATGTGAAGCAAAACCAATTTATGGTGCCAACAAGAGCTTCATCAATGGAGGGCAACCACAATTCTCAAAAGCTTTGTAAAGCAAAACCAATTTATGGTGCCAACAAGAGCTTTATCAATGGAGGGTAACCACAATTCTCAAAAGCTTCACACACTCTTGATCAAGACAATGTGAAGCAAAACCATTTTATGGTGCCAACAAGAGCTTCATCAATAGAGGGCAACCACAATTCTCAAAAGCTTCACACACTCTTGATCAAGACAGTGTGAAGCAAAACCAATTTATGGTGCCAACACGTGCTTCATCAATGGAGGGCAACCACAATTCTCAAAAGCTTCACACACTCTTGATCAAGATAGTGTGAAGCAAAACCAATTTATGGTGCCAACAAAAGCTTCATCAAAGGAGTTCAACTACAATTCTGAAAAGCTTCACACACTCTTGATCAAGACAGTGTGAAGCAAAAATTTATAGTGCCAACAAAAGCTTCATCAATGAAGGGTAACTACAATTCTCAAACCTTCGAAGTAAATTCAAGATTGTTCCAAGCAAATTCAATTTATATGGTTCATCAAAACCTTCGACTACTACAAGGTGTGGCTTGCATCACAATCTCTTGCTCAACAGTGTGGAAGCAAAATTTTTATATGTTGTCTCTCCCACATTTTCAAATTCCTAGTTTCCAAAAAAAAAAAAATAAATTAGGAAATTCAACAAAGCTTCATTAATGGAGGACAACTACAAATTCTTAAAAGCTTCACACTATCTTGATCAAGATAGTGTGAAGCAAAATCAATTCATGGTACCCAACAAAAGCTTCAACTCTAAAGCTTCACCAACAAAAGTTTCATCAATGGAGGACAACTACAAATTCTCAAAAGCTTCACACTATCTTGATCAAGATAGTGTGAAGCAAAATCAATTCATGGTACCCAACAAAAGCTTCACTCATAAAAGCTTCACCAACAAAAGCTTCAACTCCAAAACTTCACCAACAAAAGCTTCATCAATGGAGGACAACTACAAATTCTCAAAAGCTTCACACTATCTTGATCAAGATAGTGTGAAGCAAAATCAATTCATGGTACCCAACAAAAGCTTCAACTCCAAAGCTTCACCTACAAAAGCTTCACCCACAATAGCTTCACCTACAAAAGCTTCACCCATAAAAGCTTCACCAACAAAATCTTCACCCACCACAAAAACTTCACCCATAAAAGCTTCACCAATAAAAGCTTCACCCACAAAAGCTTCACCTACAAAAGCTTCCCCCACCACAAAAGCCTTACCCATAAAAGCTTCACCAACAAAAGCTTCACCCACAAAAGCTTCACCTACAAAGCTTCAACACAAAAGCTTCACCTACAAAAGCTTCACACTATCTTGATCAAGATAGTGTGAAGCAAAATCAATTCATGGTACCCAACAAAGCTTCAACCTCAAAGCTTCACTTACAAAGCTTAAACACCAAAGCTTCACCTACAAAGCTTTAATATATATATTCAAAAATTCAAAAATTCAAAAATTCAAAAATTTGAAAATTTGAAAATTTGAAAAAAAAAATCGAAAAAAAATTTCGAAAAAAAAAATTACCTAGGCCTCCTCTTCTTTGGGCCTAACAACTTTCATAACAAATATATATGAAGAAGGAGTTTTGGGCTACCACTTAGAAAGGAAATGCCTCATTCGTCAACTCCCTCGATCGGAGACTTGGGGGACTCCTACCATATGCTACTGCACCTTGATACTCGGAAGTCTCACGAGCATTTAGTGACTTGGATTTTTCAAGTCTCCAAACGAGAAGTTTTCCTCACTCGAGAAATTAAGGGAGTACTACCTCAACCTACATGCTTCACTCACAAAGTTTCAACATACAGGCTTCAACAAAAGGAAAAATTCAAAGAACTTAGTGAAGAAGGCCTTGGTGTATTTAACACAATACGTTGAAATGAAGCAAAACTTGTTTATTGATATCTCCGATAAGTTACAAATATGTACATATAAATGAATCAAAATAAATAAACAAGAAGGAGCCTTCACAAAGGTCGCTCAGGAGAAGTCTCAGCAGTCGGCAGAGCCCCAGAAAGAGGAGGCACCAGAGAGTGATTATTCGGAGCCTCAGTACTAGGCATAACCCTATAAGAAGGAGGCACCGAAGGTTGAATTATTTGGAGCTTCATTACGCTATATAGCCTCAGAAGACGAAGGCAATAAATGTCTTTGGAACAAACCCACAAACCTCTGATGATCAAGTAAAATCTGACCATCATATTCCTGTAACTGGTCGAGCTTCCTCTTCATGTTTGTAGCATAGTCATGTGTGAGCCTGTGCAACTGTTTATTCTCATGCTTGAGCCCTCTGATCTCCTGTTTGAGACTTATCACTTCAACTTGGCGGGTTCGAGCAAATAGGCGTTGGGCCATATTAGACACAGAACCTGCACAATGAACACTGAGAGCCAGAGAATCCTTAACAGCCAACCCATCAGACCGTTTGGAAAGTAGTCTGTTATCTTTGGGAGTGAGAAGGTTCCCGGCCACCACCGCATCGGTTATATCATTCTTCATCACAGAGTCCTCAACGGTAAGAGGACAAGTAGGGGATAAGAATGATGGGCAACATATGTTGTCTTGAGAAGGCATGGCTACCTCTTTACCAAAGTTCAAGTCAAAACGACGGTCGGATGGGCCAGACATTCTTAGAAATGATGAAGGAGAAATGAGGTGCAATAAATCTCTGAAGTAGGGGGAAAATTCCTACAAGCAATAACTCTCTGAATGTACTTCTTGCACACAATTGGTGCCCTTATAAAAGAAAAGGCAACAGGGTCGTTGGTTCAAAAATCGAAGAGGCACCACTCTCCGGATTCTGAGGAGGCACCACTTTCCACACACAACATCAGCTCCTCGAGTACCATAGATAACTTTGCCAAAGATCTCTGATAAAGTTTAGACACATAAATTTTGAAGGTCCAGCTACCCTACTATTACCCACATGGGTAAAAGAACAGCACCACTGCTTGATAACTAGAAAGTCCCAATGTGTGTCAACCTTCGTGTTCCGTGGCAAGGCAGAATGGCAAAAATGTCCAACCTTTACTCACATTCGAGAAAACACTCCCAACAAGATTGCTTGCTCAAAAATCGAAGAGGCACAGCTTTCCGAATCTCGAAAGCCAGACTCCTAACATGATTACGTGCTCAAAAATCAAAGAGGCACCACCCTCCGAATCTCGAGAGCCAGACTCCCAAAAGGATTACTTTATCAAAAATCGAAGGGACACTGCTCTCCGAATCTCGAAAGCCAGACTCTTAACATGATTACTTTCTAAAAAATCGAGAGACACTGCTATCCGAATCTCAAGAGTCAGACTCCCAACAGGATTACTTTATCAAAAATTGAATAAACACTACTCTCCGAATCTCGAGAGCCAGATTCCCAACAGGATTACTTTCTCAAAAATCGAAGAGACACTGCTCTCTGAATTTCAAGAGTCAAACTCCCAATATGATTGCTTTCTTAAAAATCGAAGAGGCACCGCTCTCTGAATTTTGAGAGCCAAACTTCTAACAGGATTACGTGCTTAAAAATCGAAAAGGCATCGCCCTCCGAATCTCGAGAGCCAGATTCCCAATAGGATTACTTTCTCAAAAATCGAAGAGATACTGCTCTTCGAATCTCAAGAGTCAGACTCCCAACAGGATTGCTTTCTCAAAAATTGAAGAGACACCGTTATCTGAATCTCGAGAGCTAGATCCCCGACATGATTGCTTGTTCGAAAATCGAAGAGGCACTGCTCTTCGAACTTCGAGAGCCAGATTTCCTTGGATAAAGCTTGTCTGCAATCTTCACACGCAACATCAGCTTTCCAGATACCACAGACCACTTTTTCAAAGTGTTCTGACAAAGTTAAAAAACGTGAAGCTTGCAGCTCCCACTACATTGCTATGACCAAGAAGGGTAAAGGAATAACACTACTACTTGTTGTTAGGGAGACTCATATATATGTCGACCTCCATCCTCCACAGCCAAGCAGACTTGCAAATAAAAAAATGCTCAACTTTTCTTCACATCCGAGAAGGCACTCTCAGGAGAGTTTCTTGAAATATTCAGCTTATTTTCCTCCCGATAATACCTTTGCAAACAAGCCACACCAGAGTAAGAGTATCTCATATCATCAGGGTTAAAAGCAAGAGTATCCCATGTCATGCTTTTTCCCTGTCTTTTCTTTTGGCCTTGTTTTTACCTGCAAGATAAGGAGAAAGAGAGCAATCAGTCATCACTTGGAATCAAGCTTCCAGTCAGGAACTGACTGCCTGGAACCCCTTGCCTGATTACTTACCTGGCATTGCTCTCGAGTACTCATCTTCAACATCTTATGCTTCCAGAGAAGATACCACATCTGCCTGAGGAACAGATAGGGCAAGTGAGAAAGATACAAGGAAGCATGTGGAGACAAGCGTAACAGAACACGTGTCGATACATTCACTACTTTGTCAACAGCAAAAGTATCCCATATCATCATGGTCGAACTTACTCTAGATTTGATGGACTTGTTTTGACCCTCAAATTCTTGAGTCGGCTTTATACTCTGGAGGAAACCAGAAAACCCTCCAACCTAGTTCAAGAATAAGCCTATGGAAAGTTACTTATTCAAAAGCAAAAGTATCTCATATCATATATTCTCCATTTGCTTCTCCTTATCCTTGTTGCTGTTTACGACATAAGGAGAAAGAGAATAATCAATTGGAAGCCAAAGTTGAACCTCCAATCTAGGTTGCTTGCTTGGAAGTCTGATTGTTTACCTTGTCTGTTACCTTCTTCGGCAAATCTCCTAGCTCGGCGACTTGGGGGACTCCTACTATAGGGTTTGTATCGCACTTGACCAAGCCCGAAACTACAAGTAAGCTTCAAGTGAAACTGATACATTACCTTGTGCATCTTCATCAATTAAAGATACCACCCATGGATGGAGGAAAAGTACTTCCAGAGAAAATGCCACATCTACATATGAGACAGATAAGGCAAGTGAAAATGATACCACACTTCGGTACTTAGAAGTTTCGTGATTACTAAATGGCTTGGATCTTGCAAGTCCCCAACCGAGGAGCTTCCCTCACTCGGGAACTTAGGGGAGCACTGTTTGTACCGTACTTGACCAATCCCCAAACTACTAAGCACCGGTCAATGTTATACCGTCAAGGACCTAGAAGAGTTTCTCTCCAACCAGGAGGCCAATCACAGCGCGACATGTGTCGACATCAGCAGCCAATCATAACGCGACACGTGTCAATGTCAGAATGATACTAGAAACTCTCTTCTATAAATAGAGATCATTCTCTCACAATATTTCCTAATATCATTTGTACTAAATCATTCACTAGTACTCACTAAAAGAGAGCTTGAACCTATGTACTTGTGTAAACCCTTCACAATTAATGAGAACTCCTCTACTCCGTGAACGTAGCCAATCTAGGTGAACCACGTACATCTTGTGTTTGCTTCCCTATCTCTATCCATTTACATACTCATCCACACTAGTGACCGGAGCAATGTAGCGAAGGTCACAAACTTAACATTTCCTGTTGTACCAAAGTCCTCACTGATTTTGTGCATCAACACTATTTGTTCTTGAAAGTCTTATGCTGTTTATAGGGTTTATATGACTTATATGACTTATATTTCTTTTTGTATATTTTCGTATGCTTATTTTTCTTATGACAACCATATTGTTGTGGTAAATTTATATTTTTACAACTCATATAAAATTGCTTCCAAATTTGTCTCTTAACTTTTATTTGACTACACTCTTATCTAAGTATATCATATACATGTTGAATTCTCGGTCCTATTGCAATATCATTTTTCTTTGGATTCTTTTGCCATTCATTCCAAATCTTTTCACCTATTGGTCCTTTTATTTTTGTCATATAAGTATCTAATAAATTACTATCACTAATTTAACATGTTCTTCCTAAATATTTAAAGAAATCTGTAGTATACTCAGCTATATACTGTAAATCATAACTTTGTTATTGTTCTAAATTTCTAATTGCTCTTATTTGTTCTTGTTCGCTTCTGCCATCTAACCTATTATGATCTAAAAATTCTTGTTTAATCAAAGTAACACAACCATCAATTTTTTAATATTTTTGGCTGCCTGATGCTGTTCTGAATTTTGAAATTTCCATGATAGGAAATAATAAAAAACTAAACCATCTAAAGTATATTCAAAATAATCTAACATATTTTATGGATTACTGAAATCTAACATTAATGCTGCATGTACACAACCTTTTTCCCATCTTTCAATTGTTCTCTCCTAATCTTGTGGATCTACATTATCTAAGTTTAATATGTTTCATTATCTAAGTTTAATATGTTTCTTGATATATTAATTTGTTATAACCCTCTCAAATATGGAATCCTATTTTTTCTCGATAGTTTTATTATACTTTCTTCTATGTAATCTACTATTGCTTTTTCATTATATTGTTCTATTGTTGGTCTCAAAAATTGTTGGTCAATTCTACTTGTGTATCTTGAATTTGGATTTTCTACTCTTAATGTGATACTTTCTTCTACTAGATTACATTCTGCTTTCAATTCTAATAAATTATTATATTATTTTGATCCTAAAATATGTTCTACTCCTATTTCTAAAATTAAAATTTTCATCTCTTCATCTAAAATTATGTGTAGTCCTAAATTATATGTCTTATATTTTTCTAAATATTGTTCTCTATTTAAATGATCAATATCTTCTATAAGTTTATCTACAATATGATCAAAATTTTGCTTAACTAAATTAATATCTAAATTATCAAAAGTCATATGAATACCCTCATTTTCGATCTCACTTTCATCCTCTTCTATTTTTTCTAGTTGCTTGTAATCACTAAACCTAATTGTTGCTTGACCTGTACTAGTTCATATATTTGTACTTTATCTGGTTGTCTATTTCTTACTATTTGTAAATTAGGTAATGTCCACTGAGTTCCTTCTAAAAAGCTATTATCTACGAGTTTTGCTTCTATCATATTTACAATTACCAAATGTTTGAACTAAATTTTAAAATTCTAAATTAAACTTATGATTATATCTATCAGACACTTTACCAATATACATTAAGCTAATACACAAATTTTTATACTCTCCTTTCATATTATAATTTTTTGTTCTTATGCTTACTTTAATATATTTACTAAATTCATTTATTGTCATAACATAATTTGGAATACATCCTATAACTGCTAAGTTTGAACTTAAATCTACTTCAGCAGTTGCTATTACTGCTTGTTGGTGATTGTCCCATCTATCATCATATATGTATGCTAATGTTTTTTGCCTACTTGTGCTCTGGTTAATCTTGTTGTTCCAATTAATATTGTTCATATATGAATCTAACTAAAATGTGATTTTCTCAAATGAGTAACTGCTTCTTTACTAATTAAATTAAGTGTAACTTCTTTATCAATACAACTAACTTCATGTTGACTGATGCTACTTACAATTCTGCTTCTATTTTCAAATAAACCTAATTGATACAAATTATATTTATTTTTTTGTGTTCTCTCAAAACCTCTTCTTATAAATTCTTGTGCTTCTTCTTTATTTTGCCTAATGGGAATATTACTACTGGCTACTTGTGTTGAAAAATCTGTTAACCTACTGGTTCTTTATGTAGCTTACTAATTTTTTTCAAAGCTTAGATATATTTTTTGCTAGTTCTAAAATCGGTCATTAAACTAATAATTTATCTATTTTATTATACAGCTTATCTACTTCTTCACTCAACTCCTTTTGCACTAATTGAATTTTTTGAACTTCTAATTTTAACTACTCAACTATTTCTAGTGATCTAAGTTCTACTTGGTTAGGCTTACTATCTATGAGGTCAATAAGCTCTTTTGTCTCTCTTTTGCTAGGAAACCTTTGAATATTTTATTATTATCTTCTAACTGAGATGTAATATAATCTAAAGGGTAAAAGACTGTTTACTACCCTCATGTTTCATGGTTTTCAACATTTAATACATCAAGTTTTTTTCATCTCAGAGTCATACCTAAAGTGTAAATTTTGGGACAATCTCATACATCCGTTAGTCAAACTGTTAAATTTGCCGTTAATTGTGACGTGGCGCCCATGTGGACAATGACTGGGCGCCACGTGTCAGCCACGTTTTTTTTTTTTCTTTCTTCTTTTCTTCTTCTTCTTCTTCTTCTTCTTCTTCTTCTTCTTCTTCTTCCACCCGACTGCAACATTTTTTTTTTCCTTCCTCCATCTCCTTCCTTCCCCTTCTTCTCCTTCTTCCTTCTCTTCCTCCGAATCTGGGGAAGTTTTTTTTTTCTTCCTCCTTCTTCCTCCTTCTTCCTTCCTCTTCTTCTTCTTCTTCTTCCTCCTCCGAATCTGCCCAGATTCGGTTTTTTTTTTTTTTTTTTTTTTGAGGAAAATGAAGAGGAAGGAGGAAGGAGGAAGGAGGAAGAAGAAGGAAGAAGGAGGAAGAAGAAGAAGGAAGGAAAAAAAAGAAAAGAAAAAAAGTTGCAGTCGGAGGAAGAAGAAGAAGAAAAAAGAAAAAAAAAAAAAAAGCCGAATCTGGGCAGATTCGGAGGAAGAAGAAGAAGAAGAAGGAAGAAGGAGGAAGGAGGAAGGAGAAGGAAGAAGGAGGAAGAAGAAGAAAAAAAAAAAAAACTTCCCAAGATTCGGAGGAAGAAGAAGAAGAAGAAGAAGAAGAAGAAGAAAAAGAAGGAGAAGGAGAAGAAGGGGAAGGAAGAAGGAAGAAGGAGGAAGAAGAAGAAAGAAGGAAAAAAAAAAAGGTAAAAGACTGTTTACTACCCTCATGTTTCATGGTTTTCAACATTTAGTACATCAAGTTTTTTTCGTCTCAGAGTCATACCTAAAGTGTAAATTTTGGGACAATCTCATACATCCGTTAGTTAAACTGTTAAATTTGCCGTTAATTGTGATGTGGCGCCCATGTGGACAATGACGTGGCGCCACGTGTCAGCCACGTTTTTTTTGTGACACGGTTTTTTTTTTTTCTTTGCTTTCTTTCTTCTTCTTCTTCTTCTTCTTCGTCCACCCAACTGCAAACTTTTTTTTTTCTTCCTCCTTCTCCTTCTTCCTTCCTCCTTCTTCCTTCCCCTTCTTCTCCTTCTTCCTTTTTCTTCCTTCTCCTTCTCCTTCTCCTTTTTCTTCCTCCGAATCTAGGGAATTTTTTTTTTCTCTTTCTTCTTCTTCTTTCTTCTTTCTTCTTCTTCTTCTTCCACCCAACTGCAAACTTTTTTTTTTCTTCCTCCTTTTCCTTCTTCCTTCCTCCTTCTTCCTTCCCCTTCTTCTCCTTCTTCCTTCTCCTTCTCCTTCTCCTTTTTCTTCCTCCGAATCTGGGGATTTTTTTTTTCTCTTTCTTCTTCTTCTTTCTTCTTTCTTCTTCTTCTTCTTCCACCCGACTGCAAACTTTTTTTTTTTCTTCCTCCTTCTCCTTCTTCCTTCCCCTTCTTCTCTTTCTTCCTTCTTCTTCCTTCTCCTTCTCCTTCTCCTTTTTCTTCCTCCGAATCTGGGGAATTCTTTTTTTTTTTCCTGCTTCCTTCTCCTTCCTCCTTATTCCTTCTTCTTCCTCCGAATCTGCCCAGATTCATTTTTTTTTTTTTGGGTAAATCTCAGTTTAATACCCTCAAGTTTCGTGGTTTTCAACATTTGGTACACGAAGTTTCTTTCATCCCAGAGTCATATCTAAAGTGTTAATTTTGGGACAGTCTCATACATCCGTTGGTCAAATTGTTAAGTCTGCCGTTAACAGATGATGTGGTGCCTATGTGGACAATGAATGGGTGCCACGTGTCATTACGGTTCACGTGGAAATTAAAAATTAAAAAAAATTATTTAAAGAAAAATAATTAAAAACAAAAAACAAAACACCCCAAATCTTCTTCAACTTCCTAATCCCTGCCCGTGCCCACCTTCCGACCTCCCCATCACCCACCGCATCTCAGCAAACCCTTCACTATAAGCTGCAGCCTACTGTGGCGATCCCGATCCAACCAGAGTGATTTTCACAAGCAAATCGGGAACAGTCGGCGGAGTGACCGAGTCGGGAAATTTCGAAACCAGCACAGCCGTGTATCCCTTATCGAATCTGAACAGGAAATCGGGGTTTGTCGGTGAGGCCATGATCGGAGCTGTCGGAGAAGATCCATAAGAAGACCAGATCTGAACCGAATTCAAAGCGTTGACGAACCACTAGCGCTCGTACTCAACCATCATGTGGTCGAGGTCTTCGTCATTGGTGATAGAGATGAGAGCATCGAGATCTTGGCTGGGAAGCTGGTACTTGAAGCAAACGGCATTGTTAGGGGTGTCGTAGAAGGGGGAGAGCTTGGAGATGAAAGCGGAGAGCTTGATATTGCGATTGACGGCGAGGATTTTGGTGTCATAACTGATATAGGCGAGCTGGAGGTCATGGGGTGGGGCTGGATTTTGCCGTCGTAGCTACACATGAACTTGACTTTGTAGGTGAAGGTTGTGAATAAGGGTTGGTCGTCTAATGAGGGGGTGTCGTAGTCGATTTCATGGGAGCGAAGGGAGGAGTCACTGGAGTCCAGGTAGAAGTGGTGCGAGGGAAAGAGTGTTGGGGGTGGGAGAAGGGGTGGGTGATGGGGGGTCTGAGGGTGGGCACGTGTGAGGATTGGGGAAGACGAAGGGTGGGGATTGGGGAAGAGAAGGGGATTTGAGTTTTTTTTTTTTTTTTTTTTTTTTTTGTTGAATTTTCTATAAATAATTATTTTTTTGAATTTTTAATTTCCACGTGGACCTCTTAATGACACGTGGCGCTCAGTCATTGTCCACATGGGCACCACGTCATCATTTAACTGGAGACTTAACAACCAAACTAACAAATATATGAAACTGTCTTAAAATTAACACTTTAGGTATGACTCTAGGACGAAAAAAACTTCATGTACCAAATGTTGAAAACCACGAAACTTGAGGGTAGTAAACTGAGATTTACTCCAAACTAAACTATTTTGGTCTATGGTTAATTTTCTTTTTTGAGGTTCACTAATTTCTAAATTAAGATAATTTATCATAAACTACAGTCTACCTTTCTTTAGAGTTACGGCTAACTGGTTTCTTAGAAACTCTCTTTCTTCTCTCAAGGTCTCTAAAACTTGATATGTTGCTCTTTTTGCTTCTAAAACTTTATGCTGCACTTCTGTGTTATTATATTTACGAATAAATGAAGGATGTTCAAGATAACCAAGATAAAACTTCTGCTTCTTCAAGGTCCTGCTAATTCTTTTGGATATATATGCTAATCTTCTCTTTATGCTAATTATAGTTGGGTGTCTGGGACAATAAATACCTGGTGGTTATGGTTGACAAGGTCTAGAAGGACAATAATATATGTTGTTCATACAAAATAAACAAGTGTGATATTAGTTGTATCAATGACTTCCGTCCTTAAGGTATTTTACTATTAAAATGCTAAACTAGGCTCTGATACCAAATTCGTAAGGCAAGTTTGTTAAATAGTTGGATGGCCATTATAACAATTAGACATAAAACCTTGCGCATGGAACTCGACATGTTTCAGCATGACAGCCACTCACAGTGCAAGTATAAGGTCTTAACGGCTGAACTCAGAGGTACCCTGGTTAATGTCTAGTTATTTATATGGCAAGCATTCAACTATAACAGAGTGCTCGAACAAAGTATGGTCGTTAGTTTAGCAGGTTAATAATATAACTACAATAGTATTTCTCTGTTTTGGACTAGAAGTCTAATTAAATAAACACACTAAGGAAAGAAAGGAAAACTTACTTAAGACTTGGCGATTACTTGAATATGTACACTTGAACTTTTATTGATATATAGAATTTTTACAAAGAGAAATGTTTACACATAAGTGTTTACAAAGGATGCAAGGAAGGTTTTGGATGCTTGAGTGTATGAGGATTGAAGGATGGTGTGAGTATTGTGTGTCTCTACTGTGTTGTTTCGTGTGTTCTGCATGGGAGAAAAAGCTCCCTTATATACAAAACCTAATTCCTAAACAACAAAATAACTTTTCATCTATTTACAACTTTTTGAATAGTGACAACACATTGTTTTTAAAAGCTGTAAGCATTGTTTTTGAAAGCTGGCTGACTTGTCTTTGCTTCAATGAAGGTCATGTGAATCCATGTTGTCTTAGCTGCTGCAATGTTTGCCACCTTAACTTTTGCATTCAAATGTTTTTTGAAAGTGTCAGTCCTCCTTTTTCTTCTTTTGGATGTATCATTTGGTGAAGACCACGTGAACTTTACTGAATACTTGGCCAATTTTGTACAAATGTTTGAAGGGTAGCCTCGGTATTTTTGAAAACTTTTTAGGGGCTTTTGGTTAGTTTTCCCTAGTTTTAAATGACTTCAACTCTATTTATTTTAGAATACCACGCTGATTTCCGAGCAAAAGTAAGACTTTCACACTTCAAATCCGTTTGAACAGTTATATATATATATATATAGACACACATACATACACACACACACACACATATATATATATATATATATGAAAGTTCTTAGGTTCAAATTTTATGGATAACGAATTCGATGCCAACTTAGGCTACCTATTGTATGGCTTTACCGAACTCCCCCTCCTCTTAATGTAAAATATCGATGTATTAAAAAAAAACACTACGGATAATGGTGTTCTGTCATATAATCTAATATTAGTCCAAATACTAGCCAATTGATTTATCACGTAAGTAATTGCCAAATACTAGCCAAGAGATGTAAATCATGAAAGTAAACACTAGTCCAAATTCAACTACATATAATGGTGTTCTTTTTAGGACTGAAGTTTTATATTGTGTGCGTGCGTATCACCCCTAGTCATTCTGGTTCAAATTTTGCCAACTTTTTACAAAGTATGATTTGCTAATTTGCTCATTTTTTAAAATAAACGATATTATTTACATTAAGGAGGTGGTAAGTAGGCTAAGATTCACAATGAGTACATTAATAATGTGGTTCAAATTCGTCTTTGGCGATAATTGAACCTAAGATCTCTCATTTATAAGTGAAGATGAATACCACCCGACCGTAGTATTAAGTGGTCTAATTTGCTACATTTTAAATAAAATTTAATCGTCAAACCTCTACCATTAGACCACCCTAATCACCTTTCGATTGGACTACAACACATTATGATTAATATCCTAAGAAGACTTTTATTAAGGTAGTAAAAAAATTCATTAATCAAATAGAAGGAGGAACATCATTGGTCAGGAATATACTTCCATGATCGTAATAGAAGACAATACCAAATTTACCCAACCTAATCACATCTAACCAAATAGAAAAATACTACTCAAGAGGACAAAAATTATATACGAAAGAACGTAATAAAAAGGCAATACAAAATCTACAACACCTAGCCATATATAACAAGGACAAATCCATGCATCACTAAAAATAACACATTATGATCAACGTTCTAAGAGTTGAAAGTTGAAAAGCAAGTCAATTACCCGAAGTAGTAAGAGTACGACAATATTCCATAATATGCAGGCTTTACATTATAAATTAGGAAACAGCCCCAGCCTCTGTCTGGCCCATCATTCCGCTGGCATCTTCCATTCACGCCCCCGGTTTTAGATATCAAACGTGTTGCGGTTGTATATTTTTCTACTCTCAAGAGTTCTTTCGTGATCTTAATTTCCAAAACTATATTATATTAACATTTACATACGGATTAGTCAAACTTAACGCGTAAACAAAATCGAGCTCTTAACTGGTGGGGCATATATAATTAGCATGCATATCATGGCGTTCAAAACTTCTAAACATAAAGCAATTAGCGTGTGGGGTTGTCCATGTGGTAAGGAAATTTCAAAACAATGCATGGACACAATCTCGTGTTTATTCTTTCTCACTTAACCTTTAATCTAAATAGTATTATTGCGTGCCTTTCCATTACTGGGGTTTTTAAGAAATAGTATAGGTCACGTTTAACCTTTCTTCTAGAAAATCTCTCCTACCCTGGTAACAAACAAAAAAGTTGTAATTTGCAAAGTATTTATTTATTTAGATGTTAAAAAAACTCTCACACATCATTTGACTATCTTTCCATGTTAAAAAACTTACAGTGCATAGTAAGATGGCACGGTCAACTAATGGCTAGGTTCTCATTTGTCATTTTGTTTCATGCCCATTTTATTCTTTATAATTTTATTTTAAAAAAAATCATTTTCCTAATTTAATGTTAGATTTATTAGTTGAAATATCGTTTGAAACTGTCATTTAATTTCAATTTACCCCCTGAAACTAGTTTTGTCTCTTTTTGCCCTCTGAAATTAACAGTTTCAACTCTTTTGGTCTCATTTCACCCCATTTGTTAAAGAACTGTTAAATTCATGGGTATTTCAAACATTTTATTTTATACACATCTATTTACCACTAACCTATGCACTAGACAAATCTCAATTTCATTTTTGACAAATCTAATTCAAACCTATGAGTTTTATTCAATCAATAGAAAAATTCCGAGCAACAAAATTATTATAGCAACCAAAATAAAGATTACATTTTTGTTCTTAGAGTCATTTTAGTTGCTAGACATCCATGTACTTGTTTGAAACTTTGCACTTAAAGCACTATTCTAAAAATCCTCGCCTAAGCATTAGGCGGTTGGTCACGGCCCCAATTAATGACTAGGAATTTGAAAATTAAGAAATGGCACCTAGACCTACTAAGGGGCCCGCCTAGGCACCTGCCTAGCCCGCCAAGACCCGTCTAGGTTGCGACTCACTTAGACAGAAAATAGATAACTTTCATTTTGTATTTTAATTTTTTTTTCCAATAAATTGTAAGAGACTTGTTGAATACTTAAATGAACACACATTATATGCACCCACCTAGACCCCGCCTAGGCGCTAGGCCCTAGCCCGCCACCCGAGTAGTGCTTAGCGTCTTTTAGAACCTTGACTTAAAGAATACTCATGTCAACAGAAAGAAAACATGACCAACACCATATTTCAAGAAAACATAACCACCCCTCAAAAACTAAACTCATATCAATTGCATTATATATAATCTAAAAAAAAAAACCCATTATTGTAACGCCCTGCCCCCAAAATATTTATTTTCGGGAAATAATTCCGATGATAGGCCCAATTTAAACTCTTGTTTAATTTACTACTATTAATCACGATGATAGGCCCAAAATAAAATCATGGTTAATTAATATTCTAATAACCACCATAAATCAAATTTGATCATTTCATGGCTATATATATATATATATATATATATATATATATAATCACATTTATATAACCATTTCATATTCACAAACGATATTAATGTAAGAAATCAAGGTATTAACCATATCACATAAATTTAACTCACTCTCTAACCAATGTAGGCCCACAAGACTTCACTTAGTATCCCGTAGTACTAAATTTAATATTCAAAACGTTACGAGCCATGTTGACCAAAAGTCAACTCTCGGTAGGTTCCACAACCTTATGTAATTCAATCCGAAAGATCCGCCCATCGGATTTCGGATCTGTAACTTCCTAAGGTCTGCATTATGCTTATAGAATGATATAATAAACTCTCATCGCAATCCAACGGTCGGAATTACTAGGATTAGGTGGTGGTTAACAATTTATTTTACAAACTTAGAAATCCAAGTCGGAAAGATCCGTACATCAGATTTTCAATCCATCAGTTCCTAATATCCTCAAATATTACGTTCTATAAAACATTAGAGTTTGGTGATAATCCAACGGTCAGATCGTCAATTCAAATAATAATCAAGTAATGCACCCTAATGAAACTAGGTTCACAATAATCAAATCACATACTACGGGCGTCAAATCTGAGATCAAAATATCAATTTAGCGCAAAATAACATCAGCGACCCACTGGCCAAGCGCCGTCGCAGGTGGCGGTCAACCGCCTCGACTTATCGGAAAATTCAACTATTTCCAAAAATTACCAAATTTTACAGGCAAGTAGATCTCAGTGAGAGGAGAAATTTTCAAACCTGTGAATAAGCCCAATTTGGTCAGGATAAGCTCCAATTTTCCTCGAATCCGCCTGAACCCTAGAATTTGGGTGTTATTCAATTTGACCAATCCGCAACACCACCGCCCCTAAAATTGTTTGGGCTTTGTTCCTAGCCTCATGAGAAGTAGTTTGATGGTGGTGGTGGTTGACATTACTTTCAGGACCGTAGGATTTCAGCCGTGGCACCCTCGGAACCCACTGGTTTCATTCTGCCTAAATTCAAGCTCAAACCCAATAAAATTTGGGTCGAAATGGAAGAGGCGAAGAGGCTGATAGATTTGAGGGTGGTGGCGAGGTTTGTATTGCCGGGAAAATGACAAAAAATCGTCAAGAAGGTGGCGGAACGGGTCAGGTCTGATGGGTTATTCGGGTCCACTCGTTTCCCCCTTTCATCTTCTCTCCCTTCCCCTCATTTCTCTCTTCCTGATTGGTCAATTCCCAATCCCCCTCTCTCTTTTCTCTTCGTCCCTCTTCATCATAGCCACACACGTGGCACTCCCATTGCTCCAGATTTTCCGGACCCTTCCAAATTAATGGAAAAATGACTATTTTGCCCTCAACTTCAATTGTTAATAACTTCTTTGTTTTAACTCCGTTTCACGAACGATTTTTGCCTACGCGGTCATAAGGTCGTTCTCTATTCAATTATATCAAGAAATCCAATAAAATACGTTATCGTATAATTACGTTAAGCCAACTAAGGCATTTTCATTTTTTTCACTTATCAATAAATTTTTACAACGTAAATTATAATAATCTCCGGAAACAAAACTTTAAAAGTTCTCAATTCAATTTTTCATAACCATAAATCGATTTATTTTCGATTTTTCTCCACATATTCATATATTTAAATTTTTAGGGTATTACATTCACCCCTCATTAAAATAAAACTCGTCCCAGAGATTTCAACCATCGAGTTACGAAAAGAAATTAGAACTATCCCCCCACCACCCCCCCCCCCCCGCGCATTCCTTTTATATTGAATAAAATCATAATCTCAGTCTACGATTTTATTCAAACTCCAAAAATAAATATTCTAATGAAGGAATCATTTATACTCAGCCTTCCAACCACATTCGTGGGTAAAATTATACCAAAACTTCTAGCCACACACATTGGCAAAATAGATATCAACCATCAGAAATTTTTTTCCATATCCATCATTAGCAAAACAAATATCATGAACTCCGGCCAAAATCATTGGAATTCCAATCACCATTACTCACCACTATATATTAAAACAATTATTTGCAATACTGTTACCATTGAACGAAATCAAAATCTCATTCTATGATTTCCTTCATATCCACAAATAAACTAAATTGCCCATAGTAAATTTAAAAGCCTTTTAAATCTTTCTTTTAATTGTTTCTTTTTAAAATCGCTTCAAAGTGCAGCCACCGATCAAATAAATTAGTGACTTGCACTTCCAGAGTATTATTCACATTCCAACAACCAAAGAAGAGAAATTTAAATATATTACAACTCTATTGGCCAACAAAACTAAACCTTATTAATCACATAGCCATGAGAATACATACTCTTCATCATTTCTAGTCGCAATATCAAATCCAACAATGACAACTAGTGACTATGGTAACTAAACCAATAAAATTTGTAATTACAATCTTTCCCCATCAATTCTTTTTATCAAACGTAAAAAATAACACAACTGGAAAATCGTTTATTAAACGAACTCAAAATCTCACTCTATAATTTTATTCATCTCCATCAATAATTCAATAAATGAAGAATCTCCATGGTCTTTCCACCATTGTAGTTATAATGGACAAATCATAACCTCAGTTTATGATTTCATTCCAGTTCGATAAATCATCATACCCTTCATAAATATTAGAATTTCCAATAATAATTTTCATTGACAAAACAATGATTTCATCCCCTTTTTCTTTTATCCCAATCAGTGACTAGTAGACGGGAAAATACTGTATTATACCTGGCCAATACACATCACACTTTTTTATCACTTCAATAATTCATTCTCACAGGCCACACATGGAGCTTCTCCCCGGAAACATTGGGTCTTTGTGCCCATTCAACCATTCGTTCACATTTCATGGCTCATTTTGTCCAATTCATCGTTCACATGCCACTTTTCCTAATCACACATCCTTGGGCCTTTTTGCTCAAATCAACATCCATGAGACCTTTTTGCCCAATCAAACATTCCTCCCATTCCATGGGCTATCACACCCAAATCGACATCCACGGGCCCTTTTTGCCCAACCAGACATTCCTCCCATTCCACGGGCTATCACGCCCAAATCGACATCCACTGACCTATTTCGCTCAAGTCAATATCCACGGGCCTTTTCCGCCCAACCAAACATTCCTCAATGGCATAGGTATAATACGATTTTTTCATCTACTTGTCACAATTCCACAATCATCTTATTTAAAAAATTTCATAACGCATAACATAATATCAATCCAATTCAAGGTTAATTTGAAACTTAAATCAAACAATTCATAGTGATTCACAATATAGGCATTTCACTTAAATTCCTTCACATTCATAAAATTTATAAATAATGCAATATCAATGAAATTCATAATTCACATCCACAAACTCAATAATAATATCTCACACTGTAAGATAGGATCATTTGCGCTGATACCATTTGTAATGCCCCGCCCCCGAAATACTTATTTTCGGGAAATAATTCCGATGATAGGCCCAATTTAAACTCTTGTTTAATTTACTACCATTAATCACGATTCTCTACTTCAATTCCTTAATTTCTCACAAAACTATATCCATATTTTAACTATGAAAACATAGATTAAATTATCAATTTAATCCCCAAATTTCTTCTATTAAAACAACTTCTCAACAAAAGATTAATTCTCGATTATTTAGGGTTGCATCTAACCCCTGTTAGACTGCCTACGTACCCTTGAGCGGGATCAAGCCCTTCGTAGTTCACCATTCATTCTTTTATCCATTTCCAAAAATATTCTGGTAACGGAAAAATTCAACATCAGCTTTCACAATCGAATAATGCCACCAAAACTTATGTACGAAACCTATTCACGGTGCTAGGCCCAGAATAAAATCATGGTTAATTAATATTCTATTAACCACCATAAATCAAATTCAATCATTTCATGGCTAAATATATATAAAAAAATAACATTTAAATGGAAATCATATTTATATAACCATTTCACATTCACAAACGATATTAATTTAAGAAATCAAGGTAATAACCGTATCACATAAATTCGAGTCACTCTATAACCAATGTAGGCCCACAAGACTTCACTTAGCATCCTGTAGTACTAAATTTAATATTTAGAACGTTACAAGCCATGTTGACCAAAAGTCAACTCTCGATCAACAGTAGGGTCCACAACCTTACGTAATTTGATCTGGAAGATCCGCCCATTGGATTTCAGATTTGTAACTTCCTAAGGTACGCATTATGCTTATAGAACGATATACTAAATTCTCATCGTGATCCAAATGTCGGATCTCTGCCAATTACTAGGATTAGGTGGCGGTCAACAATTTATTTTACAAAATTAGAAATCCAATTCAGAAAGATCCATCAGTCGGATTTCTGATCCATCAGTTCCTAATATCCTTAAATATTACATTATATAATACATTAGAGTTTGGTGACGATCCAACAGTCGAATCGTCAATTCAAATAATAATCAAGTAATGCACCTTAATGAAACTAGGTTCACAATAATCAAATCACATACTACGGGCATCAAATCTGAGATCAAGATATCAATTTAGTGTAAAATAGCATCGGCAGCCCATTAGTCACACGCCGTCGTAGGTGACGGTTGGCTGCCCCGACTCACTGGAAAATTCAACTATTTCCAAAAATTACCAAAGTTTACAGGCAAGTAGATCTCAGTTAGGGGAGAAATTTTTATACCTGTGACCAAGTTCAATTTGGCTGGGAAAAGCTCCAATTTCCCTCGAACCCACCGAAACCCTAGAATTTGGGTGTTCATCAATTCTACTAATCCGCAACACCACCGCCCCTAAAATTGTTTGGGCTTTGTTCCTGGCCTCATGAAAATTGATTTGATGGTGGTGGTGGTTGACATTACTGTCATGATCTTCAGATTTCCGCCATGGCACCCCCGGAACCCACGGGTTCCATTCTACCCTAATTTAAGCTCAAACCCAATAAAGTTTGGGTGGAAATGGAAACGGGGAAGCGGCTAATTGATTTAAGGGTGGTGGCGAGGTTTGTATTGCCGTAAAATCGATAAAAAATCGTCGGGAAGGTGGCGGAGCGGGTCGGGTCCGATGGGTTATTCGGGTTAACCCTGTTTCCCCCTTTTTTCCTTGTCTCTCATCCCCTCATTTTCCCTCTTCCTGATTGGTCAATTCCCAATCCCCCTCTCTCATTTCTCTCCATTCCTCTTCATCACAGCCACACACGTGGCACTCCCATTGCTCCAGATTTCTGGAGCCTTCCAAATTAATGGTAAAATGACTATTTTGCCCTCAACTTCAATCGTTAATAACTTCTTCGTTATAACTCCGTTTCACGAACAGTTTTCGCTTACGCGCTCATAGGGTTGTTCTCTATTTAATTATATCAAGAAATCCGATAAAATATATGAGGATAAAATACGTCCTTGTATAATTACGTTAAGCCAACTAAGGCATTTTCATCTTTTTCACTGATTGATAAATTTTACAACATAAATTATAATAATTTTTGGAAACAAAACTTTAAAAGTTATCAATTCAATTTTTCATAACCATAAATCGATTTATTTTTTATTTTTCTCCACATATTCATATATTTAAATTTTTAGGGTATTACAATTAAGCTATAATGTCCAAAATACTTCCCAAAAAAAAAATCATCTGAGCAAATGTGCACAATTTCAACCTAAAGGTTGATATCGTTGCTCAGAATTTTTCTATTGATTGAATAACTTATTTTTATGAAGCCCTAACTCATCAAGTTTGAATTAGAGTTGTCAAAAATGGAATTGAGATTGATTTAGTGTGTGAGCTAGAGGTAAGTAGATGTGTAAAAAGTCTAAAATACCCTTAAATCTAACAATTCTTTAACGGAATTAGCATAAGAGTTGAAAATGTCGATTTCAGGGGGTAAAGTGAGACAAAACCAATTTCAAGGGTACATTAAAATTAAATGGCAGTTCTAGGAGGCATTTCAATTAATAAACCTTTAATGTTATTTATGTGGAACAAATTGGTTTTTAGCTTAAAAATTATTATATTTGACTCTTATATATGGCTAGTGGATGAGTTTGATGCCGAATGTGTGGGTAATGTGGTTGGATTTGATACTGAACGTGTCCGTAATTATGTGGATGAGTTTGATAACAAATCTATAGATAATGCGGATATATAGGTTTTGATATCTATCACAGCGTGATGTGGAAATGATTTCCTTGCATATTGATAAGGATTCAATTGACCAGTCCTGAGTGTCCATGTGTTGATGCTTTTTCGGGTTTTGTTTTTGTTTTGTTAAGAGACATGTTATTCTTCCTCAACAATAGGTTTTATGACTAACAAGTTGATTATTAGGGATTCAAATTTTTATGGTGGCATTTGCAAGCTTTCAAAATCCAAAATGTATAATTTGATCAAATAATGCATTTATTCAAGATTTTTATATTTGTTTATTATTTATTTAAAAGAGCAAATTCGTCATTAAAAAAAATTCAATCCTGACATAATAATTTGATATATGTTGCGGTCATATTTAGAATAGGAATGTAATTGTGTAAATCCTAGTGTATCTAGAGATATCTTGGAATATTCCATTTAGTAGTTATTATCCTATTAGAGTTGTAACCCTACTAGGGTAAGAATTTAACCTATCCTACAACTATAAATAAAAGCACAATGAGGTGATACAACACACACCTCACAATTAAATCTCTCTCTTCTCTCTTGTCGCCGGCCTCTCTCCCTCTCTAGTCCTAAATACAGTTCAGTCAAATAAGCCTACAACACATTATCAGCACGCTATTGCCAGAAGATAAGGAACTAAAGGATCGTAGGAGGAGGTTTTCTTCTACAAAATTCAAAGGCTTTTATTTGTTTTCTGTCAATTAGGTACGCTTAAAATAAAGTAAGATATTTGAAACGTCTATGAAACATGAAAATATTCCCCATGATGCATGAACCCCCTATATTTATATTTTCCGTCCAATATATATATTGTATATGATTCATATATTTGTCAATATATATATATATATATATATATATATATATATATATATATATATATACACGCACACGTTTCATGCAGTACGCAATTATTTTGCTATGTGGAATTTGTGAGTCAAAGCATATAAATAAATTAGAAGCAATTTAGGGTTCTTAAAACCCTAGAAAAGTCAGAAAAAAAAATTTGGGAATTTAATGCGGCATGGCCTCGGCTGGCACCACCACCGAGCACACCCCAGGACAAAGTTGTTTTGACGTCTGACTAACCAGCCCTTAAGGTTTGTTGCGAGCGAAAACAACCTAGCCTTCTTGGCCTGAGATTGGTTTGGATTAGGCCTGCAACCCTAGCCTACCTACCAGCAAGGCCTGTAGTCATTTGCCGGGCTCTACCCTCCCACCCATGGCCCATCACTAGCAACCCGTGTGTTGTTGGGCTTGGTTCTGCATCCTTAGCTCACTTGCAGCAAACCCGTGTTGCTTGCTGGGTTTCGCCACCCCTCGGCCCACTTGCCCGCAGATTTTATTGTTGGGCTTAACCTTCCCCGACCCAAAAACCCAAAACCCAGCCTCGACTAGGCTTCCTCACACTAACCCGCAAGCTAGTCTTGGGCTAGGCTTGCCCCGTGCCTTGGTTTCTAGGCCCAAACTAGCAACACCTGTTGTTGGGCTTACCCAAATCACACAGCGCAGAGGCCTGTAGTCCTTCTTGTGGCCCAATGGCATGCAGCCATGCTGCAGGGCCCATCCCCACATCACAACCATCCTATTTTTGGTTAGGTCGCGTTATTTTTTTGTCCTAATGCCAATTTTTGGCATCCTCGCTTTATAAATCATGCCCAAATATATATTTTTTTGGGTACTTTTGATTTACACCAATTAATTCTAATTTAATTATCATTTGGTTTATCGCTAACCGAAGCTAATATAACCCGTGTATCATTATTTTTCTTGCACAATCGACCCCGTTAATTAAAAGTGACCTGTCCATTAATCTGATAATTAATCCAAAGTTATTGACCTGAAGATCACTTTTGGAAATTAACTATTCAAAATTTATTTTCTTCCTTTGAACCGTTGACATCATTTTGTAGTCCCCAAACTCTCACACTTGAGTTCCTGAAGCAACTTAAATCCACTACACTTAAATCAGCATATTGCATTATGTGTTCTTGCAAGAACCTCTTCTTTATGAACTAATCATTGATAAAACCAAAATTGAACCTGTAGTTTCATATTTAGTGCCTTTAAAACCCGAAGTTTTCATTCAAAATTACCACATGAAACATGTAGCTTTCATGTTTAAATTAAACCAATGTATGTTTATAGAACCCGAATGTTCTCCGATGTATGTCTATGGATTACCATATGACTAACCATGTTTTGTTATGCCTTCTGTTTTAGGGACATGTCAAACTTGAACAAGCTCGATTTCACCGCTCTGGAAGTATCTGGAAGAAACTACCTGAAGTGGGTTCAAGACGTGAAGTTCCATCTTACTGCAAAGGGTATTAGGGCCACCATCGAGGCACCTACCGACGCTACCCCCGTCGATGAAGCTCAAAAAGCTACTGCAATGATCTTCATTTGAAGACACATCCATGATGCACTGCAGACCTTGCTAAGGAGGACCTAAGCACCCTCTAGCTTGTTATGGCCAATCATTTTGATCACCAAAAAAACATTTACTTACCTGAAGCAAGAGACGATTGGCAACATCTACGCTTCCAAGACCTTAAGTCCGTGAATGAATACAATTATGAAGTTTGTAGAATCCGATCACTGCTTAAGTTCTAGAAAATGTACTTAACAAATGCAGATCTCTTGGAGAAAACCTATTTGACCTTCCATGCCACCAATATTGTCTTATAGCAATAATATAGGGCACATAAGTTCATCGAATTTTTGGATTTGATCTCTGTTTTACTTCTTGCTGAAAAGTAGAACCAGATTTTGATGAGCATTCATCAAGCTCGACCCACTAGCTTGAACGCTGTGCCTGAAGCACATGACCAATTCTAGCAGCCATAAACGATGAAAAAATCATCGTGGCTATGGTAATGGGCGACAAGCTTACCCATGGGCCCAAGGTCAACAGAGCCAAAGCCCACCCAAGGGAGGAAATCTAACCCAGAAGCGCCAACCTCTTGCACTAAGGCCCCAAACTTCAAGAACAAGAGAAAAACTAATGTTCAATCGGCTTCCATTGAAATGGATATGTGATATCGCTGTGGATCAAAAGATCATTGGTCATGCATATGAAGAGCTACCCCTGAGGCTATTGCCAAGTATCATTCATGTCATGAGTCTAACTTTGCCAATGTGGAATATCCCGAAGATGCTACTACATCCATGGAGATATTAGATTTTCAAGAGGCATCAACTCCTATGGACAAATCAGTTTTATTCTTCTAGACATGTTTTTACGGCCACTAGGAGTGGCCGAACCCCCTATTTTTTAGATTTATGGTTTAATTTTTTGACAAATTTTCTAAGTATTTGGAATAATTTGTTTGATTTTGGTTTGTTTTGAATTATAGGTAATTATTTTAAGGATATTATTTCTCGATTGATTAATTGAATGAATGAAATTATACTTATGCATGTGACAAATTCAATTAATTTATTTCTATGTATGACTAGTGGGGAAGTTAGTTATCTAGCTAATAGTGTTACTACGCATACCATATTGCGTGAGCAACACTATTTTACTAACTTCGTACCTAAGAAAGTACTTCTGACAAACCCTCACAGGTCCATCCAACCTGATTGAAGGATACGGAAATTCCCGTATAATGTTGTCTAATGGCACTGTCTTAACCATTAAAAAGGCCATCTGTTCTCCACGTTTTACAAGAACGTTGCTGAGTTTTAGAGACATTCGAGATAATCAATATCATATTGAAACCACTAAAGAGAATGGGTCCGAATTTCTTTGTATCACTTCTTACGAGTATGGCCAGAAGCGTATTCACGAGAAGCTGGAATGTCTCCCGAGTGGGTTGTACATCACAACCATTCGCGGCATAGAGACCCACCATGTGGTCGACCCTTAGCCCAGGTTCCAGAGCATTTTACTGCTTTGGCATGAACATATGGGACATCCCGAATGTGATATGGTGTGTCGTATCCTCAAATCATCACATGGGCATCATTTACCTCCATACGTTGTATTCCCTCCATGCAAAGCTTATTCTTTGGGAAAGTTGAATACTCAACCCTAAATAACAAAGATTATTCACAACCCTCCTAAGTTTCTTCAGAGGATTCAAAGGGATATTTGTGGACCTATCTAACCAACATGCGGACCATTTAGATACTTTATGATGTTGGTTGATGCATCGACACGTTGGTCACATGTTTCCTTATTGTCCACACGTAATGCTGCATTTGCGAAACTCTTTAACACAAATTATTAAGCTTAGGGCTCACCATCCTAATTATCCGATCAAGTCGATTCGACTGGATAATGCTGGAGAGTTTACATCACAAACTTTTGACTACTATTTCATGTCAACTGGGATTGAAGTTGAAAATCCTGTACCCCATGTTCACATCTAAAACGGCCTGGCAGAAGCTTTCGTAAAGCGCCTACAATTGATAGCTCGAACTTTGGTCATGCTAACCAAACTGCCAGTATCTGCCTAGGGTTATGCAATATTGCACGCAACTATGTTGGTCCGTCTGAGGCCCACCGTTATCCAACCTCATTAACCATTATAGTTGGTTACTGGATACGAGCATTACGTCTCACATTTACGTGTGTTTGGGTGCGCAGTCTATATGCCAATAGCGCTGCCACTATGTACCAAAATAGGTCATCAGAGAAGAATAAGAATCTATGTCAGTTATGATTCACCATCAATTATTCACTATTTAGAGCCCTTGAAAGGAGATCTCTTTATCGCACGTTTTGCGGATTATCACTTTGATGAGACAGTCTTCCCGTCGTTAGGGGGAGATAAGAACGCCGCAAATTGTCATTGTATGCTCCCAGTATGTCTTATTTAGATTCTTGCACTGCCCAATTTGAAACTAAAGTGCAACGTATTCTAAATCTTCAGAACATTGCTCAAAGCATGCCATATGCTTTTACTGATCTAGCAAAAGTGATAAGATCACATATACCCACTACAAATGCACCTGCAAGGATCGACGTACCTTGAGTACGTCGTAATACCGTATAGGAAGGTCAAACTATCTCCGAGGGTGGGGCAACCACACCTTCCACGCAGCCCGTACATTGGCGACTAACCAATCATCTGCTCCTCCTACCCTGAAGCATGGCAGACCTTCTGGTTCTAAAGATTCACAACCCCAAAAAGGAAAACGGCATAAACTAGTGTCCCTAGTCTGAATCCGCCCATCGCTCACTCATATGTTCCAATGTATAAGGTTATTCTAGATTACGATGATATCTTATATGAGAAAACCAAGCTTCCTGAGAATCTCAAGATTTTGGTCCACTACGCAGTATTGGATGAGGTTTGGAATCGGAATAAGATGATCATCGACGATGCATTTGTGTACATAATAGCTACTGACATTGTTGATGCACAAAACTGGAGGTCTTGGAACAACGTAAATCCGACCGTGAATCTGCAAGAAAGTAAAAGACATAAGATGTATCGTGGTTCACCCCAAGGTTTGGGCTACGTCCACATTGATTTATGTATTTATCTGAGGGAGAGAGAGAGCTCTAAGAGTGAGAGCATGAGGAGGGGTGAGGAGCCTTAGGAATTGGCCTCCCCTAATTGTGAGGGTGAGGAGTCCTTTTATAGAATAAGGGCTCTTACATTTAAGTCCCCCGAGTATTTGTACGAGATCTAAATACGAGGCCCTAAATATGGTATAAACAGACATCATGCTTACCGATGACATTGAACCACATTCCATCTATAAATGCCGACATAGAACGGATTGGTCAAACTGGAAACAAGCAATCCAAGTCGAACTCGATTCGCTTGCGAAATGTAAGGTGTTTGGGCTTGTAGCTCATACTCTACTACATGTGAAGCCCATGGGCTACAAATGGGTTTTCGCTAGGAAGGGTAATGAAAAGAATGAAATACTGCAATACAAAGCACGCCTCATAGCGCAAGGCTACTCTCAACGCCTTAGGATTGATTACGAGGAAACGCATTCTCCCATAATGGACATCATAAGGTTCCGCTACCTTATCAATTTGGTAGTTTTTGAAATACTGAACATGCAGCTTATGGACGTGGTGACCGTGTATCTCTATGGGGATCTAGATACGGAAATCTACATGAAAGTTCCAGAAGAACTTCCATTGATTGGTTCAAATAGTTCTAAACCATGAAACACTCTCTCTATTAGATTGAGGAGATAACTCTACGGATTGAAACAATCAGAGCGGATATGGTATAACCGTCTGAGTGAATATTTGACAAGTCAGGGTTATGTAAACAACGAACTATGCCCATGCGTGTTCATAAAGAAGTCACATTCCGGATTTGAGATGAAAGATCTTGGGGAAATTGTCGACGACATGAACCTCATCTTGCAGAGCTTGAGGAAATTGTCGTTCACTTGAAATCAGAATTTGAGATGAAAGATCTATGAAAGATCTTGGGAAAATTCGATATTTTCTCGGCTTGGAGATCAAACATTATTCGGATGAAATCTTAGTACATCAATCGAACTACACCCAAAAGGTGTTGCGACGTTTTAATAAGGATAAAGCGAAGCCTTCGAGTACTCATGTGGTCATTCGGACTCTAGACACTAAATGAGATCCCTTCTGGCCCATGGAGGATGATGAAGAGATTTTGGAGCCTAAAGTTCAATACCTAAGTGCAATTGGTGCTTTATTATACTTGGCATAATGCACTAGACCTGACATCTCCTTCGCTATTAATCTTTTAGCAAGATACAGTAATGCTTCTACATGCAGACACTGGAATTGTGTTAAAGACATTTTTCGCTACCTCAAAGATATGACGGATTTGGGCTTGCTCTACACCCACGAATCCTCGAGATGAGTTGCCGCCTCCTCGGTCCTTGGGTTGATTCTTGCCTTATTGGTTACGTGAATGTTGGTTATTTGTCTGACCCACATAGGGCACGTTCTCAAACGGGCTATGTCTTTACCGTTGAAGACACCGTTATATCTTGAAGGTCTACCAAGCAAACGCTAGTTGCGACATCTTCAAACCATGTTGAGATTCTCGCCCTGCATGAAGCATCATGTGAGTGCTTTTGGTTGAGAGTAGTCATGGAACATATTCGAAGCACTAGTAGTCTTACTACCGTCGTTGACCTTCCTACAATGATCTTTGAAGACAATGCAGTATGTACCAAGCAGTTAAAGAATGGATACATTAAGGGAGACAATGTCAAACACATAGCGTCGAAGTTCTGTTATTCTCATTCAGGGGGAGTATCCTGAAGCATACTCACTTGATCTTTATGTATTTTTTTTTTCCTACGATTAGGAGCATTTTTTTCCACTAGGTTTTTGCTACCTAACGAGGTTTTAAAGAGGCACCCATCCTAGGATGATCATACTCCGTTGAGGTCACTACTTTCGTCTTGTTTGACGTTTGTTTTAGACATTATGCATACTTCTAACTTTTCTCCTTAGTCTATGGGTTTTCACTTGCTCTAGGTTTTACCATAGCAAGGTTTTGTCAGTTTTACTACCTATGCATACTTTCTTTATATTTGAGACTCGTATTCGCTCATTGTATCGCTGACATCATCAACTGTACTACCTTATCTGCTGAAGAGTTGATGCGATGTTTTGTTTGAGTATTTACACACTTAAGGGAGAGTGTTGCAGTCATATTTAGAATAAGAATGTGATCGTATAAATCCTAGTGTATCTAAGAATTATCTTGGAATATTCCCTTTAGTAGTTATTATCCTACTGGAGTTGTAAGGTTTAACCTATCATACTACTATAAATAAGGGCACAATGTGACACTACTACAATATTAGCTTTAAGTGTCGGATTATGGTGTCGGTTAATAAGCCATAATGTCGGATAAAAGATATCCAACACATCATTTACATAGTGTCGGATAAATGATATAACACACACCTCACATTTAAATCTCTCTATTCTCTCTCTCTTGCAGCCGGCCTCTCTCCCTCTCTATTCCTAAATACAGTTCAGTCAAATAGGCCTACAACAATATAAGATTAATTATCAAAACATTTAATTCGAGTTTTCTTTTTTTTCTAAAATACGGGGTGTTGAGTGGGTCTGAAATCAAAAAGGACCTTTCTTTAATTCGCGACATGAAATGTTTTCCTTTGTTCTTTTGGGAAAATACTCGAAAAGTCATTGAAATTCATTCTCTTGATACTTTTTGTGTCGTGCAAGATTAGCATGCATGTACCAAAAAAGTGGTCAAGGTAAAATGTACATTATAATATCAAATTAAGCTAGTTCATATATTCACATATTTAATTAACAAATATATTCAATTTGAAGTGCTTTCTTAAAAAATAAAAAAGAAGGAAATATCTGCCGTTTGCATACTACATGCTAGCTCATATAGCCAGAGGGGGCGTTGAGGGGTGTGAAAGGTGCAATCGTACAGGACCTCAAATTTAAAGAGGCTCTCAAAAAATTTGTCACCTTATATTTATATGTAATAATATTCTATATTTAAAATTGCTTTTGTTATGAAATAATGTTTTATATTCAAAATTTGATTTTGTTAGCACTTTAAAATCTCGTCTTACACTTCTATTAAGCGTAATTTGATTTCTTTCTAAATACAAAAATTTAGAGTACAATAAGATATTTTAAGTGCCAATAATACACCATAAAAGACAGTATTTTTTTTTCAATATTATTACATAATAATGTTACATATTCAAGTGAAATTTTAAAGTTAGAGTTTTGGAAGCTTGTTTTCTTGTTTGGTTGTTTAAGATTGAATTGTTTTTTATTATTTAGTAAACGTTATGTTTGTAGCTCTTTTTACTTATTATTAATGACATTTTTAAACTTGCAATCAGTGTGTGCTAAGCTTTGTTTTGATTTAAGTGATTGTTTTCTAGTGTCAATACATTGTCCTACATTTTTTAAGACTTATCTTAAGGAGAGGCGCTTTTATAAATTTTGTACACGGCTCCCAAAATCTCAGAGACGGCCCTGCATATAGCATAATATTATTAAAAGATTTAGCAATATGCAGGTAAATGCACGAAGTTTAAATGTAAGCTTTAAAATTCAGAAGAACATATATGACCGTCTTACTACATCTCATGGCTTTCGTGACGCCGGTGGTGGTGGAGGAGTTGGAAACATCGGCGGAATGGCGTTGAAAATGGTATTTTTGTCAATCCCAGTAGCTTTGTCTCCTGACAAAGCAACAAGTGCTGCCACTAAACCTGCATTTCCTGCCAGAGTAGCCTCAGTGTAATTGTTATTAGTACGAACATCATGGAAGCCATCATCTTTGTCTGGGCCAGCAACCATAGCACCATCAATTGTGTTAGGGTTTGACTTTGAAGTGTCCCTCCATTTCCAACCCCCATCGCAACTGTACTTGATCTTGTTGTTCGGAATGGATGCACCTCTGTGGTGGACATGTGTTGGGAAACGATTACCAAACCCTACAACATAGCTCAATTTTTTGGGATTTTTTCCCAGTATGTAATTAATTTGGGTTTTAGCAAATTCACGTAGGACATCAATAGAATAGAAGCTTGGTCCACAAAACATCCCAGCTGACTTGGTATTATCTGCTGCTTCAAGATAGTCACTGTAGAGAGTAGCTAAGAAAGCTGCGTTGACTACATATTGAAGAGGTTTTGGCTTTCCATGATTCAGTTGGATTAAGCCTCCTTTTGTCCTTTTAAAGGTTGTGAAATATGGGAGGTATGAGCACATGATTGTGTTAGCCTCATTGTGAAATCTTCTCAAAGTTTCTCTATATGGGTACCCAGGATTTATGAATAACCTCAAACGGGTTAGAAGTACCTATTCAAAAAGAGTCTCAACATCATGATCAATTAGCAATAAAAGTTAAAAGGAAAACTCAAAATTTTATGATGGCCTGTATAATAGGCATTTCATTTTTTAAGTTTGATTTTCTTATTAGATGTAAAGATAGAAAATACAGAAGGGATCATTAGAGATGAAAAATAGAAAGGATTGCCGGAAGGATGTGGAAAAAGTTAGTATATATGGAAATGATACGCGATATGAAAACTACAAACAAAAAAGCAAAGCAATATTTTTGTTGGGCATTTTCACTTTTAATTATTGTTTTCATATGCATTACAATACATTTCGTATTCATTTCCATCACTTTCTCACACCCTTCTTTATCCCTCATTTTCTACATATATTTTCTCTCTATTCCTAGCAAAAAATTAATATTTAAAAATTAAAGGAAATGATTTTCATATTTTGGACATTATAAGAAGAAGAATCATTTTCTAAAAGAAGACTGACAATACACGCAAAATGTTCCCTTTCTCTCCTCCAGTCGGGAGGGGGGAGGTGATTTGGGGCCTAGGTTTTGTGCTCCCTTGGCTTCTCCTGCTGTTCATCGAATTAATCCAATTTCTTGTTGATTCTAGTTCTTGTAGAGTAATTATAAGCCTATTTTTAAATTGGGAACAATTATGGGAAAGATTTAGAGGAGAATTTGAACAAGGCAACTCTGAGGGTTTATGGAAGGGAAAAGGTTTAAAGTGAAGCAATCCAAAGTTCAAGCCCTGCGTGAAAACGACCATCAATCCTTCAACCAATCTAGTGAATTGGAGAGCCGGCGGAAGCATGGTTCATGAGACAAGAATGCAGATATGGCAAATTTCCATGCTAAAGGAAAGTAATTATTATTGTTTGCAAATTTGGTTAATAGATAACTAGATTAAGCTTAATGATGATTCCTTTTTGAACCATCAGTGTTTCGATGTGTGTGATTGCTTAATGCATTTTGATGATGAGGGGCTAACTTTTAGCTTATGGAAATGGTCTGCTTTTAATAGGCTAAGTGTTGTTTCTTCTAATTTGTGTTGCTTGTTGTGTTACGTCATTTGAGTTTACAAGGAAGCTTTTTTTGTTTTGTGGTGAAGCTCAATAGGTGTTTCTACTCACCTTTTTCTTGCATGCGTGCATTTTGGTTTCTTAAATGGTTTACATGCTTTGTGTTTCACCTAGTCTCTAGGCTTTCTTATAGACTTAGTCTCTCATTTAACTCTGGGCGGAACCTGTTTATAAAAGGTTGCTACTGCATTAAACCCCTCACTTTAATTTCTGCCTTTTGTTACTTAGCTTACTCACTATTTACACCCATGGCTTAACTTCTCGCTTCATCTTCAAAGTCCCTTAGGAACTCCCCCAACCCTAGAGATACCCCTTAGATTAATCCTTATCCCATACTCAACCTAAGCAACAACCCATTGTTGTTGAGAGACCTAGGAATGTTGTCACTCTTGAGAGAGGTTTCACCAGAGTGTCCACTTCTTTGTATTCTAATACAAATGTTGAACATATGGAGCGTCGATGCTTGGTTGGGAAGATGTTTGGACAAGTGGTGGATGCGAAACTCATCAAAGGAAAGCTTGTTATAAGCTGGAAGGGTCTAATTCAGGGTAACTTCTTCCTAGATCATTATGGAAAGAACTGGTACATGATTGAGTTTAGTAATAAAGAGGATGTTGATGTGGTTTTGGAGGGAAGACCATGGTATGTTAAGGGGAAAAGTTTTCATATTGAAAAATAGACCCTAGATTTATGTGACCTAGATGGGATCCATACCATCAAAGTTTGGGTTAGGGTTCCGAGGCTGGCTATCCAATTTCGTGAGGCTGATATTGTGGAGAATCTTGTCCAAGTGATTAGGAAAGTGATTAAAGTGGATGAAGTTACTTTGCATGGCTTAAATGGACTGCTTGTGAGAACATTGATGGAGGTTGATATCTAGTTCCCTCTCCTGATAGTATTTTTGCTTAATGATAGGGACAATGATCCCATTTATGTTAGCTATGAGAAGCTTTTCGAAGTCTATTTCTATTGTGGGCGGATGAGGTTAGAGTTCTATAAATGTCCTCAAAAGTTTAAAGACCCTAGACCTTTATTCCTCATTGATAGACTCTTCAAAGAATAACCTAGAGTGTTCCCTACTAATGTCCCAAAGGTGTCAGCTAGGAAAGATAAGGTTCATGAGGATATCATGATCTGCTTCCCTCATGCTGCATTTTTTTAGGATGACCCCTCAGATTTAATTCATGGGTTCGCTGACGAGGGTGAGCCTGATCAGGAGGGTTGGACACAAATGCCTTTCAAAAAGAGAAGTAGTGTTACTAAAGGGAAAGGTGGCAGGTCTTTGAGGGACGATCAAACTTTCAAAGAGGTTACTCGTGGAGCTGGCCTAGAGAGATAAGTAAAGGATTATCAAGGTTATCATTGGGAGGTGATTGCAGACCAGACTAGGATTCTCTCCCCTCCTCTTTCCATCCCTTCCTATCACATTCTCTATTTTGTCTTTCTCTTTCTATAAAAAATTAATATAAGATGTTGACGTGGCCTAACCGTGACCGTTCAAATAGAAGGGGAGGGAAGGGGAGGGAAAAAAAAAAAGGGAGAGAATCCTACTCCTTGCAGACCTGGATGAAAACCAGCATGGGGTAAGCTATCCTTTAAATAATTCTTGGCAAATTAATAAATGTTGTACTCAGCATGAGATGTTTAGTCTATAAGATAGACTTAGTCACCTTGCTTATGAGGAGGCCAACCTCTGGGTTGATAGTCTACTCCTTAACTCTTCTTTTAGGAATTGGATTGCAACTAATGATTTAGATAATGATATGATTGATAAGCAGGATGTCATGCTAATTGAATCTGCAGGGAGTATGTCTAGCCCCTCGAAGTTTGCTATGGAGAAGGATACACAAGCTGATATGAAAGGCAATGAAGTTGTGAGGCCTTCTGTGGGGATGCTTAGCCTAAGGAAGAGGATGAGAGATGAAAGTAACAAGATAGTTATATTGACTAATTGAGTGGTTGTTCTGGAATTACAGAGGTCTTGGTATACCAGGATTCAAAAGCCAGTTTAAGCATCTTAGTAACATAAATAAGTTAGATTTATTCTGTTTAGTATGACCTAGGCAGAGGTTGTCTAAGTATGGCTTGAACTTTTTTAATCAGTTTTTTGATATGAACTTTGCTTCTCCGATGGTGGGGCAAGCTGGTGATGTATGCCTTTTGTGGAATTCCTCTGCAATCCATTTGAATATTCTATTTGCTTCTCCTAGATTTATCCATTGCCTTGTTACTAACATAAGAACTAATTTAACCTGGTTTACTACATTTGTTTATGCATCTCCTCAAAAGAAAATCAGAATATTGATTGGGAGAATATTTTAGCCATAATCCTGGGAATAATCCCTGGGTTCTAGTAGGAGATTTTAATGCCACTACAAACTTAAGTGAAAAAGTGGGTGGGCAAAATCATGTTCCTAACTATGTAATTCAATTTGTAGAATTCCTTAATACCGGGGGTTTAACCACCATCCCTGCCTCCGACATTCCTTATACTTGGACCAATGGTCACAAGGATAATACCTTAATCTTTGGAAAGCTTGATAAAGTAGTTTCTAATTCTCAATGGCTGAATTTATTTCCTGACTCTAGCATTCACAATTTTCCAATTTTTAGCTCCGACCACTGCCCTATTAAGCTCTCATTCCAAAGTATTTTAGTTCAATACCATAATAAGTTCTTGTTTGAAGCTATTTAGCTTAATCACCATAAATTTATGAAAATTGTTGAGGATAGTTGGGTCTGTTATTTTAACAGTAACCAAATGATTTCTATAAAATGTGTGCTAACACTTTTAAGCACAAAGTTAAAGATTGAAGTAGAAGGAATTTTGGAAATATTTTAAAACAAATAAAGGATTCTCAAAATGAACTTCAACATATTCAAGAACTTTGCATGAATCATCCTGATAATATGAGAATTCTGGATAAGGAACAACAGTTGAAGGATAACTTACTAAAGCTCTATAATGATGAAGAGATTCTTTGGGCTCAAAGAGCCAAGGCAAACTGGCTTCAGCTCAGTGATCATAATACAAAATACTTCCACACTAAGGCCCCCATGAGGAAAAAAAAAGAAATGAAATTCTCAAAATCAAAGATGATCATGGCATTTGGTGGGAAAAGGGTAAAGGGATTGAAGAGGTTTTCATTAAAAAATTTAAACAGAGATTTTCTAGTAATAACCAAATTAATGACAACATTGTGGAGGAGTTTCTCGATGTTATTCAACCATTAGTTATTGATGATCAGAATCTTTCCCTAATGATGCTATGTTTGAACATAAAATTTACTCGATGGTTAATAACATTGGCAGCCTTAAAGCCCCTGGCCCTGATGAGCTTAATTCTATCTTTTTCCAGAAGTGTTGGAATATTGTGAAAAACTCTATTATTAACTTGGTTAAGGATTTCTTTGATAATGGTTCTAACTTATGGCTTATAAACCACACTAATATTGCCCTTATTCCCAAGATTTATCATTCTGATTCAGTAGATAATTTTAGGCCAATTAGCCTTTGCAATGTGGTCCACAAAGTAACCACAAAAATTATAGCTAATAGGCTAAAACCTATTCTTGAACAACTTATTTATCATAATCAAGGTGCTTTTGCTCCTGGTAGGTCTATTCATGATAATATCCTTATTGCCCATGAACTCTTTTGCAGTTTAAGAATAGAAAAGGCAGAATGGGGTAAATGGCTATTAAGCTTGATCTTGAAAAAGCTTATGATTTTTTAGATTGGAACTACATTAAAATGACCCTTAGGAAATTTGGTTTTAGTCATGATTGGATCAATAGAGTTATGGAATGTATCTCTTCTTGCGCCTTTTCTATTTTGATCAATAGGATGCCACAAGGCTACTTTTATCCAAGTAGAGGTATTAGGCAAGGTGACCCTCTCTCCCCGTATATTTTCATCATTTGCATGGAACCACTGATACGACATTTTAAAAAGTTAGCAAATACCCCGAGCAATCATATTGGCATTCTCTCATCTCTTTTTGGTTATCAAATTGCTAACTTAATGTTTGTTGATGACTATCTCATATTCAGCAGAGCCTCCTCGAATGTTGCTAGAAGGATTGCATCCCTTTTACTTTGGTTCGCTGAGGCTTCAGGTCAGAAAATTAACTTCCATAAATCCTCTATTTATTTCTTTAATAATACCCCTGCTAGTCTAAGAAATGATATAGTTAATATCCTTCAAATCCAGCATAAAACTAAATTGATAAATATATTGGTATTCATAATATTATTTTCTGGAAAGACCTGGTTAACGCTAAAGAACTCATTCTTAGAATTCAGAACAAACTTGCTGGCTGGAAACCTAATTCTTTGTCTAGTGCTGGTAGACTTACCCTAATTAAGTCTAGCCTTGCCGGTATGCCTAATCATATCATGGCTTGTTTCAAATGCCCTTCTAAATTTTCCCAAGCCATCAACAGAAAGAATAGGAAATTTCTGTGGAATAAGAAGTCTAACTTCTCCCCTGTGGCCTGCGACGATGTTTGTACCCCACTTTCTAAAGGTAGACTTGGTATTAGAAAAGATGAAAAATTCAATCTTGCCTTCTTGTCCAAGCTTTGTCTGAAAGATTATTAACGATAATGACAACTAGTGGGTGAAAATTGTTAAAGCTAAATATTGAGACACTAATCTATCTCGAATATGAAATGTAAGCAAAATCATTTTGCTACCTGGAAGGGTATAATAGCAGCAAGACATATTGTGGAGATGGGTGTGAGATGGATTATGGGAAATGGTCAAAACATTGCGTTTTGGTCCCGTAATTGGGTTTTTCCTTTCCCCTTATCCAATATCATTGCTAATTAGTCTCAACATCTTATTGACTGGAACCTTAAAGTTAGCAATGTGATGGTGGATAAAAATTGGAAACCAACTTTTGCCAATTGATGTAGAAGATAAGTTTATTTGGGGTCCAACCTCCAATGGTGTTTTCTCAGTTAAGTCATCTCATAGAATTCAACTTGATGACAGTCAGTGTCACCCGTTTATGAGGCTTCTTAGTAGGATTTGGAAACTAAATATTCCTCACAAAGTTAAGTTTTTTGGTTGGCTATTAGTTAGAAATAAATTAACCGCCAATGTTAAGTTAAATAGTTTTAACAATAACAGTTCTACCTTATGTCCGTTATGCAATAGTGCTAAGAAGGATCTTGGTCATAGATTTAAAACCTGTCCTTTTGCTCAGAAAGTGTGGAAGATTGATAATAAGTTGCCAGCTATATCCCTTGTTCCGAGTATCAATGACTAGCTTGATAGCCTTGATTATATAGATAAAGTCAACCTCTCTGATCTTAGTAAGGTCCTTACTGTTTGGTGGCAAATGTAGAATGAAAGAAATGATTTTGTCTTCAAACATATCAAACCAAACCCCTTCCGCAGCTTCAGAGCTGCAATCTCTTTAGCTAAAAGCTTCTTGCTTGCTAATTCTAAGGTGAGGGCGGCAGCCCATCATAAAAGTAGTAGTAAGATCATTTGGCTTCACCCGGAGTTCGACTACCATAAAATAAACTTTGATGGTTCTATGTTAGGTAATTCTGCTGCAGTAGGTTTTGTCATTAGAAACCATATGGGTCAACCTTATTTGGCGGGTTAGAGAAGACTGGGACAAAACACGATCACAGTTCCAGAGGCTTTGGCTGCTAGGGATGCTCTTTTGGTGGCTAGATCGCAGGATTTCAAGAAGGTTTTGATTGAAAGGAGACTCGAAAATTGTCATTGATGCGATTTTGGGAAAATGTTGCATTCCTTGGCATATTCGTACAATTGTTGAAGATATCAAATGTTTGGCCTCTTCATTTGATTTTATAAGTTGGAAGCAAATTTTGTAGCAGATGTTGTCACCTCGTGTGGGCATGTGCTAAATAACTTTCATGTTTGGATTGGTTGTGTTCCTTCTACAACTACTAGTGCCTTCTTGTTTGACTCTAGGGGCCTTGTGTGTTCCCGGGGTTTTTTCCTCTCTTAATTTTATTTTCTTTCTCAAAAGAAAAAAAGAATCATGGGATGTATTCAATTGAGATATTGAAGGGTTTTTAAAAGAGTTATAAATGCGTAGAGTTTGATGGAGTTTTAATGTATAGGCTTTCATAGACTTCGTGTTAATGTGCTCTCAAAATCTTAGAGAGGATGCTGGATTTGTTAAGGATTCTTGGACATTCATGAATTTGTTTAAAATCCTTATTAAATACCCTTAAATTTTTTAACTCTTTTAAAATCCTTTAAAATCTCAAATGAATACACCTGACAAGATAAATGAAGATATATTAAACATAGACACTACAAACTCCTTTAACATACCTGAGCACCAAGAAGTTTGTTGTCCCAGCTCAACGCTCCATGAATAGGCCCCTTTGAGAAGGCAGCGTGTTTGGCAAGACCAGAAGTTGTTGCAAGCTGAAGATAAGAGTTGTTGCCTGTTGCGTAGTACAACCAAGCTGCACCCCATATGAATTCATCCCAGTAACTGGTAGAATTATAGAAGAGTTCCGCATCTGTACCAGGGAAACTGTATCTGCCTCTCTCATTCCTTGAAAACTTGAAGAGCGTTTTGGCACCATGGACGAGTTTTTTTGAGTAGGCTTTCTGGTCTTTAAAAACAATGGATGCAGCGGCTAGAGATGCGGCCATTTCCGCAGCTAGATCGGAGCAAGCGTGGCATGCGGTCACAGGACGTATGTAATCAATATCTTCAGGACGCATCCAACAAAAAATATCACCATCTGTAGTAATTGGATTTTCACTATCTCCATCATTATTCCCCAAACCAACCTATCAAAATACATAGCAAATTAATAAGAAACAGTCAAATTGAGAATTAAAATCGGTAGATGAAAGAAAAATTGTAAAAGAGAGGAAATGATTAGGGACTGTTTCTGAAATAGGTATAAACATTTCTTACATAGTTTGGCATAGAAAACTAAAAGTGCTTATGCAACATAAAATCAATTTTGGTGATTTTGGCATGCATACTCGGGAAGTTTTAAGTACATATATAGAAAGAAAAACATTCGTGTTTTAACACGCTTCTGATGAAAAAGTTTCTAACGGAAACACTTACTCGACTTGGTCTTTTCTGAGGAAATGTAAATAGAGCGACACTAGAAGAGGCAAGAAAGGTTTTTTGGCGCTTTATAAGAAGAACAGGTACTTATGAACGAACAAAAATACTTCTTACAAAAACAGTTCTAAACCTACCAACAAAACTAGAAGACATCTAACCTGGTCAATGACTCTATCAATGGAATCAGCAGAGTTGTTGAAGGTCTTGAGAAGGTAATCCGTGCCCCATTTGATAATGTCCTTAACGTGGGCGAGCTCACCAGCAGCTTTGTATTTAGCACTATACTCGATGACACTCCAGCTGAGCATAGTCATGGCGAAGGATGCAGGGAAGTTGAACTTGATGGCATTTCCAGCATCGTAATATCCACCCACCAGATCATTAAGAGTATCGGTGAATTTTCCATCTCTCAAGCACGAGTCACTCCTCCAAGACACATTGTTATGCCTTGGTAGTCTTCCGGATCGCTGCGCATTGAAAAACATTAGAGCCTTGTGGAGCGCCAGCTTGTAGTTGTCTTTGGAAGGGGTCAGAGGGTAAGCATGGACGTTGGAGGCGGTGAGGAAGGTGGCGATCATGAGCGTTCCCGCCATCCACATCAATGCGTTGCGACTGACCATGAGGCTTCCCAAGGGATTATGATGCATCATAATTTCTCACTTGTCTTAGCTAAAAGAGGTGTAAGAGATGTCACCTCAATTGTTTTGGAGAAACTAAATATATAAAAAGTTTGACCATGAGAGAGAAATCACTAAAGAACAAAACTAAATCCTTATCGGCTTATTACATAACTTCTTGATTATGATAGGAACAAGTTTATAGATTAAATCATAAATCATTACGTAACTATCATCTTAGTAAAACAGTCAGTGAAAACTAAAATCGTTTAGTTACTCAATTATAACAAATAGATAGATGATTCGTAATGCTTTTATCAAATCCATTCATCTGTTTTATACAATTTAATTACTAAACGATCTTACTTTTAACTGATTTTTTTTTTGTAGTAATGATTTTTACAGAGTAATTTATAATATAAAATATTTTAATCATAAGCATGAAATTCTACTAATAGACTTCGAAGTATTTTAAGAAGAAATTCCTTTTTAGTCGTTGAGAAACCAAATCTTTCTCTTAAAGTTAACTTCCTCCTCCCTGAGGCTGTGATTTGATTTTTTTTAATATAAAATAATAATAAAATAAAATAAAACTGTTTTATACACATCGACACACTAAGCAGGATCATGCCCATCCCCCTTGGACAGCCCTTGATGCGCGCCGGGAAGGACCCAAATGAAAACTCTATGGTGATAATCGAATCTGATATTCCAGCTCATTAATCCCCTAATTCTAGGATCGGATCTTTATGTAGGGAGCAAGCAATCTGGAGTCAACTTCATTTATATGTAGTTTTTCGTCACTTGATTTGACGATCTAGAATTATTTCTATTTATTTATATGGAGATGTTTTAAATTTAAATCTCGAATATGACGAGATTACAACTAATTTATTATTCATCTTTTTATTTTGTCAAATAATAGATTTGTTAGATTAGGTGTTAAATTAGGAAGTCGGTGGGTTCGAACTCACGTCGTGGTGCAAGGGCATCACTCATCTCCATCACTGTGGTAAAGGGTCACTTGCTTATTCTCCATCTTTTTGTTTACACCAAAAAAAAGTGTATCAACACAAACAAAATTTAAATTTCTAAAGACAAATATATCCATTGACAAAATTACTCAAAAATCCAATTTTTTGTTTTTTGAACAAACGATATTATCTACTAGACCGTAGTACTAAGTGGCGCCTCAAAAATTCAAAACCTCTCAATTACAAATAAAGAGGAATACTACTAGACCGTAGTACTAAGTGGCACCTCAAAAATCCAAAATTAAAGCAATGAAATATGTTTGAAAACAACCACCACGGGGTGGTCCAGTGGTTGGGATGAATTACAGGCCCTATTGCACACGATAAGTCCTGGGTTGGTCGAAAAAAACTGAAATACCTCGGTAAGTCTTCCCGGCCCTCAAATGCTAAACTGCCATAATGAAGCTACCAGCTAATCTTTTTTTAAGACAAATTAAGAAACTATGTTAAGAAAAACAAAAAGAAAATAATATCCCCCTCCCTTTCTAGCAACCATCAACTTCTCTCGATTCCCAACATCCTCGTTCTCGACTCCCAGCGCTACCCCCACACACCGTCAATTGATTAAGGCTAGACCCAGCAGTTTCTGACATGACACAGTAACACAACACAAAAACGACACGAAAATAACGGGGTTCGGGTTAACACGATAACTAATTGGGTCATTATCGGGTGACCCGTTAAGAACTCATTAATAACGGGTTATTAACGGTATACACGCGTGTAATACAAGGGTAACCCGTTTCGACCCATTAAGAAAAAATTTATTTTGATAATTTTAAAGTTTAATTACTAAAATATTTATTATAAAATACAATAGCCATATTAATATATACACTATATTCTATATTAAATATATAGTTTTGTATTATTATTCTATATAAGTTTTCAAAATAAAAAAGTTTTAGTCATTATTTATTTTTATTATAAGAGTTCCTTATTATCATTACTAGGATAAATTTTACTTAACATGTTGTTGTCCAAAATTAAAATAAACTAGTATAGTATTTGTATAGCAAGAACTAAGAAGACATACATACAAATATGAAAAATGTGAAAGAATATATAAACACTTGTGATTCATCATTATTCCTCCACGAGTAGATAATAGTTATACTTACAATATCGTTTAGATTTTGAAAATCCTCCAAACCCTCATGAATAATGTTTTTTATTTGAGGGAAAAATTAATAATAATTATTGTAGAAGTGTAAAAAATGTAAAAAAAAATATACAATCATTCATAGTGACAAGCTTTACAACTTTCATGAAGGGGCCAGCTTCAAAATCCAACACTATAATCCATAAACCTTAAATTTATATTTAACCGTCGATTGTCATTTACGCTTTATTCTTCTTACTGAATTTCATTTTTTAAATTTTCTTTTTTGAAAATATGATCATCTGGCAGATGTAAGAAGATGAACGGTTTAGATACTTGATATCACGTTTCAATATTTACGATTAACTAAAATATGAGTCGATGTCATATAGTTTGTAGAAACCTTATAAACATCAAGTAATATTTTCATCAACCATAAAACTCTAAATATAATATCAATGATTCAGACCATTCATCTTCATGCATCCTCTAATAGATCATGTTTTCAAAAAACAAAATCTGAAAAAAATAAATAAATAAATTGATGAGAACAATGAAGTGTAAATGTAAACAACAATCAACGGTTAAATTTTGATCTATGATTTATATGATTATAGTGGCGAATTTCAAAGTTAAGCTCTTCATGAAAGTTGTAAAACTTGTCATTACGAGCGTTTATATATTTTTTTTTCTATATTTTTTACAGTTCTACATTAATTAAAAAACTATTAAAGAGTTTACTTAAATGACAACCGTAAGATAAATGAGAGTAAATATGTACAGTTGGATTCTATTTCACTTATATTATTAGAACTTTTTTGGACAAAAAAATCCCTTCTCTATTCCAATATTTTCCAATTTTACCATTTGATTAATTTAGGTAAGAGCAAATATACTTAAAAGAAAAATGCATTTTTATGTTTTGGATGTGACAATATGGTATGTATATACTTATTTAGTATTATGTTTTTCATTAGATTATTTATTGGTTTAAAATATATTTTCCTTAACGGGTAACTGGTCTGGTCATATTACCTGTTAATATTATCGGGTCGATTTCAGGTCGGGTCATTTTAGCCGTTTATTTTAACGGGTGTTACACGATACGACCCGTTAAGATATCGGGTATGACACGAAAACGATTCGAACACAAAAAACACAACACGAATGCCAAGTCTAATTAGGGCGATTCTAGATTTCTTTTATCACCATGACCAAAGTTCTTGTTAAGTAACATATCATTTCCATGTAGTCATCCGACTGTTGGGATTTTATTGCTCTTCGTACAACCAAACCTAAAATCTTTGCAATTTTGTCAATAAAGACCCTAGAGGGTCATCGAGTATTTATGCAAAGTTGAAGAAGGTGATTGGCATTTTTAGTTTTGATAATTATATTTTTGTTGCAGTCCTATTTATTATAAGAATGTGATTATGTAAATCCTATCATATCTAGGATGTCTTTAGTAGATTCTATCATATCTAGGATGGCTTTAGTAGATTCTATCATATATCTTATACTATATATTATCCTATTAGAGTTAATCCTATTGGGATAAGGAATTTACCTTACATACTACTATAAATAAAGGCACAATGGGGTGGAATAACACATACCTCACAATTACACATCTCTTCTCTCTCTGTGCCGCCGGCCCCCTTCTACGTCCTTTATAATTGTTTAGTAAATTAGGTCCACAAGACGTTATCAGCACGTTCTTGCTAAAAGTTAAGGAACTGAAGGTAAGTGGATGAGGCTCTTCTACAAATTCAAAGGCTTTTGTTGTTTTATGTCAATTAAGTATGCTTAAAATAAAAGAAGATATTTGAAAGGACCATGAAGCATGAAAACATTCTCCATGATGCATGAACCTCTATATTTACATTTACCTTCCGATATATAATGTGTGTGTTCATATATTTCTCAATACACACACATTCATGCATTATGCAATTTTTTGCTATGTGGAATTTGTGAGTCAAACAATAGAAAGAAATTAGAAACAATTAGGACTTTTCAAACCTTAGAATTCGGAAAAATAAAATAAAATAAAAATTTATGAGATTTTTTGCAGCTGAGTTGGGACTCCAAGCCGTGCTACCACTGCACCGACGAACGTCAGCAGGCCTGCAGCCAAGCCGTTCAAGGACGACGTCATTTTGACGTCTAGACAACCTGCAATAGCCCTCTGGGCTTGCTGCGCATGCATCGACAACCAGGCCTTCGACTTGGGTTGGGTTTTCCACGGGCCTGAAGCCTACAGCCATTCCAGCATGTCTGTAGCCTTTGCTGGACTCCCATGCCCCTGGCCTAAACCAACAAGCATGTTGCTTGCTAAGCTTGTCCTTGCGTATCGGCCCGCCTGCAGCAACCCTACACTGCTGGGTTGGCTCTTCCGTGGCCCAAAACCTGAAACTAGTGGATGTTAGGCTTCATCGCGGGCCAGTCCAAGCCATCGCAAGCTAGGCTTGTTGCCCTTATGCCTTTTGGCCCACCTCCAAAAACCTTGCGTTGTTGGGCTTGTCGCAGACCCACGACCCACTGGCCTGCTGTGCAACCTTCCCGTTGCCTAACAAACCTGCAGCCATGCTGCAGAGCCTTGTCTCTTGTACTGTAGCCAGCCCAACCACGTTGGGCTGCGTTATTTTTTCGACCTGATCCCATATTTTGGCATCCTCGCTTCTTAACCATACCCATATACTTTTTGTGACATTTTGGTTAACGATAATTAGGCTATGATTTACTTATCGTTGATCCCCCAGCCAATCAAAGCCAATATGACCCCAACATCATTATTTTTCTTCCACGATCAACCCCGAATGGTCTCGATCCATTAAATTAATTAAAAGTGACCAACAATCCATTAATCTGACAAGACATCCAAAATTATCGCCATGAAGCCCACTTTTATCCATTAACGATTCAATAATTTATTTTTATTCTTTGAACGGTTGACTTTCTTTCGAAGTCCTGAAACATTCACACTTGAGTTCCTGAAGCAACACAAATCCATTGCACTTAAGATTGTACCTTGTATTCTGTGTTCTTGCAGGTACTTCTTTTTTATGAACTAGATGTTCATATCTAAATCGAACCTGTATTTCAAATTTAGTGACATTCGAACCCGAAGTTTTCATTCAAAATTTACACCTGAAACCCGAAGCTTTCATGTTTAAATTAAAACTATACAAGCCTATAGAACCCGAATGTTCTAAACTGTATGTCTATGGCTTCCCATATGACTAACCACTCTTTTTCACCCTCTATTTTAGGGATATGTTGAGCTTAAACAAGCTCGATTTTACCGCTTTGGAAGAATCTAGAAGAAACTACTTGAAGTGGTTCAAGATGTGAACCTCCATCTCACCGATAAAAGTCTACGAGCCACCATCAAAGAGGCTACTGACGTCCCAGTTAACAAAGCTAACAAAGTTACCGGCATGATCTTCATCCGAAGACATATTCATGATGCACTGCAGACCCAATACCTTACTGAAGAGGAAGAGGAACCATGTGCCCTCTGGCTTGCCCTGGCCGATCATCAGAAAAACATTACTTGTCTGAAGCAAGACACGACTAGCAGCATCTATGCTTCTAAGACTTTAAGTACGTGAATGAATACAACTTCTAAGTTGTATCCAATCACTGTTCAAGTTCTGTAACGAAGACTTGACCGAACATGATCTGTTGGAGAATACCTATTCAACCTTCAATGCTACCAATATTGTTCTGCAGCAACAATATAAGGCATAAAAGTTCACCAAATTTTTGGATTTAATCTCTGTTTTACTTCTCCCTAAAAACAGAACCAGTTTTCGATGAAGAATCATCAAGCCCAACCCATTGGATCGAATACTACGCATAAAATGCATGCAATTCATTCTAGCAACCACAAACGACACCCGAACCATCGTGGCTGTGGCCCAGCCACGTGCCCAAGGGTCAACAAGGCAAAGGCCCTACCAAGGGAGAAAATTTGACCCATAAGCGCAATTTTCTTGCTTATAAAGCCACTAACTTCAAGAACAAGGAAAAAGCTACCATGCAATCAGATTCCACTAAATTGGACATGTGCTACCGTTGTGGATTAAGGGATCATTGGTCACGCGTATGTTGAGCTACTCCTAAGGCTATAGCTAAGTATCATTCTCGTCGTGAGTCTACCTTTGGACATGTGGAACATCTTAGAGATACTACCACAACTATGGAGGTTTCAAAATTGTAGGAGGCATCCACTCCTATGGGGGAATAAAATTTATTTTTCTAAGACATGTTTAGGTGGTTTTTACCCCTAGTGGCCGAACTCACTAGGAGTGGCTGAACCGCCCTTAATTTTTAGGCTTATGGTTTAATTTTCAGACAAATTTTCCAAGTTTTTGGAATGATTAGTTGGTTTGGTTTTTTTTTTTTTTTTTTTTTTTTGAAGTATGGATATTATTTCTCAATTGATTAATTGAATGAATGGAATTTTATTTATGTATGTGACCAATTCAATTAATTTATTTATACATATGACTAGTGATGAAGTTAGTTGTCTAGCAGATAATGTTACCACGCACACCATCTTGTGTAAGCAATACTATTTTACTAACTTCGTACCTAAAAATGCACCTCTGACAACCTTCTTAGGTTCATCCAACCTGATTAAAGGATACAAAAAGACCCCTATAATGCTTTTCAATGATACTGAATTAATCATTAAAAAGGCCCTCTATTATCCCCGTCCTGGAAGAACGTTATTGAGCTTGAGAGATATTTGAGATAATAAATATCATATTGAAACCACTGAAGATAATGGTTCTAAATTTCTTTGCATCCCTTTTTTAAGAATATAGCCAGAAGCATATTCACGAGAAGCTGGAACGTCTCTCAAGTGCGTTGTACATCACAACCATTCAAGCCATAGAGACCTACCACGTGACTAGCCTTAAGCCTGGGTTCCATAACATTTTGCTGTTTTGGCATGATCGTATAGGACATCATGGACGAGATATAATGCGTCGTATCCTCAAATTTTCACATGGGCATCATATAACCTCTTATATTAGAATCCCGAGTTGCAAAGCATGTCATTTGGGAAGTTCAACACTCAACCCTCATCTACAAAGATTAATCAAAACCCTCCCAAGTTTCTTCAGATGATTCAAGGGGATATTTGTGGACCTATCCAACCAACATGCAGACCATTTAAATACTTCATGGTGTTGGTTGATGCATCGACATGTTGGTCACATGTCTGCTTATTGTCCACACGCAATGCTGCTTTTGTGAAACTCCTAGCTCAAATCATTAAGTTTAGGGCTCACCACCCTGATTACCCAATTAAGTTGATTCAACTAGATAATGCTAGAGAATTTACATCGCAGTCTTTTAACGATTATTGCATGTCAATTGAGATTTAAGTTGAACAACATGTACCTCATGTTCATACCTAAAATGGCATGGCAAGCTTACATAAAGCAGATTCAATATATATAGCTCGGACTTTGGTTATGCGAACCAAATTGCCGGTATCTGCCTAGGCCCATGCAATATTGCATGTAGCTGTTGGTCCGCCTGAGGCCCATCACTACCCAACCTTATTCACCATTACAGTTGGTCACTGCATACGAGTCTGATGTCTCGCATTTACATGTGTTTAGATGCGCAATTTATGTGCCAATAACACCGCCACTACGTACCAAAATGGGTTCTCAGAGAAACATGAGAATCTATGTCAGTTATGATGAGCCAATAATTATTCACTACTCAGAATCCTTAACAGAAGATCTCTTTACTACATGTTTTGCAGATTGTCACTTTGATGAGACAGACTTCCCGTCATTAAGGGGAGATAAGAACGCTAACGTTCCTTTATAAAGCCGTGAATTGTCGTGGTATGCTCTCACTATGTCACATTTAGATCCCCGCACTGTCTAGTTTGAAACTAAAGTACATCATGTTCTAGATCTTTAGAGCGTTGCTCAAAGCATGTCAGAATCGGTATGCGTAAACTGTCTGAGTTTAATTGCTTGTAGTTCTCTTATTTGGAAGTTATGTCTAACTCATGGGGAGTATCCCAAAGTATACTCACTTAATCTTAATGTACTCTTTTTCCCTACAATTAGGAACATCTTTCCCACTGGGTTTTTGCTACCTAACTAGGTTTTGATGAGGCACCCATCCTGGGATGATTGTACTCTTTGAGGTTCATTACTTTCATCCCTATAATGTTTGTACTCTTTTCTCCTTAGTCCATGGGTTTTGTACCTGCCTTAGATTTTACCATAGCGAGGTTTTGTGAATTACTACCAATGCATACTTTCTTTAATTTAGACTCGCATTCGCCCGTTGTACCAACGACTTCATCAACTGATCTACTTCATCTACTGAAGACCTGATGTGATGTTTTGTTTGAATATTTACACACTCAAGGGGGAATGTTGCAGTCATATTTAATATATGGATGTAATTGTGTAAATCCTAAAGTATTTGGAATATCTTTAGAATATTTTACTATATCTCTAGGGTTATATATTATCCTATTAGAGTTGTAATCATATTAGGGTAAGGGACTAACCTTTCCTACTAGTATAAATAAAGGCACAATAGGGTGGAATACCACACCTCACAATTAAATCTCTCTCTCTTCTCTTCTCTTCTCTCTTTCTCCTTGCGTCTATAATTGTTCAGTAAAATAGGCTACAACAATTTCCACTCCCATCCGTTTGAAAACCACCCCTACTTGTTTTTCAATAGTTTTAGGATTTGGTATATGCATTTTGTGGACTTGGTTGAAATTTTAATAATTTAATTGCATAACATGTGTCAACTCCTTAATGAAAGACTTCATCTCCTTCGATTATCATTTTTGAACTGCGAAGATTGTGATCACATTTGTAATTCTATATTGGACTTGAATTTATAAGGTTCGAAGAAAATTGAGGTTTTATTATAAAATTAATTGTTAATATAAAGTGTAGCTCAAAGTTTTATAAACTTCTACAAAATTTAGTCCTTCACCGATTCATTGATGTAGAACTTAGTCCTTCACATTCTGTATGTAGAGTCCATGATAGGACACTGCTTGGAACTTACTCCTCCATGGACACTAGGGTTTAACACATGCATAACCCATTAAAGTCCAAATATATATTATTATATCATGCATTTTCTTTCATTTCCCTTCCTTCTTTTACTTGGTAAATATCGGGCTCATGCCCAACGAAGCAAAGTCCAAATCTTCGAAATGCCAATCATGTAAATATAAGAAGTTACTATTTTCTTGGATACCAATTAGATTATGAGACTTCTTGTTTTATAATTAAAAATGATCAAAGACGTCATACGACATACATATTAAACGTTCTTTTTTTAAGAACTCATGAGACTACAAATGTCAAATGAACATCGTAACTCTACAATTACAAACACATCAAAAATACAATACATCTCTTCAATCATGAAGGAACCTAAATCCTAAACCCTAACTAAATGCTTGTGACGATGACTAAAACATCGCAAACCCAAGAACTATCGTACAGGTTCCATGAGGAAAAGACCGCAAAAATTTCTAATGATTTTGCATTCGTTGGCAAATTACTCCTGCTCTATGAGTCCCCTCCAACAAACGTTGATTTTCCTTTTCATAGTCCTTTCTCGAGAGCACAACCCACAAACACTACCTCAGATCTGAACAACAATCGCCGCTCTAGAATTTGAGATTGAACACGACCATGACCACCACAACTACAAAAGCTCTCCTCAACAAAGTGAGAGAGCAACCACAACCATGAACTGAAGGCTCTCCTTGACAAAACAAGAGAGCGACTACTACTAAAAACAATGAGAGTAAAAAAGGAAGAAATCAAGAAGGATTGCCGTTGACCCCAATCCCAAGAGCAGGGTCGACGACTAGTGTTTTTTTTCTCTAGCCGCTGGGAACTTTTTTTTTATACCGGTGTAGGGAAAAGTTTCATTGATTTAAATAAGATGTCTTGTTATATGTGTTAATTGTGATTTAATAAATAATGACTTCTAGCTTATACGTAGAGATTCAAACAATATTACCCTTATCTTAGGCTAATTGGTGATTAAGACTAACATAAATCACATATTCACCGTGTGTAATTTTTTATTTATTTAGGCGGTAGATGAGAGTTAATTAAGACTAACATAAATCACATATTCATCTATTTGTTTTGGAATACCGCGTTGATTGGGACTCATAGCAATCTCCATCCCATCAAAATGGATTAGGATGTTTAAAGTCTGAAAAACAGACGTTTTCAAAAATTTCCGATTAAAAGTAAGACTTTCACACACCAAATTCGTGTGAACAATTTTATATATACAACTACGTACAATGATGTTTTGTCCATGGCGGTGGGAGGTAAGGCCCAGTGGGGGCACATGCCCCCTCTCATCCCATTTTTTCTGCATTACAAATTATTCAACTAATCATTTTCATTTTTTTTTGCTTTGCAGATTATTCAATTAATCATATTAAAATAGTGAAAATCCTCTTTTAATTTTTAAATGCGCCTCGCTCTTGTATATTTTTCTCACGCACTAATGTCTAAACCTTGTTGAGTTGCATGTATTTGGTTAATTAGTACAAATGAGCATTAGATTGTCAACAATTAAAAACAAAATTAGACAATAGAGTAATAAAATTAGGCATTTTGAAATTAATTTTTCCAGCATTTGTGAAAGAATAGCTTTATTTGTCCAAAAAAGGAACTCAAATTTTTTAAGGTGCCCTCTCTTAGTTAAATTTCTGGCTTCATCCCTTTTATCCATCTATACTATCGTATTATTTTCTTTTTTTTTTTGGTTGAAATAATATCGTATACACCAAATACTAGCCAAGAGACAAATGTAATTATGTAAGTATACGACAATTTTGAAAAGTGCACCGTCGAATTCCTCTTTGACAACGACATATGATTATTGTCCAATATGTGTCCATGAACCGACAAAGAGTTAGCGCCAAACAAGACTTGAAAACCAAAGTTAACTAGCTAAAACCCCCATATATGCTAGGTTTCACATGGGACAATTCAAATTGCGTTTGTATACTCTAACTTTTAAAAATGCTCAAGAGATCTTAATTACCAAAACCATATTAAAATTAACAATTATGGATTAGGCAAGCTTAACACGTATATGATCTCCATTACCGTGCATGCATGCAACATAATAAAAAAACCATGTAGAAAATCTTTGATTGTTGACTAATACAGAAAAAAGTTGTAACTTCATGCTTAATCAAAATCGAGTGCTTAATTATTGGGGCATATATATAATTAGTATGCATGTTGTTCAAAATTCTAAATAGACAGCAATTGGCGTGTGGGGCCGTCCATGGTGCGAAATTTCAAAACGATGCATGGACACAAGCTCATGTTTATTCTTTCCTCACTTCGTTTGGTATAAAATTGCAGCAAATGTCAAATGGGCACTTAAAAAAAGCTATGAACACACTTTTTCTACGAAAAGAAAGAAGATTTTTTTCCCAAGAGAAATGAAAGAAGAATTAAAAAGCAAAAATAAGCAGAATAATACCTTTAGAAAACGAAACATGCATGCAACTTGACTGGATCTAGGAGAGGTGATTAAACAATGCATGAGACTTTTTAAAACTAATTAATTAAAGAGATTGAGATAACTCTTCAAATTAGCGTAGTACTAGGGTAGGTGATGAGTGGCGAAGCTAGGGCACCAAAGGGTGTTGCCTGTATTCCTTTTTCTTTTACTCAAAGGGTCTTTAGAGGAATGATGTTAGGGTCATGAAGGAATAGTGTTTGATCGATGTCATATATATGTGAACAATCGAACACCAAACAAAAAAGTTGTGATGCAACGTGGATGTTCTGTGTTCTTCATTTGGAAAAATATTCGGCAAGTCACTGAAATTAGATATTTTGATAGTTTTTGTGTCTTACAAGATTAGCATACGCGTTAGAAAACTTTTGTTTTGGATGCGTATTGTCTAATACAAAAGTGAGCTTGAAAGAGAGACGAAACTTGCCTATAATGGATGGCCTTGATTATAAAGTTTTGTGACACAGTAAACTCCAGAGCATATGTGAGTAGCGTGCGACGATGAAGGTAATCTCTTTTTTTTTTCTTAAATTAAAATTAGATAATTTTGTTGATTAGTTACAAATAAGTCGTCCCAAATTTTTAAAAAACTTACGATAAACAACTTTATAACAAGGCTATAAATTAGGTCATGAAGAAAAATACTATTTTTCAAAGGGGTTTTTGAACATTAGTCCTTGCAAAAGATTAAAATTAAAAAAAAAAACCTGATGCTAGATTAAATATTCAATTTAATCGCTTGAATGTACTTTTATCAAAATTTACATTCAATTTTTCTTATTTAATGTTTATTTTTATTTAATCTCTCCATATTAAATTTTTAATTTTATTAATATGCACATATTTAAATTTTTTTTAATTAGCAATGAACGTAAATGAGAAAATATTAAAAAAAAATTTGTGATACAAAAATATATAGATACATAAGTGTACATAAATGATTGTGCCAAAATATATAAAATTGACTTTTTTGTACCAAAATATTTGTACCTACATGATTGTACCGAAATATATTATAATGAACCTAAATGTATGTACTGAAATGTATTATATTGAATTAATGTACCTAAATGTCAATACCAAAATGTATGTACCAAAATGTACAAACCTAAATGTCAATACCGAAAACAATACCAAAAATGTATGTACCTAAATATCAATACCAAAATGTATGTACCTAAATGTATTTACCGAAATAATAATTGAATTAATGTACCTAAAAGTCAATACTCAAATGTGTGTATCAAAGTGTACGTAACGAAATGCATTATATTGAATCAATGTAACTACATGTTTGTACCGATAGATATACCAAAATATTCAAATGTATTAATGTACCTAAATGAAGAACATACAAAATTGTTATCGGAATATATATTATAAAAAATTTAGTTGCCTAAATATAGACATTAAAATATATTATGATGAATGAAATAAAAATTAAATTTAAATGTAATTAATACATTAAAATAAAAATAAAAAGATAAATAAAACATCAAAATACAACTAATAAATGATATGATTAAATGTGCTAGGGACTAAAATTGGATTTTAATCTTACATATGGTTATAATCTAAAATTCATCTTTTTTAGGGATTAAAATGAAGTTTTCTATTTTTCAAATAACAAATAAAAATTGATGACATATAAAAAATTATTATTAAAGTCTGACGTGAAAAAAATTAAGGGACTTTGACCACAAATTGGAAATCAGTAAGGTTTTAGTCAAATAACTATTGGTGACTCGAGGCCAAAACCTAATTTCTCCTTATAATAATATCAAATTAAGCTAAATCATTAACAATTTTCATTAATTCAAACACAATTTAAAAATATCTCTTCTTGCCTTAGCTGTATAAACTCATATATCACCATATTATTTTCACCTCGCCAAATCCAACGGACTAAGATTTTTTAGCTGTCTAATGTCCAAGTTAACCAGAAGTCGAATCTTTATATCACATCGTCGCAATTCAATATCCAGAGAACCATGTGCTACTGCTCTTGTCCGTAAATGATTGACATTGGTTTACATACGGCCTGGTCATGAGTCTCATGACTCACTCATAAACCTTTGAATAAAAAAGAAACAAGATAAAACGCGGCAAAACCACACGTATACAAAAACCACTACAGCATTAGATTTTCTCTTGAGGGCCGACATGATTTTGCTTAGTCAACAGCACAAATGTAATTAGCATTAATCCCAACTAACTATAAAAATGATTATCCTTGTAAAAAAATATTGTCAATAGCAAAAAGAAAATGAATATTAAATCAGAATTATTAAGAGAAAATAAATGAAAAGGTTGGAAGAAATTACAATCAGTTATAGCAGCTACCATCCTCTCCTTTTCCAAAATAAAATTAGAAATAACAAAGTGGATCATACAGCATTGCCCATTGGCTATGAAACGTGGACTTCTTAACCTAAAAGTAACATCTTTCTTCCACGCCCTAAGATCTTGTTAAACCAATTTAATTAAGGGTTGTTTAGATATAGACTACAACTCATATACTTCAGATAAAAACCCACCTATGAATAAACATTCAATCAAAACCCAAAATTTAAATAAATTACCACATAAGAAAATAAGTAACCTATTAATATAAGTTATTTACAATTTATGCCACAACTTTCTATAACTGTTCTCATACAACCATTATTAGCCAACCATTATGGCTAACGTTTTTAACAATTTCTTATATCAGTCTAATAATGAATTAATATAATTCATTAGCATATCTCTTAACTATATAACTTTAGATAAATTATTTTGTGAACACAGAAACATATATATGATAGTAAAATATAAAATAGAAGATACATTTTTTGAAAAGGTAAATTGTAGGTAAACTATATTCATACAAAAACAAAATTGTAGATACACTATTGTTGTGAAAAAAAAAAAGGTAAATATTGTATGTAAAATTGTAGATACATTACTGACACAGTAGGTAAATTAGTTTCATATAAAATTAAAAAGTAGGTAAATTATATTCATACAAAAATAAAATTGTAGATACATTATTGTTAAATAAAAACATGTAAATTTTTATCCTAAAATTTGAACAATAGATAAATTATTTTTGTACATACATTAATTTTTAAAAAATTAAACAATATGTACATCATTAGCTTCACCAATTATACACAGTAGGTAAATTATTTTTGCTAAAACTAAACAATAAGTAAATTATTTTTTAAGATACATTAGTGTTGTAAAAATTAAATAACAGGTACATTATTATATAGGTAAATTATGGTAAAAATTTATAGTTGGCAAAAAAAAAAATTATATATATATAGGTACATTATTTTATTGATAAATATTTTAAAAGATAGACTATTTCATTAAAAAATATATTTAAATTGAAAATTGTTATTAAGATTAAGAAAACTTTCCAAATTAATTCCTATATCAAATTAGAAGCAAATTTTATGAAGTGAGAGAAACATGAATCAACCAAATTCATATAACATGCAATGCATTTAGAATATTTGTGCCTTTTTTATTATTTTATTTTTGTAAAATCATTAATCCTCCTTAAAATCTGCATATGTTTAATTGTGCACATTAAACATGCAAAAAGGGGTATTTTAGGCATTCGAAAATTTTAAAATGTCATAATTAATGAATTTGCTTATGTGAAGTCTAGTCATTGGGTTTTATTCGAATAAAAATGTTATGTCGGGTTTTATATGAAAGAAATTGAGTTTGAGGGGTTAAAGTCATATTTTCAGTTTAATTAATAAGATCTTATTAAATTGTGACAAATCTGAAGGTTCTAATCACAGTCCTAGATGAAACCACCTTTACCTCACCTTCCCTTCCCCTTCTCTATTTCATGATTACTTTTTCACATATTATTCTTGTATTTCTGAGTTGGCTCGAAGTCTAGAAGCATTATCAAAACGCAAGAGTCCAGTTATACCACGGGGGGCTATAAAAACATAGGACATGATGCTGCACTAAATCAAGAAACTAGTCGCAAGCTTCTTCTTCTCTCTTTGCTTCTTAGTTATATTGGTTATCAGAAACCTTGTTAGATATTAGTCATGGGTTCATATATTACTGGTTCATGCACTCCCACAAACACTAAAATCTCATTGTCATTATTATTCCTTCTTGTTGGAGTAGCTTCTGCTCAATTGTCCTCTACTTTCTATGGAACATCGTGTCCTAATGCCCTGTCCACCATAAAATCGGCAGTGGACTCAGCGGTGTCGAAGGAAGCTCGCATGGGAGCTTCCTTGCTTCGTCTTCATTTCCATGATTGCTTTGTTAATGCAAGTGATGGTTTTTAGATACTCATCTCTTTAAATTCCCGCCTAATCATGATTTTCTTTCATATATAATTCTTATCTTTCACCTACATGCATGCATGCTCATGTGAGTATATATAGGATGTCAATGGGGCTCTCTAAAAAGTCATGTTGTATAATCATTCTGCACTCCTTTTCAATGTTTTTCCTCAGATTTGTGCATGGTTAGAGTGCTGAGACCTTTTTAGAGTCCTATTAACAACTATATTTATAATTGTTTAGAGGTATTGTGTCAAGGATAGTTTCGTATATGCCTAGGTTTTGTTGTGACTTCACATATTCAATCCAACCAATTGAAAATTTAGCTCAGCTGACATGTTTGTTACTCTATGGAATATATTGGTAAAAGCATTTTGGTTATCCATATATTTCTGAAACCATATTTCGATCATGGAGTTTGTTTAGAGGTTTTTCCGACCAAAAAAGAAGTTAATATATTCTTCAAATAGAATTCCGTTAGTTCTTTCACACCTAGTTGAAGAAACAAAAAAAAGAAGATAGTTATAAACGAATTCTCAATCACTCTACTTTCTTTTATTTATTTATATTTATTTGAGGAAACTTCGTGATTTTGTTTTCCTGACTAGGACATATTTTTCAAAAGGACAAATGGACAGTACTCTATGTCGGAAAAGAGTTTTGTAATGAAACAAGCTCATTTTTCATTTGCTTTCTTTGTCATCCACAATTTTGAAGTGGAAGATGAAGTAGGTACCAATTTGAATCTTAGGGCAAGTCTTCTCTAAATGCAAGAGATATACAATATTTTTTAACACAGATCGACAGCCAAAAGATTGGACCTTTTGTTTTGTTGTTAACAAATTATTTTCTTTTCTATTTCTGTTTTATTTTTAAGTTCCATACGATAATTTGATTTGACTTCTTGTTTTCTCATACTGAGTTTTTTGTCGTAGTACCAAAACATAGTGAATATGCATGTACGGACTAGGACAAAAAAAGAGTCATGTTTCTCAAAGAAAAGGTGACAAGTTCGCATAACAAATATGAATTGTGCATGCAGGGATGTGATGCTTCGGTTCTGCTGGATGACACAGCCAATTTCACAGGAGAGAAAACAGCAGGTGCTAATGCTAATTCTTTGAGGGGATTTGATGTAATCGATACAATTAAATCTCAATTGGAGAGTCTCTGCCCCAAAGTAGTCTCTTGTGCTGACATCTTAACTGTTGCTGCTAGGGACTCTATTGTTGCAGTAAGTCAGAAACCCTACTAATTAATCAACTGATATGCTCCAAAAAGAATTATCATGCATTCCTTCAAGTGTAATTTTTCCCTTAAACTATTATAAGAAAAGGTTGAATCATGATTTGTTTAAAATGCTAATAGCGATTTCCCTATGTTTGTCATCATTAAATCTCAATTTGTGCTATGTATAACAATTTAAATTGTTTACGCAGTTGGGTGGACTTACCTATACAGTGCCATTGGGCAGAAGAGACTCCACCACAGCAAGCCTAAGTGCTGCCAATTCCAACATACCCGCTCCCACATTGAACCTTTCTGCGCTTATTACTGCTTTCTCAAACAAAGGCTTCACTGCCAAGGAACTAGTGGCCCTCTCAGGTTTGCTCAATTCAAATCATTTCTAATTAATTATTTAACATGCATTATTGATCAAGTGCAATATCTAATTACTTTGTTTGTTGTTATTTAATTAGGATCGCATACAATTGGGCAAGCTAGGTGCATAACATTCCGGACGCGTCTTTACAATGAAGCAAACATAAACGCTTCATTTGCAACATCACTGAAATCAAGTTGTCCAACTAGTGGAGGCGATAACAATCTCTCCCCACTGGATGTCACAAGTCCAACATCTTTTGACAATGCTTATTTCAGCAATTTGGTGAGCCAAAAGGGCCTATTGCACTCTGACCAACAGCTCTTTAGCGGTGGGTCTACCGACTCTCAGGTGAATGCTTACGTGAGCAATCCAGCAACCTTCAGAACCGACTTTGCCAATGCTATGATAAAGATGGGAAACCTTAGCCCTCTCACCGGCACCAATGGTCAGATTAGGACCAACTGTAGAAAAGTCAACTAAGTTCGTAGAACTAGAGAGTCGGCATGTGTTATTTCCAAATGTTCATTTCGGATTGGTTACTTTTTTTGCGATACACCTAGGCCAGGGGTCTGCTGTCCCCAATTTGATGTCTCATTTGTGTCTCTTTCTTAATTATTTGACACTTGTCTATTAACTTAACACCAAACTTAACACTGTTAACTTTTCATAAATTAATTAAAAAAATAAAAACCATTACTGGATAACCACCGACTGCAACTACACAACCCATCGCCGCCGCTGACCACCACAACCACACAACCCCATCGCCGCCAACCACTGCAACCACACTAGTGACACCACCCCATTGCCATCATCACTGCTTCTCACAATTGGCTAAGATTTCTTTCCTTTCCTCTCTCTTCATATTCCCGGTGATCGATTCATCTCGTCAATACCTGTGAAGTGGGTATAGGAAATAATCAAAGAATACCAATGGAGAGATTATTCCCATTAATAAAAGCTTTTTTCTTGTTCTTTTGGATTGGTTACTTTTTCGATATGGTGACACACCCCGACCAGAATCGAGACGTGCTGGCCGTCACGTGAGAGTGACGTAGCCATGAGCGCAGTGCAGAAGTGATAGTGATATGAAAATGTGAGTAAATAAAAACCAACTAGCTAACTTACACTAGATAAATAATTAAGTGCATATGGAGGTACTTTAAGGTGTAGATACACATATTCAGATAATAGGTAACCTAGATGCAGTCCATCCAGCTAAATATTAATTATACATGACATGAAACAAATTCCTACATTATTTGAAGTCTGTCATAACCGTCGTAGAGTCCTTGTAAGCCACCAATACGAACGTCTAACTAGAACCTGGAGGGGTGCAAAACAGAAAACGTGAGTGGGAAAAAACAAAGCTTTTTAAAACCATTTCTCTTTCCAAAAATAATAACCCCTCATCGTAAAACCCATATAATTTCCCAGAAAATAGTAATACATACATATGTAGAAATCATGCTAGAGAGTAGTGAAAATGAAGTACATGCCATATCAAGTATCTCAGCAATGAAATAAGTAAGCCAGGTGAAATAAATCAATGTAAAATGATATGTAAGTTGGAGTCACTTAACGTGACATGTACGACTGAGCCTATAGCTCATCCACCAATTTTTGCATATGAGTCAGAACCACCTAATGTGGTCTGTATGACAGGCTAGGTGTAAATAGATACGCTCAAGTGTTACAATCACGTGAAGGCTGTGCGAAGTATTGCAAGTCATCTACAAGTCGGAACCACCTAATGTGGTCTGTACGATAGGCTGACACCTGCCTTAGATCCAAGGAGAGCATGTGGTGCGAGAGGTGAACGATCACATTAAGGCTAGGCTATGGCCTCGGACGGAACACTAACACCGGGTGCAGGATAATGAGCACTAAATGCATCTAAACATAACCATACATATTGCAATCACTATCATCAATATGCACTCACTTGAAGCTTACCTGGGTGTCCACAGTGTCATGCAATAATATGCATATCTATACTAATGCACATACTAAAATGTAATGCAATTGACATGACATTTAAAAACGTAAATCCATTTAAAACCATTTTTGGGAAAATGGAAAACATATATACGTATATATATATAAAACCAAAAGCCCACTCACTAGTATGTAACAGGGTTGTAACCCCCGAGTCTTGCCTAGTTACGCTCGTCCTCCAGAAACATCTCACCTGAAGCCGTTAATATATTCCATTAAAGTTGACGGAATATTCTCTATCTTCTCCGGTGGTCTTGGCCGGAGCCGCTGCTGTCTGCCATTTGCAACGCCGGATTCTATTTGGAGACCTAAAACCTTCAGGAACTAGTCGGAAACTAGCTCAACACAACCAGCCAAAATTGGAACTCGACAAACCTGAGTATACTGACGTTCGAACCACTCCAAAACTAGCCTAGGATCCTTACAGAGTCGATTAGGACCCTTTTTTAGCCTTATAATCTCATGAAATGTCCACGATCATGTCGAAGTAACAGAGTACCTTGACGGAGCCTATGGTTCTTCACAATTCCGACGTCCTTTCTTCAAACAAAGGGTATAGTTAGGCTCGAGGGCTTGCAAGGAACTCAAGGGTGGTCCTTAGAAGTTGATCTGTGAGCTTCTGATGGTGTTTGAAGATTGGAGGGCTCGGGTCGTACGGATGAGAAAGAGAGTTCAAGAAGGAAGGAGAGGGTGAAGGTTGCACGTGTGTATGGCCACGGGTTGGCCAAAAGAAAAATATTAAGGGCTCCCCATTTGGCAGCCTTGTAAGGGAAAAGAGAAAGAGAGAGTCCAAGTGGCCTAACAATATAATTTCAACCCCAAATTTGATTGGGCTAGGGAATATAGAAATACTTGTGATTGGTTTAGGTTTTATTTTCCTATTTTGACCCAATTATATTCTAACGTTCGTAACTTTTTCGTTACAAACCCGATTCGGCCCTAATTTGCATCAACACTCTTGTGACAACGCATACAATTTAATCATGCCAACGGGAAAAATAATTTAAAACTATATACGTACATCTACGTCATTAAGCCTCTAGGGCATTATCGTCACTTCACATACTCAGGAATATATATATATATATATATATATATATATATAATTTGGGACGGGTTGTCACATATGGAGGTATTTGTGATACTGGAGTTGAAAAACTTAGAAATCTTTGCAGTACCAATACAAATAAAAACTCATTTCTTCATCTTTTAGTACAATCTTATCTCATTCGTTAATCTTGTTCCGAATCTATTAGGTCTAAAATATACAAAGTGAGTAAAACCACAGCTTGGTCGGTACTTTAGTCTTATATAACGCTAAACCAAGTGACATGGTCACATAATTCAATTATAGCATATTATCAATAATAAATATTTAACTGATAAAATATGAATGCAACTTAGCTTCATTTTACCAAACCCATTCATGTAATAAAACAAGCGGACTGGCATGTCCTATACCTGCATTTTACCACTGCCCGTGGTTTAGTCATCCCAAATTCTCCTTTTGTTAGTGATCTTGTTCTTCTCTTGTTCGCCAGATTTCCCACTACTTCATATCATTCTTATAATTTCACTTTTGTCACTCTGGCTGGTCCCTACAAGAGTCGAACTCAACCACATAAACGATAATTGCATTCTCATAACCCAATCTCGAATTTACTAGTATCCATCCACTCCAATATGTAATGATATATGCATATAGATATAATCGATACTATTATGATATCCACGATATCAATAATAACATATTATATTTTAAAATATGCTTTTATATTAATTATAGAGATATATCAAGAATAACATATGTTTAACAAAGCTTAAACAAGACAGCCCGTAAGGCTTGGTCTCTTTTGAGCCTTACAGCCCGTTGCTTCTTCAATTGAACTTCAGTCTAGCAACGAAATAAAAAGAAACTCTCCTCTTTTTATTTGGGCCAGTAGCTCCATTTTTTTTTTTTTTTTTGGGGACCTCCCACTCCAAATCAGCCCTTTGTCTGTTCCTTTTTTTTTCATTAGGCCGCAACTCCCCTAGTCTCCTAGATTACTCACAAATGGGCCCTGATGCCGCCCAACCTTTACTTTAATTGCTCAAATTAATATGCCTTTTTCAATTCGATTGTACATGGTGCATTTGGGATTGCAGTGGATCAACCTAAAGTTTGTACTAAATTTCGAACCTACAGTTTTGAGACGTGTCATAGAAATTTGAAGTTTCTATAAGGGAAAAGGATCCTCGCTAGATTCTTTTTCTAGAGATCCCCGTGATCTCATCCGTTCATCGTACACCGTGCGATCAGAAATCATTTTAAAATTTAGAATTAAATATGAATAGTATCTAACGAAAACTGATCGCATGATATACGATAAACGATTGAAATCACGGCAGATGCTTTTCCTTCTGTAAGGACTTTTAATCCATTTAGCTCATGCCTTGTTGACCTAATATGTGTGTGTAATATTTAACTTGCCTCGACGCATAAATATTTAACTTGTACTTTTACACTTGTCATATGTCACATTTCACATCTTCAACCATTGTTTTGTCTTAATACACATAGTTATCTGTACTATTATTAAGAAAACTCTTGTATATATTAATAACTATTTATAAAAAATACTAAGCACTTCTTACCGCAACCATAAAATTTCTAACGGTTATCGCAAGGATGTCTATGCACGACATAGAGCAAGTTTGGCGAAGCCCTCTTCTTTCCTTTCATTTTCGAAGTAAAACAGAGGCGTCTCGCAATCCTACAATACACAAAGCGGTACATTAGCATTCATGAAAATTCGTTCTGTCTCTATTTTATTTTCAGATTCCGAAAATGAACCGACCCATCCTAACATCATTTATGAGGAGCCGGACCACGAAACGTCCTCCTCAGGTTTCAATTGTTATGTTTGGAAAGAGGAAAGCTTTCTATCAGTCAAATGTAGATAAGTAGATACCGCCTCGGAATGCTTTCTATCAGTCAAAAGCGTAGATAAGTCGCCTCTCCGCTCCCCAAGGAATAGAAAAGGAGGACCGGACAATACAAAATACATTAATTACTAAGAGAAAAACCAGGCTTGTATACTTTCTTCCACGAAACAATCGTGAAAAACAGCGATGCTGCTATTCGTGTCTCGACAAAAAACGATTTTCTCGACGATGAGGTTTTGGAGGATACAGTTAAAAGGTACACCAGAATCAAAAATTAGTATGGAGGTTTCCTTGAGAGAAAAGCCAAGCATTTATGGGCTTGGGGGTAGACCTGGCATTTTGGACCCAATTCGTTAATCCGACCAGTTAATATTAGTATATTGATGGATACTTAACGGTCAGGTCGTTAACGGATGAATTCGTTAACAACCCGTTAAATAACGGATCACTTTGGGTCAACCTGTTAGACCCGTTAGTTGAGGATGCTTTAGTAATTTCAATAAAGTCTTAACAACAAAAAATAAACTCTATACAAAAAATAATAATAATAATAATTGTTAACGGGTGAAACAGGTGACCCGTTAGCTTAACGGATTGAATTCGGATGACCCGTTAACTTAACGGATCGGATTGAACGCGACCCAAACCCAATAAACCCGACCCGTTTACAGGTGGAGTTAAGATTAAAGAGATACAACTATAAGTAGACTAAATCTTATAAACTAGCAAAAATATAGTTTAAATTCGTAAAGATAAATATTACTATACCATATTGCTAAGTGATGAGAATATTGAATTAAACATGCATAATGTTTTTTGGTTTGGGGTGGTAATGGGAATTTATTAAAGTGTGACATATGACGTGTGTACTGATTGGCTCGACTGAACGCTAATGTGTGGGCACACATCAGAGAATGCACCTCGCTTCAAAGGTAGTTGGTTTCAGAGGTCTTTTCGTTTTCAAAGTAAATTTTACCAAGAGATTTTTCCGGTCATCGAAGATTTAATCGAGAAAAAAAAAAGTAATAATAATGTCTACTAATTTACCAACTCAAGAAACAATGTCAACTTACCAAGTTAACTACACATTCATTTTATTGTAAATTTTTATTTTTTATATATATCATCACTATTTGTTGAGAATGATGTTGAGCAGTGGCATCATTTGGTTAATAGTAGATTTCTAGGATCGTGATGTTGTATATTACTCATCAGTGAGTCCACCTTATAAGGACCATTTGTACCATTCTGTAAATCATTAATGAAATATTACAATTCACACCAAATTTCATATGTTGACATATGTAAAATCAAACAAATCAGTTGGACACCAATATTAACTACAATTTTTCGGAACAGCTTAAATACAAAGGAGGCCAATGCCAAGCAGAGTTATCCGCCAAATTTGTGGTGCTGCTAAATCAATTTGGGAAAGATAAAGATCTAATCATTTTTAGACCCCCCACCCCATTTTTCATATAAGCCAAGCCTACCAAACCAAAATTAGCTCACCCAGCTCTAGTGGCTCTTAAAATGGAACCCAGTCATAGCATTTTTTTTCTTCTTATTAATGAAAAACAACTCTCTTAGTTAAACACATTGGAGTTCCCTGCTTCTTAAGAAGAAATGAAGTAATTTTACTTCGATGTTCATATTGTAAAAGACTATAAATTCATGTTTCTGCCCTTAATTGGATATATATTGTTTGTCAAAAGTTTCGGGAAGATTGGTGAGGCTTTGTGCATGTGTCGTACGTCGGGATGCAGATGGAGTCATTTGTGTCCAAAATATTCCATGCAACGAATGGCCCGTGCGCACATGGAGCACCAGTGGACCTGCAGTTAGTCGCCAATTTCTTCAGCACAAGAGCTGCCGACAAATTAGAAAAACAAAGAACGATATTAATATATTGATCAAGTTGTAGTCGATACGTCTGGTTGGTGGTTTCAAATTCTTAACCTTTTGCTTTCTGTTTAGGTTCTTTCAGTACCATCCTCTTCATTGAATAATATGCCAAGAATAAAATCTGTGTGTACACAATTAGTAGGTGTACCCAGCACTCACTATTTCTTTGTTGTTTGATCTTCTGGTATATAATAAAAAGGAAAGGACGCTTGTATTTATGGAGTAGGATTCTCTCCCCTCCTATTACCATCTCCTTCCATTCCTTCATCTCACACTCTTCTTTTTGTCTTATTCTCTATATAAAATTTTCAAAACAAGATGTAGACGTGGTATAATCACAACTGTTTAAATAGGAAGAGATGAAAGGGAAGAGATTAGAAAGGAAGAGAATCATGCTCTTATATTTATAGCCCATGCTTGGAACTGTGTCAGAGTCCCACATCGTGTGCTGATGAATATGATTATTTCATGCCTTAATTTAAAGAATGCATTTTCACAAGAAAATGCAGGGTACTTGAAACTTTTGTTTTTAGGGTATAAATAAGGTATAATATACCTCCCATACTTCTAGTAAGAGGAAAGTCCTCAACCTTCACTAACCTAGCATCATTTGATCGTACAAATTTTATAATTTGAAACGGTCAAAATTCTAGAATTGTGACACAGTGTCACGTCTTATGATATTTATCTCATGGTTTAAAAAAAATGTGTGTTTTTCCGTATAATCGTATGGTAAATGGAGAAATTGAATAAAAATCCTACATCAGTATCCTTTAGTAATTTGGAACCCACCAAGAACTGATAATAATTTCACAATTTATTGAATGAATAATAATAAGATGACAACCTTATCTAGTTCAAAAATGTTAATTTTACCATATATTTGTATTATCTTTAATAGAGATGGGACCCACATGCGATGGTAGACCTTACCTCTATTAAAGAGATGATATAAATGATTGTACAAATAGATGGTACGTATAACATTACTCTATCGAGTTATTCTTTCAGTTCAATCATTTGTCCTTGATTACATCTTCACATGAAAAAGAATGAGGATCCTTTCGGATCCTCTTTGTAAGGATCTCGGGGATCCTCCAATCACATATGTTCATCGTATATCGTACGACCAGAAATTATTGTAAATCTTTTTATTTAAAATGAAATATAAACAGGAACTGACGAAAACTGACTGTACGATATACGATGAACGGATATGATTAGATGATTCTTTCTGGCTCCTCTTCAAACTTTTATTTAGGGTTTTAACAAGCCTTTTCAATATATGTGTCAATTGTAATCGATCCACAAGTACTAAAAAAATATTTCTCTTTAAAAATAAAGAACCAAGCAGTTCTCTTTTTAAAAGCGAAACTCGATGCACCGACAGTCAAAGAGTTAATAATCTGCGTGACAAACTTCTTTTATTTTTATGTGCTAAAGTCTCTAAATGGATCACAGAAAGGCAAACAACTTTATGGATAGCTTTATGTGACATATTTTTAGTACATTAACTTCACGAAATATTGGTCCTTGTGGCAATAATAATTTATTCAAGCACTCACTAATGGTGTAGCAAGATCGAATGGAGAAGAAGGGACTATATGTGCAAACACAGAGCCTTTACTGTTCGAAAATGTCGTTAACATGTGATGAGGACAAGGCAGAGCCAAAAGATACACAACAAATCACGCTGCTGCTATATTGAATACATGGACAGGAACCTGTACCGATCTATCCCCATTGCTTTAAATATTTAGCTGCCAGAACTAGAGGGGGAAAATATCAAACACAATGTTCCCAACAACCAACCACCAGATGCAATCCATCTCCCAAAACCCAAATCAAAATAAAATGCTGCCTATGGTAGATGTATTAAGAACAACTTAAACAAGAGCTGCTCAATCAATAACTCCAATTAATATGGATTCCTCCTTCCACCCTCCCCTCAACAACAAAACCATCCCTTGATATTGCACCTAGAAAAAAACATAAGGCTTTTCTCCTGAATAACATTACTCTTCGAGATAAAACACTTCAAGCTCCATACGTTACAAAGAAAACAATGATGATGAGTTCAACAGTATCAAGAAGACCTACTGAAAATAAGCTAGAACATGAAAAGTTGCTAGTTGAGGGTTAATTTTTGTTTTCCAATTAAACTCTTCAAGTGTTTTTTTTCTTTTCCTTATGGTTATCAGTATTATCAATAAAAGATTTGTACTTGACATATATTGTAATATGGCACTACCTTAAGTTAATCAATCTCTATCTTTGGTGCACATTCAATATATAAAGCATACATTTTGGATATTGACAGTAACAGCCACATTTTACTTAGATTTATGTTTGTTTCCCCTTTTAGAATGGGTATTAGGGAGAGGAATTCAAACACAGAACCTCAAATACAAGAATAAACACTTTTAACTACTTGAGTTATAATTATGTAGTTGATGTTCTTTAAACTTGTATAAATAAGAAAACGAAAGAGAAGCAAAAGGAGTATTCATGACTGAATTAGAACATGGTTTAGATGCATCTAAGAAGCACAACCACAAGATGTACACTTTTAGGCAGTAGTTGAGGTTACTACCACAATACATTTTTAGCATTAAACAAATAAAACTTAAGATAAATTACAAAGCATTACTAACTAAGAGTAACCTTGCATTGGCCAGATCCATGGCCATATATTAACACAACAAGACCATCATGCCTTCTTCATCAAATTAAAATCCATGGCAGCCTCGGTTGCCTCCAGTGCTCACCGTGCTAAATCGAAAACACAATATTGAAGTAGGCGAGCCAACATCCTCTTGTTCATAATCTCCCATAGAATCAAACGAGGAGCTTGTGCTCGAAAACCGGCTCCTTCCATGGTACTTCCTTGTGTTCACTGATGAATCTGATGATGACGAGAACAACGAAGATGACGGCGATGAAGGCGAAGATGGTGAAGATGGCACATGGGTTTTCTTGAGACTTATTTTCAGGAAAAGGGTGTGCAAAAGATTGGATCTTGAATGCTTTTTGGTTGGTTTTTTGTAGGAATTGGAAAAGTATGAAGGAGGAGGAGTGAGAGGAGGAAGTACTGTGTCCTCACTGAATGTGTATTTTGGGGTACCTGGCTGAGATTCCCACATGAATGGGACATTAGCAGGCAATCCTCCATAATAGACTCTCAAAGATGGATTTGCTATGGAGCTTTCCTTGGACAAATGCTTAGAGTTAGAGAAGAACTTGTTCTCATCAGCTTGTTTAGTTGTGAGGGACTTTTGGGGAGGGTCTGCGTTGCCACTGAACATGATTTTGGTTTGATCGATGATGGTGTTGTTTGGCTTGCTTTTGTATGAGTTGAAAGTGCTTGAACTTGAAGTGGGGGTTAATTTGGAAGAGAATGTGAAAGTAGAGGAGCGCGCTTTGGCCTTTGTTCTGCTTTTTGGGAGTAAATAAATCCACAACACAATGAAGTCAAACAAATAAGATACGTTTGTATATAGTTCAATTAAGTCCTTATACCAAAAAAAAATAATTTAGTGAACTCGTGAAACTCAACTGTTGACTTTAAAATCTAAGTATGTCGAGGAAATTGTTACCATACAGGCAGCTTCCGCAGATTGGCATCATGATCCATAGGCCTGTTTGATTGATGCTGATTAATGTAAGAAATATATAATAAGGGGGCTGCAAAAGAGATATAGCTTAAGTGATTAGGAGCATTTAATAACTTTGTACTTAAGTTTCCAACTTTGAGACCAAGGTACAGTAAGCGCACTTTTTTTGTGATTAGTAAAGGCACTTATTAAGTGATTAAGAATGTTTAGTTTACATTTAGGGCGTGTTTGTTTGACCTTCTTAGGGGGGACTGGACTGGACTACACTAATTGGTATTGTAGTCTGATGTTTGGTAGGGGCAAGAATTAGGTTTAATGGGATTAGATCTGACTCGCACGGATTAAACCCCTCGCTAGGAGTTCTTAGCGAACCACCCCAAAAACGTCTGGATTCGTAAGACCTCCTCCCTCACGTCGTCCTCCTCATCCGATTGCGCTCTTGCGAGAAAGAACCTCGGTCATCCTAGGAGAGAGTGTCGTCGACGTCCTCCTCCCTCACGTCGTCCTCCTCATCCTCATCTCTGCGTCCTGCTCGCCGTCAGCTGCATCCTGGTCGCCCTCATCTGCATCCTGCTCCTCATCTGTTCCTCTCGTCGTCCGCTCCCTCGTCTTCACGTAACAGATCTGCTCGCCCTCATCTGCCTCCAGTTGTCTGGTAAGCTTCGATTGTTCGATTTTTTTCGTCGATTTGGGCGGATTTGTTTTGGGTTTGAGCTTTATTTGATTCTACAGTTGAACAAATTTTAGGGTTTTGATATTTAGGTGAAATTGAGATTAGAAATTGGGGTTTTCATAAAGCTTGGAATTTGGGGTTTGAAATTGAGATTAGAAATTTGGAATTTGGGGTTTGAAATTTGGAATTTGGGGTTTTCATAAAGCAGTGTGTGTGTGTGTGTGTATGTAAGTATGCAGTAGAAATTTGGAATTTGGGGTTTTCATAAAGCTTGGAATTTGGGGTTTGAAATTGAGATTAGAAATTTGGAATTTGGGGTTTCAAATTTGGAATTTGGGGTTTCAAATTTCGAATTTTGGGTTTTCATAAAGCTGTGTGTGTGTGTGTATGCAGTGTGTGTGCGTGTGTATGTATGTATGCAGTGTGTGTGTGTGTGTGTATGCAGTGTGTATGTATGCAGGGTGTGTGTGAGTGTATGTCAGTGTGTGAGAGTGTGTATGTCCGTGTGAGTGCAGTGAGTGCAGTGTGTGCATCTGACCAGTGTGTGTGTGTGTATGTATGCAGTGTATGTGTGTGTGTGTGTATGTATGTATGTATGCAGGGTGTGTGTGAGTGTATGTCCGTGTGTGAGAGTGTGTATGTCCGTGTGAGTATGTGTGTGAGTGTGTATGCAGTGTGTGAGTGTGTATGCAGTGTGTGTGTGTGTATGCAGTGTGTGTGTGTGTATGCAGTGTGTGCATCTGACCAGTATGTGTGCAGTGTGTGCATCTGACCAGTGTGTGTGTGTGTGTATGTATGCCGTGTGTGTGTGTGTGTGTGTATGTATGCAGTGTGTGTGTGTGTGTGTATGTATGTATGCAGTGTGTGTGTATGTATACATTAGTTATATTATTGCTGCTATATTTGTTACGCATGCTAAATTTTAGTTTTGCTATGTTGATATAATCTTAGAGAAATAAAGAAGCCGATGGATGGAGAAGCAAACCTTTTCCACTGTTTGATAGATTTGCATATATATTTGGAAAAGATCGGGCTACGGGTAATGTAGCCGAAACCCCTGCTCAAATGGTGGAGGAACAAAGTCATGATCATGTTGGTGAAAGTGATATTGGAGGTGAAAATTTTGTTTCTTCAATGAATCAACAAAGCCAACAAAGCACCCCATCTGAAAATAGCCAAAGAAAGAGGAAAAGAGCTGTGGGAAGTTCAAGTGATGGAACCGAGGCAATTATCAGTGGACTGAAAGATTTTTATGTTGAAAGTGGGAAGAGGATGCAAATGGTAACTGAAGCTTTAGTTCAAGGTACTGCAAATCATACTGACATAGCTAATGAACTTGAAGCAATGGGTCTCTCTCCTATGGATCAAATTGATGCATTGTCTCTTATTTTGGATAAACCAAAAAATGTGGGAGTGTTCAGGGCAATCAAACCGGAACTCAAGAAAGTGTTCGTCCAAAGGCTTTTAAGCGACAACGCAAGCGGATGAGGATTTTGGCTAATGTTAACATGGATGTATTTTATTAATGTTAACATGGATGTATTTTATTAATCATACAATCTTATGTTATGGCTTATAACTTAGCTTTGCACTAGTATTTTGGCTTATGTTAACTAGCCATTTTGTAAATTATGGAGATCTATTTTGGCTAATGTTAACTAATGTTAACTAGGATTTTCTAAATTATGGAGATCTTCTTATGTACTTGTATTTGTTGAAGTTGCATGTATTGGGCACTATTATTTTTCTTCTGTTGGGTGATAGAGTTTAAACCAAGCTACATTTGCAAATTAAACCCAATTCTATTAGCAGGTAATAGAAACAAAACAATTGTCAATTTTTTTTAAGATTCATAATATACATGGCAAAAATATGCTCCAATTAACCCATATCATGAGATTTGTAGCATTACTCTATTACACAATGGCAAAAATTTGTAGTCCTAGTCTAAGCAAACACAAATCTGGTGAACAGTACTGTTTTTCTTATCCTGCTTCTTAGTCCGACATTACTCCAAACGCTTCACTAAGTTAGTCCAGCTTAGTCCAGTCTAAGCCAGTCCAGCTTAGTCCCGGCAGCTAGTCCAGTCCGAGACAGTCCGGCGCAACAAACGCACCCTTAAGGTTCTATATTCGAATCTTCACTCTTGATATGGTTAGTATAAGACAACAAACAAAACAATGATATATTAAGACCTATATATATGAAATATCCAGTTATTGAAATCAATCGGCTATGTTTTGGGGCCTCTATGTCAATGGTCCGTATATTATGTCGAGTGTGAACTAACAAATCAGTAGTTGAGATTATCAATTGTTTGTGGTCCTTTGATACTGCCCTGATAAGGCTGTTTTCAATTCTCAAAATCAATAATTAAGTAGGTTAGTTGTTCTGATTATTATTCGAATTTAACTCTCAAGTCCTACTGAAGTCGGATAATGTAGTAGCTGCCTCGCACCCCCAACATATCGACTTCATAATAACAAGCCAAATGGAGGTTCATATTCGACCAAAAAAAAAAAAAGGTCCATATTTCAGCAGGTAGCACTATTATGTGACAATAATAACAATCATAATAATGATAGCAACATTTAAAGATAAGCATATGCAAATTGCTAAGGAGGATATCTTGCTTGGCATGGATGGAGCCACCTTGGGGCGCGGATGCCCCCACTCAATTTTTTTGGTACAAAAATTGTACATACTGCATGTAAGGTGTATCTACTAGTTTATTTGCTTGTGACATTAGCATTCTCTCTTTCAGTTACTCTGTCACTATTGAATGAGCATTTTCGGCTATGAAATTTCTGAAGACTCGATTGAGAAATTGAATAGTAGCTCACTAGATAAATGATAACATGGCTATTATTACAAAGAGATATATTTGATGGTACTGGTAATAAAGTTGTTATGCAATGCTTTCAAAATATGAAATGCGTTGAGAGATTTTGTAATATGTTGTATAGAAAACCTTATGAATTAATTTATAAGTGTTTTGTTTAATATATTCTTGAGCTTTTTAATTTGTGCCTTTCTTGTTTGAGGATGCCCTCATCCATAAAAAATTTTGGGTTCGTTCTTGTGAGTTGGTAAGGATTGTTATGTTCGTTAAGCTAAGGCCTAATTTGAGTCTCGTTGCCAAAAATCCCTCTTCGTGGACGATCTATAAAAATTAAAAATGAGGTTAAGACCCCCTCTGTAAGTCCTCAAAGAAACTTATGATATGTCCTGACTATAAGATGAAGTAACCTCTTCTCACCTAAATTTTTTTCAGCTAAAAAAATAAAAATAAAAACATATTGCAAATTGGCAATGACCTTTGCCTAGTAAAATAGATAGCTTTTTTAGTAGAGATAGGTTACAACAAAGATTCAAGCATGATGCAAACCCTTTGTCGAACTCGATTCCACGTCGAATAAGAATCATGCCATACGATAAACTATGTGCATTCTTAGAGGAATTGTTCAAAGTCTTAAGCTCCTGCTAATTAGTCACAATCACGTCGCTCTTCTCTTTATATTTTTTCTTTTTGGCCGGTCACCATTATCGCATATTATTATATATACAATTGTTTAATTATATACCAAGGTCTTTGAAATATATAGTAAAAGAAGAAGACGACTAAAATCATGCTTGTCAAATTTCAGATGCTCACTTAACGTATACTACCACATGCTAAGGGAATCACTACATCTGAAATTTAATCACAAAGTGTTCATTTTTACTTGTAAGTAAAAAGTCTCAGGGAGAGAGAGATTTAAAACTCACAACACGGTAGGTTAAAAGGAAAGATGCTAACCACTAGAGCAATCCATCTCTTGTACTGACCAAATCATGATTTGAAAACAAAACACATTTGTACAGCTTTACGGGTTTACGGGTTTTTTAAGAGCAAGTCCACCCCTAAGGACTTTGTGCCAGCACCCAGCGCATTTATCCACTCAATTAAACAGTAATAGACCCCAGTAAACAGTAATAGGCCAAAGCATCTCCACCCCTAAAAATACGCTGGCACCCAGTCTATCTAATATTATATTATTTTATTCATATCAATTAATATTTTATCATTCATTTTATTTTTTATTTTTTCTTCTTTCTTCCTTTCCCTCTCCGATCCTTTCTTTCTCTCTCTCTCTCTCTCTCTCCCTCCCTCTCTCTCTCTTTTCCAGCTCACTCCCGTGAGCTCACCTTCTCCTTCCTCTTCAAAACCTTCCATTTCTGCACGCCATCCACCCTTGCATCTCCGACGCCATCCCCCTGCATCTCCGACGCCGTCCACCCCTGCATCTCCGACGCCGTCCTCCTGCATCTCCACACCTCCGACGCCGTCGCTTCGTCCTCCCGTCGTTCTCCCTCCGTGGTTCCTTCCCTCACGACATCCTCTCCCGCCTCGACCAGCTCCGCTCCTCAGCCTCCACAACAACTCCCTCTCTGACGTCATATGCCCTCCGACGTCACACTGACGTCAGATAGGCCGGTCCCAAGGTCTGTCGATTTTAGGCCGGCCTGTGGACTGGCTTGGGCTGGGTGCCAGTCGATTTCACAGGCTGGAGTGAATTGACAGGGTGCCAGCCTGGTTTTTTGACTGGGTGCTGGGCTCTCTTCTTCCCGGTGGAATTGCTCTAAGTAGAACCATGCATATACGTAAATCCAAATGTTTCATGTATGTTGCCTTTACATATACATAAGGAAAACTAATGAAAAGGGTTTGAAAACTTTGAGTTTTAACGATAAAGACAAAATAAAAGGTAAAGTGAATAGTATCATAATTGACTTTTTAGTGTAAAAATGTGATTTTTCGTTAAAGTGAACAGTATCGGAAGCTTTTCATTAAAGTTCCATTTAAAAGGATTTAAAAGGCATTGGGCGACAGGTAGGGACCCTGTGCTTATACATCTAGGCGGGAGCCTAAGTGATCTTTTTAATTTAATTAAATTTATTATATAACATACAAATAAATGTCTACATATAATTTTTTTTAAATATATAATTTTATTGGCATACATATATAAATTGCAAAATAAAATGACATATAAATTATAAAGTATTAAAACATATCAAAAATATAGGAAACAAGCATATAATGACTGTTCATCCAAGTATTCTACAAGTTTCTAACAAATTATTAAAAAATAAAGTGAAAAATGAAAGTTAATAATTTTCTGTTTAAGTGAGAGTTCTGACGCCCAGACAAACTTACATGTCTTTTTTTATTTTTTAAACCCCTAAAAATTAATTATGACAGTAACCAACTGCTTAAAGCCTAGGCAAACCCTTGCGCTCCATGTGCTCCCGAGCCACACATTGCATTGTATATTATAGACACACATGACTCTATTTGCATCCCGACGCCATATGCTTTCAAAGTTTCTCACTGACTTTTTGGCCATGGAATTTTTTGCAACGTTAAGACCATAAAATATGGTTCAATTACTACATTGACCTACAAACGGCACCATCGTCTCTCTAAGGATCCGCGATTGGCATTCTGTATTTGCAACCAAGCATGTGTTCAAGTCATTAGGTTTCTTTGATTTATTAGGAAAAGATACAATAGACAGATTTTCCGTTTTTAAGAAACTTCAACAGTACAGGGTGAAGAGAGTTAAGTTTCCACCGTAAAACTAATTAGTAATATGAAAAGTAGTTCAACTAGTTTTAAACACATGCAGTGTCCATTATTTTCTCGATGTGAGACTCGTACTCTCAACAAGAGGGATGGTATAGTTAGCTTTATTTTGAAACATCCTTGAGAGAAAGGTAAAAAGGCCAACTACTACACTGTAATTCCGAGGTAAACAAGCTCAAATCCAAGATCAGTTAGATAGAATGCAAGTGACAGAAAGACATCTTCAATAGGGGTGGGTTAAAAATACCGAAAATCGAAAAAAAAGGGACCGAACACAGAATCGAAACTAAAAAACCAAAACCTGAAATCGAACCGAACCGAATACCTTTACACTTTACGAATGTATGCCCACAATGTTTCTTTTGTGAAACTTTGTTGCCAAGTTTGAAACTATGTCTAGGGCTTTTTCAAGGAGCATACTTGGTTCAATTAGGGAGGATATTTCATTGGTTATCGAGGAAAGTTTTGGAAGGCTTTGGAACTCGAAAGAGTTTTTCCATTTGTTTGTTTTTTGAATACTGTGGTCATTTTTCTTTGCAATTGAGGTTGTTGATAGAATATGATTGGTTTATATGATCTTGTACATGTACTATAAGATCCCACATCGCCCAGGGGTGAGGATCATGTAAGCCTTATATGTATATTCTCATCTCTACCTAGCACGAGGCCTTTTGGGAGCTCACTGGCTTCGCGAGAGCATTTCCAGGATGGGTGACTCACTGGGAAGTTCTCGTCTGAGTTCCCAGAAACAAAACTGTGAGGGTGTGGTCGGGGCCCAAAGTGGACAATATCGTGCTACGGCGGAGTCAAACCCGGAATGTGGTGGGGGCCCAGGCCGGGATGTGACATGTACCTTCCCACTTTCTGCTTTCCCCATTTTCTTATTATTAGTCTACCAATGCCAGCCTCTTTCTAAATTTCATATTAATTTTTTTTTATAAAATAAAATGTAAAAAAATCAAAATCAAACCGAACAAAATCAAATTGAAAAAAAAAATCAAAAGAAAATTGAATCGAACCGAAGTTTTTGTTCGATTTAGATTTTAGCAAAAAACTGAATCGAATGAACCGAACTCACCCCTAATCTCCAATTACAATTTAAAAGAACAATCAAATAATATTTTTAAAATATAATAAATACTTAAAAATAAATATTAGAGTAATATTGTTCTTCACAAATTATAGCAAGAAAATAATGTACCCATATAATTATTAACATATTTTAAAAAATAACTACTGCTATAAAATAAATACATATAATTAGCATTGGTACATTTAGAAAAATTAAAAATGGGTACAAATACAAATAAAACTTTAAAAAATATGGGCACAAAAAGAAATTAATATATGGGTACAAATTAAAACTGAAAAAGAAATTGATACAAATTAAAAAATTGTTGCAAATTAAAAATGGGTACAAACTAAAAATAAAAATATATGATAAAAAATCTAGCCATAAATATAAATATACACAAATGTAACATTTCTAACACTAAATGAATATAAGAAATAAAAATGATTTTATTATTGAAATATTAATAACGTTTATAAATACCTAAGGACCTTGATAAAACATTTAAAAGAAATAAGGTTTTAATCAATGAAATAACAATAAAAATGATGAAAACCTAATTTCTCCTAACATAAAATACTTGCTAGGTCGATTCATTGTTATAGAAAACCAAAAGATACTAACTAAACCTTACCCCTCATATTTAGGACCTTATGTTTAAATGCACCATGAAATTATTGAGTTCAAGACAAGTTCATTAAAAGATACTAGCTAGGTAGTTTGACCAAAAACAACAAAAAGATACAGCTAGGTCGATTCATTGTTATAGAAAGATTTGGCCTTACCACTCAGTATTACGGTCTGGTGGTATTCCTCTTTACTTGAAAATAAGAGATCTTAGGTTCGAATCTCATGGATGGTGAATTCGATACCAAATTAGGCAGCCTATTGTGTGACTTAGTTGAACTCTCTCTTCCCTTAGTGTAAAAATATCGATATACTAAAAAAATAAAATAAATGATTTAGCCTTAAAAACTTGAAAAAGGACGAGCATTAAATTATGAATAGTTGTGATTACGAGTAACTATACATATGTGGAAAAATATGCAAAAATTAAAGGCTTAAATGTCAACATGGTCCCTGTGTTTTATTTTATTGGTCAATTTAGTCCCCGTATTTTCAATTCAGCCAAATTGACCTCTATGTTTATATCTTTTAGCCAATTCAAGACAATATGTTAAAAGACTGTTAAAATTGATATGTGCTAGGCATGTGAGAAGACAAAAAGGTAATTTTATTGTACACCCACTAAAAAGATACAATGCATATCTTTAAGAATTGACGCTTCGTTCGTTCAGTTCACTTGAATACTATGCGATTTAGGGTTTCAACATCCTTAGATCAGAAGTTGTGGGGTTGTCGACTGAGATTTTGGTGACTACTCCAGAGAAGATGACAAGTAAACGTATTGAACCAAACAACCAAGGTGATGATCGTCTTCGGGTTTCAATATTGTTGGGGGCTAGGGTTTGATTTGTTGGATTTGTTGTGTGCTTTTATAATCAATTGAGATGACTTGGTAGAATGGGTAGGAAAATAAGGATATCACTTTACTTGGTTTTTATTGGTTGCAACTTGTCGTTTGAAACCATGACTACCAAAGTTAGCTCCTTTGAATATAGATGCTTTTTTTTTTCTAATAACCATAGCATTGTGTAATCGGCATATGCCTTTCTTTAATAATAATGCATATTTCATTTATGTGTGTAGATTTTCCTGAAGTTATTGAGGGTTTAACCCAACCACCATTATCACAAGCTCAAATAAATTATGAAGAATCATTCAATGAATTCCCTACGGGATTGTTTAGTCAGGTTGATGAAAACAGGTATTGCCCAAATGGTTTTAGTAATGAATTCTTATTTCAAGAATAGAGAAGTGCTTTGTATCATGGTGAGCCTCAATATTATTATGATGTACCGACACAAACCGAGGAGTGTGAATATGATGGTGATGGTGAGCAAAAATCTGATATAGAGAATTCCCTTTATGAGGAAAGCGATAATGATGGTGACATTGGTGATTTTGATACAGACAATTCATCATATGATGAGGACAATGATGCAATGCTTGAAGATGAAAATTTCAATGACAATACAGATACACCAGAGAGTTTCATTGGATGCAGTAAGAAACAAAAAAAAAATAAAAAATAAAAAAATTGGAAGCGGATACACATGTTGAGGATGTGGTATTAATTTGTAGTTTTATTTATACATTCCAAGGTAAATAATTAATTTGTAGTTTTATTTGACATCAACTCATGTAGATGTGGTATTAATTTAAATCCATGATAAGCAATTTAAATTAATTTGTTACTGATTAGAATGAAGTCGTTGGAAAGGGGTGGTAATAAAAGGTGCGATTTGTCCCAAGATCCAAGGAAAGTTAGAGAAAAACAAAACTTTGTCTCGTATATTCAGACCAGTGTATTGTGGCAATGGAGTGTTCCAAGTGGAAGACTCATTGGTTGATCAACACTCGGTAAATTTGTGGACTAAAACTTGTAGTTGCAAGAGATGGGAGCTCAATGGAATACCATGTATGCACGCTATTTCTGCCATCTTCCACAATCCGCAACAAGCTGAAGAGTTTGTTGATCAATGTTACACTCCATATGCTTATTTGAGGGCTTATTCCCCAATCATATATCCTGTCAAGGGTATGAAGTATTGGCCAAAAGTTAACCAAACACCTGTCCTACCTCCAATGGTTAAAAAGCAGCCCTGGAGAACTAAAAAATGAGAATAATAAGGGATCCTGAAATGGAAAAGAACAAAGATCCCACCAAATTGGGTAAAAAGGGGAGTAGTAAACATGTACAAAGTGTCGGGAGAAGGGACACAATAGAGTTGGATGCAAAAATCAACAGACAAACGATGGGCTTATCAATTTCATAAAGATGGTAGTCATGGTAGGGGTGTGAACAACAATGAAAGTAATGAAGAAACTCATCATACCCCTCCATATGAGTGCTCCAATGTCCAACAAAGTGGTGAAGTCTTTGTGCCTCAAAGGAATGTAACTGGAGAGTCATCTAGACATACTCTTAATAAGAAGCATGCAAAACCATCTAATTTACAAGTAAGGAATAATAGACTTGACTTGTTACTTTTCAAATTAGAGGTAATATTTAATATTTTTGTTGTTAATTTTACTTGTGACAAGTGAAGAAAGTTAAAAAAAAAACAAAAATGGTACAACTCTACAGACTTCCCAACCTAAATACTTCATATCTTGCCAATGTAAGTTATCCTATTACATTCCTTGCTTCATTTTCTTTAACACAACTACCAACTTACACATATATTGTTGTTTAATACCTACATTTGTAGTTTCATCCCCCTCAAAATTTTGTTCTACCAACCATCACTAGGGGCCTAGAGGGGGCATTTTCATTACACCAAATGTGTCAAGGACACCAATTACATGTCAAATAGAGACAAGACCAATTGGAACCAAAACTTCTTCACAAGCAAACTGCCCTCCAATGCCACAAACAGTCCTATGCTCTAATATGTCAAGGCCTAGAGAAGGCACTTTCATTATACCAAATGTGACAAGGCCAAAATGAAAACACATGGATTAAATTGGCCGATAGATTAAAACACAAAGACCATGTTAACATTTAAACCAAAATTAAAAGGTGCGAGCTGTTAGGGGAGATGTAAATAGCATTAACAGAGGGTCGTTGGAAAGGGGTGGTAATAAATAACAGTTGTAAATGGTAGTTTTTATTAGATCAAATGTCATTGTAAGTGGTAAATGCCTTTTGGTGGTTTTCATTTGCAAGGGCCAAGGAGTAGTTGTAAGGTGATCAACTTTTAAGGTACTTCAACTATAACTGGAAAGCCATTAACTCAGAAGTAATTATTATGATTTAAGGGTGCGTTTGTTGTGCCGGACTGTCTCGGACTGGACTAGCTGCCGGGACTAAGCTGGACTGGCTTAGACTGGACTAAGCTGGACTAACTTAGTGAAGCGTTTGGAGTAATGTCGGACTAAGAAGCAAGATAAGAAAAACAGTACTGTTCACCAGATTTGTGTTTGCTTAGACTAGGACTACAAATTTTTGCCATTGTGTAATAGAGTAATGCTACAAATCTCATGATATGGGTTAATTGGAGCATATTTTTGCCATGTATATTATGAATCTTAAAAAAAATTGACAATTGTTTTGTTTCTATTACCTGCTAATAGAATTGGGTTTAATTTGCAAATGTAGCTTGGTTTAAACTCTATCACCCAACAGAAGAAAAATAATAGTGCCCAATACATGCAACTTCAACAAATACAAGTACATAAGAAGATCTCCATAATTTAGAAAATCCTAGTTAACATTAGTTAACATTAGCCAAAATAGATCTCCATAATTTACAAAATGGCTAGTTAACATAAGCCAAAATACTAGTGCAAAGCTAAGTTATAAGCCATAACATAAGATTGTATGATTAATAAAATACATCCATGTTAACATTAATAAAATACATCCATGTTAACATTAGCCAAAATCCTCATCCGCTTGCGTTGTCGCTTAAAAGCCTTTGGACGAACACTTTCTTGAGTTCCGGTTTGATTGCCCTGAACACTCCCACATTTTTTGGTTTATCCAAAATAAGAGACAATGCATCAATTTGATCCATAGGAGAGAGACCCATTGCTTCAAGTTCATTAGCTATGTCAGTATGATCTGCAGTACCTTGAACTAAAGCTTCAGTTACCATTTGCATCCTCTTCCCACTTTCAACATAAAAATCTTTCAGTCCACTGATAATTGCCTCGGTTCCATCACTTGAACTTCCCACAGCTCTTTTCCTCTTTCTTTGGCTATTTTCAGATGGGGTGCTTTGTTGGCTTTGTTGGTTCATTGAAGAAACAAAATTTTCACCTCCAATATCACTTTCACCAACATGATCATGACTTTGTTCCTCCACCATTTGAGCAGGGGTTTCGGCTACATTACCCGTAGCCCGATCTTTTCCAAATATATATGCAAATCTATCAAACAGTGGAAAAGGTTTGCTTCTCCATCCATCGGCTTCTTTATTTCTCTAAGATTATATCAACATAGCAAAACTAAAATTTAGCATGCGTAACAAATATAGCAGCAATAATATAACTAATGTATAAATAAAATAGGATATGAACCTGCACATAAGTTTGCCATGAGTCATCACTGTCAACTTCAACGCACTTTTTGACATCATTCCATGCAAATCCACTTGTGTTTATCATGTCAACGACCATACTATATGTTTTTTTCCATTTCTTCAACTTGGACTCAATATGTGGATTTGCCTTTATATTTGAATGAGGACATAAAACATTGACAGCTTTTGCTATTTCAACCAAAGTACCTTGTTTGAAAGCACCGGTGTCACACCGTTGCTTCCGAGCAACAAAATCCTTAAGAACTTCTAGTAATACTTCTTCCTCAAATGCTTCCTATTTACGCCTTCTTCCTTTTGGCTCTTGAGTAGCATTCAAAATATTTTCGTTATCCATACCTAAACAAAAAAATATTTTAATGAAGGAAAATACCATACAAATAATCAATTTTCATAATATCCAATCAACTTGCATAATATCCAATCAACTTGCATAATATCCAATTAATTTGCATACCATCCAATCATTGTGCTAATATCTAACAAATGCATGATAAAAAGGAATACTAAAATAAAATGTTATCATTAACACATATAGCTAGTTCGGTTGCTGGTTCCTAATTGCTCTCCACTCGTTATACATTTCCTGAGCCATATCATTCCTCTTTGCAGTCCACTGGTCAGATGTTTGAACACTACCAACATATTCACCTTCTTCTGTATTTTGTCCATCTTCTATTATTGGCAAATTCTCCATTGGATCTACAGACATCTCTTGCCTAATAAGATTGTGTAGTAGGCAACAAGCGGTAATTATTCGACCTTGTGTCCTTATCGGATAGAAAGATGGACTCCTTAGTATCGACCACCTTCCTTTTAGCAAGCCAAAACAGCGTTCAATTACATTCCTTGCCTTAGAATGCTTCATGTTAAAATATTCTTCCTTATTAGAAGGTGTTCGTCCCTCCCATTCAGATAAATGATAAGGTATTCCTCTATAGGGTGTAAGGAATCCTTCACCATTTGTATAACCACCATCTACAAGGTAATAATAACCTAATGAAAAAAAAACAGACCTTATTAGTGTTTTGTAGTTGACAAACAGAACTAGACCTAACTTACAAAGTTGAGACTAAGTAATAGTCTTACCGGCTGGTACCTTAAAACCATTAGGCCTAGTAATTGCATCATGTAGCACTCTAGAGTCTGATGCGGAACCCTCCCACCCCGGAAACACATATATGAACTGCATATCTCCTGAACACACACCTAACACATTAGTTGCCACTCGACCCTTTCTTGTTCGGTATCTTGGTTTGTCAATTTCAGGTACATGCACATCAATGTGTGTTCCATCCAATGCTCCCAAGCAATTCTTAAAAAAAAAAAAAAAAAAAAAAAAAGTTTTTGTTAATTTATACAAAGGGAATGAAGAGTTAAAGCTTAGGGAAAATGAAAAAAAAATCTCATCATACCTTAAAACATTGCCACCTAGGATCTGTAGAATCAATAGGCACAGGCTGAGGGACTTTTAGTAGGATACCTTGTAATCGCAAAATTCCTTGCAATACGCTATTGAAATACCTACTTATAGTCTCTCCCGACCTATAAAATCTACTGCCAACACTACGATTCTTAGTATGATGTGCTAATATTTGTAAAGTCATACACACCTGCTCCTCTACAGACACCAAACCATCAGTTTTTACCCTCCCATCTTGACAAAGTAAGTCACATAATATGCCAAAAGTCCTTCTATCCATTCTCAATTCGTTGACACATTCAGTATCAGTATTCCCTATTATACCATTCAGATAACACAAACTAATCTCTCGTCTAATAAGTGAACGGTTAGTCAATGTGGGTCGTTCAACATGTCTCTGTTTGCCACGTAGCATCATCAACACAAGAATCGTACAAATGCAAATTGTCTCCAAATAAGACATCTCTAACAATAAGATCAATAAAAGCTTCCTTCGATCCATATCTATCCAAACAAAAAAAAAACAAAAAACAAATTAAGGACATTATATATGTAATATTTACTGTTATTAAGGGTGATGGAAATGAAGTGATTATGATACGAAATGAACTAGATCAAAGTAACTAGCGAAGTCACAATCCGAGGCATCAAATATACGGGTGGTGTTGGAAAAAAAAAAGTTATCATTAACCCGAGGCAACAAATATACAGGTGGCGTTGAAAAAAAAAGTTATCATTAACCCGAGGCATCATATTCAAAATGTTCTACTCTTATACATCTATAAACATGTGTCTAAGAACACTAGTATGAGGATTGCTATCATTGCTAGGCATTGCATGTGAAGAGGGAAATTAAAGGACACCTGTAATGCAGTAGCCTTAGCCTTAGCCTTCCGTTTATGCTCCTCTTCTCTGCAACCAACAACCACAAAAAATTGCAATTCAGCATCAACCCCACACAATACAAAACATTCACATTGTAATATCATGGTTATAAACCAAGTACACACACACACACTCATGGACAAATGTGCAAAATACACATACATGCTCACACTCACACTCACACTAACACACACACACGGACATACACACTCTCACACACGGACATACACTCACACACACCCTGCATACATACATACACACACAGACACACACACACACACACACTGCATACATACACACACACACACACACACACACACACACACACACACACTGCATACATACATACATACACACACACACACACTGCATACATACACACACACACACACACACTGCATACATACACACACACACACACACTGCATACATACACACACACACACACTGCATACATACATACACACACACACTGCATACACACATACACTGCATACACACTCACACACATACTCACACGGACATACACACTCTCACACACGGACATACACTCACACTCACCCTGCATACATACATACATACACACACACACACACACACACACACACACACACACACACACTCTGCATACATACATACATACACACACACACACACACTGCATACATACACGCACACACACACGGACATACACTCACACACACCCTGCATACATACATACATACACACACACACACACTACATACATACATACATACATACATACATACATATACACACACACACACTGCATACATACACACACACACACTGCATACATACACACACACACACACTGCATACATACACACACACACACACTGCAGACATACACACACACACACACTGCATACATACACACACACACACACTGCATACATACACACACACATGGCATACATACACACACACACACACTGGTCAGCTGTACACACTGCACTCACACGGACATACACACTGTCACACACTGACATACACTCACACACACCCTGCATACATACACACACACCCTGCATACATACACACACACACACACACACACTGCATACACACACACACACACTGCATACACACTCACACAACATACTCACACGGACATACACACTCTCACACACAGACATACACTCACACACACCCTGCATACATACATACATACACACACACACACACTGCATACATACATACATACACACACACACACTGCATACATACACACACACACACACTGCATACATACACACACACACACACACACAGAGATTACACACACACACACACACAGAGTATACACACACAGATTACATACACACACATATTACACTTACACACACACAGATTACGCACACACACACACACAGAGTATACACAAACAGAGATTACACGCACACAGAGAGTATACACACACACACACAGACAAACCAGAGTACACACACACATAGTATACACACACACGCACACACACACAGACACACACAGAGATTACACACACAGATTCTAATCTCAATTTGACCTAAAAATTGATTTTGAAGTTTACCAGAAAAGTTGAAATACGAAAACCCCAAATTCTAATCTCAATTTGAACTAAAAATATGAAAACCCCAAATTCTAATCTCAATTCGACGAAATCAATCGAAGATTTGAAGCTTACCAAACTGTCTCCGACCAGATGAGGGCGAGAAAACGCAGAGATGAGGGTGAGGAGGACGACGACGAGGAAGCAGGGCAAGGTCGACGACGAGCGACGAGCAGGACGAGGGACGTTGGGGATCCTCGCAGAGATGAGGACGAGCATGACGTTGGGGATCCTCGCGGTTTTCTCTCCGAGCTTACGAGTCCGCCCAAAATTGGGGTTCTTCGTTAAGAACTCGTACGGAGGCGTGTAAACCGAGCGAGTCCCACCTAAGCCCATTAAAGCTAATCCGGTTGCACACCAAACACAGGACTATAGTCTAGTCCAGTCCAAGCCTTGCTAATCCTGTCAAACAAACGTGCCCTAAATTGATATGTTTTAATACTTTATAATTAATATGTAGTTTTATTTTACATCAACTCATGTTGCTGATTAGAATGAAGTCGGCCCATTTCCATCCCCAAAATTTTGAAGTAGACGAAGTCAAATTAGGTTTTAGTGGTGATGGAGTGGCTGGATCATACTAGAAGAACTGTTGCTTATCCCTTCATCTTTTTGGTAGAGTACCTTAGCTTCTCGACAAAGGACACTATTCAATCTTGTACATGCAGTGGTAAAATGAGGCGCAATGTGCGTCTCCAAATGTGTGTGCCCTTACATTCAAATAACAAGTAATTAATTTTCAAATAACCAATATTATTACAAAATCTTGTCTCCAAAATAATGTACACACTAAAGAGATACAACACATCACACATGTAACATCCCACATTGTCTAGGGAAGTGGATCTTGTAAGCTTTATATGTATATTCATATCTCTATCTAGTACGAGACCTTTTAGGAGCTCACTGGCTTCAGGTTCCATCGGAACTCCAAAGTTAAGCGAGTTCGCACGAGAGCCATCCCATGATGGGTGGCCCACTGGGAAGTTATCGTGTGAGTTCCCAGAAACAAAACCATGAGGGCGTGGTCGGGGCCCAAAACGGACAATATCATGCTATAGTGGAGTCGAGCCCGGGATGTGGTGGGGGCCCGGGCTGGGATGTGACACACATACTACTTCTGTCTCTTTAAGCCCACCCAGTTAAACTATAACATAACCAAGTGAATTGTGCCAACCAAAAATGTTTATGATCAAATAGTTAAGAAGCAATACTAATTGGGTTTTTGTCACAAATGGTTCTTGAAATTGACTCATCCCATCACGGTGGTCCCTGAAATTGAAAATCAATCAATGTAGTCCTTGAAAATGAGTGTCGCAAATCAATGTGGTCCTTCCGTCACAATTCCGTTAAAAATTATGTTAAGTGCTAACGTGGCACTTAAATGGGTCCCACAAATTTAATAAAATATTATTTTGTGAATTAAAAATATTTAATTATAAAAAATGAAATAAATATATTTAAATAATAAAAAAAGAAGAAGATGATTGAACAATGTTCATCATCTTCTTCCTGTGAGAATAATTTTTTAAAAGTTTTTATGTTTTAAATTCTTGACATTTCTTGTTCTTAATTTCTTGAAATTTCCTCGTTTTTAGCTTGATTTAGTGTTTTTTCATCTGGGTTTTATGAGATTATTGGTTCGGGAGAATGGGTTAAATTTTTTTGTGAAGAAAATGGAGTTTAGGTGAAGAAAATGGGTTAGATTTCTAGGTTCTTGAAAATTTCCTGAGATTCTTGACCTTCGTCCATGGGATTGTTCCGGTACCCATTTCTATGACGGCGAAACCGGCTAGGAGGCCGTCGAAGGTCTCCCACACGAAGGTGGAGGAACGGGTGGGAAAATCCAATGGCCACCATGTGTGCGGCCATGATCTTTCAACTGACCCGGGAACTCAGCCACAGTTCCGACGACAGCACTCTACCCAAAGAGTGGGAGGGGGGGTATGGGGTGAGGGCTGTAGTGGGAGGTTGGGATGGGAAGAAGATGATGAACATTGTTCAATCATCTCCTTTTTCTTATTTTTTATGTTTCAAGTTTTTAATTATAAAAACTAAAAATTGTTTTTTAATATTTAAATCTTTTTAATTCACAAAATAATACTTTAATAAATTTGTGGGACTCATTTAAGTGTCACGTCAGTACTTAACAAAAATTTTAACGGAATTGTGACGAAAGGATCACGTTGATTTGCGACATCCAATTTCAGGAACTACACTGATTGATTTTCAATTTCAGGGACAACCGTGGGTCAATTTCAGAGACCATTTGTGACAAAAACTCATACTAATTCTATCTTTTCCACTACGATTTCTTGATACTGAGCAGATTGAGAAACAACAATAAAGTCCCACATCATAATATTTTATGACATGTAAAATGTGTTGTAATCAAACGAAAAGACAATAATTTGTTGATTACCTAACGAAGGCCCTGTATCTCTGAATTGAAGTCTTTGCGTTAAAATGTAGAGATCAACTTAGCAAGGTCAAAGCTCGGGGACGAGATATTAACGCCGACATCAGAGAAATTGGCCTTGGTGGAGCCTCTCCGGCCCAATTGGACGTCTCACGAAAGACCACTCCACTTGAAACAAAATAAATTGTTAAGACATCGATTAGAAGAAATTGTGAATAATATAGATTCTAAAATAACAAAGGGCACAAAGAAACGAATGTTTTTCAAAACTATTAGACTTATTTAGCTAAATGTTTGTTCATATCTTCATAAGAAATTTTCTAGCTTTTCATAAAAATTATTATGATCTCTCTTAGACTATCAACTTCAACGCTTATAACATCTAGCTTTTCTAGCTTTTCATAAAAAATTACTTTAATCTTGTCTTCAACACAAACGATGTTGCTCACCACCTTGCAAAAGTCGGCCTATCTCTGATGCAAAGTTGTGAATGGATCGGTTCCCCACCTAGTATCATAATTGATATACTTGTTGAGGACTATGTGTAGCTCTATGTATAGAGATGGATCAACCTTTGTAATGCAGTTAATGATGAAATGAAATCTACTATCATATCTTTTCAAAAAAAAAAAAAACAAATAGTGTTAGCTCTGTGAAAATTGGTAAAAGTAATTAGACAAATGAAATTGATTTCTTTTCAGCTTCCAAAATCCATGTTAAGAAATCTAAATCATGATAATTATTCTTGGCCCCTAACTAATTAGAAAAATTAAGGTATAAATTATCTACTCAAAACATTTTAGGCCGCTAGGCTTATTCATTCAATCAAACAACATAAAAATCATAGCTCAACCTTTTTAACGTATATTCACAAGTTGTTCAATTTGAGCCAGAGCCTTTTTCCACAATTACAAAATTTAGATGAGTGGAGAATACAAGCACCAGCAAGTATGAGTTTTAGAAAAAAACTAAGTTTTTCTTACTGCAACTACCGAATCTCTAGCGGAATGCACAATACACGGTTGCGGGATACGCCGCCTTGACGTTGTCTACCACCTCATGATAGGAGTACTAAGATTCTATAGCTGTGATAAAGAGTTAGTTAAGGTGGTTATTGTGTGGCTTAGAGAGTAAGCTACCAATACAAATAAATACATGTTGTAATAGTCATTTGTAACTAACTAGAAAGGAAATACATTTCTTGATTCTCTCTCTACTCTCTAAACTCTCTTACTCTCTTACTCTTCTACATTTCTCTCTGTCTTTCTTCCTGCATAACCTTTCTTCATCAACATACATAATGGTTTACATGGTATCATCGCCGGAACAAGCATGAAAGCTTGACGGATTTCGATCTTGGTTATGGTTGCTTCCGCTTCTACCCTATTACTTCTTCTTGCTGTGATTTCTTGTGTTAAAATTTGGGCTGGTTTAGTCTTCTTCTTCCTCTGATTCGTTCTCGATAAAAGTACACCCACCAAGTGTTTGTGGTTATTCCTCTGTCAAGATTCCTTGGGATTTTTCTCCTAATTGGTAACAATGGTGACTGCTACTCAGTTACATATTCTTCAGTCTCCAATTGCTTCTTTGATCTCGTCGGTTTCAAGTTCAGTTAATGTGAAGTTGGATGAAACAAATTATTTGGCTTGGCATTTTCAGATGGAGCTACTGCTTGAAGGCCATAGTATCATTGGTTTTATTGATGGCTCGATTCCTTGTCCTGATCAATTTTGCCAAGAATTATCTAGGGGTTCTACTACCCGAGTTCAATCTGATGATTATAGAGTATGAAAGATGCATGATAAAGCATTAATGCAGTTGATCACTGCAACCTTGTCTCCTGCTGGAATTTCTTGTGCGATTGGTAGTACCAGTTCCAAAGAATTGTGGACCAGGCTTAAAGAACAGTTCTCAACTATCACAAGAACCAGTATCTTTCAACTCAAATCTGAACTGCAAAATATAAAGAAGGGTAATGATGCTATCACTGTATATTTGCAGAAGATTAAAGAAGCATGGGATTTACTATCTGCTGCTGGTGTATTCTTTAATGATGATGATATTGTGATTCTTACATTGAATGGTCTGCCTGCTGAATTTAATATTATACGATCTGTGATTCGGGGTCGTGAAACTGTGATATCGTTGAAAGATCTTCGTTCTCAATTGTTGGCTGAAGAAGCATTGCTTGAAACCATTCCTGCATCACCTGTTTTGTCTGCACTAATGGCACAGAACAATGACTTGGTGTCCAAGAATCAGTCTTTTTCAAGTTCTGGTGGAAATCATCCTAGTTCCAATACAAATGCATACAGGTCTTTTAATCAGAATGGTAAAGGCAGAAATCGTTTTGGTTCTAATTTCAATCCGAGATATGGTAATCAAAAGAACTTCTCTTCAAATCTTGCACCTGGCATTCTTGGTGCTTCTCCGCCAAGAACACAGATTTATGGGTTTCAGCCTCAACTTTGTCAAATATGTGGGAAGTCTAATCATTTGGCTTCTACATGTCGTTTTCGAAACATGAATGTCTCACAAGGTTGCCAAATCTGTGGGAAGCACAACCATCTGGCTGATACCTGTAGATATCGAAATACAAGTGGTCCCTCAGGATGCTTTAGTTGTGGGAACTCCAATCATACTGCAGAAACATGTTTTCAAAAGAATGCCAATCCTCAAATGAGTGCTATGCATGCTGCAACATTCAATGGTACCACTCCTTCTTTCTCAGTGTCATCTCCTCCTCCACAGCAACAAATTTGGCTTACTGATTCAGGTGCAAATAATCATATGACGTCAGACTTGGGAAATCTTTCCTTGTCCACTCCATATCCGTCTAATGAGACTATTCAGACTGCTAATGGTGAAGGTTTAGCTATCTCTCACATTGGTTCCACTCTTCTTCGAACTCTAATGCAGCCTATTAGGCTTAATTCTGTTCTATATGTGCCAAAATTGTCCCAAAACTTATTATCTGTTCATAAGATCTGCTTGGATAATAAATGTTGGTTGATCTTCGATGCTTTTTCCTTTTGGATTCAGGACAAAGCCACAAGGAGGGTGCTTTACAAAGGGCTGTGTAACAATGGTTTGTATCCGATCATCTCACCAAGTTCTCATGCAGTTATCAACAAAAGGAATCTTGCAGCTTTTCTGGGACAACAAGTTACTACCAGTATTTGGCATAAGAGATTAGGTCATCCCTCTAATTCAATTGTTTCCCGCATTTTAGAATCCTCACATGTTCCTTGTGTTGCTGATCAAACACCTTCACTGTGTCACCCATGTTTAGAGGGCAAATTCAGTAAACTCCCATTTCCTTCCTTCGTAGATAAATCTGTAAAACCTTTTGATCTTGTTCACAGTGATGTGTGGGGTCCTGCTCCTTGTGTTTCTTTAGATGGATTTAGATATTATGTCACCTTCATTGACCATTGTACAAAATATTGCTGGATTTTTCCCATGTGCAATAAAAGTGATGTTTCGGGTATATTTGTTTCTTTATACAATTTCATCTTAAATCAGTTTCAAGTAGCCATTAAAACTCTTCACACTGATGGTGGTGGTGAATACATAAACAAAGCATTTCAACAGTTTTTGTCTGATAAAGGAATTAAGCACCAACTCTCCTGTCCTTACACACCCGAACAGAATGGAATAGCTGAACGAAAACACAGGCATATTATTGAAACTTCCATCACTTTGCTACAGTCTGCTTCCTTACCCTCAGTGTTTTGGTCTTTTGCTTGCAAAACCTCAGTGTACCTCATTAATAGAATGCCATCTTCTTCCTTGGGAAATTTATCTCCATTTCAATTGCTGCACAATTCCATACCAGTAATAACACATCTGAAAATATTTGGATGTTCTTGTTACCCTTGGTTAAGGCCTTATACTCATACCAAGTTAGATCCCCGGACTGCAAAATGTATCTTTTTGGGATATGCATCTAACTATAAAGGCTATCTTTGTTATGATGCTTCTAAAAACAAAATGTATATTTCTAGACATGTTTTATTTGATGAGACAGAGTTTCCTTATCGTTCTTTGGTCTCTAAATCTCACTGTACCACTATTTCACCACCTCCATCACATATTTAAACACCAATTCCAGTTCTCAATCATATTAATGCACTTGTTTACCCGAGTCACTCAATCCCTACACTGAGGTTTCTGCATCCAGTCCTGCATCATTAAGCTCAGATTCTATCTCTAGTGGCATGCCAAATCTGGTACTCCAGCAACTTTCAGCAGCCTCCACTACAGCTCCAGTTACAGGTTCACCTGACAGTGCAGGAACTTCAACTGCTACTCAATCCATTACTTCTCAAACTACACAGCCATTCTCCCCTGCACCTCCTGTGGTACCTGAATTCCAACCTGAGCAGCTCCAAGTGGTTCTCTCTGTTCCCCCAGTGAACTTACATCCTATGCAGACATGATCCAAAAGTGGTATTATTAAGAAGCTTGCTTTACTTGCTCAAGTTCATGAACATAGGGGGTTGATTTGACACAAGTGGAACCTGCAACATATAAGTCTGCGTTGAAATCCCCAGTTTGGTTTACTGCTATGCAAAATGAGATATTGGCTTTGCATAATCAGGGAACATGGTCATTGGTTCCATTGCCCTGTCACAAGAATTTAATTGGGTGTAAATGGGTATATAAGATAAAAAAGAATGCTGATGGCTCAATTGGGAGGTATAAGGCACGGCTGGTGGCAAAAGGCTTTAATCAAGAAGAAGGAATCGATTATGGAGAGACTTTTAGCCCTGTTGTTAAACCTACAACAGTGAGAATCGTTCTAGCTTTATCAGCACATTTTGGTTGGACGTTGAGACAATTAGATGTGAAAAATGCCTTTCTCCATGGCATATTACAAGAAGAAGTCTACATGACACAACCACCTGGGTTTGTTGATCTTAAACATGAAGATTATGTTTGTCGATTACATAAATCGCTTTATGGGTTGAAACAGGCACCACGGGCCTGGAATGAAAGGTTCACTGCTTTTCTACCATCCTTAGGGTTCAAGTCTACCTTTGCCGATTCATCCTTATTTGTAAAAACTGTTGACACATATGTGGTGATTCTGTTATTGTATGTTGATGATATTATCGTCACCGGCAGCCATACACAAGCTATCACTGAGGTTATTCAAGCTCTTACTCATGAGTTTGATATGAAAGATCTGGGACCTCTTCATTATTTTCTGGGCATTCAAATTGTACAGAACAAGGATGGTTTGTTTCTCTCTCAAGACAAGTATGTTACGGATCTGCTTACTAAATCTGATATGCTACTGTCCAAACCGTGTGCTACTCCATGTTTGCCTTACAACCGTATTCTCAGCAATGATGGAAAGCCTTATAATAATCCTACAATGTACAGGAGCTTGGTTGGTGCTCTCCAGTACTTGACTTTTACGCGGCCAGACATTGCTTTTGCAGTGCATCAGGTCTGCCAATTTATGCAGCGACCAATGGACTCCCACTTTATGGCTGTCAAGCGGATTCTCAGGTACTTACAGGCTACTCGAGGCTGTGGTATTCAGTATATCCGAGGTTCCCTTGATCTTACTGCCTATAGTGATGCAGACTGGGCGGGCGATCCGAATGATAGACGGTCCACAACTGGAATGGTGGTGTTCTTGGGGTCTAATCCCATTTCATGGATGTCTAAGAAACAACACACTGTCTCTCGCTCATCAACTGAGGCTGAATATCGAGCTCTCTCTACTACAACGGCTGAATTGGATTGGATTAAATCTCTGTTGTCGTTCTTGCAGCTTCCTTTGGCCGAGCCACCATTACTTTACTGTGACAACCTGTCTGCAATTGCACTGACTTGCAATCCAATTCAACATCAACGTACGAAACATATTGAGGTTGATGTCCATTTTGTTCGGGAAAGGGTCGCAAAACAGCAACTACATGTTCATTTTGTATCGTCTACTGAGTAGTTTGCAGATATCCTCATCAAGGGTCTTTCTGCACCACTCTTTCAGACTCATTGTGCCAATCTCAGGCTCAATTTCTCTGCCCCTGAGCTTGAGGGGGGATGATAGGAGTACTAAGATTCTATAGCTGTGATATAAGAGTTAGTTAAGGTGGTTATTGTGTGGCTTGGAGAGTAAGCTGCAAATACAAATAAATACATGTTGTAATAGTCATTTGTAACTAATTAGAAAGGAAATACATTTCTTGATTCTCTCTCTACTCTCTAAACTCTCTTACTCTCTTACTCTTCTACATTTCTCTCTGTCTTTCTTCCTGCATAACCTTTCTTCATCAACATACATAATGGTTTACACCTCAAACCTAAGAAGGGATGCCAATTTTTGCGGAACGGACTTCTGCGTATCATCCATAAGTATAAGGGAATTTTAATGAAAACCTTCCAGTATTGTTCACTTTAACGAAAAATCACATTTTTATACTAAAAAATCATTCATGATACTATTCACTTTATCCTTTATTTTGTTCTTATTATTAAAACTCAAAATTTTGAAACTTTTTTTTATTAGTTTTTCTTAAGAATACAGGCTTCACAACCTTACGAAGAAGAAAACAATCGAGTTAATATTCATTTTAAATGTCATGATATGGTTCAGATACAGTTTAGCAAAACATTGTACAAAAAACGAAACAAACGTGCAGATTTAGCATACTCACATTCATGAAAAAGTTGTGAAAGAACAGGTTGAGTAGCGAGACTACCATGCGTGACTCGACTTAAACAACAGTGCCGACACGACGCTCATTGATGGTCATCATGTCATTATACCTTAAGGAATATGAGGTTAGAGGTGTTGTGTGAAGAATTAGCAATTGAGGATGAGAAAATAAGAAAAGTAGGAGAAGAAAAGCCATGCTTCTGCAGTTTCTAATTTTTTTTTTTTTTTTTTTTTTTCTTTTTTTTCAATTGGGCCTGTCTGTTTGTTGCTGTGTGTGTGATAATACATAACTAGCATGCCCTCTAGAACTAAAGGTCGCATGTATGGATATTAACATCTCAAGGAAAAGAGATTAAATATGAATACATAAGAAATTATTTGAGCTGTAATTTGATTTATTTTTCTTTAATTTTGCAATTGCTTGCCTAATGGCCTGATGATCAATATTTTGTTTTGGAATTCGTTTGTCACTTTACAGAATATTTTGGAAGGTGACAAATCAATTCCAAAACAAAATATTCATCTAGCAAGCAATAGAAAATTAAAAAAATTAAAGTAAATTACAGCTAAATGATTTCTTATGTATCCATATCTAGTATCTCTCTTCTTTGATATCATTATTTCAATTCATGCTTCACCTCTAGCTCTATAGGGCAGACTAACTATATATTACCACACACAAACAACAAAAGGGTAGTCTCTTCCACAATTGAAAAACTTTCGTGAAGCTGCACAAGCATGGCCTTTCTTCTCCCATTTTTCCTCATTTCCTCCTCCTCAATTGATAACGCTTCACACAACTCCTCTGAGCCCTATTCCTCAAGGTATCCCGACATGATAACCATCATCGAGCGGCATGTCCGCATTGTCGTTTACGAGCATGGCTTCCTCACTCCTCAACCAGTTCTTTCACGATTGTTTCGTGAACGAGCGTACATCTACATATTCGTTTTGTCTTTGTACAATATTTTACTATATTGTATCTGTACTATACCGCATGGAATTCAGAGTGAATATTAATGTTATTTTTTCCTTGTTCTTAGGGTTTACTTTGTTGTTCTGGATGATATGGCAGAAATGATAGGAGAGAAGTCTGCTTCGCAAAACTTGATATCCCTTTGTGGGTTCGACGTGGTGGACGATGTCAAGGCGGCACTGGAGGCAGCATGTCCCTCAAACTTGTCTTGTGCAAACATCCTATAGATAATTCGAACTTTAATTTTTCTAATTAGTTAGGAATCAGGAGTAATTATCATGATTTATATTATTTATCATGGATTTTAGAAGCTGAAAAGAAACTAACTTTATTTATTTAATGTAAGGAATAGCTTCTTTTTTTTTTTGTCAAATAATAGTTACACTTACACACTGTGGTTGATATATGGACACCTATAAATCTGTAATGACACTTATTACTTTTACCAATTTTTATAGAACTAACACTGTTTGTTTAATTTTGCTAGACTATAGAAGGGGTGAAGTTGAGAGTCTAAGAGAGATCAGAGTAAAAATTAGGATTTGTTTTTTTCTTCCAAATACATGAATAGACATCTAGCTAAATAAGTCCATTAATACTATTTTGAAAAACATTTACTTTTCACGATTTTATTTATTTTTGTGTCATTTATCATTTTAGAATCTATATTATTCTTAGATTTTTTTTTATAAATATTTTTATCATATTTTGCTTCTGGTTGGTGCCCTAACAATGTATTTTGCCTCTAGTGGGGTGGCCCTACATGAGATGTTTAATTGGGTTGGAGTCCGTGTTAATCTCTGATTTTCAACCTTTCTAGTTGATCTGTGGATTTGAGACTTTGAAGTGTTCAATTATAGAGAGATAGTGGCATTGTCCGGTAATGTTATCAATCCAGATAGTGGTACTGTGTCCCACTCTATTTCATCAAATGAGTTAAAAATAGTTGTTAATTGTGCTAACGTAGTATTGACAGTTTGGTCTTTTCAACTATGGTTGTAAAAAACATGAGTGTACAGATGTGGGTTAAACTCAAACTAGGGTTTGATTTTTCCAGATTATGAAAAATAAAAAGAGAGCGATAGTGGTATAGAAGATTCTCATGAGAGAACCCTAAATCTTTACAAAACACTGAAGTTGATCAAGATTCTCTTTTTGTAGTTTTAAATTAACCTAGAGAAATCAAATTATAGTTTGAGCTTGACTCACCTCCCATCACCCATAGTTTCTCACTAGCATTGCCATGTCACATTACCTCTAAAATGTTTCACTTTACTCTATTTCGTCAAATAAGTTAAAAGTAGCTGTTAATTGTGCTAATGTGGCATGAACAATTTAGTCTTTTCAACTATATTAATAAGAACCATGGGTATAGAGATTCTCATGATAGAACCAGAAAAATCTTTGGAAAAGGATCCGGAAACATTTAAATTGATTTGTGAATCCTCAAATATAACCTTCTTTTATATTTCAAAATTATTTTGTTATATCTTTTTCTTAATCTAGAGAAATCAAATCCTAGTTTGACATTAACCCACCTCCCATTACCCATAAGTTCCACTAGCATGCCATGTTACATTACTTCTTAAATGTTTACTCTATTCGTCAAATAAATTAAAAATAATTGTTATTTGTGCTAACGTGGCATAAACAGTTTAATCTTTTTATTGTGTTAGTAAAACTATGATTGCAGGGATGTGAGTTAAACACAAACTAGGGTTTAATTTTTTTAGATTAATTAAAATAAAGAAGAGGAGAGTGATATATATTACCATAACAAAACCCTATGGTTCGGTATGGGATCCCATATCAAAACCCTTGTCCCGATTCCCAAACCAAAATTTTCGGGAATCCCAATTTCAATACCGATCCCAAACCAAATTTTTGGGAATCCCGAAATAGTTTCAGGATTTCGGGACAAATCAGGAATCCTGAAATGGTTTTGGGCTTTTGGACAAAAATTTGACATATTATGTTTTTGGGCTAAAATTCAACATTTTATATTGAAAAATTGACATATACGTAGGCCCAATCTGCCAATTTGTTTCTACTAATCTGTGCACAAATCTGCCAATTCAAAAGCATCTGTGCACAATCTGCCTATTCAAAAGCAATCTACCAATCTGCTAATCTGTGCACAAATCTGCCTATATGTGGCTCATCTAGAAATAGCTTGCTTAAACTTTGATCTGTTCCCGCTTAAAAATGCATTCAACCAATCGTCTCAACTAAATTCAAAAGGGGCGATAAACTATGCATTTTACCCTTCAAGTTCTTGATGGTAAGCTTAAACGAGAATATATACAACAGAAAGTAAAAGAAACGCTACAAAGCAGACGGAGACAGAATTTGTTCAACTATGCATTTTACCCTTCAAGTTTGAAGAATCTTGTCGAGCATGCTCCCCACACAAACAAGAAATTGTGATGGGCCAAGTTGACATAGCAAATCGACAGTACATGTACATTACATCTTGGATTTAATCCATATAGGATGTTTATACAGTCATTCATAACGGTAAATATGGAGAAGTTGGACAAGGCTAAAAAGGAGATGAATCCTACTCCGTTGAGGCAAACAGAATTACCTTGTCCTTGATGTCCTTGTAGCATTGGTTTGTACACCTTCTCTGTTAACAATAACACACCAACAAAACAACATTTGAAATATCCTTAGTAATGTTGTCTGCCTAATACCCCAAGTAATTCTCATAAAAAGACAAAAAATTTGATCTTGCTTAAGCTTTGATCGACATTGGTAAATATGGGTCGCTAATGTGACATCCATTTTATTAATTATGGCTTCCTACTAGAAGAGAATAATCTCCACATATGCTATTAAACCAGAATATGAGAAAGTATTAAATCGGAATCTGAGAGAGTATTAAACCACAACCTATTAAATTAGAATCGAGAGAGTATTAAACAGTTTGCATTGAGAGAGTATTAAATTAAACTACATCCTATTACAAAAGGTCAACCAATGACTAATGTAAATATACCAAAGCTCCAAAAGCTTAGATTCCTTAAAGACTAAATACTTCCAAGACTTGAATATAAATATGTCCCACATTACACTCTTAAAAGCAACAATTAAATCAAAGGAATATACAATTCAAGAGAGCATAAAATTAAATAAAACTCATCTGAGAATTTTACCTGTTGCTGTTGGCAAATAAAACTCCAGCACAGTAGCAAAGCAAAAGAGCCCAGTTCCTTCGGACCTTCACCAATATGCAAAAACCCAAGAACCTGAACCATTAGATCAATTAAATAGAATCTGATATGTGAAACCAAACAAACCCTAAATTTACAAACCCTAATCTAGAATTCAAAAATTAAATTTCAAAAACCCTAAAATTACAAACCCTAATCTAGAATTCGTAAATTAAATTTCAAACCCTAAATTAATTCCCATATTTATTTACCTGTGTATGAATCTGAGAGATAGAATTGCGTGAAAGAGTCCGAGACTCCTGAGAGAGAGAATTGCGAGAGAGAGAGTCGCAATAGAGAGAATCGTGAGAGAGAGACCTCAGACCGGTGGTGGCTGTGACTCTGTATCGTGAAGGAAGAGAGAGACAGCGATGGATGATCCGCGTGCGGTGGTGGGCCGGTGAATGGCTGGCCGAAGTTGGATTTGAGTGAGACTGAGCTGAGAGATAGAGACCGAGAAATGAAATGAAAGTTAGAAACTGGAGTGGAGTCAGTTTAGTCCTCGATGGGGAGAAACAAAATTGAAACCTGAAAGCCTAACAAGGAATAGATGGACGGCATACATTTTGAAACAATCCAACGGTTCAAATTAATTCTAATTATAATTAAAAAAATAATATATATAATAATTAAAAATATACATTTTCGGTTCAGTATGGGAATACTTAAATATTGGAAAGGCAATCCCGATTCCCATACCGATATTTCGGTATTTTTTCAGTTTGGGAATACCAAAATTTTGGGAAAATCGGTTTGGGACATTTTTTATTTGAAATCAGTATTTTTTTTGTTTGGTTTAGGAATTTTGGGAATTTTTCCACCCTATAACAGGAGATCTCAGTTTTGGAACGTTGGAGGCCGAGGACCAATATTCTTCATAGATTCGTACTAACAGTTTAAAGCCCAACAGCCCCAAACTCAAGAGGACAAGCAAAAGTGCTTTTCTTTAACGCGCTTTTATCATTACCCAAAAGACCAGAAGCCCGTTAGGTGATATTGGCTTTTGTTGCCGTTTAAAAAATCGAACGACACCCGACGCCCCCACCAAATTTCAAAAAATCAATGCGCACATCACTCCATCCATCTCTCCACTCCTACGTGTCATTCGACCCCTCTCCCGCCTTTCCCGTAAACCCCATAAACCCCAGCACTATTTCCCCTCCTCTACCCCTATCACACGTGTAAAATCTTTATTTATCAGGGGTATTTATGGAACTCCGGAAAAATCAAACGTACACTTTCGTTTGTACCGTGCTGCTCGGGTTTGTGTCTGTCTGAAGACTCTGAACTCTCTCTGCTCAGTAGCCAAACACCATTAATCTACACGCGAAGTGTTGTTAGGTTACTGAGAAAGTTTCAATCTTTGGTTTCGTTCTGTTGGGATTTCATTTGGGTTGTCGGGTTTGGACATGGAGACCGGAATCATCGGAGTGTCGGAGTCGGGTTTGGACGTGGGGAAGGAGGAGAGGGTTTTGAGGGCGGAGATCGATACTTCGGCCCCTTTTCAATCGGTGAAGGAAGCAGTGAGTCGATTCGGTGGAGTCGGTTACTGGAAGCCCTCTCAGCTCACTAATAAGCCTTCTGGGCCTGCAGTAACTCTCTCTCTCTCTCTCTCTCTCTCTCTCTCTCTCTCTCTCTCTCTCTCTAAACATATAAAGATTGGGTTTTTCTTTTGAGAAATGTAGAAATAAGAAGGGGGTTTTTTCTTAAAAGGAGAAAAATTACATGGATTGAGATTAATGGCTATGGTTTTTGGGCTGACGATGAAGTTTTAGTTTGAAATGTAAGGTTTTGTGTTGTTCTTTAAAGTTTAAAGTTGTTTATAAGTTGTTTAATTGTTGGTTCAAATTGTAAATTTGTAATGAAAATGCATTCTTGCACTTGGATTTAGAGCAGCCCGAGTGATCCGATTGCTTCGGAATGTAGTTGAAACTTGTAATGGGATTTGATGAACTTCAGTTTCTGTGGAATAGTGTGTGCCAAATGCTATTAGTTGTCTGTTTCTGACATTTTTGTGAGTTTATGGCTTTAGGACTAATGAACATCTAGCAAGTTTTTTATTTAACGCCAAGGCAATCGAGAATTATGAAATGTGTGTTAGCCCACCGCGAAAGAGGAAAGGTGATTTATGTTTGTCTTGTTGAGTAGGGGACTCAAGGGTTTTGGCTTGTACCATATAGGATTGCGTCCTCATACATCTTGTCATATCTTTCGCGTTGGTTGCACCGAAGGGTAGATTCATAAGTTGCAACTTTGGATTCATTTCGTATTAAAATCATTATGTGATGGTACCCTTTTCATAAAATTACTGAATTATGACTCGGTAAGACCCTGATTCAAAGAGAATGGTTGTGTTGTTTTCTAACCATAGGTAGCTTTTTAACATCATGTTCGCTTTTTTGTTTTCTGGTGTTTCTATTGCTTACCAAATTGCTAAAGACTACCTTATCACGTGGTGACATGTTTCTCTTCTTAGCAGCATGACATTGAAGATGTTGACACTGAAAAACTCGAGGAGCAGGCTTTGCAGTTGGAGAAAGATCTTACTTCGAAAGAAAGGGAAACGCTGGATGTTCTAATCGAACTTGAAGAAACCAAAAAGATAATTGATGAGTTGAAAAGGAAGCTACAGGAAGAAGTATCTGAAGTGAATGTGGCCCTTGAGGCAAATGGAGGTAAGGAACATGTGACTCCTGTGGTAAATGAAGAGGATAAGGAAAACCATGGCAATGTGGGTGGTCATTACAATTCAATGGGCGGCATTATTCCCTGCCCTTCTTCAGCTCCAGGTTTAATCTTGATGGAACTGAAGCAGGCGAAAATGAACCTTACAAGGACTACTACCGATCTTGCGGACATTCGAGCTTCAGTTGAATCATTGAACAAGAAATTGGAAAAGGAAAGAACCATGCTTGAGAAAACCCGTGTGCGGTTAACTTCAAATTCTTCGAAAGTGTTGTCTCTTGAAGAAGAGTTAAACCAAACAAAACTAAAGCTACAATTGGCAAAGGATGGTGAAACTAAAGGTGGTACTGCTAATTCTTTAGATATTTCAAAGGAGCTTCAACGGTTGAGTTCTGAGACTGAGCAGTTCAAAAGAATGGCAGAAGCTGCAAAGTTAGAGATCTTGCAAGCAACGTCTGAGATTGAACAAACAGGAACGAAGATAAAAACGGCTGAAATCCGGTTGGTTGCTGCGAGAAAAATGAAAGAGGCGGCTAGAGCTGTAGAAGCAGTGGCTCTAGCGGAAATTAAGGCTCTATCATACCATGAGAGTTCATCTGGAGATTCATTGCGAAAATTCGACCATGTAACTCTTTCATTCAAGGAATACTCAGACCTAATCCGCAAAGTTCGAGATGCTGAGGAACTTTCTAAGAAGAGGGTAACAGATGCCATGCTTCATGTTGAAGAAGCAAACGTGTCAAAAACGGAAATCCTGAAAAAAGTAGAGGAAGCAACTGAAGAAGTCAAAACCAGTAAAAAGGAATTGGAAGAAGCTCTGAATAGAGTGGAGGCTGCAAATAGGGGGAAACTAGTAGTTGAAGAAGCTCTTCGCAAATGGAGATCCCAGCACGGTCAAAGAAGACGTTCTGTTCACAACTCTACCAAGTTCAAAAATCCTTGCCCGTCTAATCACGGGATAGATTTGAAATTACGCGATGTGAATGGTCTGAATCTTGTTAGTGACGGGCCAACACCTGTGTTGAAGCCAACTTTGTCGATAGGACAAATACTAAGCAGGAAGCTGCTTTTGCCGGAAGAGGTTGAAATAGAGGTGGCCGGAAAAAACCCTGTAAAACAAAAGGTGTCACTGGGACAAATGCTGCAGAAACAAAATGGTGATCAACCCTCTTCTGGGAAGTCTGAGAGGGAAATCAATATCAAGAACTGTTCTGGTAAGAGAAAGAAGTCTGGATTTGCTCGATTCTCGCTACTCTTGACGAAGCAAAGCAGGAAAAAGAAGAAGCCAACTCCAAACTTAAAGTGATTCGGCCTGTCAATCGGCTTATTATCTCAATCAAGAATTGACTCTAGTTGTATGTGTGCGCGTCTCAGATTGTTTTTTCTTAAGAATTCGTTTGGTTTAGGTTGTAGTCGTTCCCAGACTATTGGATCTGTTCATTATATATGTAACCTTTATGTGTTGGTTGTGAAGTAAATGCACCTAGCTAATGCTAAAGTTCCTCAAGAGCCACGTTTAATTTTCCTCCCAAAAATGTTTGTGATACACATGAACTAAACCCTTCACCCGAGGTCCTGTGTTTGATTCCCTCTCTTCCAATATGCTCAAGAGCGACTCCTACCACGAGAGCTGAAACCAGTTGTCTTGTAAAAATGGTGCCGACAAACAAACATTTGCCTGGCAATCATCATTTTGCACGTAGGTAAGACGGGAAGGTACAGCCAGCTTCGTGTGGTGGCCAACTTGAGTTAAATATTATCCTGTTGGTATCCATCAAGCGTCCAAATCTGACGAACATATCTTGACTTCGATTTTTGTTGCTGGTAAATCACACGATCGGAGGAAACTAAAACGTCCATGTGAGTCTTCTTGGCCTCTGAAAATAGTGGATAATTATAGTTTATCACCAATTGTCCTCCCTAAAAAAAATGTGTGTAAATTTTTTCGACCCTTAAAAAGGTAGACTGCCACTAGCTGGTCCACAATTGAAAAAAATAAAAGAAATTAGAGAATTGATAACCTTGTTTAGTATATAAAAATCGAATGTTTATCAAAATAATGCCTCTTCGGAATATCCGTTGTACTTGTTCGTGGATATGCAGTTTCGTCAATAGTGCAGTAGAAACAAGAAACACCAAAAATATCTCAAAAAGCAAAACAAACCCAACCCTACGTGGATACGCAGTTGACAAGGCAGGAAGATCACGAACTCCAATGTGACACGGAGGAAGGAGTCCATGTCACAAATTGCTTAGCAGTGTTAGCACACACACAAGCCCAACCCAGATGGGGTAGCTGTTCCTGTTTAAAACAAACAAGAAAACAAAGCAAACGATCGCCAACGGCAATTCAACGCATACCCCACCCCCGAACACTTCGAAACAAATAAGAAAGAGAGAAGAGGAATTCCAAAAAATCCAGTTTTCCACCTCTCTCTCTCTCCCTCTCTCTCCCCCCTGACAATCACAGGTAAATACTTATCTATGTATCTCCGATTGTTCGGGATTTCGACTCCGCTCGTTTCTGTTCTTCCAACGTTGAAAATCCTTTAGAGTCTTTATAACTTCAAACTTGTTCCTTATTTCGTTTCCCACGTTTTCTCAGCACCAAAAGGCAAAAGCTGTGATTTTTAGGATTGATTCGATATCTGTCCATGTTGTTTGTTATTTGCTACATGTTAGTGTTTTTGTATGCATTGTTTTGTTAACTTGGTTCTTCTGTTTGTATGTCGTTGACAAATTTTATTGCTTTTGGTCTCTGATTAAGGTTGTCTGTTGTTTGGTTATTTATGTTATAGATGTTCTTGCTTTTACTATTAGACTATCAGTACAGTTTCAATTGCGCAAATCATCAGGCACATCACTATCTAATCGGTTCGGTAGGGTACTTGGGAAAGAATTTACCCTTTGACAAGAATTTACCCTGCCACAAGAATTTACTGTACACTTTGACAAGAATTGACCCTGCCACACTTGGTTTGGTGAATTCGCTTCCTCAAAATTTAGGCAGGTCTGTTACGGTCTTACGGACAGTTTTCTAGGGAGCATTGATTCGAGGGTTACGGCCCTGACCCTTGTAGCACTTGTTATTCAATATTTTACGACATGGGGCAATAGTTTCCGACTATTATGAGGCTCAAGGTGTATTCGAATTATAACTAGAATGAAGTCACTAAATTTTGACACGATGCGATAGATTGATTTTTGTTGTTTGCGTTTCTGTAATTGCTTTTCTGTAATAGAGTCACTAAACTATGACACGACGCGATAGACTGTAACTAGAATGGAGTCACTAAACTATGACACGACACGACGCGATAGATTGACACGATGCAATACTATTTTCATGCGTTGATAAATTTTCTTACTTTTGGTTGTTGGTGTTATAGCTGTTATTGCTTTTACTCTGACTTCAATTGGGTAAATGGTTAAAAACATCAGTTGACAATCGGAAGAGTATTTGGGAAATAAGAAACTTTGAACTTGCTATGGACTGTGAGATTTTAGTTTGCCCCGCTTGGTTTGGTGAATTCGGCTCAATCAAAACTTTGGCAGGTGTGTTAGAGACAGCATGCCAATCAGTAGCGAATCATGGGTTACGGTCCTGACCCTAGTTGACGTTAGCCCTTGTTGTTCAATAGCTAGCGACATGAGACAATAGTTTCCAACCATTATTAGGTTCAAAGTGCATTTGCTACGACTTTATAATTATCTTGTCACTACTTTTCTTTGTTTTGGGGAAACTACACTAAAAAGGTCGTACCCAGTGCACAAGGCTCCCGCTTTACGCAGGGTCTGGGAGAGGTGAATGTCGGCTAGCCTTACCCCCATTTATGGAGAGGCTGCTCCCAAGTCTCGAACCCGAGACTATGACCTTCTATTGTTTGCTATTGTTTTGATAACTATGAACCCCTTATCATGGCGGCTTTCTTATGTTGACAAATGATCGCAACTTCAGGCACCATGGACGTCAGAGTTGGGGTTTTGTTCCTTTTTGTGTTGGCAGCGAGTTGGGCTTGTGATGCTAGACAACTGACAAACCTTGATTTGTCTGGTAAGAAAATTTACTGTCCAATGATAATGAAATATGAACATGCTTCGTAGTATCGTCTTTGAAAATCGAGGGTCCCATTCACACCTCAATGTTGAGAAGTAATTGCTTCCTGGGAACATATTGTTTAACTGATAGTTTTACTCTCTGATTCAATTTCAAAGTCAGGCCACCTGGTGGAAACTCAAACCTTCCAAGTTGAAGAAGTTGTTGGGAATGAGAAAGCGTGCACATTGTGTGAGGAGTTTGCTGGCCAAGCGCTTGATTACATTGGTGAAAACAAGACCCAGACAGAGATCGTTGAATACCTACATCAGACCTGCTCTCAGTTGCGCTCTTTCAAGCAGCAGGTAGTCACCCCTTCTAAATTTCTACAAGATTTATAGAGTATTAGTACACTATCAAATATACTGCTATAAGAAGCTTTCTAGAGTTATGATAAGCTATGATGCATTGTATCTAAACCAAAATCATTTGGGGATGTTTAATACTACTTTTCTTCTCCCAAACTTAAGAAAAAAAAAACTTTCTGAACGTCTTTACGATTTTTTTGTGGGACAGTGTGTCACTTTGGTGGACTATTATGCTCCTCTCTTCTTCTTAGAGGTCTCCTCTCTAGAACCCGCTGAGTTCTGCCAGAAGGTCAACCTCTGTCAGCAAGTAGCTTGTGTTTCTTCACAATTCAAAGAGGATGGCTGTGGATTATGTCACCGTGCTGTTTCAGAAATGTCGGTTAAGTTGAAAGATCCTGACACGCAGGTTAGTAATTGCAGTACTCTTTCAATAATAAGAAGACACCATACTGAACATATCAGATTTTGATGTTTATAAGTTAATTTTTACCTTGTTGATCGTGATTAGCCACAGTTTTTAGTTGATTTGTGACAAATTATGGTTACCGCTATCTTTTTTAACTTACAAGATGGAACCTTGTTCATATTTCATTAAATCCAAAAGCTTGAGAAGAAAACTTGGAGCCCTAAATGCATGTGTCTTTTTTATTTATCGCTGAGTTTGTTTGCGAAAGGTCAACAAGCTACTGCACATGTGGATTGAACTTAATCATTTGCCACCCATGACCAACATTAGACAGCTGTTATTAGTATCATTCTGCAATTGGCTTCTTGCTCAGAGAACTGTGTTGAAAATTTTTCGCGATGTGGGATTTATGTTTTCAGAAATGCTACTCACCGAAAAAAAACATAGTAATGTTGCAAATGTATACTCCAGGAGAGCTGAAAACTTTGGAGCTTTTTACTTCAAATATTGGCAAAATAGACTGCTGGGTTTTCTTGTGATTGTTATTAACTTATTACTAGCAAGAAATTTCTCGTGGTTTTTATCCAACGGCGCTTCATGCCACCTAGACAACTGAATTCTATTTTTGTTTTCTGTCAGCTGGAGATCATTGAGTTACTTCTGAAGGCATGCAGTCCGGTGGAGTACTATAACAAAAAGGTGAGGAAAACTAAGAATATTAGTCAATATCCATGGATTCATATGTTCTCATCAAAAGTGTGTTTTACTCCCGATTTTCATGAATGCGTTAACAGATCAAATTGAAAACTGATATTCGTATACGAGAATTTTATTGCTGTATGCATTAACAGATTAATCACTTGGTTATTTATCACGGCCCTTCAAAATCTTTTCCGTTGAAATGTCTCTCTCTCTTCTCTATCATTGGGACAGATGATACTAATCGTTTAAGGTAGTTCCATTGCTTCAGTACCTTCATATGGTTCTCTTCTAACCCGCTTGAATTTTCAACAGTGCAAGAAGCTCGTTTTCAAGTATGCCCCACTCATGCTTGCCAATGCAGAGCAATACCTCGAAGCAACAGACATATGCACAGACATATGCACTGCACTACATGACTGTAATTCGAACACAGCTAGCATTATGGAACACATATCCAATCTTTCCGACTCTTAATCGTGGCAACGAAGAGACACTGGACTGATGAATCCATTCCGTCATGGGAACAAAGGTAAACTGGAACTTGTGTCTAACACATCCGTTTGTGTAGGTGTGCCCGGCTGTGCTATAATCTCTTTGTGGCAGGAGACTTGATTCAACATTTATTTTAAAATATGTAACGATAAAATTCTGTACCGCATTATCTTTGACGATTCGTAATCTCTTATGTTATTCGAAGCTAAATCATATTTAGATTGCAAAACAAGGAAAAATCAAACGTTTTAGTTGTTTTAGTGATGCAACGTTGAATTATATATGTTGAACATGCTGTTGCTTACTGACAGCTTTCCTTGCTGCTAAAACAAAAGATGGCCTTTATATTTTTAGCAGCACAGAACAGCTCCGCGACTATACAAATCCATTCTCCAGCTCCCACAGTTGGAGAGAAATATGTGTACACCTCGGACGCTGCTAGAATGTTATCCCGAGTCAATTAAGCATTATCATGTAAGAAAGTTAAAACATATGACAATGTTTGATAGCTTTGGATACCAACTCAGTACTGATAGTTGATACTTAGAAAAAAGTCAAAACAGTGTTTGATTGACTTTGAATACCGCAACACAGCACTAGTTTCTTACAAGAAAACCACTCAATAAACAAGTACAAGTGGGAGACTAGAAGGTTCGAGGGAGACTAAGGGTGGTTTGGGAGTGAGGTGCTTAAAAAAAAACATCCATGAAAAAAAGCTGTGAGGGTTTTAGGTGTTTGGTAAACTGAAAAAAAAAAGGCTTATTTTGAAAGTTGCTGTGAGAATAAGCTGAAATCAAAGGAAAAAGTTGAAGCTGCTATTTGCAGCTTTGGAAAACTGGTTTTTTTTCAAAGCACACTGAGCTACAGTGCTCCTTTAATGAAAAGACCCACTATCAGACTGCTTTTGTTTTTCCAAAAGCACTTTTACAAAAAAGTTTACCAAACACTCTGCTGATTTATTTCACAGCCGCTTATTCTCATAGCAGTTTTTTTTCAAAGCACAGTAATACCAAACCAGCCCTAAGAAGCCAAGCACCAACTTTGTGCTTTATTTTTGCTAAAGAAATTATTAAAAAAGGCTTGCTTATTATATTTTGTTCGTTCATTGGTTTCACGAAGCTTCCCTAATTCTCCTGGTCGACTTGCAAAACCCATATGCTTTTGAAAATTCTAGACTTCTCTGACCATGTGTTTCATATGTTAAATTTCGAATTCAATCATTTTCTCTAACTGTTCTTACGTCCAACTTTCTAAGCATAATTTCATTCCAATGTTCGTATATTTTGACTCTATTCATCTTAAAAAAACGATTTCTACCATCTTTTTCATCCTTGTACACACCCCCTTATTCATCCATGTTCATTAATTTTTATTTAATTTACACAATCGAAAGATCAAAATTAAACAACGATAAACAAGAAAAGAGAATGAATGTATAAATTTCACTTGCCTTAGCATTAAATTTGTACGGAGCAAGAATTTCACTTGCCTTGTTTAATTTACAAGATTATGTCATTGAATTTGTATGGAGCAGCGCGCGGCCAACTCCGACCGGGAGACGGTGGGGCCCCAGGGAGGGTAACCGGACACGGACCAGTAAGCTCGTGTGGTGCCAAGCAATCGCTGAGTGGGACGTGTACGGTGGGCAGCCTTCGGTAGAAACCTCTGCTAATTACCAAAAACTGGAATATTAACAAATAAATTCTTAAAAAAAATAATAATACATAATTAATAATAAATAAAGAGAAAATTATTGGCACTTCAAAAATCACATTCTACACTCCAAACTTTCTATATTTAAAAAGAAAAAAAGGTTCTAAAAAACGCTAGGCGCTAGTCGGAAGGCGGGCTGGCGCCTGGCGCCTAGCGCCTAGACGGGCTCTAGGCGGATTTAGATAATTTTTTTGTATATCTTGTAAATAAGTGCATATTGACACTTACAAAAAATTATACTTGTATAAAATTCATGGATAAGATAATAAAAAAAATGATAAAATGCAAAAAGAGTATCTAACAAGTCCAAAATTTAAAAACACATTAAGCATATATGTCATGTAACCATAGTGAGGAGTATTGTAAAATGACAAATGTACAACAAGTTCACAATTTTAAACCACTTAGACTTAGATAGGATTTTTTATTTTATTTTTTAATTTCATTAAAAAAAAAACCGCCTAGCTCCACCTAGCCCCGCCTACCTAGCCTAGCCCGCCTAGGCTGTCGCCTAGAGCCGATTTGATTTTTCCAACCGATTTGCAAGAAAACGCCTCGGCTTACCACCGCCTAGTGCCTAGGCAGCTGCCTAGGCCATTTTTTAGAACAGTGAGAAAAATACACTTATGAAGAGTGTAGAATAAGATTTTTGAAATGCCAACAAAACTTCCCTCATTAAATTCTTACAACAAATAATAATAAATTAATCACGTCGTGTCGTGATTGGTTTCTGGGTGAGAATGCCAAAGATGTTCGAGTCATGAAGCATCGCATTGGCCCGCCCTCCGCCCACCCAAATTATATGCATTGCACCCCAACGCCAATCAAAATCAAAATATTGCCTTAGTGTTTTTAATATCGTAGTGATTAAGGTTAATGATATCAGAATTTTTTTTTTTGGTCAAAATGATATCGGATTGAGTTTTTGATTGGGTCTACTCCGCAAAACTAAGGTAAGCAAATGATGACTATTATTATGAAATTGGGTCTATTCTGAACCTTAGTGTTCGAAGCCTAGGGATACGTAGATCTAGACTACACATTTATGTGGAAAAGAAATCGGAGTCGTTGACTTGTGTGACGTAGATCAACGAAATGAGTTAATGAGAAACATTAAATGTGGCTCAAATTTGTGAATCCTTAAGTTCCGGACATTAAGGTAGTGGATCTAGTTCCTGTTATTATGGCTTCCGTTTAACAAAAACTCATGGAGTTAGCAAAACAAAACAGATATTATACTAATTTTACGAATATTTTATTTAAAATTTGGGAAATAATTTAAGAAAAAAAGGTGGCGCCTTTGTATTTATGTCCAAGAACAGTGAGTCGGGAGTGCTGTGATCTCATGCAAACAAGAAGCCAAAAAAACGAGTGAGAAAAAGACAGAAATTTATTGGTTGGCGTTGGCGCGTTAGGCACAGCTTATAAAGGATAGCCACACACCACTACAGCCATTTGGGTTTTCTTTATCTTGCTTTGAATCCAAAAAGCAAAACCAAGATTCTGTTCTTCATTCTTTCCAACTTGGAGAGAACTTCTACCTCTAATTTCAAGGTAAGTTCGAATCTTTTTATTCGGTTCTTTAATTCTATTTGTTGGTTCTGTCAAAGTGAGAAATTTTCAATTTTGTTTATTTTTAGGTTCAGATTTTTTTTTTTAAATTTGTTTCCTGTTTGGTTGCCTAGAAAATTAGAGTTTTTCTTTTATTTTCCCTTGTTGAGGTGCTGAAATCTTGGAAATTTGAAGCTGGGAAATGGGGTTTTTTTTTTTCCTGTTTCTTTTTGGATGAGTTTTAATTGAATATCTTGAATTTAAGAAGTGATTGTGTTGCTGAATTGTTTATCCTACTAGAAGTTGAAATAAATTAAAACCTTCAAATTATTTTATAAATTGCTGAAACAGATGATGAAGTTCACAGCTTTCGAATATGAAGGATACAGAAAACTATGCATTATTTTCGAAATTTGCTGCAAATTATACACTGAATTTAGAACTTGGAAGTGTTTTTAAAATAATCGAAAATATTTTTAGTGAAAATAATTTTGGGTTAAAAGCACTTATTTACTTACACTTTTACTGAGAATTGATTTCAAAAATATTTTTACTAAAAGCACTTTCAGCCATTTTAAAGCACTTTTAAACGGACCCTTAAGCATGCGAAGGCTCAAAGATCTTATATTTCCGTCCTCTTCTCTCTCAGGTGTATATTTGTTGTTGGCAAGTTTGGCGCTTTGACTGCTTGCTACCTTGTTTCGTGTCCGGTTGAGTTTGAGCTAAGTCATCTTTTTCAGTTTTCTCTGGGTTATCAAAGACGGAAGCCAGGGAATGCTGAAAGATGTGCTTCAAGGTTGAGAACTCGCCATCTCTTATCGATGAGGTTGTAGCTCTGTTTGAGTTGCCCTTGCTTATCAATGATGAGACTGAAAAAACTCTCAACGAGTTCAGATTCTATGCTCAAGTGCCCACTTCAGTGAGAAATATAGGCGGGCACATCTTGTCGAAACATGATGTCTATGAAGATGGTTGAACTTTACATTCTTGAGAATATAGTTTCTGTATTATCGGGTAGAAGTAGCTTCTGCTGTGTACAAGAATAGTTAGCCGGAAATGGAAAACAAAGGAAGCGTGTTGATGCAGCGGTATGAATTGGGGCGAATACTAGGCCAAGGAACCTTTGCCAAGGTTCACTATGCGAGGAATCTTAAAACCGGCATGAGTGTGGCGATTAAGATAATTGATAAAGAGAGGGTCTTGAAGGTCGGAATGATTGATCAGATTAAGCGAGAAATTTCTGTCATGCGACTGATTAGACACCCGAATGTTGTGGAGCTTTATGAGGTAATGGCCAGCAAAACCAAGATTTACTTTGTCATGGAGTATGTCAAAGGTGGTGAGCTCTTCAACAAGGTTTCCAAAGGCAAGCTAAAGGAGGATGTTGCTAGGAAATATTTTCAGCAGCTCATCAGTGCTGTTGATTACTGCCATAGTCGAGGAGTCTGCCACCGAGATTTGAAACCAGAAAACCTACTTTTGGATGAGAATGAGGATCTAAAGGTTTCAGATTTCGGATTGAGTGCCCTTGGTGAATCTAAGCGGCAAGATGGTTTGCTTCATACAACTTGTGGAACCCCTGCATACGTTGCGCCAGAAGTAATAAACAGGAAAGGATATGATGGTGCCAAAGCTGACATTTGGTCTTGTGGAGTGGTATTGTATGTTCTATTGGCTGGCTATCTCCCATTTCACGATTCAAATCTGATGGAGATGTATAAGAAGATTGGTAAGGGCGAGTTCAAATTCCCTAACTGGTTTTCGCCAGAAGTACGCAGGTTGCTGTCACAGATCATGGACCCCAATCCAAATACTCGGGTATCCATTGCCAAAATTATGCAGAGTTCTTGGTTCCGCAAGGGTTTGGTCCAAAAACCGGAAATTGCTGAGGTACCGATGAAGGAGCCATCCGCTCTGGATGTTGATGCAATTTTTGGACCAAATGAAGACAGCAATTCTTCTGTGGAGTCAAAGCAAGAATTATCAAAGCCATCTAACTTGAATGCTTTTGATATCATCTCCTACTCCGAAGGCTTTGACTTGTCTGGATTGTTTGAGCAGACAGACCAGAAAAAGGAAGTGCGGTTTACATCCAACAAAACGGCATCCACCATCATCTCTAAGCTGGAGGACATTGCCAAGCGTCTGAAGCTAAAAATAAAGAAGCGGGATGGAGGATTGTTGAAAATGGAAGGGTCCACGGAAGGCAGGAAGGGGGTGCTGAGCATTGACACCGAGATATTTGAAATCACCCCGACTTTTCATCTGGTGGAAGTGAAGAAGTCTAGTGGAGATACATTGGAGTATCAGAAGGTCATTAAGAAAGATATCAGACCAGCTCTGAAGGACATTGTTTGGACTTGGCAAGGGGCGGAGCAGCAGCAGCAGCAGCAAGAAGAAGAAGAGCCACCACAACTAGTGCAGGAGCTGCCGCAGGGACAAGAACACGTAGGGAAGCAAGAACCGCCACGGCAAGGGAAGCAAGAGCAACAGCCTTCTCTGGCACTCCCAGTGCATGCAGTCTCACCCCAGGATTCGTAACAATCGAATAAAAAAAATGGTAGCGGATTTGATTGTAGTATGTGATGATATGAACTTTGTTGGTCTAATATTGAGAAACATTAGTTTTTCTTAAACTGAATGTGGAGGCCTGAGGATTCATGTAATAAAATTGCTTTTTTTTTCTACATTTGATTACTTTTCCTACGGCGGTGGGTTAGAGTGACCTGGCATGAGGGATACCCAACCTCACCCAGGCGGCTAGCGGTTTAAGGGGTGGTGGTCGACCCCAATACTTCTAATGCATTGAGGTTGGGGACCCGATCTACTAGGCGTCCTCACACCCGAAGACGACATGACTCTATGGCAGCTCCGGCCCCAACCCACCCTACTGATGCAGTGGAGGCCGATTCAGCGGGCGTGCAGCCTGTGGAAGACAGAGAACTCCTAACCAGGAAAAGAAACAAGAAATTATGGGGGAGTACTCCCTCGACTAGCGAACCCGCAAGTCAATAGCTTGTTGATGCACGACATGGGTGCCGTTTTGTGCACCAAGTGCTCCATGATCGGCAACTCGTGGACTTGGAACTAATTAGAAACGTATGGGTATGAATTAAAACTAAAACAACATTGGTACAAATTAGTTTTATGCATGCCCTAGGCTAGGATTGTATATTATACCTTAGATTTGGAATGAAACAAATCCTTTTCTTCTATAACATCCTGACATTACCACCCATGTCCATGTGCGATGTATGGGTTAGTCTATAGCCTTTAATTATTTCTCATGGTTGGTCACAATATTTTGGTTTAATTCACCTTAAAATTAAGAGAGGAATTTTTACAAATGGAAGGAAAACATAAAAGAACATTGACCAATGCAACTTTTGAGATCTGATTTAAGGCTGACATTCAAGCACGTGCTGACCTTGATGAAACAAATAATAAAAATAAAATAAAATAAATGAGAAACAAATCAAAATAGTTATAGAAGAAACAAATCAGAGGTTGACAAATGATTTTCAGGATTCGATCCCGATTATGGGCGACAAATGCAACCGTACAAGGAGAAGGAATATTCTATAAATAATTATTCAATAATTGTGAAAATTATCTACGGCAGTTTCATATTGTATTTTGAGTAACAAATCAAAATGAATTGAATGCAGGATAGGCCCGATGATCTATAAATTGATTGGTAATGTGGCTTCGTATTCCAGTCTATAGTCACAGGTTAAGGTTTTAGAATTTGTGAGTTTGTGAATCAAATCAAATCAAACCAAAGATGTCAATCAAAATGAACAAAATTTTGGTCATTGGATTTGGGCTTTTGGTCAGTTTACTACTCCAATGTGAACAAGTTCATGCGGTAGAATACACAGTTGGGGATGAGAAAGGATGGAGCCCTAGTGCTGACTTATCTCATTGGACCGAGGGCAAGAAGTTCAAGGCTGGAGATGTTTTGGGTAAAAAGACTTGTTTTCAATTTGTGTTCATGCATCCTCAATTTTATTCTTCTATAGTTTATTGATTAATTTAGTTGGTTTTACTCAATTTCTTTTGTTTGTTTGTTTGTTGTTTTTGGAACAGTTTTCAAATATACCGATCCCAACCTCTACGTAGTTGCTATATCGAACGAAGATAGCTACGTGCATTGTGACCTATATGCTGGGGGAATGGATAGATACCGTTCAGGAAACGATCATGTGGTGTTAAAGAAGGGCATAAACTATTTCATACCAGCTGGTGGGTCTTATTGTGAAAAGGGAATGAAAATTGCAGTTGATGCGGAGTAAGTATGTAGTTATAAGCATGAGCATTGTTAATTATCAGGCTCCATTGTTAATTATCTTACCATAGATGCCATATTTGTGGAAGAAATAATTGGAGCTCTATTTTTAATTGTCATTGTTTTAGCTAATAAAATATTTTGTTTTGGAGTTGTGCTTGTACCAAAAATCAGTGATTTTCCTATCGCGTAATGTCGATTTGTTTTTGCTGTTGATGATAGCAATGACCATCTTTTCCGGATACAAAACTTGTTAATTATTGTACTAATTGCGTTCATATCCTCATTAACATCACAACGATATATACACACATAAATTTCACATTTTGATGATTATTAATTCGAATCCGGGATAATTTCTTAAACAACATGGAGTGAAGAAATCGTACTTATCATTACAAGAGACCTTGAATCTTTGATACCAAGACTGAGAGTCCTGAAGGCTTATTATATTAACACCTCATAAACTGTTGAATAAACCCCACATATTTAATACACCCCACATTTGCTATTTCACTTAAAAATTATCTTAATACACCCCACATATTTTCCCATAATACCCCCACACCCCACATTCTCAATATACACCTTATATTTTCTAAATACACCCCACATTTCTCAATGTACACCTTATATTCCTCCCCAACAACACATCCGCAACTGCAAGATTACTACGATTAATTACTAATCTATGATCTTTCATGTTCGATTCATCGCCATATGACTAAGGGTAATTAGCAGATCACCAATTAGGGTTTTAGGATGCATGCCAGTTTAAATGAACATTACATACCTTTTATGCCTCCGAGAACATGATGAATCGGCCTCTCACGTCCGAAGAGCTTTACACCGCAGATTTCACCATTGTCATCAGAATTGGACGAATACACTAATCTCGGCTTTCTATACATACCTTTTGAGTTGATTAAACTTAATTATTTGTATGAGTGCTATTAATTGATGATACATGTTCATCGTCACCAACTTAAATATGATCGTGATTTATGTGAGGGGTTCTGAGCTTGGTGGCCAAGTAAGCTTGTATAAAGTAAGGAATGGCTTGGGGAATTAGCTCAAATATTTTTCAAGGTTGCTTTGCATGCCTGCTAGATACCATTAAAAAATAAACCTTGTTTTTACAAATGTACACTCTCCTGGCAATCAATATATTTTAGTTTAGTTTGTAAAACATAAATCAGTCACAATCAAGACATATCGTTTCGGTGGTGGCTACATTATTTAGACCTGGTAATAACTTAAATTGTTCCACACGATCTTGGTAGTTGGCGTAAAGGTGTTGAGCGTTATTTACTGCAAGAGTATGCTAATTTTGTGCAACCGGTGGCATGGGATGCCCTGGTGCCAAACGTGGCTGTACAAAACGAAAGGAGTCAATTAGCTTTCAAAAACAACGTTCAATGTTGCAAAAAAAGTAAGTCAACTCTTAGTACATGTATAAAGTGATTGTCATTGACTAAACCAATTGCAATCTTAAGAAGATTAGTGGGCTCATCATATTGGAGGATTGGGTGATGGAGAATCGTGGAATGGATCGCACGCATAACTTTAAATGTGTAAGTTTCTTTCTTTATACCTCTTTGTTTATATGTGTTTTCGTATAACTTTAAATGTGTTATCTGTGGCCTGCCTCAGTTCTAAGGTAGAATTGATGTACTTATAATTCATGGCTGTGATCCACTTGAGTTTCTTCATTATGAGTATTAAGTTGGCCTTGACTTTCTTAGCTTTTAAAAATGTGATTCTATCAAGTTCAACAGTTTAGAAACGTAAGTAGATTCAGGCTCAACATTTTTGGCTCGTTGGAACGTCAACCCAAAAATCTACAAATTGCAATGGTAACTTAAACACCGGTTGCCACATAATGATAAGAACATCAGGCGTATTATAACAACATTTAGATGCATACGGTAAGTGTTACATTGTGAGCATTCAATGCTGGTTCACTCAGAACCAGTCAGGGACTGAACCTAAAAAATCATGGCACCAATTGTTTACTCGTTCATTGTCCGTGCCTCCAGCAGGCCTCCGGACGAAACTACTGAGAATGAACTGATTTTTGGGAGTCACATCAGAGCTACTGGCAACCATCCATTTGAGCTGCCTCAAGCGATACGTCCTTCATAGTGCTTATAAAGACTAATTATGGTGGGGCTGCGGTTGTGAAATAGTGGGGTGTAAAGGTTAGGATTATTTGTTTCAATTCTGATCTTAACATAGCCACCCTTCATAGTGCTTATATAATGTTTGTTTATTGCAATTCGATTCTCAGTCAGTCATTGAGTGGTGTTTTGCTCAATTTCATGTTCTTGCCTTAGCTTTCTTGACCATGCTATCAGTAGTTGGGAGAAATTATTTTTATTTTTCTAATATAAAGATGAATTGATGAAGTTTTGAAGAAAGATTTGGTAGAGTTTCGGGTTGCAAGATTGTTCTTGTTCTAGATGACAAGTAGTAGTGCTGGAAGATTGATGGGTTATTACAGTAGACATGTTGTCAGGGAAATATTTGGCCTACAGTTTTTTTTTGTCTTGCGTTTACAGTTTAAAGAAGAGGAACTACTTTCCTGGATCAACAGTGGCTGTTTTCGCATATGGGAGCTGTAGGCCTCGCAGTGAGTCTCTTTCCTCTTTCCGTCGATGGTCATGATGGTGTTTTTCTTGTGGGTTGGTTCTTTGAGAATTTAAATAATCGTGCCCTTGTGTTGTTGATATTTTCAATCTGATGTTGAACCCAATTTTCTTTGGATTGTTGAAAGTATATGAAATTTATTAAATGAAAAATGACTGATCTGATTTCTAATAGAAAGCCAAGTGCTTTTTGGGTTTAATTTTAGTTTCTACCCTTGTATTGTTTAGGAGATTTGGCTGTAGAATTTATTACCAAGTTGGATTGGTAGAGCTTTCATCATTTTCTTTCCTCGACATGGGTTGCCTGTAAAATGGTTGCTAGCTTCTAAGAGAAAGGCAGGTGCTTGTTGGGTTTAATTTTCAATTTCTAATAGAAAAAGAGTTATCTCAAAAACTAGAGGTTCACTTCAATTTCGGACAAGCACAGAGCTGAAAAATCAATTAAATCTGTCTGTTCATATAACTTTAAATGTGTTATCTGTAGCCTGCCTCAGTTATAAGGTTGAATTGATTTACTTATAATTCATGGCTGTGATCCACTTGAGTTTCTTCTTTATGCCTTTCCTCTATTAGGTTGACCTTGACTTTATTAGCATTTCAAAATGTGATTCTATCAGGTTCAACAGTTTCGTGAGTTAAGTAGATTCAGTCGCAACTTTTTTGGCTCCTTGGAACCTCAACCCAAAAATCTACAAATTGCCACCCTGATTTCAACTCCTGTTGCCACATAATGATGAGAATATTAGGCGTATTATTACAACATTTAGATGCGTATAATAAGTGTTACAATGTGAGCATTCAATGCTGGTTCACTCGAAACCACACATAGAGACTACAACAACAGCAACAATAAAGTCTTATCCCACTAAGTAGGGTTGGCTGTATGAATCTTAGAACATCACTGCACTTGGTTCTGTGCCACATCTTCCGTTAGATTTAAGTACTCAAAGTCCTTTCTTAGAGTCTCCTTCCAAGTCTTCTTAGGTTTTCTTCTACCTTTTCGACTCTAAACCTGTCTTGTAATCACAACTTCTAACCGAAGCGTCTGTAAGCTTTCGTTTCACATGTCCAAACCACCTTAACCGATTTTTTCTCATCTTACCTTCAATTTCGGCTGCTCCTACTTTACCTCGGATATCCTCATTTCTAATTCCAATCTTTCTCATGTGCCCACACATCCAACGAAGCATTCTCAACTCCACAGTCAGAGAGAGAACCTAAAAAATCCTGGTAGCAATTGTTTATACATGATTCTATTCTACAAAGGTCTCTCCCGACTGTATAAATACACCATTATCAGGTTTATCCCTGGTAACACAATCATCGCATTCTAACTCTCTTGCCCACTGCTTGAGTCTTATATTTGCTTACTAATTTGATTGTCAAAGAGCTTTTGACCGACACCCCGGTCTCAGGCTTGCTCACGGTTGTTTGTTTTTTTTACACGTTACTTGAATTTGTGCATCTCCACCACATGCAGCGGTGCACGAATTTGGCACTGACTAATTTTTTTGCAATCGGCCATGATCATGAATTTGGCTCCAACTATTTTTTTTTGCAATCGGCCATGATTTGACGGTTGGTGCGCAAAAGAGGGCTAAGCTTTGTCATCTTGATCATAGCCTTGGGAAGTCCGTTTGAAGCTTGCGCATGCGTCTCGGTTGATCCGTCGTCAAAGAGTTCTTGATCGGAATGTAACACCCTTTTTGGCTCACAAAGTTTTTTTTTTTCGAACAATAGCGTTAGTAAGGTAATTGTAAAATTAGCTGCCGACGGGATTTGAACTCACGCCGTCATGTAAGGGCACAACACTTTTCCATCACTGTGGTAAATGACCACTTGTTGAAATCACCAAGTTCTTAAAATATGCATTGTCAAACAAATGTTGGGCTCCTGAAATCACCAAGTTCTTGATCGGAATGTAACATACACTAAACTAAGTGGTTGAGCTCTTAGTTAACTAAGAAGAAAGAAATAATTAGATATTGATCTTGAGCACTAGTACGCTAGCTGTTGTTAGCTCATATTAGATATTGAAATCACCAAGTTCCTGACCCGACCACTTAAATCGCACGCTAGCTGTTGTTAGCTCATATTGGATATAAATTATAATTAAGCACTAGTACGGGCCATTATCTGATAATTTGTCAATAAAGCATACAATTTTCTTAACTACGTGATAAAATCACAGTTTGAATATGAACACTTTGGAGTCTTTTATATTTATTCATCCTTCCCTCTTCTTAACGAGGAAACATTTTTTGGCGATTGGGATAAGTTGAATGAATTAAAATTAAATCCTAATGTTCTAGTTGAGGTAAAATTTCAGATGGACCTCATTCGACTCAAAGATGCTTTGAATGAAAGAATTCTTGTTTCCAGTCAGTATATTCTTGATTCTTACAAGGGATCTTCTGCGATATCAATTCCACTAGACTGAAGACAAAGATGTGTTGTATATGGACGGAAATTGTGATATGAAGCAGCGTTAGTCCTCGATGAAGGTTTTTGACTATCATTCCAGTAAACCAATGTGTTTTACTAGCTACATCTAAAGAATGTTGTGAAGGAATAAGCTTGGTTAGATCTTCAAAGGTTGTGCTTCTGGATGTCACTTGAAATCCATTGGTCAAGAGGCAAACTATATCTCGTGCCTCAAGGCTAGGAAAAAACAACATTGTCTAAGTCCTGCAGGAGTGCCCTGACGCCGAGATTGTACGCCTCGATTCTAAGTCCTGAAGGGAGCGCAAAACAAAACATAAGTGGACCAAGTTTATATATAAGTACTACTAAAACAAATACTCTTTAAACGTACTAACCCCCAGGTTTTATAAAAACTCATATAGCATAATAAGTAGTAGGTTTTTCCGAAAATCCTAACATGCCATAAAACATTTCATAAATTAATATATATTGTATATAGTGTGCTTAGTAGTGATAACATAATCGCCCGAAGGCCCTACATCGCCCACCCGAAGGCATATATAAATCTTCCGCCTATAGGCCTTACATCACTCGTCCGAAGGCAATATATGAATCTTCCACCCGAAGACATTATTTATAAATCTTTCGCCCGTAGGCACTACATCTCCCACCCGAAGGCAATATATAAACATGAATATCCACTAAGTAAGAGCAGAAAATCATAAACATAATCTTTCCAAAATATATCTCATCGGAGCTCAATAGCTCAAGCATCATATCATAAATCATGTTCATAAATATCTGAGTATACGTAAATCCGATAAAGCATGATATTTCATAAAGCATAAATCCGATAACTCATAAACATTTCATAAAACGTAGTCATAAATCATGATTTTCATGTATGCAATTCTAGTAATCAAAACATGCATTTTGGAAGGGGTCCACTCACAGATAATCCGTTGCCGAAAAGTTGCTCAAACTTGAGAGGAGGGAGTCGCCACTAACAAACGCACATAAGCATATAAAGGGACCAATTAGTAAAACCCTATTAAGATGATCGAATTTGGGAAAATGGACGTCAGATTTGGAATATTCCCTAACGGAATATTCTTTGGAATGGGTCTGGTCTGGTCGGCTTGGATCCGGGTCAAATTCGGGTCGGGTCTGATTCTGGGTTTATGGGATCGGTCGGACTGCTGGGTTGGGTCAGGTGTTGGTTTTGGGCCAGGAAACATGTGGGTTTGGCCCGGGAAGTATCTGGATTGGGCCGGGTTTAGGGTAATCGGGTTTGGGCCAGGTTGGTTGGGTCGCTGGGTTGTCGAGTCGAGTCGACCCGATTTTAGGACGTGGGTCGGTCGAATTCTAGGCAGAGGTTCTAAAGCTCCGTTCGAGCTCATTTCTTCACCATTTTCAACATTCTAACTATAGAAATGAAGCTTAGGATGAGGGGAAGAGATTCATACCAGTTTGGAGCTATGTCGTGGCCGAAGTTGGCCGGAAAATGGCCTGGGAGGCTCGGGTTCTCGTCGGAAAACTGGGCTTGGGATCCCCGCGCTGTTTTCTGCATCCAACAAGAATAAACCACTTAAAACCTACCCTAATCTAACCCTAAAATCCAACCTAGTGGGGTCTAAGCACTTACCTATGTCAGGGATGTAGAAGTCTCGTCAACAGTGTGTCGGGTAAAGCTAGGAACAATGAACTCCACCACTGCCGAAGCTTCACGTTCTTGGCCTGGGGTCGCAACGACGAGGTATCGATGGTGGTGAGGGTGGCTCGCCAGGGGAAGTCACGGTGATGGTGTTGCCATTGTTGTTGTTTGTTGTTGGTGTGTCTGTGTTCGTAAAAAGGAGAGTGCAGAGGTGAGAGGGAGATAAAAGAAAGAAAGAGTGAAGAGAGTTAGTGATCGAGAGTGACGGGGAGAGGGAAGAGAGAGAGAAAGGCTGGGAGACCAAAACAAGGGGTGGGCCACCCATTGGCACACCATCCAAGCCCAAAAAGCAAACATCTCGAACAAATATCTCCCTACCCGTGAAATTACCAAAATGACCCTCATTCCGAAAATCGTAAAAAAAGTCCGGGGCGGATCGTTGCATATATTTTCAATTAGTAATTGTTATAAAAAATTCTATTTCCAACAATGAATTACTATTTACAAGGGCACATCGTCATCACAATTACCATTCAGCGACCTTGGGGTTGTCGTAAATACAAATATATGGTTGGAAAAAGAAATATTTCAAATATACAATTGTTATATAAAAAAATGTTTAAAAGTGCCATTAATGGAACAACACTAACAGTAAAACATGTAAAAAAGCCATTAACATATTGCAAAATACTACAATCCTAAGAATAATCACGATATAATAAATCAAGAACAACCCTCGAAGATGTCCTCTAACACTAGGTCTCAAAGTCCACTTCAAGTGGTCCTGCAGATGAGTATAAGGATCTAATCGGTGAACTTCTGAGAGTTGTTTGATCACACCCGTATCACATACAATGTCAATGCTTAAGTGCGTGAGAATTGGACACAATATTAATACCATTTGAATCATTCTAAATGTATAAAAAATTACTACTTAGTACTCCGGTCTAATAGTATTCCACTTCATTAATATCGTCTGTTAAAAAAAAGTGTTAGAAATTATAGAACATAATACCTAGTGTCACCTTTGATGTCAAGTTTCAGGACATGTCCTTCCTTTTTTTATATACCCTTAGCCTTCTTCTACCCAAGGGCGGAGCCATGATTTTTTTCTTGGGTGGGCTAGCTAAAATTAGTACCATAAAATCATATGTTTATTTTTTGTTTATATAAAATTATATAATAATCAATATAAAAGAACAACAATAGAATATAAACTATTCTCAAAATCATAACCCTAACCGATAAACTGAAGGATTATATAAATAATTAACCTTCTAATTAAATCATGAATAAGTAAATAAAGAGATTAAGAATGTACCAAAGGTGACATTCATTAAAAAGGTGCAACGGAAAGTCAACAATTGCAGAGATAGGGATGTGATTGTGAATTTAAAAAAGTTAATTTTCTTTTCTTGAAAGAAGCACAGAGGCTAAATCGCATAGGATAAATGGTCATTTCTTTTATGAATAGGATAAAAGGGGGACAAGGGATATAACTTATTTGTCATTTTTAGCATAAAACATACTATTTATTACCTATCCTCTGCTAAATATACACGAAATAATAACCTATATTGAATGGTGTTAATCACACAAAAGAATAGTGTTGTTCATACACACATATTTCCCTCCAACACACCTCCTTGTTAATTTTTTGTCATTGATCATCTTCAATTCATTCGATTCGACAGCCAAAACTTGAGAGAGGTGTATGAAAAGTAAAAATGAGTGCATGAATAGCATTACCCTAACAGAAAACCTCCATAGACTACAACCCACCTTAGCCTTATGGGTGGCTACGTTCCACCTCATTAGTACCTGAACTAATCGATAAATAAAGCAACAATATAAAAATTGATACAAGTATATATTCTTAATTGTACATAAACACTAAAGCAAAGCAACCAAAACCCATGAAAACAAGAATACAACACTACGTAACATTGCATCTAATTGTTTGTGTGAAGTGAAGTACACGACCGACATTTAAAACCCATGAAACAAGAACACAACTCAAAAAAAGAAGAAATCTAGTTACAAATAGGGAATTGGACTAACAAAATCGTATCTATACACATTATTTTTTGGAGAACCACGTCAATATTACAGTAATTATATAGAGTCAGATAGGTACCTAACGTCTTTTGCTATGTTGCACCACAGAGAAGATTGTTCTGGAGATGATCTTGACCTACAACATTATGTGAGGACTTGATGGACGTAGCCCCATAATTCTGGCCCAAATTTGCGAAAAATGATCTTCAGGATCATTCAACATTGCGGGCCGAGTTTTGGATCCATTTGTGCAAAACAAATGTAGGCCGTTGGATATGATTTCAACGGCTGTAAATAAATCAATCAAAGCAAGGTTACAGTAAAACCAGGTAAAAAACGACTTGTCATTAAAACCCATTGGATCAGACAACAGTTTTTTTTTTTTGTTTTTTTTTCAACTATAACTCTCTCCCTCCCCCAACAACAATTACCTCCTTCATTAATCTTATCATCTCCTCTGCCAAAAACTCTCTAGCAAACGATTTCCAAAAAAAATTTCATCGAATTCCACATAGTTTGAAATTCAGTCGAACTTCTCCAATGTTTGTTGTCTCCGGCAAGGCGTTTGAAACTCAATCGACTTCCACATTGCATGTTTGAAATTAAGTTGAACTTCATCCAAATTGGTTCTTAATTTGTCCAGTCAATTGGACAGAAAGGACGTCGTCGTACTTGCTTTCTCCAATTCGAGGTAAGATTCCTTGCTTCCATACATACTCGAAATCATACTTCCTTCTAGGTCACTTTGAAATTTGGTGAGTTTGAAAATGCCAAACCTTAGAAGTAAATTTTATTATTTGTGTTAAATTTGATAAAAATTAATCTAGTGTTCGTGGTTATTTATGCATGGTTGATAATGAAATTAGTGGAAATTGGTGGAAACTATGTAATTTTGAGAAAATTTGGTTTTGATGTGGGTTTATGAACTCTTGTTGACAAGTTGTGTATAAGGCTTATATTATTGAATTTGGTTGTGTTGAAGTTATATTGTTGACTTGGGGCTGATTTGTGTTGATGAAAGCTTCTTCAATTTTATGAATTAACTTAAGTTTACTAAATTCATAATGCTTTGTCCACGCCTGATGTATTGTTATGAAAACTAATTGACAGGCTAGGTTAAAGGTATATATTGTTGAATTTGGTTGTGCTGAATGCTTGTATTGTTATTTGTATAGCAGATGGAAAATCAAAGTGTTCAATTAGTGACAAGAGAAGAATAATCCTACAGGGGAAGATTTAACAACCTATCCCAAGCTTGTCATATGTTAGGGATGATACGTCAAAAGTTTAATGATGCCCAGATCACTGCCTTTAAGGCATCATGCTTCAGGCATTTAGAGCACATTGATAAACTGACCATCAATGGTCAATTGATCCATGAAACGGGGCTGCAAAGGCTTTACGTATACTTTTTAGGTACTATAATTTTGTAGCTATTATAAGTTAGGGTGAATTGTCAATTTCGTCACTGATTTATCACCTGAGTAAAAATTAGGTTCTAAACTATTTTTTCTGAAAAATCAATCCTTGAATTACAAAATTCTGCTAACTACATCCTTCATATTAGACTCAAAGCTATTGTATTCAATTTTTCATCAATTTAAGTCACGTTACGAGCATGTGATACACTTTAGAGGGTAAACTAGTAATTTTTTTTATAAAGAAATAGTGTATAGAGTTAACTTTGGAGGGTAAATTAGATGTTAGATTCGCAACCTATATGAAATGTTAAGGGCTTATAGGCGAGAAAGGGATGATATTACGCTCTAAAGTATGTCAAGTGACTTAAGGTGACAAAAAGTTGAATAAAATAGCTTTGAATATAATAATAAGAATGAAATTAGAAATTTTTAATGAATTTATGGACTTATTTTATTGAAAACATAATTCAGGGACCTAATTTTCATGGATTGAATACTAAATTAGTGTACGTGTATGTGTAGGCATACGAAACATTTCACCAACTGAAGAAGTCCTTACATTAGTCAACGACTGATTTATTTCCTTTGTCTATGTTCCTTATTAGTAAGAGTTTATTTTTACTCACCGTTCAAACCTTGGTATAACTGTTGACTTGTATATAGTTTCCCACAATTTAGGATTTCCTAGTTAGGGTGATTCCTTATAATTTGGGATTGTAATTATTGTATTTATCCTTTCCTTTTATGTATGCCCTAGGATTGTATATTATACCTCAGATTTGGAATGAAACAAATAACTTCAACGCATCATTTTCTTCTTGGCACTAGAGCCAAGAAAACCCTAATTGGTATTGTGTGATACCACCATTGATTCCTAACTGTGCTGAGCTGTTCAACACATCGTCCAGGAAAAAGACAACCCACCGCTTCCATATCATTATGCTTGTGTTCAGCGAGCGACCTGGTGTTTCCTTGTCGTTGATGTTCTCGACCAAGCAGGGAGTAACCATGTGTTATTGCTGTCAGTTCCACCGATTCATCATTCTGCAAGTCCTGTCGACCCTGTTTTTTCCCCATTCGCATCACGGAAGCAACCGTTTCCATCCATGGCAGAGAAGAGTGACGAGAAAACTGTTGTCCCTGTTGCGGTGCACTCGGACAACTCAAACTTTAGAATCGGTATGCTACTTGATGAGAAGAACTATGATTTATGGGCTCCTCTCATCCAAACTCATATCGCTGGAAGAAAAAGAATGGGATATCCTCGTGGGTCTATCAAGGCTCTATACGAAAACGATGCCAAGTACGATGATTGGTTCTCTGAAGATCAAAAAATAAAGAGTTGGCTACTGTCATCCATGAAACCTGAGATTATGAAACGATATATCCGTTTACCCACGGCAAAAGAGATTTGGGATTCTCTAAAGACAGTCTATTTTGATAAAAACGATGAAGTTAGAATTTACACTCTAAGTCAGAAGGCATCATGCCTGCCTTCGGCAGAATGGTCGTTTCTTGGTTACATATTTTGGGGAATTGACTGAAATTTTCCAAGAATTAGATCATTGTAATAGAGTGGCTATGGAGTGTGCACATGACATCAAGGCTTACAAAAGTTCAATTGAGCGGTAGAGAGTTTACCTCTTCCTTGGATGACTAGATGATGTTTTTTATGACTGTACGCAAAATTGGTACTCTTGGTGGTGCTCACTGGTTTGTTACGTTTATTGACGACTGTACGCAAATAACTTGGGTTAGGTTGTTGAAATCTAAAAGTGAAGTTAATTCAGCCTTTCAAAATTTTCATCATATGGTTACTGTGCAGTACAACATGAATATTCAGGTTCTTCACAATGACAATGGAGGTGAATACGTCAATGCGGACCTTCGTGCATTTCTTGACAAACATGGTATTATTCATCAAACTACGTGCCCTTACACTTCTTAACAGAATAGAATTGCTGAGAGAAAGAATCGACACTTGCTAGAGGTAGTTCGTGCCTCTCTTTTAGCGGCACACCTTCCCTTGCATTATTGGAGAGAAGCCCTGACTTCGGCAGCATATCTTATCAACTGTCTCCCATCTCGCACCATTGACTTCCAAACGCCTTTGCAGACACTTCAAACTAAAACTCGTTGCCCACCTGTTTCTAATTTATCTCTTTGTGTATTGGGATGTGTCGCATTTGTCCACCTCCACCCATCTCAAAGACAGAGTAAGCTTGACCCTCGTGTCGTTCGTTGTGTTTTTTTGGGATATGCCACCACTCAAAAAGGTTACCGTTGTTATCATCCTTCAACCAAGAAAATGTTTATCACAATGGATGTTGTGTTTCATGAACATGATATGTATTATAGTTCGTATGGGTCCTCACTTGAAGGGGAGATGCGAGATGAAGAAGTTCAAACCCTTGATTATGTTAGCCCGATTGGGGTTGACATGCATCAGCCCACAGTAGCAGAGGAACCCACAGAATCTGGGCCTCATGAGGGTCAACAGTTAGTTGTGCAACCCACGGAATCTGAGCCCTATGACCAACCCGCCCATGTCCTGCCCCCATCTTCAAGGCTTCAAGATAATCCCACGCCCATGTTCTCTGGGCTTCAGAATGTAGAGGACTAACCTGTGGTATCTGGACATCTGGAATAGGCCACGAACCAACAGCAGCAGGCCGTGATCTCTGGACAGCAAGAATGAGGCACAGACCAACAACAGCAGGCCATGGAATTTGGGCATCTGACTCAACAAGATGGCACAGATCAATCTCACATTCACTTGTCTCCGGTCGATACCCATAACCAATCACATTCCATTTCGGATGCTCCACCTGCTCGTCGTCTTCCAGAGCACATTAACTGAGGTATCCCTAAACCAACTTATGAGGCCGATCTTAAATGCAAACACAAATATCATGTGAGTGAACCAAATATAGATTCAGGGGTCAAATATCCATTGAATAATTATGTGTCTACCCTTCACCTATCATAATCAAATAAGTCATTTATCCATCAATTATCTACTGTATTTATTCCTAACAATGTGGCCTTAGCAAATGTCTGCTGGAAAGAAGCAATGAACGAGGAATTGAGATCATTGAAGAAGAATGATACTTGGGAAGTAATCGACTTGCCAGTTGGCAAGAAACCTGTGGGATGCAAGTGGGTCTATACAGTGAAATACGGATGCTGAAGAATGGTCATTTCAGAATTGAAGGTTATATGGATGCTGATTGGGCTGGTTCAACGGATGATAGACGCTCTACATCCGGTTATTTTACCTTTGTTGGTTGAAATCTGGTCATGTGGAGAAGCAAGAAGAAAAATGTAGTAGCAAGGTCAAGTGCAGAAGTAGAATATAGGAGTATGGAGCTTAGTATCTGTGAGATTTTATGGCTTAAGATTCTATTACAAGATTTGGGCGTTAAACAGAGTCAACTGATGAGATTATTTTGCGAGAACAAAGCTGCTCGTGATATTGCTCACAATCCGGTGCAACATGATAAAACCAAACATGTAGAGGTTGACAAGTTCTTTATTAAAGAAAAGATAAAAGGGAAAATAATTGAAGTTCCTCCAATCAGAACAGAAGATTAGGTAGCGGACATTCTCACCAAAGCAGTCTCGAGTGAAAAGTTTTCTAAGTTTGTAGACAAGTTTGGCATGTGTAATATATATGTACTAACTTGAGGGGGAGTGTTGACTTGTATATAGTTTCCAATAATTTAGGATTTCCTTGTTAAAGTGATTCCATGTAATTTGGGATTGTAATTATTGTATTTATCCTTTCCTTTTATGTATGCCCTAGGCTAGGATTGTATATTATACCTTAGATTTGGAATGAAACAAATCCTTTTCTTCTAGAACATCCTGACATTACCACCCATGTCCATGTGCGATGTATGGGTTAGTCTATAGCCTTTAATTATTTCCCATGGTTGGTCACAATATTTTGGTTTAATTCACCTTAAAATTAAGAGAGGAATTTTTACAAATGGAAGGAAAACATAAAAGAACATTGACCAATGCAACTTTTGAGATCTGATTTAAGGCTGACATTCAAGCACGTGCTAACCTTGATGAAACAAATAATAATAATAAAATAAAATAAATGAGAAACAAATCAAAATAGTTATAGAAGAAACAAATCAGAGGTTGACAAATGATTTTCAGGATTCGATCCCGATTATGGGCGACAAATGCAACCGTACAAGGACAAGGAATATTCTATAAATAATTATTCAATAATTGTGAAAATTATCTACGGCAGTTTCATATTGTATTTTGAGTAACAAATCAAAATGAATTGAATGCAGGATAGGCCCGATGATCTATAAATTGATTGGTAATGTGGCTTCGTATTCCAGTCTATAGTCACAGGTTAAGGTTTTAGAATTTGTGAGTTTGTGAATCAAATCAAATCAAACCAAAGATGTCAATCGAAATGAACAAAATTTTGGTCCTTGGATTTGGGCTTTTGGTCAGTTTACTACTCCAATGTGAACAAGTTCATGCGGTAGAATACACAGTTGGGGATGAGAAAGGATGGAGCCCTAGTGCTGACTTATCTCATTGGACCGAGGGCAAGAAGTTCAAGGCTGGAGATGTTTTGGGTAAAAAGACTTGTTTTCAATTTGTGTTCATGCATCCTCAATTTTATTCTTCTATAGTTTATTGATTAATTTAGTTGGTTTTACTCAATTTCTTTTGTTTGTTTGTTTGTTGTTTTTGGAACAGTTTTCAAATATACCGATCCCAACCTCTACGTAGTTGCTATATCGAACGAAGATAGCTACGTGCATTGTGACCTATATGCTGGGGGAATGGATAGATACCGTTCAGGAAACGATCATGTGGTGTTAAAGAAGGGCATAAACTATTTCATACCAGCTGGTGGGTCTTATTGTGAAAAGGGAATGAAAATTGCAGTTGATGCGGAGTAAGTATGTAGTTATAAGCATGAGCATTGTTAATTATCAGGCTCCATTGTTAATTATCTTACCATAGATGCCATATTTGTGGAAGAAATAATTGGAGCTCTATTTTTAATTGTCATTGTTTTAGCTAATAAAATATTTTGTTTTGGAGTTGTGCTTGTACCAAAAATCAGTGATTTTCCTATCGCGTAATGTCGATTTGTTTTTGCTGTTGATGATAGCAATGACCATCTTTTCCGGATACAAAACTTGTTAATTATTGTACTAATTGCGTTCATATCCTCATTAACATCACAACGATATATACACACATAAATTTCACATTTTGATGATTATTAATTCGAATCCGGGATAATTTCTTAAACAACATGGAGTGAAGAAATCGTACTTATCATTACAAGAGACCTTGAATCTTTGATACCAAGACTGAGAGTCCTGAAGGCTTATTATATTAACACCTCATAAACTGTTGAATAAACCCCACATATTTAATACACCCCACATTTGCTATTTCACTTAAAAATTATCTTAATACACCCCACATATTTTCCCATAATACCCCCACACCCCACATTCTCAATATACACCTTATATTTTCTAAATACACCCCACATTTCTCAATGTACACCTTATATTCCTCCCCAACAACACATCCGCAACTGCAAGATTACTACGATTAATTACTAATCTATGATCTTTCATGTTCGATTCATCGCCATATGACTAAGGGTAATTAGCAGATCACCAATTAGGGTTTTAGGATGCATGCCAGTTTAAATGAACATTACATACCTTTTATGCCTCCGAGAACATGATGAATCGGCCTCTCACGTCCGAAGAGCTTTACACCGCAGATTTCACCATTGTCATCAGAATTGGACGAATACACTAATCTCGGCTTTCTATACATACCTTTTGAGTTGATTAAACTTAATTATTTGTATGAGTGCTATTAATTGATGATACATGTTCATCGTCACCAACTTAAATATGATCGTGATTTATGTGAGGGGTTCTGAGCTTGGTGGCCAAGTAAGCTTGTATAAAGTAAGGAATGGCTTGGGGAATTAGCTCAAATATTTTTCAAGGTTGCTTTGCATGCCTGCTAGATACCATTAAAAAATAAACCTTGTTTTTACAAATGTACACTCTCCTGGCAATCAATATATTTTAGTTTAGTTTGTAAAACATAAATCAGTCACAATCAAGACATATCGTTTCGGTGGTGGCTACATTATTTAGACCTGGTAATAACTTAAATTGTTCCACACGATCTTGGTAGTTGGCGTAAAGGTGTTGAGCGTTATTTACTGCAAGAGTATGCTAATTTTGTGCAACCGGTGGCATGGGATGCCCTGGTGCCAAACGTGGCTGTACAAAACGAAAGGAGTCAATTAGCTTTCAAAAACAACGTTCAATGTTGCAAAAAAAGTAAGTCAACTCTTAGTACATGTATAAAGTGATTGTCATTGACTAAACCAATTGCAATCTTAAGAAGATTAGTGGGCTCATCATATTGGAGGATTGGGTGATGGAGAATCGTGGAATGGATCGCACGCATAACTTTAAATGTGTAAGTTTCTTTCTTTATACCTCTTTGTTTATATGTGTTTTCGTATAACTTTAAATGTGTTATCTGTGGCCTGCCTCAGTTCTAAGGTAGAATTGATGTACTTATAATTCATGGCTGTGATCCACTTGAGTTTCTTCATTATGAGTATTAAGTTGGCCTTGACTTTCTTAGCTTTTAAAAATGTGATTCTATCAAGTTCAACAGTTTAGAAACGTAAGTAGATTCAGGCTCAACATTTTTGGCTCGTTGGAACGTCAACCCAAAAATCTACAAATTGCAATGGTAACTTAAACACCGGTTGCCACATAATGATAAGAACATCAGGCGTATTATAACAACATTTAGATGCATACGGTAAGTGTTACATTGTGAGCATTCAATGCTGGTTCACTCAGAACCAGTCAGGGACTGAACCTAAAAAATCATGGCACCAATTGTTTACTCGTTCATTGTCCGTGCCTCCAGCAGGCCTCCGGACGAAACTACTGAGAATGAACTGATTTTTGGGAGTCACATCAGAGCTACTGGCAACCATCCATTTGAGCTGCCTCAAGCGATACGTCCTTCATAGTGCTTATAAAGACTAATTATGGTGGGGCTGCGGTTGTGAAATAGTGGGGTGTAAAGGTTAGGATTATTTGTTTCAATTCTGATCTTAACATAGCCACCCTTCATAGTGCTTATATAATGTTTGTTTATTGCAATTCGATTCTCAGTCAGTCATTGAGTGGTGTTTTGCTCAATTTCATGTTCTTGCCTTAGCTTTCTTGACCATGCTATCAGTAGTTGGGAGAAATTATTTTTATTTTTCTAATATAAAGATGAATTGATGAAGTTTTGAAGAAAGATTTGGTAGAGTTTCGGGTTGCAAGATTGTTCTTGTTCTAGATGACAAGTAGTAGTGCTGGAAGATTGATGGGTTATTACAGTAGACATGTTGTCAGGGAAATATTTGGCCTACAGTTTTTTTTTGTCTTGCGTTTACAGTTTAAAGAAGAGGAACTACTTTCCTGGATCAACAGTGGCTGTTTTCGCATATGGGAGCTGTAGGCCTCGCAGTGAGTCTCTTTCCTCTTTCCGTCGATGGTCATGATGGTGTTTTTCTTGTGGGTTGGTTCTTTGAGAATTTAAATAATCGTGCCCTTGTGTTGTTGATATTTTCAATCTGATGTTGAACCCAATTTTCTTTGGATTGTTGAAAGTATATGAAATTTATTAAATGAAAAATGACTGATCTGATTTCTAATAGAAAGCCAAGTGCTTTTTGGGTTTAATTTTAGTTTCTACCCTTGTATTGTTTAGGAGATTTGGCTGTAGAATTTATTACCAAGTTGGATTGGTAGAGCTTTCATCATTTTCTTTCCTCGACATGGGTTGCCTGTAAAATGGTTGCTAGCTTCTAAGAGAAAGGCAGGTGCTTGTTGGGTTTAATTTTCAATTTCTAATAGAAAAAGAGTTATCTCAAAAACTAGAGGTTCACTTCAATTTCGGACAAGCACAGAGCTGAAAAATCAATTAAATCTGTCTGTTCATATAACTTTAAATGTGTTATCTGTAGCCTGCCTCAGTTATAAGGTTGAATTGATTTACTTATAATTCATGGCTGTGATCCACTTGAGTTTCTTCTTTATGCCTTTCCTCTATTAGGTTGACCTTGACTTTATTAGCATTTCAAAATGTGATTCTATCAGGTTCAACAGTTTCGTGAGTTAAGTAGATTCAGTCGCAACTTTTTTGGCTCCTTGGAACCTCAACCCAAAAATCTACAAATTGCCACCCTGATTTCAACTCCTGTTGCCACATAATGATGAGAATATTAGGCGTATTATTACAACATTTAGATGCGTATAATAAGTGTTACAATGTGAGCATTCAATGCTGGTTCACTCGAAACCACACTTAGAGACTACAACAACAGCAACAATAAAGTCTTATCCCACTAAGTAGGGTTGGCTGTATGAATCTTAGAACATCACTGCACTTGGTTCTGTGCCACATCTTCCGTTAGATTTAAGTACTCAAAGTCCTTTCTTAGAGTCTCCTTCCAAGTCTTCTTAGGTTTTCTTCTACCTCTTCGACTCTAAACCTGTCTTGTAATCACAACTTCTAACCGAAGCGTCTGTAAGCTTTCGTTTCACATGTCCAAACCACCTTAACCGATTTTTTCTCATCTTACCTTCAATTTCGGCTGCTCCTACTTTACCTCGGATATCCTCATTTCTAATTCCAATCTTTCTCATGTGCCCACACATCCAACGAAGCATTCTCATCTCCACAGTCAGAGAGAGAACCTAAAAAATCCTGGTAGCAATTGTTTATACATGATTCTATTCTACAAAGGTCTCTCCCGACTGTATAAATACACCATTATCAGGTTTATCCCTGGTAACACAATCATCGCATTCTAACTCTTTTGCCCACTGCTTGAGTCTTATATTTGCTTACTAATTTGATTGTCAAAGAGCTTTTGACCGACACCCCGGTCTCAGGCTTGCTCACGGTTGTTTGTTTTTTTTACACGTTACTTGAATTTGTGCATCTCCACCACATGCAGCGGTGCACGAATTTGGCACTGACTAATTTTTTTGCAATCGGCCATGATCATGAATTTGGCTCCAACTATTTTTTTTTTGCAATCGGCCATGATTTGACGGTTGGTGCGCAAAAGAGGGCTAAGCTTTGTCATCTTGATCATAGCCTTGGGAAGTCCGTTTGAAGCTTGCGCATGCGTCTCGGTTGATCCGTCGTCAAAGAGTTCTTGATCGGAATGTAACACCCTTTTTGGCTCACAAAGTTTTTTTTTTTTCGAACAATAGCGTTAGTAAGGTAATTGTAAAATTAGCTGCCGACGGGATTTGAACTCACGCCGTCATGTAAGGGCACAACACTTTTCCATCACTGTGGTAAATGACCACTTGTTGAAATCACCAAGTTCTTAAAATATGCATTGTCAAACAAATGTTGGGCTCCTGAAATCACCAAGTTCTTGATCGGAATGTAACATACCGTAATACTAAGTGGTTGAGCTCTTAGTTAACTAAGAAGAAAGAAATAATTAGATATTGATCTTGAGCACTAGTACGCTAGTTGTTGTTAGCTCATATTAGATATTGAAATCACCAAGTTCCTGACCCGACCACTTAAATCGCACGCTAGCTGTTGTTAGCTCATATTGGATATAATTAAGCACTAGTACGGGACATTATCTGATAATTTGTCAATAAAGCATAAAATTTTCTCAACTACGTGATAAAATCACAGTTTGAATATGAACACTTTGGAGTCTTTTATATTTATTCATCCTTCCCTCTTCTTAACGAGGAAACATTTTTTGGAGATTGGGATAAGTTGAATGAATTAAAATTAAATCCTAATGTTCTAGTTGAGGTAAAATTTCAGATGGACCTCATTCGACTCAAAGCTGCTTTGAATGAAAGAATTCTTGTTTCCAGTCAGTATATTCTTGATTCTTACAAGGGATCTTCTGCGATATCAATTCCACTAGACTGAAGACAAAGATGTGTTGTATATGGACGGAAATTGTGATATGAAGCAGCGTTAGTCCTCGATGAAGGTTTTTGACTATCATTCCAGTAAACCAATGTGTTTTACTAGCTACATCTAAAGAATGCTGTGAAGGAATAAGCTTGGTTAGATCTTCAAGGGTTGTGCTTCTGGATGTCACTTGAAATCCATTGGTCAAGAGGCAAACTATATCTCGTGCCTACAGGCTAGGAAAAAACAACATTGTCTAAGTCCTGCAGGAGTGCCCTGACGCCGAGATTGTACGCCTCGATTCTAAGTCCTGAAGGGAGCACAAAACAAAACATAAGTGGACCAAGTTTATATATAAGTACTACTAAAACAATTACTCTTTAAACGTACTAACCCCCAGGTTTTATAAAAACTCATATAGCATAATAAGTAGTAGGTTTTCCGAAAATCCTTACATGAAATAAAACATTTCATAAATTAATATACATTGTATATAGTGTGCTTAGTAGTGATAACATAATCGCCCGAAGGCCCTACATCGCCCACCCGAAGGCATATATAAATCTTCCGCCCATGGGCCCTACATCACTCGTCCGAAGGCAATATATGAATCTTCCACCCGAAGACATTATTTATAAATCTTTCGCCCATAGGCACTACATCTCCCACCCCGAAGGCAATATATAAACATGAATATCCACTAAGTAAGAACAGAAAATCATAAACATAATCTTTCCAAAATATATCTCATCGGAGCTCAATAGCTCAAGCATCATATCATAAATCATGTTCATAAATATCTGAGTATACGTAAATCCGATAAAGCATGATATTTCATAAAGCGTAAATCCGATAACTAATAAACATTTCATAAAAGGTAGTCATAAATCATGATTTTCATGTATGCAATTCTAGTAATCAAAACATGCATTTTGGAAGGGGTCCATTCACAGATACTTCGTTGCCGAAAAGTTGCTCAAACTTGAGAGGACGGAGTCGCCACTAACAAACGCACCTAAGCATATAAAGGGACCAATTAGTAAAACCCTATTAAGATGATCGAATTTGGGAAAACGGACGTCGGATTTGGAATATTCCCTAACGGAATATTCTTTGGAATGGGTCGGGTCTGGTCGGCTTGGATCTGGGTCAGATCCGGGTCGGGTCTGGTTCCGGGTTTATGGGATCGGTCGGACTGCTGGGTTGGGTCAGGTGGTTTTGGGCCAGGAAACATCTGGGTTTGGGCCGGGAAGTATCTGGATTGGGCCGGGTTTAAGGTAATCGGGTTTGGGCCAGGTTGGTTGGGTCGCTGGGTTGTCGAGTCGAGTCGACCCGATTTTAGGCCGTGGGTTGCCGAATTCTAGGCAGAGGTTCTAAAGCTCCGTTCGAGCTCATTTCTTCACCATTTTCAACATTCTAACTATAGAAATGAAGCTTAGGATGAGGGGAAGAGATTCGTACTAGTTTGGAGCTGTGTCGTGGCCGAAGTTGGCCGGAAAATGGCCTGGAAGGCTCGGGTTCTCGTCGGAAAACTGGGCTTGGGATCCCCGCGCTGTTTTCTGCATCCAACAAGAATAAACCACTTAAAACCTACCCTAATCTAACCCTAAAATCCAACCTAATGGGGTCTAAGCACTTACCTATGTCGGGGATGTAGAAGTCTCGTCAACAGTGTGTCGGGTAAAGCCAGGAACAGTGAACTCCACCACTGCCGAAGGTCCACGTTCTTGGCCTGGGGTCGCAACGACGAGGTATCGATGGTGGTGAGGGTGGTTCGCCGGTGGAAGTCACGGTGATGGTGTTGCCATTGTTGTTGTTTGTTGTTTGTGTGTCTGTGTTCGTAAAAAAAAGAGTGCAGAGGTGAGAGGGAGATAAAAGAAAGAAAGAGTGAAGAGAGTTAATGATCGAGAGTGACGGGGAAAGGGAAGAGAGAGAGAGGCTGGGAGACCAAAACAAGGGGTGGGCCACCCATTGGCACACCATCCAAGCCCAAAAAGCAAACATCTCAAACAAATATCTCCCTAAATTACCAAAATGACCCTTATTTCGAAAATCGTAAAAAAAGTCTGGGACGGATCGTTGCATATATTTTCAATTAGTAATTGTTATAAAAAATTCTATTTCCAACAATGAATTACTATTTACAAGGGCTCATCATCATCACAATTACCATTCAGCGACCTTGGGGTTGTCGTAAATACAAATATATGGTTGGAAAAAGAAATATTTCAAATATACAATTGTTATATAAAAAATGTTTAAAATTGCCATTAATGGAACAACACTAACAGTAAAACATGTAAAAAAGCCATTAACATATTGCAAAATACTACAATCCTAAGAATAATCACGATATAATAAATCAAGAACAACCCTCGAAGATGTCCTCTAACACTAGGTCTCAAAGTCCACTTCAAGTGGTCCTGCAGATGAGTATAAGGATCTAATCGGTGAACTTCTGAGAGTTGTTTGATCACACCCGTATCACATACAATGTCAATGCTTAAGTGCGTGAGAATTGGACACAATATTAATACCGTTTGAATCATTCTAAATGTATAAAAAAATTACTACTTAGTACTCCGGTCTAGTAGTATTTCACTTCATTAATATCGTCTGTTAAAAAAAAATGTTAGAAATTATAGAACATAATACCTAGTGTCACCTTTGATGTCAAGTTTCAGGACATGTCCTTCCTTTTTTTTTTATACCCTTAGCCTTCTACTACCCAAGGGCGGAGCCATGATTTTTTTCTTGGGTGGGCTAGCTAAAATTAGTACCATAAAATCATATGTTTATTTTTTGTTTATATAAAATTATATAATAATCAATATAAAAGAACAACAATAGAATATAAACTATTCTTAAAATCATAACCCTAACCGATAAACTGAAGGATTATATAAATAATTAACCTTCTAATTAAATCATGAATAAGTAAATAAAGAGATTAAGAATGTACCAAAGGTGACATTCATTAAAAAGATGCAACGGAAAGTCAACAATTGCAGTGATAGGGATGTGATTGTGAATTTAAAAAAGTTAATTTTCTTTTCTTGAAAGAAGCACAGAGGCTAAATCGCATAGGATAAATGGTCATTTCTTTTATGAATAGGATAAAAGGGGGACAAGGGATATAACTTATTTGTCATTTTTAGCATAAAACATACTATTTATTACCTATCCTCTGTTAAATATACACGAAATAATAACCTATATTGAATGGTGTTAATCACACAAAAGAATAGTGTTGTTCATACACACATATTTCCCTCCAACACACCTCCTTGTTAATTTTTTGTCATTGATCATCTTCAATTCATTCGATTCGACAGCCAAAACTTGAGAGAGGTGTATGAAAAGTAAAAATGAGTGCATGAATAGCATTACCCTAACAGAAAACCTCCATGGACTACAACCCACATTAGCCTTATGGGTGGCTATGTTCCACCTCATTAGTACCTGAACTAATCGATAAATAAAACAACAATATAAAAATTGGTACAAGTATATATTCTTAATTGTACATAAACACTAAAGCAAAGCAACCAAAACCCATGAAAACAAAAATACAACACTACGTAACATTGCATCTAATTGTTTGTGTGAAGTAAAGTACACTACCGACATTTAAAACCCATGAAACAAGAACACAACTCAAAAAAAGAAGAAATCTAGTTACAAATAGGGAATTGGACTAACAAAATCGTATCTATACACATTATTTTTTAGAGAACCACGTCAATATTACAGTAATTATATAGAGTCAGATAGGTACCTAACTTCTTTTGCTATGTTGCACCACAGAGAAGATTGTTCTGGAGATGATCTTGACCTACAACATTATGTGAGGACTTGATGGACGTAGCCCCATAATTCTGGCCCAAATTTGCGAAAAATGATCTTCAGGATCATTCAACATTGCGGGCCGAGTTTTGGATCCATTTGTGCAAACAAATGTAGGCCGTTGGATATGATTTCAACGGCTGTAAATAAATCAATCAAAGCAAGGTTACAGTAAAACCAGGTCAAAAACGACTCGTCATTAAAACCCATTGGATCCGACAACAGTTTTTTTTTTCAACTATAACTCTCTCCCTCCCCCAACAACAGTTACCTCCTTCGTTAATCTTGTCATTTCCTCTGCCAAAAACTCTCTAGCAAACCATTTCAAAAAAAAAAAAAATTTCATCGAATTCCACATAGTTCGAAATTCAGTCGAACTTCTCCAATGTTTGTTGTCTCCGGCAGGGCGTTTGAAACTCAATCGACTTCCACATTGCATGTTTGAAATTAAGTCGAACTTCGTCCAAATTGGTTCTTAATTTGTCCAGTCGATTGGACAGAAAGGACGTCGTCGTACTTGCTTTCTCCAATTCGAGGTAAGATTCCTTGCTTCCATAGATACTCAAAATCATACTTCCTTCTGGGTCACTTTGAAATTTGGTGAGTTTGAAAATGCCAAACCTTAGAAGTAAATTTTATTATTTGTGTTAAATTTGATAAAAATTAATCTAGTGTTCGTGGTTATTTATGCATGGTTGATAATGAAATTAGTGGAAATTGGTGGAAACTATGTAATTTTGAGAAAATTTGGTTTTGATGTGGGTTTATGAACTCTTGTTGACAAGTTGTGTATAAGGCTTATATTATTGAATTTGGTTGTGTTGAAGTTATATTGTTGACTTGGGGCTGATTTGTGTTGATGAAAGCTTCTTCAATTTTATGAATTAACTTAAGTTTACTAAATTCATAATGCTTTGTCCACCCCACCGCAGGCAGAGTTAGTGAGCCGTGTGGAGAAGGAAGACATGGGCTATTATATTACTACTATGGTGACACCTTATGAAAACTAATTGACAGGCTAGGTTAAAGGTATATATTGTTGAATTTGGTTGTGTTGAATGCTTGTATTGTTATTTGTATAGCAGATGGCAAATCAAAGTGTTCAATTAGTGACAAGAGAAGAATAATCCTACAGGGGAAGATTTAACAACCTATCCCAAGCTTGTCATATGTTAGGGATGATACGTCAAAAGTTTAATGATGCAAAGATCACTGCCTTTAAGGCATCATGCTTCAGGCATTTAGAGCACATTGATAAACTGACCATCAATGGTCAATTGATCCATGAAACGGGGCTGCAAAGGCTTTACGTATACTTTTTAGGTACTATAATTTTGTAGCTATTATAAGTTAGGGTGAATTGTCAATTTCGTCACTGATTTATCACCTGAGTAAAAATTAGGTTCTAAACTATTTTTTCTGAAAAATCAATCCTTGAATTACAAAATTCTGCTAACTACATCCTTCATATTAGACTCAAAGCTATTGTATTCAATTTTTCATCAATTTAAGTCACGTTACAAGCATGTGATACACTTTGGAGGGTAAACTAGTAATTTTTTTATAAAGAAATAGTGTATAGAGTTAACTTTGGAGGGTAAATTAGACGTTAGATTCGCAACCTATATGAAATGTTAAGGGCTTATAGGCGAGAAATGGATGATATTACGCTCTAAAGTATGTTAAGTGACTTAAGGTGACAAAAAGTCGAATAAAATAGCTTTGAATATAATAATAAGAATGAAATTAGAAATTTTTAATGAATTTATGGACTTATTTTATTGAAAACATAATTCAGGGACCTAATTTTCATGGATTGAATACTAAATTAGTGTACGTGTATGTGTAGGCATACAAAACATTTCACCAACTGAAGAAGTCCTTACATTAGTCAACGACTGATTTATTTCCTTTGTCTATGTTCCTTATTAGTAAGAGTTTGTTTTTACTCACCGTTCAAACCCTGGTATAACTGTTGACTTGTATATAGTTTCCCACAATTTAGGATTTCCTAGTTAGGGTGATTCCTTATAATTTGGGATTGTAATTATTGTATTTATCCTTTCCTTTTATGTATGCCCTAGGATTGTATATTATACCTCAGATTTGGAATGAAAAAAATAACTTCAACGCATCATTTTCTTCTTGGCACTAGAGCCAAGAAAACCCTAATTGGTATTGTGTGATACCACCATTGATTCCCAACTGTGCTGAGCTGTTCAACACATCGTCCAGGAAAAAGACAACCCACCGCTTCCATATCATTATGCTTGTGTTCAGCGAGCGACCTGGTGTTTTCTTGTCGTTGATGTTCTCGACCAAGCAGCGAGCAACCGTGTGTTGTTGCTGTCAGTTCCACCGATTCATCATTCTGCAAGTCCTGTCGGCCCTGTTTTTTCCCCATTCGCATCACAGAAGCAACTGTTTCCATCCATGGCAGAGAAGAGTGATGAGAAAACTGTTGTCCCTGTTGCGGTGCACTCGGACAACTCAAACTTTAGAATCGGTATGCTACTTGATGAGAAGAACTATGATTTATGGGCTCCTCTCATCCAAACTCATATCGCTGGAAGAAAAAGAATGGGATATCCTCGTGGGTTTATCAAGGCTCTATACGAAAACGATGCCAAGTACGATGATTGGTTCTCTGAAGATCAAAAAATAAAGAGTTGGCTACTGTCATCCATGAAACCTGAGATTATAAAACGATATATCCGTTTACCCACGGCAAAAGAGATTTGGGATTCTCTAAAGACAGTCTATTTTGATAAAAAACGATGAAGTTAGAATTTACACTCTAAGTCAGAAGGCATCATGCCTGCCTTCGGCAGAATGGTCGTTTCTTGGCTACATATTTTAGGGAATTGACTGAAATTTTCCAAGAATTAGATCATTGTAATAGAGTGGCTATGGAGTGTGCACATGACATCAAGGCTTACAAAAGTTCAATTGAGCGGTAGAGAGTTTACCTCTTCCTTGGATGACTAGATGATGTTTTTTATGACTGTACGCAAAATTGGTACTCTTGGTGGTGCTCACTGGTTTGTTACCTTTATTGACGACTGTACGCAAATAACTTGGGTTAGGTTGTTGAAATCTAAAAGTGAAGTTAATTCAGCCTTTCAAAATTTTCATCATATGGTTACTGTGCAATACAACATGAATATTCAGGTTCTTCAGAATGACAATGGAGGTGAATACGTCAATGCGGACCTTCGTGCATTTCTTGACAAACATGGTATTATTCATCAAACTACGTGCCCTTACACTTCTCAACAGAATAGAATTGCTGAGAGAAAGAATCGACACTTGCTAGAGGTAGTTCGTGCCTCTCTTTTAGCGGCACACCTTCCCTTGCATTATTGGAGAGAAACCCTGACTTCGGCAGCATATCTTATCAACTGTCTCCCATCTCGCACCATTGACTTCCAAACGCCTTTGCAGACACTTCAAACTAAAACTCGTTGCCCACCTGTTTCTAATTTATCTCCTCGTGTATTGGGATGTGTCGCATTTGTCCACCTCCACCCACCTCAAAGACAGAGTAAGCTTGACCCTCGTGCCGTTCGTTGTGTTTTTTTGGGATATGCCACCACTCAAAAGGGTTACCGTTGTTATCATCCTCCAACCAAGAAAATGTTTATCACAATGGATGTTGTGTTTCATGAACATGATATGTATTATAGTTCGTATGGGTCCTCACTTGAAGGGAAGATGCGAGATGAAGAAGTTCGAACCCTTGATTATGTTAGCCCGATTGGGGTTGATATGCATCAGCCCACAGTAGCAGAGGAACCCACGAAATCTGGGCCTCATGAGGGTCAACAGTTAGTTGTGCAACCCACGGAATCTGGGCCCTATGACCAGCCCACCCATGTCATGCCCCAATCTTCTAGGCTTCAAGATAATCCCACGCCCATGTTCTCTGGGCTTCAGAATGTAGAGGACCAGCCCGTGGTATCTGGACATCTGGAATGGGCCACGAACCAACAGCAGCAGGCCGTGATCTCTGGACAGCAAGAATGAGGCACGGACCAACAACAACAGGCCATGGAATTTGGGCATCTGACTCAACAAGATGGCATAGATCAATCTCACATTCACTTGTCTCCGGTCGATACCCATAACCAATCACATTCCATTTCGGATGCTCCACCTGCTCATCGTCTTCCAGAGCACATTAACTGAGGTATCCCTAAACCAACTTATGAGGCCGATCTTAAATGCAAACACAAATATCATGTGAGTGAACCAAATATAGATTCAGGGGTCAAATATCCATTGAATAATTATGTGTCTACCCTTCACCTGTCATAATCAAATAAGTCATTTATCCATCAATTATCTACTGTATTTATTCCTAACAATGTGGCCTTAGCAAATGTCCGCTGGAAAGAAGCAATGAACGAGGAATTGAGATCGTTGAAGAAGAATGATATTTGGGAAGTAATCGACTTGCCAGTTGGCAAGAAACCTGTGGGATGCAAGTGGGTCTATACAGTGAAATACGGATGCTGAAGAATGGTCATTTCAGAATTGCAGGTTATACGGATGCTGATTGGGCTGGTTCAACGGATGATAGACGCTCTACATCCGGTTATTTTACCTTTGTTGGTTGAAATCTGGTCATGTGGAGAAGCAAGAAGCAAAATGTAGTAGCAAGGTCAAGTGCAGAAGTAGAATATAGGAGTATGCGCTTAGTATTTGTGAGATTTTATGGCTTAAGTTTCTATTACAAGATTTGGGCGTTAAACAGAGTCAACTGATGAGATTATTTTGCGAGAACAAAGCTGCTCGTGATATTGCTCACAATCCGGTGCAACATGATAGAACCAAGCATGTAGAGGTTGACAAGTTCTTTATTAAAGAAAAGATAAAAGGGAAAATAATTGAAGTTCCTCCAATCAGAACGGAAGATTAGGTAGCGGACATTCTCACCAAAGCAGTCTCGAGTGAAATGTTTTCTAAGTTTGTAGACAAGTTGGGCATGTGTAATATATATGCACTAACTTGAGGGGGAGTGTTGACTTGTATATAGTTTCCAATAATTTAAGATTTCCTTGTTAAAGTGATTCCTTGTAATTTGGGATTGTAATTATTGTATTTATCCTTTCCTTTTATGTATGCCCTAGGCTAGGATTTTATATTATACCTTAGATTTGGAATGAAACAAATCCTTTTCTTCTATAACATCCTGACCACACCATTTTTCCAGAGGCCCAAAAGGCCTGAACCATAGCAACAATATCGCTGCCAACCACTTCCCAGAATTCGTGGTAGAAACTCCCTGTGAACCCATCCGGCCCCGGAGCTTTATCCGCCGGAATTTGGAACATAGAGCTCCGCACTTCTTCCGCCGTTATCGTTTGCATCAGCCAATGAGCCTTTTCCGGTCTGATCTGGGCTTCCACACATTCCGTGATTTCCTTAGTACCTCTTGGGTTACAGGTGCGGAATAGGTTCCTGAAATACCTCACTGCTATCTCATCCACCTCGCCGGGTCCCGTGCACCAATTTCCCTGCTCGTCCTCCAATCCCACAATTTTATTGCACCTGCGTCGCTTCATAGTTTGAGCATGAAAAAACTTAGTATTTTTATCCCCCTCTTTCATCCATTGGTTTCTGGACTTGAGTTTCCAGTATCTTTCTTCCTCCCTAAGCAAGTGTTTAAGTTCCCCCTCCATATTCCTAACAGCCTCACTAGCAAACTTGTCCGACTTGTAGGTGTTCCTCAAGTCATTTTTCAGAATTGCAATCCGCAGTTGTGAGTTTCTTCCACTTGCTCTACTCCATTTTTGCAGCCCTTTCCGGACCCATTTCAACTTCTCCACCACTCTAAATGCTTTGGATCCCACAAAGTTGTACTTCCAGTTTGTGCCCACAATACCATGGCACTCATTTTCCCTATTCCATCGGGAATCGTATATAAACCGTTTCCGCCTCTTAACGGAAACAAAATCAGTGTCCAAGATTAGCATAGCATGGTCAGATCCCTCCACAACTTCATGCAGGACTTTAGCCTCCGGGTAGGTCGAGATCCACCCTTCAGAAGCCAAACCCCGATCAAGCCTTTGCTGGATGGGTCCATCCTCCCTTTGGTTCCTCCAGGTAAAAGGATAGCCTGTAAAGCCCAAATCAAGCAGCTCATTGCCAGATACGAAATCCCGAAAGTCTTTCCTACTTGCCACCGATCGGTAGTTCCCCCCTTCCTTCTCCGATTCCTCCAGAATATCATTAAAGTCCCCAATGACCACGCATTTCTCACCCACAACCCCCAACCGTTGAGATAAAATGTGCCACTGGTCCCTTCTTTTCTTATCATCCGTGCTTGCATAGATCGCAACTAACCTCCACTCCTCATCCTTGATCTTGTCACTGATACCGACCTCAATGAAAAACTCCGAGTAATTAACAAGCATCACCAGGTCATAGGTTCTCCAAAATATACACATACCTCCCGCAATACCTCTTGGTTCAACCGCGTGCATGAAATCCATCCCAAGTCGCTTCTTTAGGTAAGCATAGCGATAACTCCGATTTTTTGTTTCTAGGAGTATCACTATGTCAGGGGTGTGGAGTTTGTTTTGCTCCATTAAATTGTCAACTGTCAGGTCACCCCCGATACCCTGACAGTTCCAGCAGATTAGCTTCATGGATTCCTGGGAGACCCCTCACGGTTGGTCTCCTCCGCCTCCGAAAGCACAATCAATCTTTGTTTTCTACGTTTCTGAAACCCAACTTCCCCTGTATCCTCCTGCTCCACATCTGTAAACTGCCTTTTTGTCCTTTTGGTTTCCCGCATTACAGCTTCTATAATTTGATTTAGCTCAAAAGGGTCTTCATCCATAGTCCCCGTAGCCGTGGTCTCGTCCTTCTCTGTTCCCTGTTGGTTCAGCCTTCCCTTTCCGTTCACCACATTTCCTTCGGTATTATCTGCATTTTGTAGTTCCACATTTAAATCAATTCCTATGCCCGATTCCTTTGGTCTGTTAGCCTCGTATGGTCTATCTTCCTGTTCCGGCAATTCCTTCAGGATAATGTGCCTTGCCTCCTCCGCCATTACGCCCCCCGGTCCTATTAGCCCTGCATCGAAAGCGGCCTCTCTTTCCCTTCTTGCATCCTCGGCCCTCATCCTTTGGCATCTAATTTCCCCAGCTAGAGATTTACCCCCGCTCCCTTTTGGCGTCCAGGAGGCTCGTGTTTTACTTGGCGAGGATGCCGTATCAACCACCTCTTCTTCCCCCCGAGCTCCCCTGCCCTCGCCACTTAGGATGCTCCTGTCCCTGGTTTGTGCCAGATCTCCTGTGCCTGAATCCAAGGATGACCGAGAGCTTCTTCGGTTCCCATCTCCGTCGTCAATCCGCTCTCTCTTCCATCTTCCTTCGCTTGTCCTCCCTCCATTAGACCCGACTGAGGCTTTACTACGTGAATTAGATCCCAAAGGTTTTCCTCGGATATCAGTTTCTGCATCCAGCCCACGGTATGCGGGGGTATCATCGATGTCCCCCTTACCATCCCCATCTGGTCTTCGATCCACCTGCAGTTCCTTGCACACCCGGGTAGCATGCCCCAGTATTCCACAAATTAAACCATACAAATCTGGTGCTTATTCCTAAAGTATCCAGTCCGAGGAATATGTCTCAACTACGCCCAATTTCCTTATGTAATGTTGTGTATAAGGTGATTGCCAAAATTCTCACTAACCGTATGAAAACTGTCATTCCACATCTGATCAGTGCAAACCAATCAGCCTTTATGGCAGGTCGACAAATCCAGGATAATATTTTGGTTGTGCATGAGATTCTTCACTCACTGAATCAGCAAAAAAACGGGGATGAGAATTGCGTCGCCATGAAGCTTGATATGGCAAAGGCTTACGATCGGGTTGAATGGAGCTTTCTTCTGGAAATGATGAGGGCTCTGGGGTTCCCTCATGAGTTCTGCAAGAGAATTGAGGTGTGTATAACTACTGTGTCGTACAGTGTGCTACTGAATGGCTCTGCAACTGGATTTATACAGCCAAAGCGCGGACTGCGACAAGGAGATCCCATGTCCCCATTTCTATTCCTAATTTGTGCCGAGGGGTTATCAGCTGTGCTTAGGAAAAGGGAGGAGCAAGGTTCTCTACACGGGATAAGAGTCACGCCTGATGGGATGCAAATTTCCCACCTATTTTTCGCTGATGACGCGGTCATCTTCTGTAAGGCAACTGAGGTAGAGGTCAGAGGAATATTGGAGGTTTTGCAATGCTACGCTGTTGCCTCGGGACAAATAATCAATAGAGAAAAAAGCTCCCTGTATTTTGGCAACCAGTGTACACGGCAACAACGGCAGTTGATTGTGTCATGCACCAATTTTGTTGGTAAGGAGACCTTCGGTAGGTACTTGGGCCTTAGTGCAGATTTTGGCGCGTCAAAGAAGGCTGTTTTCGAAGGAGTTCGTGAAGCACTAGAGGGAAGAATAAATGGATGGGCGGAGCAATTTTTGTCTCCGGCTGGGAAGGAAGTGATGATTAAAGCGGTGGCCATGGCTTTACCAAATTATGCGATGTCGTGTTTTAAACTCCCAGTGAATCTCTGCCAAGAAATGGAATCAACTATTGCAAAATTCTGGTGGCGGGGAAGTAAGGAGAAAAATGGGATGCATTGGCTCAGTTGGGAAAAAATGAAGAGAAGGAAGAAAGTGGGAGGGCTGGGGTTCCGGGATCTTATATCCTTTAACTTGGCCTACTTGGCAAAGATTGGATGGAGGATTCTATCCAACCCCTCTAGCTTGCTGGGCAAGATTCTAAAAGAAAAGTACTTTCCTGAATGCTCCTTCATGGAGGCAAAGGTGGGGAGAAGGTCTTCGTGGGGATGGAAAGGAATTATGCAAGGCAAAAGGATCTTGGAAAGAGGGAGAAGATGGAGGGTGGGTGATGGGAGCAGCATTCGAGTGCATGATGACCCTTGGCTTCCAAGACCTCGTACCTTTCGGGTTCTCTCAAAACACCCAGATTTGCCGGTGATGGTAAAGGATCTAATCAATCCGGTGACGGGCTCTTGGATGGTTGATTTAGTTAAGGGGTGCTTTGAGAAGGAGGAAAGTAATATTATCCTTGGCATCCCAACTAGTCTGGCGGGGTGCAAGGACAGAATAATATGGCACCACACCAGTAACGGTGATTACACTGTGAGGACTGGTTATGGTATTGCAATGGAAATGCAGGAAAATGGTGAGCTAGGGCGGAAAGGAACCGGGGGGTGTAGTCGGAGGGACGAACCAGACAAACGTTGGATGGAGATTTGGAGACTGGAAGTTCCAAATAAAATGAAGTATTTCATTTGGCGGTGCTGTACTTCCTCCTTGGCGGTCAGGGGTAACCTCCACCGACGAAGAATGAGGGTGAATACGGCGTGTGCTCTGTGTGGGGAAGCTAGGGAAACTGAGCATCACCTCTTCTTTGATTGTGAATTTAGCAGGGTATTATGGTTTAGCTGCTCCCTGCAACTAGACATAAAGCTTGCCACGGGGAGGGATTTTGGGGAATGTTGGCACAACCTTTGTAATCGATTCCGGAAGGAGAAGAACCATGAACTAATACTGCAGGAATGCGTGTTCATTCTGTGGAGAATCTGGAAATGTCGAAACGAACTGCTGTTTAAGGGTGCAGAAGCCAATCCCATGGGAAGTGTGAATGTGGTGCGAAGCCAGATTATAGAGTATAGGGCATCCCTTGTCCCTGCCCAAACGTCTACTACCGTGGGTGTGGTGGGGGAGGATATCTCTTACGCTGGGCAACCTGTTCGGTGGAGAAGACCCAATTTCGGGGTGATCAAGGTAAATTGTGACGGCGCCTGGTGTGCATCAACACTCCGTGGAGGCTTTGGATGGGTGGTGCGCGACTTCGCTGGAATGCTTCTTGCGGCTGGCGGGGAGGGGGATTTTTTGTTCAATACGGCGGCTATGGCTGAGGCTAGTGCTGTGCGTGCAGCCTTATTGGTTTGCAGGGAGCGGGGTTTTGCGGAGGTGGAAATCGAGTCTGATTCCCAGGGGCTGATTAGCATGCTCAACGAAGTGTATGTCATTGATGCAACTCTTGAATGTTTTCTCCATGATATTAGGGTCCTGGCGTCACAAGTTGGCAGGGTGAGCTTCGTGTTTGCTAAGAGGAAAGGAAATGCTGCGGCCCACGCTGTGGCCTCATATGTAACCTTAAAAAGAGGCTCCTTCTGTTGGGATGCCCACGGACCTAAGTTTCTATTTAATATTCTAGCTGAAGATGTAAACATTCCTATTCGTATTTAGTTAAGTAAAATCTACCTTTGACAAAAAAAAAATATAACATCCTGACATTACCACCCATGTCCATGTGCGATGTATGGGTTAGTCTATAGCCTTTAATTATTTCTCATGGTTGGTCACAATATTTTGGTTTAATTCACCTTAAAATTAAGAGAGGAATTTTTACAAATGGAAGGAAAACATAAAAGAACATTGACCAATGCAACTTTTGAGATCTGATTTAAGGCTGACATTCAAGCACGTGCTAACCTTGATGAAACAAATAATAAAAATAAAATAAAATAAATGAGAAACAAATCAAAATAGTTATAGAAGAAACAAATCAGAGGTTGACAAATGATTTTCAGGATTCGATCCCGATTATGGGCGACAAATGCAACCGTACAAGGAGAAGGAATATTCTATAAATAATTATTCAATAATTGTGAAAATTATCTACGGCAGTTTCATATTGTATTTTGAGTAACAAATCAAAATGAATTGAATGCAGGATAGGCCCGATGATCTATAAATTGATTGGTAATGTGGCTTCGTATTCCAGTCTATAGTCACAGGTTATGGTTTTAGAATTTGTGAGTTTGTGAATCAAATCAAATCAAACCAAAGATGTCAATCAAAATGAACAAAATTTTGGTCGTTGGATTTGGGCTTTTGGTCAGTTTACTACTCCAATGTGAACAAGTTCATGCGGTAGAATACACAGTTGGGGATGAGAAAGGATGGAGCCCTAGTGCTGACTTATCTCATTGGACCGAGGGCAAGAAGTTCAAGGCTGGAGATGTTTTGGGTAAAAAGACTTGTTTTCAATTTGTGTTCATGCATCCTCAATTTTATTCTTCTATAGTTTATTGATTAATTTAGTTGGTTTTACTCAATTTCTTTTGTTTGTTTGTTGTTTTTGGAACAGTTTTCAAATATACCAATCCCAACCTCTACGTAGTTGCTATATCGAACGAAGATAGCTACGTGCATTGTGACATATATGCTGGGGGAATGGATAGATACCGTTCAGGAAACGATCATGTGGTGTTAAAGAAGGGCATAAACTATTTCATACCAGCTGGTGGGTCTTATTGTGAAAAGGGAATGAAAATTGCAGTTGATGCGGAGTAAGTATGTAGTTATAAGCATGAGCATTGTTAATTATCAGGCTCCATTGTTAATTATCTTACCATAGATGCCATATTTGTGGAAGAAATAATTGGAGCTCTATTTTTAATTGTCATTGTTTTAGCTAATAAAATATTTTGTTTTGGAGTTGTGCTTGTACCAAAAATCAGTGATTTTCCTATCGCATAATGTCGATTTGTTTTTGCTGTTGATGATAGCAATGACCATCTTTTCCGGATACAAAACTTGTTAATTATTGTACTAATTGCGTTCATATCCTCATTAACATCACAACGATATATATACACATAAATTTCACATTTTGATGATTATTAATTCGAATCCGGGATAATTTCTTAAACAACATGGAGTGAAGAAATCGTACTTATCATTACAAGAGACCTTGAATCTTTGATACCAAGACTGAGAGTCCTGAAGGCTTATTATATTAACACCTCATAAACTGTTGAATAAACCCCACATATTTAATACACCCCACATTTGCTTTTTCACTTAAAAATTATCTTAATACACGCCACATACTTTCCCATAATACCCCCACACCCCACATTCTCAATATACACCTTATATTTTCTAAATACACCCCACATTTCTCAATGTACACCTTATATTCCTCCACAACAACACATCCGCAACTGCAAGATTACTACGATTAATTACTAATCTATGATTTTTCATGTTCAATTCATCGCCATATGACTAAGGGTAATTAGCAGATCACCAATTAGGGTTTTAGGATGCATGCCAGTTTAAATGAACATTACATACCTTTTATGCCTCCAAGAACATGATGAATCGGCCTCTCACGTCCGAAGAGCTTTACACCGCAGATTTCACCATTATCATCAGAATTGGACGAATACACTAATCTCGGCTTTCTATACATACCTTTTGAGTTGATTAAACTTAATTATTTGTATGAGTGCTATTAATTGATGATACATGTTCATCGTCACCAACTTAAATATGATCGTGATTTATGTGAGGGGTTCTAAGCTTGGTGGCCAAGTAAGCTTGTATAAAGTAAGGAATGGCTTGGGGAATTAGCTCAAATATTTTTCAAGGTTGCTTTGCATGCCTGCTAGATACCATTAAAAAATAAACCTTGTTTTTACAAATGTACACTCTCTCGGCAATCAATATATTTTAGTTTAGTTTGTAAAACATAAATCAGTCACAATCAAAACATATCGTTTCGGTGGTGGCTACGTTATTTAGACCTGGTAATAACTTAAATTGTTCCACACGATCTTGGTAGTTGGCGTAAAGGTGTTGAGCGTTATTTACTGCAAGAGTATGCTAATTTTGTGCAACCGGTGGCATGGGATGCCCTGGTGCCAAACGTGGCTGTACAAAAAGAAAGGAGTCAATTAGCTTTCAAAAACAACGTTCAATGTTGCAAAAAAAGTAAGTTAACTCTTAGTACCTGTATAAAGTGATTGTCATTGACTAAACCAATTGCAATCTTAAGAAGATTAGTGGGCTCATCATATTGGAGGATTGGGTGATGGAGAATCGTGGAATGGATCGCACGCATACTGGATACAGTTGATCCGAACTTGGGTTCGAATTTAGTTGTTAAAGAGATGAGGTTGGTGCTGGAACTAGGTTTGCTTTGCACTCACTACAAACCAGAAGCTAGGCCTACCATGAGACAAGTGGTTCGATATCCCAACGAGGACGAGCAGCTTCTTGAAGTCGAAAACTAGAACCTCATTGATTCTGAGTCGGAACAGTGGAATGAACTCAAGATTTAGGTGGGATCTCTTGCAGTTCCATGGACGCGGGCAGATAGTAGTGCTAATGTACTTTTCGTTATAAACTCTCTTTCTTGCTCCCATTCTTTTCATTTTTTGAATCATCGAATCAACATTGTAACATTTGTTTCATCCGATTGCTATTTATACGGGCCGAGTATGCCAAACAGCCTCAACATCGAACTGAGTGGCTTGGATGTATAGGGATTTCGGAGGGGATCCCACCAAGAGTCGAAAACAAGGACAGCGAAAGCTAAGAAACTTCCTTGCCCTCGGTGATGCTGCCCGTAAGGAGACAGTACCGAAAACACATGCATCGATCATTTGAAGTTCTTAAAGAAAACATAAGCGGTATCAAGTCATAATACTCATTTAGCGTTAGCTTAATAATTATAATGCCTCCGAAATACATAACAATCTAACGCTAGTTCTTCTAAGTTATACGTTGACCCATCATATTTTTAATATCTAGAATCTTGTAATACGTAACAGGAAAACCGTAGCTACCACATTTAGTTCATTTTGGATGGAACTTGGAACTAAACCCATTAAAGATAAGCCTATATGTGTACATGGCTTGGACATCACTTCTCCAACCTGGACTCATACGTGGGCTTGGGATATGTTACGAACTGCAACCAAACCAACCAGGCCCAATCAGATTTCATTAAACCCATCATCATCTTGTCCCAGGTAACTCGGAGGATTTTGAAAGATTTGGGTGGAGAACCCGGGTGTAGTTGGTTCATTATATATATATATATATATATATATATTACAACACCTCACAACGCCATCGAACGACTCATATATAAGCACAAGACCATAGAATCTAGTCGGAATCATCACCGTCCGCACGAGTAGCAGTGGAAACAAGACATTGATTAATGATGCAATGCTTGGGACATATTCCTTTGCCAGATAATCTTATTCCCTCCCAAATCGAGAGATGATCGAGTTTAAAGGGAGACATTCACAACCGGAAGAAAGCCATAATAATCTATTGGGAAGACTTTGGGATGTTCATATACATATTTGTGCATGCATGCTTAATTTTAGTGTTTGATTTTTTCAGCCATGCATGATCAGCTAGCGTTCACACTCCAATTATATCAGCCTTCACACATACACATTCATCGCCCATGCACTAATTCACAGCTACAAGAAACACCTCCTTTTGCTTCTCAATCACCATAAATATGCCCTCTCTCTATCCTCGTAACCCCATCTCCACCCTAAGCCCATCCTCTGAAACTATGGAAAACAGAGTACTCTTCTTCGCCGCCACCACCTTTTCTCTCCTCCTCCTACTCCTACTCCCCCACCCATCCACCGCAGCTTCCGCTACTGCAGCTGCATCTCCCCCCCTGTCCTCAACCTTCTACCACGCCACTTGCCCCCGGGCCACCTCCGTCATCCGCGCAGTGGTCCAAAGGGCCGTCGCCGGGGAGCCTCGACTCGGGGCCTCCCTCCTCCGAATGCACTTCCACGACTGCTTCGTGCAGGGCTGCGACGGCTCCGTCCTCCTGGACGACACCGGCGCCGTGGAAGGAGAGAAGGGCACCCCTCCGAACAAGAATTCCCTCCGCGGCTTCCAGGTCGTTGACGCCGCAAAGTCGGAGCTCGAGCATGTCTGCCCGGGCGTGGTGTCCTGCGCCGACACTCTGGCCGTGGCAGCCAGAGAAGGGGTCGTTGCCGTGGGCGGGCCAAGTTGGGACCTCCTGCTTGGCCGGAGGGATTCCCTGGCGCCCAATGCCAGCGCCACCATCGAGCTGCCCGGCCCGGATTCCCCTCTCGCCGGTCTCAGGGAAATGTTCGCCGCCAAGGGCTTCACGGAGGCAGAGATGGTGGCCCTGTCTGGCGCCCACACCATCGGGAGGTCGAGCTGCCGTTTCTTCCGCGGTCGCATCTACAACGACGCCAACATGGACCGGGAGTACGCGGCCAGGCTGCAGACCGCCTGTCCACCTGTCGGGGGCGACCTCACAGTGGCGCCCCTTGACCCTCGGAACCCCGACATGTTCGACAACGCCTACTACGGCAACCTGGTGGAGCGGAAGGGCCTGTTCCGGTCGGACCAGGCACTGTTCGGCGGCGGGGGCGGCAATGCGGTGGAGGAGCAGGTCCTGCGCTACAGCAGGAACCTGTCGGCGTTCGAGGCGGATTTTGCGGCGGCCATGCAGAAGATGTCGGCCCTGAGCCCGCTGACGGGAGGCCAGGGCGAAGTGAGGGTCAATTGCCGGAGGGTGAACCCGGCGGTGGAGTAAGTTGTCTGGAAAATGTAATAAGACTCGTGGTGTCGTTGAATAGAGTTCCTTTTATTTTTCTGTTGGTTAATTTTAAATTTGAATGAATAAAAAAGCAGCTTCGGCTTTGTTTTTCTACACTTTTTACTTTGTTGTTTGTTGGTTTGTGGAATATCCGATTTTTATTTTTATTTTTATTTTTCTAATATTTTTTTTATAAATTAATGAAATCTCTTTTGAAGGAGGAGAGAGAGAGAGAGAGAGAATGTTTCGTTGGAATGGCGATCCCAATTCAATTCAAATTTCTCGCTCTCTCTCTCTCTCGACCTCCTCTTTTGGAATGGCGACACCACCACCACGACGCCGACGCCGACGCCGATCTCGTCCCGAACAAGGAGCCGAGAGATCGTTGTCTTGTCGGCCAACATTCGGGGTACCGCCGCCACTGCTGCCTCAGACCCGCCGGCCCAAATTCCCGCCCGACGAAAAGCTTGGGTCCACTCCACTGACCTCTATTCAATCTCCCATTCTTTGTTCGATTTGAGCGGGATAATAAGGTTAGGGTTTGCTATTGGGAGCATTGGTGCTTGGGCAAGTTTGCTGTGGGAGAATCTTAGGGTTGTTTTTTTAATTTATCGAAATTCAAGTCGGGTTTTTTTTAATTTGTTTACTCGTTCATCGTCCGTGCCTTCATCATCAACCCTTGGTTTTGTTGCTTCTTTGAGAATTTAAATAATCCTGTCCTTGTGTTGTTGATTTTTTCCATCTCATGTTGAACCCAATTTTCTTTTTCTTTCTCCAAAATATGAAATTTATTAAATAAAAAAAATGACTGATTTGATTCTAATAGAAAGCCAAGTGCTTTTTGGGTTTCATTTTACTTTCTACGCTTGTATTGTTGTATAAGAGATTGTTTGCTGTAGAATTTATTACCAAGTTGGTTTGGTTAGAGCTTTCATTCTCTTTCCTCGATTTGGGTTCCTACTAGCTTCTACTGCTGTAAAGATGTTTGTAGCTTCAATGATTTTTACCGCATTGTTTATGTTATGCATTATGGTCTATGAATTCTCAAGCATTCCATGGCTGAAATGATGGGAACTCTGTTTCGTTAGGATTATATAAGCGTGCCCTTGTGTTTGTGAAATGGGTGTTTCCTTGTGGGTTGGTTCTTTGAGAATTTAAATAATCGCGCCCTTGTGTTTTTGATAATTTCAATCTGACGTTCACCCCAATTTTCTTTTGATTGTTTGAAAGTATATGAAATTTATTACATGAAAAATGACTCATCTGATTTCTAATGGAAAGCCAAGTGCTTTTTGGGTTTAATTTTAGTTTCTACCCTTGTATTGTTTAAAGAGATTTGGCTGTAGAATTTGTTACCAAGTTGGATTGGTAGACTTTTCATTCTCTTTCCTCCATTTGGGTTGCCTGTAAAATTTGTATTGAATGGTTGGACAACACAGTAGATTCGTAACCACAACTCACGGGGTTCCTTCATTGGTTTGGATTTTTCGTGCTATTTCAATGTTAAATAGAATTCGTTGCTTTGATTTTGTGTTTGATTGGTTTGAATTTTGTCGTGCTATCTCAATGTTAAATAGAATTTGTCGTTTGAAAAAGCCTTCCAGGGGATAATGGTGATATAGTCTTGCTTTATGACAATTCGATTCTCAGTCAGTCCTTGAGTGGTATTTTGTTCAATTTCATGTTCTTGCTTTGAATTTCTTCACCATGCTATCAATACTTGGGAGAAATTATTTTTATTTTTCTAGTATTAAAGATGAATTGATGAATTTTGAAGAAAGATTTGGTACAATTTCTGGTTGAAAGACTGTTCTCGTTCTAGATGACAAGTAGTACTGCTGGAAGACTGATGGGTTATTACATTAGACATGTTGTCAGGGAATATTTGGCTTACAGTTTTTTTTGGTTTTGCGCTTACAGTTTAAAGAAGAGGAACTACTTTCCTGGATCAACAGTGGCTGTTTTCGCATATGGGAGCTGTAGGCCTTGCAGTGAGTCTCTCAGTCACTCTTCACTCATTGTTTGCTGGATTGTGTTTTATGGTGGGAATATTTGTTTAAATTTGGATTTTTAATGTGGGGAACTTGAGAGTTATCTGGCTTTTTTCTGTATGGTTGCTACATTTTCCACCCTTTTTCCTTAAATGATCTTGTTGGAGTTTGTAAAATGGGTGTTTCCCCGTGCTTTGATTCTTTGAGAATTTAAATGTCCTTGTGTTGTTGATATTTTCAATCTGATGTTGAACCCAATTTTCTTTTGATTGTTTGAAAAGATGTAATTTATTAAAAGCAAAATGACTGATTTGATTTCTAACAGAAAGCCAAGTGCTTTTTCAGTTTAATTTAGTTTCTTCTCTTGTATTGTATAAGAGATTGTTGGCTGTAGAATTTATTACCAAGTTGGTTTGGTAGAGCTTTCATTCTCTTTCCTCAATTTTGGTTGCCTGTAAAATGGATACTAGCTTCTACTGCTGTAAAGATGCTTGTAGCTTCAATGATATTTACCTAGTTGTTTATGTCATGCATTATGGTCTATCAATTTTCAAACATTTCATGACTGAAATGATGGGAATTCTGTCGAGTAGGCTACGTTAGGATAATTTCATCGTAATAATTTTAATGGTGCCTTTGGTTTGTTTTACATTCTCTTTTGTACGGAGGGCCAAAGCTTTGCTAATAGAAAGTGATTTATCTCTAGCGAGAAATTCAACTTGATTTCGGAAAAAAAATGGATGGGTTTCTCAGGTGTAAGAGATTTGTAGCTTTTCACATTGCTTCTCATAAAAATAAATCCATTGCTTTGCTTCAGATTTGATCTTAATCCTTTCTGGGTTCATTGATCCTGCAACCCAATTTTAATCCTTTCTTGTTTTTGTTTACTGCAACCCAATTCTAATCTTAATCCTTTCAGGGAAATGCTGGATCTAGGTACCTGGACCGCATGAGGGGTACAATTTTTAATTACTCCAAGGCATTTGATGGAGGTAGTTTCTTTGGGAAGGGCGATAATACTACAGGGACAAAAGAAACCAAATCTAGCAGTTCTGTAGATCATGTCCATATTTATGCCCCAAAGAGAGACTTATGCCCACCTGAGCGTGTAGCTGCGAGACCTTTTATGAGTGGGGATGATAAGAGTGTCCACCGCCCTGTAAGTTTCTTTCTTTATACCTCTTTGTTTATATGTGTTTTCGTATAACTTTAAATGTGTTATCTGTGGCCTGCCTCAGTTCTAAGGTAGAATTGATGTACTTATAATTCATGGCTGTGATCCACTTGAGTTTCTTCATTATGAGTATTAAGTTGGCCTTGACTTTCTTAGCTTTTAAAAATGTGATTCTATCAAGTTCAACAGTTTAGAAACGTAAGTAGATTCAGGCTCAACATTTTTGGCTCGTTGGAACGTCAACCCAAAAATCTACAAATTGCAATGGTAACTTAAACACCGGTTGCCACATAATGATAAGAACATCAGGCGTATTATAACAACATTTAGATGCATACGGTAAGTGTTACATTGTGAGCATTCAATGCTGGTTCACTCAGAACCAGTCAGGGACTGAACCTAAAAAATCATGGCACCAATTGTTTACTCGTTCATTGTCCGTGCCTCCAGCAGGCCTCCGGACGAAACTACTGAGAATGAACTGATTTTTGGGAGTCACATCAGAGCTACTGGCAACCATCCATTTGAGCTGCCTCAAGCGATACGTCCTTCATAGTGCTTATAAAGACTAATTATGGTGGGGCTGCGGTTGTGAAATAGTGGGGTGTAAAGGTTAGGATTATTTGTTTCAATTCTGATCTTAACATAGCCACCCTTCATAGTGCTTATATAATGTTTGTTTATTGCAATTCGATTCTCAGTCAGTCATTGAGTGGTGTTTTGCTCAATTTCATGTTCTTGCCTTAGCTTTCTTGACCATGCTATCAGTAGTTGGGAGAAATTATTTTTATTTTTCTAATATAAAGATGAATTGATGAAGTTTTGAAGAAAGATTTGGTAGAGTTTCGGGTTGCAAGATTGTTCTTGTTCTAGATGACAAGTAGTAGTGCTGGAAGATTGATGGGTTATTACAGTAGACATGTTGTCAGGGAAATATTTGGCCTACAGTTTTTTTTTGTCTTGCGTTTACAGTTTAAAGAAGAGGAACTACTTTCCTGGATCAACAGTGGCTGTTTTCGCATATGGGAGCTGTAGGCCTCGCAGTGAGTCTCTTTCCTCTTTCCGTCGATGGTCATGATGGTGTTTTTCTTGTGGGTTGGTTCTTTGAGAATTTAAATAATTGTGCCCTTGTGTTGTTGATATTTTCAATCTGATGTTGAACCCAATTTTCTTTGGATTGTTGAAAGTATATGAAATTTATTAAATGAAAAATGACTGATCTGATTTCTAATAGAAAGGCAAGTGCTTTTTGGGTTTAATTTTAGTTTCTACCCTTGTATTGTTTAGGAGATTTGGCTGTAGAATTTATTACCAAGTTGGATTGGTAGAGCTTTCATCATTTTCTTTCCTCGACATGGGTTGCCTGTAAAATGGTTGCTAGCTTCTAAGAGAAAGGCAGGTGCTTGTTGGGTTTAATTTTCAATTTCTAATAGAAAAAGAGTTATCTCAAAAACTAGAGGTTCACTTCAATTTCGGACAAGCACAACAACAACAACAACAACAACAATAAAGCCTTTTCCCACTAAGTGGGGTCGGCTATATGAATCCTAGAACGCCATTGCGCTCGGTTTTGTGTCATGTCCTCCGTTAGATCCAAGTACTCTAAGTCTTTTCTTAGAGTCTCTTCCAAAGTTTTCCTAGGTCTTCCTCTACCCCTTCGGCCCTGAACCTCTGTCCCGTAGTCACATCTTCGAACCGGAGCGTCAGTCGGCCTTCTTTGCACATGTCCAAATCACCGGAGCCGATTTTCTCTCATCTTTCCTACAATTTCGGCTACTCCTACTTTACCTCGGATATCCTCATTCCCAATCTTATCCTTTCTCGTGTGCCCACACATCCCACGAAGCATCCTCATCTCCGCTACACCCATTTTGTGTACGTGTTGATGCTTCACCGCCCAACATTCTGTGCCATACAACATCGCTGGCCTTATTGCCGTCCTATAAAATTTTCCCTTGAGCTTCAGTGGCCTACGACGGTCACACAACACGCCGGATGCATTCTTACACTTCATCCATCCAGCTCGTATTCTATGGTTGAGATCTCCATCTAATTCTCCGTTCTCTTGCAAGATAGATCCTAGGTAGCGAAAACGGTCGCTTTTTGTGATCTTCGCTAGATTGCTCCGGTCATTAGTGTGGATAAGTATATAAATGGATAGAGATAGGAAAGCAAACACAAGATGTACGTGGTTCACCCAGATTGGCTACGTCCACGGAATAGAAGAGTTCTCATTAATTGTGAAGGGTTTACACAAGTACATAGGTTCAAGCTCTCCTTTAGTGAGTACAAGTGAATGATTTAGTACAAATGACATTAGGAAATATTGTGGGAGAATGATCTCGTAATCACGAAACTTCTAAGTATCGGAGTGTGGTGTCGTCTTGACTTGCCTTATCTGTCTCATAGGTAGATGTGGCATCTTCTCTGGAAGTACTCTTCCTCCATCCAGGGGTGGTATCTTTAACTGGTGGAGATGCACAAGGTAATGTATCAATTTCACTTGAAGCTTACTTGTAGTTTCAGGCTTGGTCAAGCGCGATACAAACCATGTAGTAGGAGTCCCCCAAGTCGCCGAGCTAGGGGGTCTGCTGAAAGAGGTGACAGACAAGGTAAGCAATCAGAGCTCCGACTGATTGTTCACCTTCTCCCCATCTTGCAGCAGCATGAAGGATAAAGAGAAGAAAAATGAGAAGAGATGATATGAGATACTTTTGCTTTTGAAGAAGTAACTTTCCACAGGCTTATTCTTGAACTGAGCTGGAGGGTTTTCTGGTTTCCTCCAGAGTATAAGGCCGACTGAAGAATTTGAGGGTCAAAACAAGTCCATCAAATCTAGAGTACGTTCCACCCTGCTGATATGGGATACTTTTGCTTTTGACAGAGTAATGGATGTATCGGCACGTGTGCTGTTACGCTTGTCTCCACATGCTTCCTTGTATCCTTCGCACTTGCCCTATCTGTTCCTCAAGCAGATGCGGAATCTTCCCTGGAAACATAAGATGTTGAAGATGAGTACTCGAGAGCAATGCCAGGTAAGTAATCAGGTAAGGGGTTCCAGGCAGTCAGTTCCTGGCTGGAAGCTTGATTCCAACTGCTGACTGATTGCTCTCTTTCTCCTTGTCTTGCAGGTAAAAACAAGGCCAAAGGAAAAGACAGGGAAAAAGCATGATATGGGATACTCTTGCTTTTAACCCTGATGATATGAGATATTCTTGCTCTAGTATAGCTTGTTTGCAGAGGTATTATCGGGGGGAAAGAAAGCTGAATATTTCGAAAGGCTTCGTTGGGAGTGCCCTCTCAGATATGATGAAGGGTTGAGCATTTTTGCAGGTCTGCCTGTCCGTTGGGGATGGAGGTCGACATATATAGGAGTCTCCCTAACAACAAGTAGTAATGCTATTCCTTTACCCTGCTTGGTCATAGCACGGTAGTGGGAGCTGCCAGTTTCACATGTTTTAACTCTGTCAGAGCACTTTGAAAAAGTGGTCTGTGGTATCTGGCTCTCGAGATTCGGAAAACGATGCCTCTTCGATTTTTGAGAAAGCAATCATGTTGGGGGTCTGACTCTCGAGATTCGGAGAGCAGTGTCTCTTCGATTTTTGAGGAAGTAATCATGTTAGGAGTCTGGCTCTCGAGATTCGAAGGGCGGTGCCTCTTCGATTTTGGAGCAAGCAATCTTGTTGGGAGTGTTGTCTCGAATGTGAGTAAAGGTTGGGCATGTTTGCTAGTCTACCTTGCCACGAAGCACAAAGGTTGACACACAGGGACTTTCCAATTATCCAGCAATGGTACTGTTCTTTTACCCTCTCTTCAATTTTGAGAAAGTAGTCATGTTGGGAGTCTGGCTCTCGAGATTCGGAGGACGGTGCCTCTTCGATTTTGGAGCAAGCAATCTTGTTGGGAGTGTTTTCTCGAATGTGAGTAAAGGTTGGGCATGTTTGCTAGTCTACCTTGCCACGAAGCACAGAGGTTGACACACAGGGACTTTCCAATTATCCAGCAGTGGTACTGTTCCTTTACCCTTGTGGGTAATAATATGGTAGCTAGACCTTCAAAATTTATGTGTCTAAACTTTGTTAGTGCTGTTTCTTTGCTATTCTTTTACCTTTCTTGGTCAGAGCGATGTAGTGGGAGCTGCAAGCTTCACGTGCTCAACTTTGGCAAAGTTATATGTGGTACCCATGAGCTATTGTTGCGTGTGGGAAGTGGGTGATTGAACAGTAAGATTCATGTGCTTTCTACTTCACCAGAAGTCTTCGACAGAATGCCCATAATTTCTGCAAAGCTGAGTGTGCGTGTGACAGGTGCTGACAAGGCTAGAAAAGTAGGTGCCTCTTCGATTTCTGAGATTGGCCCTCGTGGTCTCTGAGCAGCCCAGCTTTTGAGAAAGCGAGCGCCTCTTCGATTGATTCGGAGAACGATGCCTCATCGATTTTTGAGAAAGCAATCATGCTGGGGGTCTGGCTCTCGAAGATTCGGGGAGCAGCGTCTCTTCGATTTTTGAGAAAGTAATCATGTTGGGAGTCTGGCTCTCGAGATTCGGAGGGCGGTGCCTCTTCGATTTTGGAGCAAGCAATCTTGTTGGGAGTGTTTTCTCGAATGTGAGTAAAGGTTGGGCATGTTTGCTAGTCTACCTTGCCACGAAGCTTCTCTTCGATTTTTAAGAAAGTAGTCATGTTGGGAGTCTGGCTCTCGAGATTCGGAGGACGGTGCCTCTTCGATTTTGGAGCAAGCAATCTTATTGGGAGTGTTTTCTCGAATGTGAGTAAAGGTTGGGCATGTTTGCTAGTCTACCTTGCCACGAAGCACAGAGGTTGACACACAGGGACTTTCCAATTATCCAGCAGTGGTACTGTTCCTTTACCCTTGTGGGTAATAATATGGTAGCTAGACCTTCAAAATTTATGGGTTTAAACTTTGTTAGTGCTGTTTATTTGCTATTCTTTTACCCTTCTTGGTCAGAGTGATGTAGTGGGAGCTGCAAGCTTCACGTGCTCAACTTTGGCAGAGAACTTTGGCAAAGTTTTCTGTGGTACCCATGAGCTATTGTTGCGTGTGGCAAGTGGGTGATTGAACAGTAAGATTCATGTGTTTTCTACTTCCCCAGAAGTCTTCGATAGAATGCCCATAATTTCCGCAAAGCTGAGTGTGCGTGTGACAGGTGCTGACAAGGCTGGAAAAGTAGGTGCCTCTTCGATTTCTGAGATCGGCCCTCGTGGTCTCTGGGGAGCCCAGCTTTTGAGAAAGTGAGCGCCTCTTCGATTTCTGAGATCGGCCTTTGTGGTCTTTGAGCAGCCCAACTTTTGAGAAAGCAAACGCCTCTTCGATTTCTGAGATCAACCCTCGTGATCTCTAAGCAGCCCAGCTTTTGAGAAAGCAAACGCCTCTTCGATTTCTGAGCAGGCGCCTCTTCGATTTCTGAAGCTCCGTCGAGTGCAGATTTTTATAGGGGCTGGCATTAAGTTCCAAAGCACACTTGAATCTCCACCAGTAGAAGCTTCATTCTTGCACTTCTAAGAACTTGATTTGTCCGACCTCTTCTCTCTTCAACACCTTTGAAAATGTCTGGCCCCTCCGACCGTCGTTTTGACTTGAACCTTGTTGAAGAGGCAGCCCCGCCTTCTCCAGACAACATATGGCGTCCATCCTTCGTCTCCCCCACTGGTCCTCTTACCGTTGGGGATTCCGTGATGAAGAATGATATGACCGCTGCGGTGGTGGCCAGGAACCTTCTCACTCCCAAAGATAACAGACTACTTTCCAAACGGTCTGATGAGTTAGCTGTTAAGGATTCGCTGGCTCTCAGTGTTCAGTGTGCAGGTTCTGTGTCTAATATGGCCCAACGCCTATTTGCTCGAACCCGCCAAGTTGAATCATTGGCGGCTGAAGTGATGAGTCTCAAACAGGAGATTAGAGGGCTCAAGCATGAGAATAAACAGTTGCACCGGCTCGCACATGACTATGCTACAAACATGAAGAGGAAGCTTGACCAGATGAAGGAAACTGATGGTCAGGTTTTACTTGATCATCAGAGATTTGTGGGTTTGTTCCAAAGGCATTTATTGCCTTCGTCTTCTGGGGCTGTACCGCGTAATGAAGCTCCAAATGATCAACCTCTGATGCCTCCTCCTTCTAGGGTTCTGTCCAGTACTGAGGCTCCAAATGATCCCCCTCCGGTGCCTTCTCTTTCTGAGGCTCTACCGACTGCTGAGACTTCTCCTAAGCAACCTTTGTGAAGGCTCCCTCTTGTGTGTTTATTTTGACTCATGTATATGTACATATTTGTAGCTTATCGGGGATATCAATAAATAAGCTTTCCTTCATTTCAACGTATTGTGTTAAATACACCAAAGCCTTATTCGCTAAGTTCTTTGAATTTTCTTTTGTTGAAGCTTTCTGAGTGGAGCATGTAGGTTGGGGTAGTGTTCCCTTAATTTTCCGAGTGAGGAAAACTTCTCGGTTGGAGACTTGGAAAATCCAAGTCACTGGGTGGGATCGGCTATATGAATCTTAGAACGCCATTGTGCTCGATCATGTGTCATGTCCTTCGTTAGATCCAAGTACTCTAAGTCTTTTCTTAGAGTCTCTTCCAAAGTTTTCCTAGGTCTTCCTCTACCCCTTCGGCCCTGAACCTCTGTCCCATAGTCGCATCTTCTAATCGGAGCGTCAGTAGGCCTTCTTTGCACATGTCCAAACCACCGTAACCGATTTTCTCTCATCTTTCCTTCAATTTCGGCTACTCCTACTTTACCCCGGATATCCTCATTCCTAATCTTATCCTTTCTCGTGTGCCCACACATCCAACGAAGCATCCTCATCTCCGCTACACCCATTTTGTGTACGTGCTGATGTTTCACCGCCCAACATTCTGTGCCATACAGCATCGCCGGCCTTATTGCCGTCCTATAAAATTTTCCCTTAAGCTTCAGTGGCATACGGCGGTCACATAACACACTGGATGCACTCTTCCACTTCATCCATCCAGCTTGTATTCTATGGTTGAGATCTCCATCTAATTCTCCGTTCTTTTGCAAGATAGATCCTAGGTAACGAAAACGGTCGCTCTTTGGTATTTCTTGATCTCCGATCCTCACCCCTAACTCGTTTTGGCCTCCATTTGCACTGAACTTGCACTCCATATATTCTGTCTTTGATCGGCTTAGGCGAAGACCTTTAGATTCCAACACTTCTCTCCAAAGGTTAAGCTTTGCATTTACCCCTTCCTGAGTTTCATCTATCAACACTATATCGTCTGCGAAAAGCATACACCAAGGAATATCATCTTGAATATGTCCTGTTAACTCATCCATTACCAACGCAAAAAGGTAAGGACTTAAGGATGAGCCTTGATGTAATCCTACAGTTATGGGAAAGCTTTCGGTTTGTCCTTCATGAGTTCTTACGGCAGTCTTTGCTCCTTCATACATATCCTTTATAGCTTGGATATATGCTACTCGTACTCCTTTCTTCTCTAAAATCCTCCAAAGAATGTCTCTTGGGACCCTATCATACGCTTTTTCCAAATCTATAAAGACCATGTGTAAATCCTTTTTCCCATCTCTATATCTTTCCATCAATCTTCGTAAGAGATAGATTGCCTCCATGGTTGAGCGCCCTGGCATGAACCCGAATTGGTTGTCCGAAACCCGTGTCTCTTGCCTCAATCTATGCTCAATGACTCTCTCCCAGAGCTTCATTGTATGACTCATTAGCTTAATACCCCTATAGTTCATGCAATTTTGTACGTCGCCCTTATTCTTGTAGATAGGCACCAAAGTGCTCGTTCGCCACTCATTTGGCATCTTCTTCGTTTTCAAAATCCTATTGAAAAGGTCAGTGAGCCATGTTATACCTGTCTCTCCCAAAAGTTTCCACACTTCGATTGGTATATCGTCTAGGCCTATTGCTTTTTTATGCTTCATCTTCTTCAAAGCTACAACCACTTCTTCCTTCCGGATTCGACGATAAAAAGAGTAGTTTCTACACTCTTCTGAGTTACTCAACTCTTATAATTCATGGCTGTGATCCACTTGAGTTTCTTCTTTATGCCTTTCCTCTATTAGGTTGACCTTGACTTTATTAGCATTTCAAAATGTGATTCTATCAGGTTCAACAGTTTCGTGAGTTAAGTAGATTCAGTCGCAACTTTTTTGGCTCCTTGGAACCTCAACCCAAAAATCTACAAATTGCCACCCTAATTTCAACTCCTGTTGCCACATAATGATGAGAATATTAGGCGTATTATTACAACATTTAGATGCGTATAATAAGTGTTACAATGTGAGCATTCAATGCTGGTTCACTCGAAACCACACTCAGAGACTACAACAACAACAACAACAACAATAAAGTCTTATCCCACTAAGTAGGGTTGGCTGTATGAATCTTAGAACGCCATTTCGCTCGGTTCTGTGCCACATCTTCCGTTAGATTTAAGTACTCAAAAGTCTTTTCTTAGAGTCTCATGCCAAGTCTTCTTAGGTTTTCTTCTACCTCTTCGGCTTTGAACCTATTTTGTAATCGCAACTTCTAACCGAAGCGTCTGTAAGCTTTCGTTTCACATGTCTAAATCACCTTAACCGATTTTTTCTCATTTTACCTTCAATTTCGGCTGCTCCTACTTTACCTCCGATATCCTCATTCCTAATTCCAATCTTTCTCATGTGCCCACACATCAAACGAAGCATTCTCATCTCCACAGTCAGAAAGAGAACCTATAAAATCCTGGTAGCAATTGTTTGTACATGATTCTATTCTACAAAGGTCTCTCATCTCATTATCTGATCATTTGTCAATAAAGCATACAATTTTCTTAACTACGTGATAAAATCACAGCTTGAATATGAACACTTTGGAGTCTTTTATATTTATTCATCCTTCCCTCTTCTTAACGAGGAAACATTTTTTGGCGATTGGGATAAGTTGAATGAATTAAAATTAAATCCTAATGTTCTAGTTGAGGTAAAATTTCAGATGGACGTCATTCGACTCAAAGATGCTTTGAATGAAAGAATTCTTGTTTCCAGTCGGTATATTCTTGATTCTTACAAGGGATCTTCTGCGATATCAATTCCACTAGACTGAAGACAAAGATGTGTTGTATATGGACGGAAATTGTGATATGAAGCAGCGTTAGTCCTCGATGAAGGTTTTTGACTATCATTCCAGTAAACCAATGTGTTTTACTAGCTACATCTAAAGAATGTTGTGAAGGAATAAGCTTGGTTAGATCTTCAAGGGTTGTGCTTCTGGATGTCACTTGAAATCCATTGGTCAAGAGGCAAACTATATCTCGTGCCTCAAGGCTAGGAAAAAACAACATTGTCCAAGTCCTGCAGGAGTGCCCTGACGCCGAGATTGTACGCCTCGATTCTAAGTCCTGAAGGGAGCGCAAAACAAAACATAAGTGGACCAAGTTTATATATAAGTACTACTAAAACAATTACTCTTTAAACGTACTAACCCCCAGGTTTTATAAAAACTCATATAGCATAATAAGTAGTAGGTTTTTCCGAAAATCCTAACATGCCATAAAACATTTCATAAATTAATATATATTGTATATAGTGTGCTTAGTAGTGATAAAAAGTTGAATAAAATAGCTTTGAATATAATAATAAGGTGACAAAAAGTATGTCAAGTGACTTAAGGTGACAAAAAGTTGAATAAAATAGCTTTGAATATAATAATAAGAATGAAATTAGAAAATTTAATGAATTTATGGACTTATTTTATTGAAAACATAATTCAGGGACCTAATTTTCATGGATTGAATACTAAATTAGTGTACGTGTATGTGTAGGCATACGAAACATTTCACCAACTGAAGAAGTCCTTACATTAGTCAACGACTGATTTATTTCCTTTGTCTATGTTCCTTATTAGTAAGAGTTTGTTTTTACTCACCGTTCAAACCTTGGTATAACTGCTGACTTGTATATAGTTTCCCACAATTTAGGATTTCCTAGTTAGGGTGATTCCTTATAATTTGGGATTGTAATTATTGTATTTATCCTTTCCTTTTATGTATGCCCTAGGATTGTATATTATACCTCAGATTTGGAATGAAACAAATAACTTCAACGCATCATTTTCTTCTTGGCACTAGAGCCAAGAAAACCCTAATTGGTATTGTGTGATACCACCATTGATTCCCAACTGTGCTGAGCTGTTCAACACATCGTCCAGGAAAAAGACAACCCACCGCTTCCATATCATTATGCTTGTGTTCAGCGAGCGACCTGGTGTTTCCTTGTCGTTGATGTTCTCGACCAAGCAGGGAGTAACCATGTGTTATTGCTGTCAGTTCCACCGATTCATCATTCTGCAAGTCCTGTCGGCCCTGTTTTTTCCCCATTCGCATCACGGAAGCAACCGTTTCCATCCATGGCAGAGAAGAGTGACGAGAAAACTGTTGTCCCTGTTGCGGTGCACTCGGACAACTCAAACTTTAGAATCGGTATGCTACTTGATGAGAAGAACTATGATTTATGGGCTCCTCTCATCCAAACTCATATCGCTGGAAGAAAAAGAATGGGATATCCTTGTGGGTCTATCAAGGCTCTATACGAAAATGATGCCAAGTACGATGATTGGTTCTCTGAAGATCAAAAAATAAAGAGTTGGCTACTGTCATCCATGAAACCTGAGATTATGAAACGATATATCCGTTTACCCACGGCAAAAAAGATTTGGGATTCTCTAAAGACAGTCTATTTTGATAAAAACGATGAAGTTAGAATTTACACTCTAAGTCAGAAGGCATCATGCCTGCCTTCGGCAGAATGGTCGTTTCTTGGTTACATATTTTGGGGAATTGACTGAAATTTTCCAAGAATTAGATCATTGTAATAGAGTGGCTATGGAGTGTGCACATGACATCAAGGCTTACAAAAGTTCAATTGAGCGGTAGAGAGTTTACCTCTTCCTTGGATGACTAGATGATGTTTTTTATGACTGTACGCAAAATTGGTACTCTTGGTGGTGCTCACTGGTTTGTTACGTTTATTGACGACTGTACGCAAATAACTTGGGTTAGGTTGTTGAAATCTAAAAGTGAAGTTAATTCAACCTTTCAAAATTTTCATCATATGGTTACTGTGCAGTACAACATGAATATTCAGGTTCTTCACAATGACAATGGAGGTGAATACGTCAATGCAGACCTTCGTGCATTTCTTGACAAACATGGTATTATTAATCAAACTACGTGCCCTTACACTTCTCAACAGAATAGAATTGCTGAGAGAAAGAATCGACACTTGCTAGAGGTAGTTCGTGCCTCTCTTTTAGCGGCACACCTTCCCTTGCATTATTGGATAGAAGCCCTGACTTCGGCAGCATATCTTATCAACTGTCTCCCATCTCGCACCATTGACTTCCAAACGCCTTTGCAGACACTTCAAACTAAAACTCGTTGCCCAGCTGTTTCTAATTTATCTCTTTGTGTATTGGGATGTGTCGCATTTGTCCACCTCCACCCACCTCAAAGACAGAGTAAGCTTGACCCTCGTGTCGTTCGTTGTGTTTTTTTGGGATATGCCACCACTCAAAAGGGTTACCGTTGTTATCATCCTCCAACCAAGAAAATGTTTATCACAATGGATGTTGTGTTTCATGAACATGATATGTATTATAGTTCGTATGGGTCCTCACTTGAAGGGGAGATGCGAGATGAAGAAGTTCGAACCCTTGATTATGTTAGCCCGATTGGGGTTGACATGCATCAGCCCACAGTAGCAGAGGAACCCACAGAATCTGGGCCTCATGAGGGTCAACAGTTAGTTGTGCAACCCACGGAATCTGGGCCCTATGACCAACCCGCCCATGTCCTGCCCCCATCTTCAAGGCTTCAAGATAATCCCACGCCCATGTTCTCTGGGCTTCAGAATGTAGAGGACTAGCCCGTGGTATCTGGACATCTGGAATAGGCCACGAACCAACAGCAGCAGGCCGTGATCTCTGGACAGCAAGAATGAGGCACAGACCAACAACAGCAGGCCATGGAATTTGGGCATCTGACTCAACAAGATGGCACAGATCAATCTCACATTCACTTGTCTCCGGTCGATACCCATAACCAATCACATTCCATTTCGGATGCTCCACCTGCTCGTCGTCTTCCAGAGCACATTAACTGAGGTATCCCTAAACCAACTTATGAGGCCGATCTTAAATGCAAACACAAATATCATGTGAGTGAACCAAATATAGATTCAGGGGTCAAATATCCATTGAATAATTATGTGTCTACCCTTCACCTATCATAATCAAATAAGTCATTTATCCATCAATTATCTACTGTATTTATTCCTAACAATGTGGCCTTAGCAAATGTCTGCTGGAAAGAAGCAATGAACGAGGAATTGAGATCATTGAAGAAGAATGATACTTGGGAAGTAATCGACTTGCCAGTTGGCAAGAAACCTGTGGGATGCAAGTGGGTCTATACAATGAAATACGGATGCTGAAGAATGGTCATTTCAGAATTGAAGGTTATACGGATGCTGATTGGGCTGGTTCAACGGATGATAGACGCTCTACATCCGGTTATTTTACCTTTGTTGGTTGAAATCTGGTCATGTGGAGAAGCAAGAAGAAAAATGTAGTAGCAAGGTCAAGTGCAGAAGTAGAATATAGGAGTATGGAGCTTAGTATTTGTGAGATTTTATGGCTTAAGTTTCTATTACAAGATTTGGGCGTTAAATAGAGTCAACTGATGAGATTATTTTGCGAGAACAAAGCTGCTCGTGATATTGCTCACAATCCGGTGCAACATGGTAAAACCAAACATGTAGAGGTTGACAAGTTCTTTATTAAAGAAAAGATAAAAGGGAAAATAATTGAAGTTCCTCCAATCAGAACAGAAGATTAGGTAGCGGACATTCTCACCAAAGCAGTCTCGAGTGAAAAGTTTTCTAAGTTTGTAGACAAGTTGGGCATGTGTAATATATATGTACTAACTTGAGGGGGAGTGTTGACTTGTATATAGTTTCCAATAATTTAGGATTTCCTTGTTAAAGTGATTCCATGTAATTTGGGATTGTAATTATTGTATTTATCATTTCCTATTATGTATGCCCTAGGCTAGGATTGTATATTATACCTTAGATTTGGAATGAAACAAATCCTTTTCTTCTAGAACATCCTGACATTACCACCCATGTCCATGTGCGATGTATGGGTTAGTCTATAGCCTTTAATTATTTCCCATGGTTGGTCACAATATTTTGGTTTAATTCACCTTAAAATTAAGAGAGGAATTTTTACAAATGGAAGGAAAACATAAAAGAACATTGACCAATGCAACTTTTGAGATCTGATTTAAGGCTAACATTCAAGCACGTGCTAACCTTGATGAAACAAATAATAAAAATAAAATAAAATAAATGAGAAACAAATCAAAATAGTTATAGAAGAAACAAATCAGAGGTTGACAAATGATTTTAAGGATTCGATCCCGATTATGGGCGACAAATGCAACCGTACAAGGAGAAGGAATATTCTATAAATAATTATTCAATAATTGTGAAAATTATCTACGGCAGTTTCATATTGTATTTTGAGTAACAAATCAAAATGAATTGAATGCAGGATAGGCCCGATGATCTATAAATTGATTGGTAATGTGGCTTCGTATTCCAGTCTATAGTCACAGGTTAAGGTTTTAGAATTTGTGAGTTTGTGAATCAAATCAAATCAAACCAAAGATGTCAATCGAAATGAACAAAATTTTGGTCCTTGGATTTGGCCTTTTGGTCAGTTTACTACTCCAATGTGAACAAGTTCATGCGGTAGAATACACAGTTGGGGATGAGAAAGGATGGAGCCCTAGTGCTGACTTATCTCATTGGACCGAGGGCAAGAAGTTCAAGGCTGGAGATGTTTTGGGTAAAAAGACTTGTTTTCAATTTGTGTTCATGCATCCTCAATTTTATTCTTCTATAGTTTATTGATTAATTTAGTTGGTTTTACTCAATTTCTTTTGTTTGTTTGTTTGTTGTTTTTGGAACAGTTTTCAAATATACCGATCCCAACCTCTACGTAGTTGCTATATCGAACGAAGATAGCTACGTGCATTGTGACCTATATGCTGGGGGAATGGATAGATACCGTTCAGGAAACGATCATGTGGTGTTAAAGAAGGGCATAAACTATTTCATACCAGCTGGTGGGTCTTATTGTGAAAAGGGAATGAAAATTGCAGTTGATGCGGAGTAAGTATGTAGTTATAAGCATGAGCATTGTTAATTATCAGGCTCCATTGTTAATTATCTTACCATAGATGCCATATTTGTGGAAGAAATAATTGGAGCTCTATTTTTAATTGTCATTGTTTTAGCTAATAAAATATTTTGTTTTGGAGTTGTGCTTGTACCAAAAATCAGTGATTTTCCTATCGCATAATGTCGATTTGTTTTTGCTGTTGATGATAGCAATGACCATCTTTTCCGGATACAAAACTTGTTAATTATTGTACTAATTGCGTTCATATCCTCATTAACATCACAACGATATATACACACATAAATTTCACATTTTGATGATTATTAATTCGAATCCGGGATAATTTCTTAAACAACATGGAGTGAAGAAATCGTACTTATCATTACAAGAGACCTTGAATCTTTGATACCAAGACTGAGAGTCCTGAAGGCTTATTATATTAACACCTCATAAACTGTTGAATAAACCCCACATATTTAATACACCCCACATTTGCTATTTCACTTAAAAATTATCTTAATACACCCCACATACTTTCCCATAATACCCCCACACCCCACATTCTCAATATACACCTTATATTTTCTAAATACACCCCACATTTCTCAATGTACACCTTATATTCCTCCACAACAACACATCCGCAACTGCAAGATTACTACGATTAATTACTAATCTATGATCTTTCATGTTCGATTCATCGCCATATGACTAAGGGTAATTAGCAGATCACCAATTAGGGTTTTAGGATGCATGCCAGTTTAAATGAACATTACATACCTTTTATGCCTCCGAGAACATGATGAATCGGCCTCTCACGTCCGAAGAGCTTTACACCGCAGATTTCACCATTGTCATCAGAATTGGACGAATACACTAATCTCGGCTTTCTATACATACCTTTTGAGTTGATTAAACTTAATTATTTGTATGAGTGCTATTAATTGATGATACATGTTCATCGTCACCAACTTAAATATGATCGTGATTTATGTGAGGGGTTCTGAGCTTGGTGGCCAAGTAAGCTTGTATAAAGTAAGGAATGGCTTGGGGAATTAGCTCAAATATTTTTCAAGGTTGCTTTGCATGCCTGCTAGATACCATTAAAAAATAAACCTTGATTTTACAAATGTACACTCTCCTGGCAATCAATATATTTTAGTTTAGTTTGTAAAACATAAATCAGTCACAATCAAGACATATCGTTTCTGTGGTGGCTACATTATTTAGACCTGGTAATAACTTAAATTGTTCCACACGATCTTGGTAGTTGGCGTAAAGGTGTTGAGCGTTATTTACTGCAAGAGTATGCTAATTTTGTGCAACCGGTGGCATGGGATGCCCTGGTGCCAAACGTGGCTGTACAAAACGAAAGGAGTCAATTAGCTTTCAAAAACAACGTTCAATGTTGCAAAAAAAGTAAGTCAACTCTTAGTACATGTATAAAGTGATTGTCATTGACTAAACCAATTGCAATCTTAAGAAGATTAGTGGGCTCATCATATTGGAGGATTGGGTGATGGAGAATCGTGGAATGGATCGCACGCATAACTTTAAATGTGTAAGTTTCTTTCTTTATACCTCTTTGTTTATATGTGTTTTCGTATAACTTTAAATGTGTTATCTGTGGCCTGCCTCAGTTCTAAGGTAGAATTGATGTACTTATAATTCATGGCTGTGATCCACTTGAGTTTCTTCATTATGAGTATTAAGTTGGCCTTGACTTTCTTAGCTTTTAAAAATGTGATTCTATCAAGTTCAACAGTTTAGAAACGTAAGTAGATTCAGGCTCAACATTTTTGGCTCGTTGGAACGTCAACCCAAAAATCTACAAATTGCAATGGTAACTTAAACACCGGTTGCCACATAATGATAAGAACATCAGGCGTATTATAACAACATTTAGATGCATACGGTAAGTGTTACATTGTGAGCATTCAATGCTGGTTCACTCAGAACCAGTCAGGGACTGAACCTAAAAAATCATGGCACCAATTGTTTACTCGTTCATTGTCCGTGCCTCCAGCAGGCCTCCGGACGAAACTACTGAGAATGAACTGATTTTTGGGAGTCACATCAGAGCTACTGGCAACCATCCATTTGAGCTGCCTCAAGCGATACGTCCTTCATAGTGCTTATAAAGACTAATTATGGTGGGGCTGCGGTTGTGAAATAGTGGGGTGTAAAGGTTAGGATTATTTGTTTCAATTCTGATCTTAACATAGCCACCCTTCATAGTGCTTATATAATGTTTGTTTATTGCAATTCGATTCTCAGTCAGTCATTGAGTGGTGTTTTGCTCAATTTCATGTTCTTGCCTTAGCTTTCTTGACCATGCTATCAGTAGTTGGGAGAAATTATTTTTATTTTTCTAATATAAAGATGAATTGATGAAGTTTTGAAGAAAGATTTGGTAGAGTTTCGGGTTGCAAGATTGTTCTTGTTCTAGATGACAAGTAGTAGTGCTGGAAGATTGATGGGTTATTACAGTAGACATGTTGTCAGGGAAATATTTGGCCTACAGTTTTTTTTTGTCTTGCGTTTACAGTTTAAAGAAGAGGAACTACTTTCCTGGATCAACAGTGGCTGTTTTCGCATATGGGAGCTGTAGGCCTCGCAGTGAGTCTCTTTCCTCTTTCCGTCGATGGTCATGATGGTGTTTTTCTTGTGGGTTGGTTCTTTGAGAATTTAAATAATCGTGCCCTTGTGTTGTTGATATTTTCAATCTGATGTTGAACCCAATTTTCTTTGGATTGTTGAAAGTATATGAAATTTATTAAATGAAAAATGACTGATCTGATTTCTAATAGAAAGCCAAGTGCTTTTTGGGTTTAATTTTAGTTTCTACCCTTGTATTGTTTAGGAGATTTGGCTGTAGAATTTATTACCAAGTTGGATTGGTAGAGCTTTCATCATTTTCTTTCCTCGACATGGGTTGCCTGTAAAATGGTTGCTAGCTTCTAAGAGAAAGGCAGGTGCTTGTTGGGTTTAATTTTCAATTTCTAATAGAAAAAGAGTTATCTCAAAAACTAGAGGTTCACTTCAATTTCGGACAAGCACAGAGCTGAAAAATCAATTAAATCTGTCTGTTCATATAACTTTAAATGTGTTATCTGTAGCCTGCCTCAGTTATAAGGTTGAATTGATTTACTTATAATTCATGGCTGTGATCCACTTGAGTTTCTTCTTTATGCCTTTCCTCTATTAGGTTGACCTTGACTTTATTAGCATTTCAAAATGTGATTCTATCAGGTTCAACAGTTTCGTGAGTTAAGTAGATTCAGTCGCAACTTTTTTGGCTCCTTGGAACCTCAACCCAAAAATCTACAAATTGCCACCCTGATTTCAACTCCTGTTGCCACATAATGATGAGAATATTAGGCGTATTATTACAACATTTAGATGCGTATAATAAGTGTTACAATGTGAGCATTCAATGCTGGTTCACTCGAAACCACACTCAGAGACTACAACAACAACAACAACAACAATAAAGTCTTATCCCACTAAGTAGGGTTGGCTGTATGAATCTTAGAACGCCATTGCGCTCGGTTCTGTGCCACATCTTCCGTTAGATTTAAGTACTCAAAAGTCCTTTCTTAGAGTCTCCTTCCAAGTCTTCTTAGGTTTTCTTCTACCTCTTCGACTCTAAACCTGTCTTGTAATCACAACTTCTAACCGAAGCGTCCGTAAGCTTTCGTTTCACATGTCCAAACCACCTTAACCGATTTTTTCTCATCTTACCTTCAATTTCGGCTGCTCCTACTTTACCTCGGATATCCTCATTTCTAATTCCAATCTTTCTCATGTGCCCACACATCCAACGAAGCATTCTCATCTCCACAGTCAGAGAGAGAACCTAAAAAATCCTGGTAGCAATTGTTTATACATGATTCTATTCTACAAAGGTCTCTCCCGACTGTATAAATACACCATTATCAGGTTTATCCCTGGTAACACAATCATCGCATTCTAACTCTCTTGCCCACTGCTTGAGTCTTATATTTGCTTACTAATTTGATTGTCAAAGAGCTTTTGACCGACACCCCGGTCTCAGGCTTGCTCACGGTTGTTTGTTTTTTTTACACGTTACTTGAATTTGTGCATCTCCACCACATGCAGCGGTGCACGAATTTGGCACTGACTAATTTTTTTGCAATCGGCCATGATCATGAATTTGGCTCCAACTATTTTTTTTTTGCAATCGGCCATGATTTGACGGTTGGTGCGCAAAAGAGGGCTAAGCTTTGTCATCTTGATCATAGCCTTGGGAAGTCCGTTTGAAGCTTGCGCATGCGTCTCGGTTGATCCGTCGTCAAAGAGTTCTTGATCGGAATGTAACACCCTTTTTGGCTCACAAAGTTTTTTTTTTTCGAACAATAGCGTTAGTAAGGTAATTGTAAAATTAGCTGCCGACGGGATTTGAACTCACGCCGTCATGTAAGGGCACAACACTTTTCCATCACTGTGGTAAATGACCACTTGTTGAAATCACCAAGTTCTTAAAATATGCATTGTCAAACAAATGTTGGGCTCCTGAAATCACCAAGTTCTTGATCGGAATGTAACATACCGTAATACTAAGTGGTTGAGCTCTTAGTTAACTAAGAAGAAAGAAATAATTAGATATTGATCTTGAGCACTAGTACGCAAGTTGTTGTTAGCTCATATTAGATATTGAAATCACCAAGTTCCTGACCCGACCACTTAAATCGCACGCTAGCTGTTGTTAGCTCATATTGGATATAATTAAGCACTAGTACGGGACATTATCTGATAATTTGTCAATAAAGCATAAAATTTTCTCAACTACGTGATAAAATCACAGTTTGAATATGAACACTTTGGAGTCTTTTATATTTATTCATCCTTCCCTCTTCTTAACGAGGAAACATTTTTTGGAGATTGGGATAAGTTGAATGAATTAAAATTAAATCCTAATGTTCTAGTTGAGGTAAAATTTCAGATGGACCTCATTGGACTCAAAGATGCTTTGAATGAAAGAATTCTTGTTTCCAGTCAGTATATTCTTGATTCTTACAAGGGATCTTCTGCGATATCAATTCCACTAGACTGAAGACAAAGATGTGTTGTATATGGACGGAAATTGTGACATGAAGCAGCGTTAGTCCTCGATGAAGGTTTTTGACTATCATTCCAGTAAACCAATGTGTTTTACTAGCTACATCTAAAGAATGCTGTGAAGGAATAAGCTTGGTTAGATCTTCAAGGGTTGTGCTTCTGGATGTCACTTGAAATCCATTGGTCAAGAGGCAAACTATATCTCGTGCCTACAGGCTAGGAAAAAACAACATTGTCTAAGTCCTGCAGGAGTGCCCTGACGCCGAGATTGTACGCCTCGATTCTAAGTCCTGAAGGGAGCACAAAACAAAACATAAGTGGACCAAGTTTATATATAAGTACTACTAAAACAATTACTCTTTAAACGTACTAACCCCCAGGTTTTATAAAAACTCATATAGCATAATAAGTAGTAGGTTTTCCGAAAATCCTTACATGCCATAAAACATTTCATAAATTAATATACATTGTATATAGTGTGCTTAGTAGTGATAACATAATCGCCCGAAGGCCCTACATCGCCCACCCCGAAGGCATATATAAATCTTCCGCCCATGGGCCCTACATCACTCGTCCGAAGGCAATATATGAATCTTCCACCCGAAGACATTATTTATAAATCTTTCGCCCGTAGGCACTACATCTCCCACCCCGAAGGCAATATATAAACATGAATATCCACTAAGTAAGAACAGAAAATCATAAACATAATCTTTCCAAAATATATCTCATCGGAGCTCAATAGCTCAAGCATCATATCATAAATCATGTTCATAAATATCTGAGTATACGTAAATCCGATAAAGCATGATATTTCATAAAGCGTAAATCCGATAACTAATAAACATTTCATAAAACGTAGTCATAAATCATGATTTTCATGTATGCAATTCTAGTAATCAAAACATGCATTTTGGAAGGGGTCCATTCACAGATACTTCGTTGCCGAAAAGTTGCTCAAACTTGAGAGGACGGAGTCGCCACTAACAAACGCACCTAAGCATATAAAGGGACCAATTAGTAAAACCCTATTAAGATGATCGAATTTGGGAAAACGGACGTCGGATTTGGAATATTCCCTAACGGAATATTCTTTGGAATGGGTCGGGTCTGGTCGGCTTGGATCCGGGTCAGATCCGGGTCGGGTCTGGTTCCGGGTTTATGGGATCGGTCGGACTGCTGGGTTGGGTCAGGTGTTGGTTTTGGGCCAGGAAACATCTGGGTTTGGGCCGGGAAGTATCTGGATTGGGCCGGGTTTAAGGTAAATGGGTTTGGGCCAGGTTGGTTGGGTCGCTGGGTTGTCGAGTCGAGTCGACCCGATTTTAGGCCGTGGGTTGCCGAATTCTAGGCAGAGGTTCTAAAGCTCCGTTCGAGCTCATTTCTTCACCATTTTCAACATTCTAACTATAGAAATGAAGCTTAGGATGAGGGGAAGAGATTCGTACTAGTTTGGAGCTGTGTCGTGGCCGAAGTTGGCCGGAAAATGGTCTGGAAGGCTCGGGTTCTCGTCGGAAAACTGGGCTTGGGATCCCCGCGCTGTTTTCTGCATCCAACAAGAATAAACCACTTAAAACCTACCCTAATCTAACCCTAAAATCCAACCTAATGGGGTCTAAGCACTTACCTATGTCGGGGATGTAGAAGTCTCGTCAACAGTGTGTCGGGTAAAGCCAGGAACAGTGAACTCCACCACTGCCGAAGGTCCACGTTCTTGGCCTGGGGTCGCAACGACGAGGTATTGATGGTGGTGAGGGTGGTTCGCCGGTGGAAGTCACGGTGATGGTGTTGCCATTGTTGTTGTTTGTTGTTTGTGTGTCTGTGTTCGTAAAAAAGAGAGTGCAGAGGTGAGAGGGAGATAAAAGAAAGAAAGAGTGAAGAGAGTTAATGATCGAGAGTGACGGGGAAAGGGAAGAGATAGAGAGGCTGGGAGACCAAAACAAGGGGTGGGCCACCCATTGGCACACCATCCAAGCCCAAAAAGCAAACATCTCAAACAAATATCTCCCTAAATTACCAAAATGACCCTTATTTCGAAAATCGTAAAAAAAGTCGGGGACGGATCGTTGCACATATTTTCAATTAGTAATTGTTATAAAAAATTCTATTTCCAACAATGAATTACTATTTACAAGGGCTCATCATCATCACAATTACCATTCAGCGACCTTGGGGTTGTCGTAAATACAAATATATGGTTGGAAAAAGAAATATTTCAAATATACAATTGTTATATAAAAAATGTTTAAAATTGCCATTAATGGAACAACACTAACAGTAAAACATGTAAAAAAGCCATTAACATATTGCAAAATACTACAATCCTAAGAATAATCACGATATAATAAATCAAGAACAACCCTCGAAGATGTCCTCTAACACTAGGTCTCAAAGTCCACTTCAAGTGGTCCTGCAGATGAGTATAAGGATCTAATCGGTGAACTTCTGAGAGTTGTTTGATCACACCCGTATCACATACAATGTCAATGCTTAAGTGCGTGAGAATTGGACACAATATTAATACCGTTTGAATCATTCTAAATGTATAAAAAAATTACTACTTAGTACTCCGGTCTAGTAGTATTTCACTTCATTAATATCGTCTGTTAAAAAAAAATGTTAGAAATTATAGAACATAATACCTAGTGTCACCTTTGATGTCAAGTTTCAGGACATGTCCTTCCTTTTTTTTTTATACCCTTAGCCTTCTACTACCCAAGGGCGGAGCCATGATTTTTTTCTTGGGTGGGCTAGCTAAAATTAGTACCATAAAATCATATGTTTATTTTTTGTTTATATAAAATTATATAATAATCAATATAAAAGAACAACAATAGAATATAAATTATTCTCAAAATCATAACCCTAACCGATAAACTGAAGGATTATATAAATAATTAACCTTCTAATTAAATCATGAATAAGTAAATAAAGAGATTAAGAATGTACCAAAGGTGACATTCATTAAAAAGGTGCAACGGAAAGTCAACAATTGCAGAGATAGGGATGTGATTGTGAATTTAAAAAAGTTAATTTTCTTTTCTTGAAAGAAGCACAGAGGCTAAATCGCATAGGATAAATGGTCATTTCTTTTATGAATAGGATAAAAGGGGGACAAGGGATATAACTTATTTGTCATTTTTAGCATAAAACATACTATTTATTACCTATCCTCTGCTAAATATACACGAAATAATAACCTATATTGAATGGTGTTAATCACACAAAAGAATAGTGTTGTTCATACACACATATTTCCCTCCAACACACCTCCTTGTTAATTTTTTGTCATTGATCATCTTCAATTCATTCGATTCGACAGCCAAAACTTGAGAGAGGTGTATGAAAAGTAAAAATGAGTGCATGAATAGCATTACCCTAACAGAAAACCTCCATGGACTACAACCCACATTAGCCTTATGGGTGGCTATGTTCCACCTCATTAGTACCTGAACTAATCGATAAATAAAACAACAATATAAAAATTGGTACAAGTATATATTCTTAATTGTACATAAACACTAAAGCAAAGCAACCAAAACCCATGAAAACAAAAATACAACACTACGTAACATTGCATCTAATTGTTTGTGTGAAGTAAAGTACATTACCGACATTTAAAACCCATGAAACAAGAACACAACTCAAAAAAAGAAGAAATCTAGTTACAAATAGGGAATTGGACTAACAAAATCGTATCTATACACATTATTTTTTAGAGAACCACGTCAATATTACAGTAATTATATAGAGTCAGATAGGTACCTAACTTCTTTTGCTATGTTGCACCACAGAGAAGATTGTTCTGGAGATGATCTTGACCTACAACATTATGTGAGGACTTGATGGACGTAGCCCCATAATTCTGGCCCAAATTTGCGAAAAATGATCTTCAGGATCATTCAACATTGCGGGCCGAGTTTTGGATCCATTTGTGCAAACAAATGTAGGCCGTTGGATATGATTTCAACGGCTGTAAATAAATCAATCAAAGCAAGGTTACAGTAAAACCAGGTCAAAAACGACTCGTCATTAAAACCCATTGGATCCGACAACAGTTTTTTTTTTCAACTAGAACTCTCTCCCTCCCCCAACAACAGTTACCTCCTTCGTTAATCTTGTCATCTCCTCTGCCAAAAACTCTCTAGCAAACCATTTCAAAAAAAAAAAAATTTCATCGAATTCCACATAGTTCGAAATTCAGTCGAACTTCTCCAATGTTTGTTGTCTCCGGCAGGGCGTTTGAAACTCAATCGACTTCCACATTGCATGTTTGAAATTAAGTCGAACTTCGTCCAAATTGGTTCTTAATTTGTCCAGTCGATTGGACAGAAAGGACGTCGTCGTACTTGCTTTCTCCAATTCGAGGTAAGATTCCTTGCTTCCATAGATACTCAAAATCATACTTCCATCTGGGTCACTTTGAAATTTGGTGAGTTTGAAAATGCCAAACCTTAGAAGTAAATTTTATTATTTGTGTTAAATTTGATAAAAATTAATCTAGTGTTCGTGGTTATTTATGCATGGTTGATAATGAAATTAGTGGAAATTGGTGGAAACTATGTAATTTTGAGAAAATTTGGTTTTGATGTGGGTTTATGAACTCTTGTTGACAAGTTGTGTATAAGGCTTATATTATTGAATTTGGTTGTGTTGAAGTTATATTGTTGACTTGGGGCTGATTTGTGTTGATGAAAGCTTCTTCAATTTTATGAATTAACTTAAGTTTACTAAATTCATAATGCTTTGTCCACCCCACCGCAGGCAGAGTTAGTGAGCCGTGTGGAGAAGGAAGACATGGGCTATTATATTACTACTATGGTGACACCTTATGAAAACTAATTGACAGGCTAGGTTAAAGGTATATATTGTTGAATTTGGTTGTGTTGAATGCTTGTATTGTTATTTGTATAGCAGATGGCAAATCAAAGTGTTCAATTAGTGACAAGAGAAGAATAATCCTACAGGGGAAGATTTAACAACCTATCCCAAGCTTGTCATATGTTAGGGATGATACGTCAAAAGTTTAATGATGCAAAGATCACTGCCTTTAAGGCATCATGCTTCAGGCATTTAGAGCACATTGATAAACTGACCATCAATGGTCAATTGATCCATGAAACGGGGCTGCAAAGGCTTTACGTATACTTTTTAGGTACTATAATTTTGTAGCTATTATAAGTTAGGGTGAATTGTCAATTTCGTCACTGATTTATCACCTGAGTAAAAATTAGGTTCTAAACTATTTTTTCTGAAAAATCAATCCTTGAATTACAAAATTCTGCTAACTACATCCTTCATATTAGACTCAAAGCTATTGTATTCAATTTTTCATCAATTTAAGTCACGTTACAAGCATGTGATACACTTTGGAGGGTAAACTAGTAATTTTTTTATAAAGAAATAGTGTATAGAGTTAACTTTGGAGGGTAAATTAGACGTTAGATTCGCAACCTATATGAAATGTTAAGGGCTTATAGGCGAGAAATGGATGATATTACGCTCTAAAGTATGTTAAGTGACTTAAGGTGACAAAAAGTCGAATAAAATAGCTTTGAATATAATAATAAGAATGAAATTAGAAATTTTTAATGAATTTATGGACTTATTTTATTGAAAACATAATTCAGGGACCTAATTTTCATGGATTGAATACTAAATTAGTGTACGTGTATGTGTAGGCATACGAAACATTTCACCAACTGAAGAAGTCCTTACATTAGTCAACGACTGATTTATTTCCTTTGTCTATGTTCCTTATTAGTAAGAGTTTGTTTTTACTCACCGTTCAAACCTTGGTATAACTGTTGACTTGTATATAGTTTCCCACAATTTAGGATTTCCTAGTTAGGGTGATTCCTTATAATTTGGGATTGTAATTATTGTATTTATCCTTTCCTTTTATGTATGCCCTAGGATTGTATATTATACCTCAGATTTGGAATGAAACAAATAACTTCAACGCATCATTTTCTTCTTGGCACTAGAGCCAAGAAAACCCTAATTGGTATTGTGTGATACCACCATTGATTCCCAACTGTGCTGAGTTGTTCAACACATCGTCCAGGAAAAAGACAACCCACCGCTTCCATATCATTATGCTTGTGTTCAGCGAGCGACCTGGTGTTTCCTTGTCGTTGATGTTCTCGACCAAGCAGGGAGTAACCATGTGTTATTGCTGTCAGTTCCACCGATTCATCATTCTGCAAGTCATGTCGGCCCTGTTTTTTCCCCATTCGCATCACGGAAGCAACCGTTTCCATCCATGGCAGAGAAGAGTGACGAGAAAACTGTTGTCCCTGTTGCGGTGCACTCGGACAACTCAAACTTTAGAATCAGTATGCTACTTGATGAGAAGAACTATGATTTATGGGCTCCTCTCATCCAAACTCATATCGCTGGAAGAAAAAGAATGGGATATCCTCGTGGGTCTATCAAGGCTCTATACGAAAACGATGCCAAGTACGATGATTGGTTCTCTGAAGATCAAAAAATAAAGAGTTGGCTACTGTCATCCATGAAACCTGAGATTATGAAACGATATATCCGTTTACCCACGGCAAAAGAGATTTGGGATTCTCTAAAGACAGTCTATTTTGATAAAAACGATGAAGTTAGAATTTACACTCTAAGTCAGAAGGCATCATGCCTGCCTTCGGCAGAATGGTCGTTTCTTGGTTACATATTTTGGGGAATTGACTGAAATTTTCCAAGAATTAGATCATTGTAATAGAGTGGCTATGGAGTGTGCACATGACATCAAGGCTTACAAAAGTTCAATTGAGCGGTAGAGAGTTTACCTCTTCCTTGGATGACTAGATGATGTTTTTTATAACTGTACGCAAAATTGGTACTCTTGGTGGTGCTCACTGGTTTGTTACGTTTATTGACGACTGTACGCAAATAACTTGGGTTAGGTTGTTGAAATCTAAAAGTGAAGTTAATTCAGCCTTTCAAAATTTTCATCATATGGTTACTGTGCAGTACAACATGAATATTCAGGTTCTTCACAATGACAATGGAGGTGAATACGTCAATGCAGACCTTCGTGCATTTCTTGACAAACATGGTATTATTCATCAAACTACGTGCCCTTACACTTCTCAACAGAATAGAATTGCTGAGAGAAAGAATCGACACTTGCTAGAGGTAGTTTGTGCCTCTCTTTTAGCAGCACACCTTCCCTTGCATTATTGGATAGAAGCCCTGACTTCGGCAGCATATCTTATCAACTGTCTCCCATCTCGCACCATTGACTTCCAAACGCCTTTGCAGACACTTCAAACTAAAACTCGTTGCCCACCTGTTTCTAATTTATCTCTTTGAGTATTGGGATGTGTCGCATTTGTCCACCTCCACCCACCTCAAAGACAGAGTAAGCTTGACCCTCGTGTCGTTCGTTGTGTTTTTTTGGGATATGCCACCACTCAAAAGGGTTACCGTTGTTATCATCCTCCAACCAAGAAAATGTTTATCACAATGGATGTTGTGTTTCATGAACATGATATGTATTATAGTTCGTATGGGTCCTCACTTGAAGGGGAGATGCGAGATGAAGAAGTTCGAACCCTTGATTATGTTAGCCCGATTGGGGTTGACATGCATCAGCCCACAGTAGCAGAGGAACCCACAGAATCTGGGCCTCATGAGGGTCAACAGGTAGTTGTGCAACCCACGGAATCTGGGCCCTATGACCAACCCGCCCATGTCCTGCCCCCATTTTCAAGGCTTCAAGATAATCCCACGCCCATGTTCTCTGGGCTTCAGAATGTAGAGGACTAGCCCGTGGTATCTGGACATCTGGAATAGGCCACGAACCAACAGCAGCAGGCCGTGATCTCTGGACAGCAAGAATGAGGCACAGACCAACAACAGCAGGCCATGGAATTTGGGCATCTGACTCAACAAGATGGCACAGATCAATCTCACATTCACTTGTCTCCGGTCGATACCCATAACCAATCACATTCCATTTCGGATGCTCCACCTGCTCGTCGTCTTCCAGAGCACATTAACTGAGGTATCCCTAAACCAACTTATGAGGCCGATCTTAAATGCAAACACAAATATCATGTGAGTGAACCAAATATAGATTCAGGGGTCAAATATCCATTGAATAATTATGTGTCTACCCTTCACCTATCATAATCAAATAAGTCATTTATCCATCAATTATCTACTGTATTTATTCCTAACAATGTGGCCTTAGCAAATGTCTGCTGGAAAGAAGCAATGAACGAGGAATTGAGATCATTGAAGAAGAATGATACTTGGGAAGTAATCGACTTGCCAGTTGGCAAGAAACCTGTGGGATGCAAGTGGGTCTATACAATGAAATACGGATGCTGAAGAATGGTCATTTCAGAATTGAAGGTTATACGGATGCTGATTGGGCTGGTTCAACGGATGATAGACGCTCTACATCCGGTTATTTTACCTTTGTTGGTTGAAATCTGGTCATGTGGAGAAGCAAGAAGAAAAATGTAGTAGCAAGGTCAAGTGCAGAAGTAGAATATAGGAGTATGGAGCTTAGTATTTATGAGATTTTATGGCTTAAGTTTCTATTACAAGATTTGGGCGTTAAACAGAGTCAACTGATGAGATTATTTTGCGAGAACAAAGCTGCTCGTGATATTGCTCACAATCCGGTGCAACATGATAAAACCAAACATGTAGAGGTTGACAAGTTCTTTATTAAAGAAAAGATAAAAGGGAAAATAATTGAAGTTCCTCCAATCAGAATAGAAGATTAGGTAGCGGACATTCTCACCAAAGCAGTCTCGAGTGAAAAGTTTTCTAAGTTTGTAGACAAGTTGGGCATGTGTAATATATATGTACTAACTTGAGGGGGAGTGTTGACTTGTATATAGTTTCCAATAATTTAGGATTTCCTTGTTAAAGTGATTCCATGTAATTTGGGATTGTAATTATTGTATTTATCCTTTCCTTTTATGTATGCCCTAGGCTAGGATTGTATATTATACCTTAGATTTGGAATGAAACAAATCCTTTTCTTCTAGAACATCCTGACATTACCACCCATGTCCATGTGCGATGTATGGGTTAGTCTATAGCCTTTAATTATTTCCCATGGTTGGTCACAATATTTTGGTTTAATTCACCTTAAAATTAAGAGAGGAATTTTTACAAATGGAAGGAAAACATAAAAGAACATTGACCAATGCAACTTTTCAGATCTGATTTAAGGCTGACATTCAAGCACGTGCTAACCTTGATGAAACAAATAATAAAAATAAAATAAAATAAATGAGAAACAAATCAAAATAGTTATAGAAGAAACAAATCAGAGGTTGACAAATGATTTTCAGGATTCGATCCCGATTATGGGCGACAAATGCAACCGTACAAGGAGAAGGAATATTCTATAAATAATTATTCAATAATTGTGAAAATTATCTACGGCAGTTTCATATTGTATTTTGAGTAACAAATCAAAATGAATTGAATGCAGGATAGGCCCGATGATCTATAAATTGATTGGTAATGTGGCTTCGTATTCCAGTCTATAGTCACAGGTTAAGGTTTTAGAATTTGTGAGTTTGTGAATCAAATCAAATCAAACCAAAGATGTCAATCGAAATGAACAAAATTTTGGTCCTTGGATTTGGGCTTTTGGTCAGTTTACTACTCCAATGTGAACAAGTTCATGCGGTAGAATACACAGTTGGGGATGAGAAAGGATGGAGCCCTAGTGCTGACTTATCTCATTGGACCGAGGGCAAGAAGTTCAAGGCTGGAGATGTTTTGGGTAAAAAGACTTGTTTTCAATTTGTGTTCATGCATCCTCAATTTTATTCTTCTATAGTTTATTGATTAATTTAGTTGGTTTTACTCAATTTCTTTTGTTTGTTTGTTTGTTGTTTTTGGAACAGTTTTCAAATATACCGATCCCAACCTCTACGTAGTTGCTATATCGAACGAAGATAGCTACGTGCATTGTGACCTATATGCTGGGGGAATGGATAGATACCGCTCAGGAAACGATCATGTGGTGTTAAAGAAGGGCATAAACTATTTCATACCAGCTGGTGGGTCTTATTGTGAAAAGGGAATGAAAATTGCAGTTGATGCGGAGTAAGTATGTAGTTATAAGCATGAGCATTGTTAATTATCAGGCTCCATTGTTAATTATCTTACCATAGATGCCATATTTGTGGAAGAAATAATTGGAGCTCTATTTTTAATTGTCATTGTTTTAGCTAATAAAATATTTTGTTTTGGAGTTGTGCTTGTACCAAAAATCAGTGATTTTCCTATCGCATAATGTCGATTTGTTTTTGCTGTTGATGATAGCAATGACCATCTTTTCCGGATACAAAACTTGTTAATTATTGTACTAATTGCGTTCATATCCTCATTAACATCACAACGATATATACACACATAAATTTCACATTTTGATGATTATTAATTCGAATCCGGGATAATTTCTTAAACAACATGGAGTGAAGAAATCGTACTTATCATTACAAGAGACCTTGAATCTTTGATACCAAGACTGAGAGTCCTGAAGGCTTATTATATTAACACCTCATAAACTGTTGAATAAACCCCACATATTTAATACACCCCACATTTGCTATTTCACTTAAAAATTATCTTAATACACCCCACATACTTTCCCATAATACCCCCACACCCCACATTCTCAATATACACCTTATATTTTCTAAATACACCCCACATTTCTCAATGTACACCTTATATTCCTCCACAACAACACATCCGCAACTGCAAGATTACTACGATTAATTACTAATCTATGATCTTTCATGTTCGATTCATCGCCATATGACTAAGGGTAATTAACAGATCACCAATTAGGGTTTTAGGATGCATGCCAGTTTAAATGAACATTACATACCTTTTATGCCTCCGAGAATATGATGAATCGGCCTCTCACGTCCGAAGAGCTTTACACCGCAGATTTCACCATTGTCATCAGAATTGGACGAATACACTAATCTCGGCTTTCTATACATACCTTTTGAGTTGATTAAACTTAATTATTTGTATGAGTGCTATTAATTGATGATACATGTTCATCGTCACCAACTTAAATATGATCGTGATTTATGTGAGGGGTTCTGAGCTTGGTGGCCAAGTAAGCTTGTATAAAGTAAGGAATGGCTTGGGGAATTAGCTCAAATATTTTTCAAGGTTGCTTTGCATGCCTGCTAGATACCATTAAAAAATAAACCTTGATTTTACAAATGTACACTCTCCTGGCAATCAATATATTTTAGTTTAGTTTGTAAAACATAAATCAGTCACAATCAAGACATATCGTTTCTGTGGTGGCTACATTATTTAGACCTGGTAATAACTTAAATTGTTCCACACGATCTTGGTAGTTGGCGTAAAGGTGTTGAGCGTTATTTACTGCAAGAGTATGCTAATTTTGTGCAACCGGTGGCATGGGATGCCCTGGTGCCAAACGTGGCTGTACAAAACGAAAGGAGTCAATTAGCTTTCAAAAACAACGTTCAATGTTGCAAAAAAAGTAAGTCAACTCTTAGTACATGTATAAAGTGATTGTCATTGACTAAACCAATTGCAATCTTAAGAAGATTAGTGGGCTCATCATATTGGAGGATTGGGTGATGGAGAATCGTGGAATGGATCGCACGCATAACTTTAAATGTGTAAGTTTCTTTCTTTATACCTCTTTGTTTATATGTGTTTTCGTATAACTTTAAATGTGTTATCTGTGGCCTGCCTCAGTTCTAAGGTAGAATTGATGTACTTATAATTCATGGCTGTGATCCACTTGAGTTTCTTCATTATGAGTATTAAGTTGGCCTTGACTTTCTTAGCTTTTAAAAATGTGATTCTATCAAGTTCAACAGTTTAGAAACGTAAGTAGATTCAGGCTCAACATTTTTGGCTCGTTGGAACGTCAACCCAAAAATCTACAAATTGCAATGGTAACTTAAACACCGGTTGCCACATAATGATAAGAACATCAGGCGTATTATAACAACATTTAGATGCATACGGTAAGTGTTACATTGTGAGCATTCAATGCTGGTTCACTCAGAACCAGTCAGGGACTGAACCTAAAAAATCATGGCACCAATTGTTTACTCGTTCATTGTCCGTGCCTCCAGCAGGCCTCCGGACGAAACTACTGAGAATGAACTGATTTTTGGGAGTCACATCAGAGCTACTGGCAACCATCCATTTGAGCTGCCTCAAGCGATACGTCCTTCATAGTGCTTATAAAGACTAATTATGGTGGGGCTGCGGTTGTGAAATAGTGGGGTGTAAAGGTTAGGATTATTTGTTTCAATTCTGATCTTAACATAGCCACCCTTCATAGTGCTTATATAATGTTTGTTTATTGCAATTCGATTCTCAGTCAGTCATTGAGTGGTGTTTTGCTCAATTTCATGTTCTTGCCTTAGCTTTCTTGACCATGCTATCAGTAGTTGGGAGAAATTATTTTTATTTTTCTAATATAAAGATGAATTGATGAAGTTTTGAAGAAAGATTTGGTAGAGTTTCGGGTTGCAAGATTGTTCTTGTTCTAGATGACAAGTAGTAGTGCTGGAAGATTGATGGGTTATTACAGTAGACATGTTGTCAGGGAAATATTTGGCCTACAGTTTTTTTTTGTCTTGCGTTTACAGTTTAAAGAAGAGGAACTACTTTCCTGGATCAACAGTGGCTGTTTTCGCATATGGGAGCTGTAGGCCTCGCAGTGAGTCTCTTTCCTTTTTCCGTCGATGGTCATGTTGGTGTTTTTGGAATGGGTGTTTCCTTGTGGGTTTGTTCTTTGAGAATTTAAATAATCGTGCCCTTGTGTTGTTGATATTTTCAATCTGATGTTGAACCCAATTTTCTTTGGATTGTTGAAAGTATATGAAATTTATTAAATGAAAAATGACTGATCTGATTTCTAATAGAAAGCCAAGTGCTTTTTGGGTTTAATTTTAGTTTCTACCCTTGTATTGTTTAGGAGATTTGGCTGTAGAATTTATTACCAAGTTGGATTGGTAGAGCTTTCATCATTTTCTTTCCTCGACATGGGTTGCCTGTAAAATGGTTGCTAGCTTCTAAGAGAAAGGCAGGTGCTTGTTGGGTTTAATTTTCAATTTCTAATAGAAAAAGAGTTATCTCAAAAACTAGAGGTTCACTTCAATTTCGGACAAGCACAGAGCTGAAAAATCAATTAAATCTGTCTGTTCATATAACTTTAAATGTGTTATCTGTAGCCTGCCTCAGTTATAAGGTTGAATTGATTTACTTATAATTCATGGCTGTGATCCACTTGAGTTTCTTCTTTATGCCTTTCCTCTATTAGGTTGACCTTGACTTTATTAGCATTTCAAAATGTGATTCTATCAGGTTCAACAGTTTCGTGAGTTAAGTAGATTCAGTCGCAACTTTTTTGGCTCCTTGGAACCTCAACCCAAAAATCTACAAATTGCCACCCTAATTTCAACTCCTGTTGCCACATAATGATGAGAATATTAGGCGTATTATTACAACATTTAGATGCGTATAATAAGTGTTACAATGTGAGCATTCAATGCTGGTTCACTCGAAACCACACTCAGAGACTACAACAACAACAACAACAACAATAAAGTCTTATCCCACTAAGTAGGGTTGGCTGTATGAATCTTAGAACGCCATTGCGCTCGGTTCTGTGCCACATCTTCCGTTAGATTTAAGTACTCAAAAGTCTTTTCTTAGAGTCTCATGCCAAGTCTTCTTAGGTTTTCTTCTACCTCTTCGGCTTTGAACCTATTTTGTAATCGCAACTTCTAACCGAAGCGTCTGTAAGCTTTCGTTTCACATGTCTAAATCACCTTAACCGATTTTTTCTCATTTTACCTTCAATTTCGGCTGCTCCTACTTTACCTCCGATATCCTCATTCCTAATTCCAATCTTTCTCATGTGCCCACACATCAAACGAAGCATTCTCATCTCCACAGTCAGAGAGAGAACCTATAAAATCCTGGTAGCAATTGTTTGTACATGATTCTATTCTACAAAGGTCTCTCATCTCATTATCTGATAATTTGTCAATAAAGCATACAATTTTCTTAACTACGTGATAAAATCACAGCTTGAATATGAACACTTTGGAGTCTTTTATATTTATTCATCCTTCCCTCTTCTTAACGAGGAAACATTTTTTGGCGATTGGGATAAGTTGAATGAATTAAAATTAAATCCTAATGTTCTAGTTGAGGTAAAATTTCAGATGGACGTCATTCGACTCAAAGATGCTTTGAATGAAAGAATTCTTGTTTCCAGTCGGTATATTCTTGATTCTTACAAGGGATCTTCTGCGATATCAATTCCACTAGACTGAAGACAAAGATGTGTTGTATATGGACGGAAATTGTGATATGAAGCAGCGTTAGTCCTCGATGAAGGTTTTTGACTATCATTCCAGTAAACCAATGTGTTTTACTAGCTACATCTAAAGAATGTTGTGAAGGAATAAGCTTGGTTAGATCTTCAAGGGTTGTGCTTCTGGATGTCACTTGAAATCCATTGGTCAAGAGGCAAACTATATCTCGTGCCTCAAGGCTAGGAAAAAACAACATTGTCCAAGTCCTGCAGGAGTGCCCTGACGCCGAAATTATACGCCTCGATTCTAAGTCCTGAAGGGAGCGCAAAACAAAACATAAGTGGACCAAGTTTATATATAAGTACTACTAAAACAATTACTCTTTAAACGTACTAACCCCCAGGTTTTATAAAAACTCATATAGCATAATAAGTAGTAGGTTTTTCCGAAAATCCTAACATGCCATAAAACATTTCATAAATTAATATATATTGTATATAGTGTGCTTAGTAGTGATAACATAATCGCCCGAAGGCCCTACATCGCCCACCCGAAGGCATATATAAATCTTCCGCCTATAGGCCTTACATCACTCGTCCGAAGGCAATATATGAATCTTCCACCCGAAGACATTATTTATAAATCTTTCGCCCGTAGGCAATACATCTCCCACCCGAAGGCAATATATAAACATGAATATCCACTAAGTAAGAACAGAAAATCATAAACATAATCTTTCCAAAATATATCTCATCGGAGCTCAATAGCTCAAGCATCATATCATAAATCATGTTCATAAATATCTGAGTATACGTAAATCCGATAAAGCATGATATTTCATAAAGCGTAAATCCGATAACTTATAAACATTTCATAAAACGTAGTCATAAATCATGATTTTCATGTATGCAATTCTAGTAATCAAAACATGCATTTTGGAAGGGGTCCACTCACAGATAATCCGTTGCCGAAAAGTTGCTCAAACTTGAGAGGAGGGAGTCGCCACTAACAAACGCACATAAGCATATAAAGGGACCAATTAGTAAAACCCTATTAAGATGATCGAATTTGGGAAAATGGACGTCAGATTTGGAATATTCCCTAACGGAATATTCTTTGGAATGGGTCTGGTCTGGTCGGCTTGGATCCGGGTCAAATCCGGGTCGGGTCTAATTCCGGGTTTATGGGATCGGTCGGACTGCTGGGTTGGGTCAGGTGTTGGTTTTGGGCCAAGAAACATCTGGGTTTGGCCCGGGAAGTATCTGGATTGGGCCGGGTTTAGGGTAATCGGGTTTGGGCCAGGTTGGTTGGGTCGCTGGGTTGTCGAGTCGAGTCGACCCGATTTTAGGACGTGGGTCGGTCGAATTCTAGGCAGAGGTTCTAAAGCTCCGTTCGAGCTCATTTCTTCACCATTTTCAACATTTTAACTATAGAAATGAAGCTTAGGATGAGGGGAAGAGATTCATACCAGTTTGGAGCTATGTCGTGGCCGAAGTTGGCCGAAAAATGGCCTGGGAGGCTCGGGTTCTCGTCGGAAAACTGGGCTTGGGATCCCCGCGCTGTTTTCTGCATCCAACAAGAATAAACCACTTAAAACCTACCCTAATCTAACCCTAAAATCCAACCTAGTGGGGTCTAAGCACTTACCTATGTCAGGGATGTAGAAGTCTCGTCAACAGTGTGTCGGGTAAAGCTAGGAACAATGAACTCCACCACTGCCGAAGCTTCACGTTCTTGGCCTGGGGTCGCAACGACGAGGTATCGATGGTGGTGAGGGTGGCTCGCCAGTGGAAGTCACGGTGATGGTGTTGCCATTGTTGTTGTTTGTTGTTGGTGTGTCTGTGTTCCTAAAAAGAAGAGTGCAGAGGTGAGAGGGAGATAAAAGAAAGAAAGAGTGAAGAGAGTTAGTGATCGAGAGTGACGGGGAGAGGGAAGAGAGAGAGAGAGGCTGGGAGACCAAAACAAGGGGTGGGCCACCCATTGGCACACCATCCAAGCCCAAAAAGCAAACATTCGAACAAATATCTCCCTACCCGTGAAATTACCAAAATGACCCTCATTCCGAAAATCGTAAAAAAAGTCCGGGACGGATCGTTGCATATATTTTCAATTAGTAATTGTTATAAAAAATTCTATTTCCAACAATGAATTACTATTTACAAGGGCACATCGTCATCACAATTACCATTCAGCAACCTTGGGGTTGTCGTAAATACAAATATATGGTTGGAAAAAGAAATATTTCAAATATACAATTGTTATATAAAAAATGTTTAAAAGTGCCATTAATGGAACAACACTAACAGTAAAACATGTAAAAAAGCCATTAACATATTGCAAAATACTACAATCCTAAGAATAATCACGATATAATAAATCAAGAACAACCCTCGAAGATGTCCTCTAACACTAGGTCTCAAAGTCCACTTCAAGTGGTCCTGCAGATGAGTATAAGGATCTAATCGGTGAACTTCTGAGAGTTGTTTGATCACACCCGTATCACATACAATGTCAATGCTTAAGTGCGTGAGAATTGGACACAATATTAATACCATTTGAATCATTCTAAATGTATAAAAAATTACTACTTAGTACTCCGGTCTAATAGTATTCCACTTCATTAATATCGTCTGTTAAAAAAAAGTGTTAGAAATTATAGAACATAATACCTAGTGTCACCTTTGATGTCAAGTTTCAGGACATGTCCTTCCTTTTTTTATATACCCTTAGCCTTCTTCTACCCAAGGGCGGAGCCATGATTTTTTTCTTGGGTGGGCTAGCTAAAATTAGTACCATAAAATCATATGTTTATTTTTTGTTTATATAAAATTATATAATAATCAATATAAAAGAACAACAATAGAATATAAACTATTCTCAAAATCATAACCCTAACCGATAAACTGAAGGATTATATAAATAATTAACCTTCTAATTAAATCATGAATAAGTAAATAAAGAGATTAAGAATGTACCAAAGGTGACATTCATTAAAAAGGTGCAACAGAAAGTCAACAATTGCAGAGATAGGGATGTGATTGTGAATTTAAAAAAATTAATTTTTCTTTTCTTGAAAGAAGCACATAGGCTAAATCGCATAGGATAAATGGTCATTTCTTTTATGAATAGGATAAAAGGGAGACAAGGGATATAACTTATTTGTCATTTTTAGCATAAAACATACTATTTATTACCTATCCTCTACTAAATATACACAAAATAATAACCTATATTGAATAGTGTTATTCACACAAGAATAGTGTTGTTCATACACACATATTTCCCTCCAACACACCTCCTTATTAATTTTTTGTCATTGATCATCTTCAATTCATTCAATTCGACAGCCAAAACTTGAGAGAGGTGTATGAAAAGTAAAAATGAATAGCATTACCCTAACAGAAAACCTCCATAGACTACAACCCACCTTAGCCTTATGGGTGGCTACATTCCACCTCATTAGTACCTGAACTAATCGATAAATAAAGCAACAATATAAAAATTGATACAAGTATATATTCTTAATTGTACATAAACACTAAAGCAAAGCAACCAAAACCCATGAAAACAAGAATACAACACTACGTAACATTGCATCTAATTGTTTGTGTGAAGTGAAGTACACGACCGACATTTAAAACCCATGAAACAAGGACACAACTCAAAAAAAGAAGAAATCTAGTTACAAATAGGGAATTGGACTAACTAAATCGTATCTATACACATTATTTTTTAGAGAACCACGTCAATATTACAGTAATTATATAGAGTCAGATAGGTACCTAACGTCTTTTGCTATGTTGCACCACAGAGAAGATTGTTCTGGAGATGATCTTGACCTACAACATTATGTGAGGACTTGATGGACGTAGCCCCATAATTCTGGCCCAAATTTGGGAAAAATGATCTTCAGGATCATTCAACATTGCGGGCCGAGTTTTGGATCCATTTGTGCAAAACAAATGTAGGCCGTTGGATATGATTTCAACGGCTGTAAATAAATCAATCAAAGCAAGGTTACAGTAAAACCAGGTAAAAAACGACTCGTCATTAAAACCCATTGGATCAGACAACAGTTTTTTTTTTTTTTTTTTTCAACTATAACTCTCTCCCTCCCCCAACAACAATTACCTCCTTCATTAATCTTATCATCTCCTCTACCAAAAACTCTCTAGCAAACGATTTCAAAAAAAAATTTCATCGAATTCCACATAGTTTGAAATTCAGTCGAACTTCTCCAATGTTTGTTGTCTCCGGCAGGGCGTTTGAAACTCAATCGACTTCCACATTGCATGTTTGAAATTAAGTCGAACTTCGTCCAAATTGGTTCTTAATTTGTCCAGTCGATTGGACAGAAAGGACGTCGTCGTACTTGCTTTCTCCAATTCGAGGTAAGATTCCTTGCTTCCATACATACTCGAAATCATACTTCCTTCTGGGTCACTTTGAAATTTGGTGAGTTTGAAAATGCCAAACCTTAGAAGTAAATTTTATTATTTGTGTTAAATTTGATAAAAATTAATCTAGTGTTCGTGGTTATTTATGCATGGTTGATAATGAAATTAGTGGAAATTGGTGGAAACTATGTAATTTTGAGAAAATTTGGTTTTGATGTGGGTTTATGAACTCTTGTTGACAAGTTGTGTATAAGGCTTATATTATTGAATTTGGTTGTGTTGAAGTTATATTGTTGACTTGGGGCTGATTTGTGTTGATGAAAGCTTCTTCAATTTTATGAATTAACTTAAGTTTACTAAATTCATAATGCTCTGTCCACGCCTGATGTATTGTTATGAAAACTAATTGACAGGCTAGGTTAAAGGTATATATTGTTGAATTTGGTTGTGCTGAATGCTTGTATTGTTATTTGTATAGCAGATGGCAAATCAAAGTGTTCAATTAGTGACAAGAGAAGAATAATCCTACAGGGGAAGATTTAACAACCTATCCCAAGCTTGTCATATGTTAGGGATGATACGTCAAAAGTATAATGATGCCCAGATCACTGCCTTTAAGGCATCATGCTTCAGGCATTTAGAGCACATTGATAAACTGACCATCAATGGTCAATTGATCCATGAAACGGGGCTGCAAAGGCTTTACGTATACTTTTTAGGTACTATAATTTTGTAGCTATTATAAGTTAGGGTGAATTGTCAATTTCATCACTGATTTATCACCTGAGTAAAAATTAGGTTCTAAACTATTTTTTCTGAAAAATCAATCCTTGAATTACAAAATTCTGCTAACTACATCCTTCATATTAGACTCAAAGCTATTGTATTCAATTTTTCATCAATTTAAGTCACGTTACGAGCATGTGATACACTTTGGAGGGTAAACTAGTAATTTTTTTATAAAGAAATAGTGTATAGAGTTAACTTTGGAGGGTAAATTAGACGTTAGATTCGCAACCTATATGAAATGTTAAGGGCTTATAGGCGAGAAAGGGATGATATTACGCTCTAAAGTATGTCAAGTGACTTAAGGTGACAAAAAGTCGAATAAAATAGCTTTGAATATAATAATAAGAATGAAATTAGAAATTTTTAATGAATTTATGGACTTATTTTATTGAAAACATAATTCAGGGACCTAATTTTCATGGATTGAATACTAAATTAGTGTACGTGTATGTGTAGGCATACGAAACATTTCACCAACTGAAGAAGTCCTTACATTAGTCAACGACTGATTTATTTCCTTTGTCTATGTTCCTTATTAGTAAGAGTTTGTTTTTACTCACCGTTCAAACCTTGGTATAACTGTTGACTTGTATATAGTTTCCCACAATTTAGGATTTCCTAGTTAGGGTGATTCCTTATAATTTGGGATTGTAATTATTGTATTTATCCTTTCCTTTTATGTATGCCCTAGGATTGTATATTATACCTCAGATTTGGAATGAAACAAATAACTTCAACGCATCATTTTCTTCTTGGCACTAGAGCCAAGAAAACCCTAATTGGTATTGTGTGATACCACCATTGATTCCCAACTGTGCTGAGTTGTTCAACACATCGTCCAGGAAAAAGACAACCCACCGCTTCCATATCATTATGCTTGTGTTCAGCGAGCGACCTGGTGTTTCCTTGTCGTTGATGTTCTCGACCAAGCAGGGAGTAACCATGTGTTATTGCTGTCAGTTCCACCGATTCATCATTCTGCAAGTCCTGTCGGCCCTGTTTTTTCCCCATTCGCATCACGGAAGCAACCGTTTCCATCCATGGCAGAGAAGAGTGACGAGAAAACTGTTGTCCCTGTTGCGGTGCACTCGGACAACTCAAACTTTAGAATCGGTATGCTACTTGATGAGAAGAACTATGATTTATGGGCTCCTCTCATCCAAACTCATATCGCTGGAAGAAAAAGAATGGGATATCCTCGTGGGTCTATCAAGGCTCTATACGAAAACGATGCCAAGTACGATGATTGGTTCTCTGAAGATCAAAAAATAAAGAGTTGGCTACTGTCATCCATGAAACCTGAGATTATGAAACGATATATCCGTTTACCCACGGCAAAAGAGATTTGGGATTCTCTAAAGACAGTCTATTTTGATAAAAACGATGAAGTTAGAATTTACACTCTAAGTCAGAAGGCATCATGCCTGCCTTCGGCAGAATGGTCGTTTCTTGGTTACATATTTTGGGGAATTGACTGAAATTTTCCAAGAATTAGATCATTGTAATAGAGTGGCTATGGAGTGTGCACATGACATCAAGGCTTACAAAAGTTCAATTGAGCGGTAGAGAGTTTACCTCTTCCTTGGATGACTAGATGATGTTTTTTATGACTGTACGCAAAATTGGTACTCTTGGTGGTGCTCACTGGTTTGTTACGTTTATTGACGACTGTACGCAAATAACTTGGGTTAGGTTGTTGAAATCTAAAAGTGAAGTTAATTCAGCCTTTCAAAATTTTCATCATATGGTTACTGTGCAGTACAACATGAATATTCAGGTTCTTCACAATGACAATGGAGGTGAATACGTCAATGCAGACCTTCGTGCATTTCTTGACAAACATGGTATTATTCATCAAACTACGTGCCCTTACACTTCTCAACAGAATAGAATTGCTGAGAGAAAGAATCGACACTTGCTAGAGGTAGTTCGTGCCTCTCTTTTAGCGGCACACATTCCCTTGCATTATTGGAGAGAAGCCCTGACTTCGGCAGCATATCTTATCAACTGTATCCCATCTCGCACCATTGACTTCCAAACGCCTTTACAGACACTTCAAACTAAAACTCGTTGCCCACATGTTTCTAATTTATCTCTTTGTGTATTGGGATGTGTCGCATTTGTCCACCTCCACCCACCTCAAAGACAGAGTAAGCTTGACCCTCGTGTCGTTCGTTGTGTTTTTTTGGGATATGCCACCACTCAAAAGGGTTACCGTTGTTATCATCCTTCAACCAAGAAAATGTTTATCACAATGGATGTTGTGTTTCATGAACATGATATGTATTATAGTTCGTATGGGTCCTCACTTGAAGGGGAGATGCGAGATGAAGAAGTTCGAACCCTTGATTATGTTAGCCCGATTGGGGTTGACATGCATCAGCCCACAGTAGCAGAGGAACCCACAGAATCTGGGCCTCATGAGGGTCAACAGTTAGTTGTGCAACCCACGGAATCTGGGCCCTATGACCAACCCGCCCATGTCCTGCCCCCATCTTCAAGGCTTCAAGATAATCCCACGCCCATGTTCTCTGGGCTTCAGAATGTAGAGGACTAGCCCGTGGTATCTGGACATCTGGAATAGGCCACGAACCAACAGCAGCAGGCCGTGATCTCTGGACAGCAAGAATGAGGCACAGACCAACAACAGCAGGCCATGGAATTTGGGCATCTGACTCAACAAGATGGCACAAATCAATCTCACATTCACTTGTCTCCGGTCGATACCCATAACCAATCACATTCCATTTCGGATGCTCCACCTGCTCGTCGTCTTCCAGAGCACATTAACTGAGGTATCCCTAAACCAACTTATGAGGCCGATCTTAAATGCAAACACAAATATCATGTGAGTGAACCAAATATAGATTCAGGGGTCAAATATCCATTGAATAATTATGTGTCTACCCTTCACCTATCATAATCAAATAAGTCATTTATCCATCAATTATCTACTGTATTTATTCCTAACAATGTGGCCTTAGCAAATGTCTGCTGGAAAGAAGCAATGAACGAGGAATTGAGATCATTGAAGAAGAATGATACTTGGGAAGTAATCGACTTGCCAGTTGGCAAGAAACCTGTGGGATGCAAGTGGGTCTATACAGTGAAATACGGATGCTGAAGAATGGTCATTTTAGAATTGAAGGTTATACGGATGCTGATTGGGCTGGTTCAACGGATGATAGACGCTCTACATCCGGTTATTTTACCTTTGTTGGTTGAAATCTGGTCATGTGGAGAAGCAAGAAGAAAAATGTAGTAGCAAGGTCAAGTGCAGAAGTAGAATATAGGAGTATGGAGCTTAGTATTTGTGAGATTTTATGGCTTAAGTTTCTATTACAAGATTTGGGCGTTAAACAGAGTCAACTGATGAGATTATTTTGCGAGAACAAAGCTGCTCGTGATATTGCTCACAATCCGGTGCAACATGATAAAACCAAACATGTAGAGGTTGACAAGTTCTTTATTAAAGAAAAGATAAAAGGGAAAATAATTGAAGTTCCTCCAATCAGAACAGAAGATTAGGTAGCGGACATTCTCACCAAAGCAGTCTCGAGTGAAAAGTTTTCTAAGTTTGTAGACAAGTTGGGCATGTGTAATATATATGTACTAACTTGAGGGGGAGTGTTGACTTGTATATAGTTTCCAATAATTTAGGATTTCCTTGTTAAAGTGATTCCATGTAATTTGGGATTGTAATTATTGTATTTATCCTTTCCTTTTATGTATGCCCTAGGCTAGGATTGTATATTATACCTTAGATTTGGAATGAAACAAATCCTTTTCTTCTAGAACATCCTGACATTACCACCCATGTCCATGTGCGATGTATGGGTTAGTCTATAGCCTTTAATTATTTCCCATGGTTGGTCACAATATTTTGGTTTAATTCACCTTAAAATTAAGAGAGGAATTTTTACAAATGGAAGGAAAACATAAAAGAACATTGACCAATGCAACTTTTGAGATCTGATTTAAGGCTGACATTCAAGCACGTGCTAACCTTGATGAAACAAATAATAAAAATAAAATAAAATAAATGAGAAACAAATCAAAATAGTTATAGAAGAAACAAATCAGAGGTTGACAAATGATTTTCAGGATTTGATCCCGATTATGGGCGACAAATGCAACCGTACAAGGAGAAGGAATATTCTATAAATAATTATTCAATAATTGTGAAAATTATCTACGGCAGTTTCATATTGTATTTTGAGTAACAAATCAAAATGAATTGAATGCAGGATAGGCCCGATGATCTATAAATTGATTGGTAATGTGGCTTCGTATTCCAGTCTATAGTCACAGGTTAAGGTTTTAGAATTTGTGAGTTTGTGAATCAAATCAAATCAAACCAAAGATGTCAATCAAAATGAACAAAATTTTGGTCATTGGATTTGGGCTTTTGGTCAGTTTACTACTCCAATGTGAACAAGTTCATGCGGTAGAATACACAGTTGGGGATGAGAAAGGATGGAGCCCTAGTGCTGACTTATCTCATTGGACCGAGGGCAAGAAGTTCAAGGCTGGAGATGTTTTGGGTAAAAAGACTTGTTTTCAATTTGTGTTCATGCATCCTCATTTTTATTCTTCTATAGTTTATTGATTAATTTAGTTGGTTTTACTCAATTTCTTTTGTTTGTTTGTTTGTTGTTTTTGGAACAGTTTTCAAATATACCGATCCCAACCTCTACGTAGTTGCTATATCGAACGAAGATAGCTACGTGCATTGTGACCTATATGCTGGGGGAATGGATAGATACCATTCAGGAAACGATCATGTGGTGTTAAAGAAGGGCATAAACTATTTCATACCAGCTGGTGGGTCTTATTGTGAAAAGGGAATGAAAATTGCAGTTGATGCGAAGTAAGTATGTAGTTATAAGCATGAGCATTGTTAATTATCAGGCTCCATTGTTAATTATCTTACCATAGATGCCATATTTGTTGAAGAAATAATTGGAGCTCTATTTTTAATTGTCATTGTTTTAGCTAATAAAATATTTTGTTTTGGAGTTGTGCTTGTACCAAAAATCAGTGATTTTCCTATCGCATAATGTCGATTTGTTTTTGCTGTTGATGATAGCAATGACCATCTTTTCCGGATACAAAACTTGTTAATTATTGTACTAATTGCGTTCATATCCTCATTAACATCACAACGATATATATACACATAAATTTCACATTTTGATGATTATTAATTCGAATCCGGGATAATTTCTTAAACAACATGGAGTGAAGAAATCGTACTTATCATTACAAGAGACCTTGAATCTTTGATACTAAGACTGGGAGTCCTGAAGGCTTATTATATTAACACCTCATAAATTGTTGAATAAACCCCACATATTTAATACACCACACATTTGTTTTTTCACTTAAAAATTATATTAATGCATCCCACATACTTTCCCATAATACCCCCCCCACACCCCACATTCTCAATATACACGTTATATTTTCTAAATACACCCCACATTTCTCAATGTACACCTTATATTTTTTACATACACCCCACATCTTCTTTACACCACACATTTCTCAATATACACCTTATATTCCTCCACAACAACACATCCGCAACTGCAAGATTACTACGATTAATTACTAATCTATGATCTTTCATGTTCAATTCATCGCCATATGACTAAGGGTAATTAGCAGATCACCAATTAGGGTTTTAGGATGCATGCCAGTTTAAATGAACATTACATACCTTTTATGCCTCCAAGAACATGATGAATCGGCCTCTCACGTCCGAAGAGCTTTGCACCGCAGATTTCACCATTGTCATCAGAACTGGACGAATACACTAATCCCGGCTTTCTATACATACCTTTTGAGTTGATTAAACTTAATTATTTGTATGAGTGCTGTTAATTGATGATACATGTTCATCGTCACCAACTTAAATACGATCGTGATTTATGTGAGGGGTTCTAAGCTTGGTGGCCAAGTAAGCTTGTATAAAGTAAGGAATGGCTTGGGGAATTAGCTCAAATATTTTTCAAGGTTGCTTTGCATGCCTGCTAGATACCATTAAAAAATAAACCTTGTTTTTACATATGTACACTCTCTTGGCAATCAATATATTTTAGTTTAGTTTGTAAAACATAAATCAGTCACAATCAAGACATATCGTTTCGGTGGTGGCTACATTATTTAGACCTGGTAATAGCTTAAATTGTTCCACACGACCTTGGTAGTTGGCGTAAAGGTGTCGAGCGTTAATTACTGCAAGAGTATGCTAATTTTGTGCAACCGGTGGCATGGGATGTCCTGGTGCCAAACGTGGCTATACAAAACGAAAGGAGTCAATTAGCTTTCAAAAACAACGTTCAATGTTGCAAAAAAAGTAAGTCAACTCTTAGTACCTGTATAAAGTGATTGTCATTGACTAAACCAATTGCAATCTTAAGAAGATTAGTGGGCTCATCATCTCTTAATACATATAAAGGTAGGAATGAGAGGCATTGCAAACGGGATAAAAAAATCACCATTACACGATAACATGAAGCTATAAGATGGGCCACATCTGGCATTTTCATCCAGTAGAGTTCTGGTGCATATGAATCTTCAAAATAGTCAAGTGCTCGGTCAATCTCAGCACGCCTCTCTTTCCAACCAAAAGCTTGGTCATATAGGAATGGGCAACCACGTACTTCCGCCAATAGGTCCTTACGTACCCTTGGCCATGAATCTTGACCAAATCCCATTGCCTCAGCTATGACTTTATATCCACAATTACCATCTCCAAGGACATCAATCGCAATAGTAATGTATTGCTTTATTGCCTCAGGGAACTGTCCCGTATATTGATGCGTAGGGGCCGCCAGATTGCGTAAAATTGAGCTATAAGTCTGTATAGTGATCAAGGGTTACTCAGTGAAGTTATAATTAGTATATCAAACATCACAACTATAAAGATAAGTGCATACCTTCAATTTGCGTGGTCTTCCTCTTGGTTTCTTTTTAGAGGGTTGTGGCTGGCTATCATGACCTAAAAGAGCTTTTGCAATATCAAAGGCCGATGGCAAACGACGAGTAGAAGTGTCAACTTTACGTGGACGTCTTTTGGTTTTAATTTTTTTAATTGGTTTTGTAAGTGTCTTGGAACTTGGGTTCATCAACTCCTCTATTTTAATGCATAGTTGTTGTCTAGATTCATCAGTTTGACCCTCATAAATTAGATGAGTTTCTCAAATGTGAGACATTTGTAGATGTTCGCATTGCTTCTCATAAAAAATAAATCCATTGCTTTGCTTCAATTCTGATCTTAATCCTTTCTGGGTTCTTTGATTCTGCAACCCAAATCTAATCCTTTCTTGTTTTTGTTTACTGCAGCCCAATTCTAATCTTAATCCTTTCGGGGAAAAGCCCAGAAGATAGACTTATGCCCACCTGAGCGCGTAGCTGCGAGACCCTTTATGGATGGCGATGATAAGAGTGCCCACCGGCCTGTAAGTTTCTTTCTTTTTGCCTCATTGTTTATGTGTATTCATATAACTTTAAATGTGTTATCCGTAGCCTGCCTCAGTTCTAAGGTAGATTTGATATAATTCATGGCTGTGATCCACTTGAGTTTCTTCATTATGCCATTCATCTATTAGGTTTGGCTCGACTTTCTGAGCATTTAAAAATGTGGTTCTATCAAGTTCAACAATTTAGTAACTGAAGTAGATTCAGGCGCAACATTTTCGGCTCCTTGGAACCTTAACCCAAGAATCTACAATTTGCAAAACTAATTTTAACTCCTGTTGCCACACAATGATAAGAATATTAGGCGTATTATAACAACATTTAGATGCATACAATAAGTGTTACAATGTGAGCATTCAATGCAGGTTCACTCAGAACCAGAGTCAGAGACTGAACCGAATAAATCATGGCAGCAATTGTTTACTCGTTCACCGTCCTGCCTTCATCATCAAGTGTAAATGTAATAAGTAGACCAAATGCAAAGTCTCAGACAGAAGTTCAAAGTCCTCCGTTATCTGGTCAGTCCTCGTCAATACAATCATTTGATAATCCAATCAACTTTGGGCAGCCATCACCATTCGCTCTATCTACTACCTATCCAAAAGGATCTACTAGCAGCAGTTTAGGTTTTTGCGCCTGCAATTGATCCCATGCTTCCTCGCATTGGTGAAGGGCATCATGACCTCATACCTGAGGAGCCAGAGCTTTTTGAAGACCCATGTTACGTCCCTGATCCAGTATCCTTGCTTGGGCCAGTTTCCGACTCACTTGATAATTTTCAATTAGACATGGGGACTGGCTTCGTGAAAGATATGGGACTGGAGAGGGCTTGCACATTGAAGGATGGACCCGCGTCATATGAAGTGAACAAGCCATCTTCAATTGAGTCACCGATGTCGCGAGAAAAGCATAATAATTCTGGTCGCTTCCCTAGTACCCTCAAAGGCCCAAGATATGCGTGCTTCACCCCTGGATGATGCAAATGCAAATGCAAATGCTAAGGGAATGTGGAAAATGCGGAACAGTTGTCCTCTTGGTCAGAAAGGTCTAGGGTTTGCAGGTGGTTCTCCAAGCTGGTTTCTACCTCCAGAACTGAACAGATCAAACACGGATGATCTCACGCACCCGTCATCAGTATCACTATTTATTACAGAAGATCGGGTTGTTTCTGGCTCTGAATGTCCTAAGAATCAGAGCATTTCCCTAACTTTTAGCCCTGTTACTGGTTCCACAGTGATCATGATCCTTGGTTGCAGAAAGCCCTTCTTCCTCCATTGACATGATTATTGGGAGGGAGTCACATCGGAGCTACTGACAAACCATCCGTTTGAGCTGCCTCAAGCGAACGGTTGGTCCAAGTAAGTGCATCACACCTCATCCTCTGTATTTTTAATTGTTAGTTTCTAAAAGTTGCTTTTTTTATGTCCTTCATAGAGCTTTTGTAGACTAATTATGGTGGGGTTACTGTTGTGAAATAGTGGTGTGTAAATGTTGGGATTATTTGTTCTTGCCTTAAGCAAGGAGTGTCAACTAGAAACAATAATGAACGACAAAGGGAAAGTTAAAATGTTTCAACACTTTAAGCCTTTTCCGTTCTCGCAATGTTTTAATACTTTTTAGAACTTTAGAAACAATATTGAATCACCAAGGGAAAGTTGAAATGTCCACACTTTTTTATTTCGGTTCTTGCATTGTAATCCAGTATAACACTAGAGTGGACGTTCGAGATGTAATGTGCTGATAAAGGGTTTGGATGTGCACAGTATGTAGCTTGATGTTTCAGTTGTTATACTGTTGCAGGAGTAAATTTTTCTTTAAATGGCTTGTTCGTTTCGTTGTCTGTGTTTGCCAAGCTAATGTTAAGTAAACATCAATCTCCCTTATAAAGAAGAGCAGGAAGATACAATGCGTCCAGTATTTCTAAACTCTCCATCAAAAGAGGCTATTTGCCCACTAGTACAGGAAGAAGAGGTCTGTTTTTCTTTTCTTTCTGTTATAAATTAAAATTTACCAAAGCGGCTGTACATTCGGGGTGCGATACAGACCCCTGCTATGAGGCCTCAACACAGATGGCTTTCCAACACCGCCCCCCCGTTCCCTTCACAGCGCATTTATCCCATTCTTTTTCGCTGGAAAAACAAAAACCAAACCAAAACAAAAATTAGATCACCATTATCCACTTGAAGGCATCGTCAAACGATGAATTCTATTTAACATTGAAGTAGCACGACAAAGTTCAAACCAATCAAACATAAAATCAAAGCAATGAATTCTATTTAACATTCAAATGACACGAACAATCCAAACCAAGGAACCCCATGACTTGGTTACAAGCTGCATAAATCTACTCTGTGTAAGTTGTGAGTGTTAAAGAACATGTACTTGCCGTTTCTTGACATACAAGTAACTTGGTCAATCCGAGTTAATAGTTAAGGAAATCATGGAGCCTTATTTGGTTAGGTTTAGGAGTCCTTATTTAGTGCAATTAATTATGAAAACCTTAAATTAGTTGACAAAGAATTCGATACCATTTAGGACTATTATGATATCCTAATTGATATGGAATATCTCATGTAATCAGTTAATAGGCCGGATTATAGGGATAATTATCGGTATATTAGGAGGTCCCTGCACTCACAGAAATTATCCTTGTTTTGTGCTAAACCATATTCACTAGTAAAGGGACCTACGACTGCTTGAGTGAAGAAGACTTTCCTGAAACCCTAGCATCATGTCTTCATCTTCTACAGATAAGTTTATTTCCTTTTCATGTCGATTTCGTTATTGCATTCATGATCCTAATGTCTTGTTGTTGCTCTTATGATTTCAGATTATATCTTACATGTGGTATCAAAGCCACACAACAAGCTTTGGGTTCTATTCACAAGTAATTTGATTAACTGAAATTCTGTAATGATTGACACAACTGGAGCATAATTTGTGTTTATCGTTTGGTTGGCTATTTTAACTAATCGATCCTGTGAGACTTTATAAAGATGATTCCGCAATTTTGTATCACTTGAGTCTGCAATTTTGTTTAGGGATTTAGGTCCAAATAAATTGAAACTGGGCATGGAAAATAAAAAGGGGAAATAATTTAATTACTCGTTGAATTTGGAATTTATAATTAGTCATCGGCTAATTGTCCTCTTTTTTTCGGTAGAGTTTGGAGTTTTCTTGAGTATATAGGGCTGTCTTCCCTTCCAGAACATCCTCACGCATGGTATTGACACCTACTCCCTATTACAAAAGCTTTTGGTTCCAATTGATTATCTATCTAGTGCCAATTGAGTATATAGGGTTGTCTTCCCTTCCGTTAATGCTTGATGAATGGGCTAAGGTACATGTCTAGTTGCAGAGGTTTTACTAATAAAAATCTTATCTTTGTTTATGTGGGTTTTCATCACTGCGAACCGAACCGTACGGTTTTAGTAATAAATTTAAGTGGAATCACACCGAATTGAACCGTTGAAATTTTTCGATTCCGGTTTCATTTTGAGGGTGGAACCCGGCTAAACCGGACCATACCCACCCCTACTTGTGTTAAGGAAGTCATTGGCTCATGGTGGGCTCATTCATGGGCTCCACGAAGGTGCAAAGGTCATTGAGAAGCATGTTGCACAGCTCAACCCAATCGGGTTTGGTTAATCGGGTTGGGTTGGGTTAGGTTGGGCAAATAATCAACCCAACTCAACCCAATCAATTAACGGGTTGAAATTGGGTTGGGTTCGGGTGGGTTATAACTAAAAAAACCCGCTTGTTCGGGCGTCTCCACAATCTACTTGGTTCTTGAATTGTCCAGTTTGAAGAGTTAGGGAGTGCAATGTGTTTAGGGTTTGTGTTTCGGTTGTATCCCCCTGATGTTCTTCGAGTATGTACTAGATATTTGTTTATAATATTTTCGTCTCCACTTAGAGAACCTTATGGAGATCTTGCCGAATTTTTACTACCAAAAATAGTAGCGTGAATATTTTACATATAAATTTAAAAAAAAATATTATGATGGATTTTTTTTATTAATTTTCATTTACATTACAAAATAAAAAACAACAAAAGAAAATGACGCATGGCACTGGCAGCATGTGAAGGAGAAATTTTTTATTATAACCGGAACATGAGTGGTATATCAAGTATTTTAATATAAGTGATGGAAAATTTTATTTTTTAAGTTATTAACTTTTTAACACATATCCCATCATTTATACAATGACATGTGGTGTAATACCTCGTGTACCGGTCACAATGAAAAATCTCTCCATGTGAAGAGGCCATGGATGGAGAAATTTTTCCAAGTTGCGGGCTTATTAGTTGATCTGGAATTTCACCAACCATAACTTGACACCTGTACACAGTTTTACACCAACCCACCATTTAAAGATACAAAAGTAAATCTTTGTCCAAAAAAAAAAGATACAAAAGTAAACATGTTGAGGTTTGGACCCCACTAGTCTCTCCTTCCTATCTCCCTTATTCAAGAAACTGAAAGGCTTTTTATGAATACAACACCGGCTAGCCTTTTCTCATCCTCTCCCTTAGCCGTTGCCATGCACACTATCAACCAAGCAACCTTCGACCAAAAAGTCCAAGATTTTTGCTTTTACACTATTCAAAATTCTAACTCAACAATTAATTTCAAAATTATGCCATCTCTTTTAAAATCATATTTCAATTGGGAAAGACCATAGAAGAAGAAGATGGTATCAAACATATTTTAGTTGGGTGATAAAGATTGGAGTTTCGGGTGGGTGTTCATAGTAGTGGGCGTGATGTGATTGTTGGGTGGAAGGCATCAACATCAAGTGGGTGATCTTGACGATGGCAGTAGCGGACGTTCGGATGCAGCTGGTGGTGACGCTTTGGCCGGAGATTCTTTGGTTGCTGGTGTGCATAGAGACGGAGAATGAGAGGGAAGAGAGAAGGCCGGTGTTGTATCGATGAAAAGGCCTTTCCCGAAGAATGGAGAGATGAAGAAGAGACTAGTGGGGACCAAACCCCAATATGTTTTTTTTTTTTTTAATTCTTCAACGGTGTGTTGGTGTAAAAACTGTGTACAAGTGTCAAGTCATAATTAGTGGAATTCCATATCTTATTTTTTGTTGAGTAATAGTACCAATAAGTCTTGAATGAGCACCCTGAAAGGTTGATGCAAATAAACAAATTTTTGTTCTACGTCTTCGAGCTATATACCCAATAGCAAAGGGTTTGAACCAAGAAATTCAGATGATACATAATTTAAATGTGGAAATTTGTCCTTTAAGAAAGGAAAATATTGAATGAATTGATCGTCGATATAAGTCCCAAAAATTCAAATAAAGAAAAAAGTTAGAAAAATTAGAGGGGGTAAAACTTTTGTGTTTTTGTATTGTAAAAATATATATAAATGAAAAATATTAAATCAAATGAGCCAGGAAAGACTCTCTGCCACTCACGTGCTGCCACTTGTCATTTGTTTAGTATTTTTTGTATATTTTCCTTAAAATATCAAAAACAAATTAATAAGTCATTTACAAGCGTGAAAAAATGTGAGAAAATATGCAAACGTTCGTGATCGCATTAACTACGCTTTGACGATGATTAGATCGTCATTTGGATTTTCAAAACCCTCCAAACACTTGTGAATAGTGTTTTTCATATGACTTCAAAAAAATAGAAAATTAGTTAATTAATTTACAAGTTGAAAACATAAAAAATATATATATATATATAAATGCTCATAATGACAAGGCCTACATGTAACATCCTACATCGACCATCAGAGAGGGGGTGATGTGTCTTATATCTACATGCCCACCTCGATATAGTACGATGCATTTTTGGAACTCATTGGCTTCGGATTCCATTGGACGAGTTCAGGCAAGAGCATTCCAGGATGGATGACCCATTGGTAAGTTCTCGTGTGAATTCCTAGAAACAAAACCCTGAGGACGTGGTCAAGGCTCAAAGCAGACAATATCGTGCTACGGCGAAGTCGAGGCTGGGATGTGACACTACAACTATTGTGAATGAGTAAATTTCATGACTTAAAAAAAATAGAAAATTAGTTAATTAATTTTCAAGTTGAAAACATTAAATGTATATATATATACATATATATATATGTAAATGTAAATATATACAAATGCTCATAAAGACAAGTCCTACAACTATTGTGAATGAGTCAATTTGAAACACAACAACATTGTTCGTAAATCTTAGTGAGAAACTCTAATCGTCTATTTGTCATTTATGTTTACGCTTTAATTTTTCATCATCGGAAGCCGTTTTTACAGAGTTTCTTTTTTAAAACATATTCTTATAGTTGTTTGAAAAAAATGAACAGTTTGGATCATTGCATCACGTTCCTATTTTTAAGGTTAGTGCAAATATTGCTTGATGAGCACGCAGAAGGCGCAATTTTCACATTTGAAGTAATTGGATGATTTTTATCCCAACGTCAATGACGTTTCCAAATTTTACAACATTTTAGCTTCAAAAATTAGACTCTCGCACTCCCATTGAATCATCACGAACCAGCTCTCTTTTTTTCTTTTTTGGGACAAAATGTTCACTGTTAAATAAGCAGCTGAATACACCATGACCAATCAATAGATCTCTCACTGCATATGCACAGAGGAACTACTAACCAAGCACATGCTTGACTACCAAAAAACCTGCATGTTTGTTAAACTAAATACAACCCTAACCATTCTCCGGAGTTTAACTAGTTTTTTTTGTTGGATTCTCCAACAGGGAAGCAAGTGCTCTCTGGCAACTCAGTGCGAAAAAGCCCCTACTGGACCGGAGTTGGCGGAAAATAACCATAAATAGGAATGAAGGGACTCCTTGATTCCTTGTTACATGACATCCAAACGTTCATCTGCATCATGGTTCAAGCAAAGTGGTAGGGAGGGCAAACGCAGGCAGATTTCTCCATAGAAGAAACGCCTCTCCCCCTCCCCCTCCCCCTCCCTCCCCCTTCCCCGGGAACAAAAACGAAACAAAAGAAAATCAGAATAGTGAGACACATAGCTAGCTGTTACCTGAAGAGAAAAAAGCATGCATGTCACGTGGTATTCCTATCCAAGCTAATGTTAAGCAAACATCAATCTCCCTTATAAAGAGGAGCAGGAAGATACAATGCGTCCGGTATTTCTAAACTCTCCACCAAAAGAGGCCATTTGCCCACTAGTACAGGAAGAAGAGGTCTGTTTTTCTTTTCCTTCTTTTTCTCATGTCCCTCGTACTCTTTCTCATTTTCTGTTATAAATTAAAATTTACCAAAGCGGCTGTACATTTGGGGTGGGATACGGACCCCTGCTATGAGGCCTCAACATAGATGGCTTTCCAACATCGTCCCCCGTTCCCTTCACAGCACATTCATCCCATTCCTTTCCGCTGGAAAAACAAAAACCAAACCAAAACAAAAATTACATCACCATTATCCACTTGAAGGCATTTCCAAATGATGAATTCCATTTAACATTGAAGTAGCACGACAAGATTCAAACCAATCAAACACAAAATCAAAGCAATGAATTCTATTTAACATTGAAATGACACGAACAATCCAAACCAAACAAGGAACCCGGTGACTGGGTTACAAGCTGCATAAATCTACTCTGTTGTCCAACCATTCAAAACAAACTTATACTGGCTAGCTATTATTCGGGGTATCAAGAGACAACTTTAATTGATTTTTCAACCCTAGGGTTGCTATGGGATCAGTGAAACCCCCTTACATTCATCCAATGAGAAGGTTTGGCAAATAAACAAAAGGGGTGTGATATCCACACACCCCATTTTACTTCTCACACACCTTTTTAATTTTCGGCCGTCAGATCGGAATGAATTGAAGAAGATCAACGGACAGAAATTATCAAAGGGTGTGTGAGAAGTAAAATGGGGTGTGTGGATAGCACATCCCTAAACAAAAATACAAGCCATTTAAAGAAAAAATTACTCCTGCAACAACATAACAACTAAAACATCAAGCTATATGCTGTGCACATCCAAACCCTTTTTTCAGCACATTAGAACTCCAACGTCCACCCTAGTTTGTACTGGATTACATTGCAAGAACGGAAAAAAAAAGTGTAGATGTTTCAACTTGCCCTTCGGGATTCATTATGGTTTCTAAAGTTCGAACGTCCACCCTAGTGTTGTAAAGGATTATATTGCAAGAACGGGAAAGGAAAAAAAAAAAAAGTTGCTGTTTCTATTGACATTCTTTGCTTCAGGCAAGAACAAATAATCCTAACCTTTACACACCACTATTTCACAACCCCACAATAACTATTAAAGTCTATAAAAGCTCTATGAAGGACATAAAAAGCAACTTTTAGAAACTAACAATTTAAAATACTGAGGATGAGGTGCGATGCACTTACTTTGACAACCCGTTCTCTTGAGAAAGCTCAAATGGATGGTTTCCAGTAGCACTGATGGGACTCCCAAAAATCAGTTCATTCTTTGTAGTTTCGCCCGGAGGTCTGAGAGGACAATGGTTTTCAGCAGTTGACAATGGAGGAAAAAAGGCTTTCTGCAACCAAGGATCATGATCACTGGAACCAGTGACAGGGCTAAAAGTTCTGCCATTCTGGCCATTGCCAAGAAAAATGCTCTGATTCTTAGGAGATTGAGAGCCAGAAACAACCTGATCTTCTGTAGTAAATAGTGAAACTGATGAAGGGTGTGTGAGATCATCCTTGTTTGATCTATTCAGTTCTGGAAGCAAAAACCAGCTTGGAGAGCCACCTGCAAAACCTAGACCTTCATGACCAAGAGGACAACTGTTCCACATTTGCCACGTTCCCTTATCATTGACATTTGCATCATCCAGGGGTGAAGCATGCATATCTTGGGCATTTGGGGTACTAGGGAGGCGACTAGAGTTATTATGCTTTTCTCGTGACATTGGTGACTCAATTGGAGATGGCTTGTTCACTTCAGAAGAAGCAGGTCCATTCTTCAATGTGCGAGGCCTCTCCAATTCCATATCTTTCACAAAACCAGTCCCCATGTCCAATTGAAAATTATCAAGTGACTCAGAAACTGGCCCAAGCAATGATACTGGATCAGGGATGTAACATGGGTCTTCAAAAAGCTCTGGCTCCTCAGGTATAAGTTCATGATGCCCTTCACCAATGCGAGGAAGTATGGGATCAATTGCAGGTGAAAAACCTAAACTGCTGGTAGTAGATACTTTTGGATAGGTAGTAGATAAAGCGAATGGTGATGGCAGCCCAAAGTTGATTGGATTATCAAATGATTGTATTGCCGAGGACTGACCAGATAACTGAGGACTTTGAACTTCTGTCTGAGACTTTGCATTTGGTCTACTTATTACATTTACACTTGTTGATGAAGGCACGGACGATGAACGAGTAAACAATTGCTGCCATGATTTTTTAGGTGCAGTCCCTGACTGTGGTTCTGAGTGAACCTGCATAGAATGCATCACATTGTAAAATTTATTGTATGCATCTAAATTTTGTTATAATAGGCTTAATATTATTATCATTTATGGGGCAACAGGAGTTGAAATTAGTGTTTCACTTTTGTAGATTTTTGGGTTGACATTCCAAAAGGAGCCTGAATCTACTTAAGTTACAAAACTGTTGAACTTGATACAATCACATTTTTAATGCTCAGAAAGGCAAGGCCAACCTAATAGATGAATGGCATAATGAAGAAACTCAAGTGGATCACAGCCATGAAAATTATAAGTATATAAAATTCTACCTTAGGACGAGGTAGGCTACTGATAACATATTTAAAGTTATAGGAAAACACATATAAACATTGAGGTATAAAGCAAGAAACTTACAGGGCAGTGGACACTCTTATCATCTCCATTCATCAAAGGTCTCGCAGCTACGCGCTCAGGTGGACATAAGTCTCTCTTCTGGGCATAAATATGGACATGATCTACAGAACTGCTAGATTTGGTTTCTTTTGTCACTGTACTATTAGCACCCTTTCCAAAGAAACTACCTCCACCAAAGGCCTTTGAAGAATTAAAAATTGTACCCCTCATGCGGTCCAGGTACCTAGATCCAGCATTTCCCCGAATAAAATTGTTTGTATATGAATTTTTTATACCATGCCCCGTCTCTGTGCTTTGTCCCTTAAGAAAATCTGCCCCTGATTTCAGAAGTTGGCGGCGGTCAATATCACTCTTCTTGTCAAAGTCCCTCTTTCGTTCACTTTCCTTACCTGCTCTCTTTTCCAGCTCTTCTGCATCAGAGTTGCTCTTGCTAGAACCCTTATCTTTCTCTTTCCTTCTTTCCTGTCGTTTCTTTTCTGCTTCTCTCTTAGTATCTTTTTCCCTGGCAGGTGGTGATGATTTCCCACGTTCAGCTTCCTTTTTCTCATCCCTAATTCTCCTGCGTTCCTCCACCAACCTTGCAACTTCCTCCCTCTGCTTTCTTTCTTCCTCCTCCAAAAGCTCCTTCTCTATCCTAGCCTGTCTCTTCTCTTCAGCTTTTCTGCGAGCCTTTTCTCCTCTACTCTCATTCAAGTTGGCCCCATTCTCGCCCCTTTTGGCCGATCCATTATGGTCTGTATCAGATGCATCATCTTCCCCTGATGTACTAATCCTAAAAAGCTTTCTCCAAAGCCATCTAACGCTCAAGAAAAACGAAGTTAGTAGCTTGCAAGCAAAATTAACAACACCTGTATACGACTTCTCTGCCAAACAACTCTCATCCCCTCCAAAAACACTGCTCCTGTCCTTTCTGCAATAACTAGACTTCCCAGTAATAGAACCACCGACCCAATTTCCATTCTCCAATGAATCTTGACCATCCATCCACCCATTTTCAGACCACACCTTTCCAGTCAATATCCTTCCAACCTTTTCAACTAACTCTTTGATGATCCCAGAATTCGAGAGTCCCATCCCAGGCACAGGTAAGTCTAAAACTGGTCTCTTTGACATATGCCCACAATACGAACACATAAACCGACCACCGCCGGGATTCTGATCCCTATACGGAGTCTTGCAGTTTCGACACCGCCTCGTTGCTGTTTTCCTCAGCTTTTGCAACTCTATTGCCTCAAACCTTTTCTTCTCTCTAAGCATTGCATTCCTCCGCACCCGCCAAGCCGAAAGCTGAGGCATCAAAACCTCATACCAGAAGAGAGTAACCAAGAGCACAACAACACAAGCGAGTCTAGGCGAAGTTATCTCAAATCGGAAAGCTGGTGGTAGAAGCTGAGAGAGACCCCATAGTCCTATTAATGGAATAACTAACCAAGGAAGCATCGTAGCAACCCGGCGAGACCACTTCTGAATCACACAAAGTATACACATTATCCTCTAGCATACGCCTATCTTTCCCCCGACTTGAATTTCGACAAATTAAAAAACCCTAAGATTCTCACACAGCAAACTTCCCGAAGCAACAATGCTCCCAATAGCAAACCCTAACCCTAATATCCCGCTCAAATCGAACAGCAAGACACCAAATTTCTCAACGTTTCCAAGAACCCTAGAAACAACTAAAATCTCGAACCCTTCAAGATACGGAAGAGCACGGAAAAAGACAATCCACCATTAATGGTTTGAGCAGCACCCAAAAAAGCTCAAAAATTCAATCAAATTTTAGGGTTTTCAAGATTCCAAGCTGCACGTCAATCAAATGGGTTCAGCAATCCGGAGACTTACAGATTCGAAGAGCATGCCGTATTGGGAATGAGGGCAAAGTTTCGGAAGGCTAATCGGAGCCGCCGCTGCCGTCGCTTTGAAAAGGGTTTGGGATCCGGATTCGGGTCTCACCGACCGTTGAGCTCGTTTTATCGTTTTCGTTGCAAAACAGCAACAAGAAACTGCGATGATGGAGAGAAAGCAGAGACACGGAAAAGAAAATGTCAGAATGCGAGGAAAAACAAATTATATAACCAATGGGTGGACCCGGTCTGACCGGAAGTGAACCGGGCTCTGAATGGTCGGTTTGGTAAAGGCGAATATTCTTCATGTTGATAGGTTATTAGTGATTAGTCCCAGATCTTATCATTAAGCTAAAATGGCTTGCAAACAATTTTTGACATAAGTATATAGAAAATATGGGTTTAATTTGAGGGGCAGGGTTGATTAATTGTGGAAGTAATTAAGTAAAATTAAGTAGCAGGACATTTGAGTTCAAATTTTTTTGTATCTATCATGCATCAATTAAAGATAAAGATCACAGAAATGTCGCCCAAGCATTAGGGGCAAAAGATTTAATCTTTGCTGATTGATGGGGGCATTTAAGGTTAGCAAGTGAAATGTCTTTTACAAGCCAAACTAATTACTTAATTACATCAAGTCAAACTTTGCCACCCAAATTGTCAAAGTGAAGGGGGGTCTTGGGCTCCAAGGAGGTCAGATTTTGACTCAAATCTGAAGAGGAGGGCAGCTCTTTTAGGATAAAGATGTGAGGAAATCTTGGGACACATTTTTTGACGCGAGTTTTATCGAATAATTGTTAGGGAGGATGAAATTTATGTGGATATAATTTGCATTTTTGTCTTCAACTTTGGATAATCGACTACAAAATTTCGAATGTAAAAGTAACTAATTTTATTTGAACTCACATCTCAAATCACAAGAAAAAAGTTAACTTGATCAACAAGTTTTGTGATCATAGTTGGTTATTAGATATTAAAGACTTTTTCTTTAATTTGTTTTTTTTTTTCTCCTTTTTTCGTGACGGTGGTTGTGAAGCCCACGCGATTATTCAATTGTTTACTAAGTTTCAATGGGAAAATTGTTGCTAGGCGCCTGACACCTTCATATGGTTGTGATTTGAGTTTTAAGGACACGTTGTTGGGAAAAGAAAAGAAAAAAGGTAAACGAGCGACGATATATAACTAAATTAGGCCAAACCAAAAGGAAGGTACATATATAACTAACCAACTCTTAAAAGTCGACTTATATTGCATTATTGTCACTTCTCCCATCACAATGTTACCTAACTCAAGAAGACGCGAAATAAATACGGTAACTAGTTCACTAGCTAGTTGTAGTAGGTCTCGTGCCATTCTTCTTTCCAAATTCGAATCTCCGTGCCTGTACTATCTAAATTCGAATAACAAATTAGATCGTCATATATATTTTTTTATTACAAATTTATATTCTAGAAGCTGCCTAAGCTGGCAAAAACAGTTTGAAGAGCTATTGCCATGGTTTGAAACTATCAACGGAAAATCAAAAAGAATTCGTCAAAGTTAGTCCAAATTGATTTTATATTAGCAGACAATCTGTTAATTTTATGTTCGCTAACGCACTAAACACGAAAACAAATTGAAATATTTCCTCATCGAAGTCAAACCATTCAAGAATTTCCTCAAGAATAAAGTTTGGCTCCTCAAAGACTCTAAAAAATACTTTGTTGCTTTATAGACCTTCGTGTTTATAATCGGAATTGTTCATATTATAAATTATTATGTAAAAGTTATCTCTACAAAAAATATCATTCAGTGAACAAACTATATCAGAAAGCTTTTGCTACTTCCGACTAGCTGTTTTTATGTAGTTCAAACTTTAGACTAAACAATGTTATCGTTTCATTTAAAAACAAATTAGACTAAACAATGCTATATTTTGTTAATTTTTTGGGAAAATGATCTTTACAAAGTAATTTCGAATATTAACATTTCCGATGATAACTGATAAGAAAGAAATTCCGTAAATAGGTCGGAAATTATTTTGTAGATGAAAAAGGTGATATTATTCAGTTCCTAAACTCCATTAGTAATACTTTAGAGTCTCCTCCTTCTCCATCCTACTGGCTACTAGTGAAAAGGAAAACGTAAAGACTACCATTAAAGCAGGTCAAGCAAGAACTCCAACAATCTACAAGTGCCAAGTTGAATCTGTCCAGAACTAGCAAGCCCCTTTTGTCCAAATGAATGAGCTGTTTAAAGCACAAGACAAAATCAGGTGAGCCCATGATCATTACATTTGCCTCAATGGGCTTACACCTAAAAGCCCATTATATTTTGGTCCCAGCCATTTTTTTTTCTTTTTGGTCTAGGTCAGAGTCCTTTCGATTGCTAATTCATTAGCTAATTAAATTTTTTTTTCTTATACAAGTGATGTTGATAGTAAGAGAGGGCGAATCAGCTCAACTTTCTTTATGATATTAGTATAAGTTGTCTTTTGTATAAAATTAAACAACCATACATGCTCCAAGTCACCAGATTTGTATTATCCACGTGCACACATGAAGGAGCGTTTAAAAGTATGAATCCTACATTGGAAAAAAAATGGACTTTGCATGTGCTTATAAGTAACTGAGTTATTTCTCATACTGCTAATTAGTTTTATGCGTAAATTACATAAAACTACCTCAATTATTGGGTCATTAACAGTTTCATACCTCGTCTTTAAAGAGTTACAATGTCATAACTTATCTTCGAATTTGTTGTAAAGTCATAACTCCCATCAGTTGTCTGTTAATTCATCTGTTAAATGTTGATATGGCTTGAGACGGGGCCTATTTTCTATTAAAATAATAATTTACCCTTAAAAAAAATAAATAAATAAACCACACCCATCTTCCCCTTCCCCTTCTTCTTCCCTGCAATCCAAATCCCTTCCCCTTCCACTTCCCTGCAACCCCTGACCCATTCCCTACCCATGCCAACATCTCCACCTGCCACCACCTCCTTCGCCCCGACCCCTTCCCCACCCACGACAACAGCTCCAACCTTCCCCACATCCTCTTTTCCTCCTCCCCCAGGCCCACCTCTTCCTTCTCTGCCGCCCACCCCTCTCCCCGACTAGGTGTATTTCTGCGACGACGCGTACTTCTCCTCCCCCCCCAGACCCACATCTTCCTTCTCTATATTGTTTTTTTTCCAAATGTTCCGGGTCGAGATGGTGGGGCGATTTTTGGTGTTGGGGAGATTGGGATTGAGTTTTTTGGCGTTGGCCGAAGAACTCGAAATCCGACGGCAACGGAGGGTAGAAATTTTCCTAGTTCCACATGGAGGAGCCATGCGCCGGTGTTGGTGAGAGGCGGGGGCGATGGAGGAAGAGATGATGTGGGGAAGGTTGGAGCTGTTGGCGTGGGTCGGGAAGGGGTCAGTGGCGGAAGAGGTGGGGGCGGGTGGATGTTGGCATAGATGGGGAAAGGGTCGAGGGTTGCAGGGAAGAGGAAGGGGTCGGGGAAGATGGGTGTGGGGTTTTTATTTTTTTTAAGGGTAAATTATTATTTTATTAATTTTTAATAGAAAATGGGCCCCGTCGCAAGCCACGTCAGCATTTAACAGATAAATTAACAGCCAACTGATGGGAGGTATGACATTGCAACAAATTTGAAGATAGGGAATGACATTGAAACTTTTTAAAGACGAGGTATGAAACTATTAATAACCCAATAGTTGAGGTAGTCTTATGTAATTTACCCTAGTTTTATAGTGAAATATCAACTTTCTTTAATTAACTTAAAAAAGTATTGGCAAGCTCCTTTTTCTTTGACCGGATTTTTCTTCTTTGAGATTCTTTTATGGAATAAGGTTTTAACAAGACTACTTTTTGCATTCCTCATATTTGTAATATTTTTCTTTATCGATGAAATTCAATCTCTTTGAATTTAAAAAAAAATAATTACTGGTGAGGCAGTATGATTCGTCAACATTCAACAATGCCACACCCACATAAGTTTCATAATAAGCATATATGTAAGACTGAATTGTAAGTCCTAGCTTAGCCCTTGAATATGGGAATACTTATTGAAACGAAAAGTCTCTTTCCACCATTCTATGTGCAACACGTGTGCGGTCCAAAGGAAAATAACAATATCGCAAACGAAAATTACAGAATTATCCAAACCAACCAAAAGGCATGCAAATGGGCATTGCCGATTGAGCATCTTCAATGGACAAGAGCCAAGAGAAAGGGATGAGGCCAACCATATATTTGATTTGCAACAACAGCTTTTACTAGGTACTGATAAAAGGACATGTCAATATATGTGTGTGTATATATGTAGAAAGAGAGGAGCTCTCAAGCCTTAGCCAACTAGTATTTTAATAGGAGGCTAACAACTCGTTTGAGCCCACTCCACAATTTAATCTCAAGATCCGAACCGTTTAAATTTGTGGATATCATTACTAGAAACTTTATTCGAATATGAAATCATTTAGCTCTTTAATTCTTCTTATGAACATTTCATGGTTTATCGAGAACTCTGTCTTCGTCTATTTGTCATGTTACAATGAGAAAAAAACGATGTCTAGTTTTAGTGAATTTTTGCATCAATGATCTTTTAGTGATAACCTAAAAAATGAGTGGTTCGGATTATAATTGATATCGGTTAATGAGTCCAAACAAGTAGTTAGTTTTGTGCTGGAATATTAACTAGTTAGCGCTTGAGTGCTCTTATATGTATATATATGTATGACTATTTTACGGCATTTGTCTAAACCATTTGCCACATCCTAATACCTAGAAGTGGCAAATCAACCCACTGGGTTGTTAATGGGTACCCGTTAAGACCCTTTTAATTTAATATCATCATTATATAAGGGTGAGATTAGTAATGATGATGATGATGTTCTAAGGTGAAATTAAACTAAATGGGTCTTAATGGATACCCATTTTAGTGAATTTTTGCATCAATGATCTTTTAGTGATAACCTAAAAAATGAGTGGTTCGGATTATAATTGATATCGGTTAATGAGTCCAAACAAGTAGTTAGTTTTGTGCTGGAATATTAACTAGTTAGCGCTTGAGTGCTCTTATATGTATATATATGTATGATTATTTTACGGCATTTGTCTAAACCATTTGCCACATCCTAATACCTAGAAGTGGCAAATCAACCCACTGGGTTGTTAATGGGTACCCGTTAAGACCCTTTTAATTTAATATCATCATTATATAAGGGTGAGATTAGTAATGATGATGATGTTCTAAGGTGAAATTAAACTAAATGGGTCTTAATGGATACCCATTAACAATATAATGGGTTGATTTGCCACCTCTACTAATACCTAGACTTAAAATCTCGATGATGACACAAATATTGGAGGCAAAGTTCAACATAATTCACCAAAGGACACATAGTTTGTTCAAAAGAGTTGTATATTCACAAATGTAGCACATTAGGGCGTGTTTGTTTCCCTTCACTAGCCCTCACTGGACTAGACTAGACTAACAATTAGTCCAGTCCCATATTCATTAGCAACCAGGACTGTGTTTAATGGAATTAACCGGGACTCGTGTCAACTAAACTCTTTTATCTATCAAATTCTCAAAATTCAACCTGCCTGATAAATTGATTGATGGTAATTTTGATTCAATTTCAAACTTGTGAAGTTGCAACTCCAAAAAGGGCAGCAACGCCTGGCCCTGCAGCTCCAGCTCCACCACCGACCACCTTCTTCAGGCCCCACCAACTTGTTAATCAGGTTTGTGTTAATTGGGTTTGATAAAATTATTTTAATCAAGATTTTATTAATTTTTGGATTAAAATTTGGCACTCGGAGGGGATTATGGAGGTAATTTTTTGTTCTTTGCTCAATGTACTTCAAAGGCGTATCGTCACTTTTGAAAGATGCTTTGGTTTAGTGTTCTGGTCTTGATCTTAATGCATCATGCGTGTGCTGCTATTGCCCCAACTTTTTGAACCTCAACTTACTTAACTAGTATGCAGTAAGTTTGGTCATAGACTAATGGATTCACGATTCATCTCTTATGTATTGCATAAGAATATCTGGGTCTCGTTTTCTGTGAGGTTTTAAACAATCTAGCTTATGTTTATGTCATGCGGAAGGAGTAAGATTCTCTCCCCTTCCATCCCCTCCTATTTAAACGGTTGCGATTACGCCACGTCTACATCTTGTTTTCAATTTTTTATATAGAGAATAAGATAAAAAGAAGAGTGTGAGAGGAGGGGATGGAAGGGGATGGTAATAGGAGGGGAGAGAATCCTACTCCCATGCGGAATATATTTTTCGTAATTGAAGCTTGCTGAATGCTTGATTGACTTGTTGACTGCAGAACTCGCCGTATGACCCATGCTCAACACACTGCTGCTTGCACTGGTGCCCCTTGTGCCATGAGCACAGGGAGATGAGGGATAACCCCAAAGATGTTGGGTTTAGTCACACTACAGTGTAACACTGGTCAATTGAAGGTAAGATGCCTTAAATAAGTTATTTGAGTATTATACAATCATACTTCTTCAGGTTTTTTGTTATATGGAAACATTACATATTTATGGCATCAACTTGTGTCCACCAGTGTTGGGATCTTTTGCTACCCTGTTTAGAAATTGCAACACTGTTGGGATCTTTTGCTACCCTGTTTGAGTTCCCACAAATGAATCCCATTTTCTTGAATCTTGCTCATTGAGTGTTTGCAGCCAACCCTCTAATTGTCAATCTCTATTTATATTCAAACTTTTACTTCTATTCTTAATACATTCAATTTATCCTCATAAACTATTGTGGGAATTATAGTTCCCAGTGATTGATATTGTGAAACAACTCTGCTGCTGTACTAGTTTTGTTTTCCTTCTCTTTTTTGTTTATAAAGTTCACTATTTTTCAAAAGATACAACCCCTCGTTTAAAGCCACTACTGCTTCTCAATGTCAATCTTGTTTTTTCTAGAGGCCACAATTGGTGAAAGGAAATTTGCAACTGTTGTCCGTGGATTAAATTTTTTTTCTTTCTTGCTGCAGCTGCTGCTGCACTGTTATTAACAGCCGTTAGCGGCGATTGTTGGTCGTTGGGAGAAGGTGAAATCTATTGCTGAGCTACCTCAACTCTCTTCAGAACACAAGGCAGCCAGCAACCACTGAAAGCCAATTGCCGTGTACACTCAAAATGTTGCAGAGTGCAGGAAGTTATGGATTTTCTAATGAGTTCTGAAAGCGAATTGAGAGTGCTGCAAGTCGGAAATGATGTTACACGAGGATGTGTCTTCGGGGCCAAGGAAGCTAAGGACGACACATTTGTTGTATAGTTCCTAAGTAGTAAGTATGTAAAGGCTAGTAGTATTGCATTCGTTTATTCTTTTTGCTCGTTATTGCAAAAAGAAGCCCAAGCTGAAGAGAAATAACAGGTTGAGTGGTATGAATAAGGATTTTGTTGTTGTAGGTTCTTCTTGGTTGTGTCTCCTTTTGTGTCATCCATTTCAAATGAGCCCAAAAAGGAAGGACAAGAAATGGGAGTGTAAAGGAAAACTAGAACAAGAAAGAACACGTACTAGTTTGGTTTTGTTGTTTCTTTGTTTTAGTTTGTAGTAAGAAGTTCAAATCTGATTATAAGAATTTTGATAAGTGGCTCCAATTCATGTTATATTTTTTTATTTTTTTATTTTTTTGGAATTGTTTCATTGATTTCTCATTTTTTTTCTTCCAAGATTGCTTATATTTAGCTTTGTACCTCGGTTTGTCGATTGGGGTTCTGCTACTTTGGTGTTGGAATGAAGCAAATAACATTTAATATTTTTTTATACATCATTGGTTTTTTTTTTCTTTTCATCATCTTGCTTCTTAGTCCGACACTGCACCAAATGCTTCACTAAATTAGTCAAGCTTAGCTTATTCTAAGGTAGTCTAGCTTAATCCTAGAAGTTAGTCCAGTTCAAGATAGTTCAATGCAACAAACGCACCCTTACTATTAAACTGAAACAAGGGTTGGTTATATTGTGTTATTGCGATTTTCCATTTCATCTCCGCTCTGTAATTTCCACAAATAAGCCATCAAAGATTTAAACCAGATTTTTTTTTAGCAAACGATATTATCTATAATAAGGGAGCGGGTGAGTGGTTAAGTCTTACACTGAGCTAACAATAATATGGTTCAAATTCGCATTTGACGAGAATCGAACCTAAGACCTCTCACTTACAAGTGAAGAGGAATACCACCAGACCGTAGTACTAAATGGTCAGATTTAAACTAGATATTTAGCAAGAGTAAATTAATATTATATCTGGAGATTGGTGTTAAGACTACTTTGCATCCGGGTTAGGCGTTGTTATATTGTCTTAAATTTTTATCCTGTAACCGGCATTTGTGTGTGTGTTGCAAGCGCGGTGCCTTAATTTTGTAGCACCATATCTTCTGTTATCTTAGAAGCTCAACAACGTTTATGACTTAAGCGTAAGAGAAAAGAGAGAGATCGTTCTTCCCTCCTTGTGAAGTGATCAACAATAACGAACATGTTTAAAAATAATTAAGGTTATATAATTACTAAGTGCATGGATCACAAAAAATGACTCTTTTTTTGTCCAACGATCAATTTGTTAGATTAAATGTTAAATTAGAAAGCCAACGATGTTCGAACCCACGCCGTGATGCAAGAACAACGCTTATCTCCATCACTTTGGAACAGGCACCATAAACAATGACTTTAAAATTGCATCCTAAAAGTTAGAAAGAACTTGGTCTATTATACTTAAATTATAACTAGTCGTAAGAGAAAAGAGAGATATCGTTCTTCCCTCCTTGTGAAGGGATGAAAATAATGAACATGTTTAAAAATTAATGTAGATTATACAATTAACTTACTAAGTGCATGCAACATAAAAAATGACCTTAAAATCGCATCCTAAAAGTTAGAAAGAACTGTCTTCCAAAAAAAAAAAAAAAGTTAGAAAGAACTTGGTCTACTATACGCAATTGATTTCCTGATGTTTCTGAAACACATGGCATCGTCATCAGTATTATACTTCAATTATAACTAGTCGATTTGTTTTTAATAATATATACTCTAAAATTATGACATATCAACTGAAGCGTCCACCCTTAATATAACACATAAAGTAATATAAATTTAGTTTATGTTGTAGTCAGATACGTATTAAATTTATCTAAATAAGAACTTTATCCATAAAAGGGTGATAGATAAATCACGTAGGGTATGGTGGTACTGTATTTGTCTCAATTATTGACTAAGCCGAAATTATTTTTTCTTTCTTTGGTTTTAGTTGAGAACAATACAAACCTAACCTTATTAGCATTTCATTAATCACGGAATTTGGGTTTTGCTTGCATTGTTATCTCAAATTTATTTTCCTCTTTTTTTTTTCAAACTATACTTTCTTTTGATTTGAAAAATGTTTTAATTTAATTTCAACTAGCAAAATGAGTGTAGTCATATTGGTTAGAGTCGATGTACTTCTTCATATGAGCCCGAGTTCTAATTATAATCCTCACATTAAATTAATTTAAAATAAAATATTGCTTGTATTAAAAAAAAATCTTATTAGTAAGAAAATATTCAAACTTGAATTGCACAACAAACACGCTAGCCAACTTTACTACGTCAGGCCTACAAATTTACTTGCAATACTACTAAACAACGTACACAAATATTAAATTTAGTGTAGATTTCTACATGCATATCACTTGAACACAGTTATCATTCATGTGATTAGAATCGAGGTCGAGAGACGGGGATGGAGAAGAAGAAGAAGAAGAAGAAGAAGAAGAGGCTTCTTTACAGCGGAAAAGGAAAAGTAATAGAAGAAAAAAGTGGATAGAATCCTCTGGTTCTGCCTATTGAAATTTTGGATTACAAGATTTGGGGCGCTTGGGGTGGTCGCCTGCGAATATGGGGGTTCGAGTGGTGGAGGGGATGGTTGCGCTGTGGTCGCATGTAGGGTTTAGGATGGATTGAATTGGACTTGAGAAAGATTGGAAAGAAAAAAAGAAAAAAAAACTATTTAATCTCAGCGGTACAACATTATTAATTCATCCAATCTATGAGAATGTGATTCCCATATTTTTTTCAAAATTGAAGATACCTTTGCTTAAAGAATCTAAATATATACGTAATACGAGATGACAATTCTAACCGTTAAAATCGATAACCGTGGATAACCGCCTGAATGGATTGGATTGGATTTGAATATGGGGAAAAACCGTGAATAATATTTGGTTTTGGTTTTGGATATGGTTATAGGGGTTCCCAATCCATATCCATCCCCAAATCCGAACCGAATTATATATAATATAATTGTATTATATATATATATTATTCATTTAATCCATTACTTTAAAAATACAAAAGTTGCACTGTGTGAGTTGCATTTTGTGGGCAAGTTAAAAAGTTTTGATAGGAATCAAAATCTATGAGAATCCAGACCAATAGTACTTATAGGAGATATCAAAGATCAGCCAATATTATAAATGTTTAGCTTTAATTTTTATGCTCCACAAGATTCATTCATTAAATCATTTTATACATCAAAATTTAATGACGAAATTAATATTTATTAAATTATCATGCGTTAATTGAACGAATATAATTTTGGTATTGATGAAGATGAGTATAATCGTTAACCGATGGGGAATCCATTACCTGATGGGTATGATTATAGATAATACCTGATGGTTAATTGGCAATTATGGATATAATTAATTTTCATAATTATGAAGATAAATATAGTATTTTCGTCCCTAAACTAAACCGTTGACATCCCTACGTAATAGGGATGCAAAAGGTCAAATAATATGCAATCATGCATGCTTATAATAGCATGGAGAACCATTTGTTGCATAAAAATATTGATTGAAAAAGTTTCATAATGCAGTGTATAATATGGACGCCTTTGTTTATTCATGATTGATGATTCGATGGTGGATCTGTAAACCCATCAACGGCCACCACCCCTGCAACTGCCTCCGTACGGTTTGGAAGTGACAAAAAGAAAATTAATAAAAAAATTAAAAAGGATTCAGACCTTTGATATTGTTGATGCACAAAATCGAAAGGGTCTTGGAATAACGTAAATCCGACCATGAATCTGCATGAAAGTAAATAACACAAGATGTATCGTGGTTCACCAATGTTTGGGCTACGTCCACATTGATATTGTATTTCTCTAAGAGGATTGTGAGGGAGAGAACCTCTGTAATGTGAGAGGGTAAGGGGGCTTCAGGCCTAAGCGTTGGCCTCTCTTAATGAGGAGAGTGAGGGGTCCTTTTATAGAATAAGGGCTCCTCACTTATTACATATTTTCCCCTTCATTCATTACATAATTACATTTGAGTCCCCTGAGTATTTATACGATATCTAAATACGGAGGCCCTAAGTATGGTACAAACAGTAGTCCCCCAAGTCTTCAGTCAAGAGAGTCTTTTGGCTGGAGACTTGAAATTTAGTCCATGTGTGGGCCGAAGTAACTAGATGTCGTCTTGAACTGATACTGGATATGAGGCGGTGCTCAAAGTGAAATGATGCTCAACTAGAAGTAGCACATGTTGCGAGGCTGCTCTGCTTGTGGCTTATGTTGCCTTGGTTAGCTCGGCTTGTGGCGTTTGAAAGTGAGGGAGTCCCTTTTATAAAATAAGGGCTCGCTCCTCAGTACATAAATATGGGCTAAAGTTGATGCTCACAGCGAGACGGTTGCTAAGTAGGTAGCGATGCTCTCTAATGATGGTGAGGGAGTCCCTTTTATAAAACAAGGGCTCGCTCCTCAATACATGAATAATAGGCTAGAGTCCCCCAAGTATTTTTCATGAGGCCCAATATATGGTACATAATATTGTCCCTCAAGTCTTCGGTCAATAAAGTCTGTTAGCTGGAGACTTAAAATTGAATCCATGTATGAGCCGAAGTGGCGGTTGTTCAGATGTGATATTTGTATACCCTGCACTGAAACTTTGTAGGTGAAGCTTTGCAAGTGAAGCTTTGAGGCTGGAGCTTTTGTAAATGAAGCTTTTGAAACTAGAGCTCTGTAAATGAAGCTTTTGAAGCTAGAGCTTTTGTAAATGAAGCTTTTGAAGCTAGAGCTTTTGTAAATAAAGCTTTTGAAGCTAGAGCTCTGTAAATGAAGTTTTTGAAGCTGATTGACATGAGTGATGCTCATGAATGTTTATATTGATTGACATGAGTGATGCTCATGGATGTTGACATGAGTGATGCTTATGAATGTTGACATGAGTGATACTCATGAATGTTTATGTATGATTGATATGAGTAATGCTCATGAATGTTTATGTATGATTGATATGAGTAATGCTCATGTATAATTTGAAGTACTGGGCGTACTTCTGATCACCTGGTTGGTGATAATAGCGGCAGGCTGCCGAATAATTTGGAGTACTTGGCGTACTTTTAATCACCTGGTTGACGATAATAGCGGCGGGGTGCCGAATAATTTTTGTAGTACTGAGCGTACTTTCAGTCACCTGGTTGGTAATAATAACGGCAGGGTGCCGAATAATTTTTTGTAGTACTGGATGTACTTTTGGTCACCTGGTTGGTGCTATTTTGTGCTTATGGGCCTTCGCCTTCCACACAACATTCTAGCCCATTTATTTTCGGCTTTGCCTTTTTTTTTTATTACCCTCTGATGGGGTTATACAGATATCTCCGAAAGATACGAAAAATAAATTATATCATTAAAAAATAAATCCGACCCTCAGCTCAATGGGTCACTCCCATAATTCTCTTTTCTGCATGCCATCACCATCGTAATTATGTTTGCTTTTGCTTTCTGCTTTTACTTTTTTCTGTTTTGCTTTGCTTTTGCTTTCTCAGAAAATGGGAACATGCATGATGAAAGTGTGGGCATCTTCTGCGCTGTCATTGTGCCAAGTTGGCTCTGTTAATCAACAAAGAGCTTGGGCTGCTGTGCATTAATCGTTCCTTTTCCTGTAGCTTGACTGGTGGTCTCCATTTTCTTTTTCTTTTTCTTTTGTGTTGTCCCCCATGTGTTCCCCCATGATTCTCCCTATCTTCTAAGTTGCCGCATCATGACCTTCATTACCAGCAGTAAAACAATAAAAAGATGGAACCTTTTTCTTTTCTTTGAAACGACAGAGGTGGTGGTTCCACAACCTTCAGTGGTGGAAGGTTTTCCAGCCCAAGCTTGGCCCTGAAGAGGTAGACGAATGAGGGTTTGCCATTTGGTGGTGGGGGAGAGGACGGCATGCGCGACCTCCGTATGGGGGCGGAACTGCCACGTGGCTCTGTTGACCTACCTGCAAGTACATGGACGACTACGGGGGTCCGTACATCTGATGGCTAGACGACGCTTATGACGTAGAGAAACGGTAGTTCGGCGTTTAACCGGATTTTCTCGCGGGTCGCCTGGAAGTCATATGGGGTTTGGGATCCGGATCCTGGGTCCTCATGGATATGGAAGTTCAACTGGAGAACAGGGACGGCGTTGGAAGCCAACGAGTGGGCGTGGAGATCAGGGAGGCGTTGGGAGATGTCGGAATGAGGGAGTTTGAGCCGGAGATCATGGATCGAACGACTGACAGAAGATGCCTTGTGATCCTAGTTTAGGACATACCTCTGCTGGTCCTGGGTGAATATCATGGGGATGTCTTGTTCGTTGTCTTGCCCACCACCTCCTCTTACTACGTTTGCTGCCCACGCTAGCAGTCATTCCATCTCTTTTCCTATTCTCTATTTTCTTGAAAAATACTGGACGATAGTTCTTGCTTTGGTTTTTAAGAACCAAGCTCCTTTACTGGAAAACTGGCACACCAGAAAAGCCATCATCATCAGAAGTTCTAACCTTTTCTCTCTCCTTAAGCGCATTCTTAACTTGAGAATACTCAAGAATCAACTTGAAGGCTACCCCATCGACCTTGAGCTGGAAAAAATTATTTAAAGCCACAGCCACTACTTTCGACCCGCTTCGCATTTCGGGGTCCATAATCCTAATATGCTCAAGAAGTGCATCCGCATTCTTTTTCTTGAAACAAAACAATCCCAGAGACTTCCTAGTGGAAGCAACAGAAAACAACACGAATTCCTCCGAGGCATTACTGAGAGCATAAATTGGCACCCCGGTAAGCCAATCTTCGATGTACTCGGTGGACATGGCGGCTTTAGCCCCGCCACCAGGGGAATTGGCGACCTGGGTTTTGTTACTCACCCCAATTCGACCCCAAACTGGGTTTTTGCCAGAAGAATGCACCGGATTGAAGCTCGAAAACCCGGAATTGAATGCATGTTTTGCTTGATTCTGGAGGTTGGAGAAGGTGGATTGGAGGTGGGTTTGGAGGGAAGAAAGGTTGGGGTTGAAGAGGGGAAGGCAGGATAGGTGGTGGAGAAAACCGAAGCAATGGTTTTGGAGGTTGGTGAAGGCCTGTTGGATGCTGATTTGGGGTGGATTGTGTGTCGGTGGTGAGAAAGTTTTCGGGTTATTGGAGTTTTTGCAAATTTTGCAGATTCACAGTGGAGGTGAAAAAATGAAAGAGAACCTACATAACTTTTCGTATCGATTCTTACAGACGGCGCCAAATGTTGATGCACAAAACCGGATGGGTCTTGGAACAACGTAAATCCGACCGTGAATCTGCATGAAAGTAAATTACACAAGATGTATCGTGGTTCACCCCAATGTTTGGGCTACGTCCACACTGATATTGTATTTCTCTGAGAGGATTGTGAGGGAGAGAACCTCTGTAATGTGAGAGGGGATGTGAGAGGGTAAGGGAGCTTCAGGCCTAAGAGTTGGCATCTCTTAATGAGGAGAGTGAGTGGTCTTTTTATAGAATAAGGGCTCCTCACTTATTACATATTTACCCCTTCATTCATTACATAATTACATTTGAGTTCCTCGAGTATTTATACGATATCTAAATACGGAGGCCCTAAGTATGGTACAAACAGATATCATTGCATATCCTTTGTTGTGCTGTTATGTTTATTAGCAAACAGTACCTTAGACCAAAAATTTAAAAAAAAAAATTCAAATCAAATCTGATCTGAAAAAATAATTATGAGGAGCTGGTGTGTTATTGGAGTATCATTATCTGCTGCAAATATCTATGGCAGCCAAAGCAGGTATGTAGAATATATAGGAAGCTTCCCCATATAAAAGGGATATGGATTGTCTACCCTCCCATTTCCATACCCTCCTCATACTTTCTTGTTTTGTGCAGTCAAGGTTAAGCCACGTCAACATTTGCTTTTTATCTTATTATTTTTATAAAAAAAATTAATATAAAATATTAACGTGGCTTAACCGTTACCACACAAAACAGAAGGGCATAAGAAGAATATGGGAAGGAGAAGGCAGACAATCCATCTCTATATAAAACGAGAGTGAAGTGTGAGTAAAGTTTGAGTATGACTTGTTAAAGATGGGACACTAACTGCAACTTTTATCAACCTATGCCGACCAATCTGCTTCACATTCATATTTCCCCACGATCCCATGTGGATTTTTAGTACGATAGGATATTTCGATCCAAGCGATATTGAAAAAGAAAAAAAAAAGGGCCATACATATATATGACTTAAGTACACAGATGAATGTTCTTAATCATTCATATATCTCCCACAATTTCGTGTTTAATTGGATACCATGTTTCGATTTAATGATAATGAGGAAAGAGAAACCGTCATATACGACTTCAAATGTACAAATGAATGTTCTTAATCATTTGAGTTGCTCGTTTCTTCTTGCAATGAGATAACATGGTTTGTTAAACATGACTTTGCCAATTTACTCTTTTTGAGCTAAGTCGATGAGACTCTCGTGGATACTGATAGAGGGATGGATAATGTTAAATCCGTGAGGATATCTGAGTTCCTTGTACGGTTTTCATGCAAATTGATAAAGTACTTCACATGCTACCACTGGAAGCAATACTATTTGTAATAATGGGATTTTCTCTTAAAACACTTTGCAGAAATGGATTAAGTGGTCAATTATGACATCTCCTTTCCCACATGAACTTGAACTAAAAAAAAAAAAAAAAAAAATCATAGAATTGCACCTCAAGATATTATGTGGAATCAAACACGCTTATGTTCATTTGGTTTTTCGGTTCTCAGTTTTCATTTCTCAAAAGAAATTTGTGTAAGAATAACCATAAAACCCAACAACCAAGATTAAGTTAACAAATCACGAACATAAATGAGAAAAGAACGCCCCGACTCTCCTGTTAGAATCCAATTTTATATTGACTGAAATAATTCATCTTTCTATTAGACTTTTCTGAAGCAGTTGAATTTAATAGTCGGTTACAACTACATTATCCTAATCATATTAGTGTTTTGAATAAAATTATTAAATATTAAGCATCTAAAAGTGCAACACCTTCTCTGTCCTTATCATTTTGGACTCTTGATATTCCCTACGACTTACCAAAGATTTGATAACTGAAATTATGAACATGCCAGAGAACAATGCCAGAACGGATCACGTTTGCATCAATAATTTTTAATTACTGCATTTATTGAAAAAAAAAAAAGAACGAAAAGGAAAAAAAAATCATATATACAGAAGAATATAAGGAGCTTCCATCGTCTCTTTTTGAGATTCTTGAATTATATTCCGGGCAAAAACAAAATTACAAGAAAACCCGGGCACTGATATTTATAGTTCCTCTTTTTTTCGACCATTTAATTTTTAATGTACCTCAAAATATTAATTGTTTCCTTCTGGTTTCTGGGTGCTAACAGTCACCGGCGACTGGCTCTTCCGGTCGGTACATCAAACAGCTCAGCTCCGGCCTCAGCTTGTCTTTCCATATTTGCGGCCCACATTCAGCTTCCCTTTGCCTTAATTTCAACTCCACCACAACCAGCTTCTCCGTTAACCGGTAAATCCCAATCATTACAACAAAATTCCCATTCTGCCCCGCCAGTTTCGCCCCCCAGCTCTTCTTCTCCGTCACCGCCATGTCCCCCGCCTTAGCCACCTCCTCCACCTTCTCCATTATCCTCTCCGGCGTCTCCGCCGACACGAACCGCTCCCCGCAGTCCGATATCCCGGACTTGCTAAACAAACCCGATATATCGAACCCCGACGAGAATGAAATCAAATCAAACGCGTTCAACGACGACGTCTCGTCGCTGTCCCCGTCCCGCATGTCCTTCAAGTCGAAGTCCTCGAAGTGGAATTTAATCTCCTGGTAACCCTTCGCGAACCACGGGTCCTTCAAAATCTCGTCGACGGTTATCCGCGTCTCGGAGTTCGTGTCGAGAAGCCGAGATATCAGGCACTTCAGATCGGGCGACGTCCATTTCGGGACCCGATAATCTCCCTTGTAAATTTTCCGGTACATCACCATAAGATTCGGGTCGTTAAACGGCAGGTAACCGGCGTTAAGCACGAACAAAACGATGCCGCACGACCAGATGTCGATCTTCGCGCCGTCGTACCCCTTCTTCGCTAGAATCTCCGGCGCCACGTACGCAGGAGTCCCGCAAAGCGTGTAGAGGAGACCGTCGGGCCGGACCTGCTCCGTCACGGCGCTGAGGCCGAAGTCCGAGACTTTCAAATTCCAGTTCTCGTCGAGGAGCAGATTCTCAGGTTTCAAATCACGGTGGAACACTCCCCGCGAGTGGCAGTATCCGACGGCGGAGATCAGCTGCTGGAAGTACCGACGGCTGAGATCCTCGCTGAACCGGCCCTTCGAGATCTTTGCAAAGAGCTCTCCGCCTTTTGCAAACTCCATGATGAAATAGATCTTGGTCTTCGTCGCTAAAACCTCGAACAGCTTCACGATATGCGGGTGGCGCAGCCGGCGCATGATGGAGATCTCCCGCTTAACGTGAGCCGTGAACCCGTCCTTCACGACCTTCTGCTTGCTGACGGCCTTGATCGCCACGCTCTGCCCCGTGTGGACATTCCGAGCGTGGTACACCTTCGCGAAAGCCCCGCAGCCCAGAAGCCTTCCGACCTCGTACTTCCCGAATAGGTTGACCTCGCCGGCGCTGGAGCCGTCTCTGTTATCGGCGACGACCTCGATCTCCGGCATGGCTCCCGAATTTTTCGGAGACTACAAAAAAAATCCCAATTACTCCCCTCGCATTCGGGGCCTTAATCGAGCTCCGAAACGATTTGCCGAAAAAATCTCAACGGCGTAGTTTGGATTCGAAACAGACGAAGTTCCAAAACGGATTTTTAGTTCGGAAAAAACAATTGTAATTTTTTCGAAACAGGTTTTTTGTCGCTCTGTCGATTGCAATTGTTCCAGCTATTTAAAGTGGTTGGGGTTCACGTGCCCAGGAGTCCGACGTGGAAACCAATTGCTACCACCCACGTGTCCAGGTTTCTTCGCGGAAGCGGTTTCCTCGTTTTTTATTCAACTGCTGTTCAAAGGCTTTAATATGGTGTAACTGGCGTACGGTGTTCCCTAATCATTGACCGGTGATATGTGATTCGCTGACCGAGGATTTGAATCTGACAGTCGTCCAGCGTTTATCCGACGGCGGGTAATTCGAGAGTGTAAACGCCCCGCTTTACGCAGAGTTTTGATATACTTTTCTTGCATTGAAATTACGGTGTAGCGCGTGTTCTGTAACCACCAAGAAAGTATAAATTTGATCTATAAGAACATTCTTTTTTTATTCTTTTTTTTCACTGTAAAAGTATAAAATATGCATTTCAAGTTCTTAAAGACGAATATTCCAATCTAATAGTAATATAAATTATATGGTATACGAATATTTCAATCTAATCTAATAATTGTGATTTGCTATCAGTAACTCATCGGAAGTATGAAGTTGAAACTAATAATGGAAGAACAATCACGAAATGAAGGAAAACAAAAAACACAGTAATATTTAAAGTATGCACCTGATTATTTCAGTGAAAATATAACAGCTATGGGAATTGGGAATACAGAATCACCAAAAACCCAAAAATATTTTGGGATTCCCGATTGTCCCGAAATACCGAAACTATTTTAGGATTCCCGAAAATTGAAATTCCTGAAATTTTGATTTGAAATCGGTCTTGAAATTGGGAATACCAAAAATTTCGGTTCCAGAATTGAGACTAAAGTTTTGGTTCGGTATCCCATACCGAACCACCCCTAAAAATGCCTAATACTTGATCTCGCATATTTTCCTTCATGAACTGGTTAATTAACTTGAGTTTATCACATTTTCTTAATCCAATTTATTTCAATCAATCGCTTTCTTCTTGTCACATCTTCTAATAGCGGACGCTGTTGGGATTATGTTTTACTTTAGTTTCTTTTTGTTGGGATTTAGCCGTATTGAGAAAGAAAGGAAAAAGTGATTGAACTTTAACCGTTCCATTTGCCTTTGTCCATCTGTTCAGATTGGTTTTGAAAAGATTATATACAGGATCATCCCATCTAATCGGAAAGATTAATTTAACTTTTGATCATATCCTTCGCTGATTACATGTGAAACACTTGCAATATGAAAACGTTAAAAAAACAGCAAAGTGATCCGCGCATGCATGAATGAAAATTTGCATGTGAAAGAAATGAGAGTGGACCATCTCACTCCTCCAACTGCACCTTTAATTGGTTAGGTCTGATTTGTCCCACATTTTGATTCAGATCCTGTTCTTATATACAATAATATAATATAAGCTTGCCCTAAAATGTAAAACACATGAGTCATGATGACACACTATGTGTGGCAGAGTAAATTTATTAAGAATAAATCTAACATTGATAGAATGAGATATTTTAATTGAGTTTATAAATAAGTTGAGTTACTCCTCATATTACCAATTAGTTTTATGGTGAAACCTCAACTTTTTTCGTTGTATCAAAGCTAATTGTCCTGCGTGTGAAGCTCAAGGGCTACACGTGCTCTACATTACTCGATTTGTGTTGTCCAAGTGATAGACTTGAAAATTTGGTACACGTGAAAATGCGTGTTAAGAGTATCAAACCCACATTGAGGAAAGAAGATACCTCGTATGTGCTTATATATTTGAGTTATTCTTCATATTATGAATTGGTTTTATAATGAAACCTCAACTTTGTTTGTAGTATCAATATTTTTATTACATCAATGCTTTCATTTCCCACCAGATGAAGTAAATGATACTCATAAGATCACCCTTTATCGAAAAGTGAACATGAACTCTAAGCCAAATCAAAAAGAGGGAGATATCATAAATCACAATAATCACATTCTAAATTTAGTATAAAAGACAAAAAAATAAATATTCTACTGTTGAAAGAGTACAATTACGTGTAGGTATAGTGAATTTGAATTTAAGACATATAAAGAGTTCAATTATTTGCAAACTAGCTCACTAATAGAAAAGTTAAAAGTACTAATAAATTAATTGCAAACTAGCTCACTAATAGAAGATTAAGCTGGCTTAACCTAATTACTGAACCATGAACATGCTTAAACATTAAATCCAACATGGGAATCACTTCACATGACACCCTAGCTATTTGTTAGCAATTTACCCATTTCTTGTTGGCTGTTTCCCATCTCTCTATCTACACTCGCGTCATGTCAATTCAAAAGTGATGTGAACATTGACAATAGAGGATTTAGGATTTTAACATCTAGTGATCATAATATAAAAGACCAAACAAACGTGGTGTTTATTAATTTTTTTAATTAAAAATGGACTCCCTCACGTGGTTTAATAAAAAGACTTGCTTTTAATTATTTTGTTTTAAATGACTTGGCTCAGACGTCGATTTGGCCAACTCTTAAAAAAACAAAATAGTCTTATTCTCCCTTGTTAATCATTTGTAGAACCTATCCAAATTTGGGTGGTCCTTAGAAGTTTTCACAACCACTTATTCAGATTACCTGGACCACCCTAGTTCCTTAATACATCCACCACTGAACACTGAGAAGATTTGAATTCTCTCTTCTCCCTTTTCCCCTCCCCTCCCTCCCCTCCTTTCTCAGTTTCCTCTTCTTCTTTCTCTTTCTACAAAAAATGTAAAACAAGATGATAATGTGGCTTAATCTTGAGAGTTCAAATAGGAGGGGAAGGGAAGATAGGGGGAGAGAATCCAAGTACGCATAATGCATAATAAAAATTAACAATTAATTAGTTGACTACAATTGTCATGAATTATTAGATTATTTATAGTAAGATGGGATCATGGATAATTATATGTTGAAACAACGTATTAGAAATAAGTTGCTTGAAATCTTGGACAATGCATATGCCCATGTATTTGCAGATATGTTGAATTATTGTAGATGGGGTTCACGTGATGCGAGCCCCACTAGCTTAGCTTGATACAATTATTTAGTTATTCACAATTTAATTTAATGTGTGAGTTTGGATCCTTTTTAGTTGAAAAGAAATTTTATTAAGAATGCTCAAGAACTTACATATACGTTTGATATGTATATCAAACGTTGATTTCAGAACAAATTTTACCGTGAAAGAACCAAAGAATCAATGGAAAAGAAATAAGAGGTCAACATATCAAAATACTCATTGTAACTCCATAATTTATAACCTCAAACATAAATACAAAGGCAATTTCCCAAACTTAGAAGACTCATATCTAACCAACATGGATGATAACACTTATGAGAACTAAACATGCAAGTCGAAATGACTATTGTAAATGTAGCATGACGGATAGACTGCACCACCCTCTGCTTCACAGGTCAGGTGCCTATAGCACTGCCCTGATAACATACGACTAAAGGGATTTCTTTCCTATAAATAGTCAAGTCATATAAGAGAAAGGAAAATGCTAAGGGCACCAGTCATACTAGTGTTTAATCTAATGTGGCAAGTAATGCGTACGTGTCATGTTAATTAATGAGTTTGCTAACTGTATGAATTATTTGTCACATCATGTGGTACACTAATATCATACAAAAATGAATTATTCCTAACATTACTGTAACGAAAACTAGGATAATTATTTGACATTTGTTCTATATTTCTTTTTCAAATGTAATTGTTCTATATTAAATGAAGTATAGAAGCAAAGCTTTGTAACGAATAATGAGTATACTTGTAGAAGTAAAGGTTTTATCCTATTCATAATATGTTGGACTATTGTTAATTATTTGACAATTGATATGGATAAATGTATTTGGTTCAAAATTCAAAATATAGATGTTATCGACAAAAAATCTATTTATTGTCCGACTTAAGATTGTCTATTCATAATTTTCATTAGGAGTAATGCTAGATAGATCAATTGTTTAGACCAAATTTTATAAATCAGATACGTGGTTGACAATTGAATTATTACTTTAGTATTGATTAACGTGTTTATTTTCTATTAGTGATACATCACATAATTTTCAATTTTAATCTAAAAATTTAGCTACCTAACATTATTATTCCCAACAGCTATTAACAACGAAATAAGTATTGCCTAGGAATAATAGGTATAAAAACCAATTTTATGTATGATTACAAAAAGGGAATTGTTATTGATATTAAAAAAAAGAGAATTTATCGTTTATAGCCAAAATTTAGCTCTTCAATTCATAAATGTCAATTTTTATAAAAACTTTCAAATCTACCCAAAACCTTACATCAATATACCAAAATACCCTCCTATTAAAAAACCACACACCAAAGAGATGTTTATTTTCTGTTCATTCTTTTTTTTTTTCCTTTTCAATTTAGGGTTCCATGTTGTAATTCGAAAATATAGAAAGAAATATGGCATATTTTCTGATGGAATCGAGCTCATTATATTCTCAAATTCAATTCATAATTGACAAACTTACAACCAAGACCATGAAGAAAATTACTCAAAAATACAATTTATGCATGTTTTTGTGTAAGATTTGTGGATGCAAATTTTCTCCTTTTCGATCTTGGACGATTTTGCACCTACAAAACAACTAGCACCTTAGGTTAAGGCCAAGAGCCTCACGCGCCCACGATGAATGGAGGGGGGCTTTGGCCGAAGAACTTGTAGACATCGAAATTTCGGTAAATAAATGTTGACCGATAAATCAAAGTTTCAACGCTCATGTATTACATAAATTTTACACGTAGCGTGTATCTAAACAAAAATCGAAATAAGTTGGAAAAGTCATCAAACAGGACACGTGTCAACACTTGGCAGAAACGACTTATTTCATCTGGAATATTATATTCAAAATTAGGCCTTGGAAAATTCTATAAATACAAGCCCATTTCATTCATTTGGGAGGAACCAATTCATATTACACCTTGAAGCTCTGAAGCTCTGAAACTCTGAAACTCCGAAGCATCCAGGTTCCCGAAGAATCAAGAAAGCCTTCTTCGTTCTTCGTTCATCGTTCTTCCAAGATCAAGCCCCAACGGCCCTTGAAGAACTTCCACCAATTCAAGATCAAGCCCCGACGACCTTTGAAGAAAGCACCATCGTTCATCATCCGTTCATCCAAGATCAAAGCCCCAACGGCCCTTTGGATCAACAACGTCGACAAATCCACACATCCAACCGTTCTTCAAGATTAAGCCCAAAAGCCCTTGAAGATCCGTTCATCACTGTTCTTCAAGATCAAGCCCAAAAGCCCTTGGAGATCTGTTCGTCACTGTTCTTCAAAGATCAAGCCCAAAAGCCCCTTTGAAGATCCGCTCAAATCCACCTTCAAGATCAAGTCCACGACCCTTGAAGAACGTTCATCCTTAGATCAAGCCCAACGGCCCTTTGGATCAATCACACATCCACAAATCAACACCTTACGGAGATCGAATCAGATGATCAAATTTGAGAGAGATTGTAACCCAAAACTATCAAATACAAATATTTGTTTGTGCACGTTGTTCTTGTCTATTTCGTTTCAGGAATTTTCCGTGTTCACAAATTGGCACGCCCGGTGGGATCATCTCTGCCTCTCATCTCTTTCTCCGTTCAAGAAATTCAAGCGCACTTCCAAAATTAATGGCATCAAGGAAGGCTCAAACTATTCCCGCAACCGGCGCAAAGAACAAAAGCGTCCTCGTCGCAACTGGTGTCACTTTGGGCATCACGACTCGAAGCATGGCAAGAGCTACTTCTGCCGCCTCTTTCACCTATGCATCAACTCTGCCAAGGGAACAAAAACACCCAAGGCACGAGCCTTTGATCACCTTAGCCTCACTAAGGGCACCAAGAGGGGAAAGCCCGAGGAAATACTCCGAATCCATGCTCTCCGATGCCGATTCAAGCGACAGTACAGCCATGCAAGTCATGACCATTGGAGCAACTTCAATCGATGAGCAGCTGGCTCAAATGAATGAAGCAATCGCAAGGCTAACCCGAACTGTGGAAGAAAAAGACTTGCAAATTGCAGCACTAGTCAACCGACTGGAGGCGCAGGACGGCGATAAACCGACCCAGAAGATGATCCACTAAAGGGAGGAGCTGGCGGAGACGAAGAACCCCCGGTGAAGAAAATCGATGGGAAGCCGGAGCCAGACCAAGCAGCGGCACTCATGGGATCTCTTTCTATCCAGCAGCTGCAGGAGATGATCACCAACACCATCAAGGCACAGTACGAAGGGAGCTCACATACCTCCTTGTTCTACTCGAAGCCCTATTCCAAGAAGATTAATGCCCTAAAGATGCCGAGGGGATATCAACCACCAAAGTTCATGCAGTTTGATGGAAAAGGAAACCCAAAGCAGCACGTTGCACATTTCGTCGAAACTTGCAACAATGCGGGGACGGATGGAGACTACCTCGCCAAGCAGTTTGTGTGCTCGCTGAAAGGAAACGCCTTTGAGTGGTACACGGACCTAGAGCCTGAGTCCATCAACAGCTGGGAACAGTTGGAAATGGAATTCCTCAATCGCTTCTACAGCACCCGCCGCACTGTGAGCATGCTAGAGCTAACGAGCACAAAGCAGTGGAAGGACGAGCCAGTCATTGACTACATCAACAGGCGGCGCACTCTAAGCCTCGACTGTAAAGACAGGCTCTCGGAAACCTCTTCAATCGAGATGTGCATCCAAGGCATGCAATGGGGTTTGCAATACATCCTTCAAGGCATCAAACCACGGACCTTCGAAGAGCTAGCCACCCGCGCCCATGACATGGAGTTGAGCATCGCTCATCATGGGAAGAAAGAACCGATCGCCGACTACAAGAACGACAAAGTTCTTGGGCCAAAGTTGGAGAAGACTGCGTGGAAATCCACCAAAGAAGCAATGACAGTCAACACAGCTCCCGTCAAAATCCCTACACGAGGCAAGACGATTCAAGCCGAAGGCTTTCGTGATCAAGAGATGCGTAGACGCACTTTGAAGGAGCTTGAGGAGAAAACTTATCCATTCCCCGACTCTGATGTGGTTGCCATGTTAGAAGACTTGCTGGAAAAGAAGGTGATTAGTTTGCCTGAGTGCAAACGGCCAGAAGAGATGAATCGCACTGACAGTCCAAGGTACTGTAAATTCCACCGCTTCATCAGTCATCCGACAGAAAAATGTTTTGTGCTGAAAGATCTCATCATGAAGCTGGCTCAGAAAGGAATCATCGAGCTAGATCTTGACAATGTGGTGAACACAAACTATACCACCTTCGCTTCTGGCTCTTCCGACTCGAAGTTTTCACCTCAACCGCTGGGGGCATCCTCCAAGACAAGCAAAATTGAAGGATGGACTCAAGTCACTCCTAAGAAATTGCACAAGAAGCATACGTCTCCTCCACAAGTCCGCCAATCGGAAAGGGGGCAAAGCAGCTCTTGTCAACCTTCAAAGCAACGTGAACGTGTTGAAGATGATGAAATTTCGACACATAGACCGTCCATCCCCATCACGATGCGCGACTCCTTGCCCGAAAACTTCTTCAAACATGCAGTCAAAGCTCCTTGCTATGAAAATTGTGAGGAACGCCTCTCCCGGATTGCTTGACAAAATCAACAAATTCTCCTCGCCCGCACGACTCTAAACTGCATGGCACAACGCTCCTTGCCTGCACGAGCTGAAACTGCAACACGGCACCAAACACTCCTGGTCTGCACGAGCATAAAAGGCAACACCAAATGCTCCTTGTTTGCATGAGCCTAAACTGCACGAACCAAACGCTCCTGGTCTGCACGAGCATAAAAGGCAACACCAACGCTCCTTGCCTGCACGAGCTGAAACTGCAACACGGCACCAAACGCTCCTGGTCTGCACGAGCATAAAAGGCAACACCAACGCTCCTTGCCTGCACGAGCTGAAACTGCAACACGGCACCAAATGCTCCTTGTCTGCACGAGTTGAAACTGCAAACGACACCAACACTCCTTGCCTGCATGAGTTAAAACTGCAAACGGCACAAAAAGAAAATACCAAAAAAAAAAAAATCTATGTATTTGAACTACGTTATGACTTGATCTCTTTCTTTGGAGGGGTACGTAGGCAGCTCGAACATTCAACTTCGAGTTCAGTCACATCAAAATAAAAAAAATAAAAAATTATTAGAGATATGACTAATAAAAGTCAATTTTATTACAAAGACAACAATTTCTTTGTACAAAAAAAAAAAAAAAAATATATATATATATATATATATATATATATATATAAACAGCCTCCAAATCCAATCTAGGCCCAAGCCCAACTTACCTCTTTTCCGTTTTTGATCCTTCTCTCTTTCTCTCTCTCTCTCTCTCTCTCTCTCTCTCTCAAATCAATCTCAATTAAACAATACCATTTTCAAGTCGGACACCACACAGACGCAGCTGAACAAAGTCGGTGGGGAGGAGAGAGAAACCAGATAGAGAGAGAAAGCGGATGCGGAAGCTCACAGGAGAAAACCCGAAGCCAACCACGCCCGCTGGGGCTCAGAGTGACCGCCGCTGATCCAATCGCCACCTCAGATTCCGGCAGCTCCTCTGTCTGCATTATCGCTGGAATGGCAGATTCCCATCTCCTCGACGCTCACAGGGGTTGAAATGAACGAGATGCAGATCGGCAAAGCTCACGACGCGAACAAGGCTTTCCCTGGATGCTTGGGAAGAATGGTGAACCTCTTTGATTTGGGTAATGGGGTTTCTGGAAACAAGCTGCTCACTGATAAACCGCACCGTGATGGCTCTTCACTCTTAAGGAGTCAATCGGATGGCGGCCCACGGCCCGACCTTCTGCGACATAACCTGGGGTGCCGGTGGCTCCACGGCGGATCTGACGCTGGACATTGCCAACAAGATGCAGAACCTCATCTGCGTGGAGACCATGATGCACCTCACCTGTACTAACATACCTGTCGACAAGATCGACCACGCCCCCCTTTCCATCGCAAAAGCCTTCAACGCCAGAAGAGAGAAGAAGTGACTTGCTGGCAAACCGCCGACGACGGCGAAGGTTCAAAGAAAAAACGGCCCGGCTCCATCATCTTTTCCAGCTAAATAACTGATCTCTTGATCTTCCTCTGGTGAACTCCGAGCGCTGGCAGGAACTGGTGGCGCGTGAATTCTCCGCCGTTGATTCTTTCTTAAAGACTGAATATTATTATGTACTTTGTTTTAAGGGGTCTGGAATTAATTAGAAAATCATAATCTTGTGGCGGAAAAAACTGGTGCTCCAAGGCAACCTCGCCGGAGTCTCCAAAAGACATATACAAAATCCCATCATACCACCACCGATCTTTTCCAGCACTGCCGCCCGAACTACGGTTATGGCGAAGAGATATAGTAATATTGAAGCTTTATGTAAGACGGGTTCAATAGTAGAGAGTACTATCAAACAAGAAGTTGGAGTTTAACGCTCCAAAACCTCCATGGAAATTGAGATGGTAAGGCCGCCGGAGCTTAATTGAAAGTCCGCCGGAGAAGGAGGATAGGATTTTTGCAAGGTGGTGGTGGCAACATGTTGTTCCTCGGGAATCCTGATCACGCTTTTCGAGGGCCAAGATTGATGATGGGATTGATGGATCAAGAGAGCTCACGGAGGCGACCTTTTTTCAGCTCCTCCTCGTCGCAGGACGAACTGTTCGACGAGGAATGCTACGACGAGCAGCTGCCGGAGAAGAAGCGCCGCCTCACTCTTGATCAGGTGCATATGCTGGAGAAGAGCTTTGAGACAGATAACAAGCTGGAGCCAGAGCGAAAGACGCAGCTGGCTAAGAAGCTAGAACTGCAGCCGAGACAGGTGGCCGTGTGGTTCCAGAACCGTCGCGCTCGGTGGAAGACCAAGCAGCTCGAGCGGGATTACGACATTCTCAAGTCTTCCTATGACACCCTTTTGTCTGATTACGACTCCATCATCAAGGAGAATCAGAAGCTCAAATCCCAGGTGGTTTCCATAAACGAGAAGCTTGGAGGTAAAGAGCAGGCTAGTAGCACAAAAGCAGCAGCATTTGCAGCGGATGATCACGATGACGAGAAGCGCAACCCTCTTCTTCCAACCGGTAATCAGTTGGCGGAGGTTGTTCCGATAACTAGTCTCCAGTATAGCTGCAGCGTCAAGGTGGAGGACCGCCTGAGCTCAGGGAGCGGAGGAAGTGCCGTGGTGGACGAGGCCGAAGACCCTCAGCCTATGGACAGCAGTGACTCCTATAATTTCCCAAACAACATCCACAATTACTACTCTCATGATCATGACACTCATCATCATCATCATCATCAATACACGGCGCCACATGATCATGTAGAACATCATCGTAGAGGAGTCCACTCAGAAGAAGATGACGGTAGCGATGACGGCCAGTGTTACTTCTCCGATGTCTTTGCCTCGCAGCTGCCAACAACTTCGAAGACCGCTGTCAAACGACTAGCCGGCCGAGAAGCTCTTCCTCAAACTCCAGCTCTTCGTCCGTCTTCGTCCTTCCCTACAAATCCCTCCGCCAAGCATCCTAATTTATACAGAAAGAAATACAATTAAAAAAAAAAAAAAAAAAAAAAAAGAAAGTGGTGGTGCATCTGGCACCACGTGAAAAAAGAGGAATGGTGGATCAAAGATGGGGTAGGTACAGCCCCATGGCAGATCAAAAGTTTCTGGTGGTGCATGGGCACCATGTGCGGAAAGAAAAAAAAATTGTAAAAAAATAAAAAAATAAAAAAATAAAAAATAAAAAAATGATGGAACTTGGTGCATACAGCACCAAAAGAAAAAGAAAAAAGAAAAAAAAAAGAAAAAAAAAAAGAAAAAACAAATGCATAGAGAGAAATAGAAGGTCCATTTTATTTATTTTTCTGGAAATTTTACATAAATTTGCATTATACATAAATTAAAAAAAAATCAAATCAAATCAAATTTACAAGAGGGGATATTCAAGGACGATCAGGTGGCGCCTTACAACTCGGCAGAGCTCTAGGAAGAGAAGGCGTCGGAGGTTGGCTGTTTGAAGCCTCAACAGTCGGTACAGCCCCAAAAGACGAAGGTAAATGCTGCTGGAACAAACCCACAAACCTCCGATGATCAAGTAAAATCTGACCATCAGATTCCTGCATCTGGTCAATTTTCCTCTTCATGTTTGTGGCATAGCTATGTGCGAGCTTATGCAACTGTTTATTCTCCTGCTTGAGCCCTTTAATCTCCTGTTTGAGACTCATCACTTCAGCCGCTAATGATTCAACTTGACGGGTTCGAGCAAATAGGCGTTGGGCCATATTAGACACAGAACCTGCACACTGCACACTGAGAGCCAGAGAATCCTTAACAGCTAACTCATCAGACCGTTTGGAAAGTAGTATGTTATCTCTGGGAGTGACAAGGTTTCGGGCCACCACCGCAGCGGTCATATCATTCTTCACCACCGAATCCCCAACGGTAAGAGGACCAGTAGGGGATATGAAGGATGGGCGCCATATGTTGTCTGGAGAAGGCGGGACTGCCTCTTCACCAAGATTCAAGTCAAAACGACGGTCGGAGGGCCTAGACATTTTCAAAGGTGTTGAAGAAAGAAGAGGTCGGACAAATTAAGATCTTAGAAGTGCAAGAGGGGAGTTTCTACAAGCGAAAATTCAAGTGTGCTTTGAAACGAACTGCGTGCCTCTATAAAAATCAGCATTCGATGGGATTTCAGAGATCAAAGAGGTGAGCTCAGAGTTCGAAAATGCCGATTCAAAAATCGAAGAGGCAAGCTCAGAAATCGGATAAGCATCTTGCTTTTCCAGACGCGTTAGCACCCGTCACACGCAAACTCAGCTTTGCGGAAATCACGGGCAATTTGTTAAAGCGCCAATCCCAGGTATCGAAGAGGCGCCAGTCTTTTTCAGCCTCGTCAGCACCCGTCACGCGCAAACTCAGCTTTGCGAAAATCACGGGCAATTTGTCGAAGCGCCGATCCCAGATATCGAAGATGCGCCAGTCTTTTTCAGCCTCGTCAACACCTATCACATGCACACTCAGCTTGACGAAAATTACGGACAATTTGTCGAAGATTTCTGATAAAGAAGAAAACACGTGAAGCCATACTGATCAATCACGCATTGGTTACTGACACGAGTAAAAGAATAGTACCTCTACATGTACTAAAGAAATTCCTATAACTGTCCACCTTCACCTTCCATAGCGAGGCAGACATACAGAGCCTTTCTTCATCTCAAAAAATGCTTTCCCAACGAAACCTCTCGAGTCATTCAGTGTTCCTTATTCCTTGGGGTACCTCTGCAAGCCAATGACTCCAAAGTAAAAGTATCTTATATCACCAGGGTAGAAAGCAAGAGTATCTCATATCATGCACTCTCCCTGTCCTTTCCTTTGTCCTTGTTCTTACTTACAAAGACAAGGATAAAGAAAACAATATGCCGGAACCTCCACTCAAACTCGGGTAAGGAACCGACTGCTTGGAACCCTTCCCTGATTGCCTACCTAGCACTGCTCTCGAGTACTCGTCTCCCATTGCTGCTGTACTTCCAAAGAAGCTGCCACATCTGCCTGAAGAAACAAGCAGAGAAGAATGCAGCATGCACAGTCAACTCAGCAGAAGGAGTCTGAGATGAAGAACTCGAGAAGATGCGCATCTACCTGGAGAACAGATAAGGCAAGTGAAAATGATACCTTGCAGCATGTGGAGACAACGTGCAGAAGGAACAAGCAGAGAAGAATGCGGTCTGCACAGTCAACTCAGCAGAAGGAGTCCGAACTGAGGAACTCGAGAAGCTGCCACATATGCCTGAAGAAACAAGCAGAGAAGAATGCAGCATGCATAGTCAACTCAGCAGAAGGAGTCTGAGATGAAGAACTCAAGAAGATGCCGCATCTGCCTGAGGAACAGTTAAAGGGAATGAAAATGATACCTTGAAGCATGTGGAGACAAGTGCAACAAAGCACGTGCTGAGTCATCCGCTACTTCTTCAAAATCAAAAGTATCTCATATCATCAGGGTTGCAATCACTCTGGACGGTGAACTCGTTTTGACCCTCAAATTCTTGGGTTGACTTACTAGGCGTTGTGGGCTGCACGTGCCGATTCACCGCCCTTGATTCAAATCCTTAAAGATCAAGTCACCAACTAGAGAGAAGAGCCCATCAATCTTGAAGATCATACCGTTGACCAAACTGCTCAGGTGTGAATTAGAAAGATTGAACAAAGCAACAAGTCATCACCTCCACCTCGTGCCTGTTTGCCATGTGTTCGAGTCAACCTTCAAGAATCAAGCCTCAACGGCCCTTGAAGAAGCTTCCAACCAAATTCAAGATCAAGCCTTGACGGCCCTTGAGGAAATCACAAGTCCGATTCAAGATCAAGTGTCTACCACCCTTGAATCAAATCCAGTTCAAGAATAAGCTGTGGAAAGTCAACAATTGGAGGAATCCAGAAAGTCATCCAATCCAGTTCAAGATCAAAGTTGTGGAAAGTCAACAAGCGTAACAAAATACGTGCCGATTCATCCACTACCAAAGCCAAAGATCATCTACCACATGAAGCTCCTTGTGGCCCAATTTCAACCTTCACGATCAAGTCTCGACGGCCCTTGAAGAAATTTCAAACAAAAGTTCAAGAACAAGCCTCAACGGCCCTTGAAGAAATCTCAAGCCCAATTCAAGATCAAGCCTCAACGGCCCTTGAAGAAATCTCCAACCCAATTCAAGATCAAGCCCCAACGGCCCTTGAAGAAGTTTCAAGCCCAATTCAAGATCAAGCCTCAACGGCCCTTGAAGAAATCTCCAGCCCAATTCAAGATCAAGCCTCGACGGCCCTTGGATCGACATCTACAGTAAGGGACTTCAAAACGCATCTCCTACACGTGACAAGCACATGTATACGACGTGCCTTGAAGTGGGGGCATTTGTAGACATCGAAATTTCGGTAAATAAATGTTGACCGATAAATCAAAGTTTCAACGCTCATGTATTACATAAATTTTATACGTAGCGTGTGTCTAAACAAAAATCGAAATAAGTTGGAAAAGTCATCAAACAGGACACGTGTCAACACTTGGCAGAAACGACTTATTTCATCTGGAATATTATATTCAAAATTAGGCCTTGGAAAATTCTATAAATACAAGCCCATTTCATTCATTTGGGAGGAACCAATTCATATTACACCTTGAAGCTCTGAAGCTCTGAAACTCCGAAGCTCTCAAGCATCCAGGTTCCCGAAGAATCAAGAAAGCCTTCTTCGTTCTTCCAAGATCAAGCCCCAACGGCTCTTGAAGAACTTCCACCAATTCAAGATCAAGCCCCGACGGCCTTTGAAGAAAGCACCATCGTTCATCATCCGTTCATCCAAGATCAAAGCCCCAACGGCCCTTTGGATCAACAACGTCGACAAATCCACACATCCAACCGTTCTTCAAGATTAAGCCCAAAAGCCCTTGAAGATCCGTTCATCACTGTTCTTCAAGATCAAGCCCAAAAGCCCTTGGAGATCCGTTCGTCACTGTTCTTCAAAGATCAAGCCCAAAAGCCCCTTTGAAGATCCGCTCAAATCCACCTTCAAGATCAAGTCCACGGCCCTTGAAGAACGTTCATCCTTAGATCAAGCCCAACGGCCATTTGGATCAATCACACATCCACAAATCAACACCTTACGGAGATCGAATCAGAGGATCAAATTTGAGAGAGATTGTAACCCAAAACTATCAAATACAAATATTTGTTTGTGCACGTTGTTCTTGTCTCTTTCGTTTCAGGAATTTTTCGTGTTCACAGAACCTCCGATGCCAAAGTTAGAATTTTAGAGAGAAATAGTGTTTAGAATATTTGGGATTTTTTGTAAGAGAATTGGAACTAGTGTTTTGTGAAAATGGGACCCAATTTATAGGAGAGGAAATGGTGATTTATTTTGGGGGGTTATGGAGATAATGGGCTAGTTATTTTGGGGAGTTATGGAAATAATTGGCTAGTTAATTAGCAAATAGTAATAACCTAATTAACTAGCTATTTGAATGTCATAAAAAGGGGGAGAAAATGGCAGCAACAAACAGAAAATAAAGGGCATGGCCGGCCCTAGTGGGTTTTTGGTTATAATTTAGAGGTTTAGTTGATAATTAAGGGATTGATTAGGTAATTAATCCCTTAATTAGTCAATTTTAGGAAATATGAAAGGAATAAGTATATTATTTAGCTAATTGATTAGCTAAATAATGAAATGGGAAATATATGAATAAATTAGGTTTTAAGTTGATACCTATTTTGGGCACTTTTGACTTGGTTGAAGGATAATTGTCTGCTGATTGCACGTAGGAATCCCGGTATACCTCAAGGGTAGTTTTGTCTTTTTTGTCAAAAATCCACGTGTCGCCTTGTGATTATTTTTGGCTCCACAAGATTCAATTGGTATTTTGCAGAAATTTTCATGGAAATTGCCATTACATATTCTCATGGCATTCTGCATATTTGTTGGATCCCCGAAATCAGATTAGCTATTTAATTAAGAGATGGATACTGAGCATGAAGGGCATGCCCAGTCCAGCAATTATAACGTGTTTGGATTCTTTTGATTTAATGGTTGTTTCCATGGCTCCCATCTGTTCTAATAATATAATTTATTCTTTGAACTTTATATTTGTGGTAGAGTTCTTCAAATTTTATACTTAGGGTAGACAAGCAGAATGCATTTCCATCTTCGCAATAGTGCAGTTGACGTACATTCATGGTGTCTTCCTTGTTCCAGTTTACCACTCCCAAAATCTCATCAACAATGACACAAGATTTGAAAGCGTTTTTTATGTAATTAGGTGTAAATTTTAAGGGCAATTGGGTCTATTCAAGTGGAGTTTTAGCTATATTTGAAATATTTTATAAAAAACTGACATTTTGAATTTGTATGTTAAATTTTGGCTATATACGATAAATTCTCTTAAAGAAATCTCATTTGCACGGCAAACTTTCTATAATGTGAAAAAAAAAATGCACTTATAATTATGGTGATGCCATAATTTCAAGTCCTTATCTTCCTGAAAATTTGAAATTGGAGTCTGCTGGTGGCTATTATTTTTAAGTAAATGTTGCTTGGAAGGAATTGGTTAGAAACTTGCCACGTCAAATACTCATATCGGATGCTGGCTCTGTTTGCTTGCTGGATTTGCTCTCAGTGAAGGAGGGTTGTGCGTTGTTGGTTAGAAGAGACCGCGACTTATAATTGCCTATGATGCTCTCGTAACCATGCTTCTAATTAATGGATCTCGTTTCTTCTTAATCTAAATACTTTTACTATCTCATTCAAACACATTTAAGAAAATCACTTAAATCTAGTTTCATTTACTTAACAAACAATTACACAATAAATAGATACTAAAAACATAAAATAAATGTTCTTGATGATGATCATAAAGTTAAACGGTTTTGAATTTCAATGATTTTTTGTACTGATGACATTGTGTGGCTTCCGAACTCCCATCTCCCCCTAATGTAAAATATATTGATGTACTAAAAAAAGACATTTTGGATTATAGAACCTCAATGCGAATACCCTAAACAATAATATATCTTTCAGGTAATTTAATATGACACTAGCTTTATGTTTATGTGGGTTTCACTACCAAAACAAAAAAAAAAAAAAAAAAAAAAACTTTTCCGGGCCAAAGGATTTCTTCAAGTGAAATAAGGTTTTCGTCACCAAAGGTTTTGGTCAACAGAATATTGTCGGGCAAAATTAGTTAGGCAAAGGCCGTAGCTGAAACCCTTACCCGATGAATTATAGAACTCCGTTGGGCAAATCTCGTTTATCTAATGATAATATTTCGTCAAGCGAAGTGCGTTGACCAACTTAGCCCGACATCAGCATTTTGTCAAGTTTTCAAAAATAAAAAAAATAAAAAATAAAAATTTAATCCCCATGAAACAGTCGTCGCACAAGAAATTAAAGAAAATACAATTAAAAAAGCATAATACATGCTGCACAAAAGTATAATATTTCTTTTTTAATTTAATATCAATTTTCAATTAATCTAATGAATTTGGGTTGCCCGACGATGTATTTGTTTGTCCGTCGGGCAAAATTTGGCATAGTACGCGCCAATTATTTACCTTGGCGCGAAAAATTTGCCCGTCGATATACTTCGTCACCAAAAGTCTTTGAAAAAAATTAAAATGTTGACCATTTTTGGCTGACTAAATTTTTATTTTCATCGGGCAAATTAACGTTACCCAACGAATTCCTATTCGTCAAACAAACTTTAGTCGGGTAAATATAATTTCTGGTATTGCTTATTGCCATGGAGTGACGAAAGATAGCTTTCCTTTGGGGGGGGGGGGTTGTTTGTTAAATATGAAACTAAGAGAGTTGAGACGAACAGGGCAAGAATTGCCCCAAATGTGAGACTTTGACATAAGTGGTACTCATACAAATTATCCAATTCGCTAACTCGTAATTAGTCTTTCTTCACGGTTTTATTTTTGACATGTCAAGGAGTGTGAGTTTGCACACACTCATTCACGTTGGCATTCAACATTCATGCAATAAGAGGACGCGGCAAATCGGTGTAGCATTGTGTCCCGTTGGAATATTCATCTAATAAAAGGCTATTTGGGACTTTTTCTTTCCCTCCCTATGTATGTACCATGCATTCTAAAAAGGAGGCAGGAAATATTTATGTTTCTTGAGTATTGTCAAATGGCAAATCCGTGCTATGGTTTTGCTTTTTCATTTGTACGCTTTGCATGCTTGAATTTTTCTTCTACAAGTTTCGAGAGGTGGCTACAAGTAAAGGGTTTTCATATTCTACAGCTTTTGACTCAACGTTTAAAATTAGCCTAAACCGGCGAATTTTTTAACAATTTTGCGATGGTTTTGCCTTTTTTGGTTTTTTGATTTGTATATTACCTGCTATTGCAGCCTATGCAATGATTGACATCCAATAGAACTTTTCAGTTTCTGGTAGCAATTTGACATGACTTTTTGGTTAAATATATTTACTGCAGCATATGTTTAGAGTTGACAGAAATATAATAATCTTGTGGTGGCTGACTGATTCTTCGATACTGTTTATAGACTACAATTAGGGTCTCTTTCTTTACGTAGCATTTGTGAAGTAATAGTTGAAATGAAATGCAACAATTGAAAGAGATTAGTTAGATTCGCATGCGGAAATCGCTTGGCTTATTATATATAAATAGTTTTTTTTTTTTTTTAAGTAGATCACAATTTGACATGTATGCAAAAATTTTATATATATGTCAAATTGTAATTTATCTAGAAGTAATCGTTATGTATAACAACCCGGCTCAACCTTTAAGTCCAAATTTTCTTTAGAGCAGATGAATATATTGGAGTTTATGTATATCCAACTCATACACCTACTTTGTTAGGTGAAAAGGAGATCCCATATGTATAGATACAACTTTATTAAACACGTGTTAGCATCAATTTAGGTAATTCATACACATATAGATATATTAATTAAAGTATAAATTTTGAATGTCCAAATATTATTATAATTAATAAAGCATCCAACAATCAAAATTAGGTGGAACAAAACCCTATATATACATGCATCTAGCATAAACTTTTAGAGTTTTTTTTTTTTTGAAGAATAAATTAATTAACATAAATAAATACAAGAGAGTTATTTTGATACATTGTTCCATTGACCAAAAAATTGATTTGGAGTGATCTTGCAATCAAAGAAACAAAAGTAAACCCGTAAAAGACCATCACAAACACAAACGTAAAATCATCAAGAGCACAATCATCACTATTATTGATCTGTCACAATAAACAATAGACACATAAACTTTTAAGTTGAATGCCGTTTAAATATGGTATTTGAGCATGAACGGTGTATAACTGCTCAACTAAGTAATGCTCTTAAAGTTTCCAAAAGAAAAAAAAAAAGTAATGCTCTTAAAAGTCCATTCAACTTTGCTAATGTCTCTTCTTGTATTCTAATCTTTACAACTTCAACTTGCGATTTGATTAAGAAGTTGACTATAGTTCCAAAAAACATAAATCCCAAAACGATCCCACTATTACTATTTTTTAAGAAGTTAGATTTAAGGTTGGCAGTAGTGGGCTAGTGGGATTAATAAACAGAAATAACATGTTCAAAAGGAAAAGAAGTCTGCAAATTTTGTACCAAGGAAAAGGGAATGACTGCAAATTTATCTTTTACTGTATGAACAAATTGAAAGTTTTGTTGGTAGTCACTAAAGAAGTTGTACTCATTTGTCATCCATTGTAATCGTTTAGTTTTTATTAATGAAATCATTTTATCGCTTCATGCCAAAAAAAAAAAAAAATTCATGGCTTCTAGCCCGCTACTCGAGTTCGACATATTTATCTCAAATCAAACCTTGTAGCGGATAATAAATTGACTTTCCAAACCTAATATTTCAATTTCGTTGTCTAATACAGTTGGCATTTGCTAATGGATTATTGTCTCGTCTTCAAAATTAGCACTCCAGTACATCTTGCATCCCTGTTACAAGAAGAATGAATGCATGATGAGATAATAGCTCTCCTTTTTTTTTTTTTTTTTTTTTTTTTTTTTTTTGTAATATAAAAACGTGTATAAACATATTGAATGTTGTGGGCACTTGCATATATTGCTTGGGCCTGTTAAGTATTTGTTACCAATATATCATTTGGGCCAAGTATCGGATACTATTTAAATTCAAAAAGGCCAGAATTATCAATCTAAACTTACACATCCCAATTGAATTGGGTTGGTTCAACTTTAGATTTTATTCAGTCGATTTTAGGTTGTGAGAATTCACAACTTTGAACATGTTGGAGATGCTCACATTGTTTTGGGAACTCATCAATCATGCTCCCCAATAGGAGAAACATCAAATCATGCTCCCCAAAAGGAGAAATGGTAAATGGTAAGCTGTCTGCAGTGGTAAATGGTAAGCTGTCTGCAGTGTCTTGACTAATCAAGAACAAAAAGTGTCACTTGTATATGAAGCAATTGAAGTGTAGCATGAACCAAATTTAGTTTTTAAAATTTTCTTTTACAATGCTAGCAGATTGATTACTGCTTGCGATCATGATCAGATACGGATTGTTGTGGCTTAAACTTGCAACCAAGTAGAGACTAGAGAGCAATCAGTGTCATGATGGATAATAAGTTGAGTTTGTGACGTCATTATCTTCAATTGAGATTAAATTAAGTATGCTCTAAGCTCTTAGGTTAGGAGGCATTCCAAACCTAATAGGTGGATAATAAACCATAAATGGCGCTACTTAAGGAGGACTTTCATGACACCGGTACACTACTACCGTGATATCCTGTGTAAATGATACAATGCATACGTCAGTTTCTCTCTACGTGGCGTTATTTCGGTGATATAGAACACCACAATAACGATGTACTCGTGTAATATAAGTTGCTCATTAGAGATATTGATTAGACGGGTAACCAATTAACACTGAGCTGCGACAGTTTCTCTGCGGTTCCAAATATTGGTTCTATTTTGATGCTCTTGTATTTGAAGCAGAGTCTTTATCATATTATTGGTTTGTCCAGATCTGATTAGGTCATTGTATTGTCCAAAACACTGGCTCTGATTGAATATTAAGTGCCTACATAATATAAAACACAGCTGGCCCTTGTAATTAACCAAACTTGGCAGTTGGCAGTGTCATGTCGTGTGTTGTCGATGGCTTCAAAGTGCTGATGTGTTGGGGGCAGCCGAACCAATTGGTTACATGCAGCTTAAAACCCAAGGACGCCAAATGTTACTTGTTGGAGTTTTGAATGGAAAAAACCGTGAGTTCGAATAGAAACAGCCCTAATCACCCCTTTACTTTGTTAACACAAATCCAAACAGCCACTTTCTATCCCCATCGTCCTTCATCCCTCTCCCATGGCTCCACCATCCTCCCAAAGTATGAAATTCTGAATAAACTCTCTCTCTCTCTCTCTCTCTCTCTCTCTCATTAAAGTCTACAATTTTAAATAAACAACTTTAAACCTCCAATCCACTTTCTCTCTAATTTTCATGTGGCTGCTGTCATAGGAAAATTGCCACATGGATGGAATTAAAGACTTCAAAAACTATCTGAAACACAATCATAAGGAGATGACCGTGGAGGAATTGGTTGTGAGACTTCGTATTGAAGGAGATAAAAGGAAGAGAGAAGATTGGTGTGGCTTCATCTATGGAAGCCAAGGCTCACGTCATTGAAGGAGAAACATGAAAGAGAAATTCCCTCGTCAGAAGAGAAGGAACAAGAGAGTAAAAACAAAGAATAAAGTGTATAATGGAAAGCCACGACATATAAGACGAATGCACAATAATATTAAAAATTTGCTTTACGGTGGAATATTTTTCATTGATTATGTTTAATCAAAGGAAAATATAGCTGATCCGTTTAACAAAGGTGTGTCAAGATATGGCAAGTAAAATATTCATCAAGGAGAATAGGGCTAAAACAACCATGCATGTATTAATTGGAGTGTTCATGAAGAAATATTATCAAACACTCTAGTTTATAGTTAAAAACACTTATAACACCGTTAGACCCTTTAACCAATTGTTTTGTATACAATTAATCCAGGTAGAGCTTAACCCCGAGAATTCAGCGTTAAGCTCTGAGGTGGGAAGTACTAATTATTTGCTGGGAAAGCTTCTCAGAACAATCTTACTTAAAAGTTATTTCAAAGATTGTACCTTCCAAAATAAGGGACCTATTCTCCCTTAGTGAAGTAACTCATCCGTATTCTATGTTTTCTTATTACTTCAATTTTAAAGTAAGTAAACTACTTCAATTGTTGTTTGCACTTTTTTGCATTTCCAATGCCCGGAGCTAACAAATACCAATTGATAAGTGATTTTTTTTTCTTTTCTATTACGAACTGATTTTTAAGTGTTTCTCGATAATATTAATAATTGTTGAGGGCCAAGTAGTAGACTTGGAGCTCAGTTTAGAGGGCAGGTGTGCCCTCCTTTCAATCACCCATATGATTAAGGTGGTTGAGATGAACCAAAACAGTCATATTAGGAATCATTTAGATGTACTTTTAAAATGACTGAAAACGTTTTTAGAGAAAAGCACTTGAAGTGCTTTCTATAATAAGCACCAGTTATGTGCTTCTTCTAGGAAGCACCTTAAATGCTTTTCTAGGAATTACTTACATTTTTACTAAGGATTGTTCCAAAACAATCATGTTAAGGTTCGTTTGGATGTACTTTTAAAATGACTGAAAGTGCTTTTAGAGAAAATATTTTTGAGTCCCAAAAGCACTTGAAGTGCTTTCTGCAATAAGCATCAGTTATGTGCTTCTTCCAGGAAGCACTTTAAGTGCTTTTCCAGGAATTACTTGCATTTTTAAAAAGGATTGTTCCAAAAACATTTTCCCCAAAAGCACTTTCAGTCATTTAAAAGTACATACAAACGAGCTTTTAATCTAATCACGTATTAAGTGACTAATTAAATTAGTTTATCTCATATGATGTCGGTAACATAGCATCTAGCTCGTACTCATAGAGAGAACGTAGAACAAAGGTCACAGAGCGCGTATTCCTTTTAGACACGTGCAAATTGTGCATGTGAGATGAGCTGTTTGGTACAAAAACAAAGAAATAAGGGCTCGTTTGTTTGATCGGATTAGGGATGACTGAACTAGACTAGACTATAGTCCCTTGTTTGGTCTGCACCAGGATTGGGTTTAATGACCTTAGCACAGACTCGCTCAGATCATACGCCTCCTTAACAGTTCTTAACGAGGATCCCTAATTATGGGCGGACTCGTAAGTTAGAGAAAACCACGAGAGATTCAGTCATCCAAGAACCCCCCAACGTCGCTCGTCCTGCTCGTCCTCATCTCTGCATTTTCCCTCATCGTCGTCCTTGCCCTGCTCCCTCATCGTCGTCCTCCTCACCCTCATCTATGTGTCTTCCCTCATCTGCATCTGCTCGGCCTTATCTGCTCCGAGTTGTCTGGTAAACTTCGAATCTTCTATTTATTTCGTCGATTTGTTTTGCAGATCGTGATATTACTGAGCTTTATTTGATTTTGTTGTTTTGGGTTTGAGAAATTTTCAATCATAGAACTCTGCACTTGAACAAATTAGGGTTTGGATTTTTAGCTCAAATTGAGATTAGAATTTGGGGTTTTTTCATATTTCAACTTTTCTTTCAAATTCGAACTCAGAAACGTGAGTGACTTTACCTGTTTTGTAGCCCTTCACATTACGGTTAAAGTCATATATGTTTTGTAACATGAAGTACCACAGATGACTGGTCTTGCATTCATGCTTGTTTATATTGATTATATATTTCTTGCTTCACTAAGTTTATGTTACGTCTTTAAGGTATGTCAAAAGGGAATTGCAGTGAAGTATTTGATGGCTTTATAATGTTTTAGGATTGTATATAGACTATAGAGCAATAATCTCTAGTTATATCATATGTTTGGCATGTTGTGCCTCTAGATGTTGAATTAGGTCCAGATTGATAGTCCAGCGAGAAAAAATTACTTGGTAAAGTAGGCAGGGCACAATAGTGAAGCGAAATATCTACAATTTCTGTATGCCTTGGGCATTATCTTTCATATTCCAGAACAATTTGGTAAGAGAAAACTAGGCAGGGCTTATAAGGTGAAACAACTAAAAAAATTTTCATTTTAAAGAAAAATGGTTAACAGTTAACTGGAATGTAGTGAAAAGGATACCCTATGAGAAGTAACCAAGAAATGGCTATCAGATTTGCTAGCACCTCTCTTTAAAGTAGTTTTGCCGGGTTCAGAGAGACTGGTCTCTAGTGCATTTATGGCTTACTTTTCAATATGATCCCAAGGCTACATATAGACAAACACCATGAAAACCATCATATATGCCATTGATATGATTAATACAGTAAAAAACTTGAACAACTGGTTCACTCAAAGGGTTTAGACAGTGTAGAACATATTCTTCATACTGCTCGGTATTCACATTCTACTACATCTGCTACGTGGTGCTTGTTTCAGTTGAATACAGGATTAGCATCATTAGTAATAAGGTTTGGGTGCTTGCTCATGTCTAGTTCTAACCTTCTTGATTCTGTTAGTATACAGTAATTCTGCATGTACTTTGTAGTCCTACTGCTGTTTGAGTTGCAACTGTTAAGACTAGAGGAAGACAATGATCTTTGCATATGCTATAGTTTCAAGTTTTTTTTTTTGGCTTATGAACTAGTCTTTGCATATACTTACTTTTTGGTATCAGGTTGGACTAGCCATTTGGGAAGCTTGAAACTCTGGTGGGAAAGTTGCCTGTGGTAAGAGAGATTTACACTCACTTCTACGACAAGATAGAGTGCAACTGCTACCCAAAATGCAGGCCAAGTGAAATGAAATGAAGCTAAAAGAGTATGCAAATGCAAAGCCAAAAGGACCCAACTACTGAGCCTATATCCACGATGTTCCATTCCCTGATAAGCTAAGTCTGCCAAAACTAAATTCAAATGGTTCTCTTATCTCATCCAATCCATGCAACATAATGTTTCAACTTAGTTTGAATGAGTCAACGATCTTGGAAGTATGAATTTTGTAATTTATGTATTTAGTTCTTAGTTATCTGTTATGTTTTAATTTAAAGAGTTTGGTTTCATCTCAAACTCTCTGTCAACTCTATATATATACTGAAAATATACAGATGGCTAATTCATCTAGCCTAATTATACTTGAACTGAGATTTCTATCATGGCATCATCCCTCTTTGCATCTAACGACAAACTCTCAACTTTTCCCATGGATCTTGTTAATCGTACAACCTTAGGATATGGGTGTATTTTGTTCGTCCAATGCTACTCTTGAATCATTTATGTTTCCTTCGTTGGCAAGAAAATTTGGTTTTTGTGTTTTTATTGAATCTCACTCTCATTCAATATTATTAATTTTAATAATATCTTTAATTAAAAAAGCAATTACAATAGAATAATAATGTAGTCCTAGTCTGAGCAAACACCAAACTGGTGACATTACTGTTTTTATAATCCTGCTTCTTAGTCTAACATTGCACCAAATGTTTCACTAAGCTAGTCCAGCTTAGTCTAGTCTAAGCCAGTCCAGTTTAGTCCTTGAAGCTAGTTCAGTCCGAGACAATCCGGTACAACAAACGTACCCTAATAGGATTTTAGTGAGTCTGGTCTTGGGAATAGTCTTTTCAGCTTTTGGTTGTTAAAGACGAGCACGAAAAACTCCGGTGCACCAATACATCAAAATAAAGTATGTACATAGCATGCATGTTGTGGAAACAGCTCGTGGGCGGAATTGTGGAACAACTCGACATGCGCATGTCTAGGAAAAACGAGTTATAAGAATTCTAAAGTTGGGGGTATTCGATGTCCGATTAGGGTCATATTTTGTGTCATTCTTCGTTGCAAGGAAACGCCGACACAAATAAGTATCTTAAAGGTTTTATTATTATGGCAAATTGACGAAATTTGCTAGTCCAATATCTATTTTAAGATTCTGTTTTTATTTTTTTAGAAAAAAAAAAATACAAGAAAAGATGAGAAGAAGAGGAAGATGGACATAAATCTTACTCTCTAGAAACATGAAATAGAAAACGAAGTACAAAAACAGAGGAAAGAACATAAACTGAAAATATAGGGTGATAGTGAATCGAACACCGGACTTTCCAAATTTGTATTTTAAGAAAAACAGGTTTTAGGATTTTGATGATTCACTATTTTATCTTTATATTGAAGATAAGGCTTGATGTGAGTATTAAACACCGTAAGAGATTGTACTCAAAAACCATCAAACCATATTATCAAGTAAAATCATAATCTTGTCTGTTGCTTTTATCTTGAATTAGGCTAGGGTTTTAAAACTTAATGTATCTTATTATCTTAACCCTACCATCTTTTGTTGCTGTTGCAACTTTAATACATTGTCTCCATCTCCATCTCCATCTATTTATACAAAAAAAACCTTAAAATTAAACTAGAAATGTGACTTGTAGTTAGAGATAAAGCAACAATCAATTCATTTAAATCAATAACTTGTATTTCTAAAGAAGATTATGTTTTGTATCATTCGATGTGGCAAGTGATGTGTACATGTCATGTCAATAAATAAATTTATTTTATTAAATGTTAATTGTATGCATCACTTGCCGTATGTGTGGTACGCCAAATATGTATAAATATGTAGTCTTCAGAAGAAAAAAAAAAACCAAGGCGTTTTTGGATGATCAGATTAATTTAATTATGTAATTTTCAGTTTTGTGTGACTTTAATTCAGTTTTATGTGACTTTAAGTTTATTGCTATTTCATTTCTGAATATATGTTACAAAATGGTTGTAAAACTCACTTCTTGTTGGAAGGTGGGAGAATGGGACGTATGAAATATTCATAGAGAGTTCTATCTCATTTTTGTGTCTTTCTCTTGTGAGATTGTTCAGCTTCGTTTTCTAGTTCTTTGTGACTGTAGGGTGGTACTAGAACCAATGTTCTAAAAGACTCTAGGCGCTAGTAGGGAGGCGGGCTGGGGCCTAGTACCTAGGTGGCTAAGCGGGGCTTAGGCGGGAGCTTAGGCAGATTTAAGTAAATTTATTATATATTGTATAAATAAGTGTCGGTTTATGCTTAAAAAAACACACGTAATTATATTGGATACATAAATTGCAAAAATAAAATGACATATAAATTATAAAGTATTAGAACATATTGAAAACATGGAGAACAAGCATATAATGAGTGTTCGTCCAAGTATTCAACAAGTCTCTTACATTTTATTGAAAAATTAAAATGCAAAATCAAAGAGATTGATTTTGTGTTGAAGTGAGAGTCGCGACTAGGTGGGTGCTTAGACGGATTTAGGCGGGCTAGGCCAAAGCCTAAGCCGGTCTAGGTGCACTTTCTTAATTTTTAAACGCATGGGGACTAATAAGGACGATGGTTAGCCTCATAGCGCCTAGATAGGGCCTAGGCAGCACTAGGTGGGAATGTTTAGAAGACTAGAACAGACTATTTTGAGATTTTTAGGTCTCTCATCGCACTCAGAAACAGTGAACTTTGCCTATCGTTGTTTTTTTTTTTACACCTACCTATCATTTGATTTCGTTTCTTTTCAGTGCGCCCTGCATCATCTTCCTAGCACTGTTATCCTTTTATGGACAAACTTATATATGAAGGCTTATATCAAACCCATGACGTCGGGGACAAGGAAAAGCCTTTGCCAACCGATTTCCAACTTAAATAAGAAAAGTGGGAAGCAAATGAAATGATGCAATTACAGTGTGAATATTACATTATTATTATTATTGTTGTAGTTGTTGTTATTTTATTACTCCTTTGATTGGCAGATGGCATGTGGATGACGATGGAAAGCCAAGTCCACTAATAACTCTCCACCTACCGTCGCCTTCCGATGCGATGCCATGTCATCCCATATCGGCTGAATGCTTACCAGTTCATCCATGCAAAGGATATAGTCAGTTTAGGGCTTCTCCTCTTTTGTTTTTTTCACCGACCTAATATTAAATTGTAAAATATTAAGCTTGGACTGCGGACGGTGGAAAGACGGCTGCATACAAGTCGTTACCCTTTGTAAAACTACGCCAAAATCATTTGCCTAATTAAGTGCGACTATGAGCCATTAACTTTTAGTTATTGTGGATGACCGTGAGTCGTCGTTGACATGTTGTAAAACCTGCACTAGGCACATTTAGGTGGTTAAATCATTGTGGATGCGTTGTAGATTTGCAATGGCGAAGCCATGAATGGGAGAAAAGGATTTACACGAAACCATTTTACTGTTATCGTAACATTCTCAACCAATAAAATGGTTTCGATAACAGTTTTATGAACTCGTTTTATACAAGTTATTTTCTTGTAACAAATGACTTACATTCGAAGACATGAAGTCATTATTACTTTTTCAAAAGAAACACATGGGCTATATCCCAAAGTGGGTTTGTTACTAGCTCCTAGACAAACCAAGCTCTTTAGCCTCTTCTAGACGAGAGTTCAAATACTACGCAGGTGCCGGCGGCAGTTAAAAACCTTCAAAACAGAAGACCACATCTTATCAATTTGGTTTTGGTTATTTTTTGTGGACTGTATCCAATCATCCAACGGCTCCAATTCCTCCCTGCCCTCCAACTTTGGCCGCATCTTTGTTGTCCATCCGACGATACCATAACTAAATAATATTCTCTCTCTCCTCTCTCTCTCTCCTCTCTCTCTCTCTCATCACAGAGGCCTCCTTCCTACCCTTTCAACAATATATCCAAATACAGTCAAATACCATGTCCATTTTCCCCCATATATAAATTATAACCACACCTTATCTTTTTCCTATTTTCCTATCTTTTTTTATCATCGATAAACAATCTACTGTTTCATTGATTCATTCATTTGATTTGTTCATGGCAATATCTCCGCAAGCATTTCCGCCGCGAAAACGCCGGCCCTCGGCGGGGGCCTTCATATCGCCCAAGCTATCCGACCAGACCCTCCTCCGCTCCCTCCACCATCTCTCCCAAGAAATCTCCTCCCTCGAGCCGCTCCAGTTCCTCCTGCGCCGCACGTCCCGCTCGGTGATCCGCAGGTCAACCCTCCTCTCCATCTTCTTCGAAGACATCATCCGCATCTCCACCGCCGTCTTCTCCCACTCCGCCATCCTCTGCTTCCAGGAGCTCTACATCCTGCTCCAGAGGATCCAGACCCTTCTCGAAGACTCCTCCAACGGCAGCCGGATGTGGCTCCTCCTCCAGACCGAGTCTCTAGCGAACAGCTTCCACGAGCTCACCCTCGACCTCTCCACCTTACTCGACATCCTCCCCGTCAAGGAGCTACGATTAAACGACGACGTAGAAGAGGTCGTCTCCCTCCTCCGCACCCAGTGCTCCCGCAGCACCACGAAGTCGTTCGTCGATCTAAGAGACGACGGCCTCCGCCTCGAGGTCTGCTTCATACTCGACCGCCTCAGGAGCGAGATCGTTCCCGACCACTCCAAGCTCTCCGATATTTTCACGCAATTGGGGATTCGCGATGCTTCGGATTGCAGGGAGGAGCTTGAGAGCCTCCAGGAAGAGTTCCAGAACCAGACGGATGAGAAATCCAAGTCGCAGCTCGTTGCCCTCGTCGGACTCGTTCGCTATGGCAAGTGCGTGTTATTCGGAGCATCCACCCCGGCATCGGACCTAATCCGCCTTAAATCGGCGTCGGAATTAAGTTTCCCGGCCGATTTCCGGTGCCCGATCAGTTTGGAGCTAATGCGGGCCCCGGTCACCGTGGCGACCGGCCAGACGTACGATCGTGAGTCCATCAAGCTGTGGATCGAAGCGGGTCACAACACGTGTCCCAAGACAGGTCAGGCCCTGGCCCACACTGAGCTCATCCCCAACCTCGCGTTGAAAAATCTCATTGCCATGTGGTGCCGCCAGCAGAAAATCCCTTTCGAAACAGCGGCGAATAATAAGGGGCTGGTCAACGCCGTTAAAAAGAACAAGGCCGCGCTCGAAGCTACCAGAATGACGGCGTCGTTTCTGGTCAATAAGCTTTCGGTGTCTCAGTCTATGGAGGCGGCTAACGGCGTCGTTTACGAGCTCCGGAGTCTGGCGAAGACGGACGCTGACTGTCGCGCCTGCATTGCGGAAGCCGGGGCTATTCCTTTGCTCGTACGGTACCTGGGCGCGGACGTTGGTGGGCCCCATCCGAACCTGCAGGTTAACGCCGTGACGACGATTCTAAACCTTTCTATTTTGGAAGCGAACAAAACGCGGATCATGGAGACGGACGGAGCTCTTAACGGCATCATCGAGGTGCTGAGGTCGGGGGCCACGTGGGAGGCGAAGGGGAATGCGGCGGCGACGATATTCAGTTTATCAGGTGTGCATGGGTACAGGAAGAGACTGGGGAGGAAGACACGCGTCATAAAGGGGTTAGTGGAGCTGGCGAGGGATGGACCCGAGCACGGATGTTTTAAAAAGGACGCCATGGTGGCGATATTGAATTTGGCGGGAGAGAGGGAGGCAGTGGCTAGATTGGTGGAAGGTGGGGTGGTGGAGACGACCTTGCAAGTGATGGAGGCGTTGCCGGAGGAGGCGGTGGCTGTGTTGGAAATTGTGGTTAGAAGCGGCGGATTAGTGGCCATTGCGGCGGCGTACGGCGCGATTAGAAAATTGGGAAGTGTGTTGAGAGAAGGGTCGGAGAGGGCGAGGGAGAGCGCGGCGGCGACGCTGGTGACAATTTGTCGAAAAGGGGGATCGGAAATGGTGGCGGAATTGGCGTCAGTGCCGGGGATTGAGAGGATGATATGGGAATTGATGGGGGTGGGGACGGTGAGGGCGAGGCGGAAGGCGGCGTCGCTGTTGAGGATTCTGAGGAGATGGGCTGCGGGTTTGGGTAGTGAGGTTGCGGAGGTGGGATATTCAACGGTGAATCATGTGAGTACATCGGCAACAGCGACAATAGTGGCAATCTGATTAAATTTAGCGGTCACTAATTTCGTTGAATCTGATTGTAATTGTCTATAGAGGTTTTCGTTTTCTTTGTTTCGATTTGTTGAAAGTTTAGATGAAAAAAATCTCATGCATTCTTTCGTATAGATATACATGCAACCCAATACATTCTTGGCTATATATCCTCACCGTATCTCCTCTGATTTGAGAAAAATGTCAATATCCCCTGCGAATTTGTTTTTCCATCTTCACCACGTCTCTTCTCTTAATGCGTGTAAGATGACGGTACCCAATGCGCATATATTTACTTATCCAGAATCAGTATTAAAATATAGTATCAAATTATGATTATGTTTACTAACCATAATCAGTATTAAAATATAGTATCCAGAATCATTATTAAAATATAGTATCAGATTATGATTATGTTTACTAACCAAATAGAAAGAAAACACAAGTTATGCCACAATATCAAGAGATAGAAAGAATTTAGTTTACGAATTGGGAGGAATTTGACATTTAAAATGTGTTCGGGTATAACTTTTTCATCTTTGATTAGGTCATGATTTTTCATTTCTTTGCATACCGGTTTGAACCTTCATATGCATTCTCATTTCACATTTTAAGAATAGCAAACGTGTTATTACAACTTTACTAGTTGTATCTGATTGACTGAGGCATAATAATCTAACTTCCTCATCTCTTCCGCAAAAATGTGTTCGGGCGTAATTCTTCAAAGAGCCCAACTAGAGCGAACGGGCCTAAGTTGAAGCACAAAACTTCTGGCCAGTTCCACATCATAGCCTGCTGCTATAAGTGCACTCATGTAAGTGAGAGTAATGAGGTTTTTCTTTGGAAAATTGCCCAAAATGATCAGCTTTTAAACATCCATTGCTGACATGATCAGGATTTTAGCATGTCGTCAATATATGATTGCTATATATGTCACCAATCTTTCAGCTCTATGTTGTCGATACATCAAAATACGGTCAGGATTGATACATTAAATTTGATCAGTTCAACGATTTCGATTAAACTAAAATTTTCACCGACTCCAAGGATTGCGTTGTCTTACTCAATCATCAACCCAAATTTCCATCAAAGACCAAGCTGTCTGCAAGTATATATAGCCATACTCTTGCATGTACCGGACAAGCGTTCCCACCAAAGCCAAAACAAAAACAAAAGTTCCCAAAACCTCCACAGTTCACACATATTACTCGACACATCCTAGTTGAGGAGGAGAATGATGAGGATAATGTTGAACATGTGACATAAATACTGGGAGGCCTGGAGTTTGAATTCTTTGTTGTCCGCCTCCTCCTCCTCCCACGTACAAACAATTGTCATAAACTCCAAAAATATGCCCTAAGAAGGACAAAAATGCCAGTTGGTCCCCTCTCTTCTTCTGTATATGTACATAGTACTCACCGTTTTGGCTGTGGGTTTGGTCCGGATACTTTCAGACCACTCTGCAGCAGCAGCAGGAAAGGGGGACTAATATTCTTTGACCAGGAATTATAGGGCTCTTTAAGCTTCTGAATGTGCATCAAACCCATGCCCATTGCACCCACTGTTTGGCTTGCTGGCTGGCTTTTAAACTGTCTTTTGTGTGTGTGTGCGCGCGCGCGCGCGTGTGTGTGCAGTCATCCAAGAGTCAACAGCAGCAAGCAACTTCACCGTGATCGTCCTACATATCCACCGGTCTCTGCTTTGTTGTTTCGTCATGCATTATAAATGGGCCAAACCAGCCTTAAACCCTAGCTAGCTGCAAGTGGCTCTTTACTACAGTAGTGGAAAAATGTCGTGTTCTTGTATGATATCGTAATTTTGAACTTCGTCAGTGGCTAATCTAATAAGAGATAAGTGGAGCACAAACATCGAAAACTTTAGGCCCCCCTTTTCCTTCTTAGATTCAACTTTTTTCAGTTTTTGAAATGAGGTACTAAGGAATTTAATTATATTTATTATTTAAAAGAAAACTATAAATTATTTTCAAATTGAATACTATGCAACTCCTTACAAAACCCTAGCTAAAGAGAAACAAATTATGAAATTATTTGACACAAATAAAAATAAAAAGACTCATTTTACAGCAACGCAATGAGTTTTGTGAATCTTGTCATTCTTATCAAAACCAAATCTTAACTCACATATCCAACACTAGGTCCCTAATTTAAAAAAACTAAAAGATCGATTTTTTTGGACTTACGCCTATCTGTATAATCCTCTTTGTGGAACCCCACTTGCTATTATATATTGTCCTTGTCCCATTTTGTACGCTACCACAAGAAGATTTATTTTGGCTCCCAAATCTTTGAATGATCAACTTTAATATGAGTTTGCGGTTTGGGGTTTTGTTGTTACTTGGACTAGGGTTTTCATTTTGGGTTGGACTTGGATGATGAAAGAAACATGACCCGTCAACAACAAACAATAGATTATGCATGAAGATATACATTTTGTGCCCTAAAAAAAGCCCAAGGAGCTAGGGTACTAACAACAAACAATAGATTATGCATATCTATCTCGATGGGACACACATAACGTTTCTATCTTGGAGCTATATAAACAAAAAATCTTTCCAAACCTTTATGTCTTTTGGATCTTTGCAAAATATCCCTTCATCCACAACTTAAAAACGCAAAAAATGCAAAACACACACTAGTCCTTATGGCCATTCAATGTACGACAAAAACCTGTGTTTTCTTCTGAAGCTGAATGAGCTCTGAGAGGTTCCCAAAGGCCAAGAGTAAAAGTGATGGTTTTAACAGAAGAAGGTTGCCCTTCGGGGTAGTTTTTCCAATACGTGACCAAAGAGGCCAAAGAGTTGTGGTATTCTGGCTCCCTTGTCCAGGTTAGGACCCTACCGGCCAAGGCTGCATGTAAGCCACTTTGACAAAACGGTTGGAAAAGAAATGTAGGGCACTGATAAGCCGTGGTACTACAAGAAAAGACCTCCCGGTCACGATAAAATCGCTCCCAAACAAAACTGACCAGGATCCTCTCCTGAGCTAAGGATGAGGATCCTCCTCATCAAGGGATGTGAGCCGTTGGATGAAAATCCAACGGTTACAAACAAGGGGTCCCCTTAAAGTTATAATAATTGTAGCCGTTGGATTTTCATCCAACGGCCCACACCCCTTGATGAGGAGGATCCTCATCCTTAGCTCAGGAGAGGATCCTGGTCCAAACAAAACACCCACAAAACTGAAAGAAGAAGAGAGGGAGTTGTTTTTTTTTCTTTTAATAAAATGTTATTGGAGCAAATTTTGGATAAAACCACTCAATTAATTAATCATAATTAGATATTAAGCTCATAATTAATCAGAAACGAACAACATGAGACCTTCCATTTAAAAGCGGAGTTGTGCTTTAGGCTCCATGGGATGGATTATAGCCTAAGGCAACTTACTCTGAACATATCTAGCCCATGTCTTATCATATAGATAAGCTCAATCTAACCCCACATGGCATATCAAAGCATTAAGTGCAAGTAGGCCCATTAAACTGATCCTTATTCATTTTTCTTTTACGCCATCTAATCTACCATTGGACTATATGTCTTTAGCTCTCTCAAATATTATTTTTTGAATGTGTAGTTTTAACAGGTTATATATATATTTTTTCATTTCCAGCAGTACATGGTTTATACACTAATAGATCGTGTAGAGAAAGAGAGAGAGAGAGAGAATTTCATGTGAACTCCACATAAAAGCTTTGTCGGACGGCTAAATATAGCCCGCTTGAGAACTGCTTGAGGTTTATTTGTAGCCAACCCATCTTGGTGACTAGAATATAGCTCCCTTGTGTGGTGGTGGATTTTAAAGTTTCCAAGATATATTTTGGCATATTGCCCTTGGCTAAAGATGACCTTTAGTTTTTCACTCTTTTTGGGCCATCTTTGGTGATTCTTGGTTTTCATGTTTTCTCCTTTTTTTAATTAAATAATAGGATGATGTTATCCATATACTCATTTTTATTTCTCACACATCTCTTGTAATTTTCGACTGCTAGATCGAATGAATTGAAAAAGATTAATGGACAAAAACTAATAAGGGTGTGTAGAAGGTAAAAAAAAAGTGTGAATAACACTATCCAAATTACATTATTCTACCCATTTAGAAAATCCTAGCTCCACTCTTACTCCTACATATAAATAGAGGGTAATATTGTTACACTGTAGAGTTCCATTGACTCTATGATCTATGAAATTTAGGATCATATACTGTTGGATCTTAATCTAATGGTAGGTGGTCATTTAATTGTTGTTCTACTCTTTCTTTATCGTTAAATTAAAAACAGATAATGAATACCTACAATTTTCTTAAATCATAAAATCTAGGAGGTAGTTACTCCGACTAAAGAATCATTTTTATAAAACTTTAGTCAAAAGACTATTAGTGAATAAAAACACGGAAATATTATTAGTCAAAAGACTTTATTAAAGAATCTTTTTTTTAAAGACAATAAATTAGGGCATCATTTAGAGAGAGACTTAAGTTTAAGAGAAAATTAGAGTAATCGTTGTGAAGTTTGGTCCAATTAGAGCTTTGCTCTCTAAATTAAAGGTCTGTAAGTTTTGGTCTTTGAATAACAAATAATGTGAAGCAACAATCCTTTTGGATAAATATGTTAGATTGGCCATCTAAAATAGAGGATTTAAAGGGACAAAAAAAAAGACGGAAGTTCTAAATTTGTTATAATATGGACCAACAATCCTTCTGGCTAACTTTGTTAGGTTGCTCATATAAAATAAAGAATTTAAAGGGGCCAAAAAAATAGATAGAAGTTTTAACAGAGTTAGCCAAAAAGTGCTAAATCGACCACTACTCCACATTATAATAAGTTTCAAAACCAATCCTCACGAATTTAAATTCAAAGATCAAAGCTCCAATTGAGCTAAAACTCAAGGATATTGCTCCAATTTAAAGAGGTGGTTAAAGAAGTAAACAAAATAGCTATCACATTAACTTAACAAGAGAACAAAAGTTCCTTAGAGTGGGGCTATCTACAAACTCATTTTTACTTCTCACACATCTCTCTCAATTTTTTGTCGTCGGATCAAATAAATTGAATAAATTAAAAGACATAATATAACAAGTACATGAGACATAAAAATTGGTATGTGATAATGCCACCCTTTCTTTATGGGTAGGCTACTAGAAAGAGGCCATTTTACCAACTGCCCCCCCCTTGGAGTTCGAATCTTATACACTCATTTTGTATGCGACTTCTATCATTCATTGATACGTATTAATGAACTTAACTCTCCTTACGTGTCAATAATGATAGTTGCCACAAAGAGAAGAAATTTTTAGTGTGGCCCGAATACGGGACGGTATGCCTCATGCTTTATACAAATGAAGAAAAGTTCTTTTTTTTTTTGAAGAAAAGTTTTTTTTTTTTTTTAAGTGCACCTCTAATAGTATAATAATATGTAGCATACCATTCCGTATAATTGATATACTTAAAAATCTCTCCACAGACAAGACCACAAACAAAATAAGTGCAGAAAATTTGATCTATTGATACCAACCTTTTTCTCCTTGGTGGAACCGAACCCCTTGCCCCCATAAAATACAAAAAAAGTCCCCTTTATTTATCTTTCAATATCAGTAACAGAGTGAGCGTGAGTGCCAGAAAACTCAAGTCCTCTCGTCCTTCTTCCTTTCTTTTACGCATTACTGAGTGGAAGAGAGAGAAAGTGAGAGAGGAGAGAGAGAGAGAGGTGGTGATGGGAAACCACAAGTTTAGATTATCAGATATGATGTCCAATTCCTGGTTTAGCAAGCTGAAAGACATGAGCAAGCCCAGAAAAAAGCAATCCAAGAAGAAAAAACAACAAAAACCACCCTCGTTTGCTTCTTCTTCTCTAACAAAAAATTTTACAGAGCCCTCGAAGCCAACGCGGCAACTGCCCCACCACCTCCACTGCCACCCAAGACAGTCTTACTACTTCACAAGAGAGCTCACCTCCCCTGCGCCTGCCCCATCTCACAGATTCCCCACCTCCTCCTCCCCCACCAATGACCCACCACCAAAAAAATCCAACAGACAAAAACTCAGGAACAGAATTACCACCTTGCCCGCTTCCGATCCCAACCTCCTAACTTCCTCTGTTTCAGCCGGCTGCGGCTGCCACGCCACCACCATTGAATCCGTCTGGACTAAATCCCAATCCCCACCTGAGACATGGTCGTCTTTCTCCTTCGACAGCTTCCCAGACCCGACGTCAGAGATAGAGTTTCTCGACGACGACAATGGGCCTGAATTCCGGTGCGACCGCGTTCTCGCCGCTTACCATGTCGACTCCGGTGAAAAAGACGTCGTTGTCGACGTCGACAAGGCGTCTCTGACCATGAAATTATCCGATGTGAAAGTATCTGATGCGCCGGAGGATGGGTTGGATTCGTTTTCCGAGCTCGAGCTCCCTCCGATTATAACCAAGCCACCAAAATTCAGCGAAATGGTGAGCGAACTGAAGAAGAACAAGAACAAGAAGAAAGAACAGAGGAGCATTACTAAAAGTGATGGTAGAAGGCTTCCTTCATCAAATGCAGCTACATCTCCCGGCGTCCGTCTTCGGAATTCGCCGAGAATTTCCAACCGGAAGATCAACCAGGCCGGCCTCAGCCGGCGGAGCGTGTCGTCGAATTCGAGCTCGAAGCGAAGGAGCATCTCCGACAGCTTCGCAATTGTCAAATCATCGTTTGATCCCCAGAGGGATTTCAGGGAATCAATGGTGGAGATGATCTTGGAGAACAACATCAAGGCATCCAAGGATTTGGAAGATCTTCTTGCATGTTATCTTTCTTTGAATTCTGATGAGTACCATGAGATGATCATCAAGGTGTTCAAGCAAATCTGGATTGATCTCACTGATATTAGGTCCAAGTAATTACAAATTACACATTTCCAGAAAAAAAAAATGTAACTGTAAATTGTTAGTCTTAATTTCTTTGTTAGTTTGTCTTGTTTCTAATAAATTTCCTTACTTTTCAATCAAGGAGTTCATGTTTTCAGTTTTGGAAGACAACCCTGTTGTCAAAATTCAGTCTTTAAATTGTTCACTAGTGTCTTGTGTTTCTCGATGTGAATGTGGAAATGTGTTTTTGTACATGTTATGCTTCTTGGGTATAGAAGATAAAGATTACATATATTTGAAATGTCACAATGATGTATCTCAAATGTATCATACATTGCGTTCTACTTAACTTTTTCATATGTCATCCTGTGATTCATTTAAGATATATACGTTGTGGTGGATCAAGAAGTTTTGAATATGGCTAAAGATTAGCAAAGAAATTTGTTTACACCTAAAATGTTACGGTGACATTATTCCAAACTTATAAGTCATTGTCACATGAGATATTGTATGATTTGCTTGAAATATTGACAACGTGCCCAGATAGTTCCTCTCAAAGGGTAGAGGGTGTGTGGTTTTCCTGGTGTGTTGTATGGCTCTTGTCTTCATGCTATACATGAATATACATGAATTTTGGTTGCTGAAATTGAGTACTTCATATGGACCCCGACCAAATTTTGTGTTAACATATGCCGGATTATACACATAATATTGATTGTGGGAAGGCCATCAAAGACTGACACCCTCTCAAATCAAACTTGTGTTTTTTGGAAAGATATCATTTCCGGATTCTATCCATCAAATTCATCAATTCGGACATTTGAAATTCGATCTAACAATTAAAATTATTATAACTTGGGAATCTCTGTTTTTAACTATTGAATCAATTTTCAAAAACACGAATTAATGAATTTAATGGATTTGGTGGAAGGAATTAGAAATGATTCCTTTCCGTGTTTTTTTATCCGAATTTTCTCATTTCCTATATCTCTCCTCTCCATGTCTTCTTTCATCCACAGCCGTTCATAATATTTCCTTGTTCCTTGTTGATTCAATGCGGAAGATTATGCCACGTAGGCAACAACAAAAAGATAAACTTTGAGGACACAATTCGTGTTTTTAAGTCTTTCTCGAGAGAGGAGATAACTCAAAAAAGCTCTTTGTTAAGTACCCTTCAGAAGTGATTGAAGAACCATAAATGATTTTTTTTAATACATTTATATTTTTACATTAAGAGAATGAGGAGTTCGGTTAAGTCACATAATGGATAACATAATTTGGTATCAAATTTGTCATTTACGAAATTTGAATCTAAGATCTCTCACTTTCAAGTGAAAATGAATATCACCGGACCATAGTACAAAGTAGCAAGAACAGTAAATGATTTAATTTAACAAAATTTTCACATTAGGAACTTTGTAACATTAACGATCAAATATCTAACAGTCAAATATCGTTGTTAAAAATATATTAGACTGTAGTATAATTTTTGCATTAGTTAGCGATAGTTAAACTCTAAAAGTGAAGTGTGAATTTAAATCCTAAAAGCTTTTGCTAGATACCTAGACTGTTACCCTATAAAACTGTTCGAAGTGTTTTTTTTTTCAAAAGTAAAAGTGAACTTTGAATATTTCAAAAGCATTGCAACCTTTCGAACCTTTGGATTCATATATACATGGCATGCAGTAGAGTTTATGAAAAGAGAATCACGCGGCCTACCAAAGAGGATTTGTTTTGTGTAAATTGTGTTTGGTTTTTATACAAAACCAGGCAAATGATTCAGATTGGCTTCGTAAAAGAAAGCAAGTCTTGTTGGTAATTGGTGAGTTTTCCATTTTTATATGAATATTTTGGCGATTTGAGCCTGCACTGCACTTGGTGCTTAGGACTAAATGACTTGTTTTCTGTGGCGGTAAAAGTTTTGGAGGTGGATTGTCTGCCCTCCCATTTTCATATTCTTCCCATCCCTTCTTGTTTGTGTGGTCATGGTTAAATCACGTCAATATTTTATATTTCTATTACTTTTTGTTTTATTATTTTTATAAAAAAAAATAATATAAAATGTTGACGTGGCTTAACCGTGACCACACAAACAGAAGAAGATAAGAAAAGTATGGAAATGGGAGGGCAGACAATCCACCTCCAAAAGTTTTAACCAATACGCGATAAGAAAGCACCGAGTTAGTGTAGTGTCTTTCTGGGACATGGAGTTTCAAGCTTGACACACTTTCCATGAAACAAAAGAAAAGTATATGTGATTTATTATTATTAAAAAAAAATCAGTCCCTAACTTTGCGGTTTCAATTTATTCTGTGTAAGATTGTTAAAAACTTCGTTTAGAGTTGAAAAAGAACTTTAGGCATACAGATAAATGTTATTAACCAACTGAATTACAAATCTCTTATAAAAACTCAAAACTCAGTTGATTTGTTTATATTCTATGTTGACTTTTGAAGTTTGTAGTAGTTCAGAATGTCTATTAGTTAAACTCACAAGAAACCTTCGCTATTACAAGCACAAGAACTTCTCTTATATCACTCATCTTCACCTAATCACAAAAATGTAAACACCCATTGCCATATTAATTAGGTTTTACAATTGTTAACTTTTGTCTAATAGCATAATGAAATCTATATATAATCACTTTAATAATTTCAGGGTTTCCCTTAATTAAGAATTGAATATGGACAAACCATAGGTATAACAAGAGATTAATTATTGACTATTAGTAGGAATTTGATGTAACACTTAACCCACCTCAACTTTAGTAGTTGAGGGTAGAGCTATCTTAACCTTATTGGTTTACCACTACAGACACTTCGGGGTGTTAAAACAAAGAGTAAAAACTGTGTATTTTTAGGGTTTTTGTTGAGTCAACAAAACACATAGCTGGCCCTACGACATGAAATTAATATTGAACTACTACGTATTTGGTTAATTATGCAAGAGTGTTTAATATTGAAATTCCGCAACCAGAAAGTATATTTTATTTGGACACACTAACCAGGAAACAACAATGTATTTTTTTTGTTTATATAAAGACGTATATCTTAATCCTATTCGAATAGCATAAAACATGCAACTACTTTGCTTGATATTGGACCAAAAAATTATAAACAAGAAGAGAAAAATTAAGTGTATGCATGTATCTATCACAATGTACTTTCCTTGTATTAGCCTCACGCTTCACTTAAAATCAACAACATTGACATAATGCCTCACTTAAAATGTTGCTATACGTTTTTCTCTCATATGCATAATATGTGTAAGATTGCTGATTTTCAGTATTAGAACTTAGTTGACTCATCATACCTGTTAAATAAAAAAACATTCATATACATACATACATATATATATATATATATATATCACAAGTAGAAGACATATATAAATATACTCTGCCTAAATTCTTGACCATATATCTCTTCACCAAGGTGAAACCAAGGATTAATCTACATGCATGCACATCCAAGATGCAACCATATAATATTCTTCTCGATATATATCTAGCCCTAGGCCGAATAATACAATAATTTTTTGACCATGGTATGGCTACGCTTAGCATATTATCTTGAGCCAAACCCCACAAGCCGATATATAAGGTATGGCCCTCTGGCTATGGGGTATTTATTAGAGAATCATTGCAAAATGATTCAACTTCAACGGACTGGACGGTCAAGATTAAAAGGTTTAATATGTAGGTTGTGTCGGCAAGCCGGAAGGAAATGAGACAGACGGACAGAAATTGATGAAAGGGTCGTTGACGTAAAGAGAAAGAAAGCACCGCAACATATATCCGCAGATTCTGGGTTTTTGCAGTGTCGTCGACTCGTCGCCATTGCCATGTAATGTAAAACCAGTAAAATATGCATGCAGCAAGGTAGCTAGGTAGGTAGTCCTCACACTCTTCGGTCCTCAGCTACCGAGTTTGGTCCAAGACTTAAACCTAGCAAGGGCTAGGGGCTTTACTAAAATCTTCAATAATTGGTGAGCATTCGTTTAATAAAAAATTTATTCTTCCCCATGACATCTCCTTCGTTTTTATTTCTGTTTGTTTCTTGCCTGTTAATTCATAGCCTCAAATCTTTGGCAACTAAAATATAATTTCAGTGACATCAATCGTTCAATTAATATTTGCTTCGTGTTTTCAAAATAAATCTTTATTCAAAAAACGTTTGTTGTACAAGCAGCTTGGCCTACCATTTCACATGCAAGCATCGGATGTGCCCGTGCATGTAAGGATAGAGTATTGACCAGTCAAATGATTAAATTAGCTCTCTATAGACACAAATTGCGGCTATCATGTACCGCAGTCTCCAAGTCAACCAAATGGAGTAAAGCAGAAACATAACGGGCACACCATGTTCAAAAAACCCACATTTAAGTGTTCTAATTAATCAAATATTAAGATTTTAATTTGAGTGCAAAAAGGAGCACAATATTCTAATAAATTTTGCCTAGTCAAGTTTATAAAGCCCAAACGCCCTAATAGCACAAAAGATCGATGGAAAACAGCTTTTTAACACCCAAATTTACTTAAGTGGATAAGATCTCAAAATAAATATTTATAGTAGAAATTTCATATGTTATATGATTCGTTGTTGAGCTTATTTTTATGAAATTTCGTATGTCATATGATTCAACATTCTATGTAACTCATTAATTATTAATTTGCGGTCGTCCAAATTTTCGAGGTATATAACTGTAGCCAACATTACCATTTGATCAAGAGAGTTAACATGAGTACTTTTCGGTTCTTAATTGTGCCATAAGATGTGGATTGCTCATGAACGATTCAGAGAGGAACCCACCTTCCACCTCATACCCAATAATTTTCACATGACCATCGCTACCTTCTTTTTCTTCTTTAATGTATAAACCTTCCACCGTCCTTTGGTCTGGTAGAAACCGGAGAAATATCAATGCTAACGTGCACGTGTGTTGAGGAGACAGAAAAATCTTTGGAGAATTTATGAGTACATATATAGACGACAATTCATCTGCGCACGGCTTTGTGAAGATTGAGTAAGACGCTGACTCTCAACAATCTCAGGCGCGGATTGTCTCTCTGAAATTTCAACTCTGTTAATTTACTTTTTTTTTTTTTTTTTTTTTTTAATTTCCATGCCTTGCCTTGCATGCAATCCCCACCACTTGCCAATAGGAAAGAGACGAAAACGAGATTTGGGGTTCAAGATTTGGGCACGTTGTAGACTCATAAACCAAACAACTCATCTTCCCTGCTACCAAACACAAAAGAAAACAGTTGAATCCAGATGAGTCAGTCTGAGGCCGATAGATGATGTCACACTACTAAAATTTATCAACTTCTTATTAAGTTCATATGGGATAAGTTGGGAAGGTAGTTTTTCTTTTGCTTGATGATGTATATATTAAAGATGAAGATGCTATATCATAACCAGAGTTGGTTACTAGTTTGTTATAAGTTTGTTACTCATGTAATTAGTTTGTTTTATGTGATTGGTTTAGATAGCTAAATGTAAATAGTCAAAAGACTATATATATGTAATTGTATTATTCATTTGACAATTAAATGGAAAGTCACAGATTTCTTAATTCTTAAGAAATATCTCTCGCTCTCTCTTCTCTCTCTCTTTTACAAGAACACAGAGTTTCTACATGGTATCCTTCGCCTTTTGCCTCACAGCTAATTCGATCCCTTCTTCCGCTTCGTCTCTCTGATTCTCGACGATCTTCTCTTGTAATTCTTGTTTCTGATTGCAATGGCATCTTCGTCAGATTCTTCCTCTCATGAATCTCTTCAGCATTCTGCCGCAAATTCTTCGACAAACCATAATTTGTCAAATTCGTATGCTTCTCTCACAATTCAGAATATTGGAAGCATGGTGTCGATTAAGCTCAAGAGATCTAACTATCTTCCATGGAGTGCACTATTTGCATCGATTCTCCGCCGCTGCAAACTTCTTAGCATTGTTGACGGTACTAAGCCATGTCCACCACCATTCATTCCAGATCGATTGATTAATCCAGTCTTTGAGATCTTGTATGAAAAGGATCAGAATCTGTTAATTTGGTTGAATTCTACACTCTCGGAAGATGTCATTCATTTCACTGTTGGTGACTCTTCTGCTTGAGATCTTTGGATCAAGCTTGAACAACGTTTTGGTGGAGTCTTAGATGCTCACATTCATCAACTCCGGTCTCGTTTTCAAGCAATTCAAAAAGGTGCTCAATCTATGGCGGATTATCTTCAACAACTCAAAGAAATCTTTGACTCTCTTTTTGCTGTTGGTGCACCTATTTCTGATCAAGATCTAATTACGGTTACTCTTGCTGGATTACCTGATGAATTCGAATCGTTTATTGATTCTTTCATGTTACGTCTCTATTCCACGTCTCTGGATGAGTTACATGGCCTTCTTCTCACCAATGAGCTTTCAATGTCTTGTTGCAAGAAGCTCTATTCTTCCACTACTGAGTCCTTTCAGGCGTTTTCTGCTCAGCCTCAACTGCCTCTTCTTCCAACTCCACCGCCTCAAGCATATGTTGCACAATCTCACCAATCTTTTCGATTCAACTCTCATCGTGGAAGGAACACCAATAGGGGTAATCATTATCATAATCATGGTCGGTACAATAACAATCTTGGACACAGAGGCAATTATCGAGGTCAATCCTCCAACCGTGGTCATCAACAAGGTGTTCGTAACTCTTCATTAAGTAGTACTCATGTTCCTTGTCAAATTTGTGGCTCCACCAGTCATGAAGCTATCGACTGTTTTGATCGCATGAATCCTGACATCTCTAAGAAGATTCCTCCTGCAAAACTTGCTGCTATGTGTGCACACTACACCTCCAAGCCTTCTCCATCTTGGCTACTAGATTCTGGCGCCACATCTCACATCACTAATGATATTGCCAACATCTCTTTACCAACACCGTACACTGGCAAAGTTTATGTCAGTGATGGTAAAGGTCTCTCTATACATCATATTCGCTCTTCTTCTTTGCATTCTTCTAATGCTAAATTTCATTTGAGTAATATGCTTCATGTTCCTCAAATGAAACACAATATGTTATCTGCATACCAATTTCTCAAAGATAACTATTGTGCCTTAACACTTGACTCTGATGGATCTATTGTAAAGGATTGTACTATGGGAATGACGCTTTTGTAGGTTCCAGTTAAAGATGGCTTTTACCATCCACAAAACTGTTCTTCCACTAATCAATCGTCTGGATGCTCTTATACTCTTGTCAGTGCTCAAAGTTCAGTCAAACTCTGGCATAGCCGGCTGGGACACCCTTCCTCACCTATATTTCGCAAAATAATCTCTAGTAATAAGCTTGTTATTAAAGGTACAACATATGTTGACTTCTTTTGCTCCAAGTGTGCTATTGCTAAAAATCATAAACTACCATTTGGTTCATCAACTACATTCACCTCTAAGTCTCTTGAGCTATTACATTGTGATCTGTGGTGACCCGTTCCTATCACTTCAATAAGTGGTTTTCGATATTACTTTCTCATAGTTGATAAATTTAGCATATACAGTTGGCGTTTTCCTTTAAAGACTAAATCAAAGGTGTATCCTACTTTTGTAACCTTCAAAGCTTATGTTGAGAATATTGTTGGTAATAAAATCAAAATCCTTCGTTCAGATTCTGGGGGTGAATTTACCAGTTCACAATTTAAATCTCTTCTACATACTCATGGTATTGTCCAACAACTTAGTTGTCCACACACACCAGAACAAAATGGTTGTGTGGAGAGGAAACATAGGCATCTTGTTGAGACAGCTCGGACCTTATTAGTTGAATCTAGTGTTCCTCATTCCTATTGGGTTGAAGCTTTTACCACTACCATTTATCTTATAAATAGGCTGCCTCTATCAGGACATACTAAATCACCTTGGGAGTTGTTATTTAACAAGTATCTAGATTATTTCAAACTTAAGGTTTTTGGGTGCAGTTGTTATCCATGGTTAAAGCCCTACATTTCATCTAAGCTTGATGGGAAAAGTAAAAGATGTGTCTTCTTGGGCTACAGTTTACAACACAAAGGTTATAGGTGTTTGGATTTGGACACCAATCAGATTTATATCTCTCGGCATGTTACTTTTGATGAGACTACTTTTCCATTTAAAGTTGTTACTCATGTTTCATCCTCTATTGATCAGTCTCCTTCTACATCTCCATCTATTGATCTTCAGTTTTCAATGCCTACATCTATATCCACTACACATGTGCCTCTATCACCATCCATCTCACCTTCCTCACAACCCACTATATCTCCTCAATCTGTGCATTCTTCTCATACTGTGCCTACACATCAACTTGTGCATCTTTCTTTTTCTAATGTTCATCCAATGGTTACTAGATCCAAAAATGGAATTCATAAACCCAAAGTCTTCATTTCTACCAAACATCCACTTCCATCCTCCACTGATTCCATTCCCAATATTTATCTTCAAGCCTCTAAGTCTGAAAATTGGAGATTGGCAATGCAAAATGAATTCAATGCTCTTTTATCTACTGGCACTTGGACACTTGTTCCATCCTCACCCTCTCAAAATGTAGGTGGCTGCAAGTAGTTCTTTAGAATAAAAAAGAATCCTGATGGGTCCATTGAGAGATATAAAGCAAGGCTTGTTGCTAAGGGATTTCACCAAAAGGAAGGTCTTGACTATACAGAAACCTTCAGTCCAGTTGCAAAGCCAGTTACTATCAGACTTTTGTTATCTTTTGCTGTCCAATTTAACTGGTTCCTCAACCAGCTAGACATAAGTAATGCATTTCTGCATGGTGACTTAAAGGAGGATGTGTTCATGGTTCAACCTCCTGGTTTTCAAGATCCCTGCAAACCTCATCATGTGTGTAAGCTCAGAAAATCTCTCTATGGACTTAAACAAGCTCCTAGAGCTTGGTTTGACAAATTATTTCAAGCTCTCCAATCTCTGGGATTTAGTCAATCCTCCTCTGATGCTTCTTTATTTGTTATTCATGCTCCCACTCTGGTTATTGTACTAGTCTATGTTGATGATATTTTGGTCAATGGTCCTGATGCTACCATTTGCAATCAGTTTATAGCAAAGTTGAGCACTTTATTTCTTGTCAAAGATCTAGGCCCCTTGCATTACTTTATGGGTCTAGAAGTTCACCGAACCAAAGATACTATGCTTCTTCATCAAAGCAAGTATTTGTTTGATCTGTTATAGAAAACAAACATGACTGGTGCAAAACCCTGTTGTAGTCCCCTTAGTTCTACCAAGTTAGATCACAGTGGGGATTTACTTGTCAATCCCACTGAATACAGATCAATTGTAGGTGTTCTCCAATACTTAACTTGGACAAGACCTGATATTTCCTTTGCTGTGAATCAAATTTGTCAGTTTATGCATGCACCTACTGTTCTCCACATGCAAGCAGCCAAACATATATTGAGGTTTCTCAAAGGGACTATAACTCATGGTCTCTTGTTTAAGAAAAGCTCACTGCATCTGTCAACCTATTCTGATGCAGATTGGGCTGGTTGTTCTTATGACAGAAGATCCACTAGTGGTTCATGTGTTTTTCTGGGCACCAACTTAGTTAGCTGGAGTGCCAAGAAACAATCAATAGTAGCACGTTCATCTACTGAAGCTGAGGTACAGATCCTTAGCTGACACTGCTGCAGAGGTTACTTGGATTTGCAAGGTGCTCAAAGATTTTGGTTTTCCTCTATCTCACAAGCCTACTCTCTGGTGTGATAATATCTCTAATATATCTCTTGCATCTAATCTTGTATTTCATGCTCAAACTAAGCATGTCGAGATTGAATATCATTATATTCATGAGCTAGTACTTGCAAATCTGGTTGAAGTTAAGTATGTGTTCAGTCAGGATCAAATTGCAGATATCCATACCAAAGCCTTCTCTACAACCGGTTCCAATTTCTGCCGTCCAAGCTTTCACTTGGAATTCTTGATTCTTCCATGTTTAGCTTGAGGGGGTGTAAAGATGAAGATGCTATATCATAACCATAGTTGGTTATTAGTTTGTTATAAGTTTGTTATTCATGTAATTAGTTTGTTTTATGTGTTTGGTTTAGATAGCTAAATGTAAATAGTCAAAAGACTATATATATGTAATTGTATTATTCATTTGACAATTAAATTGAAAGTCACATATTTCTTAATTCTTAAGAAATATCTCTCTCTCTCTCTCTTCTCTCTCTCTCTTTTACAAGAACACAGAGTTTCTACATATATAAATATAGTTGATAATCAATATATGTACACTATCATGGAGGTGAAATTTTTCGACCCTTGAAGGAGTCAATCACAAATAGTTTAATGCATGCATATGTCGGTGGTAATCTTGTTTATCTGTGGCATAAAAAAAGGAGTGTGACCAGTTACAAATGTAGTTATTTTAGCACACACTTTTTAATCTTTTGCACATTCTTTGTTAGTTTTTACCGTTGATTTTACTTTAATAATTCAACAACTACAGAACAAGAGAACTGTGTCTAAGGTGAGAAAGAATGAGTAAAAAGTGTTTCCCTTACCAAAATATTGAGTTACATGTGAGTAGATTGAAAAATTCTTAACATATTCTCTCGTGAGTGTTAACAAATCGAGAGGGAAAAGAAACGAATTACAAGCTCTATATAAGACTTATTCTTATAGAGTTACAAGATGTGTATTTATAAAGATCTAACCTTGAAACAAAGAGAGTCAGGAAATTAAGCAATCTTAAAACCTAATAAACAAATAGAAAAAAGATAATCACAATCCTTATCCTACTAGAGAGTCTTAAATACATAAAACATAAAAAATACCCAAACTTTTTCTGCATGAACAATTATTTATGAAAGAAGTAGTGAGTCTCACTATGCATACTAGATAGCTAGTCTCTCTTGCATGATGTGATCTTTTAGAATAGCATATAGTTAATTGCTAATAACTATAGTTATGTGCGCGTTAATGCAAACGTATATAAGTGAGCTTAGATTAGATTAGATGCTTTATGATTCGTTTTTACTGAATGAAAGATTGAGAGAAACTTCTTCAGTTTTGTGTCATCTTCAAACCCTAACTTCTTCGGTTCCTATTGATTCTCGAGTTGTTTCTATATGATTTAACAAGCTCAATCAGATGCATTAACAGTTAACCACCATTCTGTGAACAAGATCGACTTCCAAAAGAGAATCTCACAAAAATAATCAGTTGTGTTTTGCAAATAGGGTCATGTCTTAGTCTTACCAAAAGCTCACATGATTGCATGTTAAAGCATGCATAGTTGTTATAGTGGAGAAAAACTAATGGGGGTCCCCAATATAGGATTTCTTAATAAGTGGTAGATCGATCGAGTTAAGCCAAGATCAAATTTCAAAACTTGAGAGATTGGTTGATGTTGATTGGTGAGTTAAATAGAGAAAATGACTAAAAAATCTAAAGAGATTCTCTCAAAAGTGAAACTCTTTATGAACTTTCTACTATCTTATGTTTTGAACATAATGTTTTATAATATTAGCATGGAATTAGACGGTGAACTATAAGATGACAAATAATTCATAAAGAATCTCATTTTTTAAAGAGTCCCTTACCATTATTCTCAATGATTAAAGTGACTCCAACATCACCAATAATGTAAAGGGATTATGGTACGATTCTCTGATTAATACAAGGTACTTTAGTTTGATGTGTGCAATCAGATTCAATATATATATATATATACACACAGAAAGCTTAAGGGGAGGGATCCCCATTTTTTGAAAAAAATGGGGATTAGGTGTGGGGCCCACTTCACATCAATTTTCAACGATCCGAACCGTCTATTTTGTTAGTCTCGATTCATAGATCATCCTTGCAAAAATTCAATTCAATCCGAAACCATTTGCCTATTTAATTATCAATATCAAATTTCATATTTTCTTATATAACAAAGTATTCGTTCATTTCCTTGAACCCAATTAGATGTCTTAAACATTTCCAATTTAGCTAATATTTTGCAAGGATGATCTATGAATCGAGACTAACAAAATAGACGGTTTGGATCGTTGAAATTAGATGTGAAGTGGGCCCCACACCTAATCCCCATTTTTTTCAAAAAATGGGGATCCCTCCCCTTAAGCTCTCTGTGTATATATATATATATATATATAATACTAGGGCTCGGAAATCTTTCGCTTGTTATGTCATATGGGGCTCTAACATTGACGTCTCAACCAAACAAATCTAATCTGCTCCTTGTCAATTGCTTATATACCGCTGGAAATAAAACATAAATCAAGTAACCAAGCTTCACTCTTTTCAGCTTTAATTTATAACCAACCGAATAAACATGGCAATCAATCAAGAATCTTTGGCGAAGAAAAAAATGTAACCAAATCATTGAAAATGCTGTTTTAAGTGTTTCCAAAATGCACAATCATGAACAATGGAATGGAATTGACCAAATATATAAAAACAATGGATGGAATGAATCTTATCAACGATTGATTTTTCGTTATACTCGCAACATTGGTATGTGATGAGGTTATTATTCCACTTAATTATAACAGTTCTAGTTCTTAATATCGCCAACGGTTATGACATAATATAATAGTAATAATATGTCTTATTGTAAAAAATGTCATAAAATGGGCCTTATGCTAACCATTGCACCCAACAAAAGATTTAGACAACTCTAGGTGCACCCATTTGTTAGAAATTTAAGTAGTGAGTAAAAATTTCTTTGTCCCACATTGGCTATTCTCAAAATATTTCATCACTTTATAAGGCTTTGTCATTTATAGAAAGTAATTGGAGTAATAAGCCTTGGAGAATAAAATTGGGCTTACCCTTGGGGTTGGGCTTTGGGGTGTACTAATTAATTATCAAAAGATGGATGGCTCTTGGGCTTTGAAAATTAAATTCTTTAATTAATTTTATTTAATTAATTTCGAATTTAATTAAATTAATTTTTATTTGAACAGACTCATCTTTTCAGATGAAGTCTGAAGTCACTGAAAAATGCAGAGAGCATTGCACCCCATCTGAAGAGATGTCTCCCAACAATCACATCCCATTCTTATACTTGTTGCGAACCGGCATAATCCCACTATATATACATCCGTCTGCATGACATTTAGAACACAGAAAACATAAATCTCCTTCTATAATATATAGCATTCTGACTGAGAGTACCACAAGGAAATTTGCCAAAATTTAAGTTTTTAGGTGCTGGAATTCTAACTTGATCGTTGACAAGGAAATTCGCCACAAGGAAATTTCTGTTTCAAGGACATTGCGGTACGCAAGCCTCAATCTTCAATATTTCTGTTTAATATTAGTTCATTATTTATACACTGTTTATTTATTAGCATATATAAATTTATCACATATTGTTGACATATATCCAACAATTAAATTTAGCTTGCGCAACAAACATCCCAAAAAAAAAGACACATGTCCAATATGGTGGAATTACTGTGCTCATCACTGTAAACAGTAAACGCCTACATCAAATGAACTGCAATTGATGAAGAAATTCATAACTTCCTATCAATTATGATAGCTACAATATTGCTTAGAAATTATACAGACGTCCATGTATGTAGCAATGTGGCTTAAGGCTCCACTTCGTCCACCATCAAACTTGAAGAACAAACTTGGATAATTAATTTATATAGAAAAGAAGAAAAGCCAAAGAAGGAGGAGCTAAGCCATATGAGTGCTAGGGATTTGAGAATGCTGATTGTGATGTGCTTCCTTGTGTTGGGAATAGCTCAATCGCCTATGGAGTTGTGTCATAGAGATTGTGCTTTTTTTCTTTCTTTCTTCTTTTATTGACATAAGCAATAGAGTTTCTGTTCGTGGCAGGAATTTCCGTCGGGGATGACTTCCTGGCCAACGAGCACACAGCTCCCCTGGGAGATTGGCGCCGGTTGAGGGCTGCTGTCGGGCTTCTGCTTTCCTGTCGGGCTTTGTCGGGCAAGTCTCGTCGGGCAAGACTCTTCGGGCAAGGCTGAAAGAGAAGGACAACGTTAACTTTGAGATGTGCCTTTGTGGGGCCTTAGGTGTAGGCCTTGAGGCTCACAATCAAGGTTAACATTTTAGTGCTCAGGCGTGCCACTGTCATCTTCAGCATGGCAGATGTCGAATGGATGTCAAGTTTTAGTTGTGAATATGCATATGCCCGAGAAACCGTGTTAGATATAACAGGTGCCTTTGTGGGGCCTTAGGTGTAGGCCTTGAGGTTTCCTGTCAAACTAAACCAGTACTTGAGCATATTATATTTGGTCTTTATGGTTGTCGGAGTCTTATAACTATTATATTTCTGATTATCCGAGTCTGAGAGGTAGAGCGAACCCAAATAGGTGCCTTTGTGGGGCCTTAGGTGTAGGTCTTGAGGCTTCCCATTAGAGTTCGTTCTTATACTCAAACCATCTAGACCGCAGAATAGAATGAATCCAAATAAGTGCCTTTGTGGGGCCTTAGGTGTAGGCCTTGAGGCTTCCTATCAGAATCCATTCCATACTTAAGCGTTCTATGATAATCATGATATAATAGAAATAAAACCAAGAGGTAGGTCGATTACTTGCGCCCCAAGTAACTTCGGACTTCTCGTTTATCAAGGATTGTCGTGGATGGGTTAAGTCCACATAAAGTTCTTTTTTATGCCTTGAGGCCAAGGACTTTTAAACTAATCAGATTTACATGCCTGAGGGCTTAAGACTTGGATCTGATTTAAACACTGAAGATATATTCAAATCGAATCCAAGTACTGAGAAAGCTTTGTCATCGTGATTTTGCTAGAAACAACTTGCATATAACTGGAAATATACAACATATTGCTAGACTTTAAAGAAAGATAAGACAAAGACAGAGAAAAGCAGGTCGGGCAAGATTAAACCTTATCAATTAAGGCTGATCGTCATGCAGGTCCCTATCTTTGTAGTTCTGTCAAAGGTCTGAAAGCTTAGAGGGGGAAAGGGGAAAGGAGAATACAAAAGGTGAATCGATACTACAACAAGTTCGAACAAGGTAGCAGAGCTATTACAGAGGTTGGGAGAAAAGATTATCCCGCGGGGGATGAAGGCTTGGGCTAACTACAGCTTCGTTTTGAAAGGCAAATCTGGCTTTTTGAGCAGAGTTTGTGCTTTTGTTTGTTTGATTGAGTGTCTTTATTCCTGTCTTCTTTTCCTCCTTTTATAGACGACTCGGTTTGGCTCCTGTAGCGACAGCTTTGCCCGAATGCGGTCTGAGGGTGATGACTCATCAGCTTTATTACATGTAATGCCACCATAAAGTACTTTATGGGCTGTGCAGTCTGATCAGTCTACACCACTTGGTCTTTGGGTAGGTAGGCAAGTGGCCCTTATGAATTGTATCAAGTCAAAAAAGGCCATTTCCTGCTTTCCCAAGTTTCGGCCGGGCCTTGATCTTCTATTCCTCCAGGCCTCCTTTTGGGCCGACTCCATCCTTGGGCTAAAAATCAAGTTTTAATCCAAACAATGCCCCCTTCAATTAATGTGAAGGTTGGAATCCCAAGCGTCGACATTGATTGAATACCCGCATGCATGCATATCCGTCCTTGGGAATTTGTGCTTCCGGTGCCCCCTGCTCTTCTCACGACCCTTGAACTGTCTTTTGGGCCCTATAAAAATCTAGCTCGGGACTTCTCCTATCAAACTACCAAATCCCATTTGGCTCTAGCCTTCAACTTCCATCCATCTTGAGCGTTCTTGTCTCCTCTTAGAAACTGAAAAATGGGTTCCTCAGGTTTTGAGTGGAGTTTCCTAAAACTCCCCTTTCGCGAGAAAATGAGGTTTCACCTGATGACTGCTATCTCCAACACCCTTGGTCAACCGCCCCTCTATCTCCAACACCTTTGGTCAAGCGGCTTCCTCTTGATGGTTTGTCTTCCCGCAAGCTGCGGCGATAAATCGGGCTTCACCATCACATATGGTGACAGCCCCGTCGGAGGATCCTCTACCAGGCCCATGTTGGCCGCACAACCCGATCACCCGATTGGGTTCCATCCATGAAGACATCGGGAAACCAGCTGAAGACACCACTATACTCAGAGAGAATCAAATGTAACACATAGGATTGGAACTCTGTAAATTTCATCAATTTGTCGACATGAAATAAATACTATTTTAGCAATTTCTGTCTTTCTGCCTTCTTTGAATGTTTGATGAACAAAAACACTGCACATGAGACTCCCAAAGCCTGTTTCACTCTGCCCCCTCTTCAATGTAACAATCCCTAACATCCCATAATGTAGGACAATATTTTTTTAAGAATCTAACATTAATGGGATGTTTCTGCCCATTTCCTTCGAGGTCCGCTAGGTAGTATCCTCCTTTATTCAAGACTCGACTAATAATGAAAAGACCTTCCCATGTCGGGCTCCACTTTCCAAAACCCCGAAGCTGAGCTCCCAGCGGGAGGACTGTTTTCCATACTAAATCTCCCTCTTTGAAAGACTTTACCTTCACCTTCTTGTTATAAGATCGGGCAACAGCTATCTTTCCTTCTTGAATCTGGTTCAAGGCTTCAATTCGGGTTGCATCCAGGTCTTCAATACCTTGACACATGGCTTCGATATATTCCGCACTATGTAACCCAAATTGGTTCTGAATTCTTACGGAACTAACGTTGATCTCCATGGGGAGCACTGCATCTTGCCCGAACGTCAAAGCATAAGGAGTTGTGCCTGTTCCTGCTCTTTTAGAAGTCCTGTATGCCCACAACGTATTCCCTAGCATCTCGTGCCACTTTTCTGGACTATCCATCACCATTCTTTTAATAATGTTGACCAGGATCTTGTTACTAGCTTCAGCCTGCCCATTTGACTGAGGGTAGTACGGACTGGATTGGATCATCTTTATCTTGTACTTGCTTGCAAACTCCTCGACTTCTTTTGAAATAAAAGATGGCCCACGGTCCGTTACTATAGTCTCGGGTACCCCATATCTGTGCAGGATCTTGGTCTCGATAAAATTCTTGACTACGGCGGAAGTTATGGATTTTACTGCTGATGCTTCCACCCACTTGGTGAAGTAATCCGTTGCTACAATTATAAAAGTATGCCCTTTACTAGAAGCTGGATAAATTTGCCCGATGAAGTCCATCGCCCATCCTCGGAACGGCCAAGGCTTGACCACTGGATTCAAAGGCACTGAAGGCACGTGCTGGAGAGGTCCATGCCTCTGACATTCTTCACAACCGCGGGCATAAGATTTGCAGTCTTTTTCCATGTCGGGCCAGAAATAACCGTACCTTCTGAGTAGCCATCTCATCTTTGTCCCTGCTTGATGTGCTCCACATATTCCCTCATGTACTTCGGCCATCACTCTCATGGATTCTTCCTGGCCTAAGCATTTTAACAGTAATCCATCTGGGGTTTTTCTTAGCAGGTTCTTCGCCCATAAGACATATTTGGTTGCTTGCTGCCTATTCTTCTTACTTGTATGTGAAGAGGGATCCTTCAAATGATGAATGATGGGTGCCCTCCAATCTTCCATCTTGGTTTCTAGAACCATTACATCCAAACTAAATCCCCTGTCTAAGATGGAAGGAAGGTTTCTTGTTTGGATCTCGACATCTATTCCATACTTTCTTTCTTGTATTGGCACTCCTGAGGCTAGTTGCGCCATTTCATTGGCTGCTAAGTTAGACCCCCTAGGAATATGATTGACTGATATCTCAGACTCCCAGAAACTCAACAATTATGTTGCTGCCATATAGTACCCCGCCATAGTGATATGTCTGCACTTGAACTTGCCATTTAGCTGGTTTATTACCAACTCTGAATCACCAAAGACTTCTACTTCTGCTGCCCCTAAATCCAACAGGATTTCTAGACCAATAATCAATGCCTCATACTCTGCCCGATTATTAGTATTTTCTTGGTAATCGAGCAGGAATGAGTAATAATGATAAACCCCTTGAGGATTTATAATCACAATCCCAGCCCCTGCAGCCTTCTGAGTGTGGGATCCATCGAAATACAACTTCCAAGGAGTAATCCAGAGGCCCGTTACTCTTCTTATCTCTTGCTGGATCCAATCTTCTTTGCCCGAAACATCACTTCTTGGTGGGATCCAAACGCTAGTAACCTCCAAACTTCCCGGGATATTGATTACCTCACTTTGAGGTTCCTGATGCTCGGTCAAGAAGTCAGCAATTGCCTGGCCTTTAACTGCCCTTTGGGGTACATATTGAAAGCTGAATTCTGATAGTGCTAGAATCCACTTCCCAATCCTTCCTGCTAGCATAGGTTTTGACAACATGTACTTTATCACATATGTTTTGGCAATGATGTGCACGTGACAAGGTAACATATAATGCCTTAGCTTGCTGGTAGTAAAATATAGAGCCAAACACAATCTCTCCACCGGAGAATATCTTGTTTCTACCTCGGTTAAAATTCTGCTGAGGTAGTATACGGCCTGCTCATTTCCACCTTCATTATTTTGTGCTAGCAAACTCCCAATTGATTTTTCCGAAGCAGAAATATACAGCTTCAAGGGCTTTCCCCTTTGCGGTGGTACCAACATTGGTGGAGAAGTTAGGTAGGCCTTGATGCTGTCAAATGCCTGCTGGTGGGTCGGCCCCCACTCGAAATTCTCTTTATCTTTCAATCTTAGTAGATGAGTTAGCGGCTGGATTTTGCCCGCTAAATTGGCAATGAATCTCCTCAAGAAGTTGATCTTGCCTAGTAGCCTTTGAAGCTACACTTTGTTGGTGGGTGGAGGGGACTCCAATATTGCCCGAGACTTGTTCTTGTCCACTTCCACACTTCTCTGATGCACCAAGAATCCCAAGAAGTTGCCCGCTCTTACTCCAAATGCGCACTTCTTTGGATTCATCTTTAATTTATGGATCCGCATCCTTATCAATGCTTGCCTGAGATCTACTAGATGCTGCTCTTCTGTTTTAGATTTCACCACGATGTCGTCGATATATACCTCCATGCTCTGGCCAATGAGATCATGAAAAATGGCATTCATTGCCCTTTGATATGTTGCGTCAGCATTCTTGAGCCCAAATGGCATGACCAGATACTCATATGCCCCCACATGACCAGGACACCTAAAAGCTGTTTTATGAATATCATCTGGAGCCATCTTTATCTGATTATATCCGGCATTTCCATCCATAAAAGATAAAACTTTATGCTTTGCTACTGCATCTATGGATAAATCAGCCATGGGCATGGGGTACTCATCCTTTGGTGTAGCGCCATTAATATTTCTGTAATCGACACAACATCGTACTGCTTTTGTTACAGCTTTTAAAACGGGTACAATGTTGGCCAACCACTCCACATATTTGGCTGGTCTGATAAAACCAGCTTTCACTAGCTTCTCAATCTCTTCTTTGACCTTTTCTTCTATCTCATTTGACATCCTCCGTGGTGCTTGCTTGACCGGTTTATATCCTTCCTTGATGGGCATTCTATGTTCCACCAAGGTTGGATCTAACCCTGGCATCTCGGTATAATGCCAAGCAAAACAGTCTTTGAATTCTTGCAAAAGACAAATAATTTTTGCCCGATCATCAACCCCTAACAAACCACTGATCTGTATTGGTCTTGGATCCTCCTTCGTGCCTAGATCAATAACTTCCAAAGGATCCTGAACTTCGGGTGATGGCTTATCAGGTTCTGCACATAAAAATTCAACCAACTCTGGGCTCTCGGGCAAATCGTCTGGCCCATCTAGATCATATATGCACTCGGCCATTTGAATGGCCCTATCCAGTTCTTCACTGCAAGATTCCTCTCCATTTCCATGCTGGCTGGTTGAAGCTTCTTCCTGCCATTCTTGCTCTTCCTGCTCCCTTTCTTGTCTTCTTCCCTTCCCATATACCAACAGTCTTTTAATTAGGGATCTGACTGCCATGACCTGATCTTTCTTCTTTTGTTCAGTCATTGATGGTGTAAGGAATTTGGTATGAGACAGGGTCTATCCCACTCCTCCTTAGTAAGGAGCATTCCTTGTTCCAGAAGCTTTTGGGCCGTCACCTTGGTAGGGCGGCCGTTCTCGTCAGCTCCTGAACACTTCAAGATTCCTACATTGGGGTTGTAGAAACTTGCTTCCACCATATTGGCTGTGGGGAGAAATGGCCGTGATTCGGCCTCTACTATCTCCCAAAAACCTGGTCCTTCAGTACCTGCCTCATGATATACAGCCACTTGTTGATGAAAAGTGGAAGGTATGGCTAAACTTTGGTGGATCCAATCTCTTCCGAGTAAGGCTCCGTAGGTGGAGGTGCAGTCCACCACAAAGAATGCCAGCATTATCTTTTTGGACCCTAAGTCGACCTCCAAAGGTAATATCCCATGCGTCTTAGTGATAGCACCTAAGAAGCTAGAGACCGTAAGGTCCGTGGGAATAAGATCTTCCGTACCTCTCCCCATCTTCCTCATCTGCTTGGCCGGTAACACGTTAACAGCTGCTCCTCCATCAATTAAAATTCTTTTGAAGGGCACACCTTCCAAGTGAGCTGAAACATATATAGGCTTCAGATGGTTGGCCAACGAAATACTCGGGCGATTGAACACCATCTCGTCTGTGTAAATCCTCATAGGACCACATTTGGATGCTTCTGAGGGCTCAGCCTTGCCCGAGTCTTCTTCTTCTGCTATCTCCACATTGACTTGTGCCATCATTGGCTCCGTTGTTAAGTAATCACCCTCCATAGTAGCAGGCTGATCAGGTCTGGCACCAAACGTGGCGGATAATACATACGCCATGTTGATGTGGAAATTACTGGGCTCGAGTACATCCTCTTTCTTGCTCCCAATTTGGTCCATGAATTCATCTAACCAGGTCATCGCATCGGCTGGAAGTAGTGGTTCTGGTATCCCTTCCTGTTGTGGTTGATCCATGGCCTCGTACAACGTTTGTTTTGGGACTTCACCAAAGGGATCCACCAATGGCAGAGAAAGTGGTCTTGCAACAGTCCCCATGTGAATAGGTTACGGCTTCCACCCAGGAGTTGGTACCATGATCAGACCTTCTTGAGCTCTTCTCAAGATCCTATACTTCCCAGGATGTTGGCTCTGCGGCACATGATCCCCCACCCCTTCTGCTTTGTTATTGGCTTTCTCTACCTCCTGCTTACTTCGCCAACGGGGCTGGCTACTACCTCCAGATGTTGCTCTTTCCAACTTTTGATTTTTTTAGGCTTCGGAGGTAGTGGGGGTCTTCAAAGAGTTCATGTAGGCATTGCGCTGCCTTTGAACCCTCATGATCATAGAGGCTCCCATCAGTTTGGTAGGCTGTCCGTTCTTCCCGACTACATACCATTTTCGCCCGAGGTGGGCAGGATTCCCTTTTCTGCCGGGATTAGCTATCCCATCAATTCTCTTGACTTCCCTCCCCATCTGGCCATTCTGAAGATGATCTGCACCTCTCTGGACTTTGGCCTCCATTTTTTCTGCCTCGTCAGAAGCTTCATGGTTTCGAAACACTTCTGACAAAGCCTTGGGCTGGGAATCACCTCCTAAGCGTTGAAAAACACTTCGGGAAGTATCCTTCTTTGTTGCCTGCTTACTTCTTTCGCGGGCTTCTCTTCTTGTATCTTATTCCTTCCTCCTGATTAACTCGTGATCAATGAGGACTCCAGCCAAGGGAACCTCGAGCTCACATTCACACTGGCATTTACTACACATAACCATCCCCTTGATTATGGCAGCCTTTGGATACTCGAGCCGTTTGATTATTCCCTCTGTAGGTTTTTCGGCCAGTCTTTCTTCTTCTTCCCTTGTAATCTTCCCTTTTCCTTTCTCCGCCCATGTCATTTTGAGCATATTTATAGGGGCCACTGAGAAAGGAAATGCAGGTTTGATTATGACCATCTCGTCTGGCTGGCTGTTTCTACGTCTTTTGCCTTTGGGAGGAACCACATCTATATCACCTCTAGAGCATGTGGAGGCTTTCTCCAATCGTTGCAGCATTTGAAATAACGTGGTCTGTAAGTCTTCTGGCATATCTGTTTCTTTATCTTCTGATTAGAAATCCCATCGGGCGTGCCAAAACTATGTTTGTGGCAGGAATTTCCATCGGGGATGACTTCCTGGCCAACGAGCACATAACTCCCCTGGGAGATTGGCGCCGGTTGAGGGCTGCTGTCGGGCTTCTGCTTTCCTGTCGCGCTTTGTCGGGCAAGTCTCGTCGGGCAAGACTCTTCGGGCAAGGCTGAAAGAGAAGGACAGCGTTAACTTTGAGATGTGCCTTTGTGGGGCCTTAGGTGTAGGCCTTGAGGCTCACAATCAAGGTTAACATTTTAGTGCTCAGGCGTGCCACTGCCATCTTCAGCATGGCAGATGTCGAATGGATGTCAAGTTTTAGTTGTGAATATGCATATGCCCGAGAAACCGTGTTAGATATAACAGGTGCCTTTGTGGGGCCTTAGGTGTAGGCCTTGAGGCTTCCTGTCAAACTAAACCAGTACTTGAGCATATTATATTTAGTCTTTATGGTTGTCGGAGTCTTATAACTATTATATTTCTGATTATCCGAGTCTGAGAGGTAGAGCGAACCCAAATAGGTGCCTTTGTGGGGCCTTAGGTGTAGGCCTTGAGGCTTCCCATTAGAGTTCGTTCTTATACTCAAACCATCTAGACCGCAGAATAGAATGAATCCAAATAAGTACCTTTGTGGGGCCTTAGGTGTAGGCCTTGAGGCTTCCTATCAGAATCCATTCCATACTTAAGCGTTCTATGATAATCATGATATAATAGAAATAAAACCAAGAGGTAGGTCGATTACTTGCGCCCCAAGTAACTTCGGACTTCTCATTTATCAAGGATTGTCGTGGATGGGTTAAGTCCACATAAAGTTCTTTTTTATGCCTTGAGGACAAGGACTTTTAAACTAATCAGATTTACATGCCTGAGGGCTTAAGACTTGGATCTGATTTAAACAATGAAGATATATTCAAATCGGATCCAAGTACTGAGAAAGCTTTGTCATCGTGATTTTGCTAGAAACAACTTGCATATAACTGGAAATATACAACATATTGCTAGACTTTAAAGAAAGATAAGACAAAGACAGAGCAAAGCAGGTCGGGCAAGATTAAACCTTATCAATTAAGGCTGATCGTCTTGCAGGTCCCTATCTTTGTAGTTCTGTCAAATGTCTGAAAACTTAGAGGGGGAGATGGGAAAGGAGAATACAAAAGGTGAATCGATACTACAACAAGTTCGAACAAGGTAGCAGAGCTATTACAGAGGTTGGGAGAAAAGATTATCCCGCGGGGGATGAAGGCTTGGGCTGACTACAGCTTCGTTTTGAAAGGCAAATCTGGCTTTTTGAGCAGAGTTTGTGCTTTTGTTTGTTTGATTGAGTGTCCTTATTCTTGTCTTCTCTTCCTCCTTTTATAGACGACTCGGTTTGGCTCCTGTAGCGACAGCTTTGCCCGAATGCGGTCTGAGGGTGATGACTCATCAGCTTTATTACATGTAATGCCACCATAAATTACTTTATGGGCTGTGCAGTCTGATCAGTCTACACCACTTGGTCTTTGGGTAGGTAGGCAGGTGGCCCTTATGAATTGTATCAAGTCAAAAAAGGCCCTTTCCTGCTTTCCCAAGTTTCGGCCGGGCCTTGATCTTCTATTCCTCCAGGCCTCCTTTTGGGCCGACTCCATCCTTGGGCCAAAAATCAAGTTTTAATCCAAACAGTTTCATTACCACAAAGAACCAATTACAAGGGTGCCAGATGGGAATATATCCTCCGGTGATCAATTTCTTGATCTGGAGAAAATTAGCACAAGAACACAAATAATTTAAAACCCCTGTACGACTACCCCACAACTCATACCACTAGAACGAGGAGTCTTGAAACAAATATGCCACGTAGATAAGACGTGATATACCAAGCGTCAAAACCCTCACAAAAGCCAACGCAGTTAACGAGGCTACAAAACACTGTAGCTGCACAATCATCTTGACGAAGCAAGCAGACAAAATAACAAAATGACCTAGAATAAAAAAACAAGAAAAACTTACATGTCCACAATGGAGGAACATGTGCAGAATTGGCAGGAGATATGGGAGCAGAGTCACATGCAGAGATGGCATGAGGCATAAGATGCTAGCTGTAGCTGGGGCAACACCCATAGCACCAAAATCAGTCATAAATTCTGTCGCCCGGTAGGGGTTGTAACGGTAGTAAGGTTAGCGATAAACGACATGGATGATAGAGGGCAGGCCAAACCATCCATGCCACCACACCTCTAAACCCCACCACCGCCATGAACCCAAATAGGCTGAAATGATAGTTCCAAGGGCAAAGCCTTTGGAGAGCCCAAATCACCAAGAGAACGACAACAGATCTGCAAGCCAAACTGTAGGCATCCAAGAAGGCCGCCGCCGGGAACACTCCAAAACTGACTCCATCCAGGACACATAAACATGACAAATCTGAAGGCTCTTCACGTCAAAGCGAGAGAACGACCCTACGAAACATGCATTCAAAACGCCGCAACACCAAACCCAACAACCACCATAACCATCCAGGAAAGCCACTTATGTTGGGAGGGAGTAGAAGACGCGATACACCAAAAAGCAAACCCCAGGTTAACATCCACCAAACGAATGACCAAGGGATGCCATTATTCAACCCGCTCAGGAGAGAAACTGGAAAAACAGTGGCCAGAACCGTCTAAACTAAAACATACACAACGGCATAGCCATACAAGGGAACACACAGAGCAGAAGAACCTTGGATCTAAGCCCGCCAGTGGGACGATGGAAAAAGCGTGGGAGGAAAGGGAAGGGAGAGAAGCCTGGGATGAGGGAGAGGAAGAAAAAAGGGATGGACACAAGAAGTATGAGCTAAAAGTAGGGAGGGAGAAACAGCCACCAGCCCCTAGCCATAGCCAGAGGCCGGCAGCTAAGGAGATGGGTTTTTCTAGAGTTGGAAGGAAGATTGAGAGAGAAAGATTGGAAGAAAGATTATTAGGGATTGTGCTTCTCTAGCTATGCACGATTGTGCCTTCATGTCGGGCAAGCTGCGTCGTTTTGCCGCCTTTGGAAGTTTCCTATGATTGTACTCACTACTCAAGATTATGCCAATTCAGTCGCCACCACTGCCGCCGCTACCACCTCCGCCGCCACCACAGCTTCAATTCCTAATAGTGGATATACTTTCAATTTTCTAATTATTGGAAATTGTAGTACTCTCGTTTTTAGTCATAGTTATATTACAGTTGTGTGTTTAAATAACATTAGCGAATAACTATTTATAGTTGTATTATCAAACACGATATACATTTATGGTTTATTGCATGTCATGTCCACGGTAGATGATCACTACGTTAATTCTTGGTACAAGAGATGCTCCAACTCCAAGAAATAAAAACTAGTAGCTTGTACAACTCCACAATCCATATAATGTTTTACAAGTTTACAACACAATACATAAAATATTGAAATGCAATAATGTTGGAAAATATTAGTATTTTGGCTTATTTGAATGTTTGGTTTTATGGGCTTAGCCCGTTAGAATTAGGTTTTATTAGAGATTAGGGTTAGTTTATTATAAATAGGGTGCTTTGTTATTCATTAGAAAGAAGTTAGTCACAATGTAGTCTCTTAGGGTTTTGTAGCCGTTTCGGCATTCTCGTTTATTTAATAATATTCCTATTATTTTGTTAGTTTTATTCGTTGCACACTATGATATTCAACTTGGTATCAGAGCAGGTTCGATTCTTCGGAATTTAATATGTTCTAGATGGGTATCAATTTGTTCATCCATTTGTCCGCTGCGTATCAGTTTGTTCAGAAGTTCGCAATTGGCATCGGCATCGGCATCAGAATTTGAAGGCTTGCATCCACATTTGCTTGTTGGCAAACTCATGTCGTGTACCGCCATGAGTTTGACGGGGGGTGTTGGAAAATATTAGTATTTTGGTTTATTTGAATGTTTGGTTTCATGGGTTTAGCCCGTTAGAATTAGGTTTTATTAGAGATTAGGGTTAGTTTATTATAAATAGGGTGCTTTGTTATTCATTAGAAAGAAGTTAGTCACAATGTAGCCTCTTATGGTGCGTTTGTTGCACCGGACTGTCTCGGACTGGACTAGCTGCAGGGACTAAGCTAGACTGGCTTAGACTAGACTAAGCTGGACTAACTTAGTGAAGCGTTTGGTGCAGTGTCGGACTAAAAAGCAGGATAATGAAAAAAAAAGAAAAAAAAATAACGGATCATGTATAACAAAATATTAATGTTATTTGCTTCAATCCAACAAAAAGTAGCATATCCGCAATAAAAAAATTGAGGAACAAAGTCTTTCCAAAAAAAAAATAATAATAAATGGAGGAACAAAGCTAAACATAAGCAATTCTTGGAAACGAAATTGAGTAAACAAAGAAACAATTCCAGAAAATATAACAGTTGACTCTGAGCCACTTATCCTTTACATTCCCAATTCTTGTAATTAGATTTCAACTTCTCACTACAGACTAAAACTAAGATGAGAGCTTTATATTGGAAGAACAAAACCAAACCAATTCTACTTATCCAAACTTGTTTTTTCTTCTTCTAGTTCTTCTCCAAGGTTGTTCTTCACCTAAAGTCCTTTTCCCAACGACCAACAACCGCTGCCAACGGCTGTTAATGTCAATGGAGCAACAGCTGCGGTAAGAAAAAAAGAAATTAGCAAGAAATCCCCAAGAGACATTCCATGTTAAATAGGAAATTCCCCATGAATTATATGATCACACATAATAGCATTACTTGGTTAGAGGTGGGGTGGAGCTTCCAGATTTTCTATGTGGGTTTCAGACATGGGACTCTGGTAATCAAGAGACAATTCTATGAAAGCCGATCCATTTCCTTAGCAACCTCTTTTGCATATAGTATATCTCATTATGAAGGTTCAAACTCATTGCTAGATACCTCAACAGCCTGAATAAACATGACCGCATTGCTTAAACACCTAAAACTCATCTTAATTGCAAAGGCTATGAAGAAAACATAGCAAAATAACACATACAAAATATAAAATGTTACCTGGCTAATAAAGTACTCTGCAAAGGACAATGGTGGCTTTATTGAGCAATATCATGCTTTGCACCATCCAAAGTGCTCTTGAGCAACATTGCTACCGTCATTGGTCCGACGCCACCAGGAACAGGAGTTACCCATCCGGCTACCTTACATGCTTCCTAGAAATCTACATCTCCAACCAATCTATAGCTCGACTTTCTACTCGGGTCGTCTATAGCATTTGTGCCGACAACAATGACAGCAGCACTTGGTTTTACACAACTACCCTTGATCTGAAATTCAGCAAGGAAATATAATTACAAAAATGATAGTAAATAGATTTCATTGAGTTAAAACATAAACAATAATCGCCATGAGACGAAGACAAGGAAAGTACAGAACCGAGCAATGTTATCTGCACCAGCAGATGTTGGTTATTCCATTTAAGCAACGATAGAGCCTAGTGAAAGCTTATAAATTTGTAATGCATTGTCTTACAACTCCAAAGTGAACGATGGAATGTCCTTTTTCCTTCACTTGGGATGAATGGAACCAAACAACTAGTCCTATTCTTTTAACTAGAACGAAACTAAGTACTAGATTTTTTCATGGAAAGCCAAAAAATACAAGATAAGATAACACCTGCATGTCATAAGACGATGTTACGACATACCAAGGAACGATAATCTATGAATTGCCTACCATCATTGCTTGTCCTGCTGCAACAATAATAATGTCCGCTTCGCGAATGAAACTCTCTGGATCAGGTGTGCGAGAATGGACTACGGTAACAGTAGCATCTGCTTTCAAAAGCGGCAATGAAACTGGTAATCCAACAATGTTACTTCTGCCTATGGAAGAAAAAATCGATAATATCGGCGATATTTCGCAGATATTATCGATTTTTTGCTTTACCGATATTTTAATAGGTATCCAGGGATTTTTCGTCAAAATATCGCGATATTATCGATAATATCGCGATATTTTAGATAATATCGCGACATTTTGGTTTCTCGACAGTCAGTCACAACCTCGCCAGAGAATCGGAATAACTCCGAGCAAGAACGAAACCTGCAACCAAACGGAACAAAATCATCACTATCTTTCAACAAAAATCACCACTTTATACCAAAATCAGTGACAAAATTACACTAATCCGAGAAGCAAGGGCTTGAATTCGAGCAAGATCTGGAAGAAAACAGTAGAAGCTGAGAAATCGAGTACCTCACCGGCAGTTACAGTGCTAAAGATCATCATCTTTGGAAGGCCGCGGATCGGACGGAGCTGAGAGATCAATGAGCAAGCATTTCACAGATCGTATTCGATCAGCGGCTGAAAGAGATGAGAGAGAGAGAGAGAGCAGAGGGAGACGCGGACGAGGAGGATCGCGCCGATGGGGACGACAAAGGAGAGGTAGAGGTCGCGGCCCGCGGGACATGGTGACGGGCTCGACGAGGAGGAAGGCGAGGGAGGAGCAGAGGAGATGGGTGCGTGCGATGGGTGCGTGCGTGCTGCGGTGCAGAGAAGAGAGATGAGGGAGATATGAGAGAGAGAGCCGAGAGGGAGACACGGGGGAACATAGAGAGAAAAAAGAAGAGTGGAGGGGGGCTGCCACGTGGCCACTTCAGAAAGAAAGGGATCCAATGTTTTGGATCCTGATTGGGTAGTCAAAGAGGACCAATTTGATATATTAAAATGTTTAGGGGATAATTACACAAATATATCTTTATAAATGGGGGTGGGTGTTACATATTGCCCTAAAAAACTCCAAGTAATTACAACATCGTATTAGAATTGTAATTGATCCTTGTTAGATTTGGTTTAGAAATTCTATGTAATTTAGTGATTGTTTCATATTAGGTTTAGATTTGAATTTTTTACTCCATTCAGATTTTAAAGGATTATAATAGATTTAAAAATGTATGAATTTTGATGAAGTTTAATAATTTTTAAAACTTTTATGTAAAATTTTAAGTGAATTCCCTCAAATTTTCAGGGAGCGATTTGAGAATGTTTAAAATATTATGTGAAATATTTCTAATTTTTTCGAGTTTCCCAACTTTTTAAAAATCTCTTCTAATCAATTTCTAAATGAATACATTTGGAATGTATGAATTTCTTAAAAATCATGATCGAATACCCCTTAAACTTTAAAGAATCACTTAAAATCCTGATTAAATGCCCTTAGATTTTTAAGGAGAATTAAAATGTTTATAAGCCCCAATTGGATGTACCGCTTAATTTAACTAATTGACACAACACAACAAAACAAGTTAAGATTACAAATTAACACAAAAGACGACTTGATGCGAGGTCATATCTAAAAAACTTGCCGCAATAAGCCCCAATTGGTGTGTTTAAACTTCTTTCATTAATTACTACATATTTTCTACACTCACAATGTTTGTCAGCTCGCTATATAATCAACTTGATAATGTTAAATCCATCATGCAATGCATTTCCTTCCAATTTTTTTGTGATAAACTAATAGATAATTGACTAAATAAACATCCTGCAAAGTTTCAATAAAAATTTCCAAGTTTTTCTTACAATTTCCGTGGTTTCCATGTAATTTTTATCGATATTGATATTATCTCGATATTTCCATCGATATTTCCGTGTTTTCGGACTACCGATATTACCGATATTTTCTTCCTTGCTTCTGCCAACAACTGCCTTCTTTCCCTTTATGATTATCCCACTCCGCAACATAAGTTCAAGACAGCCCTGTAGAAAAAAACCATTAAAACAAAACTATAACCTGTACATGAATGGCTTTCGCGATTTTATGTAAATATTACTTGGACAATAAGTTCTTTCCACCATTTAATTTCCATAACTTTCTGTGCAACTAAACACAAAATAAACATGACAGAAAAAGCATACAGATTAAGCATCAAACTTACACGAATTGATAGGCATAACCGACGAGATCGATGTTGGGAATAACAACAAGGCCTTTCGAAGGACATGCACGGAACGATTTTCTCAGAAGAAGATGATTGTTCTCTGCATGATCAAATATTCTCCTAAAACAATATGACTGATTTGTGATCAAATTAATACCCAGAAATCAATCAAAACCTAGAAATCCCATAAATAAATCAGAATGAAGAAATCCCACAAGTAAATCAAAACCTATAATCAATTAAACCCAGAAATCGTTCAAAACCCACTAACAATTTCACGAATCTTCATAACAAAATCGAAGAAAACGAAGAAGAGGAAGTGAAAGAGGAAGCCCTTAGAGACTTATGAGGACGCGGCGTTGGTCATGGAATGGTCCGGCAAGGTTATGGAGCAGAGCGGGACGACGAGAGAGATGACGGTCTTACTAGTCCACTGGTATTCGGGGGGTCTCGCTAAGACGATCTAGCGAGCCCCTTAGTCGAGGCGAGTGAAGGGTAATCCCACTAAAGCTAGTCCAGTTGTGGAACAAACAAGGGACTACAGTCTAGTCCAGTTCAGTCCCTCCTAATCCGGTCAAACAAACGGGCCCTTAGGGTTTTGTAGCCGTTTCGGCATTCTCGTTTATTTAATAATATTCCTATTATTTTGTTAGTTTTATTTGTTGCGCACTCTGATATTCAACTAATAATCCAGCAACAAATTGACAAACTGGCAGCACAAAACCTTTAAATCTGCACATAAAATACAATCCAATGGTATGAACAAACCAAAAACCCATCAAGCTATGGATCCCATAATATACACAATCACGGCATTATGTTGATAAAAAAGAGAGAAAAATCATTAAAATCTTCAAACCAGTCAATTATCTCAAGTAGTGTTTTATATCAAGTGACAAGGTGTGTGTAAGTAAATACAACAATCTTGTATGGTACATATAGAATGACTGCAATGACGATTTGATCAGCAATGGAAACTGTCTTATAATTTTTTCTAAAATTTGAAACCAGTGGAACTTTGAGTTGTATGGAGAAAGATGTTTGGCTTCTACTGATGTCTGGGACAAAGATCATTTCCCCTGAAACACATTTATATCCCTGCATGCTCCAAATCAAAAGAAACCCAAGTAAGTTTTGGGCGCTGAATGCAAAATGCCAATAGCAGGAGGGCTAGAGCTTAATACATGAATAACATATAAGGGCCGTGTGACACTGATTTCAGAATTTTGTGACAAAAATAAGCTTTTAAGAAACCAAAAATGCTTATGACAGTGTTTGATAGGAAATCATTGCAAGTATATCAAGGTTTTAAATGTGTTTTTAGTTCTATTAGAAAATCACCTTAGCTCGTTCTTTTCAAGGACATACTATTCAGCGTTTTAGTAAAAAAAATTCAAAATCTTTGTAATTAAAACACTTTCTGTTGAGCATGAATCACACATTGATGGAAGGGGCGACCTTACGCGAGCTTATAAGTAAGTTGGGCTGCTTTCTATATTGTCAATTGGTTTTATGTTAGAACCTCAATTTTCTTCACTTTCAACGATACTTGTAGGCATAAATATTTTTCATATAAGAAGTCTCAAGCGAGTTCTAAATTAAATGAATGAAGCAAGAGCTCAGCAAAATTACCTCATGTTCATCATAAATATTTTTCATATAAGAAGTCTCAAGCGGAAGGTGAAGGCACAAAGCATGTTCATCATCGCTCTCACGCATGTGAATTTGACTGCCATTGATTATCTCATTCTGTAAATAACTAGGGTTTTGCCCCATGGAATGATCTTGGTGATTGTATCTTAATAACTTTACGTTTCCCATTTCACTTCTCATCTCCTCAAATTGCTTTTCTGCATTTCCATAAAAAACTTGGCTCAGCTGCTCAGCAATTGCCTGAACTTTTCTTGCAACCTTCTCCATACTGTTGCTGCAAATCAATGAACAATAAAAGTTATGAACTTCACTAAACTTGGTTAATTGCAAATTCGGAATTTTCCAAGTCGTCACATGAATGTTTACTCGAGTTGCAATTCGCAGATTAAATTTTTGATGCAATGTGTCACCTTACTAATAAGTTGCAATTTTTCACCTACAGTTATAAACTCAATCAATTCTTTCGTGACAAGTTAAAGTTTCTACTACAACAAATTTCTTGGAAAAATTATGCGTATGCGAAACATTGCAAGTAATATTAGTGTTTAAGTGTTTTAGCTGAAATAAATCAATTCATTTTTTACTTGTTTTAATTAGAGCCATTGGATTACATTCCAAAATGAATGCTCAAGATTAAATGAGAGTTAACAATGTAGAGTGATAGTTGTAGCTATCTCATAGGATAGATGAAATGAATCGCTGTGATGTATACTTTCGGTTATGAGAGAGAAAGTGTGAAAGTGCTATGTATTAACTTGCTATCGGTTACATTCCGATTGTGTGAAGAAGAAGAAATGAAATCAGTTCACTCCTCTCTGTGAATCCTCTTTCTAAAATATTCATTTTCTTTCTGAAATTCATAACCATCACTCTTCTCTGTAATCTAACAAGTAATTGTTAATTCACAGGACACAATAATTCAACAGCAAATTGAGACTCGGAGCAAAGTAGCAATTGGAGACGTTGTAACCAGAAGTTGTTAATGACACTCCGAAAAAGTCATCCTCTTAACCATTTCAGATTATTGTTTTACGTGCCAAAAACACTTCCATTTGCAGTCAATAAATAAGACTAGTGTTTCGGGGTGCTTAAGTACCAAAAGTCTCGATATCTTTTGTCCTCCCATACCTGTGGGCGCCATTTAATCTCCTCCCGATTCCCAATGCGTTCAACGAAGCGTTTCCCGATTACTCTGCCATTTCCGGAAACAGATTGGGCTTCCCGAACCACGGATCCCAACTCCTCGGCCGAAATCCCGTGATTGCTGATCCGAAACGCGCCGAACTGCTTGGCCGAGGCGAGAAGCCGGGCGACGGACGCGGCGGAGAGCGATCGGAAGTCGACGTCGGCGGGGAGTTCGTGACGAGCTCGGGGATCTGCAGTCACTTGTCGAGGAATTGGGTGAAGTTCTCGTTGGACGCAGAGCGGGAGCCTCTGCCTGTTGGGATAGGAGAGGGAGGTGGGACCGCCGTGGTGAAGCGGCTCTTGCCGCGCATTATAGCCATAGGGGCTTAGGATAGCAGCTAACTGAATCGGAGTGGCGATCAGTATTCAGTGGTGAGGTGGATTGATCAGTTCTTCATATGAAACATGAATGGGTGGCACCTTATTCTTTTATTTAATTTAATTGATTGCACGTTGGACGTCTTTACTTTTGGGTTCCAACACGATCCTCACCGGATCTTTTTGGTGAGAATATTGAAGATCTGCAAATCGTATATCATGTGGTCAGTTTTTGTCAAGTATTATTTGTATTTAATTTTAAATAAAAATATTTAAAATAATTTATGATCACACGATGTACGATAAACGGACACGATTCACGAATCTTCGAGATCCTCACAAAGAGGATCCGGATTCTTTTGAGTTTGTGAGTTGTTAGTTTGGAATGAGAATCCTCGCCGAAATTTCTTTGTGAGGATTCTGAGGATTCTCTAATCATATACGTTCATCATATATCGTGCGGTCATAAATTATTGTGAATTTTTTTATTTAAAATTGAATATAAACACTATCTAACAAAAATTGACCGCATAATATACGATGAACAGATGTGATTGAATGATCCCCATGTCCTCACAAAAAGGATCCGGCAAGGATCCTCTCTCGTTAGTTTGGTGTCATGGAACTTACGGGCCATAGTGGCGTTGGAGATGTTATTGGCTCAAATTTTGTGACGACTTATGTGAAACAGATTTATTATTGTTGTAAAAGTTATGTTTCGATAATATAATGTTATTGTATAACTCTCTATTTACATGACATTCTTTTATTGAATTAAACATTATGAACTCGTTCTGTGTAAGTAATCTCCCCATTACACAACTTAAAGTCTGTAACAATGGCTTATCGAGCTTGTAGGATCCTAAACGCTCTCTCCACATCCTTCCTGTAAGACTCTTGCCTCTGCGAAAATAATTTCTTCTTTGCACTATCGAGATGAGAATAACTTTTGACAAAGGTAGACCAACTAGGATAAATATCATCAGTTAGGTAGTAACCTAGCTCATACATATTATCATTTACCTTGTACCTCCATTATGGTGCCCATCCATTGACAACATCATCGAACAGAGGAGAAGATCAAAGAACGTTGATATCATTATTTGATCCAGGAACGCCGAAGAATGTGTGTCAAATCCATGTGACGCCACAGCCTCAAGCGCGATGGTTGGCTTGTTATGACGGCCCTTGAATTGGCTAGCCCAAGCATTAGGACAATTCTTCCATTCCCAATGCATACAATCGAGACTTCTTATCATGTTAGGGAAGGCTCTTTTGTCTGCCTTGCGTAGAAGCCTATTCAAATATTCACAATTTGGCTTGCGGAGGTATATGGCTCCATATATGGCTTTAATTGCCTTACAGAAGTGCTTTAAGTTCTCAATAGCAGTAGTCTCCGCAAGTCGGCAATACTCATCAGTTGAGTCTGCAGAGCACCCACTAGCTAGCATCCGGATTGTAGATGTGAGCTTCTGATGAGGTGATAGACTTTGTCGGCCTACGACATCTATCTTCTTTGCAAAGTAGTGGTCATGATTGACAACTGCGTTCAAGATGCTTTAAAAAGTTTTCTCCTCATCCGAAACTACCTCCGAAAATCATGAGTAGGATACCTCGAACGCTCGATGAAATAATCTTTCATCATTCAATCATGACACTTTTCTCTATCACGTTGCACAAATGAACGCCCCTGTGACAAAACCACGATAGCTAAATTCGGCATGGTGCTCATTTTGCATAAGCGAGTTTGCAAATTCGGCTTCTATGTTGATCATTTCTGCATCCGTATTGTCAAGGCTTGCTTGGTATTGTGCCATTTGCATTGCCAAGCTACTCATTCTTCTATCACCCATTGATAAGATATTGAGGATTTTTTGGAGACAAACACATTTTGAAAGTTGAAAGATTGGTGAATATGTTATGTGATGGTTTGATATTCAACCTGTGTTTACATAGAGGATGATTGAAGGTTTCAGTTTCATGTGTGTAGGTTTCAGTTTCATGCGTTTGATGTGTTTTGTATGTATTTAGTATTGGTTTCATGAGTGTCATGTGTTTCACATGTGTTGTGTGTGTGTTTCATCTCTATCATGTGTTTTGTATGTCCTTCACATGTGTTTTGTGTCTTGTGTGTTTCATGTATTTTGTGTTTATACATCTCTATCATGATTTTCATATTCTTCCATAGTGTTTCATAAGTTTCATGTATTGATTTAGTGATTTTTCAATATTTATTGAAATTTAAATATTTTTAAATTAAAATGGTCATAAAATTAATTTACGATAGTCTACATAATTTTTTTTTTAAAGTTAATTTAAGAAAAAAATTAGCCTAAGTTCATTCTTTATAATCTGGGGTTAAAATTTTTGGCCAGAAGGGTTGAAGCTGTTTCTGGGCTAAAACCTAAATTTTATGGGCTAAAAATTTTAGGTTTTAGCCCAAGGGTTAGAGGTTGTCTAAGAACTTGTTCACTTCAAAATACATATATATAGAAAAGAAAAAAAAAACTTATATAAGAAGTGCACAATTAAATTTGAAGTGCCAATACGCAGCATACAATACCCTTCTTTATCTAGTTGACTATTCATGATTATCTTCTTTTTCATTTTATAATCTTTTTATAGTTTAGTAAATTGATTGACAAATTACAAATTTTTCATAAAAGAGAAGTTCACTCTGCAGAATTATGTTGCAGGTTCATAAAAATCATAACCTACACTGGTTATTACCATGAACCATACAATTTTTCTTAAGGCTCGAATGTTTTAACAACCATTACTTTATTTACACACTAGTACATTGCAAGTGTAAGGAAACTTGTTACTTGCCTCCCAAGGAAACTATAACTGCTAGCTTCCTGGTGTTTGAAACCCAACGTTCTCAATTGTCCCAACAGTCTTAAACAACCGCCTCTTGTTTACCTCCTCCTCCAGTGACCGGTGCAACAATTGACTGCGCACGTCGATGAGTGATTGAATCTTGGGTAATTTCCTTTCCTGATGGTGATTCAATTTGTGAGGTCTCTGATTATCTAGTTGTGAATTGCATTGTTTGTAAGAATTTGCACCCCTGCTTTCTGAAGGACAAAACCGAGTAGATTTATGAGTAGCTTTTCCGAAGCTCACGTCATGGAGATCATCTTCATTGCCTGAGTAGTAATTTATGTTGGAGTAGTTGCAGGAGTCGAATGAACTCTGAGAACTTACATCATCATTCATAAACAAATCACCTACATTAAAAAAAATAGATCAAATACATTTGAAAAATATTAGACAAGCAAGACTTATTGAAGTAAATATTTTTTAATTTTTATATATGTACCGTGAAGCAAATTATGATTCTTGCAGTGAGATCTGAAAGAATGAAGAGAATTTTGGGATGAAGAGCACGAAGAGAATGAGTAGAAAGGATGATGGTTGAAACCAACATCATCGTCATCCTCTTCTTCATAGTTAAAGCTGTGCTGATGAGGATGATAATCTTTGGGTGAGCCCCATTTCTTGCAACCCGGAATCAAAGAAAATATCTCCTTTTCTATCATCCCTGCGATCTCTGGTGGTTCCCAGTCACTGATTTCTAATTCTTTCACCATCTCCGTTGCTACATCAATTGCAGTGTCATTCATGATGTCAAAGGGAAAGTATATGTTCCTAGCATTTTTCCCTGCTAAGGAAACATCACCAACACAGAAGGTTACATACTCTTAAACTTAAGGGTCTGTTTCAATCTGCTTGACCAGTTTATATAGTGCAACGTGTATATTAGGTTGAGGATTTACCGTCCAGATCAGAAATCCGAACTGTGAGAGAAATAGTATCATCCTCTGGATTCATTTTTCCAGTGATGATCATGTTTGTGCTTCTTTCCAAATCAACCTCAGCGGAAAAATGTAGCTCATCCTCCTCATCCCCCGCCTCCGCCACTGGATCATTATTACAAATTAACTTGGGAATTGAGATTCTTGGAGGGGACGCTAGCTCTACATCATCAGAGGCTAGAAAAGGGTCTAGCAATAGCTCGTGCGCTGGTAACCTCCTTGAAACATTCTCCAGACACTTCCCTACAAATCGTTGAGCCTCCAAATCTTCAATCTTGTAGAATGCGTTTGGTAGCTTCCCCTGCAAGCAAAAGTCACATAATATAGTGTAACGTAACATCACCCATTCACATTGCTAATCAAGTGAAGACAAAACTTACTGAAGTAACTTTCTTGTAAATTTGGGCAGGATTTGAGCACTCGCTATAGGGATATTCTGAAGTAAGCATTTCCAGCACACACATGCCAAAGGCATATATGTCTACTAGCTCATTGTATTCCTCATCATACAATTCAGGCGCCATAAACTCTGGTGTACCTAATGAAATAGAAGCAAATTAAAATTGAAAAAAAATAAGGAAGATAATCTGAGAGATCTAGTTTGATATCATTACCTATGACACTGTGGGCGTGTTGTGTACCACGAAGAATAGCAGCCAAGCCCAAATCACCAATCTTGACTTGCCCTAGATGGCCATTAACAAAGATGTTGTCACACTTGAGGTCTCTGTGAATCACAGGTGGATCAAGTCTGTGCAAATAAGCCAGACCACGTAAGATCTGCCGGGACCAATTTTTCACTGCACCAATATTCACTCGCTGGTACCTATGTCTGTACCTGTTTAAATTAATACCGGAGTGTGAATTGCTACCCTTACTTTTCGTGTGTGTGCTGAGAACTTAAAACTTAGAAGTTGGAGTTGCCATACTTCATGATCAACTACTACCTTAACATATTTAAGTCAGGTTGTGTGCAAATTAATTATAAGTTCTGAGGTTAATTAATTACTCTCTGAGAGTGCCGGAGGTGAACATTTCGGTGATGAAGTTGAAGGTTCGATGATTAACATCGATCCACGACTTGTAGTATTGGATGATGGAGTCATGCTTCAGGTTCTTGAGGAGGTGGACCTCGGAGTATAGGCGCTGAAGTTCGTCCGGCGAACTGAAGACATCATTAAGCTTGACTTGATTCCACGCCACCTCCATTCCGAGGACCTCATCAAATGCCTTGTAAACTGTCTTCATGGCTCCTTTGCCAAGCATTTCCCTGAACTGCTTGGAAAGAAAAATTAATTAAGAACAAAAGGGCCCTCTTAATTAGCGCTAATGATCTGACCAATATTATCATCAAAATTAATATTCCATTTCCAAGTATTCATTGGAAGCATGTTTTTACAAATTATTTTATTTTTCTTGGTCAAGACAAATTATTACCATTAAGCTTTGTATACATGATGGAAGACTGTTTCAGAAGAAAAAGTTTGGGAGCTCGGTAGCTCGATCGGCTCCAATATATTGCATCATCAAATAGGCATGCAGGACAAATTTAGGGTCGAATATAAAAATCCATCAGGTTGCATCATCCAATTGGGCTAATTTAATAAAACTGATCGGATGACACATTTTCAATTTTAAATCAATTTAAATTAATATCATGTACAAATTAACATGACAGTTGACCCAGCAAACATAGGGAACTGACTTATTTAACCATCCATTTGGTTTATAAATTATATTCTGGTTCTTGTAAGTTATTGGTAAATGAAAATATGAACTTATGTTAATATTAATATTAATATTAACATGGACTCGTTTGGAGTGCTTTTAAAATGATTGAAACGTTTTTGGGAAAATTATTTTTGCGATCCAAAAGCACCTAGAGTAAGCACTTCAAGTGCTTATTGTATGAAGCACTTCAAGTGCCTTTTTAAGATTCAATTGTAATTTTACTAAGGATTAGTCCCGAAAACATTCACACCAAAAGTGCTTTCAGCCATTTTATAAGCACTCCTAAAAATTTAAATTTTGAACCAAGCTGACAGGTCAGTTTGTTCACAATTTACATATTTTACAAATCTTCAATTAAAAATAAAACTTTTTCACTAAATTGGCAATAAAACAGGTTAGTGCTCTGTTTAGTGTCTCCTTAGAAAAACGTTATTTTTTATTAAAGATTTGAGAAAAGTTTTATGCCTAGTTTTTAAAAAATTTATCATCATATGGTATCGAATTTAAAAACAAGGTAATTTTCTTGCATGCAGCTACATGTAAACCTTATTTCCTATATAAATTTCCAGAAGAGTTTTGAAGAAAAACTCCATACAACTAGACATTATATTTCCCAAGCAACTCGTTAATTAAAGAACATATATAAAAAGTAGTAAATAAAAAAAAATAGTAAAAGGAACTTACTCGTCCATATCGACCTGATGGATCTGTTTCAACGTATGCAGGTGACTGTGGCCTGCCTCCCATGGCAGACCTTCTTCCGATCCGGCTGTTGTTCTTGTTCATGGTTAAGAACTAATCAAGCAAACCTCAGAAACTCTCCGACCACATACAAGTCCCAGCAGCTTTTCACTTTATTATATACTACGAGCGCAACGTATATACCTAGTAATTATAAACTTATAATTCAACTCTAACTAATTATAAGGCTTGTGGAAGACTTTTCCCTACGTGCTACGAAATCCGAGGCTTTCCCTCATGATTTTCATAGGAGAAGACTCTAAACAGCAACCAGAAAAGCCTCGAGTAATCAACGCTGAGCATGATCCAAGCCATTTCCACAACACCAAGCGGACGTTTGTAGTTTTTAGTAACCATTTGTGTAGAAGATGGAGGTGTGCCAAGGAATTTAAATATAGAGGAAGAGTAGAGAGTTATATCCGATTCTAATCAAAGATTTTTTTTTTTTTTTTCAGAAAAGACAGACTAACTGGAGCAAACTGTTGAGCTGTAGCCTGTAGGGTGTGGTGGGGAAGAGAGAATAATATTTGTCAACTAATGGGACTGGAAATTAATTGAACCTAGCTTGTGGAGGAGGACTATTTTCCCAATAATTTCTAAAAATTTAGAGTATCAAATGATCATATGTAGGACTTTAGCATGGAACTGGAAAATTAATCCTGAACTTGAAAAATCGGTGGCTGTGCTTTGATGGTTCCATTTGTGGATGTAGAAAAAACCCTAATATCAATCAGAACTGTGGAAACAAAAATTGATATTTGATTTGTTTGAGAGACTCTTGAGTTTGGAAAGATATGGGAACCTTGCAAATTTTGCAAACAACAATAATATGGATAGAAAAAAAGAAGATTGTGGTGGAAAAACGTTGGGGTGGGTTCATGTTATAAAAGAAAATAGGAAGGACATTTTTTGGGGTTTTTTTTTTTTTAGTAAATTGTAGTAATGGTTTTTTAACTTTTACTCAATTTGAGCAATGGTCCTTCAACTAAAAATTCATTACCATTGGTCCCTCAACTCATCAAAACGTGCAGATATGGTCCATCAACTAAAAATTCATTACCATTGGTCCCTCAACTTTAATACAACTGGAGAAATAATCCCTCAACTTTAATACAATTAAAGCAATGGTCCCTCAACTTTAATCCAATTGTAGCAATGGTCCTTCCAACATAACTCATTTTGACAAAATTTTGACGAAGTTGACAAAAAAAATCATAGTTAGTTACACGTTTTGACCCCAATTGTAGCAATGGTTTTTCCAATATAACTTATTTTGACAAAATTCTAACGAAGTTGATGAACATGACCATAGCTACATATTTTGATGAATTGAGGGACCAATAGTAATGAATTTTTAGTTGAGGAATAATTACTCCAATTTGATTATAGTTGAATGACCATTGCTACAATTTACTCTTTTTTTTTCTTTGTTCTTTGTTTTTCGTATTGGGATGTGATATCCACACACCCTATTTTACTTCTCACACACCTTTTTAATTTTCAATCGTCGGATCGGATGAATTGAAGAAGATCAACGGACAGAAATCATCAAGAAGTGTGTGAGAAGTAAAATGGGATATGTAAATAGCATACCCCTTTCGTATGGGTCCCCATTTGACGGAGCTGACGGAAGTTGAAGGAGTCCAAATTAACTCCAAAAGAAAACAGTAACATAATTGCTGACAGTGTTAACTGGTTTATATTGTTTATTATTGGATTAACAAGTGTTTGCTTGTATTGGGAGTGGGTTCGACAGTGGAGAGAGTTTGGAGGATGGTGACTGTGTTTAAGGAGGATCCGAGGATGAGGAAGGAGGGACGGAAGAGGGATTGAGGGGAGACGGGAGCAGTTTCTGGGGAGAAAGGAAGAAACAATTTTTTTTATTATTAATTTTAATTTTTAAATAAAAAATTAATAATTTACCCAAAACTAATTAATTTTATTTCAAAAGAGTGGGCCTGCTCTTACCACGTCATTATGTTTTATTGCAATATTTAAAATATGAAGTATAAGATTATAGTTTGATTTATATAATTGAGGTAATTTTGTATAATTTATCTTAAAATAAAAAGTATAGTAGAAATTCTAAATTAAAATTATTTAAAATTAAAATTAAAATTTAGGGCATGTGGTCGATTGCTCCTATAATTAAAAAACAAAACCTTTTCTAACAAAAAAATTTGAAATTTTCTCTTTAAACCTGAATAAGTCTAGGCGAGCACGTGGTGGTTAAGGTTTTCTTCATCAGACTAGTGCGTCATGGATTCTCGCTCTTTTCCCTCCCTTTAGAGTAGTTTAAACTAAGAATATCGCTTGATTTCAAATAAAATAAAAAATAGCCCAGGCAAAGAAGAGGTCTCGGGAAAAAGAGAGGATAAAACATTACATTAAACAAGAAATGAATGAAAACTAAGAGAAATTAAGAAATTTCCGGCGCTTGCACACTGTTGATTGTTGAATGTTTCCTGTTTCTGCATCACCCAAACATTTTAGTTCGATAAATATGAACCATTTGCATTGCCCCCGCACAATCAGCATTAATAGCTGGAAGGCTACAATACTAGCCTCAAATCCAAATTCGTCAAAAATTAATCATGATTTTATGTGAATGCTCTCCTCAGATATTTTCTCGTGAAACTGATTCACCACATGATAAGTATCTAACAGACAGATAATATATTACTTAAACACATTATGATCATCATCTACGTAATTAGTGCCGCCAATGACACTAAATATTGGTTTATACGCGATACGAAAGGACAAAAATTAACATATGATTTCAAATTTAGGGATCATATGATTTCAAATTTAGGGATAATACTCTTAGCCACTTGCATGTGAATGCCCATAATTCTATATAATAGTGGACTATAACCTGATTTATCTACGGACCGCTGTCTATTTAATATTCCCGTCTTTTTTTAATTATAAGTTTATAGCCGGCTCTGTGTAGATATTCTCCAAAAGATGATGTGCAAGTTTGTAAACCAAATCTTTTTCGTTTGATTTTTTCTCTTTTTCCAAAGGCCAAATCTTACCTTTCTTTTTCAAAGGCCAAATCTCACCACACCAAATTGGCTCTACCATGCCATTGCTAGGGGAACAAGATATCTCGATACCCCAAAGTCGACCAAGTGGACGCCAAAAATATGGTGATAGGGGTAGGGTAGGTCCCTAAAGCAGATTAAAAGGGCAAATAATTAGCCGTCCAAAAGGCAAATGTGTAGAGCAAACTGCCCTTTTGCACCACTGAGTAGACAAAAAAAAAAAGTTAATCCGCATCTGTGTAATTAAAGCGATTCTGAATACAAGTTACATCAAACATCAGCAACAATATTTTGAACAGCGTTAGTACATTTACCCGCAGGGGCAATGGCGAGAACAAAACCTGGGGAAAAACGATTAACCAACCAACCTATACACGAACTACTCACTCGGTGCAGAGCACAGCTATCGGGATTTTTAAAGGGTGTAAAACTTATAACTTGAAATGTACAAATGGCTTCCAACAAGCAGAATATCTAACTCCATATGTAACGCTTCCAAAAAATAACTGCGGCAGAGAACAGGCTCAATCCGGTATGTTAGCAATTACTGTAAACACTCTTTCATTCTACTGACCTTATAGATAATTCTCACGCTGCTGTCAGGTCGATAAAGGTGGGAAATCTTCTTCATCTTTCAAACGGTATGATTGTGGAGCAATCCTACAAGTCCAAGAACAAAAGGTTAAACGGAGTCCTATCTGTGTTCCCTATCGGTGGCTAAGAATTCTTAGCAACGACAATGGAATTATAATACCTGTTAGGATCCGTAACCAACTCATCTTTTGTCAACTGCATCTTTGGTGATGACTGGCCACTACCCGAGTTTTGAACGAACGATGAGCCAGCATTTGTATGTTTGCCATTTGCATGTCCCTCTTGTGGGGCATGCCCCAATGCCCCAAATTCTATAACTTTCTCAGAGGAATGCATTGAACCATTCACATTAGGGTGTACTTTCCTTCTAGGGGAACCAGTGGAGCTATCTGCGGACCCAGATTTCCCCCCACCTTTATGAAGAGACATTTGTAGTTGTGACATATCACGACTGCTTCTGTCAGACGTATAATTCTCTAGAGGTGGTATCATGGCATGGCCATTGTTACGAGGAGACTTTGGCGGTGCTTGATTTCTTCCCCTTGGCGTCACAGGCCTATCTCTGAAATGGTTCTGCAAAATTTTATGCATAAAAGCACTTCAGCTAAAAAGGTCCAGCGACTGAAACATTTAGCCGAAAAGAGAAACTGCAAACGGCCACCAGATTGACAAAAATCTGGCCCTTAAAAAATTATGACTTCAAAAACAAGAAATTTCAGAAGCTTAGAATGAGTAGTACCGTATTGGGAAAGTAAGTTCCGGTTCCTCGTGGCTTTGGCATCTCCTCCCTGCCAAAGCCTGTGCCGTTAGACAACATTGGTGGGTTCATCGGATAGAATGGTGGTCTAGGGACAACACCATTGACACTCATCTGGGAAAATGCATTCTGCCTGTGCTGCACTGACTCTCGAGTTACATCCCATGGCTTCTTGCCTTGAAACTGTGGGTGCACCAGAGGTGGCGCCATGGGAGGAATCGCCACATTTAGCTCACAATCATAACACCAACGCCCATAGTTCAGACTACGTAAATGACTCTCGTAATCCCCACTCAGATCTGTTACATAGTTAGAAGGTTTGGGACTTCCAGTAGTGCCACTTGACATTGGATAATAACTAGGATAGAAGTCTTCAGAGGAACACACAACAGCGCTCAACCGTGACGGATGGCGCTTAGATCCAACAGGAGATGGAACTTCCTGATTACCACCCAACTGATTCTCATCCTGGTTACTGACCAAAGTATCAGCTGAACCAAAGCTTTCTGGCAATAGCTGATCTTGGTTTCCAGTGCTAATGTCTCCATTTTCAGTTGACGAGTGAGAGGAACAGAGATGAGGTGCATGCTCTACTTTACCTAAAAGAGATATACTCACTTCACAACTGGACGGCAAAGGACTTTGAGCATCATTTGAAATTATAAGACCTTGAAATCTGGAGGTAGCAAGGTCTTTTGCATCCCCTATAAGACGGTTTTCGGAAACAGCAATTCCATTTGGGGAACTGTCCTCGTCCAATAACATTGTTGGGGATGCAACCTTCATGCTTTCATGTGCTCCATTAACATCTTGATCAGGTTTCATATCATTTTCATGTGGTCTAGTCACACCTTGACCAGGTATATGACCACTTGCAACTTTACCATTCCATGAATCATGATTTAACCCACATTCCCCAATCACGCCAATAGAATAGGCAGATTCCGAATCATGAATTGTCTGATCTTCTTGTGACTCTGTACCTACCAATAATGGCACACTACCATACCCATCATTTATGGACCATGGGACAGGATCTTGGACATCAGGCCTTTGTCCGCCTCCATGTCTGTCCAATGTGTTAGCGAAAAACTTTCGGATCTCATCATCTACGTTTACTTCTGGCTGAGAAAGAAAGCGCCCTAGTTTACGAGCACCATATGTGAAAGCACTTCTTATTCGGTAAAAGTTCCCTGTATTTAGGATTGCAGGTTACATCAACTAATCCATACAAAAATTCCTCCAGAAAATACAGAAAAACAAAACGGGAGGACTATAGGGAAATTAATTCACCTTTACTCACACTTCGGCCAAGGTTGTTATTGTCTTTAAGCGGATCAACTATGTTAAGATGCTTTGGTTGAAATGTTCTATGGTTTGTCTCATATCCTCTTGAAGGAACTGAGAACCTTTCCACACATCCCTTGAGAAAATCATTACTCAGTAATAGATCACCGCCACCATTTTCTGGCGTCTCAGCTGCAAAATTGACAGCAAAGAATCTCACTTAAATACATTTACCCATACAGCATGGCGCCAAGACAAAAAAATGTTGCTCACCCAAGAGTTCTGGAAGAGAAGATATACGAACAGGACCACTCAAGCTGATACAATAGCTATCCCAATCAAATTTACTAAAGTAGTCCAAGAATTTATATAGGACCTATAGAACATTAAACAGAGAGTTAAATTTATGTCATAGATATGGAGGATACTAGTGCTAAAGCGTTAGAGCACTCACCGCTAGAGGACCATTCAAAGATGAATGGAAGAGGTGGAAGATATACAGAACCAAAGTCTCCAAAGCATATGTCGAAATCAAACCATGATGGGCACCAAGAATCCGGCTCTCATAATAGCACCAGGCCTTAATTAGTATAATACTGCGTTTAAAAAGATGGTCTTTGCCAATGAGGCGATCAACCTATGCAATAAGAAGCATCATGGATATGATTAGGGAAGCTAAATAACAAGGGACATAAATTCCAAAAAATCACAAACCACTCAGGTCACCAAAGGCATACCATAAGATCAAAAGTAAAACTATGACTTGAAAACGATAGAAGAGGGTGGAGTCACCACTCAACAGAGTACCAATTGAATACCGTTCAAGGTTATTCAATTCATATGTAAGAAATCGAACTTCATTTTCAGTTCAGCTCTGTATGAATGACTACCTGCTCAAGAAAGCATAGTGTGCATAGCCCTCCTAACTGATTGAAGGAAATATCGACCACAATATTTTGCACAAGGCACTTTACAAGTTTGACCTGCCAGAACAAAACCAAATACTCTTTACAAAGGAAAATCAAAAGTTGAGTTAACTAGAATCAAAATAATTACTAATGACATAGACGTACGTAGTAATTTAATTTAAAGGAAAAGCAAGTTACACAACATAAACTCAACCCAAAAACTTTACTAGACAAACATGGCAGCGTCAACGCTAAGCTGTAACTTCTACCTATCATCATTCTAATAAAGTTAAGGGGTAAAAGCTAAAACCTCTGCCCGAATCAACTGCACATCTTTAACCATAAACTCAGCAGCCATATTTTTATCTTCCCTTTCAAGGACAGCGCAGACGTCATTGGCCAGCGCCTCCTCAACATTCATACCACCAAAAGCAGTCAAATCAATATCTCCATCAGGCAAATAGGTCTTTAGAGGTACAGACCCAAATGGGAAAACCTGCAACAATTTAAGTAAAATCAATACGCCCGCGTGGTTACACCCCCTCCACTTCCCCCCTAAAATATCAAATAGGGTCATGACATCATAAGTTTGTGATCGAAAAGACCATTCCCGAGTTAGAGAAAAATCAAATAATATATTGAGAAACTGAATATGCAAACACCCAACTCACTCAAAGTAAAAATCTTCGAAGCTAAACCGCATTACATTAGCTATTCACAAAAAATGTAGATATAATTGCGGATTTAAGTAAAGTTTCGAGCTAATCATACAAACGATGTTAAACCATTGAACCAATGAACTATATTAGTTATAAACTAAACTCAAGGTCCAAGTCTTGTGCAGCTAAAGCAAGACATTTTCGACCTTTCGAACAATACAATCAAATTTCAGGGCTTTAATTATTACCATACAGATTAAACTAAAAGTGCATTAATCTTTTGTCCAACATTAACCTGTGATTCTTAAACAAAACAAAAAAAAATCCTTTGCAGCCCCAATACATCGTACGGCACTAAAATCAACTTCTTTCATTCACATTCGTTTGTACTTACGGAATACGTACGTATTTGGTACGTATAAAAATACTGACCTCGCAACCAAGAGAACTTTTGATGAGCCTCTGAACGTAATCAATGACCGCCTTCCTCCTCCTCTCGGACACGTCAGTGGTCTGAACCTGCGCTATGACGCGCTGCGTCGCCTCCTCCGCCCGCAGCCAGTACTCGGCGCTAATGGCCGCCGCCGCAGACGCAGACGCAGCCGCCGCGGCCTGTTGATTCGATGAAGATTGGGACGAAGGTGATGACGACAACGACGAGGACGAAGAAGCCCTCTCCGTCTCCTCCAACACGGCGCCGTTCGGTTCAGGCGACCAATCCCGAAGATCGCCCATGAAATAACAAAATTTACAGAAAAATTACAGGAAAACCGAACCGGAAATCCTCACGCCGGTTGACCGTACAACCATAACGACGACACCAACTGCGGTGTCGGAGAATTGAAAAAACCGAAGGTTCGATGTTGGGCGATCAGATTGTCCAGATTGCTACGCGCGGTTGTGCAAAACGACGGTGTGGTTAGAACGAAACGACTTGCAATTTGCGGTTGGGGGAAGACGAAGTGGTTAATAATTTTTATTTTTAAAATTTTTAAATTTCTCTGATGGAGGATTAATATGTACGAGTGAGTTTGTCGATTTTCTGTTTTTTTTTTTTTTTTTTTTTTTTTTTTTTTTTTTTTTTTGAGGTTTTTATTTGTATTTATTTATTTTTCAATTTTCGGTCGGTTTTTAGTTTTTGTTTTTTTCAGAGAAAACTATAAAAAATCAAAACGAATCTGTAATCTTTGTCGTTTGCCGATCTCCCTCTTCTTTCTTCCGTTCACACTTCCTTCTTATGGAAAGTGTTTTTTCTTTTGCTAATTTACCTTTTCAGCCGGCAAACGTCGACGTTTTACCCTCCAAGTTTGAAAGAGTTTGGGTGCAACTCGGTCGGATTGTACAAAGTTGTGAGATTGACTTAATTATAAATTACTTTTATACGACTCGGTATTACAATTTTAAAGCATTTGAGCTATAAATCAGGTTTGATTTGCGCAAGCAAAGGCTCAACCCAACCTAACCAGAAAAAATAATCTGGTTATTCGAGTTCGGGTGAGTGTAGATTGACATAGTCCAAGTTGCAGCAACATTATTTTCTTTCCATTTTGTTATTTTGACAATACGATATTCAAAACTATTTTAGTTTTAACTCTTTCCAATAATTTAGATATGATTTTGTTTGCAACTTTACAAGATGCTATTTTGTGCGGCTGAACAAATACTAAAAAAGAAGTCCTTGTGACTCATTGCATAAGATTTGGGGTTTGAACATAATCTTATTACAATTTTAACGTATTAGGACGGAGGTAATAAAATGGCTCAATCCTTGCCACGACTTTTGCCTTCCCTTTGTCCTTTCTTTTCTTGCTAAAGTTTCTCCTCCACTTCACTTGATGTACCATATTCAATTTGATTATAAGCGATATTTTATACTAATTTATAATGAAGAAAGTATGATGGCTAGAATCTGAAATGCAATGGGTTAAAACGGAAGACATTAACAATCATGTCAATACAACAATCTGCACTAAATGAGAAGATTTTAAACCTGAGACACAATAAGTTGAAAAAAAAAAAGAAAGACGCTAACTATTAAGATAATGTACCACTTACATATACTCTAAACCAAATTTTCTTTCTTTATTTGTCTCTACTAGGTGGATGAAACAATATATGTCACCTAGTATTCTTACATTATTATATAATATTATTCGAAATGCTATTAATTTGTTAGAAATGGTGATTGATTCGTATAAGTTCCAGGGGAATGAGTGGTCCAAGGAGAAGCAACGTAGAGAATCAACTAGAGTCTAGACTCCTAGAGTGCCCCAACCAACCAAGAAGTCCACGTGGACCATTTAGTAATCTTTAAGACATTTGGTCCAAAATTAAACCAAAAAGGGACATTAGGTCCAAAATTAACTAAAATCCACGTGTTAACCAACTAAGATGGGAAAATATCAAGTGGAGACTGTTAATTTTTTGGCTCTTTGTATTCGTTTAAAAATGCTTTTAAAATGACTGAAGGCGTTTTTGGTGAAATTGTTTTTTAATATGAAAAACACTTCAAATGTTTTCTACAAGAAGCACCAGTTAATTGCTTCTTGCAAGAAGAACTTCAAGTGTTTTTTCAAGATTCACTTGCCTTTTTACGAATGATTGGTTTCAAAAACACTTTCAATCATTTTAAAAGTATTTCCAAACGAACTATTTATCTACAATGCATATTAGAAGTAGCATATAAACATGAGAAAAAGAAAACTTTATTCGTACGTGTTAAACTGAGATTTGTTTGCTAAAAAGAATGAATTCTTACATTAAAGAAGTCAAGCAATATTTGTTACTTTCAAGATTGTAGTTTAATGCTCATCAGTCATTACAATTCAATTACAATGAGTAAAATCGTGATCGTTTAATTGGTTAAGAATATTTACTCTTCTCCTCGATGTCTTGAGTCCAATTTCGTCTCAAACAAAAAAAATTCACAAAAAATATATTATTTGTAAATAAATAAAGTACTAGGACAAATTCCGTTGAATGTTATTTTTTTAACTCAAAAAAATGTTAGTTTGGTATATTTACACCAATAAATAAATAAAACTGTGTGGGTATCCAGAGCAATTTTATTCAAACTCCAAACCCTAGGCCCATATGTAACTTTCCTATATGTTTTGGGCCTGACCCAAATTCTCCAAACTCCAAACCCGAAATAATAATTCCTTCACATTTCTGCCCGGCGACTGCATCACCTGCAACCTCCAGTCTCCAACTTCATAAGATCGAGTCAAAGTTTCAGAGCGATAGAAATTACAAGATGGCGGGAAGTGGAAGGGGGTCGAGATTTTCACTCCTGCTGCTCCCTCTGTTGATTTCTTTCTCCATGCTGCCCTGCATATCTGCCGCTTACAAGCCAGGCGACATCGTGCCCATGAGCAAGATGGGCCTTTATCACTCTGTCCGTACTCTCTCTCTCTAGAATATTTATTCAATTTCGGCTCAATTTTAATGGGTTTTGTTCAAATTTAATGGGTTCTGTTAAATTTTTAATGGGTTTTGTGCAATTTCGCGGTTTCAGATGAAAACCGAATGGCACGATATGATCGGTCGACACTGCCCAATTTTTGCCGTGAATCGTGAGGTAAATATAGGGTTTATTTTTTGGTGATTTTACATGGTTAGTAAATTTTTGTGGTGTATAAATATGTAGGTGTTAGTTCCTCTAGTGAAGCCGATGGGCTATACAGGAGCTGATGCTTATAAAATGTGAGTATAATTAAGGCTTTAAAGTTTCGTCTTTTGATTCAAATTTTGTTTCTTTGCTGTGTATTATCAGTTTTAGATTGTAAACAATGGGAATCAGCTAAACTATCTGTATAAGCAAGGGCGAAATGTTTCGCAATCGAGATATTGTTTTGTAATTTGAGAATTTCAAGTTTGGAGTTTGGTAGCTGAATTTACTTTGTTTGTACTTTGCGATTGAATGTGCAAAACCTCGGATTATAATGTTACTAATAAATTAACAGTTGTTCGTCGAATTTCCTTTTGACACCCAATTCACGTTTAGCAGTGAATTAGTATTGTTATGAACATTTCTGGTCAAATTCATATTTACAGAGAGCTTTTTGTGCAGATCATTTCAAGTTGGGAGAGAAAAGTTTTTAGTACCTTGGCTTTTTGTGATAAATCGTAAAAGTTCCGAGGTCCCAATGATTGATGTCCATTTGGTAAGTCATGATTTATGAGCGTTTCAACATATGTACGATGCCACATCTTTTGAGAAATTGGAAAATAGTGGCTTACTGGGATAGCTTCTTTTAGATGCAAACACTTGATTCTGTAACGTTATATCTGTTAGAAAAACTAGTTATATGGAAAGGATAGAAGTTATTTTCTGTATTTTCTATTGAACTAATCTGTTATTGTGGTCAAATTATATGCAATACAGAGGTATTCAGGAAGTGATTTGCATGGTGTCACTGCTAAAGTTGTGGATATGCCTCACCACTGTACGTAATGCCATTTTGCTCATTCTGTAATCTAGTTCAATAATTTTCTTTATCATAGTGAACCTAGCTGGCTCTTTGGAAGGGATTGTCTTGTAACATAGGCACTTTATGCGTTTATCATGTTTTTGGTTAGTTTAGTTTCTTCACCATTTAGGTCAGTCTAAATGAAAGCAGGGAATAGGACTTCTCTGATTGTCATTGATATAGTTTTGAGTCTTAATATCATTTTCGGACACAAAAAAAGGCACCTATAGTTCGAGTTTATTTTGCTATTGTTCAAGGAGTTCTTATAACCGTTGTGGATTGTTCTGTCCTGAGCAGATGTAGAAATCCATCCGGATGTTCGTAAACAATTTTGGGATGCTCAGCACTGGCCAAAGCATGTGTTGGTCAGATATACATGGTCAGTTTCACCTTCACTTATCTTTTAGCTATGGATTTGTGTAAATCTTGGGGTTTCGGAATTTTCACTTTGTGAGATGTGACATAATCTTGTTGTTACAGGGAGGAGCAATCAGAGATAGACGTGACATCTGGATTTTATGTACTGTTTGGATCGGGTAAAAAATCAGTGCTTCATTATGCTCATTGTGTATTCATTATCCTATTCCTACCTGCAAGCCTATCTTCTATCCAACTGTTTATAGAACATGCATTTCTTTGATGCTTTAAGATATCCAAATCCAATACGATCCATGCATAAATTAAATGCGAGACCACCTCAATGTAGAGCTTTTCTGACACTATAGCTACTAAATGTTTTCATGCATTCAACAGGTCTCATGCTTTCTTTTATTCTGTCGATATACATTTTGCAATCATCACGGGACAAGTTAGCAAGGTAATTTTCAGAAACATTGGGCTACTTTGTTGCCTAGAAACTAGACTTTATGAACAAGCTAAGTTTCGATCACTGTTGCGCGGGTATTCATGCTTTGCTCTACCTATTTGTCTGGTAATGTGGAATTTTGTTATTCTATCCAGGTTTGTGAGGGAGAGAGTCGCAGAAAGCAACATGCCTGCTGGAGGTGTGGCAAAGGTTGAATGATAGAACACCATTGAAAGCGTCGATATATTGTCTGCATGTGCAACTCAGTCCGAAAGAGAGTGAAATTGGTTGGGGTAGGTACAAATTACAATGCAGTGAACGCGTATGTTGTTATCTGAATTCACTCTCGATCTCCAATCTCTCTAGAAGAAGAAAGCTGAATGAGCCTGGTCCGAGATTTAACTAATCAGATTGATATGTAGGTCATAAACGTTTCTTTGTAAACTCTCACAGATGTACCTCTAGAATATTTATAATTTGTTTTTAATCTAACAAATCAACTTGCATATTGAAGCAGCAATGCCGTACATAATAAATTAGCCTCACTAGATAAAGAAAATCTTGGATTTATATTTTTTCCAACGCAATATTCTAAACTACTCTAATTTATCGGGCAGGAATTCAGACTCAAATTCTCGTCAACTGGCCTAATTTTACACCTGCGAGAATCTCGGTTACATACGTGAAGGATTATTTATCGTGGGTTGGTGAACGAAGTTGACAGGGTGGTAAGGGTTTGTCACGAACACTTCATACAAATGTGTATACAGAAAATATTCCTTGGCGTGCTTCAATAACCGATCAAACATGTCGGTAGAACAGCATGGAAGCATGAGAGGTTCTTCATCTTCGCAATCGAATTCCTGCCCCGATTCCCGTAATAATTTGACGATGAACGCTTCGAATATTGGATTCGAGAAATACTTCTCCGGAACTTCATATCTTGTCTTCTCTTCGCCCACATATACAATTACTGTCTCGATATTTGGATCATGAACGGGAACAAATCGTTCGTGTGATTTGTTCTCGAACAGCATCCTTAAACCTAACAACTTTCGGAAGAGAGTGGCGATTTTCTTAACAGGGTAGAACATTAGTGAAGACATGATTGTTGTTGTTGGAAAGAAATAGTCTGAGAGAGTGAGAGTTATATAGTATTTGTACGTGCTGGAGAACTACTACTCCTACTGGGATATGGATTTCCTGATACAATCATTAATCTGATCAAAAGGCGGCTGGAGTACATGCGATCGTGAGCGATTATTTAATCATGATGTGGAGATTAAGTAATTCCGATCAAACACAGATTATAGTAGTTTTAGTTGGCCCTTAATTTTCCACACAATGAAGACTGGTTCGTAAGCCCCCGTGGGATAGTAGTCCGACTGTCCGGTTCTCTTCCTTCCCTTCCATGAAAAAAAAGAACTATTTTTTTAAGGCTAAATTTTTGTACGGTCCCCGTGGTGATACCATTCTTTTAATGTGACCCTCGCGATGAAAATGTTGTTAACTCAACCATCATGATGAGGTCAGTTGTCAATTGGTGTCCAAACCTAAAATTATGTTAGTTTCCATTAAATAAGCACATGTGAGTCTCATGTGTAGAGGTTAAAGTCTTCTAATCAAACAAATTTAGAAACCCAAGGCATTTGTCGTTGATTTGGTGATGGATCCTGCTGAAATATGGAGGACCTTTTTCTTCTCTTCTCCATCAGCTGGCGGGGGATTCTGTGGAAACAAACACATCCATTGCTTTTGGTCGATGTTTATGACTTTTTCGTGTTACTTGTTTTTTTTTCCTGGGTGAGATAAGTTCCCTGGTATAGGTTTGCTTCTTGTCTTGCGACCGAAAAATATATTCATGCCTCTATTTAAGGAAAACTAACGGAAGTTTAAGTTTTGGCCTCAATAGCTAACGGAACTCACCACAAGGGTTTAATTAATAATTTTTTCATCACGAGGGCCACAGTAAAAGTGTGGTATCACCACAGAAACCAAAATAAAAAAAATATAGCTGTTTTCCAATATATAAAGAAACTCCGCCTATGTCTTACATGGCCGGTCCCAAGCCCGGATAAAGGAGGAGGGGGAGGGCGTCAGGTAGTCGACAGCCGGCACTCCATGATCACGTCGAATCCTTATGAAAATGAATCCAGAACAAAATAGCGCTAAAGCTAGGGCGTCACCCGTAAGTGGCGCGCTGTGCGGCCCGAGCACAGTGATAAGTGAGCAAGGGTCGCTGTATCTCCATCGGCACCCGGATGCAGTGTTAAATGAGCAAGGGGGCCATAGAAACTTCTTTTCGAACGACTCCACTCAAAGTTGTTTGGGAGCATATGCTCCTATCAACTTTACCCGGGACACACAAAAGAAGTACTTTGATCCTATTAGACGGGGGAGGGTGAAGAAGCTAGGACAGAAGAGTAGAGTTCAAGAGAGCAAAATGCGTTTAGGAACGTGGAATATAGGAACCTTAACGGGAAAATCTATGGAAGTAGTGGAAGTTATGGTGAGGAGAAGGATAAATATTATGTGCCTACAAGAAACTAAGTGGGTTGGTAGTAAGGCAAAGGATCTAGAAAACTCAGGGTTTAAACTTTGGTATTCGGGCACACATAGAACGAGAAACGGTGTTGGCATCATCGTGGACAAGACCTTGGTACAAGATGTTGTAGATGTCAAGAGGGTAGGAGATAGAATCATGGCAATCAAGATTGTAATAGGACAAGAACTTATCAATGTGATTAGTGCGTACGCACCTCAAGTAGGGTTGGATACGAGGTCGAAGGAGAAATTTTGGGAAGATCTTGGAGACTTGGTGCAAGGAATTGCTCAGACGGAGAAGTTATTTATAGGAGGAGATTTAAATGGACACGTGGGCAAGGAGACAGGCAACTATGGAGGTTTTCATGGTGGCCATGGTTTTGGGGAGAGAAACGATGATGGGGAAGCTATCTTGGATTTTGCAATGGCATTTGATCTCTTCTTAGCCAACACCTTCTTTAAGAAGAGAGAAGAACATGTGATCACCTACAAGAGTGGGTCGTCAAAAACACAAATAGATTTTCTTCTAATGAGGAAAGGGGATCGTATAACTTGTAAGGATTGCAAAGTTATACCAGGAGAGAGTGTGGCTAATCAACATCGCTTGTTGGTGATGGATGTACATATCAAAAGAGTGAGACAAAAGAACAAGACTTGGAAGTGCCCAAGGACTAGATGGTGGAATCTAAAAGAAGAAAAACAAGCCATTTTCAAAGAGAAAGTAATCACCCAGTGTGTGTGGGATAGAGAGGGGGAAGCTAGCCAAATGTGGGATTCCATGGCTAGTTGTATCCGAAAAGTAGCAAAAGAGGTATTAGGAGAGTCCAAGGGCTTTGCCCCACACCAAAAGGAATCTTGGTGGTGGAATGAGGAGGTACAAACAAAGGTGAAGGCTAAGAAGGAATGTTGTAAAGCCTTATACAAGGATAGGACTGATGAAAATGGTGAAAGGTATAGAAAAGCGAAGCAAGAGGCGAAGAAAGCTGTGAGAGAAGCTAAGTTAGCGGCTTACGACGATATGTATAAACGACTAGATACCAAAGAAGGAGAGTTGGATATCTATAAACTAGCTAGAGCAAGGGAAAAGAAGACAAGGGACCTAAACCAAGTGAGGTGCATCAAGGATGAGGATGGAAAAGTTCTTGCTACAGAGAATGCGGTTAAAGACAGATGGAGAGGTTATTTTCATAATCTTTTCAATGAAGGACATGAAATGAGTGCTTCTTTAGGGGAGTTGAGTAACTCAGAAGAGTGTAGAAACTACTCTTTTTATCGTCGAATCCGGAAGGAAGAAGTGGTTGTAGCTTTGAAGAAGATGAAGCAAAGAAAAGCAATAGGCCCAGACGAGATACCAATCGAAGTGTGGAAAGTTTTGGGAGAGACAGGTATAACATGGCTCACTGACCTTTTCAATAGGATTTTGAAAACGAAGAAGATGCCAAATGAGTGGCGAACGAGCACTTTAGTGCCTATCTACAAGAATAAGGGCGACGTACAAAATTGCATGAACTATAGGGGTATTAAGCTAATGAGTCATACAATGAAGCTCTGGGAGAGAGTCATTGAGCATAGATTGAGGCAAGAGACACGGGTTTCGGACAACCAATTCGGGTTCATGCCAGGGCGCTCAACCATGGAGGCAATCTATCTCTTACGAAGATTGATGGAAAGATATAGAGATGGGAAAAAGGATTTACACATGGTCTTTATAGATTTGGAGAAAGCGTACGATAGGGTCCCAAGAGACATTCTTTGGAGGATTTTAGAGAAGAAAGGAGTACGAGTAGCATATATCCAAGCTATAAAGGATATGTATGAAGGAGCAAAGACTGCCGTAAGAACTCATGAAGGACAAACTGAAAGCTTTCCCATAACTGTAGGATTACATCAAGGCTCATCCTTAAGTCCTTACCTTTTTGCGTTGGTAATGGATGAGTTAACAGGACATATTCAAGATGATATTCCTTGGTGTATGCTTTTCGCAGACGATATAGTGTTGATAGATGAAACTCAGGAAGGGGTAAATGCAAAGCTTAACCTTTGGAAAGAAGTGTTGGAATCTAAAGGTCTTCGCCTAAGCCGATCAAAGACAGAATATATGGAGTGCAAGTTCAGTGCAAATGGAGGCCAAAACGAGTTAGGGGTGAGGATCGGTGATCAAGAAATACCAAAGAGCGATCGTTTTCGTTACCTAGGATCTATCTTGCAAAAGAACGGAGAATTAGATGGAGATCTCAACCATAGAATACAAGCTGGATGGATGAAGTGGAAGAGTGCATCCGGCGTGTTGTGTGACCGCCGTATGCCACTGAAGCTCAAGGGAAAATTTTATAGGACCGCAATAAGGCCGGCGATGCTGTATGGCACAGAATGTTGGGCGGTGAAGCATCAACACGTACACAAAATGGGTGTAGCGGAGATGAGGATGCTTCGTTGGATGTGTGGGCACACGAGAAAGGATAAGATTAGGAATGAGGATATCCGGGGTAAAGTAGGAGTAGCCGAAATTGAAGGAAAGATGAGAGAAAATCGGTTACGGTGGTTTGGACATGTGCAAAGAAGGCCTACTGACGCTCCGATTAGAAGATGCGACTATGGGACAGAGGTTCAGGGCCGAAGGGGTAGAGGAAGACCTAGGAAAACTTTGGAAGAGACTCTAAGAAAAGACTTAGAGTACTTGGATCTAACGAAGGACATGACACAGAACCGAGCACAATGGCGTTCTAAGATTCATGTAGCCGATCCCACTCAGTGACTTGGATTTTCCAAGTCTCCAACCGAGAAGTTTTCCTCACTTAGGAAATTAAGGGAACACTACCTCAACCTACATGCTCCACTCACAAAGCTCCAACAAAAGAAAATTCAAAGAACTTAGCGAAGAAGGCTTTGGTGTATTTAACACAATACGTTGAAATGAAGGAAAACTTATTTATTGATATCCCCGATAAGCTACAAATATGTACATATACATGAGTCAAAATAAACAAACAAGAGAGAGCCTTCACAAAGGTTGCTTAGGAGAAGTCGCAGCAGTCGGTAGAGCCCTAGAAAGAGAAGGCACCGGAGGGGGATCATTCGGAGCCTCAGTACTGGACAGAACCCTAGAAGGAGGAGGCATCAGAGGTTGATCATTTGGAGCTTCATTACGCGGTACAGCCCCAGAAGACGAAGGCAATAAATGCCTTTGGAACAAACCCACAAATCTCTGATGATCAAGTAAAACCTGACCATCAGATTCCTTCATCTGGTCCAGCTTCCTCTTCATGTTTGTAGCATAGTCATGTGCGAGACGGTGCAACTGTTTATTCTCATGCTTGAGCCCTCTAATCTCCTGTTTGAGACTCATCACTTCAGCCGCCAATGATTCAACTTGGCGGGTTCGAGCAAATAGGCGTTGGGCCATATTAGACACAGAACCTGCACACTGAACACTGAGAGCCAGAGAATCCTTAACAGCTAACTCATCAGATCGTTTGGAAAGTAGTCTGTTATCTTTGGGAGTGAGAAGGTTCCTGGCCACCACCGCAGCGGTCATATCATTCTTCATAACGGAATCCCCAACGGTAAGAGGACCAGTAGGGGAGACGAAGGATGGGCGCCATATGTTGTCTGGAGAAGGCGGGGCTGCCTCTTCAACAAGGTTCAAGTCAAAACGACGGTCGGAGGGGCCAGACATTTTCAAAGGTGTTGAAGAGAGAAGAGGTCGAACAAATCAAGATCTTAGAAGTGTAAGAATGGAGCTTCTACTGGTGGAGATTCAAGTGTGCTTTGGAACTTAATGCCAGCCCCTATAAAAATCTGCACTCGACGGAGCTTCAGAAATCGAAGAGGCGTTTGCTTTCTCAAAAGCTGGGCTGCTCAGAGACCACGAGGGTCGATCTCAGAAATCGAAGAGGCGTCTGCTTTCTCAAAAGTTGGGCTGCTCAAAGACCACGAAGGCCGATCTCAGAAATCGAAGAGGCGCTTGCTTTCTCAAAAGTTGGGCTGCTCAGAGACCACGAGGGCCGATCTCAGAAATCGAAGAGGCACCTACTTTTCCAGCCTTGGCAGCACCTGTCACACGCACACTCAGCTTTGCGGAAATTATGGGCATTCTGTCGAAGACTTCTGGTGAAGTAGAAAGCACATGAGTCTTACTGTTCAATCACCCACTTCCCACACGCAATAGTAGTTCATGTGTATCACAGATAACTTTGCCAAAGTTCTCTGCCAAAGTTGAGCACGTGAAGCTTGCAGCTTCCACTACATCGCTCTGACCAAGACGGGTAAAAGAATAGCAAAGAAACAGCACTAACAAAGTTTAGACACATAAATTTTGAAGGTCTAGCTACCCCATATTATTACCCACAAGGGTAAAGGAACAGTATCACTGCTGGATAATTGGAAAGTCTTTGTGTGTCAACCTCTGTGCTTCGTGGCAAGGTAGACTAGCAAACATGCCCAACCTTTACTCACATTCGAGAAAACACTCCCAACAAGATTGCTTGCTCCAAAATCGAAGAGGCACCGTCCTCCGAATCTCGAGAGCCAGACTCCCAACATGACTACTTTCTCAAAAATCGAAGAGAGGGTAAAGAAACAGTACCATTGCTGGATAATTGGAAAGTCCCTGTGTGTCAACCTCTGTGCTTCGTGGCAAGGTAGACTAGCAAACATGCCCAACCTTTACTCACATTCGAGAAAACACTCCCAACAAGATTGCTTGCTCCAAAATCGAAGAGGCACCGCCCTCCGAATCTCGAGAGCCAGACTCCCAACATGATTACTTTCTCAAAAATCGAAGAGACATCGTTCTCCGAATCTCGAGAGCCAGATCCCTGATAGGATTGCTTGTTTGAAAACCGAAGAGGCAACACTTTCCCAACTACAAGAGCCGGATCTCCTTGGATAAAGCTGTCTGTAATCTTCACACGCAACATCAGCTTTCCACATACCACAGACCACTTTTTCAAAGTGCTCTGACAGGGTAAAGGAATAGCATTACTACTTGTTGTTAAGGAGACTCCTATATATGTCAACCTCCATCCCCAACGGACAGACAGACCTGCAAAAATGCTCAACCCTTCCTCATATATGAGAGGGCACTCTCAACGAAGCCTTTCGAAATATTCAGCTTTCTTTCCCCCCGATAATACCTCTGCAAACAAGTTATACTAGAGCAAGAATATCTCATATCATCAGGGTTAAAAGCAAGAGTATCCCATATCATGCTTTTTCCCTGTCTTTTCCTTTGGCCTTGTTCTTACCTGCAAGACAAGGAGAAAGAGAGCAATCAGTCAGCACTTGGAATCAAGCTTCCAGCCAGGAACTGACTGCCTGGAACTTACTTACCTGGCATTGCTCTCGAGTACTCATCTTCAACATCTTATGCTTCCAGGGAAGATACCGCATCTGCCTGAGGAACAGATAGGGCAAGTGAGAAGGATACAAGGAAGCATGTGGAGACAAGCGTAACAGCACACGTGCCGATACATCCATTACTCTGTCAAAGCAAAAGTATCCCATATCAGTAGGGTCGAACGTACTCTAGATTTGATGGACTTGTTTTGACCCTCAAATTCTTCAGTCGGCCTTATACTCTGGAGGAAACCAGAAAACCCTCCAGCTCAGTTCAAGAATAAGTCTGTGGAAAGTTACTTCTTCAAAAGCAAAAGTATCCCATATCATCTCTTCTCATTTTTCTTCTCTTTATCCTTCATGCTGCCTGCAAGATAGGGAGAATGTGAACAATCAGCCGGAGCTCTGATTGCTTACCTTGTCTGTCACCTCTTTCAGCAAATCCCCTAGCTCGGCAACTTGAGGGACTCCTACTACATGGTTTGTATCGCGCTTGACCAAGCCTGAAACTACAAGTAAGCTTCAAGTGAAATTGATACATTACCTTGTGCATCTCCACCAGTTAAAGATACCACCCCTGGATGGAGGAAGAGTACTTCCAGAGAAGATGCCACATCTACCTATGAGACAGATAAGGCAAGTCAAGACGATACCACATTCCGATACTTAGAAGTTTCGTGATTACGAGATCATTCTCCCACAATATTTCCTAATGTCATTTGTACTAAATCATTCACCTGTACTCACTAAAGGAAAGCTTGAACCTATGTACTTGTGTAAACCCTTCACAATTAATGAGAACTCCTCTATTCCGTGGACGTAGCCAATCTGGGTGAACCACGTACATCTTGTGTTTGCTTTCCTATCTATATCCATTTATATACTTATCCACACTAATGATCGAAGCAATCTAGCGAAGATCACAAAAAGCGACCGTTTTCGCTACCTAGGATATATCGTGCAAGAGAACGGAGAATTAGAGAGAGATCTCAACCATAGAATAGAAGTTGGATAGATGAAGTGTAAGAGTGCATCCGGCGGGTTGTGTGACCGTCGTAGGCCACTGAAGCTCAAGGGAAAATTTATAGGACGGCAATAAGGCCAGCGATGTTGTATGGCACAGAATGTTGGGCGGTGAAGCATCAACACGTACACAAAATGGGTGTGGCGGAGACGAGGATGCTTCGTGGGATGTGTGAGCACACAAGAAATGATAAGATTGGAAATGAGGATATTCGAGGTAAAGTAGGAGTGGCCGAAATTGAAGGAAAGATGAGAGAAAATCGGTTCCGGTGATTTGGACATGTGCAAAGAAGGCCTACTGACGCTCCGGTTCGAAGATGTGACTACGGGACAGAGGTTCAGGGCCAAAGGGGTAGAGGAAGACCTAGGAAAACTTTGGAAGAGACTCTAAGAAAAGACTTAGAGTACTTGGTTCTAACGGAGGACATGACACAAAACCGAGCGCAATGGCGTTCTAGGATTCATATAGCCGACCCCACTTAGTGGGAAAAGGCTTTGTTGTTGTTGTTGTTGTTGTTTCCAATATATAAAGAAAGACCAGTTTTTAAATATGGGTTTGATAAGCAGTTCAAGTTTTAGTTTTCATTTAAACAAATGAACCGTTTTTTGCACTTCAAAAATCTCATCTTGCATATTTCATAAGTGTAGTTTTCTTTCTAAATATGGAAAGTTTTGAGTGCAAAATGAAAATTTTAGAGTACCAATAACAATTGTCTAAAACAATTGAAAGTTAAAATCTTAAAGCTACTTTCGTAAGTTTTCATAATTTAGTTTGAATTTAAAATCAATTTTATCAAACAGTCCTAAGTTGCATCAAGAAGGAAAAAAAATGATAATTTCTTAATGCAGCAAATATATTTATCGTATGTGTAGATATTTCTGGAATTTTTCAAGTCGATACGATAATGATTTATTGATAATGTGTAGACAATTCCAATTTCAATGATTTTTCGACCTCCATATAATAGAGGGTTTGCAGCATCTGTTTAAAATTAATTTAATTAACTTGATCATAATCAATCAAAGTTAATCAAGCTAATTTCTTGGCAAAAACAATCAATTAAATTCAGAATTTAGCTATAATACTTACATATATTTTATACAATCAATCACCATCTCAATTGTCAGATGATGATTGTATTAAATACAGATATTCACATGAATTATAACTACCATCAAATGGTAATTATATAAAATACATGTAACCATGGTAGAAAAAAAACAAATTAGCCGCCGAAGATTGGTTGTAGGCCAACCATAACGACGAATTGCCATCAGTGGCATTTGGGGAAGCCAAGGAGACGCACAACCTCGACTTGGGGAAGGAGACGACCAAAACGTCTTCGTTTTTGGGTCTGGGTTCTAGACTCGTCGGCTCAGCGTACACGGTGCAATTATGGTTTTAATTATTCTTTTTTTTTCTTTCCACGCACGTATGTAATTAAATAATCCAAGTTCAAATCAGAATAATCTATTGCAAACATTGCAAGATATATACTTCGAAATTGAAATATGGTTCATGTTTCATGGGATGGTTAACATGCATAAAGGTTTATAGAACTTTGACAAAGATAAAGTTTTAGATGCTACTTGGATTATGATCGCAAATTAAGACACTGTTTGACTTGATCTTCTCTCTAGAGAGATAATTCGTGCTGATAATGTGTTGAATTGCACACTCCCCTCATAGTCCTATGCCTTAATTTGGTAAGCTTTACTTGTTGCACAAGTGATACAAATCGTAAAGAATTAGATATCCCAAATCCTATTAGAATCTTACTCCTTGATTTATACAATCACATTTGTAAAAGAATATTAACTAAACAAAAAGCTAATTGTTAGCATATAATTTGCCGTCGGCAAGTATATGATTAAATAGGTAATGGGTATATTAGTGCTAATTATATATAGTTGTTCAACTTATATCCACCAATAAGATCGACCAAAGTTTATAATTATTTGGTGCGCAAAAGAACTAGCACATTAGTGTGAGGCCAATTTTGTCCCTTTCTGTCTCCTCTTAATTTCTCTGAGAGACAAGCAAAGAAAGCATGCATGTATCGTGAAAAAAAAAACAGAGAAAAACATCGAAGGATATATATACAGAGTGTATATCGATAGCTACTGCATATCTTTCTTTCGTGCCCGATATTTTGACATGGACAGATGTTGCCGTGTGACTACAAGGCAGCACTTGGAGTTGTCTCAGATTAAACAAAAGTACTGGATGATCTTAATTAACTCTCTATCTCTGGAGATAAAGAAGCCTTAATGGATTCTTTAACTCCATGAAAGCTTTCCTTTTGATTTGTTTAAGTTCGTCTCCTTGAGTTCATTATAGATCCATTGGGTGGACCCGCAGTGACTAGACCTCAGGGGGAACAAAGCAATGAGTAGAAAATGGAAGACATAAAAAATCTGTTTGTGTGGCTATGTCATTGGAGGTTTGGTTGGTCCCCACTACTGAGATTCATGGTACAACGACGAACAATAGAAATTCACTTTCTCAGTTAAGTGACTTCAACTTCTTCTTGTCTCCAAGGATTCTTGTGTTGAGAATGAATTTCATATTGATATAAAAAGAAACTTTGTATGAGTCTATAAGAAAGTTGGGCTAATCCACATATTACCAATTGTTTTTGTAATGGAATCTCAACTTTCTTCATTCTTGAACGTTGATTCTTAATATAAGGAACCAGCTGAGTAAAGAAATTAGAGCATTTGTGGATGTAAATTATTTAACAACACATTATTACATTTACTAATGCTTAGTCGATGATAATTGTGGATGTAAATTATTTTTGAAATTTAATTCTCATTTTGTAAGATCTTGAACTTGTTAAATTGATCTCTTACATGCATATGCATATTATGCGCACAGAAAGATATATTGTTGATGAAAGAGAAACAAACATATAAGTGCATGATACACCATAAAACTAATACAAAAGTGGAAAACGGGGGGTAAAGTCTCATTTGGTAAGATCTAGAACTTGTTAAATGATTTCTTACATGCATATGCATATATCTAACGCATAGAAAGATATACCATTGATACAAACATATAAGTGCATGATACACCGTTAAACTAACACAAAAGTGACAAAACGGTGGGTAAGTGGGTTAAGATGGTTAGGTTTTCATTCAAAGCGGTTTTCGTACCATCCGAAACCCTAAACTCACATAGTTTTCCACCGTAAGAATTAGGTCATAAACTCGTATAGTTTTCAAATGCATACTTCTTTAATCGGCAGGATGAAGACAAGCCATTTGAAATGTAAATTATAATGATGAGATTCACATTGAACTTGGCATGACCTTTATCAATTTACCTAATCTATATATGAGATAATATAAATTAATGAAAAAAGTTAATTTACATTTTCCTCCACCCTCTCGTAAGACCAGTGCAACCAACCAATGGCTGGACCAAATAGTGCTATGCATTATTACACAGATTACTCTCTTCCAACGTGTTCTCTGCCTTTTTAAGTACAATGATAATATATAACTATTCCATGGTTTTCCTAAATTATTGGCTCAGGCAACTTCTTTTATCATGATTATCAAAAATAATTATTTAGCACACGCTCATACATATGCAGGAATCCAAAACACACAAAAAAGAAAGAGAAAAAAGAAAAAGAAAAGGAAAGAATTTAAATAAAACCACCAAAAGCATAGATCTTAATCAACTTATTTAGGTATCCAAAAGGTTATTACATGCACAAATATACTTAATTATGAAGCTAGATACATCACAAGTTGGTTAATTATCTGGTAAACTGTCGGTCCATATGCTGAAGCTTTGGTTGGTCCTGCTTAGCATCTTCGTACAACTGAAGGGGTCTCCCTTTGCTGCTGGTCCCAACTGATTGGGAACGTGATGCTGTGATTCTCATATAGCACGCATGCCTTTCTTAAGTACGATTTTAACCTATACCAACCTTTTGTTTTGTAAATTGCACATAGTTTTGAGTTTAATCATGCCTACGTTCTATTTAATTTTGTTCTATCTAGTACACCTCTATGGTTCTTAATTATGTCTTTCTCCATTATTAATGGAACTTTACAGCCGAAAGCTAGCCAATCTCTCCACTTTTGGCCTCAACTTGGTAGCTAATTATCATTTGTTTTTTTTTTTCACCAACTAGTAATTGATTCAATGGTATCTATCTTCATTTGGTTGAAAAATCTCAAACTTGATTTACTTGTATGCGAGAAGAATATCTGTTTGTGATAAGTTCTATACCTAGTTTGTGGCAGTTTTGTTGGGTGTGTATTTTCTTGTTGTAAGGTATCTTAAATTTGTAATATAGTATTGCTTGTAAAAGAAAAAAAATGATCATTTTTTTTCTTATAGCTCCCAATATTTTGTTGTTCGGTAAAATTAGCAGCTAGCAATTCTCTATGAGAATGTGAAGGTAAGAGTCTCACATTGGTGAATGAAGAAACTTTGCAAAGACTTATAAGAGGTTGGGCTAGTCAGTTTGTTATATGGTGGAACCTCAACTTTCTTCATGGTATTACATCTATGTTTGCTCACGTGTGAAGACTAATAGCCACATGTGCTCTATGTCACCCAATTTGTGTTGTTTATGTGTCTGACTTGAAAACTTGTCACACATGAGGGGGCGTGTGAAGATGTGAAGGTAAAAGAATCTCGCATCGGTGAAGAAGAAACTTTGCAAGGACTTAAGGTTATAGACTACTCCCTATATTACGAATTATTTTTATAGTGAAACATAAACTTTAACTTTCTTCCCTTCCTATAAATGGAGCATAATAAGAACAAGCGCGCAGGCACCTCTCATTTCAAGGTAGCAATGGAGCACACCTTGCTTTAGAGCACTTCCACCCCTCTCAAATCTTCTAGGGAATAGGCGATTAAATCCCTCCCTCCCCTCAAAACTTCTTCACCCCTCCAATCCACTAGGCTCTGGGGAGCCTAGTTGCTCACCTAGGCTAAAATCGACTAGCCTATCTCCTAAGCCATGTGACCCAAGGTTAACATCAGCCACGATTAAAAAATTAATTAAATATTAAAAAAAATAACTAAAATGAATTACAATACAAAAAAATAAAAAATAATATTTTTTCCTAAAATACCTAACCATGTTCTTCCACCTTACACCACATTTCAATATTTTCAAATACTTTCAACCTTTCTTTTATAATCATCTGAAATTAAAAATAAAACTATCTTTTATTATTCAATAAAAAAAATATTTAATAATATTCTAATACGAATTGTCTGGACTATTCAGTTTAGGAGTGGAGATGCACTTAGACAGTTATTGTTCATTGAAGGCAGTAATAATTTACTTTAGGGGATTGGATTGCTTATTACCCGGTTGGCTTTTTAGGGGGTGGAAATGCTCTTATATAGATGCATGGTTTCTCTCAAAAACTTTTGTAATAGATTGAGGGGTGTGCTATCCACACACCTTTTTACTTCTCACACATCATTTGTTAATTTATGTCCTTTGATCTTCTTCAATTCATCTGATCTGATGACCTAGAACGAAAAAGATATGTAAGAAGTAAAAAAATGTGTCTGGATATAACATCTGAGATTGATTATAAAGATTATGCTGAGCAATCGATAGGCTCTCGTGTGGTCCTGTCTCCCAATACAAAATGTCATCATATGTCTATGTTGACACCATAATTACCCATGGCATGCATGTTTTGTCCACTAAGTTAAGGGACACCCCAAATTTTAACCCTATGTTGCTTAATTATAATGAGGACTGAGCCTGGACCAATTGCTAATCTTATTGAAGCTGTCCCCTCGAAAAGAGTTAATAAATGTGGAAAGCCTCCTTTTTTAAACCAAACATTTCAGGTAAGTGTGTAGGAAAAGGGAGACATGGCCATGGACATCCATCATTTTGTTCAGCAACAACAAATAATTGAAGTTATGAACCAATTAATGACAAGGTAAAAAGCTAAATGTAAGGGGGGAACGGGAAACCCTTCAATTGTTTATAGTAAAAAAATTAATGCGTCATCAATTTCGTAAATTGAAAATATGTAATGGGTTCTTCTACAATACATTAATGTACATTATGTATCGTTGTTTAAATGATTAGATGGTGCACCATAGAATTTTTGAAATATAACAGTCCAAAACGAAAACAAAAAGGTGAAAAGATATTTGCAGAAAGCTTTCTTTAAGGACAGTGTTGGGTACACACATTGCTTTCTAGGGTTCTAGCTAAAAGTCACAACTTGGATTTTAAAATGAATCATATATCATGTATGTTGGTTACTTAACCTAATAAAGAAAACAAAAAAGGAGATTAAAGAAAAGGGAAGGGCATGCATGTTCAAGTGGAAAGAAACCAATAGCGACTTGCTGGTCGATTCTGCCTTAATTAACTTTTGGTTTAAAGAGACTAAAAAGGTTTAAAGCATTCCACCCATCATTTTATTAGTTAGTGATCACCATGCTGCGCATTAAGCAAACGGAATATACAATAGGTATGAACATTAATTTACAAAAAAAGTTGAGTGAAAAAACTGAAAGAGAATATAAACGCAAGTACCAAGTATTCTTCTTTCCAATTGTGGTCAGCATGGTCAAATGAATCCCCAAATGAAAAAGGGTCCGTACGTATCACAGCTAAAATGGATTCTAAGCTCCTGGCTTTGTACAGGAGCCTCGTTGTAAAACACGAGACCCTCTGAGGACCCAAAAGACACGTCTCAACACACACACACAGCGGAAGAAAGTTGAGGTGTACTATAACATTAATTGATAATATAAAGAGTAGTTCAATTACTTATAAACACATGTAATGTCTCTTCTTTTTTTTATTTGAGATTGATACTCTCAAAACACACCCTCGTGTGTGGTGAATTCTCAAGCCTAGCAAGTAGGCAACACAATTCGAGTGATCAGAGTCGTCTCTGAGATTTTGGGGGTCCTGTGAGAAATTTATAAAAGGGCCCCTTTTTAAAATAGTTATTTTTTTAAATAGGACAATATATTGGCACTAGAAAATAATAACTTAAATCAAAACAACCTTTAAGACTCACTGATTGTAAGTTTACAAGTGTCTTTAAATAAGTAAAAAGAGTTACAAACATAAAATTCACTAAATAATAAAAAACAGTTCAATCTTAAGCAACCAAATAAAGAAAAAAAGCTTCAAAAACTCTAACTTTAAAGTTTCACTTGAATAGTTGAATACATAGCATTATTATATAATAAAATTGAAAAGAAAATCGTTTTTTAAGGTGTTGTTATTAGCACTCCTAATATCTCATTGTACACTCCAAGTTTTTATATTTAGAAGAAAAAAAAATATACTTATAAAAGTGTACTATAAGATTTTAAAGCGCTAATAAAAGTATTTTTTTTAATATATAACATTATTACATATAAATATAAGATACCAAAAATTTTTGGGGGCCCTTCAAATCTGGGGTCCTGTGTGATTGCACATTTCGCTCCCCCTTAATGCTGCCTCTACATGTGACGTGGAGCACGTGTGGCCCTTGAGCTTCACACTCGGGCAACATACTTTGATACAATGAAGAAAGTTGAGGTTCTACCATAAAACTAATTGGGAATAAAAAGAATAGCTCAACTACTTATAAATACATTCAGATCTCCTTTTTTTCTTTTTTTTTCTTTTTTTTTTTTTTTTTTGTATTTGAGATTGATTTGGGAGCAGCCTCTCCATAAATGGGGGTAAGGCTAGCCGACATTCACCTCTCCCAGACCCTGCGTAAAGCGGGAGCCTTGTGCACTGGGTACGACCTTTTTTTTTTATTTGAGATTGATACTCTCAACAAAAGGGAGTGATTTAATTTGATATTCTGTCCAATTAGTAAAATCATTTTTAGCTAATCTATTAAAACAATGCGCATCGGAGAAGAATTTTATGTTTTATCTCTACTAATTAATAAAACACTCATTGTCAACCAAAATCCTATGAAATTACCAGTTTAACCCTCTAATTAAAACAAATATGAATAAGAAATATGGGGCAGAAATGTAATTTCACACAACCAAATTTGGCTGTTTTTTTTTTCAAAGCCTCACCTACATGTAATTTTAACATATATCTAAAAATAAAAATTAAAAAAATTTAAAAAAAAAACTTCCCACTCCCACATTCTCTAATCTCTATCACTCTCTTCCTCTCTCCTTCTATTTCAAAAACAAAAATAAAAAAATTTCTCACATACTTTGTGTGTGCCCACATGCTAGTGTTAATTAATAATAACACTGGTAAGGAAAATAAAAATCAAGCATTAAAGCAAATGATATCCAATGACAAATAAAAAAGAGCGTGCAAAAGAAGAAAAAAAGTGCATAAATCATTCTCCTGCTAGAAAATGTTATAGAAATGAAAAACGATTCATAAAGAATCATTCTCAAATAATCCAAATTACATAATCAACTTGCCTGATGAATTTTATTGCGGAACTATTTGATAATCGAACTTGATCGTCTGCCCAAGTTTCTCAAATCTTGGTCGGGGAGAATGTCCCATTATTTGGAGGTTTAAGTGTCCTACATATGGTCCCTTTCATGCCACCTAGCTAGGTTCTTTCTTTTAACCTTACTAATAATAATAATAGAGTAGTTGAATATTCTAATTGAAGATAAATGAAGAACAGTTTCCAAGGTAATTTATATTGATGTTCTGTGTCACACGTATATGCGTAACAACATAATAACTAAGCTGCAAGTGTACAAAAGGAATTCAAACTATATATGTATTTTTTTCTTAGTATCTTTAATAAAAGTTGTATGAATACAATGAACGACAATAATAGTAGAACATGCCAATTCTAAGATGCAACCTTGAAAAAGACATACAACTAATCTTAAGAAGCTACTGCATGTATGTAACAATAAATTATTGTTCTATGCAATTTTAGCGAAATATTTTATTTCATATTTTATTTGTAACAATATTTGTGGACTTATTGATAACTATTATTATGACATATCTTGACCCGTAATGTTCAACTGGACATCCCAATCGAGTTGTGTTGACCGACACCTTAAAGGTGATAAAGCCTTACAGTGATGGTGATGTAGAAAGTGTGAATAACTAGTACAAGAATGCGCATGAGAGTGAACTCGACCTTCCACATCACCATCACTTTATGACTTTGTCACCTTTTAAGTATCAGCCAACATAACTCAGTTTAGGTGTCCAAGTGAATATTAAGAATCAGAGTGTATCTTGTTAAATAGAGACAAGTTTTTTAAGATGGGACATAAAAAACTTACTATGATGTGGAGATTATTCTTATATAAATAAATGACCCAAATTGAATTCAGAAATTTTATAAACTACATTGAAGTTATTTCTTCATAGAATATCACTATAAAGAGGTTGTACTGCAAAATTTCGTGCGAATTTTATTTGGCTTGAAAAATAACGAAAAAACCGCCGCTTATTTTTAGATTGATGATCACTTTGCTATGCTTAGCCAATTAAGTATTTTAAAATTACTGACATATACCATAATGAAAACAAAAACAAAGCTTCTTGGAAAAATCCAAAATTTTGGTGGACATAGACATAGTGATGCGCACGCTTTATAACCATATTTTTCATCTAATCATGAGATACCAAATCTTAAATGGAATTCTGCATAATAAATTTTGAAGGTAGATAGAAGCCCTAATCTATATGTCAATCTTAAATGAATTGACATAGAAATTTTGTGCTGCCAATTTGACATATGAGAAATCTTTTTTTTTTTTTAAATGTTTTGTTGTGTGGGTTTTAGGCCTGGTTTGGTACTGAGGTGATTCTAAAAAAAGATGGGAGCTTATTTATGTTTGGTAAACATTCAACTTCAGCTTTTTTTCATAGTTTTTGGTGAAAAAAAAAGCCAAAAACAAGAAGCTGCAAAACCCAGCTTTGAAAAATTGGTTTTTTTTCACATCTGTTTTACATAAAAGTTTACCAAACACTATAATACTGTTTTTTATTTTCAAAAGCATTTTTACAAAAAAGTTTACCAAACACTCTACAGCTTTATTTCAAAGTCACTTATTTATTCTCACAGCATAGCAGAAGTAGCTTTTTTTCAAAGCACATCAATACCAGACCATCCCTTAGTAATGCATCAATCATAAATCAGAAAAATTAGTTTCGATTGATTTATTTTGAAGAGTGAATTATACAAATATTATTTCAATAAATAAAAAAATGAAATTATTTTTGCTCAGCACTATCAAGTGGTGGTGACGCTCACCACCATATTAACTACCGTTAGATGATTTTGATTTAAACTATCTACTACACAAATTTTGAGATTTACACTCATCTAACGGTAGTTAATAAGGTGGTGAACATCACCACTACTTAAAGGTAGTGAGCAAAAATGCACTCAACAGATGGATTGGAGAAAAAGGAAGTATAACATTGCCACACATAAGCCATCAAATTTACATCTGACACTTTTGTTGGTCCAATTAATCACGGTACATATATACACACACACATATATATAATACAATTCAAGGCCTGGGAATATGTTATGAGTTGATTAAAGCTTGCTCTCTGTTTTCCACTTTCCTTCCATGTTCAAATGCACCATTTCTGCCCTCCTCCTCCATTTTATATGCAATAGTAAGCCAAATGCCACGGCCTAGGAGCTCATCTAGTATCTAGCTGAAAAAAGTGACGGACAATCCAGCAAGCTGCAGCTTAATTTGGGGGTTTGAAATTAAATACAAGGTTTGTTTTCGTAATGATATCTCTTCTTTTTTTTTAAACAAAATTTTGGGCGCACTTTAAAATTAACTACTAGTTTTAAAATACAGGTTTGGAAACTCTACTTTGTAACAAGGAAAAAACATTAATACCGTACAAGATGGGATTAAGTAGTAAAAATTAGGTTTTGAAGTGCTTGATTTTTGTTAATTATTCTTTTGTTTTTTTAGGAGTTTTTGTTTAATATAAAACATGCATATCGGACCCCATTAGACAAAGCCGTCTCTGAAACCGGACCGTGGTTGTACTTTTATATGATTTTTTTTGCTGTGTCCCTTCGGATAAACATGTGCCTACCTGGTACTGAATCTCGAGCAATTATAAATGGTGGTGATGCTCATGACCTTCTGATTCCAAAGCATCATGGAGCTGGAGACGATAATAAAGAAGAATTGACAATGAGAGCTCTAGGCGTGGAAGGCGGCGGCACCACCACCACAATCACTACCACTACTACTACTTTCATACAGAGCTTTCTGCAACGCCTCCACCACCTTACCACAAATGGCGTACTTGTCCCAAATCTGCCACTTACTGAGGTATGCAGCCTACAACCTCTCATTCACTCTACTTCTCGCTCTCACATACTTGAAGTTCCGTCTCACATAATGTGAAAATTTGTGAATAATATATGACATCACCGGCCATTAGTTTTGGGCTCAATGGTAAAAAAAATTCAGGCATTAAAGCAGATAATTCACTAGTTAAGTCTAACAGTCACACGTGTTTTACATCATTTCAGTAGTGTACATACACTATTATAGTTGTTGTTTAGAATTCTAAATGTTGAAGCTTAAGCTTTCTTGTTCAAGACTTCAAGTCATGTTTTTTATTCTTTTAAGTGCAATCTAAACTGCTTGATGTAATTTTTTTGGAGACACAATTCTGAGATTGGCTAACGGACCTTATTTCTTGCCTCTAGAGCGTAAGTTTGAGGAGCTAATTACTCCCACAATTTACACACACATATGTCGCACCAAGTCTCCACACTCACACGAGTGAAAGGTCTAATTACAATATGAAATATTTTAGTGTGACAGTCATATAATTACCTGAAGTTTTGAGTTCATGCTTTACAATATAGTTTAACGGTAAAGCTAATATATTCTAAACATATAACGTATTACTAATAAATAAAGGGAAGTGTTATTGGCACTTCAAAAATTTCATTCTAAACTCATCACAAATGTATTTTTCTTTACTAATACAGAAATTTTGAAATGTAAAATGAGAATTTTGGAGTGCTAATAACAATTTCCTAAATAAATACATACTATAACGTAGAGAGAATGGTAATACCACGTAAATGTTTGTGATCAGGGTATTAAACTTCCCAATTAAAACCCACAATGTTGTCTAGTGACACGTAAGCTGCCCAATAAAGAAATAATTGAGAATCACATACTTCCCTAATCATAATAGCATGTTCAGGTTTTGGTTAGTAATTTATGTTTTGGCCCATTTTTTATATTCACTCACATGATAATGCTGAATAATGTCAGTAGACTAATTTTTAGATTACATTTGTAAACTATCTGATATGTCATTAATAGAAAATAAGCAAGTTAATCATGACTTAAATAATAATCTATATATGAGGTGATTTGATCAACACTTAAGTAAACTATTTGATGTTTCACCAACACATGTATAACAGATTCTATAGTTTGTAAATAATTAAACTATTTGATGTTTCACCAACACATGTATAACATCGATTTTAAATAAGATAATAGTAAAGTATACTACTTATAGGTGATAACCTAAATTACTCTGCACTAAACATAATCATTTTATGGCAGATTTTTTTGTTTTTTGTTTTTTTTTGCCTGACAATGAGTCAGCAATAATGTGGTCCAAATTCGTCTTTAGCGAAAATTAAATCTTAAAACCTCTCACTTACAAGTAAAAAGGAATACTTAGACCGTAATACTAAGTGACTATTTTTATGGCAACTTTGGATTCTTTTGATGTACGTTGACAAATATTTTTTAAGAAAAACTAATGAAAAGGGCTTGAAAACTTTGAGTTTTAATGATAAAGACAAAATAAAGGGTAAAATGAATAGTACCAGGATTGACTTTTTAGTGTAAAAATGTGGTTTTTCGTTAAAGTGAACAGTACCGGGTGCTTTTCGTTAAAATTCCCTATTTTTTATTGGTTACATGTTTAAGAGAGCCGATGCCCTGAAGTTTTGTTACCTCAGGTGCAAACAAATTCATTTTAAGTGACTTAGTATTTCTATTTTCCACGTGTTATATCTTTTAAGTAATTTCTCTCTAAAATTTCTTCCTTTCAACAAATATTTAAGCTTTCGCATGTGTTTGGAGAAGCTAATTTTGTTACTCATGCGTTTTTAGTCTGGATCATTCTCAGTTATGTGAGAAAGTTTTGATCCATCCTTTGCCTAGTGTTGGTTTTCTGGTTTTCCACCTCCACAGTAATTTATTTGAGGTTGTAGTGGGGCTTCTTGTAATTTTCCTTTCCAGAAAAAGTAAATTCCATTTTCTAATTACTTTGTGTTCCTTTTGTGAATCCATGTAGATAGCAGAAGAGTTGAGATCGTTCCTAAAGATTGCAGGCCCTATAGTGATGACAAGCATGCTTATATACTCAAGATCTGCGGTTTCAATGCTATTCTTAGGCCGTCTAGGGAAAACAGAATTGGCTGGAGGCTCATTGGCTCTAGGGTTTTCTAATATTACAGGCAACTCACTCCTCAGAGGTTTAGCAACGGGGATGGACCCCATTTGTAGCCAAGCTTATGGAGCTCAAAGATGGTCAGTTATCAGTCAAACTTTTCAGAAAACCCTTTGCCTCCTCCTCCTTGTTTCCATCCCTATCGCACTCTTGTGGCTCAACATGGAGCCCATCTTTATATGGTTAGGGCAGGACCCACAAATCACTAGGGTTGCAAAACGTTACATGTTTTTTGCCATTCCTGAATTGCTAGGGCAAGCCCAGCTTCTACCATTGAGAATCCTTTTCAGAACACAAGGGTTAACCACCGCACTAACCCTAGCAGCCGCATTTTCAGCCCTCTTTCATTTACCAATGAACTATTTTTTGGTCATATATTTGGATTTTGGGGTTGCAGGTATTGCATTGGGGCTTGCTTGGAACACTTTTCTTTTTAATTTGGGTTTGGTAATTTATCTAGCCATCTCACCTCATGCTTTGAAGCCATGGCATGGGCTCACCATGCTCTCAGCCTTTCAAGGATGGGGGCCATTGCTAAGATTGTCTCTACCCAGTTGTGTTTCAATTTGCTTGGAGTGGTGGTGGTATGAAATTATGTTGTTCATCTGTGGCTGGTTGAGTAACCCACAAGCAAGTGTTGCAGCAATGGGAATTTTGTTGCAAACAACAGGAATGTTATACATTATCCCAATTTCTCTAAGTTCATCCATAGCAACGCGTGTTGGACTATCCCTAGGCGCAGGGCAACCAACCCGTGCACAATGGGCCACCGTAATTGGGCTTAGCGTGGCATTTGCTTTTGGAATCTTTGCATTCATTCTCATGACTGCTTTGAGGTCCATGTGGGGGACAATGTTCACAAACGATCCACAAATTCTTGATTTGATTTCAACTACACTTCCGCTTTTGGGTTTGTGTGAAGTAGGCAACGTTCCTCAAACGGCTGCCTGTGGAGTGTTAACAGCTACTGCAAGACCTAAGCTTGGAGTAAAAATAAACTTGGTGGCATTTTACCTAATTGGACTGCCTGTCGCTATTCTTGCAACTTTTACGTTTAAAATAGGGTTTTTGGGGCTGTGGCTTGGGCTGCTATCATCACAGTTGTGTTGTTTAGGTATGATGGTGTACACATTGATCCACACTGATTGGAGACACCAAACAATAAGGGCTGAGCAGCTGAGTCAGGCTGTGGAAGTGAAAAACCAGACTGAAGAGAACTTAGAGACGACAGAGGATGAAGAACGTGGGCTGCTAACTCCCACTGAACTCTAAGTTTTACAAATGTTTCAGGGATAATTCTCATAGGGAATTCAGTACAAATTAATCATTTGGTCAGAAATCACAACGTTTTTGTTTAGTTTTCTTTTTGGTGTTTATAGCATTGGAAAGAAAAAAGAAAAATCAACTTGGTCCCTAATCACGAAATTGAATGTTAATACATCATTTTTTTTTTCTTAATAGCCCCTTTAGATTGGTCTTTATTCAGATTTCAGAGTAGAGGAGAATTATATGAAGAAAATTAAGAAATATAAATGTAAGACGAAACAAATGCCTTTCATAATTTCATTTGCACAGACATGATATGTGGGCATCTCTTGATATATGAAAAACTTGAAAGACTATAACAATGCCTGGCTAACTGAGCATATATAGGGCACTTCATGCAACTGGTTCAGGTTTTGGAACAAAAAGTGGGTTTTGCAGACAAACTGAAAACTCAGATTTTGCCCTAATATCCGGATGGAAAATTCCATCCTGGTCAATCATGTAGCCTAAAACCAATATATAAACCATATGGGCCGACTCATATAATACCTTATCTATTATCTAAACTACATATTAATAGAACTCATTTTGTCAACAAAAAAAACCAATAAAATTACAGTTATACTCCTTTAATACATAATTGAAAAAAAATTAAAAAAGAAAAAAATGTGGGCATTAAAGTAATTTCACACAAACAAGTTTTTGCTTTTTTTTTTTTTAATATCCTTTTCTCGTTCACTTTAACTGCCAAACCCTTTTTTTTATGCCTGCCAACCGTTAGAAACAAATAACTTCTCCCATAAAAAAATTAAGAAACAATATTAAGAAAAATAAAAAACTTATTTCTCACAAATAGAGTGTGTGGCCTTTGCTAGTTATACATAATGTGGACCAACAATTGTAAATTACTTGAAAGTTCTTCCCACCAACAATGTGGGACTAACATGAAGTTTCAACTCAAACTACATGAAATCTACATTGAATGAAGCATACAGAATTTTTTGGATTCCAAGAGTAAAAAAATTAAGAATTTTACTGTAGGAATCGGAAACACCTTTCCAATAAAGCATATATAATGGACTTTCATTCGATATGTTCTTTACTTTATTTTTTACTAATTATTCATGAAGAAATTTTTTTCATTCGAATTCTACTATTTTTGTTGAAATTGGATGAAATAACAAAATTTGAAGGTCCAAGTAAAAAAAGAGCTGAAAGAACAAAACGAGAAGGTAATCAAATTTTTTATCTTTTCTATCCACTCACTTCATTCTAATTCTACTATTTTTGGCTCACTTTCGGCTCTCTTTTTCATGCGAACATTTTTACCAAGCAATCAAATATTATTTCAATAATTCACATCATAAAATTATAATAAATATTAATAGAAACTAAGTTAGAAATATAAAATTAACGTGAGTTTTATATAAACTCTGCCCAAAATGATATCGTTTTGTGTTTGGGCTTTTTAAAAAAAAATGCAAACGCCCAGTGGTGCCCTGACAATGCCTCAGTCGCTCCTCCCAAAGCCTAGGCTAGTCAACAGCCCACTCCTGCTGGGTGGAGGGGTTTTCTTGGTAGCATCGCACAAAATACAGTCTAGGCTAGTCTTATTGTATACTAGTTTTTTAAAACATTGGTCGAACTTTTAGTGTTTTATGGAATAATATGATTCGCTTAATTTTTGGATAGCTATTAGATGACTACACAATTTTGGATTTAGTTAATTTTTGACAAAGTTGATATTTAAAGGACAACCTAAAAAATAAACGCTTTTATCACTATATGCAAAATTGTAGTATTACAAAGAGAGTCAAAAAGAGAGAAAGAGAACGTTAAAATTCAAAGGGTGCTAGCATTCCTCGTTCGCAAAACTTTAATTGGATGTCGTATGTTCCATTGGATTGGGAATACGAATTTTCACCGGAAGATATATAACTCCGTTTTACTCGTCATCATCATCACTGGATGTTCAAGAAACGAAAGTCAATGGTTTGAGGGAAGACACTACATGCAAATTAGAAATTTAGAAGAGAAAAGAAGTCATCGTTCAATAGTTTCTCCATAACCCAGCACTTCTACATGCCCCTATCTGGGGCAGCCAAGGAAATGAATATCAGCCAAACGATCTGGAAGAAAAGGTGTCGGGAGTTGGGAATTCCTCGGTGGCCCAATCGAAAGTTGGCCAGCCTTCAAGCCCTACCAAGAAACATTCATGCACAGTGGCGGATTCAGGATTTTAACTTGGGGTGGTCCCAACATACCTTGCACTTGTGAGAAACGCACAGATTGTAGAATATATAGTTTACACCTTCCAAAGGCAAAGGCTGCAGCTTGATCAACTCACTATACTCTACGAAATATTCCATGCAATTCCACTACCACCTCAAGTTCAGAAAACAAGCACGGAAACAATATCGAAAGAAAGCACAGATTTTTACACACCCTTTTAGCATCACAAACTAGTTGTACACTCCAATTCACAATACATTACACAAAAACATATGAGACGAATATCGTAGAATAGAACTTGCTTAAATTTAAGTTCTCATTTTGAATTGGAGTGTTCAACTAATTGATCACAACTAGTATGTGAAATTCTATGTAAAAAGTCCATCGTAATTAGTAAAGACAGCCACTAAATTTAAGTTCTCATTTTGAATTGGAGTGTACACGGTGTAACCAAAGGTTTTGTTCTAATTAGGGCATTTTAGTGATGCTCTGTTCATTGGCCTTCATTGAAAAGTATGCACTTATTACACTCAGCCAAATGCCACACAATTGGAAGACAAAATTACAGAGAGTAACAAAGCAGGTTCAATCCCTTAATGTGTATAGCCAACACATTACACAAAAATACGAAACGAATATCGAAAGAAAGCACCGATCTTCAGCCACCCATTTAACATCAGAAACTAGTTCTACGCTCCAATTCACAATATACAGCCAACACGTTACACACACTACCACTTCTTTAGTTAATCTACTCTCTTTCAGACTAAAGATCAAACATTTCATAAGCATAAATTTCCTCTGCTCCCGAACCCTACCCACCTACACATTCATGATTCATATATACTAACACAGACACAGTAACACTATCAGATAGTGGATCTGTGGATGGCAAAATTATTTAATGGACATAGACTTCACAGAGTCAAAGAGAGTACAATTACGAAGTACAAACCTCTTCGACTAAGAAGAAGAGGACTAGCAGCTAGCCTCCAGAGTCCAGACCAGAGCTTTACACGGAGAACAGAGATGTCGTCGCCCCGCTCATCGGTGCAAGTTGCAACGGTGAACATAAACTAGAGTGCAGGTGCAGCAGAGAGTTGATCGATGCTTAAGGAACATGAGCGGGCCGAGCGGCAGGATTAGGTATTATTGAAGTGAAGGTTCTGATTGCTGAATGAGCTGATCGTGTGAGGGTTCTCACGTGAGTGAGGTTTCAAACCTTTTTAATGACTTGGCTCAAAACGACGTCGTTTTGGCCAAGTCATTTTGAAAAAAAATTTGGCTTTCTTCTTCCTCTTTCTGAAAAGCACAGCATGCAGCAGCCACCATGGCTGCTATTCTTCTCCATCACTGCCCAGACTAGGGTGGTCCTTGAAGATCCTCACAGCCATTTTTCCAAGCTTCGGGTGGTCCCGGGACCACCCTAGTTCCTTAATAGATCCGCCCCTGTTCATGCATGTCTCTAACTCCACCCTATAAGTAATTCTTTAATACACGTACAACTTTGTTACCATTCATGCATTTGTTTTTACTTTTTACCATGCATGTGGACGTGGATCAATCTTTTTCGGCATCGTTGTACTTTGAAATAATGAGATTGTGTATGTGGATTCAAGGTTGACCCAGGTCCAGTGCGGGTAGGGCGACCGTCCGAGGTCCAAAAAAATTGGGGGCAGAAAAATTATTAGGGTGATATATTTATATATATTTTATAAGAGTATAAATTTATAAAATTTGGTTAGTGACAAAGAAATTTAACTAGAACTTGTGGTTTTGTTGTTTAAAATTAATAAGGAGGTCTTAGGTTCAAAACACCATGTGTGGTTATTTACATTCCAATTTTAAAAAATTTCTTTTCATAACAGTATAAATTTATAAAATTTGGCTAAATGATCAAGAAATTAGAAGCAATGGTTTTTGTTGTTTAAAATTAATGAGAGGTCCTAAGTTCGAAATGCTATGTGCATGTTTATTTTGTTTTTCAATTTTTACAAATTTTTGTTTGGTTGTTAATTTATTCACTAGCTAGTAGCTATGTGGGTTGCTATTTTTAAACATCTGTTCCAATTCAAGTTTAATATTCAACAATGAGTAAAGCGTAGACTAAATTTTTAGACCAAATTTGCAAATAATATTACGTGTCATCAAAAGTTTAATTTAGTGTTCATTCATTACTTATACATATCCTTAAAGACTCAAAAACATTATTATTTTTTTAGTCTTATATTGACGAGGTTAGTAAATAAGAAAAAACACCTCACGATTCATACAAAAACACTTTAAAAGTTCATATGGAAAACAAAACTCATAATCTATCTACTTGTAAGCCCGAAGTTTTTTGGTTTCCTTCTCTCGATACAAAATAAATTAGTTATTCCATGTTTCTAAATGATTGAGTTTGAAGTGTTTTTCTAAATATAATTTTATCGATGTCTTACATGTGAAAACAAATAATTTTTTTATATGATATGAGGGCACTTTTTTTGGCGTCGCCCTGGGCCTAAAAAATCTCTGAACCGGCCCTATGTCGATTATGCAGGAGTTAGGAAATGATCAGCTGATGGAGAGGTGGAATTGTTGGAGAGGGAAAGGCAGCTGATGGAGAATTTCCGAATTGGCAACTCGAAGATAACACAAAGAGGCTGAGAGGCGCTTGCTATAAAGCCGAGTACAAGAAAATGTCCATTCCAGCTAATTAGGTCTTATTCAGACACAAAACATTCACCCTTACCTCTCCAAACCCAAAGACACCCATCTTCTTCATCCCCTCACCAACCACCCAGCCACGCCACTTGCACCTCTTCTCCTACCAACCACAATCAAAGACCCAAATTCCATCCCACCATAACATAGAAACAAAACTTCAACACCATAATGACAAATCAATTAAGAGATACCATCTAATTAAGTAAATTTTTTTTTATCTCAATCATTAAAAACTAATTCAGTGAGTATGTGTGCAGAATCCTAGTACTTCATTCTTATTTTTCATAAAAATTCACCTATTTTGTGATAAACCAATTTGAGGTTGAAACTCATAAAATCAAGAACAAGTTAAAAGAATCAACAAAAGGAAAATAATTAAAAGAAAACGGTTTTGAAAATCAATTTAAAAAGACACTAGGGTTGTGCCATCATCTTAACAATCTTACGTTGTTTTCCCAGTTACTTATGAATTATACATGCATATTTTGAAGGTTAGATTTTCCTAAAGTATGCTCTACTTGGGCCCCTAATATAGAATGTATATCAAAGCAATCCATCTGTGAATTCAGATCAATCTAAACATGCAAGACTCGTTAAGCTTTATGAAAACCATGGAAAAACCATGCAACCCGTAAGACTTAGTATTCATCCTAAATTAAATTACAATTATTAACCACAATAAGCCTTTATCAATATCAAGGACCATCCTAAATTAAATTAAATTACAATGTAGTATGTTCCTTTTATGTTTAATGAGATCTATCGTTTCCATAAAAAATAAGTACTAGAAAATTTTGACTTCCAGCTAATTAGGTCTTATTGATAACTGAATTAATCAAAGATTAGGAATGGCATTCGGACCCAAACTTTCTCTTTCTAAATCTAACTTGTAACTTTTTACTTTGAAATCTTTGTTTTATCCCAGAGTCGGCCCTAATGGTGTGCAAAAGGTGCCACCGCAAAGGACCCCAAATTTTATTTACATGTAAATAGATATATATTATATACTTAAATATGCAAGATAATAATAATAATTACCATACCAGCGCTAGTGGTGTAGGCCTTCAATATTCTTGAACATGGTCTGGGTTTGAGTTCTTGTGGAACAATTTTACTATTTTTTAGTTTTGCAAATTTATTAACTTAAAAAGTTGATACAGTATTAAGAAGGATGAAGGACTTTCATCTAAATCTTGCACATGATTCCTAAATTCTTAAGACCGGCCCTGTTTTATCCCACATACAAAATGGGTTTAGAAAGAAAAAGAAGAAAACGAAAAAGAAACCCAGCCAAGGTTACCTCCGACATCCACCCCTACCTCTCCAAACCCATAGATACCCAATGTTCTTCACCCCTCACCAACCACCCAGCCACGCCACTTGCATCTCTCCTACCACCCACAATCTAAGACCCAAATCTCATCCCACCATAATATAGAAGCAATACTTCAACGCTATAATAATAAATCGATTAAGAGAGAAGGTATTTTTGTGGAGGGGTGGGGATGAAGTAATCAGACGTATTTTCACTAATGGATAGTTTTTGGCTTTTTCTTTTTAAACCCATTTAGTGCATGGGGTATTACATAAATTTCAAAACAAAAAATTATAATTTGAATTTATAAAGAGAAATGTCGGATCCGAATAAAATTTCTCTGAAGGTATTAATCATATGCAACTAAGGTGGACTAGCATTACCTATTGCATGAGGTTAATACCTTCAATGGAAACCCATCAAATTCAGATTGAAAATACATGCCTGTCTTTCAGATTGGAAAGATGGACTGGCGTTGCTCATGGCCTTCAAATTGTATTACTTTGACCCATGCACTGCCCATTTTATTGTCTTTCCAACTTTCAACTAATTTCCAAATTAAGAAAATAAAAGGTGTTTGAAAGACGTTTTAACTCAAATATAAAGTACCAACATTATACTACTGACACAAAACGCTACATAAAATATATATTCATACCATAAAATTTGCTCCTCCTCAAACAGGTTTAAGCCCTTATAATTTTCAATGGACTCCATATTCATCAATGTTTAGAAGCTAGTATGGGAGGATATAAATCTGCCACTAGACACACCACCTCTGTAGTTGTATTGTAGATGACATGGCATATGTATCACACCGACGTGGGTCCAAAATATGAACAGATTGATGCAACGTAAGATGGCTACCCATATGTGACGTGGAATAGGGTTTCAGTGGCCCAGCAATGTCGATATTTTATTTTGTCTAGTTGGCTAATAAACAACGGTCACGTTGATCACATCAGAATTAGGTATCCACTGCATCAAAGATTGGATATTCTTAGGATTCCCACAAAATGGATCCGGAGATGATTATTTTCCATGAGAATGAATGGGAGAGGATGATGTGTTCATTCAAAAAGTGTAGGATATGTTTAGGTGATGAATTTTCACATTTTAGGTTGCTTTAGGTTGCGTGTTAGAAATGCCTTTGTGAATCTTCCTGGTCTTCGAAATGGATGAATAATCGTAGTTTGCCAACCGTTATCCTCATTTTTTAAAAAGGAAAAAGTAAAGTGTTGTTTTTTTTTTCTTATCAAATTATGATTTTTCAAGAATATGAAACTAAAAGCCAAATTTTAAGAGCTCAATATAGTAGTTTCACTTTTTGATTTTCAATTTTTTAATATTTTTTTAATTAAGACAGTGTTATGAAAGGCTGTTGATTTCTTTGTTGATTTTTTTTTTAAATTAAGTCGTTACTAAAAAATTACCAAACTAAAAGCAGTTACCAGTACAATAAGAATATCAACAATTTTTTATTTTAAAAAAAAGTAGTTGCCAAATTAGGAACCAAATCTTTTCTGATAAAAAAAATCTGAGTTTAAATATCAAATTATTTGGACCATTAAAATTTGATTAAACGGCTACAAACAGAAAACATTTCTAAAAATTATAATAATTATAGCCGTTGGATCAAATTTCAATTACTTGAATCCCTTGATTTTTGAGTTCGGTTACTTTAAGTTCAAAGGAGATTTGGTTCCGCCAAATTCGTCTTCAATACAACAAGAAAAAATATATTTTTTTAAATAGTTTGACGTGTCTGGACCACTGACATGTTTTTCTCGACATTAAAAGAAAAAACAAACAAGAATTAAAAAGTCAACAATATTTGGTAGTCAATAAATAATACGGACACTTTGGTTTATCTAGCACAGATGAGGTTTTGGATTTAACTAGTATAAACGTGAAATCTGAAGGGATCTTCATTTTTTTTAAATGAGAATAATTGTGGGGATCATTCTACGTTAACCTTCAACGATTTAATTGTTTATTTTTTAAGTTGGATTTCATGGATCATTCTTGAAATATTAGTCAAATTAAAAATGTTTGAGACATCTAATTGAGTTAAAAAATTTGACAAACACTATGTTCTAAAAACATTGAAATTTCATCATGAGAATCAAATGAGTAAATGGTTTCGAACCAATTTTAGTTTTTGTAAGGATAATCTATGAATGAAGACTTAAAAATAGACAATTTGGATTTGTTGGGGAGTAGGCCTCACAACTAGTCCCTATTTACTGTTTGGTACGTGGGACGAGACGAAACGGAGTAGGACAAGACGTTCCGTCCCAAGTTTGGTGAGCCTAAAACGAGTGGAACGTGCTGTTTCACGGAACAAATTTTGAGTGAATTTTCGTTCCGCCTCACCCCCTTGGAACGATTCATTCCATATCCGTGGAATACAAAATTATAACATCTCTGTCTCCTTCTTCTTCCTCCTTGTTTCCATCCGATGACATCTGTGCTCCCTCTACATTCCGTCTCGTCCCGTCTCGTCTGCATACCAAACGATATCATAAAGATCCCTTTGGATAAACAGCATGTATATGTCTATACTAGAGGCGGTTAAGTGAAGGGGTCATTTTTTGTTTTTTTGAACATGGGAATTAGTTGTGCAGTTCACACCATATTAAACTTAAACAATCTGAATTGTCTATGTTTTAAGTTGCACATTTTAGATCCTTTTTGTAAAATATTAGTTAAATAAAAAATATTTAAACCATTAATTCAAAGAAATTGACGAACGTATTAACGATCCAGCTTCTTCGCACCAATGCTTTGGACGCAGGGATTCAGAATGAATTTCATTCCTGCACGGATAATCTGAGTGTAAGAAACTCCACACACTTGTTCCAATCAGATGGGGATGGGACTTGTGGGGACCCATATCCACTCATGTCACTGACACGTCAAACTTAAAAGAAGAAAAATCACACCCAGTGGGCCCACCCTCTGAAGCCGACTCACTCAACTGGTCCCAACCCTACCCATCTCTCGGTCTTCACAAAGGGCCCAAACTCTCTGGCCCATGCGACCATACCAAAATCCTCACGTGTCCCGCGTCGCTCTCACGTGTCATGAATTAATTGGAAAGGCACTACTCAATTTATTTATATTATTATTTCATGTTCATGGTGTATTACAGGCCACTAGAATTTGGGCACGTGCAAGTTTCAAAATTAAGATATTTCTCCCAGGCTCCAAAATCAACGCACTTAGCCTTCTAGGCGCAAAACATTGAAAAGTCCTCTTCGGTACGAAGTTCCCATACCATCATGGGCCTGATGACAGATTACGATTTTCTCATCTCCTAATCTTTCTCTTTTATTTTTTCTTTTTATCTTGTATCGATCTTTTTATAAAAAAAAAGAATAAAGAAGAAAAATATGAGAGGAAAAAATGAAAGGTGATTAGAATATAAAGGAAGAGATTCTACTGTTGTGATGGCGGTGGTACAAATTGGCACCAAAAGATATGTCAAAAATTTTACTTTTCTTTTTCTGACCCATGTTTATGGCATGGTTATTTTGGGAATTTTACTTGAAAACCAAACCCGTAAGCATATGCTAAGGTAGTCGACATTGATGCATTAAGAATTGAAATTCGAATTTGAGTGCAAGAAAATAATGCGCACTATCTTATCCTTATTTTATGGACCTATTTGAACGATCACTACGTTCAAGTTCAAAACTAGTTGTTTTACTACTTTAAGCTACATTGAGGGGAGAGGAAGCATTTGAATCCAGGGAGCCATGACAAAATGAGTTGAAAATGAAGAACTTATTCACCAAGACAATACAACTCCCGCTGTTTATGATTTGTTTAATCATTAATTTTACCACCAAGGCTAACCGCAAGTTCATATCGCCTGCAATGACTGGTATCATTTCATCGACCAAATTTTTGTCTATTTCATGGTACCACGTTGATACAATCTTTGATGTAATACAATTGTTGTATCTAAAATTTTTTAAATCGGTAACAAGTTTAGAGTGCACAATAAATTTTTTAGAGTGTCAATAACAACACCATTACTACATATAATATTTTGTAAATCCATAAAAATCGAATAATAGTTTCAAATATTGATGTAAGCGCTAGGAATATATGAGAATTGGTTTTTCATTCCTTTAGCTTTGAATAAGTTTTAGTCCACCATATCATATTGTATTATATTCACTTGAATAGGTGAATTAGGTGAACCAAGTAATTCTAAACACAAGTAAATTCCATCTAACAACTACAAAAACAAGACTTTGGAAACAAACTCAAGTGTCAAGAAGCATGACAATCCCTAATGGCCAATGGCCGCCCTCTCCTTATCAAGGTGTAAAGATTGACATATAAAATCAAAATAGACACATTTTGTTTTTGGGTCAATAAAATATACATATTTGAGTTCATACAAATTTGAAGAAATATTATGATAAATAATACTCACACTTACTTCATAAGAAAATTCAAAGTTGTCTTTTTCATTCATTTATTAAATATTATGATAAATAGATTTAAAAAAAGCAATGGATAAAAAAGATGGAAGAGGATCCTCTCCGGATCCACTTTGTGGGAATCCTAGGGATCCTCATATCTTAGCTGTTTATCGTACATTGTGCGGCTAATTTTCGTCAGGTACTATTTGTATTTAATTTTAAATAAAAAGAAAACAAATGATTTCTGACCGTACGATGCACGATGAATGACTAATATGTGAGAATCCCTAAGATCCCCACAATTTGGATCTGGATGGATGGGATCCAAATCCAAAAGATAATTGTCCTAACTCCCAACTTCTTTTCAATTTTTTATACAACTAATATCAAGGGAGTGGAGCCACTAGTAGTATATCTACTAGTGTGAATAAGTCAGATTCTCGTTGATAGAGTGTTCGATATTAAACAATTATGTTGATCTATTATGTGACTTTACACAACTCTTCACGCATAAATATTTTTAATTATTTTAATTGTAACCCCTTGTAGCTTTCATTATAATTCTTTTTTAACAGAGTGATATTTTATTACTCTACTTTACAAAAATGAGAATTTGAACACGAATAGTCTCAAATACTGTAAATCGACTAACCTAACTCTCATGAATAGGACGTATCAACTTCCAAGCCAAGCACAAGCTGAGCCGAGTCGAACAAGATGCCTTTGTCACAACATGACTTCTCCATCTAAGCATCCTCTCGACTAGGCTAGCAATTTCTTAGACGAACCATTAATCCGACAAGAAACAATACGAAAAATAGCATATTCCGAGTTAACTCTTTAACGAGTCAGATCGTTATTGGGTCAGCCGTTAAGAATCTATTAATGAATTGAATCGTTGTTAGATCACCGATTAAAATAACGATTATGACACACTTTAGTAAAATAATAAGTATAACACGAAAACGACATAAATGAGCACAAACACATCCGTTTTCTAGGTCTACTCTCGACCATGAACGTCCAAATCGCAGATGCCACGCCCGCAACGAGCAAACCTTTCTTGTATGCTCTCCACGTGTCCCGTACGCATTCGCCACATCACTTTCCTCTTTTTTCTCTCACCTCTAATGTTTTGAACTTTAAACCCTCGTCGGAACACTCTCGGAATTTTTATCTCTCATCGGAGCTCTCCTCCTCAGTGGGTAGAGAGAGAAAACGCCACGATTTCTAGAGAGAGAAAGGAAAGCGAAGTTCGGAAAACAGAGATTAGACTATCTCTCTCGTGCTTTCTAGGGTTAGGTTTTTTCCTTTTTCGTGTCGAAGTTCAAGGAGAAAAAGAAACTCCGAGCTAAAAATTAGACGTTAAAGGTCGCGATTCTTTGCTTTATTACTGATATTTAAATTGGAATTATCTTTTTCTCGGATGAATTTTCTCGGGAAAATTTAGCGTCGACTGTAAGTTGCTTTTTGCCCATTTATCTGGTTTTTCTATGCTGTAAAATTCCTTTTATAAACCGACGAGTCTTCCACCTCAAGTAAAGTTGTTCTTACAAGTTTGAATTTTAGATAAATTTTGTTTGGGAAAACAAAAAATTGACTGCTTTTTCTTGGTAGCAATTTCCCCTTGTTTTTTCTTTCCTTTTTGTGATATAAATTCGTGGAGTTCTGGTAGTAGTGGGAGTAGAATCTGCTCTGAATGTTTAGTTTGGATAAGAAAGTTTCAATCTTTGGAGAAATTGGGTTTTTTTGTGATGTTGGTTTTATGGAAATTGGAGAAAATGTTGAGTTAAACTTGATGAAGGGTCGGAAAATTGATTTGGGATGATGTGGATTTTGTGATTAAGGTGGAAATGATGGTTGGAATGGGGAATTCTGGAATTGTCTGAGGGTTGCAGCATGAGTTGCAGCGTGAGGAGCGGCGGAAGAGAAGAAAGGGAGCGCGAGCAAGCGGTTTTGAGGAAGTCTGTGGATGTCGAGCCCAACTCGGGCTCGCAGAATGGTTTGATTGCTGCCCAGCAGCTGACAATTGACGAGAATTTGCTGGTGGACCCGAAATTGTTGTTTATCGGGGCGAAAATTGGTGAGGGAGCACATGGCAAGGTTTATGAAGGAAGGTCAGTCTCAATTCCTTTTCAGTCAACTCTTATGCTCTCAACTTAGTTGCTATTTACTTTGCTTGCTTTGTATGGTTAAAAAATGTAATGTACTTCTTCGAGATTAATTTGCTGTCGATTAACGTTTTATTTGGATGACTGCAAGTCTTGATTATCAGCTTAAAAGTTTTGTTTGTAGATTTGTGAGAGTTACTGATTTTGGTGTCATCAGATGAATTAGGTTGTACCATTGTGTTATTGGGAGGAATGTTTGTGAGTGGTCTGTGTGTTCTCGAGTGTAGTAGTTATGTACATGTAGTCTAATGATTTTTCAGATACGGTGATCGAATTGTTGCTGTCAAAGTCCTCCATCGTGGGAGCACTACTGAAGAAAGAGCTGCGCTTGAGAGTCGTTTTGCCCGTGAAGTTAATATGATGTCCCGAGTAAAACACGAAAATCTTGTTAAGGTAAGTGCCGTGATTAAACATCTTTAGTTCATGCATGCTTAAACGGTTTGCAAACCGTTGGCTTTCATATTGTTTCACTGGAATTCTTAATTTAATTCTTCTTTCTACAGTTTATTGGAGCTTGTAAGGAGCCGCTTATGGTGATAGTTACTGAGCTATTACCTGGGATGTCACTTAGGAAGTACCTGATGAGTATTCGTCCAAATCCATTAGAACTCCACGTAGCCATTAAATTTTCTCTGGACATCGCTCACGCTATGGAATGTTTACATGCCAATGGGATCATACATAGAGATCTAAAGCCGGGTACCGTATTGCTAGTTTGAGCTGTACTTCACTTCTGTGGTTTTTTATTGTGGGATAATGTATAGCGGAACAATTGGCTTGTTTATATTTTATCGGATAGTGCTATTCACACACCCATTTTTACCTCCCACACGCCCTTGTTAATTTTTGTCCATTGATCTTCTTCAATTCATCTGATCCAATGGCTGGAATTTGGGAGGGGTGTGTGGGAGGTAAAATTGGTGCTGGGATAGCACTACCCTACTTTTTCAATTGACAGACATTTTTTTAATAAATAAAATTAAGTAAAGAATCCAATTCTTATAAAGGAACCGTTGTGTCTCTTTCCTTTTACAGTTCTGTTAAATAAATTAGACGAAATTGCAGTGGTGCTTGAGCTAGAAGTTTACCCCCTTGCCGCAAATGTCGCTTATAGTTTTCTCCAAGTTGAATTATTCTTTTTGTTGGACTTCCATTTAGTTCGGAAAGTTGCTTTCATATGATCAGTTTATGCTATCCTAGGACCAACAGTTTTGAAATGATAAATGGTAAAAGAATGCAGCTTCACTTGGCAAGACTAGGCTGTACTTTAGTTCTAGATGCTTGCCCTTTTTATTTTCAGCTGGGTTATGTGATGCTGTTTTTTCAATTTAGTATTATTACTCTTGAAAATTAGTAAGTTTCGTTTTCGTGGATCACATGAAGCATTTTTATGTGGCTCAATTAGTATTATTATTCTTATGGTTTTTAATGATACATATGAAATGTCTTATTGCAGACAATTTGTTGCTTACGGCGAATCAGAAACATGTAAAGCTTGCAGATTTTGGTCTTGCAAGAGAAGAAACGGTTACAGAGATGATGACAGCAGAAACTGGGACTTACCGCTGGATGGCTCCTGAGGTTTGTCAACATGTTTATCTTGCTCACTTAAATTGGGGAGTTTTAATGAAAAGCCAACGGTACTGTTCATTTTAACCAAAAACCATATTTTTACACTAAAAAGTCAAACCTGATATTATTCACTTTACTCTTTATTTTGTCCTTATCATTAAAACTCAAAGTTTTCAAGCCTTTTTCATTAGTTTTCCTTACTTTTAATTGTTGATACAAGAACTTTTATTTGGTTGAATAAACTGGACAGGTCTAGTGCTTTTTGTTTTGGTAACGTTGCATGGTTGTGAGTAGAATGCAGAACAATAAGTTATAACTCTCGTTCTGCCTTCTGAACATATTTATAGGCGCATTTCAGTTGTGTATCTATGATAGATAGGTTTGGAAATGCTTCATTTGAAATACGAATATTGCCAGAACCATTTTATACCTTGATTTGTCCATAACTACTCTGGTTGCTGGGGCTGATTTTGGGTTTGGAAGGACTTTCCTACACGCAGAAACATAGACATTGATAATGACTTGATGCAGATATTTAACTGTTACATATGGATTCTAATTTCGCTGTGCGTGGTTTCTATTTTAATTAGGGTTGGAGAGGATGAGTTCGAATCAAAGTATCATTTAACAAAATGTTAGAACACTATCAATCATGCAACGTTATGTGCTGATGAGTCAAGCTTTGTAGTTCCATTCGGGTCCTTTTGGTTGGTTTTTGTTTCTGAATCTGCTTAAAAGCTATGTTGATCTGCTTTAATGTATCTTGCAGCTATATAGCACGGTAACTTTACGCCAGGGAGAGAAGAAGCATTACAATAACAAGGTCGATGTATATAGCTTTGGGATTGTCTTATGGGAATTATTGACTAACCGCATGCCCTTCGAAGGCATGTCCAATTTGCAGGCCGCTTATGCTGCTGCTTTCAAGGTATAAGAATTCAATCCGTTATTTCTGTTAATGCATTCGGTCATTCTGTGCAGTCTGTCATTTCTGTTAAAACCAATATTCTTTTTTATGTTGCTTACTCTTGCATTGTTGTCTGAGAATGCAGCAAGAGAGGCCTCTACTTCCGGAGGACATATCGCCCGATCTTGCATTTATCATTCAGTCATGTTGGGTTGAGGACCCTAATCTAAGGCCTACGTTCAGCCAGATCATCCGCATGCTCAATTCGTTCCTCTTCAAACTCTCACCACCCTCACCGCCTATACCAGACACTGACACGAAAGAAGCAGCCGCAAGTAACGGTCCCATGACTGAATTATCTGCCCGGACAAGAGGGAAGTTCGCTTTCCTCAGGCAGCTGTTCAATGCCAAGAGGACCAAGAGCTCACAGTGAGCAGGCAACATATTTTTGGAAACCATCTTGTTCTAACTGAAGAACAAGGCAGACACACGATCGTAGATACACAATTTTAGCGAATTCGTGATCAATCACTCGAAAAACGATGATATGATGTGCAAACGACGAGAAAACACGAAATCAAATAGTGTTTGATGGGTGGAAAATTCATCAAGAAATTAAACAGAAAAAAATTGAGGATGGTTGTTGCGTAGGAGGTGACCTTATTGTAAAGGAACAATTTTCTCTTCTCATCAAATGGAATCCCTTCTTTTAAGCTCATTCCGTGTATTTACATTTGTAGCCTTGTAGGTAAAGAAATTCCATCCAAAATAGTTTGCTGATGGAGGGTTGCAATGGTCATAACATCTGATACGAACGTCGTCGTTTCGGAACTCTTCAGATACATAATCGAATCCCAATCAGCTGTCGAAAGCTCAGAGCTTTCGGAATGGAAGATGCTGAGTGTGAACCTCGCCGTCTCCCTCACGCTCTCCAAGCTTCTGCAACTTCCACATTTCTCTTCCATAGCGCAAGTCGAATCGGCCCAAGCTTTCCTCACGAAGGCAGGTCTCTTCTTCTCTCACCAACCCATCGTTGGAAAGCTCGTTGCTTTCGCGTCGCTGTCGCCGCTGGGATGCCTGGCGCACGCCCATGCCCTGTTCGAAGAGACCGCCATGGACGACCCCTTCGTCTGCAACACCATGATCAGAGCTTACAGCAACAGCGTCTTCCCCGTCAGAGCAATACAAATTTACAACCGTATGCAGGAAATGGGTGTTGGGTCTGATCACTTCACCTTCAATTTCGCGCTCAAGGCTTGCGCCAGAGTGGTGAAGCAGATGGAAGATGGTGTGAAATCGCACGGATTTGGGGTGGATAGAAAGGGAGGGGAAATTCATTGCCGAGTTTTGAAGTTGGGGTTCGATCGTGATCTGTATGTGCAGAATTCGTTGCTTTTTGTGTACTGTCAGTGTGGGTTTGTGAGACTTGCCCGGTGCGTGTTCGACGAAATGACTGAGAGAAGTGTTGCTTCTTGGAATATTATGATATCGGCTTATGACCGGATTAACGATTTTGAAACCGCGGATTCTTTGTTTCGATCGATGCCTGAGAAGAATGTGGTTTCCTGGAATACTTTGTTGGCAAGGCATGTTAGGTTGAGCAACATTGAGGCTGCGGAAATGGTGTTCCGAGAGATGACAGGGAGGGATTCAGTTTCTTGGAATTCTATGATTGCTGGGTATGTTCAGGTTAGAGATTATGATGGAGCATTGAAGCTCTTCCGTGAAATGCAAGTTGCCGAGGTGGAAGCTACTGAAGTAACGCTCGTATCGATCTTGGGTGCTTGTGCTGAAACCGGCGCATTGGAGATTGGAAGGAAGATCCACGAGTCCCTGAAGCACCATAAGATTGGAGGGTATTTGGGGGTTGCCCTTGTAGATATGTATTCGAAATGCGGAAAAGTGAATTCAGCCTGGGAAGTGTTCCATGAGCTGAAAATGAAACCTGTCGGCTGCTGGAACGCCATGATTGTGGGTCTGGCCGTACATGGTTACTGCAAGGAGGCTCTGAAATTGTTCAAAACTATGGAAACGCAGCATGGCGAAGTCAGGCCTAATCGGATTACATTCATCGGCGTTCTCATTGCGTGCAGCCACAAAGGTTTGGTGGAAGAAGGACGCCGGTATTTCAATCACATGATTCAAGAATACAATATCATGCCGGACAATAAGCATTACGGTTGCATGGTTGATCTTCTCAGCAGAACGGGATTGCTTGAAGAAGCCTACGAGATGATCAAAACTGTGCCTTGCGGCTCAAGCTCCTTGCTGTGGAGGACCTTGTTGGGTGCTTGTAGGGTACATGGAAACGTAGAATTGGCGGAACAAAGCTTTCGGCAGCTTGCGAAATTGGAGCCTCTAAGGGATGCAGATTATGTTTTGTTGTCAAACGTCTATGCAGAAGCAGAGAGATGGGACGACGTTGAGCGTTTGAGGAACGAGATGATTTGTAAGGGAGTCTCCAAAACGCTCGGCTTCAGCCATGTATAGATGAAGTAATTGAAGACAAGTTATGATTTTATATGGATAATTGGATATAATTTGTCAGCAAAACAAACCACTTTGGAACAGATTTTGTCAATTGAAATTCTAAAATCTTACAGGTAATTATGTTAGTCAATTTTCATTCTATCGTGCAAATTTGGGTTGGAACTTAAGTATTGTTAAACAAAAGTGTACAAGAAAAAGATGTGCGAAAATCACGTTATTTTTGTTATCCGCTTTGAAAATATTTGTGAATGGTGGTCCAAGGACCACCTGGTATTTTCCTTTGAAAAGTAGTGATTGGCCTTCATGTGCCTTACCCTAGCAGGCATGCAATGGTGCCGTGCCTGCACTTTGTCTGTGTTTGCATGTTGGCGAGTGGTATTGGGACTTTGAAGGACTGATGAAAGCAACAATGCATGACCATGATCGACACTTTCCTCTGGTCTTAATTGTGTCATATAAATGTCACTGTCTACTATTTTGGCTATAGACAAAGGTTCCCTCATTAAAAGTAAAGAAAATTACCTCCACCTGGAACGTACTGACTACAGAGATGGTACAGTGACGATATGTTATCTTTTATTCTGGTTTGAAGGGTGTCATATAGACAAAGGTTCCTTTAGTAAAAGGAGAGAAAATTTACTTGTACCTTACAATGGGACGTTATTATGATGTCGTAAGCTAATCACTTATTGTCATGTGTTTTAACATTTTTATATAAGAGTGTGGGCCTATCATGAGCATCTCAAGTGTAGGATGACTTCAATGACACAAGTACAACGTACTGCGATGTCATGTACTAATGATGCAATGCCAACTGTCCCTAATAAGAGTGTGGGACTATCACAAGCAAAGGTTTTAAAAGACGTTAGACGTTAGTCAGGAGGCGAGCTAGGGCCTAGCACCTAAACGGCTAGACGGAGTTTAGACGGGCACCTAGGTAGACTATGCGGATTTAAGTAAATCTATTATATTTTGTGTAAATAAGTGTCTATTTATACTTAATATATATATATATATATATATATATATATATAATTTCAATATAAACTACAAAATAGAATTACATATATATTATGAAACAATGGTACATAATGATAAAATGGGGAACAAGCATATAATGTGTGTTCATTTAAGTATTCAACAAGTCTTTTACAATTTATTGAGAAAGATAAAATGCAAAATGAAAGTTATTTATATTTTGTTTAAGTGAGTTGCAACCTAGACGGGTGCCTAGGCGGGCTAGGCGATCTAGGCGGGCGCCTCAGCAGGTCTAGGCGCATTTTTTTAATTTTCAAACGCCTAGGCTTTAATAGGGGCGGTGACCAGCCACCTTGCGTTGTTACAACAGTGATCACGAGTATCTCAAGTGTAGGATGACTTCAGAGGCACAAGTACAATGTCATTGTGATGTTATATACTAAATTACTAATGATGCAATGTCATATGTAAACTACACCTAATAAAATGGTAATTTGAGGCTTTCCATAGTCACGTATTTAGGGAAAAGTACATCTGTCTCTTTAAGTTAACTGCACTTGAACATTTGGCTCTTGAAGTTAATTGAAATTGTGGCCTAATTTGATGGAAAGACATTCCCTTATTTGTAAGGGAAATTTAACGAAAAGTTACTAGTACTGTTCACTTTAATGAAAAATCATATTTTTACACTAAAAAGTCAATCATGGTACAATTCACTTTACCCTTTATTTTGTCCTTATCGTTAAAACTCAAAGTTTTCAAGTCATTTTCATTAGTTTTTTTTTATTTTTAATGGAAAGACTTTTTTTTTCCTTGTAAGCAAGTAATAAGTAGAGAAAAGACTATTCCTTTTCCTTATAAACAAGTAATAAGTAGAGATTTTTTTTCCAAAAGACTGTTAGTTTCCAGTCTTTTCCTTTTGTTTTTGGCCAAATTGCCAAAAGCACTTTTCAAACAAAATTTATTATGGATTTCTATTTCCGCCAAATTCGGATAACTCGAAGATTCTAAATTTCAGATTCGTTGTCCAATTTTAGTTTGAATTTCAAAGTTTTTTATTACTATGCACCGAAGTATAATGCCTTGGAGTTTTAAGCGGTAAGGTGATTTGAATTCTTTGACCAAATAAAAATATGAACTATCACATTTTTGAGTCTTTGTGGAAATTTCTTGAGGAGGACATTGGGATAAAAATAAATAAAATAAATTAGTAAAATAAAACAAAATAAAAAATAAAAAAAATAAAAAATAGACCAACAAGGCAACAACAACCGAGCTTCAATCCCGTACGTGTGACCTGACCACAGTGTAAGACGGCAATGTTGTTGACCGGTCGGAAGCCGTCTGATCAAATCAGAAACGCACGTGGCGGAATCAGTGTTGCGATTAAGGGAAGTGCGCACGCTAATGCGAACACACATAGATGCGAGAAAACAAACACTCCAAGTCAATGCCGTCTCCTCGTTGTAACTCGGAAGCTGGTAGAAAAGTAAGCGAAATTTACAGAGAGAGAAAGAGAGAACTGTAGAGAGAGAGAGAGAAGGGGTGGGAGAAGTACACACACAGGAAGAGAATGAGAAAGATTGGATAATCTTTCCATGGATTTTTGAGATCCAGAGGAAGAAGGAGAAAGAGCTCCAGCTTGTTCGACATATCGAGTTCGAATCGAAGATTTTTCAGAGTCAAAGCAGCCGAAGAACAGAGAGAGAGAGAGAGAGAGAGAGGGAGAAGTCAGCCGAAGAACAAGTCCTGAGCTTTCTCGAGAAAATGGTCGAACAGAGAAATCTCCAAAAACCCAATTCAGAAAACGCCACGATTTCCCAATCCCCTGTGGGTTTCTGGGAAAGTTTCCAACTTGGTCCTTTGAATTGAGCTCCAGAACCCGAACAGGCAACTGGGTTTAGTGTTTCGAATTTGGGGTCGGGTTTTATCATCCGTGATCAGAAGAAGAGTGAGAGGGTTTTGGGGCAGTAGTGTGATGAGAAATGGGAGAAAATGCAGCAGCTTTGCACACAGCTGTGAACTCCGTACAGGCATTAGGAAGAGGTTTCGACGTGAACTTCGATACAAGGTTGCTATACTGTAAGGGAGCTGTGGGTACGAGGATTCTGGAGCTTGACGAGGATTGCACCAGGGATATCTGCCTATATGATGAGATAGTTGTACCGGGTGTTTCGAGGGACATCAGGCATTCGCAGGAGGCCGGCGGCCGGCAGAGCTCTGGAGTCTGCAGCTTCCATGAGGTAATGCTTACGGTTTTGTTGTATATATGGGATTGTTGTTTGATTGTGTACTTAGGTTGTTGTGTTTGCTCTGAGGGTTTAGGTGGATGTTGTAAGAGTTTGTGAATTGGGTTTAGGTTGCAATTTTGCAAACATTTTACTATGATGTGATTGTAGGGAAAGTGTTTAAGTTATGAGATTGATGTTCATTGAGAAATATGTCCCAAATTTGAGTAAGAAATGATGGGTAGTTGCAGAAAGTTAAATGGAACTTCATAAATGTGTTTGTTTTTAGCGTCGGACCGGTTTAATGTAAAGGCATGGAAAATGGTCTGCTCCATATGACTCCGACTCCATGTTTTGTGTCCTGCCACAGTTCATGTGTGATAATAATGATCATAAAATTACTTCCCTCGATGCACTAGCTACAACGTGTTAAACCTTGTTAAGAATGTACTGGACTAGGAAATAGCCGGGCAATTGAACGCTCAGCTTGTAGGTACTTGTTTGAGCTAGTTTAGCAACCAAGCAAGAGCAGCATCTTAGTGGTATTGAGACATTGGTGATTGTGCTCAACAGCATTTATGTCTGTTGCATTTTTTTAAGAGGCTGTGGCTTGCTTTTAACACTGTGTGTGTGCTCGCGCGTGTGTGTGTGAAAGAGAACCCCTAAGTTATTTTATGTGATCCTCGTGGCAAATGGTTGCAGATGGTTGAGTATTTCAATCAAAAGTCTAACGCATCTGGCAGCTTTCCTCTTGGGAGTTTCAACTTTGCATTTAGCTTCACTGGTTCAAAACATATTGATGCTGCAGCCACGAAGACTCTTTGTGTGGATGGATTTTATATTCCACTTGCTAAGGTCCAACTTTTCAAATCCCCAATAGTGTTGCAAGAACATGTTAAACAGGCTGTCCCAAGTAGTTGGGATCCAGCATCCTTGGCAAGGTATGATTATGTATAACTTTAGTAGAAATATGGTGATGAAATAGTTACAAATGTTTCCTAATAACTGGTCACTCTTTCTTGATAGCTTTATTGAAAATTTTGGAACCCATGTCATAACATCAGTAACAATTGGTGGGAAAGATGTAATTTACGTTAAACAACACCATTCATCCCCATTGTCTACCATGGAGATAAAAAACTATGTCCAGGACATTGGAACTCAAAGGTTCTCAGATACAGAAAGCAATGGAACTTCAGGTCAAATGAAATTCAATGATAAGGCTAGTTCCGCTTTGCTTCTTTTCCTTTTTATTACTTAATAGCCTCTGTCTTTACTTGAAATTCAATTTCTGAGTATCACTTTTTTTATATATATATTCAGGGTGGTGATCCTGGTTTATTCAACAGTCAAGGGATATATCCTCAACCCACGAGTGCACCATATCTTGCTGGGAAAGAAGTATGTAACGCATTTATTATTTGTCTGCAGTATCTCTGATGCGCTTGATGGTTTATCATGAGAAACAAATTTAAAAAAGTATATAGTTGCTTCTGTCTCTGAACCTCTATTTTCCTTACATATAATATAGTTTACCATTTCTTAAATACATAAGAAGTACAGAGTAAACTCTCACCCAACCCTTGATTTTGGCATACCTTTGAACATTTAATCACCTTGCTACCGAGTTGTGTTAGTTCTAGAGGTTATTTCTTACTACCTTAAATTATTGTTGATGCAGGATGTCACGGTCATTTTCAGAAGAAGGGGAGGAGATGATCTGGAACAAAACCACACCCAATGGGCAAGAACTGTCTGTTCCTCTCCAGATGTAATTGAGATGACATTTTTTCCTATAGCGGCCCTACTGGAAGAGATACCTGGAAAAGAGCACCTGACTCGAGCTATTGGTCTTTACCTTGAATGTACGACAAATGAAATCGTCATAGATCAGTTAGAGTTTTCTTTTTCCTGTAGTGTGCTCTAGCGTCAGCAGTAAGGTAATCCTGATAAACGGTTTTGAAATTCTTCTTGTAGATAAGCCCCCAATAGAAGAGCTGAGATATTTCCTGGAGTTTCAAATTTCTCGAATTTGGGCTCCTGTATATGATAGAAATATTGGGCATCAAAGAAAGGAACCTGTTTGCCCATCCTTGCAATTCAGCATAATGGGGCAAAAGCTTTATGTCAGCCAAGAACAGGTATGTCTTTTTCCAGTAATCAATGTCTCTTCGCTGAGCTCTTCCATCCTTTAGGAGGCATGTATCTGTCTTTGGACAGAATGAGACAAAAATTTGCTCCGTTCTGTTTGGGAGGGGCCTGGATTATATGAGACAGAGGGACATCACGTCCTTGAGATGTCTAAATAGCCATTTCATTATTTTTTGTTATTTCGCAGTCTGAATTTGATTCATGGTTTGATAAAAAAAACCTTAGATGTCAAAATTACGCATCCTCCTTGGTTATGTCATGTAATCCCCATCAATGAAATTTTACAATGTGCAGGTTACAATTAAACGGAAGCCAGTCACAGGCCTACGGTTGTATCTAGAAGGAAGCAAGCAGAATCGACTTTGTATCCATCTTCAGCACTTAGCATCTCTTCCAAAGATCCTTCAACCATATTGGGACAGTGATGTGGCAATTGGTGCTCCCAAGTGGCAAGGACCTGAAGAGCAAGACAGCCGATGGTTTGAACCAGTAAAATGGAAAAACTTCTCTCATGTGAGCACTGCACCAATTGAGAACCCTGAAACCTTCATAGGGAACCTCTCTGGTGTCTACATAGTCACTGGTGCACAGCTCGGAGTGTGGGACTTTGGATCGAGAAATGTCTTGTACATGAAGCTATCATATTCTAGGCTGCCAGGCTGCACCGTACGGAGATCCTTGTGGGATCATACGCCAAATGAAAAGTCAAAGAAAGCAACATCCACGGGTGACTCAAGTTCAGGTTCAAGAGAACATGTCGCTGGCAACAAGTTGGTGAAGGTTGTGGACATGTCGGAGATGAGCAAGGGACCACGAGACCATCCTGGTCATTGGCTGGTTACCGGTGGAAAGCTTGGCGTGGAGAGAGGGAAAATTGTTTTAAGAGTGAAATATTCGTTACTAAGTTATTGAGTCAGTTTATAAATTTGCAAGATTGATGTGCACAGTGGTGGTTTTTTGTTAGGTGAGAGGAGGTGTCTTTGATGTTCATCCTGGTTGTAAACTTTGGCTGTGTGATAGACAGACAAAGAGTGAGAAGAGGATTGTGTATTTGAGTGGTTTTAGTGTGATTAGATGCTGCCTCTTGAGATGTATTTGTAAGTAAAATGTTTGATATGTAAAGTTAATTTCATGAAAGAAACCATGTTTTAGAGCAATTATATCCCTCATTTACTAGGATCGTAATTAATTGAATTGTTCCTTAAGGTGGAAAAGTTGTCCTCTTTCATATATTTAGCAAAGCTTAACAAAAATAAACGAAAACATACACAAATGAATCTAGTAACAAAGGTTTGGTGAAAAAAAAAATTGAAGCTTGAGGGCTTTTGAGATGTCAATAAAGAAGCACTAAGTTGTGGTTGATGTTACGCGTTTAGAACTGGTTCGTTTTCTGTTTATTTTCCAAATATACAGTTTATTGTCGGGGTTTCTCTAGTTTTATTGTCTATTGATAGTTTGTAACCAATTCTTTTTGTATTTATTTTCTAATTCTGTGCATATACCAAAAACAATTAATGAGAGAGAAATATAAACATAGTGGCATACTTAGCTGGATGTATAAAAATTGCATCTACATCATTGATGTGATATTATACTTTACTTTCACAAAATCAAAGATGCTAACTGCAAAGCAGTTTTATGGATAATTAATTTATGAATATATAAGTCTACTTTTGTATATGTAATTGTTCTCCAGAAATGATCTAAAACTGGCCACCTTCAAAAGTCTGTCCAAACTGCCAACCAGCCGGCACAACATTGTAGCTGGTGACGGTGCGTCCGTCGCTAGTGGTGACCTTGAAGGAGAGCCTCTGGCCATTGAGGTAGGAGTTGCTCTGCCAATTCTGGCCCCAGTTTCTTGACATGGGTAGCCACCCTGTCCTAGAACCCTTGATAGACACTGTACGGACGTCCCCTGCACCCCCAACATTTGTGATCAAAACCAAGTTGAAGTACGAGTGGCCATTGATGGTGAACCTTATGCCTCCTTTCTTCAGACATGGAACCCTAAACAAGAAAATTACAACTAATTAATCACTACAAATGTGTTTTTAAGCTATTACAATTTTCTCTCGTCAGTAGCAGGTCTGGTATGTTATGTTGTCAGGTTGTCAATCGAATCCTTGATAAGTAGAATTCATCTTGTTTAGATATGTTACCTTCTAAAGAGTACCGGGACAATTCCACCACGATATTCAGCGATGTGCAAGAAAGCAGGCTCAGCCAAATCAAAGTGTTGAAGAGGAGGGTTGCACCAGCCACCGTTGTCGTTAGACAAAGCATTATTAGGAGGACAGAAGTTGGTGGCTGTGACCGTGATGACACCACCCGGGAGGCACCATTTGGGGTCACTCTCATGGTTGCATCTGAGTTGGTAACACGCTCCACAACTCAAACCACTGTTGAAAAGAGCAGTGCTTAGAGCTGCGGTGCTTGTCCCGTACCCCTGGCTGTACAAGTTTCCATAACCACACGCACCTCCTACAAATAAGAGTAGACCCGAAATTTGAATACATGAAAAACTATCATGTCTAATGGTGAACAAAATTGGTAAGCGTAGCGGCTCTCATTTAGCATTTAGAAATGACAGTAAGCACTATATAAAGAACGTAATCTCTTCAAGCTTACCCATTGTGCCAGCAGCATCACTACCACCATAAAATGTTGCATGACCAGTATACCATCCGCCATCGGAGGCATGCGTGACTTGAAGACTTAAGTGGCATATGAAGAAGAGAAACTGCAGGATCTTCACTGCTTTCATAGCCATTGTTTGATCTTAATCAATTTGTCTCTGTGTGTTCGTGAGTGAAAGGGTGGCTCCGCATATATAGTAAGGAAAAATAGTAGTGAGTACCGTTCGAGCATTGAAAAATGAATAGTTGGGTGCGATTGTCACGTTGAGCTTGAGCCGAACTCAACAACCGTACTAAATGATTTTTAATCACCTCATGACTGATTACTATTAATTTAATTATATATACACATGTAAAATGTTATATGTTGGATTCTCCTTAATTTCTAGTCCTAACTTAAAAACTAGAGATTTTCCAGTGTGATTTCAATCTAACCCGTATTATATATAAAATATGCATTATTAATCTAACCTGTATTATATATAAAATATGCATTATTACTTTTTAGGTCGGTAACATATTCAGTATTACATTCACTCATATAACAACACATGATATTAAAATGGCCACAACTCAAAATATTTTGGAACCAAAACCCTAGTTCGCTACTCACACGAGCGCTCTTTTCTATGTTATTTTTCTTAATTATTTTAAATTTGACTTGGGAATTTAGTTTAATTTCCTCTAAACCGACAAACACATAACTAGTAATGTAAATTGTCAACCCCTACATACAAAATTTTGATGATAATTTAGTTTAAACATAATTGTATTTTGTTCAGAGGAGAGGCGGTCTGAGAAAAGTTTGAAGGATCACGAGGGGGTAGGAACAATAAAATAGGGTTGACCTAGAAATTACGTGACGTGTACTAATTGCTGGAGGGTTGAGTCACATGGAGGATTATATTATAGATTGATTGGTTGAGCTACTGGCCGTCCCAATAAGGAGTCTTGTTAGGGGATGATGATGTGGCAATAGAAGTTGAGACTAGATTGGAACTTAGGGACGAGGATCCTCTCCTGAGCTCAGGATGGGAATCCTCCTGATCAGTTTATCTGAACCGTTCAAATTTAATCCAACAGTTTTAATTATTATAACTTTTAAAGGATTTCTTATTTGGAACCGTTGGATTAAATTTTAACGGTCCAGATAGGCTGATCAAGAGGATCCCCATCCTGAGCTCAGGAGAGGATCCTCTTCCGGAACTTAGAAGCACATCCCAAATTATAGTTCCCAAAACCCAAAAAATAAAAATTCTATTTATTAATATGATGAAACGGATATAGATAACGCAAGTTAGTTAAGATAGTGTGAACGGCTCGCATTCAGGTTCAAGTTTACTATTTTACATATTAGAGTACTTTATATGGTCAATCTCAGTTTACTAAGTTTCTTAGTTTTCAACATTTGATTTATCAAGTTTTTTTTGTTCCAGAGTAGTAGCCGAAGTCAAAATTTTGGGACAGTTTGAGTTGCTGTTAAGTCAGTCGTTAACTAGTGAGTAACGTGGTGCCCAGATAGACAATGACTAAGCGCCACGTGCCAATATAGGGCTCATGTGGATAAAAAATTAAAATTTATAAAAGAATTTAAAATTAAAAAAAAACCTAACAGTTAAAAGTAAAAAAAAAAAAAAAAAAAAACTAAAGCCCTAAAATTTATGCCTTTAATTTAAAATTTGAATTTGTTTTATTTTTTATTTTTAATATCCACGTGGCCTAGATTAATACGTGGCATCCAGTTATTGTTCACGTAGGCGCCACGCCACAGGTTAGTCACTGACTTAACAACAACCTTACCAAATATATGAAACCGTCCCAATATTTTGACTTCAAGTACCACTCTGAAATGATGAAAAAAAAACAAAAACAAAACTTAATGTACTAAATGTTGAAAATCAAGAAATTTAAGAATAATAAATTGAAATTAACCCTTAAATAAGTGTCCTAATTAACATGCATGCATGTTCATTGTTTCACTCGAAGTAACGTAAAGATGATGAAAATGAGGAAGGTCCTACATCTAGCAGGTAAACCAATGTTTTCCTTGGAAAGAGATCCTATTCGGATCTCTTCTATCAAGGCCATCAAATCAAGTGATCTGAATTTTTGAAATTTGATGTAACGGCTAAAAACAAAGGCTCCTTTAAGGGTTATAATAATTTTAGATGTTTGATCAAATTTTAAAAACCTGGATCACTTGATTCAGTGGTCTTGGTGGAAGAGATCCGGAGAGGATCTCTTTCCATTTTCATTAGTATTGAATCCTTCGTTATGTTAGCTCACGCCAGGTCAGCAATTATACATCTCATAAAAGTTCTTCATATGCACACACTCACTCCGTATATGCAACTTTGAAGGGCGCTTTAAGTCTTTATGATAGTACATCGGGCATCCCTCACCCTCCGAATTAAGGTCACACATGCATGCGTATACGCAACTTTGAAGGGCGCTTTAAGTCTTTATTGTAGTACAAAGGGCATCCCTCACCCTCCAAATTAAGGTCACACATGCATGCTACAGAAAAGCGCTTAAGTCTTTATGATAGTACATAGGGTATTCCTCACCCTCCAAATTAAGGTTACACATGCATGCTACATAAAACAACTAAAATAACTGTAAAATATTTCACGTACTAGGTCAAGGAAATCCAACGGTGGAAAAACATTACCCAAGTGTTCAATTCTTTCTCTGCATATATATTGCAAGTTACCGGAGAATATGTGACGGTTCGATCTTTTTAATTTCCTTTCTATTTCTATATGCAAGTATAGTTGTCTTTGTTTTTACATTTTAGGATTTATATATTTTCAGGGGCATATTCATTCACAAACTCAGGTAAAGTTCGAATGAGCGCTTGTGAGGACCTCCATGATCACCCAACGGTTTGGGCAGGTGATGGAAGAGAGAATACCACTAGAGCTGTGCAGATATTGTGCAATAGAAGATTTAGAACAAGAAGAACGATTTAATTTTAGACGCGGAGGAAGACAGAGAAGACAAATAATGGTTTTGCTATTCTTGGACCTTGGTTCCAATGAAGAAGAAGACTTTCTTTCTCCATTTTCCACGTGACCAACTTTTCATGTAGTACTCAACCAATACTTTTTAAAGAAAACTAATGCAAATGATTTGAAAATTTTGAGTTTTAACAATAAGGACAAAATAAAGGGTAAAGTGAATAGTACCATGATTGACTTTTTAGTGTAAAAATGTGGTTTTTCGTTAAAGTGAACAGTATCGGGAGTTTTTCGTTAAAGTTCCCTACTTTTTATACCATATGTTTGACACCGTTATTTTTTTTTCTAAAATTCACTTTTTTGAAAAATATTTCGTAAAATACTACGAACTCGTAGTCACATGAACTTTCATCTCATACAATCAAATTCACTAAAATACTAAAATTGTGATGTTTTTGTATGTAATATATTAACAACGTAATTAAAATAATAAACCCAAATTCACAATACAACTATATTTTTTTACTAAGTGTAAATAAGCACTCATTTATATGATATATAATAAATTTACTTAAATCTGCCTAATCTGACTATAGCCCCAAGCCTAACCCCGTCTAGGTACATAGATGCTAGACCCTAACCTGATGCTCAACTAGACCTTAATTAGTCTCCACCCAAATGCTAGAAACATGTCAATCACAAAATCAAGGCCCAGTTTGAAAGCCAATACCCACAAAGCACTAGCCTAATCCCTCACACGTGTAGTGCATTAAGGGTGCTTTTGTTTCACCAAACTATTTCGGATTAGACTAGTTTTAGGGATAAAGTTGGACTGATTTAAACTAGACTAAGCTAGACTGATTTAGTGAAGCGTTTGATGCAGTGTCGGACTAAAAAGCAGGATAATTAATAAACTCTAAAATTATATTATTTAATTCATATTTTTTTTAATATTTTTTTTTATAAATCATCAGATTATAATATTATACTATTTAATCTATATCTTTTTTAATACTTAATTATTAGTTTTATCTTTTTATTTTTGGTTTCTAGAGTGCTCTTCATCTCCCCCTTTTTTCTCCCTATTTTTCCCGACCTACTCTAGAAGCTAGAGAGCTCCATAATGCACGGCAAACAAATCCCTTTAATTTTGTTTGAATTCCAGATCAAATCCATCTGGAAGAAAAAATGCACAAGATGAAGACAAAAGCAAAAACGAGCAAGGCAGTGTATAACCACCCCCTCCCCATCTAAATATTGTAAGGCTTCGTTTAGTAAGCCAGATGGAATATGTTGTGATCAATTAAAATAGACTTGAATCCAGTATGTTGCTTGTTTTGTCAAAATGGGATATGTTCAGAACTGGATATGATGAATTCTGAATTCACAATAAAGTGAGGTATCTAACATTTCCTTATACATGAGTTACAAGTCTATGCCAATTCAATCATATCTCTAAGGTCCAATCTCATGCAGCTCACGAAATTAGTCCTAAAATTCTGTGGCATGGGGCCACGGTAATAATAAAGCGGAAAGAGGGAAGTTGGAAGTTGCAACTTGGAGCCATAAAATTCTATGCATTCACCTAAACCCTAATTAAGAGACATGGGCCATCTATAATTGGATTGTTAGATAATATTGGTCATGAAATTTTTGCACTGAAATGAACCCACAATACTCAATTTTGTTCCACTCCGTGACATTGGGCCGTCTTGGGCTTCAGTTCTCATATTGAGACTCTTCGGGCCAAATTGGGCCTCAATTTGCAATTATTTAAACAAAATCGACGCTGAATGAGACCCCGCAGTGGGATCCACCCTTTGGTTGCCGGTGAATCATTAGAGCAAGTCCACCCCTGTGGACTTTGCGCCAGCACCCAGCGCATTTATCCACTCAAGTGAACAGTAACAAACTCCAATGAACAGTAATAGGCCAAGGCATCTCCACCCCTAAAACTAAATAGCCTAGTCAATTTTATTAAAATATTATTAATTTTTATTATAAAATAATAATTTTTATGAAAGTACTCTCTGGACTCCATTCTTCTTTTTCTTCCCTGATTTTCCAACTGTGCTGTCAGGCACAGTTTCACCACTTTTTCTTCCCTTCTTCTTTTTCTTCTCTTCAAACCACCAAAACCCATGTGAGATTAGCCAAGTTCGGCCTTACCCCACGAGCCGCAACCACCAAACGAACCCGACGACCCGAATCCCACCCAACCCTCCTCCCCGATCCCCTCACCCACTGGTGCGCCAACCAAAATTGCAAACCCTTCGCCATCGATCCTCTCGATCCCCGGAGCTCCTCCGATTGCGACTGGTTCTCTGACGTCGCCTCCGATTCAGACCATGACGTCAGCTACTTCGTCACTGATCTATTCAATCGCTGCAACTCCGAGCAACAGCCCAAGACCGAGAGGGAGGGTTTTGGATATGGAAGCTCGAGTTGGGGTGGTGGTGGAAGGAAAGCAGAGAGCTTCGAATTCAGCTCAAGGAGACGTGGCGGTATCGCCTGGCATCATGTAGGCCGGGCAAGGGCTCAGCACATTCTGAGCCGGCCTAGAGACCAGCTTGGGCTGGGTACCAGCCTATCTGCTCGGCTGGAATGGATTGGCTGGGTGCCGGGCCAATAATTTGGCTGGGTGCTGGTCTAAAGGTTCCCCGGTAGAACTACTCTTAGGATTTAATTTATGGGCGGTCGGGCAAATGTACCATTCCATTGAGTTGACGACAGGTTTCACTTCCGTCCTTTGATTCTTATACACTTGAAAAGATGAAAGGCCTCCATATTATGCCGACGCGTGTCCATATTTACAAGCGACCGACACTCCTTTAAGCTATGCTCGCCGTAAATTTTTAAGAAACTGATAAAAATGGTTTGAAAACTTTGAGTTTTAACGATAAAGATAAAATAAAGGGTAAAGTGAATAGTACCAGAATTGATTTTTTTAGTGTAAAAATGTGATTTTTCATTAAAGTAAACAGTACTGGGAGCTTTTCGTTAAAGTTCCCTAAATTTTTTGTATAATTTTTTTTTAAATAAACAATATTACAAACACTAAACTGGTGATGGAGTAGATTGCACCTTGTAATTGACTAATCATAATAATGTGCTTTTAATTCTCATTTGTGGCGATAATCGAACATAAAATCTTTCATTTACGAGCAATGACGAAGCCTATATTTTGTAATAATGAGGTCATGATAAATAAGCTTTTCACAAGAATTTTTTTAATGAATTAAGCTACTTGTAAGTACAAATACATTTCACTTAATAAAACTGCCTAGTGTTATTTCTTTTTAAGTTCTAATCTCTTGAATAACGAGTTCACAATCAATTCATTTCCCTACCCTTTAGTATAAATATATAGTTGTATTAAAAAAATTACAAAATATATGTGGTCGGTTGCCATGAGTCTTAGAAGAATGTTAGAAGGCTCACATTGTATATCTTACGTTACAATTCTCAATTATTAAGATCAATTCAATCCATTGAAAAGAAAACTAAAACTCCATCTTTGATACGATTACTAGGGTATGATGATAATTTAAATTGTGATTAAATTCAAGACTTAATAAGAAGACAGTTGCTGAAACAATTAATGTGAGACGTAATTAAGTGAGTTATGTAATTGGCAAGCGAAAGATGAACATATGTAGTGCACAAACTGATCAAACAAAGACCAACCCACATGAATTAGGAAGTAAAAATGAAGCCAAATTCCAATTGGATGGTATGAAAAATATCTAGCATCGCTCCACCTACACCTTCCGAATTGGTCTTCTTTGAACTAATTATGAGGTCACGACAACAAAATACAAGGAGGAGCACTGGGTTATTGGGGTTGTGAGTATACATCGCCCCCAGTGTAGCTCCGCTACTACTTACGAGTTCAGAGAAATGTCACTATACGATTGTACTAAGAACTTCATCAACTTTAAATTTTGACGTATGCCCACTAATATATCTCTAATTAAATCGTATTTTTAATTCTTTTTATATCTTCAATCCCACATTTAAAACAATTATAAATATAAAAAAATTATGCAATTTTTTTTTAACAAACGACATCATCTATATTAAGGAGGTGAAGGAGTTGACTAAGCCTCTCAATTGACTAGCATTAATGTGGTTAAAAAAAAATTACAGTTAAATTTAATGTTTTCTCTCTCTCTCATTATAGCCTTGACCCTTTTGCCCGAAAAATCACCAAATTATGAGTTCAGAGAAATGTCACAATACGATTGTACTAAGTGCTCCATCAACTTTAAATTTTGACATATCACATATGCCCACTAATATAACCCTAATTAAAACATTTTTTAAAAATTCTTTTTATATCTTCAACCTCACATTTAAAACAATTATAAATATAAAAAAATATGCAATCTTTTTTTTAACAAATGACATCATCTATACTAAGGGGGTGAAAGAGTGGATTAAGTCTCACAATGGGCTAGCAATAATGTGATTAAAAAAAATTATAGTTATATTTAATGTTTTCTCTCTCTCATTATAGCCATGTCCCATTTGCTTGACGAATCACCAAATTACGAGTTCAGAGAAATGTCACTATATGGTTGTACTAAATGCTCCATCAACTTTAAATTTTGACGTATGCCCACTAATATAACCCTAATTAAATCGTATTTTTTAAATTCTTTTTATATCTTCAATCCCACTTTTAAAACTGTTGATACACAAAATCAGTGGGGACTTTGGTACAACAGAAAGTGTTAACTTTGTGACCTTCGCTAGATTGCTCCGGTCACTAGTGTGGATAAGTATGTAAATGGATAGGGACAGAGAAGCAAACACAAGATGTACGTGGTTCACCTAGATTGGCTACATCCACGGAGTAGAGGAGTTGTCATTAATTGTGAAGGGTTTACACAAGTACATAAGTTCAAGCTCTCATTTTGTGAGTACTAGTGGATGATTTAGTACAAATGACATTAGGAAATATTGTGAGAGAATGATCTCTATTTATAGAAGAGAGTTTCAAGTTTCATTCTGACATTGACACGTGTCGTGTTGTGATTGGCTTCTGATGTTGACACGTGTCGCGCTATAATTGGCTTCTGATGTCGACATGTGTCGCACTGTGATTGGCCTCCTGGTTGGAGGGAAACTCTTCTGGGTCCTTGACGGTATAACGTTGACCGGTGGTCAGTAGTTTCGGGATTGGTCAAGTATGGTACAAACAAAAACAATTATAAATATAAAAAAAAATGTGCAATTTTTTTTAACAAATAATATCATCTACACTGACACACCCCGATCCTAGAATCAAGACGTGCTGGCCGTCACGTGAGTGTGACGTAACCAAAAGTGCGACGCGGAAGCAATAGGTAAGAAAAATACGAAGGAATAAAAACCAAATACTAGCAATAGTATCCAACTGGCATGCTAGAGTGAGTTTAAGTGTGAAACACACATATTCAGAGTATAAGTACTATGTGCAATCAAGTAGGACCATAACTAAATTACAACACCCGAAAGTGAGTTCTACATTTATGAAGTCTGTCAGTATGCCGTGGGCATCCTCGTGGGCCACCAACGCTGCTAACTAGAACCTGGAGGGGCGCAAAACAAAATTGAGTGGGTCAGTAAAACAAAGCTTTTTGAAAACATTTCAATTAATAACATTTCTAACCCCTCGCTGTAAAACCTGTATACTTTCCCAGAAAATAACATAATATGCATATAATCTTCATATATCTCAAATCACAATTCTTTATCAAAAATCAGAAAGTATGCCATGCTATAAATGTCAATAACAGAATAAGGATGTATCAATATAACAAGTGAAATAATGAATCAACCGGAGACCCTGCAGTTGGTCCTGTACGGTTAATTCTAAAGCTCAATATCCACTCCAACCGGAGTCACCGCAGTGACATGTACGGCGTTACTCTGCACATAAATCGGAACTACCTGAAATAGTCTGTACGATAAGAAAGGTGTAAGAATACACTCTAGTGCTTCTCTCATCAATAGCTGTATAATAATCTAAAATCACCTACAAGTCGGAACCACCTTTCATGGTCTGTACGACATGTCGGAACCCTCTAATGGTCTGTACGATATGCATCTACTTGGATCCAAGATGAGCGTGCGGTGCAGGGTGAATAATAGAAGCACTAACACCAGGGGTGCATGTTTTGAGCTCTCAACACAATTCACATCATCAATAGTTCACATGAATAACATAAAACTCACCTGATACTCACCTGTGCATCCACAACACAATTTCACATATATATGCATCAATTACTAATTCATATAATTCATAATATGCATGTATGGCATTTTAAAAACATACTTTCATTTAAATTCAATTTCTGGGAAAATCAATAGTATATAGGTAATAACAGAAAATAACTGCCCACTCACTGGTAAGGCGAAGGGTCGTAACCCCCATGACGTCCTTGAATGCGCTCGTCCTATATGCGAAACAACTATAAAAACGTTAATTAAAGCACACAACCGACAATTCGAAATAACTTCTCAATTTGGGTATATGAATATACCATAGTGACCTACTCGACGTCATGGACGTCGAGGTATTTTTAGAAAATTTTTTCGAGGCTGTACGCGCCCCCACGCGCCGGGAGGGGCACGGAGCCACGCGCCCCCACACGCGTCACCTTCTTCCTCCAATCGTCGGACTGGTTTTGCCGGTCGCCAGAAAACTGGAGATTTTTCAATCTCCTTATTCTCCGTCATTTCTCAACCATTTTTCACTCATTTTATATCAAATTGAAGCCCTAAGCGTGTAGAATCACGTTACACTACTTTGAGGTTAAAAAACATACAAAATCTCACTGGAGAAATTCCAAGAAAACCGGCCAACTTCGAACCCGACGATCCCGACGTCCAAAACCTTCAAACTAAACACTCCGAGCTTCCTTATGACCTTACTAAGCTCACCGTAAGCTTAGAATTCCCTGAAATTCAACAATTCACGTGTGCATGAACAGTGCACATTTTCGGGGTTATGGTTTCACGATGATATCGAAGGTTTTAAGTTCTAAAATTAGTATATTTGAACTCAGGGACTCAAGAGGAGTTCGATTCTTACCTTAGAACCTTCGATCTGTGAAGATTTGAGGGTACTTGGTTCTTGTCCGTACGGTTTCGAGAGAGAGAGAGTGAACTGAGAGGGAAGAGAGAGAGATGGCACGGGTAGGAGAGAGTGTATGTGTCCCGTGTGTGGTCCAACCAAAACAACACAATCCAATTATTTAAATCCCTAACCACACAAAACATGCATACCAAACTTTTAATCCAACTCAAATTATTTTCCAAGATTTTAGGAGAGTAGGTATTTATTCAAATAACGCCACACGTACCTTAGCAACCGTCAAGGGCAATTTCGTCATTTCATATCAACGAATATGAAATTCCGGTACGGGTTGTGACATAATCTAAGGGAGTGAATGAGTGGGCTAAGCCTTACAATGAGCTAGTAATAATGTGGTTCAAAAAAAAAAAATTTAAAGTTAAATTTAATGTTCTGTATCTCATTAGCCCTACCCCCTTTGCCCGAAGAATCACCAAATTACGAGTTCAGAAAAATGTCACTATACGATTGTACTAAGTGCTCCATCAACTTTAAATTTTGACATATGCCTACTAATATAACCCTAATTAAATCGTATTTTTTAAATTCTTTTTATATCATCAATCCTTCATTTAAAATAATTATAAATATAAAATAATATGCAATTTTTTTTTTAACAAACGAAAGGGGTGAAGAGGTGGGCTAAGTCTCACAATGTGCTACCAATAATGTGGTTAAAAAAAATTATATTTAAATTTAATGTTATCTCTCTCTCATTATAGCCCTGTCCCATTTGCCCGACGAATCACCAAATTTTTTGAATTAAACTTTGTAAACCAAATAATGTGGTTGTTGATAATTGGATTATTACTTAAGTATTGAATAACATGCTTATTTTTTATTGGTGACATATCATTTTGCTTACAAATTTGATTTAAAATTTTGGTCTTTCTAGCATTATCTAATATATATAATAGCTATTCTTCCCCAAATTCCAGTATGCAAAGCTGCAAAAATTCCATGGAAAACTTCTTCACTAAACCCAAGATCTAAATTTGTGATCGAAAATTAAAACAACTTTGAACCTGTAGGCAAAATTTTTTGATGTAATAGTAGTACTTGATGTTTCTAGTTAACGTGTAACGATCAGGAAAGAAGGAATATTGATATATTGTGTACAAAAACTGTATTAATTTTTTAATCAATAAAAAGGAACTAGTTGGTGGCTTCGCTAAGGTAGCCCACTTTTTCAAGGGCTAGGAAGACTTACAGAGGCATATTAACCTCAATCTGACCACCATCGTGCGATTCACCAGCGCCATGTGAAATACAAGCCTAGAATTTTATTTTGGTTAATTTTGGAGAGAAGGCGAGAGAACGGAAGACTTAATGCCCACGATTGATACCACTATGCAAAACAAGAAAACTTAACCAATTTGACTACGATCGTTAAATGTCCTAAAAATCTCTCTTTCTCTCTGAGTGTGAGAGTTGTTCTCTCTTCTTGAGAGTCTTTCCCACCTTTAGTGTGTGTAGCTTCCAACCCGTCGATTTCGTTGCTGCCGGCCCTCGCCGAGGTGAGGGTCGATGGATGCTCTAGCTGCTTTCTTTCTCCTTCATCCTTTCGTTCTTTTTGCTTCCTCTCTCCCCATCTATCCTTCCTATTTTATCCAATCCGTTATACCTTATGGGCATCTGTCACGCCCCGATCCCGACATACGTCCAGGATTGACACGTGATGCTACCAAATACCCGTATCTCAAACATACCCCGCCTCCGGAATATGACAAATCACAACTCGAGAGTCGATTCACATAGCAAATTTTTGTATACTTTATGGCTGCATCTAACCTCCTCATTAGACTGCTTACGTACCCTCAATAGGAATCAAGCCATTCGCAGTTCATCATTCACTATACTCGAACATTCATCACATAAACCGCCATGTCTCAACACAATACACAATTCAGCGCGTCCATCATCTCAAGGGACAATCGACAAAGCACAAAATAATCTATAGCCACATTGGTCAATGGTCTATCACAATCATAAAAATTACATCCCACAACATCCAATAATCACACCAAATAATAACACGTACAATACACTAAAATGCAGGGCTAGAGCGACACAGTTCGGTCGAAGCCTACATCTCTGAAGCTAAAAATAAATCCAAAGAACCAAGTCACCAAAGGGATTCCGGACCACTCAACGGAATCCAAATCAGGATACGATTATGAACCATCACTTAACGGAATCTCGGAGTAGAAAGGATTCCAGACCATCACTCAACGGAATCGCGGAATAGAAAGGATTTCGGACCATAACTCAACGCAATCGCGGAGTAGAAAGGATTCAGGACCATCACTCAATGGAATCCGAATGGATACGATTCCGGACCATCACTCAACAAAATCGCGAAGTAGAAAAGATTTTGGACCATCACTCAACGGAATCCGAATGGATACGATTCTAGACCATCACTCAACGGATTCGCGGAGTAGAAAGGATTCCGGACCATCACTCAACGGAATTCGAATAGATACGATTTCGGACCATCACTCAATAGAATCGCGGAGTAGAAAGGATTACAGACCATCACTCAACGGAATCTAAACTAAATTATGATCGCCTATCGAAATGTACCAAGTACAACTAATCATCATCACCTCTAAAATGTGTATGGTCTCCTATCGCGAATATACCAAGCAGGACCATCCATGTACCACTGCTACATGGTGCAATACATTCAACACACAACTCAACCCCTATGAGTTTCAACGTAGTAACCTACACCATCAACTTTTCATGGCCACCAACTAATATGTCACACAAGCATATAAGTTCTACAGAATACAACCAATAAGATTCTAGGATCACATTGTCATAACAACAATCATACACATCATACTAATCATACATATCTAACCACTTTTCATAAACGTTTCCAAGCTACAGTTGATTCACAATTAATAAACATAGATTGATGCTAAAAATAAAAATAACAATTCAATAGAAAACACATTTAATAAACAAGTATAACTCAATATGGTGCCACAAATACATATATTGAGACACACGTCAACTGGGAACGACACGTCATCGTGATGAGCCAACTAAGCTCTAGGGCTGGGTTCGGTTCTTTTCGGTTCGGTTTTTTGCCAAAACCGAAATTTCGGTTCGGTTCGGTTCGGCCCATATTTTTTTTGGTTTTTTTCGGTTCGGTTTTTTTTTCGGTTCGGTTTCGGTTTTTTTTTTTTTTTTTCCTCCAAAAATGAAAATTTAGATGTTATCCATAAGAGATTTACAACCCACCAACTGAACAAAACCCACATAAATGTTTCAAAGAATTAGACTTTCTAAGACCCTTTTGGAGCAACAAAGTAAAAACCCAGAAAACTTTACCTTGCAAATCCAACAACCAGAGAAATGAAACCAGGTGGGCCTGCAAATTTTCCCGAGAAACAAACAGAAAAAAACAGGTCCAGTAACCTAAACAAACATCTGAGACAAGTGATATGATTCAGTACTTCTAAACTCCACCTTCTGTTATGAACTTATGTTTGCATACTGCTGTACTTTTTGGCATTGGGTTGTAAAGAACAATTAACAGCTACTTCATTGCTTCATCCAGCATCCCGAAAAATGTAAATGCTTCATCCAGAATTTAATCACCAGTGCAGACATGGCGAGACATGGCGAGAGTGCAGAACAAGCAAGCATCACAGTGCAGACATGGCGAGAGTGCAGAACAAGCAAGCATCACAGTGCAGAACCAAATTTTTTTTTTTCTCAAATCGAAGATCAGATTAAACGCCAAATCCATTAAAGCATAATCAAAACTAAAGTGCTTAACTTGACAGTCGCTAATTTCATTTCAATAACAAAAACACAAACCCAAATGAAATCGATCGAAATCAATCGACGTTTTGCATGATATCCTCTGCGGTGAACTTGGTGCCTTTGTCCTTGTCAGCGGCGGCGCGGCCCTTGGCCTTGCGGTCCAGCAGAGACTTGCGGTCCTTGTCGAGGCGGAGCTTGGTGATGACGACCTTAGAGGGGTTGATGCCGACATTGACGGTGGACCCGTTCACCTTCTCTCGGGTGATCCGCTTGATGTGGATGACCAACTTACGGCGGTACACCTGGACAACCTTGCCCTCGCGGCCCTTATAGGTCCCACGCACGACCTGGACCTCGTCGTCCTTGCGCACCGGCATCGATCGGACATCTGGAGGAGAGGAGGCTCGGCGAGAGAGAGGAGGCTCGGCTGCGCTGGGTTGGGGTTACACTGGAGGAGAGGAGGCTAGGAACGAGAGAGAGGAAGGGAATGAAAAAAAATAAAAGGTATGGATATGGTTGCTAGGGTTAAAGGGTTAAAGGGTTTTGTTAAGTTCTCCAAAAAATAAAAAAACATCTCAGACATCCTGGAGGATCGAACCCGTGCCTTGGGGCTTGAAAAGGTTCACCGAAACCAACTTAGCAACAAGGTATGTTTTGTTATGATTGTATGACTAAACTATTTATAATATTTTAAAAAAAATTAAATATATATATCGGTTCGGTTCGGTTTGGTTCAGTTTCCGAACCTCAAAAACCGAAACCGAACCGGTCAGATTCGGTTCGGTTCGGTTTGACAGTTTCGGTTCGGTTTTTTTCGGCCTCGGTTCGGTTTGGTTTTCGGTTTTTTTCGGTTTTCGGTTTTTTGAACCCACCCCTACTAAGCTCCATCAAACCTCGACAACAAACTAGAGGTAAACGACAATCTAGAGTAGAGCACGTTGACAAGAACGTCAACCGTCGATAAGGTAGGTCCATTAAGGTCAACAGTCTAAGGTTATTCAATCCGGAAGATCCGCACATCGGATTTCCGATCCGAAAGTTCTCAAAGGTCCAACAACTAATAACTATTGTGCTCACAAAATTGTACGACTATCCAACGATCGGATTGTCATCAATCACACAAATAAGTGGTGGTCCAATTTGATCACCACACCAAACAATTGAATTTCGGGAAATTGAGCTAGACATAGGTTCATAGGGTCACTAGAAGGTATTTGGTATTTAGACAACACTCGTGGACGGTCCCACGCACCACCACACGCGATGGTAGCTATGGTGAAGGATTTGAAAACCCAAAATTTCAACCTTAACCAAAAAGGCTCAAATTTACGTGGTAACTAGAGCTCAACAAGGGAAACATTATTCACAACTAGGCCAACAACAATTTCTAACCGCAAACCATCCAAATTCATCGGAGAAAACCGGGTTTCTAGGGTTCTAAACACGCAACTCTAAAACGAATACGAAAGCAAAAACCAAGCATACCAACTTGAAGATTATGAAGAATAGATGAAGTTTAATACCTCACCATAAAGAAATGGTAGCCGAAATCACCGGAAAAATGACAAAATCGCCGGAACCCACGAAATTTTGTTGCCTCGAACTGGAAAAATGGATAAGAAAATGGGAAATCTAACACTACAGAGATGTAAGGCTCGCCAAGAGCTTTCCATGGACACCAAGATCACCCAAAATGGAGATCGGATGAAGGAGATACAAGCGGGTCAAGTTTGTGGGTTAATGAGTCCAATTCATCCCCAAAACGGGTTAGCAGCAGCCCCTCTCCCATTCTTTTTTTTTTTCAGAAACCTTCCCCCTTTTTAATTTGATTTCTCCTTCACTTTCTAACTGATTGGTCCTCTTATTTTTGCTCAAATCTAATTAGGCTTCTTCCTTGTGGAAGTTTAAATGATTTAAAATCTATAGTTTAGTAAAACAACTTCAAATGTCCGTAACTATACCATTATAATCCGGACTCGCAAACGGCTTTCGCCTATACGTTCGTGGTTTCAAGATCTATTTGAAAATATAAATTGTGACCTCGAAAGGTCTACGGATTTTAAATAATTAATTTCCAAACTTCAAACTTCGTAACTAGTTTAATTAAAATCTAAATTCAAACAATTTAAAATAAATTCTCGAGAAATAATATAAAATCTCAATAATACAAATACGTAGATTATAATAGTGAAATCCAAGAACGGGATTGCACAACATCCATCTTCTTCGACTTTTTCCGATCCAGTCTGCTATTAGCTTTCAACGCATTTTGATGCGCTCTTCCGAGAAGGTGTGTCAAGTTTCGGTTATGCCGGCTCAGGTGTTTACAACACCACCTCCTTCTCTCTGTTTGCCTTTGTTGGCAGTGTTGTCCATAGTATTACCATAGGCTTCTTTTATTTTCTGGCTGAGACCGGTGCGGCGATTGTGGCTGGAAGATAGGGTATCCCTTTGTTTCATCTCTACGGTGCTACTTGGAGGGAGTGGTGGTGTCGATTTGGGTAATTGATTTTAGTTGATCCGGAAGCACTGTTTCGGCAGTGGAAGCTAACTAGAATGTTCCGAAGCTCTGTATCAGAATTTGGGCTTTGGGTTGGGCTTTTGTAAGATAGTTCGGGTGGCCCATTTTTGTATCGTAAATATTTGTTTGTTGGCCTTTGTCTTTTAATTAACTTTTATAATAAAACTTCTTCCTTACTACAGAAAGAAGGTAATGTAAGGGAGGTTAATTTATAAATAAAATCTTGTAAACTAAATAACGAGGAAGTTAATGATTAGATAATTATTTAAATATTAATTAACGTACTTATTTCTATAAATGACATATTATTTAATTTGTAAAATTAATTTACAAATTTAATTTACCTAACATTAATCGACACGAAACCCTAGTTTCTGCAAATATGAATAATGAAGATGAAGGCAGATGGAGCGTGGACCACAACCCATCTCACCTTTCGGTGCAGGCATGGCAAGTTATGGCACGATGTCAATGTGGTCGATCGGCTCACATATCAACGGGACATGGCACACTAACCCGTACCACATTATACAAGATTGAAATATTGGTAATGGTGAGGAATACATATTTTTAGTTTTATACATATTTATTTAATTATATTTATTGCTTTTATTTGAGTTATTCAATTTAATGGTAAAAAGTAAAAGGAAATATGTAGTGTGTTAAAAGCTAAAATGAGTAGAACAATACTTAGTTTCTTACCACGAGCTAGTGGTTCAGTGGTAAATGACGGATTACGAGGCTTCCTTAAAACTAAAAATTGGAGATCTCAGGTTCGAAACCCGCTGATGATGTGTAAGCTAGACTTGTGGCCAGATAGAGATTGAAATACCTCGGTGAGTCTTCCCGATCTCTTGAAGGGATGGATAACGCTTGCCACAAGTTCCTTTATATATATATATATATATATATATATATATATATATATATAAAATTTGGCTTCTCAAGATTGAGGAGAAGTTTCTACTAAATTTACTAAGTAGCCAATTTTTATTTGTAACAATATTGCATATTTTTGAACTTACTGACAATTATTATTATGTGAAGGCAAGTTTCTGAAGACAAGATCTAGAAAAATTATAACTTTTACAGTATGGAGTTTATTCTTATATTATATATAATGTACCTAACCCAAATTGGGATTAGAAATTTTTTTATGACTATATGTAGGTTATTTCTATATAGAGTATCACTGAATAGAGGTTTTACTGCATGTATATACTTGTATTAATACATACATCAGGTTATGACATATCAATAATATTGTCCACCCTTATTGTATATGACATATATTAATAACAATAATACTTGCGTTCAAATAAAAAATTGAACTATTTCGATTATTAAATTATTGTGGTAAATATCCAGATGTGTGTGCTCCCCATAGATAAACACAAATATTATCTTATTAATAACAATTTGACACTAATTTATATGACTATCATACTAAAAAATCTCTATGCTCTGAATTTTTATCTATATATCAAGGAAGGCGTATTGACTATTTCAATGTACAATTCCAGCTCATTCTCATGTACCAAAAAAAATTACTAATGTTGGATTATATTTAATTAGCACATGAAACTTACTAAAAAGAAAAGCTAAAACCTTATTGATTAGGTGAAACAAGAAAAAAACAATGCGTTGCACGAAGATTGGGTGTTCATAACAAATTATTGATAACCATTAAACCTACACATCTTTCGACGGGCTCTGCTCGTCGTTTATACGGCATTCATGCAGCATGCACATCTTGTCCCGACCATCTTTCTGCATGCGTTCAGGCCATCCAAACCACTACGGTCTCGTTTGGCAGCTCGGACTGTACTGACTATTTCTGTCGGATAGGATAAATAGCCACCGGATAGTACTGACTAAATTAGTCAGGCGTTTGGTGCAGTATCGGACTAATGACCGTATTATTTATACTGTGTTTGGTTATACCGGATAAGAGGAATCAAACTTAAAATAAAATTAAACTTAAAAAAAAAAAAAAAAAAAAAAAAACTGAAATCAGCTTTTTGTTCCCAGATGTCTCCGCACCCCCAAACTCCGTCCCTCTCTCTCCCTTCTTCTTTTCCCCCGACCGCATAATCCCAAATAATTTTTCCGGTCTCTGCGAGCAGATATCGCAGAGTGGAGGACGACGAGTGGATGAGAGGACGATGATAATGCCAAGAGGACGACGACGAAGGAGGCGACGAGGAAGGCAAGAGGAAAACGACGACGCCGAGAGAACGACGACGAGGAAGGCGGCGGGGAAGGCGACGGGGAAGGCGACGGGGAAGGTGACGAGGAAGGCGACGGGGAGGACGACGAGGAAGGCAACGGGGAGGACGACGCCGACGCTGAGAGAAGGCGAGAGAGAGAGGGCCGAATTCGCGAGAGGACCGACTAATAATCCGAGCCTTTTGGTTGGGTTTATTAATCCGGCATATACCCTCTTAGATAAGCAGACCGGATAAATTAATCCGGCGCTTATTTAGTACGATTGAGCGCCAAACACCTGCGTCCGTATAACTAGTCCTATCCGATCCTCTATCCGATCTGCCAAACAGGGCCTACTAGTATTAATTTTCTACACTGAAAATCACAACGTCCCACTACAATTTCCCCCTATATAAACACCACATCCTGCCCCAAATTACTCATTCAGCATCCAGTTAAAGCACCACTAAATACTAAAGCATCCTTTAATTTGATTCTCCTAAGCAAAAGTTATGGCTACCTCTAATCAGGTGGTTTGTATTTTCTTGATGTGCATAGTGGTGGCTGCACCCTTGATCACCGAAGCAGCACTCACGTGTGGCCAGATTAAGAGCGGTCTTGTGCCTTGCCTGGCCTACCTTCAGAATGGTGGCTTCCCCACTCCGGGCTGCTGCGGTGGGATCAAAGGCCTGATCCGCTCAGCCACGACCACAGCTGATCGACAGAATGCTTGCAACTGCTTGAAAACAGTTGCTGGCCAAATCAAAACTATTAAACCAGCAAACGCGGCTAAACTCCCATCCTTATGTAGCGCCAACATTCCCTACAAGATCAGCACCTCCACTAACTGCGCCAGGTAAAATTTGTTTATCAAATGATGTATTAGCCTTTTTATTTTATTTTATTTTTTTATCAATTGTTTATCAAATGATATATAAGCTTTTAGCTTATCTAAACTAAGCGCACTTTAAAGAATCGCGATATTTTTAACAGATATTAACATATTTAATAGCACAAAAAACTCACCAACATGCTCACAAATTGGTAACCCTGGCATATTTTGTTTTTGTAATACACTAAGCCTTTAAACTTTATAATTTTTTTTTTCTTGTTTTAATAACTAAAGTAATATTTTTCGTTATTATGTTGCAGTGTGAAGTGAAACATCAGGTCGATCTGGAGGGGCATCTATCAAGCTAATAGTATAATTAGCTAGTCTACTTTAAGAATAAGAGATGAGTATTGAGTCGTTTTGAGCTCATTTTCCTTTAATGCATGTCACCGATATCAGTTAGTTAGTCGTTGTAAGTGATACTGACTCTTACCATCTTAATCAAGGAATCTATTTATTCTCTGAGTAATATTAATCATACCATGTTTTTGTACCATATTTTCGTACCACTTTAGGTGACATTTGATGTGGACAACCATATCATTTAAAGTAATCATATTTTTAAATTTAGTTCATTATTTAATAAACTAATAATTAAGAAAAACTAGTTAATTAAATGATGATTGTGGTATACAATGAGTCTTTCTCCTTCATTTTCTTGGGTTTTGTAAATTTTTTAAATGATGTGGTTGTCCACATCAGATGCCACCTAAGATGATATGAAAATATAGTATAAAAACATGGTATGAATAACATTACTCTTATTCTCCTTAAATATTTGAGTTAATCTCATTTCTTTTCTTTTAATTAATTTCCTCCTCCAAGAATAATCGTTAATCTCGTTTGAAGGCGCAGTTCCCATACTATTGATGTATGTAGAAATTATTCCCCGACTCAAAAGGAAACAAAAATAGAGAAAAATAAAACTCCCACTTGCAAATAATTCGGTCAATACAATTTAGATGTTATTTACTATTATGATATAATAATATTCCTATTTACTTGTAAGTGAGAAGTTTTAAATTTGATTTTTGCTAAAAAAGAATAAAAACGAATTTGAACCATATTATTATTATGGTCAGCTCATTGTAAGGCCCACTCTCACACTCTCTTATTGTAAATAATCTCATTTGTGCAATATATATATATATTATAAATTCAGAATAATAAATCTCATGATGAGTAACTACAGCAGCACAGCTAAAGGTAAAAGATGATTATTGACTAATAAACTATTCATCTTCCTATCCTGTTAAGGTGGAAAGGATAAAATTCATCATCTACTTTCAATTTAGACTATATTTAAGACAAACATTCATTTCTTACTTCATAATTGAATCTAATGCGTTATCGATTCAATTCTATCTTAAACACTTTAGAGGTTATGAAATGAAATTTAGTTATTAGATCTTGGTTATTAGATCATTGACCAAGAATTTAACAGCTCTATACACGGAGGCTACTAAGAAATCTCTTCTTCAAAGTATGGTTCAAGAGTGGATTTCATTGGCAAATAGCTTTAAAATTGAAAACTTGCTCGGATTTACAATTTAATAAAACAAAAGATGGCATTTAATCTTATTGATAACCACTAGGTTGACACAATATTGAAGCTTAACAATTAAGCAACGAGGAAAAGGAAGAACTAATTAGATAGATAGAGAGCAAGTTGGGGTGAGTTAGCTAGAGAATTAATCCCTCGAGAGATCTGGCTCACGAGTTTTTTTTTGGGAGTTTTAACGAAAAGTCCGCGGTACTGTTCACTTTAACAAAAAACCATATTTTTACACTAAAAAGTCAAATCTGATACCATTCACTTTACCCTTTATTTTATCTTTATCGTTAAAACTCAAAGTTTTCAAGTTTTTTTCATGAGTTTTCATTTTTTTTTTCACTTGATTTTGGTCAAAGAACAAATAATATTGAGAGGGATTCTGAGGTACTTGCGTCAACAAGAAGGGATACTGAACAGGAATCAATTACTCACCATGCACCATTGGCCATTAATTTCAAGGGACCCCGACCTTAATTGTGTACCCACCTAGGTGCCGGCAACCGAGAATTTGGACGGAGACTTGTTTGGGGTGCGACAGAGTTCGTTTTTTCTTCAGTCAACCGGGAAGACATTATCCAAGGTTAATATTTTTTAATTACCTGGTTTTACCATTAAAGACATATATATAGTGAAGATCTACCACGATTTTTTTCATTGTTTCAATCAAGGGTGACATTTTTGTGAAGTACACAAAGCCTCAACATACAAGCTTCAACAAAAGAAAAATTCAAAGAACTTAGTGAAGAAGGCATTGGTGTATTTAACACAATATGTTGAAATGAAGCAAAACTTATTTATTGATATCTCCGATAAGTTACAAATATGTACATATACATGAGTCAAAATAAACAAACAAGAGGGGGTCTTCACAAAGGTTGCTTAGGAGAAGTCTCAGCAGTCGGTAGAGCCCCAGAAAGAGAAGGCACCGGAGGGTGATCACTCAGAGCCTTAGTACTGGACAAAACCCTAGAAGGAAGAGGCATCAGAGGCTGATCATTTGGAGCTTCATTACACGGTACAGCCCCAGAAGATGAAGGCAATAAATGCCTTTGGAACAAACCATAAACCTCTGATGATCAAGTAAAATCTGATCATCAGATTCCCTCATCTGGTCAAGCTTCATCTTCATGTTTGTAGCATAGTCATGTATGAGCCTGTGCAACTGTTTATTCTCATGCTTGAGCCCTCTAATCTCCTGTTTGAGACTCATCACTTCAGCCGTCAATGATTCAACTTGGCGAGTTCGAGCAAATAGGCGTTGGGCCATAGTCGACACAGAACCTACACACTGAACACTGAGAGCCAGAGAATCCTTAACAGCCAACTTATCAGACCGTTTGGAAAGAAGTCTGTTATCTTTGGGAGTGAGAATGTTCCTGGCCACCACCGTAGCGGTCATATCATTCTTCATCACGGAATCCCCAACGGTAAGATGACCAGTAGGGGATAAGAAGGATGGACGCCATATGTTGTCTGAAGAAGGCGCGGCTGCCTCTTCACACGCAACATCAACTTTCCAAATACCACAGACCACTTTTTCAAAGTGCTCTGACAGAGTTAAAACACGTGAAGCTAGCAGCTCCCACTACAGTGCTATGACCAAGAAGGGTAAATGAATAACATTACTACTTGTTGTTATGGAGACTCCTATATATGTCGACCTCCATCCTCAACAGATAGGCAGACTTGCAAAAATGCTCAACCATTCCTCATATCTGAGAGGGCACTCCCAACGAAGCCTCTCGAAATACTCAGCTTTTTTTCCCCCCGATAATACCTCTGCAAACAAGTTACACCAGAGCAAGAATATCTCATATCATCAGGGTTAAAAGCAAGAGTATCCCATATCATGCTTTTTCCCTGTCTTTTCCTTTGGCCTTGTTCTTACCTGCAAGACAAGGAGAAAGAGAGCAATCAGTCAGCACTTGGAATCAAGCTTCCAGTCAGGAACTGACTGCCTGGAACCCCTTACCTGATTACTTACCTGGCATTGCTCTCGAGTACTCATCTTCAACATCTTATGCTTCCAGAAAAGATACCACATCTGCCTGAGGAACAGATAGGGCAAGTGAGAAGGATACAAGGAAGCATGTGGAGACAAGCGTAACAGAACACGTGCCAATACTTTCACTACTTTGTCAACAACAAAAGTATCCCATATCAGCAGGGTCGAACGTACTCTAGATTTGATGGACTTGTTTTGACCCTCAAATTCTTCAGTCGGCCTTATACTCTGGAGGTAACCAGAAAACCCTCCAGCCCAGTTCAAGAATAAGCTTGTGGAAAGTTACTTTTTCAAAAGCAAAAGTATCTCATATCATCTTTTCTCCTTTTCTTCTCTTTATCCTTCATGCTGCTTGCAAGATAAGGAGAATGAGAACAATCAGTCGGAACTCGAAATCAAACTTCTGATTTGGGATTGATTGCTTGGAGCTCTGATTGCTTACCTTGTCTGTCACCTCTTTCAGCAGATCCTCTAGCTCGGCGACTTGGGGGACTCCTACTACATGATTTGTATCGCGCTTGACCAAGCCTGAAATTACAAGTAAGCTTTAAGTGAAATTGATACATTACTTTGTGCATCTCCACCAGTTAAAGATACTACCCCTGGACGGAGGAAGAGTACTTCTAGAGAAGATGCTACATCTACCTATGAGACAGATAAGGCAAGTGAAGACGATACCACACTTTGGTACTTAGAAGTTTCGTGATTACTCAGTGGCTTGGATCTTGCAAGTCCCCAACCGAGGAGCTTCCCCTCTAACCAGGATGCCAATCACAGAGCGACACGTGTCGACATCAGAAGCCAATCATAGCGCGACACGTGTCAACATCGGAAGCCAATCACAACACAACACAATACGTGTCAATGTCAGAACAAGGCTAGAAACTCTCTTCTATAAAAGGAGATCATTCTCCTAAAATATTTCTTAATGCCATTTGTACTAAATCATTCACTTGTACCCACTAAATGAGAGCTTGAACCTATGTACTTGTGTAAACCCTTCACAATTAATGAGAACTCCTCTACTCCGTGGACGTAGCCAATCTGGGTGAACCACGTACATCTTGTGTTTGCTCTCCTGTCTCTATCATTTTACATACTTATCCACATTAATGACCGGAGCAATCTAACGAATATCACAAACTTAATACTTTCTGTTGTACCAAAGTCCTCACTGATTTTGTGCATCAACAATCCTTAAGTCCTTACCTTTTTGCATTGGTAATGGATGAGTTAACATGACATATTCAAGATGTTATTCCTTGGTGTATGCTTTTCGCAGACGATATAGGGTTGATAGATGAAACTCAGGAAGGGGTAAATGCGAAGCTTAACCTTTGGAGAGAAGTGTTGGAATCTAAAGGTCTTCGCCTAAGTCGATCAAAAACAGAATATATGGAATACAAGCGGGATAGATGAAGTGGAAGAGTGCATCCGGCATGTTGTGTGACCTTCGTATGCCACTAAAGCTCAAGGGAAAATTTTATAGGACTGCAATAAGGTCGGCGATGTTGTATGACACAGAATGTTGGGCAGTGAAGCATCAACACGTACACAAAATGGATGTAGCGGAGATGAGGATGCTTCGTTGGAGGTGTGAGCTCACGAGAAAGGATAAGATTAGGAATAAGTGGGTTAGACATGTGCAAAGAAGGCCTACAAACGCTCCAGTTCGAAGATGTGACTACGGGACAGAGGTTCAGGGCCGAAGGGGTAGAGGAAGACCTAGGAAAACTTTGGAAGAGACCCTAAGAAAAGATTTAGAGTACTTGGATCTAACGGAGGACATGACACAAAACCGAGCGCAATGGCGTTTTAGGATTCACATAGCCGACCCCACTTAGTGGGAAAATGCTTTGTTGTTGTTGTACACAATAATTGGTTACAAAATAGCATCGAATTGGCAGAAATAAAATGGTTGTTTTTCGTAGTGTTGTTGTTAATTGATTAGTTGGTGCAATGAAACTTATCTTACGGTTTTTATCAAGGGTGATACTAAAGAGACCATTTACTTGAACTATATTTTGTAGACCACATGGTGTGGCGTTTGATGATTGAATTCTTTCTTTAAATTACACAAAAAACTTAATATTAAAAAAAATTAACCATCAATTAAAACATTTTATGGTTTTCAAAATATGATTTCCATATATAACATTATATAATTAAGTACCTTCGCTTTCACGTAGGTGGTAAGTGACGGATCATTTATGTGATCTGGCTAGAAAGTTCGATTTTGTGCTTGAGAGTAATTAAGGGACTTAATTGTAATTAAAAAAAATAGAGCATGGTACGTACCCAAAACATTAATTTCTTCGCAACGACCAACCAACTTCCTCCCAACTCCTACCACACGTACATGCGCATTTTCTTCTGTAGTTCGGTGCACACTGGGTAATGTGTTTCTCACTCGGGTGATATTTAGGAGATCTAATTTTTAAATCAAATTGTGTAGACTAAATGATATAGTTGTTAATGATTAGATTATTAATTAAATGTCAATTAACGTGCTTATTTTTTATCAGTAATATACATTATTTGGTTTAAAAATTTGGTCTTCCTAACATTATCTTTCTCACTATATATTTACTAGCAAGAATATATATCAAGGAAGATACGTGGTTGCTTTTTTTTTATTTGGAGTTTTAACAAAATATTCTTGGTATTGTTCATTTTAACGAGAAACTACTTTTTTACATTTTCATGGTACTATTCATTACACGTTTATTTGTAATTTTTTCATTAAAACTAAAGTTTTTTTTTTACTTTTCGTTAGTTTTCATTTTTTGTTTTTTAGTTCAATACATGGTTGCCTATATATAACTTTTCACAACAATGGAGTATGGTAATACTTTCTTTCATTCGTAAATGGAATGTATTGACTCTAGGTTCGACTCTTTTGTATGATGAATTCAAAACTAAATTATTATGATCGATCAATCGTTGTATAAAAAAGAAATCATTCTTCATTACAGACAATCATAATTTGAGTTGTGTTCCGACTAATTTTTCAATACCTTTAGGGTGCTTTTGTTGCACCGGACTGTCTTGGACTGAACTAGCTTTAAGGACTAAGTTGGACTAATTTAGTGAAGCGTTTGGTGCAGTATCGGACTAAAAAGCAGATACTTAACAAACTACAATATTGTATTATTTAATACATATTTAATAATATTTTATTATTATTTCAACTTTTTTCCTTGTTTTTCCAAAAAAAAATCATGCTCTGGAAACTTCTCGTTCTCCTCTTTGGTTCCGTCCGGTCCTTATCTCCCTCTTTCTACTTTTCCATCTCTCCATTTCTCTTCGTCCCCATAACAACTTTCTCTCCCCTTTTCAATCCATTTCTCTACTCCTTCCCCAACTAATGGCAAATGATATGGATCTGGGTGGATTTTGGTGGTTTTTTTCGCCATTTGCAACTCTACGCTAAAAAAAAAGACAAGATTTTGAGATTTCGGTGGTGGGCGTAGACGGCGGGCCGTGTCAAATTTTGATATTTAAGAGGTGGGTGTGGCCGCATCAGCTGTGAGCTGCTGCTGTTCCTCCAGATCGGGCCACGGGAGAGCAAGCACTGCCGACTGTCTAGCCACAGTGGCGGGGCCGTAGAAGAAAGAAGTTAGAAGCCCTAGGGACTGGATGTTGGTGCCGACATCGATCCGAGTCTGGGTTTTCGGTGCAAAGAGATAGAGGAAGGGAGAGAGAGGATGCGAAGTGCAGGAACAGACGAGAGAAGATGAAGGTCTTAGCAATCCCGTGGTTTTGCAGGGGTCTCGCTAAGAACTACTAGCGAGGCCTCTAATCCACGCAAGTCCCCTTTAGTCCCATTTAACTTAGTCCCTATACAAACCAAACATGGGACTACAGTCTAATTCAATCCAGTCCCAGTTAACGAGGTCAAACAAACGCCCCCTTAAAATATAAGGAGTACTTCAAGGTTATAATTCATCGCCATGATTGAGGTAACAAGTAATTAAACACGTAAAGCGTTGCCACAAATTTTTTTGACCACTATACCCTTCGTTCACACGTTTTCTCTCTTAATTTTTCTCTATATAAGCACCACCATAGTGCCTTTACAACTCACTAGCTACACGAGTCTTCAAATCAAGTTCTTTCACATCCATTACTCATACACACTTTGGTAATCCACATCCTAATTAATTCGTTATGGCTAGCTCTGCAGTGATCAACCTTGCTTTGGTGGTGGCCTTGTGCATGGCGGTGAGCGTTGCTCATGCCATAACATGTGGCCAGGTGAGCTCCAACCTTGTACCATGCTTTGACTACGTGAGGAGTGGCGGACCTGTCCCTCCAGCTTGCTGCAATGGAATCAGAACCATTAACGGCTTGGCCAAGACCACCCCTGACCGCCAGGCTGCTTGCAACTGCCTGAAGAGTCTTGCCGGCAGCGTCAGTGGTGTTAACCCTGGCAATGCCGAATCGCTTCCTGGAAAGTGTGGAGTCAACGTCCCCTACAAGATCAGCACCTCCACCAACTGCGCCACGTAAGTATCACAAAACCCAAACTACCGTTGGATCAAAATTAACTGTTTGACAGTATCTCAAAGAACCGTAATTCCCGTTTGATCTAACGGTTGAATTCCATAACCTAAATAAATGCATACCTCGTTAGTAATTGTTTTTGTTTGGGCTGATGTTTCTTCCTCAAGAACAACGATATAATTTATTGACTTCTGTGTGTGTTCTTTTTTTTTTTTTTTTTTTTGGGTATGAATGCAGCGTGAAGTAAGCTTGAAGGGAGATGATCATTTTCGGCGGCAGATAATTATAATAGAGTGAAAATAAAACGTGGTTGTGCGATCCGGCCACAATCCTCATGAGGGAATCGTTTAAGTTATTCTATACTACTTCTGTATCATCCCTATATATCCATGTAGAATTAATTAATAATATATTAAGTATAAGTAAAGTTCTCCTCTTTTGCTCTATATTCCTTTTTAATTACTTAAATTCCTCTTCCTCCCACAAGAAACTAAACAAAAATGGAACGGAAAGAGATACGAAGAAAAAAGGAAGCAAAACAAGCATGATCAACCGCTGGATTGAATTCACTAATGACTGTTAACATTAAAGACTTGTGATGTGGTTGAGATTACTGCATTTTTCGCTAATAAAAAATGGAGTGAAAAATCTAAATCTCCAGGTTTTTTATTTTGAAAGCCAATAGATTAAAAGCTCCTGGTTGTTGAGCCTGCTATTGTTAGTAAAATTTGTGATATTAATTATGATGCCCATAGTTGAGAAAAATGATGAATTAATTTGGGTTGGGATTTTCTCTGCCATGAGCTACTTGGTTACAAACTAATTATGCTATGATACTCGAGCTCATTTTAGAGCTACTGTTCCAAATAAAGTGCCGAGACTTAAAGGGTGAACCGAAAACCGTACAGAAGAGTAACTTTGGTTTGGTTTTCTCAATTCGTAAAGGGTAAACCAAAGTAACTAAATTCAATCTTTAAATTTTGGTTTGGTCCAGTTCGATTTCGATTTTTTTTTTAAAAAATTTGAAATTGGAAAGAATTGAAGGAAAAAAAACTTGAGGTTGGGGAAGATAGATAACCCGATTTCAAGATCCACAAATAACAATCAATTCATAAAATTAGATATTAAGAGTCTAAGCACTCAATGAACCACAAAAAAAGATAATTCACAATCTAACATTACGATCGTAAAATAAGTATTCCACTAAACAAAATAAAAAAATTTTAAAGCATGAAAGCTATTACAAATCAAGCTTCAACTCTACAATACTTCAACTTCAAAAGTTCTAACATCTAACCATTTTGAGCTCTAATGAGAGTTTGCATATGCAGGGGGAACAACCTTAGGATTAAGTGTAAAATGATGTAGTTTTGCTTATTTTGGTTCGGTTTTTTATCCAATAAGAACCTAAAATTGAATCAATAAATTTCAGTTTGGTTTCTTCAACTTTTTTTTTTTCTAATTAATTTTTTTTTTCTTTCAGTTTTCAATTTTCTAAACCCGTAATGATTAGGCCCTTAAAAATTCAAAATATCACTCACCATCATCTTGTTTGTGGGTCGTGGACTTGTCCGATTGGGCCCTATTGCGCCATGTACCTTCTACAAATGTTGTTCACTTGTGTACTGTTTGGTACGCTGATGGGATGGGACAGAACGAAGGTTCTGTGTTATTTTTGGTACGCCCAGGACGGAATGGGATAGTTGTTCTGTTCTGAGTTTGGTATGCGGTGGACGGAACGAAACCAAAAGAGGGAATGACTAATTTATTGTTCAATTATAGTTTTACCACGCATTTTTTATCATCTGGGTCCTCCCTCTGCAATCTGTTTCAAGATGGTTATCTCATCCATGGCCGCCTCGGGTAGCGGTCAGCACTCTTTTGCACTTTCAGAGCAACAAATCTCTGGCATTTTTGTGCAATTCAACACACACCCAACAAAAACAATACACATTTGTCATTAATCCTCCATTAGTTTACTTAAAACCAAGGTCTAAAATATTGATATTATCCCGATATTTCTATCGAAATTTCCGTGTTTTTGGACTACCGATATTTCCGATATTATCGATATTTTAGACCTTGATAGGAACTCTATGTAGTACTAAGTCACTCATGTATCTGACCATGCAATGTATAAAGTGTAAAATATTGTACTAATTCATTATATATAAATGATTATGGTGCGTTTAAACTTCTTTCATTAATTACTACATATTTTCTACACTCATAATGTTTGCCAGCTCGCTATATAATCAAATTAAATCAGTTAAATCCATCATGCAATGCATTTCCTTCCGATTTTTTGTGATAAACTAATAGATAATTGACTAAATAAACATCATGCAAAGTTTCAATAAAAATTTCCAATTTTTCTTACAATTTCCGTGGGTTTTATTCAATTTTTATCGATATCGATAATATCCCGATATTTCCATCGAAATTTTCATATTTTTGGACTACCGATATTTTCGATATCATCGATATTTTAGACCTGCTTAAAACTAAGCATGTCAAAGATCAAAAAAACCAAGAACAAGATTAAAATTTCAATTACTTTCCCCTACATTCTCAAACGACTAATATCTACAAACTCAGATCAAAAAGCAATAAAATGCAGTGTTGTAAAAAGAGAAGAGAGAGGGAGAGAGGAGTACAGAGTGTTGGGTGTCCCAGGCGAGCCAGACGGTGGAGAAATGGCCCCAACCGAGCTTGGTCTGAACGACATACCGTCCGCTCTTGAAAGTGTCACTGATTCGGACGTCGTGGTAGCCGTCGCGCCGGTAGTCCTCCGTGCCTTTGTCCTCCGACGTGTAGTTGCTGCTCTGACTCCGATTGAAATTTTCCATGGAAAAATCAAGAAAACGAACCTGGAGATGCAATAGCTACGAGAGAAGATCGAGATTGAACCTGGAGATACAGCGGCTACGAGAGAGGATGAGGAGGAAGATTACGGGAAAAGGTAGCGGCAGGCAGAGAAGATAGAACAAAGAAGAAAGAATTTTAGGGTTTGTTTGTTTTTTTTATGCTGTAAATATTGAAAAACATGAGGGGTATTTTTGTCTTAAAATGTTATAATTTTGTGTTCCACGGATGTGGAACTAGTCGTTCCAAGGGGGGTGAGGCGGAACCAAAATTCACCCAAAACTCGTCCCCTGGAACAACACGTTCCACCCGTTTTAGGCTCATCAAACATAGAACGGAACGCCTTTCCTCACTCCGTTCCGTCCCGTCCCGTCCTACGTACCAAAGGTATCGTTTGGTATGCAGACAAGATGGGACGGAACGGAGAGGGAGCAAAGATGCCATCGGATGGAAACAATGAGGAAGAAGAAGGAGACGGAAGGGTTATGATTTTGTGTTCCACGGATATGAAACGAGTTGTTCCAGGGGGTGAGGCGGAATGAAAATTCACCCAAAATTCATCCCGTGAAACAGATCGTTCCACCCGTTTTAGGCGCACCAAATGTGGGACGGAACACCTCGTCCCAGTCCGTTCCGTCCCATCCCAGGCACCAAACGGTACCTTGGGTATATAACCGAAAACATTGTTGTTGACGTATTTGGTGAAGCCTTTTTTGGATGCGTTGTTTTGCTGTCGTCTAGTCTGCTGCATGCACGCAAAAATAGTCTTTTAAGTGAGTGTCGTCTCATGGAAGAGCATACAACAGTTATAGCCATCCTCTAGAACGCAAACCATCGTCTGAAACACATCTAGACAACATTTTTCACATCACCTAGAAATTTTGAGAAAGTGGCCTTTCTCCTACCTTATGTACATTCTTATAAAAAAATAATAATAAGGAAATATGTCAATTTCACCAAAAAAAAAAAAAAAGGCCTTACCCTACTTCGCAAAAATCATAATTTTGCTTTCTGATGGTTATGGACAAGACCAAGTATATATATTACTCTCTCATGGTAATGAATAAGATTAACTGGACCAACTGAATCTGTTGATCACATGCCAAAGCTCAAGCAGAGCCATCTTTGGCCTTCGTCCTAATTTTATAAAAGGACCCTCCTATGGTAGTTTTTCATGATTTTTTTGTGTGTGAAGGTATTCAGCCAAATTCAATAAACAATCAAAATTCTAACTTAATTGAAGTTAGTATCTCACTCCAACTAATTCAATAATCTAACAAAAGATTTTTCTTGCTTCAATTGCTATGAAATTACAATTTTGTGAATAAAAAAAAGTACGACTAAGAGAGAGAGAGAGAGAGATAGGGGAAGACGCTTTTGTGTGTAGCAGAAAGTATTACACAAATTAACTATTTTTATTGTTTTATTACTAGAGAAAAGTGAAAGGTTATATAATAGGGTGGTGCTAACGATACTCATTTTTACTTTTTACACATCATTTTCAATTTTTGATCATCGGATCGAATGGATTGAAGAAGATTAATTGACAAAAAATAATAAGAGTGTGGAAAGTAAAAAGGAGCGTGTGACTAATACTCCCCCATTAGTGCTCACTTAGTCCATTGTAATATGTACTGACAAAAAAAGAAAGGAGTGCACTTTTGCTAATCTCAAATTACACGAAACTCATTACGTATGTAGGTAGTAATTTCCAGTATGAGTTAGACGTGTAAAAGAACAAAAGAGGTGCAAAAATCAGTTTTATCATGTAATATGTGAAAGTGATGAACCTTCCAAATAAAAAGTTATGTGATCATATCTGTAATCTGTAATCTCTATAAATGCGATTTACCAATATTAGCCAACTATTTTTTTCTGGATACAGTTACTCAAAACAGGTTCACTGCCTTACCGATGAAACCATTTAAGCTCTCAACCATTACAACCCAAAATTGTGATAAGATAAGAAATGAAATCAAAGCATCGAACCCACCTTAACCACCAAATTAAGTGATTACAGTTGGCTCTTTCATTCATCTAGCTTCTTCACTCTATATAACCACCGTATCTCAGCTCGAACTAAACATCTTAACTCAGAAGAAAAACTGTTGTGTGTTCATAGTAATATTATATGGCAAACATTGGTGTACCAATGAAGGTAGGAGTTTGTGTGTTGCTCCCGTGCATGGTGATGGGTGCACCTTCAGACCAGGCCATAACATGTAGCGATGTGACTGAAGCCATGATCCCCTGCATAAGCTACCTTACGGGCAAACCTTGATAGGAAAAATCCTAGTCGAAGGAAAAAGAGTACAACATGCATGTATCATGGATGCTCCTCCTGATATGTATCACCCATCAATTCCACATTCTTCAAATTTAACTAAGTGGTAAGTCGACGTTATCTGATACCATGCACTAGCTTCTGAAAATGTGCACTTTGGTAGAGATTTGATGAATAGGTCTGCCAAAATTTCATTGGAACGGATTTGTCTAACTTTAATAACTTTAGCATTTTAAAACTTATGTGCATTGAAAAACTTTGGAGATATGTCTTATCACCCTTGATGAATCCTTCCTTCATTTGGGCAACACATGCTGCATTATCTTCATGAATGACAGTTGGAGTGTCTGTCTTTGAAAGTAAACCACATGAATTCCGACTATGATGGATTATTGATCTTAACCAAGAACATTCACGACTTGCTTCATGTAAAACAAGTATTTCCGAGTGATTGGAAGATGTAGCAACTAATGTTTGCTTTGTTGAGTGCCATGAAATTGTTGTATCGTCTTTAGTGAACACATACCAGTTTGTGGGCGGGCTTTATGCGGATTAGGGAGAAAACCAACATCTGCATATCAAACAAGGATCTGGTCATTTGTGGATTTCTCTGAGTAGAAGAGACCTATGTCTGTTGTCCCACGAAGGTATCTTAAAACATTTTTGACTCCCTTCCAATGACGAATTGTTGGAGCAGAGCTATACCTTGCTAACAAGTTGGTTGAAAAAGTTATATATGTTCTAGTACATTGTGCTAAATACAATAAAGCACCTATTGCACTTAGATATGGTACTTCTGGACCAAGGACCATTTCATCATCTTCTTTTGGACGGGATAGATCTCTCTTAATGTCCAGAGAATGAACAACCATTGGCATGCTGAGTGGATAAGCCTTATCCATGCCAGAATGCTTCATGATTTTTTCAATGTAAGATGATTGATGGACCAAAATTCCATTAGCACATTGCTTGATCTGCAGGCCGAGACGATATTTTGTTTTTCCAAGGTCTTTCATTTCAAATTGGCTTTTCAAATATTCAGTAGTTCTATTAAGCTCTTCAGGGGTTCCAGCTAAGTTCATATCATCAACATATACTGCCACTATAGCAAGTCCAAAATTTGGTTTCTTAATGAACACACAAGGGCAAATGACATTGTTGGTATATCCCTCTTTGATCAAATACACACAAAGACGATTGTAGACATCGAAATTTCGAATGTCCTCACTTCAAGGCGCGTCGTATACATGTGTTTGTCACGTGTAGAAGATGCGTTTTAAAGTCCCTTAATGTAGACTTCCCTCAACCTCAGTCAATTACCACCATCAATAGACTTCCCTCAGCCTCAGGAACAAAGCCTATGGATTGGTTGAGGCGTCGAAGTTCGTTTTGAGGTCAAATTAAGAACACCAATTTCAATGGTTTCCGACGGATCGATGGTGTTTTTAGGTGTTTTCCGGCTGAATTAGACTTCAGCCCAGGTATAAAAGTTCTTCCCCTTGTTGTGATCTACGTTTCTGTAAAATTTGGTAATTTTTGGAGTTAGGCAAAAGTTCTTCCCATTGTCATGGGGTTTGTTGCTTCGAGACTTGTTTCACATATCGTATCATTATTTCATTTCTCATTTCATTGAGCCGTTCTAATTGTGTACCTTGTGCTTTGTTCAATTTCTAGTTTCGTTGAGTTTTTGTATTTTGAGTACTTGTTTCATGTCTTGTTATTCGAGCGTTGCTATATTCCTTGAACTTTGGCTCAGTTCCGTTGAGTGATTCGAAACTGGGTTTCCATTGGGGTTCCGTTGAGTGGTCTGGTTCCCTATTCCGTCTGGATTCCAATGAGTGGTCCGGAATCCCTCGTGATCCGCGATTCCGTTAAATGGTCCGGAATCGTATCCAGCTTGGATTTAATTGAGTTGTTCAATATGCATTGTACTCCGTAATTTCGTTGAGTGGTCCGGAATCGTATCCACTTAGATTCCATTGAGAAGTCCGAAATCCCTTCTATTCCGCGATTCCGTTGAGTGATCTGGAATCGTTTCCTGGTTTGGATTCTGTTGAGTGGTCTAGAATCCCCTTTGGTGTTTTGGTTCCATTAAGTGGTTCGCAACCCAATGTTGATGGATTTTGTTGAGTGGTCCGAAATCGCATCATTTGAATTGTTGGTTCCTTGGATTTGATTTCAGCTTCAGAGATGTAGGCTTCGGTCGAACTGTGTCTCTCTAGCCCTGCATTTCGGTGTATGGTATGTGTGATTGATTGATGTGATTGTGGAATAATGTTGGTTGTGATTGTTGTCATTATGATTAGACTCATTGACCAATATGGCTAGAGATTTACGTTGCGCTTCATCGAATGTTCCTCGTGATGTTGCATGCCTGTTGTGTGGTATTATGTTGAAACATAGTGATTTATGTGATGATTGTTCGAGTGTAGTGAAGGGTGAACTATGAATGGCTTGATCCCTATTGAGGGTACGTAGGCAGTCTAATGGGAAGATTAGACGCAACCATAAAGTACACGAAAACTACTATGCAATTCGAATCTTGAGTTGTGCATTGTTCATATCCTGAAGGCGGGGTATGTTAGATATACGGGTATTTGGTGATGTCACGTGTCGATCCTAGACGTATGTCGGGATTGAGGTGTGACAATTATTATCAAGTCTTCATCAATATTAGCTAAAGCATGTGGGCATATATTTCCACAATTTTTACAACATATGGAGATATGTTTACGGTGCCGTAAAATTTGTTTTTTCTTCAGCCAACTGGGAAGACATTATACAAGGTTAATATTTTGTAATTACCTAGTTTTATCATTAAAGACATATATATAGTGAAGATCTACCACGATTGTTTTTTCATTGTTTCAATCAAGGGTGACATTTTTGTGAAGTACACAATAACCGGTCATGAAATTAAATATATACTAAAAGAGAAACATAACTAATTTACTGTTCATAAGCACAGTGTGCTTCCTATTTTGTCCTAACTAAATTTGCTTTATTACGTTTTTGCCACTGTCTGAGAAGTTCTTCGACAGTGTTATTCCTTTTTTGCCCCTTTATTGTTTCTTTGGTCACTGTTTAACCTACAGTGTACTCCCGCTTTTACCCCTGCTTTAGTCTTTGGCCTTTTAGGCTGTGTTTGTTTGACCTTCTTAGGGGTCATTGGACTAGACTAGATTAATTGTTTGTCCAGTCTTATGTTTGTTGTCCACATTGGACTAGTTTTAATAGGACTAACGGGGACTCACTCCGACTGAATGCTTCACTAAACGTTCTTAGCGAGACCCCTCAATTTCAAGTGAACTGCTAGTCCCGTTCTCTCCCTCGTCGTTGATCCCTCGACGTTTCCCTTCTCCTTCACTGCTTCGCCCTCTCCCTTCTCCTTCGCACCTTCGCCATTCCCTTCTCTTTCGCACCTTCGTCCACTCCCTTGGGCCTTTACTATCCCACCCAAAAGCCTAAACCCAGACCTCAAACAAAAACTGAAAAAAATCCACTGATTCCCTTCCTTTCTTCTTCGTTCAATTCACACTCTCCTTCTCTCTCAGCAAAATTACCATGGTTGCAACCACCAGACCACCACTAGACAACCATCACCAGAAGCTCGTTGTTGATCTCCGCGTTCGCTCGTGACCTAGATGCAAGTCGGGACCGAAAGTGTACCAAATGCTCAAGCATCTACGAATCCCCACACAAATTCAAAAAAAAAAAAGGCAAAATCACTACAGAACCCTGGGATTTTCCAAGAAATTCAGAGGAGGTGCTGGGTGGAGATCTCCGATGAATCCTCCGCGTGAATCTTCTGCATAAGGAAAATAGGGAAAGGTTAGGGATAAGCGGATGGAGGAAAAAAAGGGAGAGGGGGGAGACAGTAGCCGAAAGAAAATAGGGAGAAGTATGGAGAGAGAGGAAGAATATTTTGAAAAAATGGTGAAACAAAATAAAAAGAGGGAGATGAGAGGGAGAATGACGGAGGAAAAGATGAATGGGCTATAGAGAGATAATTTTAGGAAAAAATAAAAAAAGATATTGACCTTTACGGACGGATATATGATTCTAGTAACAAATAAAATGATAAATTAATAATAAAATATTAATAAATATAGATAAAATAATATAATATTTGAGTTAGATAATTATCCAGCTTCTTAGTCCGACATTGCACCAAACGCTTCACTAAGCTAGTCCACATTAATCTAGTCTAAGTTAGTGCAGCTTAGTCTTGAAGCTAGTACAATCCGAAATAGTCCGGTGCAACAACGCACCCTTATTTCATTTCTGAATTCTTCCTTCCCACACTGTTTTAGTATCTCGACCCATCTGTTCTCTAGATGCTTCCCCCACCGTTTTAGACTCTCGACCCACCTTTCCTCTGCCCGGCTCCTGCTCTCCCCGTCTCCCTCCTCACCTCATCTCCCAATTTCCCAACTTATTTTCGATTTACACTTAAATCTCATATGAATCTCCTTGGTCTCACCTATCATCTGAACCCAGAAAAGATTTAGCCTTCCGACGACTCTGGCTGCCGTAATCAATCTTGGTTGTTGGCCAACAACCGGACTGCAACATCGTCTTGTCTCACTCCAGCATTAGCATATTCCAGCTTCAAACCCTCTCCGACCCTTTTTGCCAAAATCGTTCTCACCGATTTGTCATCAGGTAAGATCCTGGAGTTTTTATTTGGCATCCCAAACCTCATCTCTCTTGCCACTGTTCCTCAAAACTTTCATATCGGTACATCAACTCAACTTTCATTTATTTCAACAGCTCAACTCTCTTTCTATTTGAAACATAAAGATTGATTATTTTCCTTTTTTTCTCTGTTTTTATTTTCCAGGGAAAAACACCATCTTTGCCGAAAAAGTTTGAATTTTTCTCGGGAATTCTCACCCATCCCTAAGATTTTCTTTGTGGGTTTTGGTTCTCAGGTTGCGAATTTTTCTTGGTGGCGATGATCGGTGTTCGTTGTTGTGTGGATGATCCCAGTGGAGCTTTGGTTTTCAGCTTTGGTGATTTCTGCGTGGATTTTTTGGGATATGGTTTGGGCTTCTGGGTAAGCAACTGTCACTCTATTCAACTTAAATTTAGTTCACTTTTTTTTTTTCCTCAAATAATTTGTTTGATGGCATGATTGTTTGATCCCTTACTAAATAGTCATCAAGAAATGTAGGAATTTTTAGTAGTTTTGATTTCTTTTCAATTTTTATTTTATTTTATTTTCAAGCTCCGAGTTTTGTAAGAACCGTCTACCCTGTGCATACACTAGATATTCCTAACATTTCAAATAAACTACCAGTGAGTTCTATAACTTTACTAATATTTATTTACAATGCAAGTTAAATTGTTGGTTTTCTGTTTTTCAATGTGTTAGCTTTTCTACTCTCTACCTTGCATTAGAGGTTGCCATGTCAGGTGAGTTCAAGTTCTACTTAGTACACAAGGGTTGTTTTTAGCTAAGTCTCAAATTTGTGTGCTCTTCATCATGGCTTTTATTTTGGTGGCAGTTAGGTGTCATTAATATGAAGTGTAAGCTGGTTGATCCAGATGGTCTACTAAATAAGCTAAGGGTATTGAAATCAGTTAATGTAGATGGCGTTTATGATTGATTGCTGGTGGGGAATAGTAGAGGGACATGATCCATAGAAGTATAATTGGAATGGATACAATAGGCTCTTTCAGATGGTGTGTGAGCTTAGAATAAAGTGACATGTCTGTTTTATATAAATTCGTTTTTTCAATTGTAGAAGCTTTTTCCTCTCAATGGGCATATAAACAACATGTGTGGTTAATTGTTTTGCCATCTTTGTGGTCATTTTTATTCTTTCTATGCATATTTTTGGTAGCAATTTAACAATTGATTGTAGAAACTTTTGTCTTTGTATGTTGATGCTTCTTAATAGTGGTGGTGCCATGCATGTTCTTGGTTAAATTAATTGAGTATGTCCGTAATTTGGAATAGTTCTTTTCTAAATTGGCAGGAATTTTTTCAGTTGAGGAGATTGTTGGATACTGCTGCTAAGTGGATCAATGGAAGCGATAGCCAGTGATTGAGGGTATCTTTTGGAGGACTTTGTTGTGGATGGGATTCAAACAGAACCTTTCAACTTGAACGAGAGGAGAGGGAAAAAGGTTATTTTGATGCAGATGGAAAGTTTATTAAATATGCCATTAAAAATGAAGTCAAGGTAAACATGTTTATCATTTTTGGCAACAAGCATGTTTATCATTCTTGGGTAGTTAATGTTAGAGTGTTTATCATACAATTAGGTTCTTGGAGTTTACTGATGATTTGCTATGCGTGTAGGTCATAAAATATTTTTTATACTGAAGCTTTCATCTAAAAAAAAAAAAAAAAGGTCGTACCCAGTGCACAAGGCTCCCGCTTTACGCAGGGTCTGGGAGAGGTGAATGTCGGCTAGCCTTACCCCCATTTATGGAGAGGCTGCTCCCAAGTCTCGAACCCGAGACCTACTGCTCATGGGCGAAGGCACTTGCCATCGCACCAAGTGCGACCTCTTTATACTGAAGCTTTCATCTCTCTGATTAAATTTAGTTGAATTAAGTAATTCAGTCAATTACTTAATTCAGTAAAAGAGACAACCAAAAAACGTGGAGGTGGAGTCAAATGCAAAATCATAGAATCAGAAATTAAGGTAGTCGTTATACATTTCGTTTGATTTGTTTGAATAGGCTGATTTATAACTGTTTCAGTATTATGTTTCATTGCATGCAGATTACCATATGTATTTGAGAGCATAGCTGATGTAAGTTCTCTCTTTATGCCTCTATCTCTCTGTGCATTGATCTGTTTTCTGTCAATTTTATTCTTCTGTATGCATTATGTTTATCCTGAACCAAAGGTTCCTTATCTTTTATTTATGATGAGTGTGTGCTGCTTGGTCTCCAATGATTATTTGTATTTCCGAAGGTATAATGGGAGGAAAAATCCATTCAACCTGGACCAAATTGTAGGGAATCCAATTAAGATGCTTACGTGATTTTTTTTTCAGCATGATACATGTTTAAGGTTAAGCTTTGAAAATTGCAGATTTATAAACTATGAGTAGAGTTTCCGGGCAATATAGTCATTTCTTAATGGGCAATGAATAATTATGGTTTGAAATCGAAAAGTAGATTGCAAATGTTGTTCGTGATGAAAAACCTACAGGAACATTAGTTCTTAGCATATTAATCACAAAGTGCAGTTGTACTCGAGACTGAGAGAGTGGTGTTTAATTGTTCTCCTATGGGATGTGGTTGATCTTACCCTTTATATGTTTAAATTTATATATACTTAGTTGAGTTATGTTTTCATTTTGGGATTCAGGCCCAGGCACTATTGATCCCTCAAAATTTTAGCCATAAAGCAAAAGGTGGTGACTCACGCAGACAGCTGACTCCTTTTCAATAGAAAGGAATAGCCATACTAACCCAGCTGGGAAATAACGTTCACCAATCACTGTCTTAGCACATCTACTTAAGTGAATACATTGTTGTTTATTATGGCCGTCTTTCCAAGATCAAGCCCCTTGCTCAGTTGGATAAAGTTTGCATCCTCAGTTGTGCCGTATCGACAAGTTTGGATTTTTGGGTGCCCCTTTCATGTAGCAAAACGAAAAATTTGATGCAAATCAGTTTGTCTCAAATTGCAGCTTGCTCGGTTTCTCAAATCTCAACGATCAATCTGCAGTATCCCTCAAGCGGTTTCTCCCAAACTCTTACGATTTGCATTTTTGCTTATCACCCTACACTCTTATCAGCACTATCACTGTTCTCTCAGATGCTTTTCTTTGTTTTCCTCTAATTTTTAAATTTATTTTTTTGTTATTTTGTGTGAGAAAATGGCTTCAAAATTGGAATTTCCATTATCTGGGCAAAGGAAAACAGAAAGAGAACACCAATGATGGTGACGATGGAGAATCCCTTCTTTGCTGTGGAAATCGAAGGTCTATGTGCAACATTTAGCCCAGTTTATAAAAGCAGGGGTCAAAATGAAGAACCAATGACATGGGGATTTGTTTAATTTTATCAAGTTTTGTACTGAGGTAAAACTCCCCCCATTTAACATAGTTTTAAATGATGATTAGTATGTGTGTAAATAGGATTGTGAGTATGGTTGTATATATGTAGTAGTAGAATTAGAAACATTGTTGTAATTATGTGTAACTAGAGTTGTAAACTATGTTAATTTAGGTTTTTGTGTGTATTATACAGTAAAATGGCATTTTTGTCCCTGCTGTGCTATAGAAATCTCTTGATTTCTTCAGAACCTGCACTCAGCTTCACCATCTCTCTTCGATCTCTGCTTCACGCTCTTCAATCTTTGCTTCATCATCTCTTCCTCCGTGATTTCTTCACAAGCAACTTTGCTCCAAATCTTTCCAATTGAAAAAACCTAGATCATCATCATCTATTCCTCTTCACCACAGGTACCTTCTGCACCTACTTATGAAAATGAATCCAGAACAAAATCGCGCTAAAGCTAGGGCGTCACCCGTAAGTGGCGCGCTGTGTGGCCTGAGCACAGTGATAAGTGAGCAAGGGTCGCTGTATCTCCATCGGCACCCGGATGCAGTGTTAAATGAGCAAGGGGGCCATAGAAACTTCTTTTCGAACGACTCCACTCAAAGTTGTTTGGGAGCATATGCTCCTATCAACTTTACCCGGGACACACAAAAGAAGTACTTTGATCCTATTAGACGGGGGAGGGTGAAGAAGCTAGGACAGAAGGGTAGAGTTCAAGAGAGCAAAATGCGTTTAGGAACGTGGAATATAGGAACCTTAACGGGAAAATCTATGGAAGTAGTGGAAGTTATGGTGAGGAGAAGGATAAATATTATGTGCCTACAAGAAACTAAGTGGGTTGGTAGTAAGGCAAAGGATCTAGAAAACTCAGGGTTTAAACTTTGGTATTCGGGCACAAATAGAACGAGAAACGGTGTTGGCATCATCGTGGACAAGACCTTGGTACAAGATGTTGTAGATGTCAAGAGGGTAGGAGATAGAATCATGGCAATCAAGATTGTAATAGGACAAGAACTTATCAATGTGATTAGTGCGTACGCACCTCAAGTAGGGTTGGATACGAGTTCGAAGGAGAAATTTTGGGAAGATCTTGGAGACTTGGTGCAAGGAATTGCTCAGACGGAGAAGTTATTTATAGGAGGAGATTTAAATGGACACGTGGGCAGGGAGACAGGCAACTATGGAGGTTTTCATGGTGGCCATGGTTTTGGGGAGAGAAACGAGGATGGGGAAGCTATCTTGGATTTTGCAATGGCATATGATCTTTTCTTAGCCAACACCTTCTTTAAGAAGAGAGAAGAACATGTGATCACCTACAAGAGTGGGTCGTCAAAAACACAAATAGATTTTCTTCTAATGAGGAAAGGGGATCGTATAACTTGTAAGGATTGCAAAGTTATACCAGGAGAGAGCGTGGCTAATCAACATCGCTTGTTGGTGATGGATGTACATATCAAAAGAGTAAGACAAAAGAACAAGACTTGGAAGTGCCCAAGGACTAGATGGTGGAATCTAAAAGAAGAAAAACAAGTCATTTTCAAAGAGAAGGTAATCACCCAATGTGTGTGGGATAGAGAGGGGGAAGCTAGCCAAATGTGGGATTCCATGGCTAGTTGTATCCGAAAAGTAGCAAAAGAGGTATTAGGAGAGTCCAAGGGCTTTGCCCCACACCAAAAGGAATCTTGGTGGTGGAATGAGGAGGTACAAACAAAGGTGAAGGCTAAGAAGGAATGTTGTAAAGCCTTATACAAGGAGAGGACCGATGAAAATGGTGAAAGGTATAGAAAAGCGAAGCAAGAGGCGAAAAAAGCTGTCAGAGAAGCTAAGTTAGCGGCTTACGACGATATGTATAAACGACTAGATACCAAAGAAGGAGAGTTGGATATCTATAAACTATCTAGAGCAAGGGAAAAGAAGACAAGGGACCTAAACCAAGTGAGGTGCATCAAGGATGAGGATGGAAAGGTTCTTGCTACAGAGAACGCGGTTAAAGACAGATGGAGAGGTTATTTTCATAATCTTTTCAATGAAGGACATGAAATGAGTGATTCTTTAGGGGAGTTAAGTAACTCAGAAGAGTGTAGAAACTACTCTTTTTATCGTCGAATCCGGAAGGAAGAAGTGGTTGTAGCTTTGAAGAAGATGAAGCATAAAAAAGCAATAGGCCCAGACAATATACCAATCGAAGTGTGGAAACTTTTGGGAGAGACAGGTATAACATGGCTCACTGACCTTTTCAATAGGATTTTGAAAACGAAGAAGATGCCAAATGAGTGGCGAACGAGCACTTTGGTGCCTATCTACAAGAATAAGGGCGACGTACAAAATTGCATGAACTATAGGGGTATTAAGCTAATGAGTCATACAATGAAGCTCTGGGAGAGAGTCATTGAGCATAGATTGAGGCAAGAGACACGGGTTTCGGACAACCAATTCGGGTTCATGCCAGGGCGCTCAACCATGGAGGCAATCTATCTCTTACGAAGATTGATGGAAAGATATAGAGATGGGAAAAAGGATTTACACATGGTCTTTATAGATTTGGAAAAAGCGTATGATAGGGTCCCAAGAGACATTCTTTGGAGGATTTTAGAGAAGAAAGGAGTACAAGTAGCATATATCCAAGCTATAAAGGATATGTATGAAGGAGCAAAGACTGCCGTAAGAACTCATGAAGGACAAACCGAAAGCTTTCCCATAACTGTAGGATTACATCAAGGCTCATCCTTAAGTCCTTACCTTTTTGCGTTGGTAATGGATGAGTTAACAGGACATATTCAAGATGATATTCCTTGGTGTATGCTTTTCGCAGACGATATAGTGTTGATAGATGAAACTCAGGAAGGGGTAAATGCAAAGCTTAACCTTTGGAGAGAAGTGTTGGAATCTAAAGGTCTTCGCCTAAGCCGATCAAAGACAGAATATATGGAGTGCAAGTTCAGTGCAAATGGAGGCCAAAACGAGTTAGGGGTGAGGATCGGAGATCAAGAAATACCAAAAAGCGACCGTTTTCGTTACCTAGGATCTATCTTGCAAAAGAACGGAGAATTAGATGGAGATCTCAACCATAGAATACAAGCTGGATGGATGAAGTGGAAGAGTGCATCCGGCGTGTTGTGTGACCGCCGTATGCCATTGAAGCTCAAGGGAAAATTTTATAGGACGGCAATAAGGCCGGCGATGCTGTATGGCACAGAATGTTGGGCGGTGAAACATCAACACGTACACAAAATGGGTGTAGCGGAGATGAGGATGCTTCGTTGGATGTGTGGGCACACGAGAAAGGATAAGATTAGGAATGAGGATATCCGGGGTAAAGTAGGAGTAGCCGAAATTGAAGGAAAGATGAGAGAAAATCGGTTACGGTGGTTTGGACATGTGCAAAGAAGGCCTACTGACGCTCCGATTAGAAGATGCGACTATGGGACAGAGGTTCAGGGCCGAAGGGGTAGAGGAAGACCTAGGAAAACTTTGGAAGAGACTCTAAGAAAAGATTTAGAGTACTTGGATCTAATGAAGGACATGACACAGGATCGAGCACAATGGCGTTCTAAGATTCATATAGCTGATCCCACTCAGTGACTTGGATTTTCCAAGTCTCCAACCGAGAAGTTTTCCTCACTCGGGAAATTAAGGGAACACTACCCCAACCTACATGCTCCACTCAGAAAGCTTCAACATACAAGCTTCAACAAAAGAAAATTCAAAGAACTTAGCGAAGAAGGCTTTGGTGTATTTAACACAATACGTTGAAATGAAGGAAAGCTTATTTATTGATATCCCCGATCAGCTACAAATATGTACATATACATGAGTCAAAATAAACACACAAGACGGAGCCTTCACAAAGGTTGCTTAGGAGAAGTCTCAGCAGTCGGTAGAGCCCCAGAAAGAGAAGGCACCGGAGGGGGATCATTTGGAGCCTCAGTACTGGACAGAACCCTAGAAGGAGGAGGCATCAGAGGTTGATCATTCGGAGCTTCATTACGCGGTACAGCCCCAGAAGACGAAGGCAATAAATGCCTTTGGAACAAACCCACAAATCTCTGATGATCAAGTAAAACCTGACCATCAGTTTCCTTCATCTGGTCAAGCTTCCTCTTCATGTTTGTAGCATAGTCATGTGCGAGCCGGTGCAACTGTTTATTCTCATGCTTGAGCCCTCTAATCTCCTGTTTGAGACTCATCACTTCAGCCGCCAAGGATTCAACTTGGCGGGTTCGAGCAAATAGGCGTTGGGCCATATTAGACACAGAACCTGCACACTGAACACTGAGAGCCAGCGAATCCTTAACAGCTAACTCATCAGACCGTTTGGAAAGTAGTCTGTTATCTTTGGGAGTGAGAAGGTTCCTGGCCACCACCGCAGCGGTCATATCATTCTTCATCACGGAATCCCCAACGGTAAGAGGACCAGTAGGGGAGACGAAGGATGGGCGCCATATGTTGTCTGGAGAAGGCGGGGCTGCCTCTTCAACAAGGTTCAAGTCAAAACGACGGTCGGAGGGGCCAGACATTTTCAAAGGTGTTGAAGAGAGAAGAGGTCGGACAAATCAAGATCTTAGAAGTGCAAGAATGAAGCTTCTACTGGTGGAGATTCAAGTGTGCTTTGGAACTTAATGTCAGCCTCTATAAAAATCTGCACTCGACGGAGCTTCAGAAATCGAAGAGGCGCCTGCTCAGAAATCGAAGAGGCGTTTGCTTTCTCAAAAGCTAGGCTGCTTAGAGATCACGAGGGTTGATCTCAGAAATCGAAGAGGCGTTTGCTTTCTCAAAAGTTGGGCTGCTCAAAGACCACGAAGGCCGATCTCAGAAATCGAAGAGGCGCTCGCTTTCTCAAAAGCTGGGCTCCCCAGAGACCACGAGGGCCGATCTCAGAAATCGAAGAGGCACCTACTTTTCCAGCCTTGTCAGCACCCGTCACACGCACACTCAGCTTTGCAGAAATTATGGGCATTCTGTCGAAGACTTCTGGGGAAGTAGAAAACACATGAATCTTACTGTTCAATCACTCACTTCCCACACGCAACAATAGCTCATGGGTACCACAGATAACTTTGCCAAAGTTCTCTGCCAAAGTTGAGCACGTGAAGCTTGCAGCTCCCACTACATCGCTCTGACCAAGAAGGGTAAAAGAATAGCAAAGAAACAACACTAACAAAGTTTAGACCCATAAATTTTGAAGGTCTAGCTACCATATTATTACCCACAAGGGTAAAGGAACAGTACCACTGCTGGATAATTGGAAAGTCCCTGTGTGTCAACCTCTGTGCTTCGTGGCAAGGTAGACTAGCAAACATGCCCAACCTTTACTCACATTCGAGAAAACACTCCCAATAAGATTGCTTGCTCCAAAATCGAAGAGGCACCGTCCTCCGAATCTCGAGAGCCAGACTCCCAACATGACTACTTTCCTAAAAATCGAAGAGAGGGTAAAGGAACAGTACCATTGCTGGATAATTGGAAAGTCCCTGTGTGTCAACCTCTGTGCTTCGTGGCAAGGTAGACTAGCAAACATGCCCAACCTTTACTCACATTCGAGAAAACACTCCTAACAAGATTGCTTGCTCCAAAATCGAAGAGGCACCGCCCTCCGAATCTCGAGAGCCAGACTCCCAACGTGATTACTTTCTCAAAAATCGAAGAGACACTGCTCCCCGAATCTTCGAGAGCCAGACCCCCAGCATGATTGCTTTATCAAAAATCGATGAGGCATCGTTCTCCGAATCAATCGAAGAGGCGCTCGCTTTCTCAAAAGCTGGGCTGCTCAGAAACCACGAGGGCCGATCTCAGAAATCGAAGAGGCACCTACTTTTCTAGCCTTGTCAGCACCTATCACACGCACACTCAGCTTTGCAGAAATTATGGGCATTCTGTCGAAGACTTCTGGTGAAGTAGAAAGCACATGAATCTTACTGTTCAATCACCCACTTCCCACACGCAACAATAGCTCATGGGTACCACAGATAACTTTGCCAAAGTTCTCTGCCAAAGTTGAGCACGTGAAGCTTGCAGCTCCCACTACATCGCTCTGACCAAGAAAGGTAAAAGAATAGCAAAGAAACAGCACTAACAAAGTTTAGACACATAAATTTTGAAGGTCTAGCTACCATATTATTACCCACAAGGGTAAAGGAACAGTACCACTGCTGGATAATTGGAAAGTCCCTGTGTGTCAACCTCTGTGCTTCGTGGCAAGGTAGACTAGCAAACATGCCCAACCTTTACTCACTTTCGAGAAAACACTCCCAACAAGATTGCTTGCTCCAAAATCGAAGAGGCACCGTCCTCCGAATCTCGAGAGCCAGACTCCCAACATGACTACTTTCTCAAAAGCGAAGAGAGGGTAAAGGAACAGTACCATTGCTGGATAATTGGAAAGTCCCTGTGTGTCAACCTTTGTGCTTCGTGGCAAGGTAGACTAGCAAACATGCCCAACCTTTACTCACATTCGAGACAACACTCCCAACAGGATTGCTTGCTCCAAAATCGAAGAGGCACCGCCCTCCGAATCTCGAGAGCCAGACTCCCAACATGATTACTTCCTCAAAAATCGAAGAGACACTGCTCTACGAATCTCGAGAGCCAGACCCCCAGCATGATTGCTTTCTCAAAAATCGAAGAGGCATCGTTCTCCGAATCTCGAGAGCCAGATACTACAGACCACTTTTTCAAAGTGCTCTGACAGAGTTAAAACATGTGAAACTGGCAGCTCCCACTACCGTGCTATGACCAAGCAGGGTAAAGGAATAGCATTACTACTTGTTGTTAGGGAGACTCCTATATATGTCGACCTCCATCCCCAACGGACAGGCAGACCTGCAAAAATGCTCAACCCTTCATCATATCTGAGAGGGCACTCCCAACGAAGCCTTTCGAAATATTCAGCTTTCTTTCCCCCCGATAATACCTCTGCAAACAAGCTATACTAGAGCAAGAATATCTCATATCATCAGGGTTAAAAGCAAGAGTATCCCATATCATGCTTTTTCCCTGCCTTTTCCTTTGGCCTTGTTTTTACCTGCAAGACAAGGAGAAAGAGAGCAATCAGTCAGCACTTGGAATCAAGCTTCCAGCCAGGAACTGACTGCCTGGAACCCCTTACCTGATTACTTACCTGGCATTGCTCTCGAGTACTCATCTTCAACATCTTATGTTTCCAGGGAAGATTCCGCATCTGCTTGAGGAACAGATAGGGCAAGTGCGAAGGATACAAGGAAGCATGTGGAGACAAGCGTAACAGCACACGTGCCGATACATCCATTACTCTGTCAAAAGCAAAAGTATCCCATATCAGCAGGGTGGAACGTACTCTAGATTTGATGGACTTGTTTTGACCCTCAAATTCTTCAGTCGGCCTTATACTCTGGAGGAAACCAGAAAACCCTCCAGCTCAGTTCAAGAATAAGCCTGTGGAAAGTTACTTCTTCAAAAGCAAAAGTATCTCATATCATCTCTTCTCATTTTTCTTCTCTTTATCCTTCATGCTGCTGCAAGATGGGGAGAAGGTGAACAATCAGTCGGAGCTCTGATTGCTTACCTTGTCTGTCACCTCTTTCAGCAGACCCCCTAGCTCGGCGACTTGGGGGACTCCTACTACATGGTTTGTATCGCGCTTGACCAAGCCTGAGACTACAAGTAAGCTTCAAGTGAAATTGATACATTACCTTGTGCATCTCCACCAGTTAAAGATACCACCCCTGGATGGAGGAAGAGTACTTCCAGAGAAGATGCCACATCTACCTATGAGACAGATAAGGCAAGTCAAGACGACACCACACTCCGATACTTAGAAGTTTCGTGATTACGAGATCATTCTCCCACAATATTTCCTAATGTCATTTGTACTAAATCATTCACTTGTACTCACTAAAGGAGAGCTTGAACCTATGTACTTGTGTAAACCCTTCACAATTAATGAGAACTCTTCTATTCCGTGGACGTAGCCAATCTGGGTGAACCACGTACATCTTGTGTTTGCTTTCCTATCTCTATCCATTTATATACTTATCCACACTAATGACCGGAGCAATCTAGCGAAGATCACAAAAAGCGACCGTTTTCGCTACCTAGGATCTATCTTGCAAGAGAACGGAGAATTAGATGGAGATCTCAACCATAGAATACGAGCTGGATGGATGAAGTGTAAGAGTGCATCCGGCGTGTTGTGTGACCGTCGTAGGCCACTGAAGCTCAAGGGAAAATTTTATAGGACGGCAATAAGGCCAGCGATGTTGTATGGCACAAAATGTTGGGCGGTGAAGCATCAACACGTACACAAAATGGGTGTAGCGGAGATGAGGATGCTTCGTGGGATGTGTGGGCACACGAGAAAGGATAAGATTGGGAATGAGGATATCCGAGGTAAAGTAGGAGTAGCCGAAATTGTAGGAAAGATGAGAGAAAATCGGCTCCGATGATTTGGACATGTGCAAAGAAGGCCGACTGACGCTCCGGTTCGAAGATGTGACTACGGGACAGAGGTTCAGGGCCAAAGGGGTAGAGGAAGACCTAGGAAAACTTTGGAAGAGACTCTAAGAAAAGATTTAGAGTACTTGGATCTAACGGAGGACATGACACAAAACCGAGCGCAATGGCGTTCTAGGATTCATATAGCCGACCCCACTTAGTGGGAAAAGGCTTTGTTGTTGTTGTTGTTGTGGGTCTTTTGATGGTTTGTGCTTTGATTTTTCCCTGAATGTTTAAAAAGTCAGAGATGGCAATGGTCAGTTTTTGGGTTTAGGGGACGAAGAAATTGTGTGTTGTTCGTGTGCATTCTTCATTGTTTGCACTTTCAATTTAAGAGGATGCAATATATTTTCATCGGTACCATATCTTTTCAGATAATCAAGGGAGGATGTTCATGATGTGTTATTAGGGTAGTTCAAGTGCAACAATTTTGTGACAGATATTAGTTTGAAACATTGATAGTTTTCAGTTCTTTGACTGCCTTCACATCTCTTCCATTTTAAATGATTGAGAGCTTAATCTATTTGTGTTTATACAGAAATAAAAAAATGGTTATAATTGGAATATTACGCTTAATCTTCTTTGGGTATTTGTTTTGATTTTCTTTTGTTGGTTGTGTTTTGTAGCTCATCAGAAACAGTAAGCAAGTGAAGGCTATAACCAAAGGTTTATTTAGTTCTCCCATATGGTTTTCATCTATTGTAGGTAAACGGGAGCTACTGTGCTCTTTATGCAATAAGGTTCACCATCAGCTCTAGATACGAGCATCATGGCAAAGTTGAAGTATGCATAAATGGCAATGGTTTTGGCCTCAACTGGAAGTTGTAGCGAGTGTAACTATATTGGGACATGTAATGAGAAGAAATGTTTAAGTAGCTGTGGGGAGGTAATAAACATGTTTACTTCTGGCCTATGCTTACTCTAAGATAATTTTGGCAAGGAATCAGTTGACAGTGTGGGGTTCATGGAGTTTGGATTCAGCATTCTCTGAAATTAGCCAAGGAATGGAAATTTTATTGGTTTGATTGGTAATTTGGTATGTTCTTTTTATTTTTTTTATTTTTTTGGGAAACTAATTTGGTATGTTCTTTAAATTCTATAATTATGAGAGAAACAGAGATCATCGTATTATATATTTTATCAACATTTAACATTTATGATTGTGAACTATCTTTGTTTGTTTATCAATTTATTCTTTATGATTTTCAGTTTCCTAAATGAAGTTTGACATCTATGAAATTTAACAATTGATCTTCCTTTGCATTCTTGCATTTGAACTCCAAGTTAGTTTATGCTAAATGCTATTTAATAATTTGGAGAAAAGGTTTCAATTAATTGTCATGCAATGCAGCTGCAAATTTGATGATTTAGAATTAGCTTATCCATCTTCCATTTGATTTATAATCCCGCAGCAACGTGCGGGCAACAATTTCTAGTAGCATTGAATTGGCAAAAATAAAATGGTTGTTTTTCGCCGTATTTGTAATTGATTAGTTGGTGCAATGAAACTTATCTTAGGGTTTTTATAAAGGGTGATGCTAAAGAGACCATTTATTTGAACTATATTTTGTAGACCAAATGATGTGGCGTTTAATGGTTGAATTCCATCTTTAAGTTACACAAAAAAAACCTAATATTAAAAAAAATTAACCATCAATTAAAACATTATATGGTCTTCAAAATATCATCTATATAATTAAGTACCTTCTCTTTCACGTAGGTGGTAAGGGACGGATCATCTATGTGATTGGGCTAGATAGTTTGATTTTGTGCTTAAGAGTAATTAAGGGACTTAATTGTAATTAAAAAAAATAGAGTGGTACATACCAAAAGCAGTAATTTCATCACAACGACCAACCAACTTCCTCCCAACTCCTACCACACGTATATGCGCATTTTCTTCTGTAGTTCGGTGCACATTGGGTAATGTGTTTCTTACTCGAGTAATGTTAAGGAGACCTAATTTTTAAATCAAATTGTGTATACTAAATTATGTAATTGTTGATAATTGAATTATTAACTAAGTATCGATTAACGTATTTATCTTATTAGTAATACATCATTTTGTTTAAAATTTTAGTCTCCCTAATATTATCATTCTCACTATATATTTACTAGCAAGAATATATATCAAGGAAAATACATAGTTGCTTTTATTTTTTTTTGTTCAATACATGGTTGCTTATATATAACTTTGCACAACAATGGAGTATGGTTATACTTTCTTTCATTTGTAAATGGAATGTACTGACTATAGGTTCGACTCTTTTACATGATGAATTCAAAACTAAATTATTATGATCGATCAATTGTAAGACTTGTCCAAAATATCTATTACCATTTAAGATAGAGTATCGTTGTATAAAAAAGAAATAATTCTTGATTACAAACAAATCATAATTTGAGTTGTGTTCCGACTAATTTTTCAATACCTTTAAAATATAAGGAGTACTTCAAGCTTATATTCATCACCATGATTGAGGTAACAAGTAATTAAACACGTAAATGTTGCCACAAAATTTGTTTACCACTATACCCTTCGTTCACACGTATTCTTTCTTAATTTTTCTCTATATAAGCACCACCATAGTGCCTTTACAACTCACTAGCTACACGAGTCTTCAAATCAAGTTCTTTCACATCCATTACTCATACACACTTTGGTAATCCACATCCTAATTAATTCGTTATGGCTAGCTCTGCAGTGATCAACCTTGCTTTGGTGGTGGCCTTGTGCATGGCGGTGAGCGTTGCTCATGCCATAACATGTGGCCAGGTGAGCTCCAACCTTGTACCATGCTTTGACTACGTGAGGAGTGGCGCAGAGATATGGAGGGTGACTTTCGAGATTCGCAGAGATATGCCTCTTCGATTTTTAAGCAAGTAATCCTGTTGGGAGTTTGGCTCTCGAGATTCGGAGGGTGGTGCCTCTTCGATTTTTGAGCAAGTAATCATGTTAGGAGTCTGGCTTTCGAGATTCGGAGAGCTGTGCCTCTTCGATTTTTGAGCAAACAATCCTGTTGGGAGTGTTTTCTCGAATGTGAGTAAAGGTTGGGCCTTTTTGCCAATCTGCCTTGCCACGGAGCATGGAGGTTGACACACATAGAGACTTTCCAGTTATCAAGCAGTGGTGATGTTCCTTTACCCTTATGGGTAATAGTAGGGTAGCTGGACCTTCAAAATTTATGTATCTAAACTTTGTTAGAGATCTTTGGCAAAGTTATCTGTGGTACCCGAGGAGCTGATATTGTGTGTGGGGATTGTCGACATATTTTACTCAGGAAAATCTGCTTCTCGAAATCAGGAGAGTGGTGCCTCTTCAATTTTTGAACCATCGGCCTTGTTGCCCTTTCTTTTATAGGGGCACCAATTGTGTGCAAGAAGTACGTTCAGAGAGTTATTGCTTGTAGGAATTTTCCCCTTATTTTTTTACTTCAGAGATTTATTGCACCTCATTTCTGAGAATATCTGGCCCATCCAACCATCGTTTTAACTTGAACTTTAGTGAAGAGGCAACTATGCCCTCTCAAGACAACATATGGCGCACATCCTTTTTATCCCCTACCGGTCCTCTTACCTTTGGGGACTCTGTGATGAAGAATGATATGACAGCTGCGGTGGTGGCCAGAAACCTTCTCACTCCCAAAGATAATAGACTACTTTCCAAACGGTCTGATGAGTTAGCTGTTAAGGATTCTCTGGTTCTCAGTGTTCAATGTGCAGGTTCTGTGTCTAATATGGCCCAACGTTTATTTGCTCGAACTCGTCAAGTTAAATCATTATTGGCTGAAGTGATAAGTCTCAAACAGGATATCAGAGGGCTCAAGCATGAGAATAAACAGTTGCACAGGCTCGCACATAACTATGCTACAAACATGAAGAAAAAGCTCGACCAGCTACAGGAATCTGATGGCCAAATTTTACTTGATCATCAAAGGTTTGTGGGTTTGTTCCAAAGGCATTTATTGCCTTCATCTTCTAGGGTTGTACCGTGTAATGAAGCTCCAAATGATCAACCTTTGATGCCTCATTCTTCTAAGGTTCTGCCTAGTACTGAGGCTCCGAATAATCACCCTCTGGTGCCTTCTCTTTCTGGGGCTCTGCCGACTGCTGAGACTTTTCCTAAGCAACCTTTGTGAAGGCTCCCTCTTGTTTGTTTATTTTGATTCATGTATATGTACATATTTGTAACTTATCGGATATATCAATAAACAAGTTTTGCTTCATTTCAACGTATTGTGTTAAATACACCAAGGTCTTCTTCACTATGTTCTTTGAATTTTTTTTCTTTTGTTAAAGCTTTGAGAGTGAAACATGTATGTTGAGGTAGTGCTCTCTTAATTTCCCGAGTGAGGAAAACTTCTCGGTTGGAGACTTGAAAAATCCAAGTCACTGAGTGGTCGTGAGACTTCCGAGTATCAAGGTGCAGTAGCATATGGTAGGAGTCCTCCAAGTCTCCGGTCGAGGGAGTTGACGAATGAGACATTTATTTCTAAGTGGTAGCCCAAAATTCCTTCTTCATATATATTTGTTATGAAAGTTGTTAGGCCCAAAGAAGATGAGGCCTAGGTAATTTTTTTTTTAATTTGTTTTTTCGATTTTTTTTTTGAATTTCAGAATTTTTGAATTATCGAATTTCCATAAATAATATATATATATATATATATATATGTATATTTTTAAGCTTTATAGGTGAAGCTTTGGTGTTGAAGCTTTGTAGGTGAAGCTTTGAGGTTGAAGCTTTGTTGGGTACCATGAATTGATTTTGCTTCACATTATCTTGATCAAGATAGTGTGAAGCTTTTGTAGGTGAAGCTTTTGTGGTGGGTGAAGCTTTTGTTGGTGAAGCTTTTGTGGTGGGTGAAGCTTTTGTGGGTGAAGTTTTTGTGGTGGGTGAAGCTTTTGTGGGTGAAGCTTTTGTAGGTGAAGTTTTTGTGTTGAAGCTTTGTAGGTGAACCTTTGGAGTTGAAGTTTTGTAGGTGAAGCTTTTGTGTTGAAGCATTTTTGTTGGTGAAGCTTTTGTAGGTGAAGCTTTGTAGGTGAAGCTTTGGAGTTGAAGCTTTGTAGGTGAAGCTTTGGAGTTGAAGCTTTTGTTAGGTACCATGAATTGATTTTGCTTCACACTATCTTGATCAAGATAGTGTGAAGTTTTTGAGAATTTGTAATTGTCCTCCATTGATGAAGCTTTTGTTGGTGAAGCTTTTGTGGTGAAGCTTTGTTGGGTACCATGAATTGATTTTGCTTCACACCATCTTGATCAAGATAGTGTGAAGCTTTTGAGAATTTGTAGTTGTCCTCCGTTGATAAAGCTTTGTTGAATTTCCCTTCTTTCTTTTTTTTTTGGAAAATTAGAAATTTGTTGAATTTTCCTTTTTTTTTTTTGGGAAACTAGAAATTTGAAAATGTGGGAGAGACAACATATACAAATTTTGCTTCCACACTGTTGAGCAAGAGATTGTGATGCAAGCCACACCTTGTAGTAGTCGAAGGTTTAGACAAACCATATAAATTGAATTTGCTTCGAACAGTCTTGATCAAGAGTGTGTGAAGCTTTCTACGAGTTGTAGTTGCCCTTCATTGATGAAGCTTTTGTTGGCACCATAAATTGGTTTTGCTTCATACTGTCTTGATCAAGAGTGTGTGAAGTTTTTGAGAATTATGGTTGCCCTTTATTGATGAAGCTCTTGTTGGCACCTTAAATTGGTTTTGCTTCACACTGTCTTGATCAAGAGTGTGTGAAGCTTTTGAGAATTTTGGTTGAACTCCTTTGATGAAGCTCTTGTTGGCACCATAAATTGGTTTCGCTTCACACTATCTTGATCAAGAATGTGTGAAGCTTTTGAGAATTGTGGTTGCCCTCCATTGATGAAGCTCTTGTTAGCACCATAAATTTGTTTTGCTTCACAATATCTTGATCAAGAGTGTGTGAAGCTTTTGAGATGTGGTTGCCCTCCATTGATGAAGCTCTTGTTGGCACCATAAATTGGTTTTGCTTCACACTGTCTTGATCAAGAGTGTGTGAAGTTTTCTACGAGTTGTAGTGTTTGCATTGTTACAGAGGGGAAATGTTTGAAGTAGATGCAAGAGGGCTGAATAACTTGATATTCGTATGCCATGCACTGAACTTGTTGTTGGCTTGCAATAAGACATTGTTGGTGACTATAACTTTTGTTGGGCATAAGTGCTCCCCTAGTTGAGTTGTTAAGCTTGAGGGTTTTTTATTATTTGTGAATGCTAGGAGTTCACATGTACAAGTTCTACCACTCGTCTTCTGGTAGGTGGAATGAATGGTGAGTTGCTTTCATCACTTGGTTGGTGGTACGAAGGTGAGTTCCTTCATCACCTTTCATCATATTTCATCACCTGGTTGGTGACACGAAGATGAGTTCCTTTTTCACCTGGTTGGTGGCATGAGTGGCAAGTTGCCAAATGATATTAGAGTACGGGGTTGTACATTTCATCACCTGGTTGGTGGCTTGAATGGCAAGTTGCCAAATGATATTAGAGTACGGGTTGTACATTTCATCACCTGGTTGGTGGCATGAATAAGAGTACGGGTTGTACATTTCATCACCTGGTTAGTGGCATGAAGATGAGTTCTTTCTTCACCTGGTTGGTGGCATAAGTGGCAAGTTGCCAAATGATATTAGAGTATGGGTTGTACATTTCATCACCTGGTTGGTGGTATGAAGATGAGTTCCTTCTTCACCTGGTTGGTGGCATGAGTGGCAAGTTGCCAAATGATATTAGAGTACGGGTTGTACATTTCATCACCTGGTTGGTGGCATGAAGGAGGGTACGGGTTGTACATTTTATCACCTGGTTAGTGGCATGAAGATGAGTTCCTTATTCACATTTCATCACCTAGTTGGTGAGAATAAGGGCAAGGTGTCGAGGCACATTGTAGCAAATGTCAAATGACACAAAATATGTTGAACCCTTTCGAAGCACAGTTGGCTTATGTATGAATGTGTTGGAATGTATGATTGAACGAATATACTGTGAAGTTGTTCGTTTATTTGTATAGTCTTGTTGACATTGATTAATTTTAGGGTTAGGGTTAGAGTTAGGGTTCGTTTGAAACACAAGGGAATTGAGCTTTTTTCTCTTTTGGGTTATAATCAAAAGGGGATTTGATCTGGTTCAGATTCAAACATGACCATTTTTGCTTCGAATGGAAAGTGACCTGCTGTCACTTCGAATAGGTTTAGACTGGAAGGTGATTGGCTATTTTTATGAATTAACAAATATTGAGTTGTATATGTACTAATTAATGTATTAGCCAATGGTATATTTGGCTTTGGAAAGCTGTTATTCAATCTGAAGTTTCTATATGTGACATGGGTTTTCGTATTTTTTACTATGCATTTGGGGGTTTATTGTTTTTTGATGTTACTTGGTTGATATAGGCAATACGGATGAGTACTGGAAGAGGCAAAATGCAGCACAAGTTATGGCTCTAGTTAAGTAGACAACTACCAATTTCAATCATTTGAGCAAGTCATTGATACGTCCTACTATTGGTTTTTTTAATAAATACTTTTCCTCTCTTCGTAATGTTTCTGGTTTTCCCTGAGCTTGTAAAGTTTAACAAAACAAACAACTCATGAGAATAAATTGGTGGCAATTTCTGTGCTTGCAGTTAGTTTGGGAAGGACTTGGGCTTGGAGGGGGAGCTGCTTTTGGAAACTGGAACGGGTATATTGATTTTCATGAAAAGCTCATGTCTTTGTTTGCAATTTTAACCAAAGTTTGATGCTTCTCTAACTTCATTTTCTATATTATTGGAGCTCTAGGGAGAAGGGTAAGAATAAAGTTCTTCTTGGATTAGGCGGTGGACATTATGCTCCTCGGCATATGGATATTGTTCTGTAAGTTATAGTCACTTTACAGTTCATCCATTTTCTTTCAAATATATAACATTGTTTTCTTAGTGGCAATGTGGCATGGCATCCAGCTTTAGTGTTTGTTTCCTTCTGCGTGCGGTTTGATGCATAACTTATTAACTGTGAATTGAACCTTTTAATTTTGATTGATCGTGTCAAAGTAAATATGGTAAATAAGTCTGCTAAACGAATGAGATTTCCAGACTATAGATGATACTTTCTTCATCCCGTTTGGAACTTCGGGCTTGATCTGCTTCCTCCTTCCTTTTCTCTGTCTCTGCAGCTTCTGCAACACCCATAAGTCCTGCATTATCCTCTCAGCCCCTTCTTGCTTCCTCTTCCATCTCTATCAAATGAACTGGCATTGGTAGTACTTTGATATGTTGTTGTCAAAATTGCCCTGGTACTGGAGGTGGCAAATGATTTATTTGTTCAAGTCTTTTCCAAATTTTCTCCTAATCTTCCCTTTATAGTTAATTTTATTTCCAACTAGCTTTTGCATGCTCTCGTCAAATTGCTTGATATGATGCTGTTAATTTCCAACTAGCTTTTAGCTTTGTCAAACTGTATGTAAGCTGTAAGAAAGCTAGTATTTAGCAACTGTTAAGAATCCAGCTACAATTCATTGTTATGACTTATGAAATTCCTATTACCTTACTCTTGCTAAGGGTGTTGATATCATATCTATTCATTTGTTTCCTTAATTTGAGTTTTATTTTTAATGGGTTAAACAAATAATGATGAGAATTGAATTTTGAATTTTTAAGTAAAGTACTTATTTGGCGTGTTTGTGGTGTAATAGGAAGCAGGGTCTAAGATAAATTTGTAGAACTTTGAAAGGAAGATGGGTTAAGCGTTTATGGTTTTTGTAATTCCAAATTTCAAATTTGTTTTATTCTATTTCTGAAGATGTAGTTTTAACATTTTTAAGGGTACAATGCATGTTAATTCTAAGAAGAGGAGATTTGAATCTGTAAAGTTTAGGTCTCCAACTGCTCTGCTCTCTCAGTGTAAGTACATCTCTGCATATCTTTATTTCCTCAATTATATTTGACTTTGTTATGTTGAGTTCCCAAATTAAAGATCTTATACTATCTTTTTGTAGCTTTCTGAAGTTTAGAATTTTCTTGATATGTACTTACATGGTGCTTAACATGGTTTGTGCTTACTTTCCGTTTCATGGTTGTAGGCTGTTTTCATTTTATGAAAATTTAAATTTTTGCATTTCCTCAATTCAGTTTCAGTTTTTTAAATTTTGATTTTTTTTTTATATTTAATTCTTGTTGGCACAATTATAATATAATTGTCAATATGGCCAGAAAAGGTCTTCTGATAAAGTTGTCAGAGACAGGCACAAATAGTCCTGCCTCTTTGAGCATCAAACAGTGTATTGTGCCCTTTTAGCAATGGTGACACCATAGAGGGCACATATACAAATTTAGTTGATGCACTGTTGCTATTGGTCTATGAGCACAATTGTTGGTGCTTTTTGGCCTCAAATGGCACAGATAATTTATTATGCGCAGTGGTCATTTTTGTTGTGCTATTTTCTACTAGGGTTCAAGATTGCTTTCGTGTTTGTTTATTACTTTCATATTTGTTCTAAATTAGGTTTTTATAAAGGAACAATTATTACGTCTCCAAAAATCACATTCTGCATTTTTTACAAGTGTATTTTTTATTATAATTATAAAATGTTTGAATTGCAAAATAAGATTTTTTGAACGTTAATAATAATTCCCTTTTATAAATACAATTAGTTATTCTTTAACTATCATCCTTTGATTAGTTAACAATTCATTCCCGGTTAGTAATTAATATGAAGATGAAATAAAAGCATAGTGTACGCACTAGTACAAAAACATATTTGCGCGACAGCAACTTGTGCAACGGAGCAAATTTGGTCACCCAAAGTATGGTTGTGCAACGCTAAACACAAAACGTCGCGCAAACGGCTTTTGCGTGACGAAGACTGGCGTCGCACAAAATTGTTTTGCGCGACACAAGTGCCATTTACGCGACCCGTCCTGTGCGTCGCACAAGATTTTGGCGCCAAACCATAATGCTTTACTATTTTTTTCCCAACATTGTGCGACGATTGCCCACCTTCATTGTGCAAAATAGTTTTGCGCAACGCTGGTCTTCGTCGCACAAAGTCAACAACTTTTTTCCCATCTCTTAATCAGATTGGGAGGTAGAAACTGCAAATTAAATCACCTTTTGTAGACCTTAATGAATGGTTCCAAAACTAAATTATTTCTTCCTTACAATTTTGTGGTATCCACTAGTGGAAGTATTTTAAATTATTTCTTCCTTATGATGTAGGTGTGAATACGAAAATTTCCTGAAAGGAAAGAGACAAGAACAACGTGTACAAAATAATATTTTGTATTTGATGATTTTGGGGTTACAATCTCTCTTAAATTTGATCATCTGATTCAATCTCCGTAAGGTGTTGATTTGTGGATGTGCGATTGATCCAAGGGCCGTCGAGGCTTGATCTTGGATGAACCGTTGAAAGTTTCTTCAAGGGCCGTTGAGGCTTGATCTTGAATAACGGTGATGAACAGATCTTCAAGGGCTTTTGGGCTTGATCTTGAAGAACAGTGATTGACAGATCTTCAAAGGCTTTTGGGCTTGATCTTGAATAACAGTGATGAACGGATCTTCGAGGGCTTTTGGGCTTGATCTTGAAGAACGGTGATGAACGGATCTTCAAGGGCTTTTGGGCTTGTGGGCTTGATCTTGAAGAACAGTGATGAACGGATCTTCAAGGGCTTTTGGGCTTGATCTTGAAGAACGGTTGGATGTGTGGATTTGTTGATGTTGTTGATCCAAAGGGCCGTTGGGGCTTGATCTTGAATTGGTGGATTGTTGATCCAAGGGTCGTCGGGGCTTGATCTTGGAATAATGATGAACGAAGAACGAATAA